>NW_027062533.1:5020000-6270000 GCF_000507465.2 Kwoniella mangroviensis CBS 8507 | reverse complement strand
GCTCTTTTAGCGGTTGTCTTCTACCTTGTAACTTGGTATATCGTTTGGCAACTTGCTCTTTCTCTTTCTTAGCTTCTTCGACCGCTTCCTTCAATTGGGAATGCTGGGATACAGCTACCAAGTGTTCAAGGATTTCCACCTATGTGCCCAAATTCTATTAGCTAGTATCTCTGATGCAAGTGGACGAGTATGCTAGCTTACCTCCAATTCCCTCGCTTCTCGTTCCTGCACGTGTTCCACATCAGGCGCAAGAGCGTCCACCTGAGCTTGCAGTCGATCCCGTACATTCGCATGACCTTCATAAGTCTGCCATAGGCCTCAGCTCGGGCGTTCGATGTCGATATAAGAGTTGTGAAGACCACTTACATTAGCGATATCCTTCACCTTGGCACCTTTCTCGATCAACGCTTCGTGCCATTTCGTCAATCTGGGATCACCGGCTGCTCTCATTGTCTCCTTGAGTACGACTTCTGGAGCCATCTTGGCGAACTCTGCTACTTTATCCTGAGGAAGGAAAGAGCTAAAGGTTTTTTAACCTCAGTATCTGCTGTTCAGAAGCGGACTTTCTTCAACATACCATAAGTTATTGGCCTGTATACCGAATCTTTGAACGTATTCGAGTACTTCTCGTCTGGTACATGTCGATCCTATACAATCCACCATGTCAATGCAGCTTCCTCACCAATCTTACCTAAGTCGAGTACACTAAGGAAAGAATAAACTCACCATTATATTTCCATTCTGACTTTTCGTCCTCTTTATTGAATTTCCTCCATATAACGGTATTCCTCTTTCCCCTTTTACCTTTCAACTCAATTTCCACCGTAGCTTGATCTGCACCTTGCTTCACATATGCCTTAAGCTCATTGGCTCGACCCATGACCTGTGTTGGACTCATGATCAGTATTTGCATAATATCTATGTTGGGAAGGGACGATGGGAAGGAAGATTTCCAGACAGCTTGCAGCAAAGGTAGACACATGCGAGAAGAGGGAAACGTCGTTCAAAGCTGTACAGCTCACTTACTTTAGGAGCGAATCCCAGACCTATGGCTATGGCGGCAGCGATACTACTTTTACCTGTTCCATTTGGACCCAAAATCATATTTAGGTGAGGTCCAGGTCTGAACTCGACGTGATCGTATGTCATGAAATTGGTCATTTTGATTCGTACCACCGATCCTGCTACGTATCTAGTGAGAGACCATAATATCAATCAGACCATCTAATCTTGATGATCCTCAGACATAGGAGAGCGATGTCTACTCACCCATCATCTCCTCTCTCATATTCAGGTTTGAAACTGACTCTTCCCCTTTCCAATTGTTCACCTTCTTCTCCCACATCACCATCGACCAGGATACTGTCATCCGCCGCGACATCCTCGTTCCCACTATCGAGATCATCCAGGTCGGAGTCATTGATATCTTGGCTGTCCTGTACAACCGTCTTCCTCTTCTTGGCTGGACTAGCGGATGAAGTTTGCCCTCGCTGTTCTTCCTCTTCTTCGTCGGACTCTATCACCTGAGGTCTTTTGCGGACTGGCGGCATGGCGACAACCGCTGCGCTGTCTTCGGGCGATTGATACGGACAACGGATTTACTATGAGAGGGATAAGACGAGGAGTGAAGGATTCATGTAATGTTCATCCTCAGGAAGTGGTTGACTGGACGTGAATTCGAGATGATACGCGTAATGATCAGGCACCGTGAGAAGACACGCATTTGAATTTGATTCCGTCGCTTTGACACGTGGAATCATTCGATCACTTACTCCCTTCATCCGACTCCCTCCTCTTTCCAACGAAGATCAACAGATACCCGAGGATACTCAAAGAGGAGCATCCAGCTCGTATCGATCCATCCATCCATCAAAGGCTATCCTTGTGGCTAAGAAAAGGGCTCTCTATCATCTCGTACTAGAACGATCTCCTCAGGTCCCAGGGTTGTCCCACAATGTCATCATCAAATACACCCAACCTTCACCCATCTTCCTCGATACCTGCACCGGTTATACCCAAACCTATCCCGTTCGAGAGGATAGATACCCATTCTATCAAACAGCAATTACACGATGTATTGGGGGAAGATGGTCTGCCGTACTGGAAAGCACTCAATGGGTATCTTTTAGGTCAGCTGGCGAGAAGCGAGTTGGAGGGAATGGTGAGAGGATGGTTCAAAGGGGATAAACGTGAGTGCGAGTGGATCTGACACTTTCCTCGGTATGCTCTCTGGACAATACATCCTATGATAGCTCTGTAGCGAAGGTCTCTTGGCTTGAGAAGCTGGAGATATTTATGAACATTCCTTTGTGCTTCCCTCCCGGTCTGGATGACATAACCAACATATCACTCCTACACCCGCTCGCTCACACTTCACCCTTACCAACAATCGCTCGACCACCTTGGACATACCATGCATCATAATGCACCACACGGCTGACTCATACAAACTCCTTCTTAGTGGAATTACATAACACTCTCCTTCTATCTCTCCTTAACAATGCCTCGATTCCACCAACCCTCTACACGCCAATACCAACTACCTCTTCCGCCCGTAAACGGAAGAGGGTATCATATGATGATGTAGAGTACGACGTGGATGAAGAGGCCATTCAGCCGAAATCGAGAGTCAGTCAGTGGTTATCTGGCTTGAACGGTAGAGAGAGATTAAGGATCAAGAGGTCGGTTTTGGGTAAAAATGGTACGGGTGGATTGGAAGATGGGCCAGGAGCGAATGAGCCGACAACGGGAATGGGTGGCAGGAGGATGTCAACTTGGGTGGGACAGAATAGTAAGTTGCTCACAATTACTGAATATCAATGAACAGTCAGTCAAAGACGATTTCTACTTCTTAGGATTTTTACTTCTTGAATTCTTGCTCTTTTCTTTTCTCATTCTTTTCTCTTTTACCCAGAGATGGGGTAAAGATTAAGAAAAGAAGCATCTCATTGAGTCCTTCTCTTGACTTCTCTCGATTCCTCTGTTCCTTTGAACTTGATCTACACTTTAGTTCTAGTTGAAAATCCTTGTACGATACGACTTTAATCACAAGACACAACCTAACGAACAATGCTGACACGCTCACCCCTCTCTAGCTTTCTTACCACCATCCACATCCAACCCAACCCGTCACCTCCCGTCCTCAGCCCAGCTTTCCCTCCAACTCGCGCAATATGCCAAAATACACGGACTCGGTCTAGCGCCAGACTCGACAGCCGAGATTGGTGAATTTCTGGCAGTGGGATTGGACTCGCATATACAAGATATGTTATATGGCTTGATTCAACTTACTGGACATGATAGACCTGGAATCAGTACGATTAGGTTACCAAAGGGTAAAGACCATCGCAACGGAGATGGGGACAAAGAAAGTGATAATGGAGTACTTTCAAAGATGAAGAGAGAGGAACCAGATGAGCAAGATGAATCACCTAAAGTCGATTTAAATTCATTGAATCATTTGTTAATGCTGAATCCTACTTTGAATCCTACAATCTCACCGTCTATATACAAGTTGAAATCTGGACAGATATCATCAACCCAAAATACAAGCACTTCAACTTTGTTAAAAGATGACAAAACGAATAGTCAGACATCATCGCCGGTGACTTCAACATCGAATCGAAATCGAAATAATGACAACATCAATGGTAATAAACCAAGATCCGAGGTTATCACCAATCGATTATTAGAGAACAGTCTATTGAAATTAGATAACATCACTACTACCGCTCCCGGAGCTGGCGCAGGTGCAGATCAGAAAAAGGAAAAGAAACATACGAGTCATTGGAAGTATGAAGATCCAGCTGTATTACTCAAAGATTTCTTGGGATAGATCCAAATCCCTTTGTTGAAGAGCGAAAAGTAAGGGAGTAAAAGGTTCTTATGATAACGTGTCCATCACCACATTTTCATGTTGTTCTCCTTTGGTGTATTGAGGGAGAGAAGGTCTGAAAGATAGTCGGTTGAAGCACCTTGTATCGGCAATAGTGATCATTCTCATTGTTCGTGGGGTTGTACATCCGTTTATATAACCTGTCATTGAACAGAAACTTTGTACACTTATCTTTCATACTTGTACAATTTTTTTTTTTTTTCGTTTTGTACGGGGAAACCTTTGAATAATTACCTATCATATGGCATAGCATAGCATAGCATAGTATAGCATAGTATAGCATAGTATAGCATAGTATTCAATTTATCGTGACGATGTATCAATTTGTAGAGTAGCCAGCCGTAAAGATTGTGTACAGATTACGTGTATAAAATCATAACATAAAGGGCAGACATACGTGCACAAGGGGCTGCTTGGTAAGTAGAGGGAAATTCAATGCGACGCATAGATCGGATATAAGCTAACGCCGATGTGGTGTGTTGTACGACCGCTTTGGTGGATGGGATGTGCCACAATCATCTGGCTTTGTTCCTGGATTAACTGTATACCATTTTGGTCGTTGGGTGGATTAGCCACTCTCTCACTCTCCCTCACCACCCACACACCCCTGGTTGCCTTGCCTTGCTTGCAGATTCACCGTCAGACAGTCAGTCAGTCAGTCAGTCGATATTCATTAAAACCTTTAATCCCTCCTATACTCGTTCTCCTCTTCCTTCATCCCCTCAATCAAAAGACACTCAAAATGGTGAGTCAACAACTTCCCTCTCTCCTTGGCAGATGACGCAGAAATGCAGCAAGGATGGAATATTGATGTTCGTCGTGATACTATAGGAATCTACCAACAAGCAACCAGTCAAGCTTGCCCGTGTCCTCAAGGTTAGTGATTGTGTCAATTGATTGGGTTTGGGTCCGGGTCTGGCAGTGGGATATACATCATATGGAGGATTCAGTGATTGAATGAACGGATAGATGTAAGGATGGAATGGATGGGATGAGATGTATTGAGAATAGGATGGGATTGACGGAGAAGGATTTGAAGGTCGATGAGGGAAGGACAGTGTCCAGGACGTGTCACGCTCGTAAGAGCGAATTGCCCCGCGATATCAACCTCCCTCACGGTTGAGCGTAGTGGATGGATGTTGGGTCGATGGAAATGGACAAACTCAGCTCGGATATAAGAGGATGGACCTCATGCTGTCTTCAGAGACCATGACGTTTCACACCTCCCTAGGGTGTGGGAGATAGGGGAAGTGGACACGACGATAGGAAGAAGAAGGGATGTGATGCTGCTGCCAGACCCAGATGATGATGACCATATCATGTCGAAAGGTAATATAATGCTGACTGTCAAAATCTTCTTCTTTTCTTTCCACTTACCCACCCCTTCTCCTCCTACGCAAACTCGTACCAAACTCTACCCACCTCGCACAGGTCCTCGGCCGAACCGGTTCTCGAGGAGGTGTCACCCAAGTCCGAGTTGAATTCATGGACGAGTCCAACCGATCCATCATCCGAAACGTAAAGGGTCCCGTTAGAGTTAACGACATCTTGGCTCTTTTGGAATCTGAACGAGAAGCTAGGTGAGTTGTTGTTGACTGTACAAGTGGGAGTGGATCGCGATAAGTGTGGGGAAAGGAGTGATCAGGCGATCATGGGAGGGACAAACGGTTTCGCCTTGGCTATATCAATTGGGGGATCTTCATCCATTTTATGCCATCTGCAGCTCTTGCAATGCCCCGTCGCCAACAACTTGGATCTGATGCTAATTCATGTTTTTTTCTCGTCTAATAGACGACTCCGATAAACAAATTCAAAAGTTCGTTTCAGGTTTAGTTCAGTTTAGGTTGGATGGGATGAGGGACATGAGGACTAGAGAAAGTTGATTTGTACATACACTCTAGGTTCTTGCGGTGATGACATATACTTCGCATACTCAAAAGGGTGATCAAGATGATTTGCACGTTGGCACTTGGAAGGAACTGTATTAGTGGGCGGGCGGTGACAATGGGATATCGTTGCTTTGCGTTATTGCGTTTGTCTTTTGGCCCAACTCTCGTCTTTAGACACCAGGAGCACGGAGAGTCTGGTTCCCCGTCCTGGATGATACAGTTGAGCTGCATATATTGTGAGAGTGCGAGCAGTGCTTCTACAGTGACAGTCTTGTGAATCGAGTGACATCATGACAACGACGCGTCCATCTTTATTTTACAGATATCTCGTCTTCATCCTCATGTCCATCATATTGCCCAGAATGTATATCTCACCGCGAATACATGATTGACCTGATCATACGAGACACGGACCAAAGATTCAAGCTCATATAAGTATAAGGACAGGATACATAAATTCGAATCGAATACGAACGACATAGTCAATCCTGAAATCTAAAAATCGTTCTATGTCGACTTCAATCACCTCCTTTCAACATCCACCACACAATTCTCCAGATCTTGTCGAACACCTAGAACACTCACACCCCGAAGCAGAATCACGGATAGGATCCGCCTCCGAAACAGATTCAGATTCAAGGTCGGAAGCAAGTATAAGCTCATTCCTATACCTCTTCCTGCTAAACAAGCGATTACGATTTCTCGCTCCAAGAGTCATCTTTGATGATTTCTGGTGGGATTTCTGGGTATCAGCTAGAAATCGCAAAGCCCAATTCCTCAAGGACCGGGGCTTCGTGAGATACTCGGACGATAAGCTGGAAGACTATCTCTCTACGACTGAAGACGAACTGAATTACGCATCTGTCGACCAGGATCCAGAAGAAGAAGCAGGAGAAGAGGTATTTGAAAAATTGAGGAATAGTGGGAATACACTTACCATACAGGATAAAAGACGTAGAATCGAAGATTGGTTGATTAGACTGGTTGAATATCAACGTGTATCAGGTCAGGAGGAAGGATCGCAGAGCCAAAGTAGACAAACATCAAAGACTAGTGGTAAGAACATTTGTCAAGGACCAAAGGCAAAGACCGCACCAATCAGTCGAAAAAGGAATTTAGATCAGGTTGGACAACCTATCAGTGAACGAGAGGAAAGGACGAAGATTAGAAGACGATAATCAATGCATCATCACCATGTCTCAACCTTCTGCTAAGACTACCACTGATCAGGCATACTGGAATTTACCTGATAGCATCACGCCCATACAGGTCTTACCTGATCGTGAGTAACCTCAACTCCATACAACACTTGACGCTACGTGCTGGTATGGTGAGCTTATACATTGATGGATACATTGCAATGTAGGATATACGCAACCTGCTGATGCTCAAGCTGAGAATCTCAAAGGAAAAGAATCTGATCCTTCTAGAATGGGAGTGTTCGTATGTTTACTTGATGGTGAGTCCATCATCACCTTTCCGTTGAATACCCTTCAAGAGGTGACGTATGACTCAGGAATTGACCTCGAGTATTGATTATTCATCCATCATTTAGATAAACCACATCTTCATCCATCTTTAATCTCCTTACATAAACATCGTCTCAACATACACCACATCCCATTACCACCTGACCCATCTAACGATCTGCCAATACCAAAATCAATTCCATCTCCTCACACGGCAGAACCACCTCAAACAGATGAAGATATATCTATGACAACTACCTCGCCTATCTCCACAACACAGCAAAAGCTAGAAACGCCAGTCGAATGGTTCATGTGGAAGTTCTCGGAGGAAGAGGAGAACAGGAGGAAAAGCTATTTACCACTTGCTTAGGCTGTAAACCACTAACAAATATACCGTGATAGGTGATTGATGCAATTCAGAAAGTAACATGCATGCAATAAAAAGCCACTGGTACGAAGCTTCTAATGCTGATCTCATCACGATTCCACTTGGAAAATGGAAGACCAAGCTCATCCTCTGCTGGAATAAAAGTCCAGGAAGTGCGATCCATCTGAAGTGTCCCCTGACCTTCTATTGGAGTTAGGCAAATTGTCCAACATCTTCAGAAGTTTATCGCGATTCTCCAAGTGAGTTGCTCCAGGCCCTTGACAATAAAGATCTGCCCATGTTTGCACCAACGGATTATCATCGATTTCTTCGCTTTGCATAAACAGCTCGAGATTGATTGATTGTTTGGAGCTGTTAACTAACTTCTGCATTACCGCCTCGAGGGATTCTTGGAAAGTAGCATAAGCCTGAGAAATCTCACTTTTCTTGTCCGCATTGAACCTGACGTTCGAGCTTTCCATCGCGGCGATATATCTGGCTTTACCTGGACATAGTAAGGTATGTCAATGTAAGCTGGCAGTGTGCTTTGCTATATGATTCACTATGTATATTATGATGATATGATAGCTCAAAGACATACTTGCTGCTGTTAGGGTAAACTCCATATGGTCATCAAACGCCGAGATCATTGCCAGAGAGATAGAATCTATTGAATCTATTGAATCGATATGTCAGATTTACGGAGTCAAGCTTGATCAGCAAGATTAATCATGGACTTAAGTTTAGTGAACGAATGGACCAATGGCTTACCAGGTCTTGAGAATGCCTCTGGAAAAGATTTGACGTATGCGCTTCGATCTCTCCATCCGAGATAGTCTGTGACCAAAGAACGACATGAGCATCAGGCAGTGATCAGTCATGAAAATTTAGTATACTGTACGGTATTTGGATTGATGCCGAATCATTTCAAATATGACAATGAAATGGATAAATGAGCTCACCGAAAACTCTGATGTGTTCTTGTGGGTTCATGTTCGTTAAGCCTTCCTCCTTGTGCAGTAGTCCAAATCGATTAAGTGGCGAAGGTGTCACTATACCCGGTTTTATATTAGCTCGAATCTTTGAGAGTGAGTATACAGCAGTGCAAGCGCAATTTTTCAGCTTACATACGGCCAGCTCCATAACACACATGGGCTAGCCAATGACTTCTCGCCTGGTCTTCCCAGTCGAATACTCTACTCTCGAAACAAGGGAGATCCTTTCGAGAGACCCACAGAGAATGATATCTCCTTTGATTCAGAATCAACGCGACTTCGTGTATGTGCGTCTTCGCCGTATGTGTGATGACGTACAGTACTGATCTGCACCGCTTGGTTGAAGTCCTTTGTCAATCAAGTCGCTTGTATCGTGGAGTGATTGTGAGCGAAGTCCGCGAGTGGCTGATACTGCAAGGGGTACCCTTGTTCCTCGATCAATCGACATCATCCAGTCCGGTGCGATGTCATTCAACTGAATACAGATCCTTCTGTTTGTCAACTGATCTTGGTCAAGATTTAAAACTACGACCCATTTTATAACCACATAAGATGCCACTTTAACAAGAAGAGCACCATTACCAGAGAGCGGCATCACATTTGCGATGTTGTTATTCTGTGTGATTTTGAAGAGAGACAAGGGATCGGATGCTTACGTTTGATGACCCTCGGTGATCCCTGTTTTTGTGCACTATTTATCGCTCAAAACCTTCCTTTGAAACAGCTTGAGAGCCCCTTCTAATCGGGAGGACCAAGTATCGTTCTAATCCGCAATCAACCAGAGCTCAAATTCCGAGAAGAGAACAAAGGGTTGTACTTCAGATGTGGGAATTTATCGAGATTTCTATCAATCAAAGTCTGCTGCGGATATGTTAACACCGATTAGTGATTCTCTGGTGGGTAATCTTCTCGATCATCGACAACATGTACGAGTGATGACCATGAGATGGTCCCTTTGATGACTTTTAGATCGAGGGGACTATCGATGCAGGCGGATCGATTGTGGTGGACGACTTATTAGTGCCAATATCCCCGGGGCAAGGGGGTATAATCCAGCTGTCAACCAACTTGCTTTGTTCGTGCGAATCCAATAACATCCTATATATTCATGTCATGAATATAAAAGGTCTCGTTAAACAGTGTGAAGCTTTTCTCGTCTCCTCAGACAATTGTCCACCTTGCACCCATTCCCTTCCACCTGCTATCTACAACCGATCCTACCCGTAATCACCAACTACAAGATGAAGTTCACTCTCGCTTTCAGTGTCATCACTCTTTTGGCCTCGACCGGTGAGTCTGAAGCTGTAGGGTGGCCGAGTTGCGAAAGATCATAGCTGACTTACCATCTCGATGGTACAGCTGTGACCGCCATTCCCGTACCTAACACCGAGGCAGCACCAGCACCCACTACCGACATGGCAGCTGCTCCCACCACCGCTGTTGCTTCAGCTCCTGCGCCAGCTACTTCAGAAGACTGTGAAGATACCATGTCGGCCTCCCCTGTGCCCGCCGAAGAGTGCGGTGAGAGTTGTGCAACTACCCCCGCTGAGGATTGCGGTGAGGAGTGTGCCTCTGCACCTGCCCCTACCACCGATATGGCTGCTGCGCCCACTTCCGCATCTCCTTCATCACCCGACACCGGAAGCTCTGGCGGTGACTCTGGGGAGACTGGTGGTACCCCAGCCCCGGCACCTGAAGCTCCCGCAGCTCCTTCTACTCCTTCAACTCCAGAGGCCCCTTCCACACCTTCTACACCAGAAACTCCGTCTTCTCCAGAGACCCCATCGGGCTGTACTGGCGAAGGGTGCGAGTCACCTTCGACCCCCTCCACTCCTTCGGGTCCTTCTGGAGGATGTACCGGCGAAGGATGCGAGACCCCTGATTCCCCCTGTGACGAATTTGGAAACGCCATCGGCGGAGGTGGTCACAAATCAAGTGGTTCCGGAGGATCCTCCCCTGTTGGAGGTGGTTCCATGCCTAGCAGTGATGGAAGCTCCCCTGGAGGCCACAGTGGAGGTGGCGAAGACTGCGATGAGTATGGTAACCCCATTGGTGGTGGAAGTAAGCCCAGCGGTGGGGATAGCAGTTCCGGAAGCACTCCTGCTCCTGGTGAAGGATCCACTCCAGACGGTAGTTCTGGGTCAGACAACTAAAAGGTTTGATCTCCGTTCTTGAGTGTACATCTATTGGTATATAGCTCATATACATAACGCCCCTACTCACCCACCGGACATTATCAAGGAGTCGCCGCGCGACCATCACATCCCGCCCCCTCCAGCATTTCTTGTTATAGTTTTCTCTTGGACAATTATGCAAAGTTTATATGTCATTTACGTTGACGCTCCGCAATGTCACATCGCACTACTCGTACTGACTCAGTCACCCCGCATTCATCACGTGACATTCGGCTCTCGCTTCCCCTTATTTGAATCTCCTCTGGAATTTCATCTATTGACCTACTTGTCTTACCTCTCATAAACCGAATGTTATATGTAGTATCACCTAATAGACGATGTCCACGGAGAACGAGATAGAATTAGTTGCTGTCTCAGCTCGCAGCTCGACTTTCGACGGTACAGTAGAGACTCCAACTTCGCAGGACCCGCCTAGAGTGGAGATCGGCAATGCCGCCTTACAGAGTCAAGAGCAACTGAACGATCACCAGATAGAAGCTCTACCCCCTGTGGACGGTGGTAAACAAGCTTGGCTCTTCTTGATAGGTGCGACCTATATGGAGACGCTCATATGGGGACTACCTTTCTCCATTGGTATCTTGCACGTGTATTGGACAAATACATTGTTCCAAGGGCAGGGCGCTTCTGCGATCACCTTGGCTGCTACTCTACAGACCGGTTTGCTGTACATGGCATGTGCCTTCTTCGGACCGTGAGTGGAGAATTTGACATGCAAATGAGGTCGGATGCTCATTAGCATGGTGTAGGATATTCGCTGCTATCCCTCGATGGACTAAGACTTTACAAGTGATCGGTCTCATAATAGGCTCTGTGTCCATGATCTCGAGTGCATTCGTTACGAAGGTTCGATTGTCTCTTTGCGTATACGCCTTCAATACTAACAGCTGTCCCTAGCCATGGCAACTTATCGTCACTGTTGGTATCTTTTATCCTTTGTCTTGCGGTGAGTCCAGACATTTTGCTCCCAAATCCCTTCAATGCTCCCAGACTGACGGAACTCTCCCTCTCAGCCTGTTATTTTCCGTGTGCAACCCTGCTATTCGAATGGTGGCATGCTCGAAGAGGATTTGCATCTGGCACGATGTATGCCGGTACTGGTGTGGGCGGCACTGTCTTCCCATTCATCATGCAGGCTCTACTAGAAAGATTCAGCTACAAGGCAGCCATGATCGCCTTGGGCTTGGGATATCTAGTAACTGGAAGTATCGCTCTCATACCTATCAAGCGAAGAGTTCCTCTATCGAGATACGATCAAGACGGTATCAGTCGAATTAGACCAAGGATCGATTGGTCTTTCGGAAAAAGAAAGGCCCTTTGGCTGGGTATGATGGTGATTGGTGTGACAAGTTTGGGTAATTTCGTTCCTAGTTTGTGGTTGCCTTGTGAGTCTGCCAATGTATTCGTTGTAACCTGGATTATAGCTCAGCTTTTACTGTTATCAAGCCTACGCCGACGACTTGGGTCTAAACAACCCGAATGGTACAGCTTTGGTAGCTATCTTGAACGGTAAGCAATTCAAGGCATCTTGTTCGAATAAGAGCGCCCTTACTGATCTACAAAACAGCTGCTACTGCCATAGGAAATGGATTATTGGGATACCTTTCTGACAAAATGTCACTGAGATCAACGATCTTCATCTCATGCGCGGGAAGTGCAGCAGCTTGCGCATTCTTATGGGGTTTTGGTAAGAATTCAGGCGTCTTGGTGACATTTGCAATTATCTTCGGTCTTCTAGGTCCAAGCTTCTCAGCTGTTTGGTCCAAAATTATCCACCTTGTCTCCCGTGAGTACCCGCTCGATTAACCTCATTCCGACGAACATGTGTTCACTGTCAACTGTTACCTTTTAGGAGATGACCCTGCTGTGACAGCTTTGACTTTCTCCATTTTCGCTTTCGTCAGAGGCGTAGGAAACATGAGTTCAGGTAAAATCTGTCTTTCCATGCTATTGAGCTATAGATTGGTAAGGGACTGACGTTCTCCCCACCCGATAGGTCCTATTTCCGAATCACTACTCAAATATGATGTACTTAGAGGAGTTATTGGTGCTTATGGATACAAGAACTATGTGAGTACAAGTAAGACGTCGATCATACACCACGGTGCTTATCTATGTCGCCCCATTTGATAGGGTATTCTCCTGATCTATACCAGTGTCACGATTTTGACTGGTGGTGCTGCCGGATTTTTCTTCAACAAGGTCCAGAGTGTATAAAAAAGATTTTAGGAGGTGTCGATTGTAAATCACAGCATGTGATCAGGATTGACGGAGCTAGATGACCAGGCCAGAGCGGCAAAACTGAGATACAAGACTCGCATCAATGCCGGGCATTGTTGTTGTTCTTTACTCGCGGGCGCGTTGTACTGTGTACGTTAACCGCATATCGATACTGCAAAAGCGTAGTATAAGACTTGCAGGCGGAAAAAGATGCACATGCATAGCATACAAATTCGAAGGGTTCTCGAACTCTACACCGGATACAAGCAGTTGTCTGAACGAACGTCGACTCCGTTGCGGATCACCATCACCTCTTATACCTTTATCCAGCGCCCAATCTCATTGATGCAATGAACTCAGAGAAGCTGATGGCCGATATTAACATCGTTATTCCTGAGTCAGCAGATACCCGTCTATGTAGAACAGCTGGCGCCTCGAAGATCTCGAACCGACCGATCATGATCAGCTTTTGTAGATCTCCATTACCACATTCCCCGGAGTATGATAATGTGACGCCCTTTTGCCGAGATCTTGGGCACGCTCCGGAACCTTGAGTTGATGTTATCATAGTCCTGCGGTAGATCAGAAGGTTTCATCGTAGATCACCAATCTATACAGTATGTACACTAAGTACGACTTGTACTGAGCGTCAGCCAGCGGAAGGATATACGATTGCGAGAACGGATCTGCATTCCTTGGCTTCCGATGCCATGAAGAACCTAGGCAGTAAGCTATATTTGCATTTCCTTTCGTTACTAAACTTAGCATCAGATTATCTATGTACAGTATAAGTGCGATATGTCTAGGATCTTAAGCTTTGATGCCGTTCTTCTCATCTTCCACTCTAGCTTCCTCTAACTTTTGCTTGAACAGCTTCTCAGCGTTCGTCCATACTGGTTCGGTAGTCCTTTGAGGGAGACTCAAGATGGTAGGCAAGAGGTCTTTGGAGAATTGTTCAGAGGCTTCTCTTGGTAACTGCAATTTCGCAAAGAGAGTCAGTATCGCGGACATACGAAGTCAGAAGTCAAAAGCTACAGAGAGACTTACAAGAGTAGGTAAGTGATCGATGGACACAACAGTACATCTCCTTCCGACACCTTTAGTATCGACTTCGACAGTAGGTTCAGGGAAAGTAGTGTTGATATCGTAAATTGGGATAGGGTTGTGAGGGTTGGTGGTATCACATGATACGTCGACAACAACAGCCAATTTTCTGGCATCTCCGGCTTGAGCCATAAATTCGGATGTGATGAATTTGGGGATGGGCTGGGAGAGGTAAATACAGTTTACGAAGATATCGACTGAGGTACGCAGCAATATTAGCATATTTACCGGAACGAAGGATGAAATATTAGGTAGACTGTTACTCACCATCAAGAATCTCTTGGAATGGTCCACCTTTAGCAGTTTCAGCCATATCCCACTTGACGATGTTCTCTCTAATTCAACAAATAGAAATGAGCTGGGGCATGACAAGTTTCAATTTCCTAGGAAAAATTAGCTCACTCAGGTAATCCAGCCTTTCTGAACAGATCGACAGCACCACTACCACATCTACCAAGAGCACCGATCACCAAAACCTTGACGTTCTCCTTACCGCCTTGAACGGTCTTGAGGGCTTCAGATACTTCAGCGACCATAGCTTGTTCATTCTTGTATGGTTTGAGCCCCTTCAAAACTCCTTTACCGCCGTCTTTTTGTTGAGCAGCCAAAGCCAATGCTCCGGCAGCAGCACCAGCAAATCCGGCGTGGAAACCGAATGCGGCTACTCTTCGCTTGGTCTTAGGGTCTTCGAGGAATTCCAAGTCGTACAATGTACCTTTACCCTCCTTGAATCGTCGAAGGACATCGGTCCATCCGCCTTGTTGTTTGTAGCAATGAGCGAATTGGATGTGGGTATGGGGGAGGGGCTCACTACGTCGACACAGATGAGTCAAGTCGGGCAACAGAAGTACCAGGACGTAATGCAAGCAGTGAACGTGGAGAATGGGAGTGACGAAGATAGGAGTCACTCACGTTGACTCGGGGAGTTCCTTCAAACCGATGATAGGAACTTCGACAGGAGCACTTGGCCATTCGTTGTTAGGTACAAGCTTACAACCAACACTACAATCATAGCTCCGTGTCAGCTGATGATCATCAGTAGAGTAGATCTTTGAAAGCTCACGCTTCAAATTCCTCGTCATCGAATATTCGTTGAGGATCTCTTTCAACGAAGACCTCAAAATTGTTATCGATCAAAGTCTTAGCGGTGGTGGGGGTTAGAGCTGATCGATGTTCGAAAGGTTTCTTCTCGCATCTCAACCAGATAGGTTGTCTTGGCTGAGTCTCGGCTGAAGTGCCTGCTTGTTCTGGAGCTGAAGATGCCATTTTTATTGATATTTTCTGTTATGCCAAAGAGAGGAAAGAAGTACGAAGATATCTGTAGAAGGACTGTTTTTATGTATGACCACTGAATCTCAAAATTCGGGTTGATGCGAGGGAGTGAGTGAGTCGATCACCCTTCCTCTCCATCGGAACTCGCCGGTGGCAGCATGAGGTGGCATTAATCCTTGTAGACGGGATAAATACGTAATATGATCTTGTGGTTAGCCGAGAGTTGAGTCGTTGAATGGGATCGAATGTTGAAATGTTGAAATGTTTAATTCCATCTACATCCAGCCTACGCCAACAGCAGTAAAAATATATATCAACATGTCAGAGCCAGTCCCTCAAGAGAATCAAGCCGTCCCTCCAGCAGTAGAGGCCACTACCGCTCCTGCTCCCGGCCAAGCTGGAGAAGGTGAAACACCAGCTGGACCATCTAAAGGAGAGTTGAAGAAGAGGGCCAAAGAAGCTGAAAAGGCCAAGAAGGCCGCTGAGCGAGCTGCGAGAGAAGAGGAGGAAAGGAAGAAGAGAGAAGCGAAGGAAGCTGAAGATCATGCCAAACAAAATTATGGGAAATTGCCTTTGCACCAAAGTCAGGAGAGAAACCGTGAGTGACTTTCTGAGCAGATATAGAAGGATAGAGACAAACGGTGGATGCATGAATCATGTGTAAATGAGTCTATCGATGCAGTAATCAGAGATCCACAACAAAGTGCTTCATCAATGCTGACTTGTATCTATAACGCTTTCGTAGACCGAAGATTCCTTAAATTCGCTGAACTCTCACCTGAATCCGTTGGACAAAGAGTAATCTTCCGAGCTAGAATGCACAACTCTCGAGCCCAAGGCAGGTCTACCTTTCAATGCCTATCTATCTTTTTCTTCACCCTCAGGATGACTGACGTTGTCTAATTTACTAGGTGCCAAGATTGTTTTCCTCGCTTTCCGACAACAAACCCACACTCTCCAAGGTGTACTCGTCGTATCGGGTGAAAAAGATGAGAATCAAGTATCCAAACAGATGCTCAAATATTCTCAACTTATTCCTGTAAGCTGTTCTTCTTCTATCGAACGAGTCAACTTAGCTTATATACTCTTATTCTTTCCAGTCCGAATCCATTGTTCTCGTCGAGGGAGTGATAAAATCAGCCGAAGTAAAGAGTTGTACTATCACCAACTACGAAGTTGGAATCCACAAGGTGAGTGATATAGTCCTCAGCATCAAAGCGTGGCGAGACACGAGCTCACTTAATACCTATCGTAGCTCTTCACCGCCGTCGAAGTTGGAGATCTCCCATTTTCAATCGACGATGCTTCTCGTGCCGAAGCTGATTTCGAGAAGGTAAGTTGCTTTTAGCTGGATATTGCTCTGTGATGCTTCAGGGAATATCAGCTGATACATGCGTGATTCTGTAGGCCGAGAAAGATGAGAACCTTCAATACTCGAGAGTCGCTCTTCCGACCCGACTCGATAACAGAGTCATGGATTTGAGAGTGAGTACATCGGATCTCTACAATCACCGGATTGACCCCTCTGATCATATGCTTGTCAGACACCTACCAACCAAGCCATCTTCAGAATCCAGTCTGCCGTCGGTCAGCTCTTCAGAGACTATCTCAACTCTCAAGGATTCATTGAAATCCATTCTCCCAAATTACAAGGTGCCGCTACCGAGTCAGGAGCAAGTGTCTTCAAGGTACAGTACTTCAATGGTGCGTCTACTCGCCTAAAAATCCATTATCATGTGGCGTATAAGCTGAAGTTGTATAATACTGAACGTAGGAACCGCTTTCCTTGCTCAATCTCCTCAATTGGCTAAACAAATGGCTATTGCTGGTGACTTCGAGAGGGTTTATGAGATCGGACCTGGTGAGTCATCCTGATCTACGATTTCACTTACGAGCATATCGCATATCATGTCTAATGAGTTTATGGCATTACTAAATATTGATGTTGTGATAGTATTCCGAGCCGAAGATTCCAATACTCATCGACACATGACGGAGTTCTTGGGTCTCGATCTAGAAATGGCTTTTGAAGAGCATTATCATGAAGTTTTGGAAGTCCTCGATGAAATGTTGAAAAACATCTTCAAGGGATTACAATCTAAATTCCAACATGAGATTGAAGTGATCAAGAAACAATTCCCTCATGAAGATTTCTTGTTCTTGGATGAGACTCTGAAATTACCTTTCAAGGAGGGTATCAAGATGCTTAAAGAGGCTGGGGCGAAGGGTAGTGATGGTGAGGAATTGGGAGAATTGGATGATTTGAGGTGAGTTGGATTGTCGGGATGAACCCATATGATCCTGACTCTCATACCTCCATCTAATCTCCGCGATTCTTTTGAGATGCAATGCATGACTCATACTGATATGTCCACGTTTCTACGCAGTACTGAAAATGAGAAATTCCTCGGTCGACTCGTTCGTGAAAAGTACAAAACCGATTATTTCATTCTCGACAAATTCCCCTTGGCCATCAGACCATTCTACACCATGCCTGATCCTACCGATTCGACTCTCTCCAACTCTTACGATTTCTTCATGCGTGGTGAAGAGATATTATCAGGTGCTCAGAGAGTGCACGATCCCGTGTTCTTAGCTGAACGAATGAAGTCGGTCGGAATTGACCCAGCTTCAATGACTGGTTATTTGGATGCCTTCAAGTTGGGGGCTCCTCCCCACGCTGGGGGTGGTATCGGTTTAGAAAGGGTTGTGATGTTGTTCTTGAAATTGGGTAATATAAGAAGAGCCAGTTTGTTCCCTAGAGATCCAAAGAGGTTGAATCCTTAGTTTTTTCGACGCCAAAGGTGTTTATAAATAGATAGTGGGCTATGCATGCAGATTTCATGTCAAAAGTATAGTCAGAGGTAATGTACATTGTATACAAGTTGATCCTGATAGCAAGGGGATCAAAAAGGTATATGAGAAGATATAATTCAATAATGCAGGGAATAGGTTATAATGGATGGCTAGTGAGCTTGCGCGATATGAGTGATGCAAAATGGCGTAACTTATATTAGAAAGGTCAAACATGAAGAAGACACGAACTCAAACCATCACATCCCCTGATGATTGATCCCGCTATGATACTGAGAGTGACGGTACTGGATTCGATCAGTCAACCGTATATCCCACTAATTTACTCGGCGTTCTGACACTTCTGACTTTCCCATTCTCGTCAGTTTGCCATTGCACTTCCCTAAATCCAAACAAAAGACTGATCAGTCAAGAATCTACCAAGAAGGTAAAAAAGTTCAGGACATGAACAGGAATACTCACCTCAGTTGATTTCTCGATATCTTCCTCTTATGTTTTGGTCTTTCCCCTCCTCCACTGGATGGTAATATAGGTGAAGGTGTCGGAATCGGCGGAGGAGGCATATTCCTTGAATCTATTTGAGATCTCGTCAAAGTTGTTGTGGAAGAGCACGATAAGGTCATTCGTTGATGAGTTGATTTGTCTAGGGAGCTGGAGGAAGAAGGTGGGTTGGATATTGAGTGCATTGATCGGACTGTGGAAGGCGACGAGGATGACGATGATTGAGGGTTTTTGAACGTATCTGAAGAAATAACATTCTGAGACATTGTCCGCTTCATCGTCCCTCTATCTGCCCCAGATCTAAAATCGATAGTCTGTCCACCATCACCGTTATCCAGTCCATCATGTAGATTCGCAAGATCAATCGGATCAGGCGAATCATTTCCAAATAACAAACCAGGTAAAACCTCTTTAGCTAATTCCCTGACTAAGATGGCACTGTCCTGTTTACCCAATCGTTCAATGACGTTCTTCAGACCGAAACGAATGACCAAATTCTGTCGATCGGGGTGGGTATCACATACTACCCTTGTCAATCTGAGTAAGTTCAGTTTGATAGCTGCGTGAGTGGATTTTTCGAGAGTCTCAGAAAGGCGGGTGTAGAATTGCGGATGAGATATAGAGGAGGTCAAGGATGTAGATAATCGGAGGATCTTGATGAGTCTGTGATGATGAACAGATACATCAGCCCGACATTAAATAGGCATCATAGCCGGCAGACTTATCGCTCAAATCGGCGCATTTGAAACTTACGGATCTAAAATGCCCTCAAACGAAACACCTGAAGCCTGAACAAAGCATTTCACCAGACTGTCAGATGCTGATTTTTCAAGTAAGACATCTTCGACCCGTGCAGTCTCATCTTGCATCCTGCAATTATGTACTGAACTGAGCTGAGGTCTCGCAATCCCAGAGGATAACAAAGAAGGAATATGGGACTACAGACTCACCAAGTCAAGATAGCGTCCAGCGCTGATACTTGCCAATATGGGTGAGAGAGGAGATCGAGATATACTGATGAAGAAGGGATTGATTAATTAATTAGTCGTTTCCATATGATAGACGCCTGTTTTGGCAAACCGATGACGATTTCCACTCACAATTCAACCCGTCATACCTCCACAACAACCTCCTACTGACTTTGCCAGCATTCGCCAAATCACACAAAATGGGCAAAGCGAAATCGCTCATTTGCGATTTGGACTGAACAACTTTCTTCAACAGGGGTATGATTCCACTTGATGCAGCCTCTTCTTGTCGAGATTTGGATAACTTCGTCATTGAGTAGATAGTTTGGAAGAGGTTTGAGACGGTTTCCTGTAACAGACGAAAAAACAGGAGGCATTCACATTTAGCTCCTGATGGAATTTTTAAGGCGAAACTTTCCGGAGGCATGTTGATCCTCAAAGTGAGAACCGACTTACAGATGCATGAGAACCCTTCATATTTCTAGCCAATATACCAACCAGTATTTCTATACCATTCGAATTCTGTACAACTTCTATCAATTGTGTAGAAGTGGCGAGATGTTTGATTGCTTTGATAGCTAGCACCAATGACTTCCCGCTGAGCAAATCACAAGCTTTTAGAATACCTAAAAGCAAACTCAATTCAGCATCTAGATCTCATGATTCATACTGTTCAGTACTAGACCAGAGCGAAGCAGCTGTACATCCGTAATATAACCGCTCTTTGTTGGGATAATACGAGGAGAATGAAGCTTACGAGTCATCACGCCTCTGTTTGCAAAACCATCCTGTACCCTCCTATCACCTTGGGCCACTTGACAGAACAACAACAAGGTAGATACAGTCCTATTGATAGCCGTTTCAAGCTCCTCTTGTTCCATCTGACCTTCGATTTTCTCTTGCTCTATCCCTTTGGCTTTCTCTTTCAACAGGCCATCTCTGAGTATCGATAGTAGCGCGGTGGATAAGGGATCCAGTATACCTTCCCTGACGAACATTCTTACGAAGTCCGGTTTTGGCGTAGGTGATTGTAAGTCAAATACTGATGATATACCCTCGAGGGAAGAAAGGATTAGAGTCTTGTTTAAGGCGTAATCTTCATCTAGGAGTTCAACGAGAATACGCAGACCCCGACATCTATTGAGAAGAACCAGATCAGCGACGTCTCGTCATGGATATGCTTTACGTACGAGATGAACATCTGTAATGTCAACGCTGAGCTTGTCAATTGCTGTATGAAAATTGAAGCCTCCAATCTAGTTTCCAGAGAATGCTTTTTTGAGGTATATGGCTGAGTACGAGCCGCACATTAGCATTACTTGGCTCATTGAGATTGAAGAATGACTTACTATGATTACTGGGATACCGCCAATCAAGCAGAACGATTCAAGCATCTCCAAGTCGGACATGACAATCTACAGTTTTGTCATATTCAGCTAAGTACCTCGGAAATTCTTACGTCGACACTAAAGCTGAAAGATGACCTACCAGGTTGACCAATCTTAACAATCTCACAGCGATATCTCTAGTCAATCTCGACTCCAGGACTTCTAAGATACTGTATATGCCGTCAGTACGCTTTGTTAGCTGGATCAACATCGATAGCTTTCAGCTGACTTACGCTAACATTCCATGTTGAGCGACGAAATGAGCTTCCAAACCCATCTCAGGTGATGTATTCTCAAGTAGTGATAACTGCAGAAATAGATCAGTTTTGCTGTACGATATGGAGGTCCAGGATCGTAAAGACCGTACTCACTAACTCATCACATCCATCTTTTAACAGTCCATGAGGCGTATTCGGTGTCAACCCTTCCACCAGCTTATTGACATTAGCATGTAAAGTTGCTCTTTTATCTCGCAATAGGATAGCTTCGAGATCCTCAGTGACAAAATCATCTTCGATCTCCGCGAAGGGATCCTGTTCCTCGTCCGCTTCGTCCGACGCCCACGATACGTTGGACCGACGAGTGAGCTGGAGCGATTGGGCTTGCAATTTCGAGCCTACGTAGGAACGGGACCATCAGCATTTTTCGTTGGGTCAGAGAGTCTGAGAACCACCCACCACTCGCTTGTGAAGGTTGTACCCCTTCAAAAATATCATCATAATCCTCATCCCTCTCCATATACTTATTCAACTCCACCAAGCTCGGACTATTATCTCCAGCAGTGCCAGTTCCAGGGGTATTCTTACCCCTCAAGGAGTTCTGCCTTGAGGAAGGGGGTGATCGAGCTTGGGCTCGAGGCGAAGGCGTCACAGGAACAGGTAAAGAAGGCTTGGCAGGAGTGGACAGTGATCGCTGAGTGGGTAGGACAGGTGAAAGTGGGACTTTATGTATATCATCGGGATGCATCAACCCTCTTCTCCCATTGGACTTGAGCTATGGGACTCGTCAGCTACAGATGAGATCAGCGACCACTTCAGCGGACTGACCTTGAGGTTTTTCAGTTTCGTTTCCAATCCAGATTCGTCCTCGTCCAATCCTATATCAGAATAATCCTCAATCTGGCCTGCTGAGGCTGATCTTCCGTTTGTTGCAGTCTTTGTCGTTTGACTGGATAAGGGAGGCAAGGGATTTATAGCTACCGCTGGCGATTTGGTGGGTCGAAGTGTCTTCTGATTCAGATCCTCGTTTGCTGCAGACTCGTCACGGCGGTCTATCAAAGTAGCCCATCAGCTTTCCTCATTCAACGTCCATACTTGATCTATCCATTCATGGCGGACTTACGGCCAAGCTTCTTTGACAGGGTTATGTCCGCCGCAAAGTCATCATCCCAACTTTCCGCATCTCCTTCGCTCTCCTTCGCTCTATTCAGCACATCACTAACGTGCAGGTTTTTGCCGATCAATCCAGGCTGAGAAATAGGTATAGGCAATCCGGTGCCTGGGTGTAGTTGAGAAGAGATGGCATCTCCGGATGATCTTGAGGGAAGAGCGAACAAACCAGGACCTAGGGGACCATTGGATTCGCCTCTTTGTCGGACGTTGGACACTGATTGTTTACGAGGCTGAGGTAGTGGTAGACGTCTCATCGTACCTAATGCTTTTGGCGAGGCTACAAACACGCACTTCAGCTTGAATGTTCGACAGTAAAAATCAGCTAATATCAACGCACCATTCAAAGCCTCGTTCCACTCCTGCACCCTCTGAACAGCCTCATCATACACCGTCATAGGTTTTTTGGCCCTGACTGTCCCACTACCACTACCTGAAGATACATTTGCATTATTTTGTCCCAAATTGGTGGATTTTCTTTCACTCGATCTGACTGTATCTTTCCCTCCTGACGATACTCTGACAGAGCTCGCACGGGATTGGGGTCTGCTCGATGGTGTAGATTTAGGTAAGACTGGTGGTACAGGCGGTTCAGCTGATTTCTTCACGCTCATCATCCATGGATGACGAAGTAATTTTTTCGCCGAGACTCGGAGATTGGGATCTTTCTGGAAACAGTGGTAAAGGAAGTCTTTCACTATCTGCGGGAGGCGTATGGTAAAGAGCCGAAGGAATACATATCAGCTTCTTAATATAAATATAAAATTAATTAAGTGAAAAAGACGCCACTCACCGGACTCGCTCCATCAGGTATCCTCATACTTTCATCCTGTACAATCCTCCAGAGCGCCTGCATCGGTGCCAAGTCGCCATAAGGTGGTTTCCCTTCCAACAATTCAACTATCACACAGCCGACTGACCAAATATCGCTCGCTGTCGAAGATCCATTCTGTTCTATCACCTCAGGAGCCATCCAATAGGGAGATCCAACAACTTCATTATCATTATCCTCCTTCTTACTATATTCTTGAGAAGAAGATGAAGAGGGTGACGAAGTGGGTTTAGGTTGATTTTTCGACGATACACCGAAATCTGCCAATTTCACAGAACCATCTTTATTCGTTAATATATTCGCTCCTTTTATATCTCTATGTATAACCCCTTGTTCATGTAGATATATCAATCCTTCTAACACCTGTGATATATAGACTGCTATCAAGCTTTCAGGGAACTTTCCAAATTTCTTTAAGATGCTTTGAAGTGAACCATTCTCACAATATTCCAATACGATAAATAAGTTTTCCTTATCCCTTGCGAAACCTTTGTATTTCACTATATTCGGATGGTTGAGGTTTTTCAACAGGTCGATCTCAGACATTATATCTGGTAATGATGATGGTGGAAGGGATAGGAGTGAGATCGATTTGATAGCCACTGTTTCTCCTGTTAGGAAGTTGAGTGCTCGATAGACTGATCCACTGGCTCCTCGACCTAGGATGTCGCCTAGTTGATAGTTGGATAAAGCTACTGCGGCTGCCATGGTGCATGCTGATTGGGTGTTAGGTAAGGTGATGAGAAGGGTGGACGACAGAGGGAACAATGACTCCTGACTGGAAGTTCAATTCTATATTGATTTGAGTTGGAAGGGGTAGCGAATGTGGATGGTGATATGTAGTCCTAGATGAGGTCGCGTTCTTATTGATCTGTTCGCATGATGCGAAAGGGGAAGGGAGTCGAGGTATGGATGACAGGTAGTCGATTGTATTGGAGATCTGAATAGGTGGAATCGATGGAACAGCTGTTGATGGTCTGTGCGAGTGTTTTTGATGGGGCTCCGTCGTCAAGTATCAAAGATGTCAATACCTTTGCTGCTTAGTGCTGACTTGTACTTGAAGGTCCTATATGTTGTGTATGCCTATGTCTGGCTGTACGATATACACTGTGCACCTATGCTGTGTGCGACTGTGCAATGTTACAAGACGAAGCTAATGCTGATGTGTCAAGATAATTGATTGAATGGACTGATCTGATGTTGTTGTTCGTTGTTTCAGTCACCTCGGTCATACGCGTCGAAAACAACAGCAGCATACAAAACCAGTCACGTGAAACCCCAAGGCCATACGCTGATCTACATGCTTGACCGAACATGCATGCATAGAGATGGTACTTCTCTTCATACCTCTGACCCCGCCGCTTGAAGCTATACCTATGACTTGCATATCTCCCCTAGTGTCTGAGCTATAGCAGGTGGGAATCTGAAAGTGCCCAATGAAGGACCGAATTTCTCTCCTATCCTTCTTATCGAGTTATCGCATGCTAATTATCATAACAACATTTAAGCTTTTCCTCAGATTTAGTTGATGATGCTTAGCTGATAGGATGGCTCACCACTCCTTGCTGCACCCAGCTCCCTCCCTATCTCACATACTGCTCCTTCTCTCCCTTGTCCCAACACGACCGCCTGACCTACCAACCTAGCTTCCAACCCCATGATCGACGCTCTAACTCTCACTATAGCCTCAAGAGAAGCAGGAAGCACCTGCTGGACATATCCATACGTATCCTCTTCAACAGAAGCGACAGCAAAAGTGGTCATGACTGTTGGACGCCCATCTATCAGCTAATAATTCCACAAGATAGACATCCCTCATCTAGCTGAATCACAAAGCTACTCACTTTCGATGATCCTCTGAGCCAAGATCCAATCGCCCGCGCTCAACCTTATGTTCCTCCTTGCCCATTCCTTGCCCATCCAGTCATATGCACCTTGTCTACAACTCCTTACTTCACCTAGAGCAGTCGTACCTATCGGAGTAGCTTCTATCCGATGTACCACCTGAGTTTGTACTTGTTCGACTTTCTGTATCGCCAAGTTACCCACTTTGGCTATAGGCTCAGGAGCAGGTGGAGTCGATCGTATAGGTCCATCGAGAATTTCTTTTAGTCCGTAAGTGGATTGCTTCTTCGCAATGGGTCTGAATATATCGCCTTGTTTGATTGGGATCGCTCGTGGATCCGGTACAGATGGTTTGGCAGGTACTGATGATCTTGGTACAGAGGTAGAAGAGGAAGATAACTTGGAGTTGATTGATCCTAATTGGAGTAATAATTCTTGCCATAACTCAACAACAAGATTAGGTGACTTGGATATATCGGAGAAAAAGATTTTTCTGTGCGAGGGAATATGTGAGATTCGCAAGAGTTCCATCAGAGTGAATTGCTAAGCAGTACAAGCATAATCAGTAAGTTGTCGATTCCATTCACTCAAAGGCAGCTTACGAGGTAGTATGGATCCTGCGATTTCAGAGCGGTGATCAAATATCTCTCGGGACTAAGAGGTGATTTCTTGTAAAAAGCATCGAAGTGGAGGGGCTGCATTACATCGTCAGCTGATGGTCGTGGCTAGCCACAAGCACACATAGAATGCCAGCTCACCTGAACAAGATAAGGCATCATGGCTTTCACAGGTAATTGCAGAACGAGCAATGCGACTAGATCAAGTACGAGCAATTGAGGAGCTAATGTCCAAGCGCTAGGTGCACGAGTGGAAGATCTAGCAAACGATCCGATGAATGGGCTATCACATGGATCGATGTCAGTATCAATGAAGCTGAATTGTCCACGAAAGAGACAACACCTACCGCAAGAACAAAGCCCATATCCTCCAATTGACCCATTGCCAGACATGCCCTCTGAGTACTATCCGATAGGCAAAAGGAACAACGATCGACCAGACGAGAGATATTGAGAGGGCATTGGAAGTATCGAAATTGAGAGAGTCGAGTATAGAATTCTGTACAGCTCGGGCGAAAGGTATCTACGGGAGTGAGACCCACAACGATTCAGCTAAAAATGATACTACAATGATCGCCGATTGTATTTTGCGTACCTTCTTCTGGGGCCATACAGGCTTCAATTTATCGCCCAATACCTCTTTAACACCTAACACAAGGAAAAGAGCTAGGTTGGAAGAACAGAGTACAATCCTCCTTTCGTTCAGAGCTAATTTATGTCGTCTATCAACCATAACCAAGTCAGCTGGAGTGTCGTCATGCAACGGGTAGCGATAACTTACGTCGTAGGGCTGAACAAAGCCAATTCATCTGATCCAACAAGTATACACCATACGTTGGATATAGTCAAACTAAAGATTGCATAGCTGAACAGGAGGGTGATGGATCGCTCGTTCCATATTGACGAGATGGAGGAGCCCAGTAGTGTGGGGCGGGGAAGGTGTTTGGGGGGTTCTGCGAGATTGAGAATAACATCAGCATACAGGTGGTTGGGACATTGTGTTAAGTAGTAGGTTGGGACTAGAGCTCACGAGTTATATACGACTTTCTTGTTCTAATTAATATAGCTAAAGCTACGAACACGGGTAGAGAAAGTATGATGGCGAATGGTATTTTACCGAATGAGCCTATGAAGAAGGACGGAGAAGGTTTCGATTAGCTTTCATACAATGTATACGCAGAGGACGAAATCATAACGACTGAATAGTAATGTTATGATAGCGTATGGCGGAAGGGTACCTACCCGTATATAAGACTATGGAGCTAGATAATGCGATAGATATCCATACACCTGACCTCCAGGCGAACGATATATACCTTTTTGCTAGGAATTTCTGGGAGGATATGATGAAGACATAATTCATCAGCTGTTGCAATCTTCTCGGACATGAAAACGCATCTTGACGCTTAGGATCGGCCAAAATGCGTAAAACGAGAGATGGTAGATATATGATACAATCGAGGAGGAAAGCAATATCACTCACTCGATATTGCTTTTCTATCTTCGCCAGGGGCTATATACAAGAACGACAAGTCAACATGAGCTCTTCAAACACCTTGTTGACCTAGTTTCCGAGTGTCTCATATAGCTCACAGGTAAGGGTGTCTTCGAAGATGCAGGTGCAGGTGTGTTATTGGAGTTTGAAGTCCGAGGAGGAAGAGGTTGAGTTTGTATTATTGACATTTTTTTGCGATCAACGACTGTTCCAGTTGTGGGCAGGTATCTGGAAGGAGACTGATGGGATATTTACTCAGATTGACTCATTCTATGCCATCTCCATGCTGGGGATGAAGGGTATATATGTGTTCGATGCTTATGAGAGTCAGCAGAAAGAATGGAAATAAAAGTCAAAATCGAAAGCCAACTGGAGTAGGTGAAGCTGAGGTCAAGTTTACATACGCGTTAATAGTCAGTGGCACGTGGCGATTTTAGAATACTGTATGGTAACTTAGCCAAATTAACGCAAGAGGTGTCATCACTCTCATGCTAAGATGCATCTCGTGTGATACCATAGACTTCGAGAGTTCATTTGCAATGGAGAATGCACATCGTATCGATTAACATTCTCGGAATGATGAAGGAGGCTTGATATCTGAGGCAAAGATCTGGTAATCTCGTCCCTCGAAGAATCTACCTTGTGACCACATTAAATATACACAGGTGAATGCATTTAAACTGTTCACAGCTACTAATCAATTTTGTAATATATGGTAAATTACCAAATTCAAAGCCCGTACCACCACGATTGGCTGTGTAGTTGATCTATTCAGAGCGAAGTTCTGAACAATTTCGCTTTACCAAATTCAAGAGACTTTATACTTGTACAAACACTCATATCACATTGATCAGCCAGGTGAACTTCTATTGTGTTCATAGGTACTATATCATGTCCTATACGTTCGCAGCTCACCTTTGCGTCCAACTTCAACCATTTCCATATAATCCGCAACTTATACATCGTGTATATTATCCTCGGAACCAAGGAATTCAAGACGTTCCTCCAAAACTTTTGAAGAAGGAATTATCAAGTTGGGCTATCTTCGTTCTGCTTCTTCACGCAAATCTTTCAACGGGATATCTTTGAGTATGGTAGCATTATATACCTCTATTTTCCCATATCCGTTATTAGGTAATTGGTGACAAAGCATGTTGAAAGCTGCTTGGTAAAAATGAGGAAATGTCTGGGTGAAAGTATCGGCTCGAGGAAGAACAGGGGTATTGAACATGTGATATGTCGCCAAGTGGATTTCACCATTGGCGCGAAATATCTTGCAACACTGGTATCGATCTGATGAATGTTATGCAAGACCAGTTGATCACCTTTCAAGTTGGTTGAGATACCTTCCATCCATTTTTTGACGAATACTAGATCATCAATATTCGAATGAGGCCCTGAAATCCCGACCAGTCCTACCAATTCGTGTAGGGGTGGAATAGGGAGATGAAGACAGATTGAAGATTGTGCAAAGTATCTCTTGAGTTGGGAGAAAATATCTTCGAATCTTCCCAGAGGTATATACAGGGTAGATGTATTTCTAGAGAACATCTTTTCTCTGAACACGATTGTAGTCATGTTTGATAAAGTACGAGCAATCGATAGAGTGCCTCTAAGTCGTTCAGTACTGGTATATCTGAATTGTCGAAGTAAAATCTCGGTAGAAGGTATATCATGTAATGCATTGGTCGTCAAGGTAGCCATCAGCTCCACTGGAAGTATATACTAGATGCTACGAAAAGATGGGTTGACCGTGACGACCATCTAAGTGGGGTAAATAAGTGCCTATGTAGCATATCTGTACCGCTGTCAGATCATTTGTGATTTATCACTTCTAATTTTTCAGAAGAATACATCTGGATTCTGAAATAGGTTGCAGTAATTTTGCAGCACACTGGCATGTAGACTAGCTTATTCTTCCGGAGAATTGAACAGTGGTCGACTGAATGTAGGTCACTACGAGTATGGATTGCATGATCGAACGAGATGGAAAATGAAGTGCCACGTGAAATTGCCACGAACGTCCACTACAACCCTGAATAGGATGGACAAAAACATCGTACGGTTGCAGTTCACGGTTTACGGTTCGCGATCCTCAAAAGTTGAGCATTGTGACTTTGACTTTTCTGCATCTTTCTCGTCCACTTCATCTGCATCCCAAATTTGTAGCAGTGCAGACATTCAATATGCACGAAGCGACAGTCTCAGCTCCAGTCAATATAGCCTGTATAAAGTACGTCTACGTCCATGTCAAGTTCTCCCATAAGGTAGGTAAGTGTAAGCTAACAGTTTAAATGGTAGGTATTGGGGTAAACGAAATACCAAATTAATCTTACCTACCAACTCTTCCCTCTCTGTTACCTTGGATCAAGATCACCTGCGGTCCACTACTACTTCCAGAGCTGACCAGTCGTTCGAGAAGGGAGATAGATTGTGGTTGAACGGGAAAGAGGAGACTGTCAAAGAGGATGGTAGATTGGGTGTTTGTATTAAGGAATTGAGGAATTGGAGGAAGATTGAGGAAGATAAGGATTCGAGTTTACCTAAGGTGAGTGAGAGCTGTCATTCATGTAACATTCATCACACTACCAAACCACTTCACCGTTCACTCTTTGCTCTCAGTGGTCATGTCATGATATATCCACTTTACAGCTATATCTTTCAAACACGAATTATACTGATCTGTCTATGAATGACATAGCTCTCCCAATGGCCTCTCCGTGTCGCCTCATACAACAACTTCCCCACTGCAGCCGGTCTCGCCTCCTCCGCATCAGGTCTCGCCGCCCTCGTAGCTTCCCTTGCCAAACTCTACTCACTCCCTCAATCAGCCTCTCAACTCTCCCTAATTGCCCGTCAAGGATCAGGTTCAGCCTGTCGATCATTATTCGGTGGATTTGTAGCCTGGCGAGAAGGTTCCGCCGAAGATGGATCAGACTCTTTAGCTGAAGAGGTTGCACCACAATCGCATTGGCCAGAGATGCACGCTTTGATCTGTGTAGTGAGCGACGCAAAGAAAGGAACCTCCTCGACATCGGGTATGCAACGTACAGTTGAAACTTCTACTTTACTCCAACACCGATTGAAGATCGTTCCAGGCCGAATGGATGATATTTCCAAAGCTATCCAATCTAAAGATTTCGCAACATTTGGAGAAATTACAATGAAGGATTCGAACTCGTTCCATTCGGTTTGTCTCGATACTTCTCCACCTATCTTTTACCTCAACGATGTATCGAAATCTATCATTGCCGTTATAGAGGAATTGAATAGATCTTCTGGGGAGATAGTCGCTGCATACACCTTCGATGCTGGACCCAATGCTGTGATCTACGCTTTGGAGAAGAATATGCCCAAAGTATTAGGAGTCGTCAACAAGTTTTTCCCCACGTCGGAAGAAAGTAGGGATCCGTTCAAGACGGAAGCCGCAGAGTTGCCAGAAGGGTTTAACGTGAATGTTGTCAGGGAAGGTGGATGGGAGAAGGGTGCTGTGAAGAGCTTGATCCATACGAGAGTGGGTGATGGGCCTAGGACTTTGGGTAAAGAGGAAAGTCTGTTGGGTGAAAATGGGGAACCAAAGGTTTTGGCTTAGAGCGGAATTGGGCATATAACAAAGTCTTTGATGGGGACTGAGGTCGAGTGAGTAGTGAAATATAATCCCCGTATATTCGTACGAAGTAATATACATTCATGCATATTTCATAGATAAACATACATTCATGCGTCGCACAATATATTACAGTGTTATGTCACAACCAAAACGAAAAGTATACAATACAAACCATCTGATAATTTGAAGCTTGATATGCTTCTAATAATACAAGTTACAATACGATCATTCGTAATTCCCACTCCACTCTACAGTCTCACAATTAGTTGTTGACCTATAAACTGCTCATCGCATTCTGTCATGACATCCTCCATTCGAAGGGATAGATGCGATCAGATCTTTCCGTGTCTCTCCAAATGCGCCAGTCTAGCTTTTTCAATCTTATTCCTCAATACTCCTTCGGTAAATTCTGCTCTATGTGAGAAAGTCTTGATAGTCACAGAAGGTTGGTTATACAATTCTTTGGTTGATTGGGAGGAAGATAAACCTTGAGTGAGGCTAAATAATGCGATATGTGATATACAGTTTGAGTTCCATGGAAACGGAAAGAGGTTGTGGGAAAGTAGGTACAAGAGTCAGCTACGATCCTTTTGCTTCATCGAAAGACGGAAATGAGACATGTTTATCTCTATGAAGCAAATCAACTAAAAGAGGTGGTGGAACATGGATAGGTAATTCGGTGGAATCTGGTGAACCATCAGACCATCAGGATAAGGGAATTGAACAGTCCAAGGAAAGGGGAATCCAATAGGAATATCGCAAGGCGAATCTTGTCTGAAGATGGGATCGCAAGTATGGGAAACGACGAATATGAACCCACCTTTGACTTTGTCTACATAAGGAAGTTAAGCGGGATACAGTGAATGTCTTGGGAGCGTAAGTGATCATGTTGTATGGTGATCTTGATTGGGTTAAATGTCGTTGAGGGTGATTGTATGTCAATATAAGTATTGGTTCAGATTGTCTAAAGAGATGAGTAGAGAATGAGATGAGATATAACGATGGTATATATACCTTCTTAACACCGGTCCGGACCTATGCTACCACCACGTCATGAGATGATCCTTTGAGAAGTCACCTATGAAAGGACCAGTCAGGATCCTTAGAAAATCTTGAATAGTACAACCCCTTTCCCCTGATAGGTTGATCTCAAATCTCGAAAACCGGATCTCGCTCGGAGCATTGACGTTGGATCCTGTGCGAGGTAAAATAATACTCCTTGGTACGACAAGGTTCACCAATCTTCCAGTTGGGTAAATCGGGTAGACCTTTGTGATGGGAGGAGGGAGTGACCTGGACTTTCCAGTGAAGAATAGTAACCTTTGATTTACCGTTAGGTTTCACTGTGACCTGAAGAGATGTTGTGATCATCGGAAAGTAAAGGTATTTCGGCTGGTTTTATATGAGTCGATCCACCTTAACAAATTTGTTTTAAGTGATCGAGTCTTGAAAGTATCAGTGAGTAGGAGACATTCATGTTCTTGGTCGATCAGTCTTGTCTCAGTCAGTCAGTATGCCCAAGCCAATGCCTAATTTCTTGGCCGCTACGTCGCATAGATTGACATCATCATCTACTTATTGAACAGGGTCTCGTTTCTTCTGTATACATCTTAGAGGTTATTCGATCTGGTCGATCTACGACCATCAAATAGACAAGACCCTCCCCTCGAGCCATCATACTGTATCGTATAATGACCCTCAACAGGCTTGTATGTCGTCTTCATAGTATGTATCTGTTCACATGTCGTTGAAGCGATTCATATCGGCCATGGGTCTTTAGGCGGTATACGCACCGTCGCACTCTCAGCCAATCTTATGGCCGAATCATCCCCTTCGCTTCTCTTCATGTTCATGAGGTAGCCCCAATTCCTCCTGTGCTCGTTTCACTTCTTCGACATCACCGGTATACTATCCCACCACAAGTGTCAAATGGTCAGCTTGATGAGTTCCGCTGTGTGATGTACGAATCATGCGCAACTGACCTTGCCTTTATCGTCGGACAATTTGACACAGTTCTTTCCACCTATCTGGTTGAGCTTGATCACTATATTCAGTGGTTTGGAAGTTTCGGATGGATTGGTGGATTTTTTGAAATCGTTCGTTAAGAATGTTCCTATACCGAAGGAAGCTATGTGAAAGATCGAGGTCACAATCAGCCCTAAATTCACAAGCTGAGATGATATTGCTTAACACAATTTCAACCAATATAACAAAATCTGAGGTGGTTCTGCTCTAGGATTTAAGATGAAGCAACTCACCAGCTATACCAATTTCATCACATCCCTTCTGCAACTCCACAGATTTCTCTACATCCAACCCATCACTGAAGATAACTCTTTTCCCTTTGCCAATTTCCTCATCATTCTTTCGCACTACACCAGCTTTGTCTTCTACAATTTTCCAATGTTCTTTAGCTGATTTGACAAATTCAAATGGGTCTCCTGAATCCTGTCGTAGAGTTGACCATCGAAGTGCTCGTTCGGGGTTGGATATGAAATCGGCGAAAAAGGCTTGAGCGGTGTATGTATCGGTTAACATTGTTAATGGTGCCCCGCCAGGTCCAGGTGGATAGACTATATCATATTGAACCAGAGGTCAATTCAGATCAGACTCGACGATGACAGAGAGGGAGATGATCCAATGGAGTGACGCTGACTCACCTTCCTCCCACATGTCCATAGCTCTACCATTAGCTCCCTGGTACCCAAATGTAGCTCCAATAGCCATGATCCATTCATGGGCGATCGTACCGACAGGTTTCAACCCATACTTTAACGCCAAGTACACCTAAAATGTCGTGCGCAACCTTCAGCTAAGCGCTGCTAAGTTACGAATATATTTCGACTTACATTACTTGTCCCAGCGAGCAATCCACCTTTTCCACCATTGCTTTTCCACCCCTCATATCCAGCTATCAACCCTCTGATGACTGTATCCTGCGCCCTGAAAGACCTTCGTCGTCTCGTACCGAATTCTGAGAAGATTAAAGGTGATACTCCCGATGGAGGGGAAAGCAAGTCTATGGCCTTCCTTTTGGCGAGTTCTACATGTTGTACGAGCATAATTCCATATCAGCTGAACGGAGAGGATACCGTCTGTCAGCTAATGTGAGGACACATACCAAATTGTCCATCGTAATTCCAATCTGTATCTACATATTTAAAGTATCCTTCACTCACTACGAGCTGAAGTATCAGCTTGGAGTTCTATGCGAGGCATGTAAGAGGGCAGCTGAACGAGAAGTGACTCACAAATTGACATAATGGGTACTTCATACAGAATTGTGTCCCTCCAAGGCCCCTTGATCACTATCCCAATCTCACCAAATCTACCATCTTCAGGGTCCTTATTAGGGTAAAAAGAAAGTTCGACCTGGTTTATAGGATCAAGTCGCATTGATCCGAGATAATCTAAGTATTTATCGGAGAACCATGGATAAGAGGATTTCAAGGCTTCTCTTTCATGTGGTTGTAATTGAAGTTCTCCGAGTCCTAAACCCAGGATTAAGGAGGATGAGCTGCATGTCCCGAAGCGGACGACGATGTGGACAGCTCACGAAGTACACGGCCTTTGACCCAATCGAAACATTCTCTATTGAATAGCATCTGAGGTGATCTATTGGTGAATTTGATGATAACTTGGGCGTCATAGAAATGATGCAAGACGGCATTCTGCATGGTAAGCTGCATTCGAATAAGGCAGCTTCAGCTTCATTACAGCATCAACCCTGACAATTCAGCTGCATATGAGTACCCACCTTGTATAGATCTGTATCTAGGATTGAGAATGGTATTTCTACCTCTTCAGCCGGTAGATTGAGGTTGTCTGTCATGATGAGTCGGTTATTTGGGGATGAGTAGCGGATATATGGAGAGCCGTCGGGATATCAATGAGACTGAGGGGTATACTGATGATCTGCAGGTATATATATATATGAGAGATGAAGACGAGGCTACGGTGTGTAATCGAGTCGATGAATGCTTATCTACGCTGTTGTTTGAAATGATTAAATGACCTTCCTCCACCGCAGGGAATAACCGAATGAAATCAGTGAACACGCTTAATTACACCTCCCATTTAGGATACCCATACTTTCACGTAAACCTGGCTAAACTAACCATCGCATCGCTACTTTGACTTTTTTTCCGGATTGCTCCTACCCCGTTTGATCCACCAAAAAAAATACACCTCTGGACAAGCATCGACCTAGTAGACAGCACAAGGTATCATTCCCTCCCCGCTGTCGGCGCTGTCAACAAGAGACTTGCGTAGTTCGTCAGAAGAGAAAACGGCTCTGCTCATGCTTGACTCAAGGTATGTCTGACAACGATTTGACCTGCATTCCCTCCACTTTCATTGGTCCATCTCATCTAACTTTGGTCCATCCCTTCCTCAGTACATAAAACCCTCATTTCCCCCTCCCCCATGCTCTCCTCGACTCGTCAAGCATGCGTGAGGCGTCTCACCTCCTCACTTCCCTACCCTCCTGCTTTGCCCGCAGAATCATCCCGGCAAGCTATCCTTCGCGCCGCCAGAGTCGCTCAAGCACCCATACGGCGAGTTCACTCTGACTCAGCCTCAACTTCAGTTTCAAGAAGGAACAGCAAAGATGTGCCGTCGTCCACTACTAGGAAGACGAGAGGTATATCATCTGGAGTGACATCGAACGCTGCATTAGCTTATGCGGAGGACAGTCGATCGACGCGTTATGATCGGAGGGATCAATCGATAGGGATAACGAACGATGATGAATATACGCTTCAACCGAATTCTGATCCACCTACACCTGAATGGTTAGATTCATGGTTATACACCTACGACTTATCGACACTCCCTCCATCGCCTTTACCTCCTCTAGAAACTTTTCGAGGTCTTGTCGTCTCTCAACCTCTCTTAGCTCTGTTAACGCTATCGACACTTCCTCAATCCGATCTTCGGTTGATCAAGCACCATGATCTTCGATCACTCATGCATGGATGCAATCGCGTATTGAGGGAACGCCCAGTACTCCTAAGTCGATTAAATAACGATCAGGTACTTAAATCACTAAGAATTCTACGAGCGATACTGTTCTCTTTATCTGGGGGTAATAAAGGTCATGAGAATTTATATCAAGGCAATTACTTTAGGGGTAAAATCGTTAGACAATTCTTAGGACTATGTTCAAGGTTGAACCAACTTAGATTGTACAAGTCGGTCTTTCAGGATAGACTCAGAGAACAACTGTCTCATCTAGACGAAGGAGTGATCTACTTTGACAATATAGTAGAAGATCTAGCGTTGACCTATAGATGGAAATTGATAATCGAACTATTCAATCCTGATTCCTTCCCTCGACAATACTACACATCGGATATACTGGCGTATTATCTGCAAGCACATTTTGGTATATTTCAATTAACCAAGATACCCCGTCTATTCCAATTATATCGAGCTTTCGATCTTCAACCAACAGCCGAAGCGTACAATCACTTGATTCAGTCATATTTGGAGATGGGCGATGTACCTACTGCCAGAGATATAGTTAGAGAAGCTAATGAGAAGGGTATAGCAGATTACCAGACTCAGCAATTATCGATATTACGTGGATATAGAGCGTTGGGATATGATGCGGATATTGAAAATAGGGTATTGAGCGATATTGAGAGATTGAATATACCACTATCAGCAAGGTTGTTGAATGCGTTGATCAGGTTGAGGATGCAAAATGGAGATTTGACTTCGGCCAAGTATCTTGCGAAAAGATTTGATCTGAACGATTGGACGGGAATACAAGATACATCAACCCGTTTATCACCTCGTAACGATATAAAGGTTAAACCGAATCTTGCTACTGCGACGTTGGTCTTTGACTTGTATAGTCAAACGGGAGATATAGAAGATCTAAGATCGTTATGGAGGGATATGAAAGTTGGACAAGTCGGTATAACCGATCAGACCATTACGACCTTACTCCGAGCTCTTAACGGATTGAACCTCCTCGACGAAGCTGTATCGATATTCGAACCTTCCCTGGCGGATAATGAGTGGGCGTTACCTGATGGGGTCAAACCGGATATCAAGTCGTTCAATTACCTTATAGGTGTATTGGGTAGACAAAGAGGATTGAAAGGTATAGAATCGGGTTTGGCCCTTTTACATGAATATGGAGTCAGACCTGATGATTTGACGTTGAAGATTGTGGTGGATTTCGTTAGACAATCGATTCATCATACACCTACGGAATTGGCGAATTGGGTAGAAAGGATAATGAATTCGTCGACATTGAAACCTACTCATTCCCTGTTGGATTCGATAATCCAAAGCGCTATCAAATCGATTGCTCGGACCAGCAAGACCTCACGAAAGGACATAGACCTGTTAAGACCATCGACATCTTCCAACACTTTCTCACCTACAGCTGGATTGAACCTCTCACCGCAATTCCGACGATCACTAGAGGGGATATTAAACGCTCTAAAGTCTGTAGGTTCAACATCCGGTTCTCGATCTTTGGTCAATCGATTACGATACGATTCGATGACTTCCAGTCGAATATCGAATTTACCGTCTGCTAGGATAGTGTGGAATTCATTGATTCAAAGAGGGTATAAACCTGATCAAAGACATTTTGTCGCTTTGATGCAAGGTTATTCAGATGCTGGATTGATGTACCAGGCTCAAGATTTGTTGGGTTTAGCAGATCAAGTTGGATGTAGGATAACCAAATCGATGTTGTTCACCCTCTTAGTCGGTTGGGGGAAGATTCAAAGACCAACGGAATCTAGAAAGATATATGAAAGAATTAGATTGATGCCTGATCCATATTCAAAAAGAAGGGTTAAACAAGTTGAATTGGAGATTATAACGGCTATGATCCAAGCGTATAACAATTCTGGACAGTACTCGGAAGCCTCCTTGATGTGTTATACGGATTTGAGAGAATTAGATATTCACTTGGATCGAAAAGCCATCGTGGTCTCTTCTCAAGCTCTAAGAGGTCAGGGAGATTTGAAAGGATGTCTGAGTGTCTTGGAGAAATATGGTCCCGCTTTAGATAGAATCACGAGAAAGATCGTTAGGGGAGTGAGGAACTATCAGAGGAAGAAATTGGTTTTACCTGTTAATTCGCCTATAGTCTCCACCTCCACCACTACGGATACGTTCCTGACTCAAGATCATACTCAATTAGAGAATTTGAGGGAAATTGAGATGATGATAGATGATGATGGTCGTCATCATACTCATAGACACTTGGAGAAGCTCAAAGAAGATCAAGAGATTTTGGATCTTTCAGAGAGATTACTCCGAGAAGATGATTTGGCCAGGCCGATTGAACTTCGTCGAATGACTAGGTTAAACAATCGAACAAATCGAGCGTTGAAGAGGGCCCTTTTGGGTGAACAAGCGGTGAAAGAGAGGAATAAAGATCTGACTGAGAGTAGACGGATATATAGATCCGATGAGAAGAGGGGTAGGGTCAGAAGGAGGATCGTCAGGAGTTTGAAGAGACGGCTGGTGGGTGGATTAAGTACCGTGAGGATCGGAGAGGTTGGACAGAGGGCTTGGAAAGAGAGAAAGAACAGGAGAAGATATAAAGGTAAAATGAACGAAGAGTAGTTGTAACTGATGGTACTACTAGGTTAGAATGACTTGTTATTGCATTGACTCATACTCAATCAACTATCACATTATCATGCATTATTGACATACATTCATCGTATCTTATATATCGAACATCGATTTGATTTGAGCAGCACTGACCCTCGGACAAACAGGGGAATAGATCGCTTGTAGACACCATAGTAGGTTCACTCATTCGTCATCTACCGAGAATATACAGTTGGACTTTACAGGAATGGCATGGCTTGGTTCCTGGCCGGATCTGCGCATGCTGATTGACGTTGTACACTTTGATGAGATGATGTTGACTGTGTGATCAAGAATCAACGTATGCATGCATGCGAGGCCATGAACACATACGGTGCTCTACCATACCAGTGCTGATTAGGAAAAGCTTACGTAAACTTCATTAGCCGATGACGTCGCTTCTTTTCAATTGTTGCTGAGAAAATTAGGGCTAACAAAACAAGAAGAAACAGGATGGAGTGGGTGGGTCGATTGTTATTTCCAAATTCAGTCTCAGACATCCATCATCGTAACAACACTTCAAGTCTCAAAGATCATACATATACTCATCAACGACAAGTGACAGCTCAAAGTCGAGAAATACTACGCCTACAACAACTCTCACAATCCATACTTAGATAATTATTCACAATGGCCGATACTGTACGTCTTCCGTTCTCCTCTCTTGCCACCTACTTATGGGTACCTTCCATGCAAGTATCGCTCATCTCGATGCTTAACTTTTTTCTTTTTTTTTGGCTCATTTATAGTCTATCCATATCCGACGAGGACATCCTATCTTCTTTGGGTTGTTATTGTTCTTCGCTCTCATCGAGGGTTGTATCACAGCTTGGCTAGGTGAGTATTCGAGTAAACCATCCAAGAATAAATTCGATGAGCTGATCGTTTGGCTGTTGGTATATACAGTGTCTCGATATAATGAGTGAGTTACAATCCTCCCATCTCGCTTTGATTGCTCGTTCCAGATCAAAGAAATTACAGCTAACATGTGTATGACTCCCTGCGCAGTCACGATACCTACCCTTCCAACTCTATTCGAGATCGACTCAAGTTCTTGGTGTTTGTCTCATGGTGGACTGTATTCTTCTCAGCCGCTTACATCGTGCGTCGCCCTCCTTCTATTCAGCTTTCCGCAAGTGTCTGGATTTATAATTAGCTGACTGTCCACCTTCCAATTTTAGGCCGCTTTCTACACCGCTTTCTTGTCTTTCGTAGCTTCCATTGCCAGTCACCTAGCCTGGTTAGCTTTGACGTGAGTGAACCTTCACCTCACTCTCCAGAGATCTTCCCCTTCAATCGAGACAAATACACTACTTTGTTGCTGACGTTTGGTTACCTACCTCAGATGGATCTTCTGGCTCTCATCCACCGCAGCATTCACAGCCGCTCTTGGAGGAGGTCAACGATGCGGTTCGTCCACCTTGACCTACTGCTCGCAGAACGTAGCGGCAGAAGCTTTCGGATGGATCGAGACTATCTTGATCAGTTTCGGTCTCGGTGCGATCTTGTTCATTGGTATTGGTGCGATCAGGAGAGGTGATAGGTTGAGCGGAGAGTTGGCGTAGAAATGCTATGGCGAATTAGAGCAGAAACAAAGCACGACACAGAGGCACGATGAGTGATAAGAAAGAAGAGAATATCTATCGTAGGAAGAGAAAGAAAGAGATATCAACTCAAAAGGCATTTATAATAGTTTTACTGTAGCCTATATATACTTAGCTACAATATTGAACAAACAAGCCTGTAGATGATCAAATAGTGGAAATACATACAAACCAAATATGAATCATTATAATACTTTGCTACCATCTACAGTATACATAGGGATAAAACCACTTCCTCAACCCAACACCGTAAACATACTCGGCCGTTTGTCTAAGGTACACATTCCAGCATTCCATTACCCTGTTCCTCCACCTATAAACCTATTTTCAGAATCGTGCTTACGTAGTTGAACATGACCTCAATCCCTCAATTAACCTATGTGAGAAAAGGCATTGTTATATCCCTTCTGTTCATACGTTTATATTTTATATATACCTAGACGATGAATACGTAGGATTCCACTTTTCTCTTATCCTTCCCCAATTGCATCACAGATTGTATCTCAACACGTTATCTGTATATAGACAAACGTTCTTTCTTCGTCCTTGATCCGGTGTCAGTTACGTCACTCCCATCAAACGGCAACCATCCTTTGCATCAAAGCGAAGGACGGATCATCAATCACTAGCTATTTTTGCTCTGCCGAAATTACCGGCGGTCATTTTCAGCTTGACAAAGGAGTCTCATACCAGATAGACATAAAGATAGATATAGAGGAGAACCTCGACGAAACCTTAGATAAGCAAGAGAAGAGACCTCTTTCAGAGCGATTTGTGTATAGATAATATCTTCCTATAATACCGATAACAACATCACCTATCATAAAAATCGAGATGGGAGCTTTCGACGGCGCTTTCGATAATCTAAGAGGCGATCAGATATCTTCAGGATGTGAGTAAACCTCAGATATACACTCAGTCTCTCAAGCTGGATTAATTATTGATTTCATGAGATGATTAGTCTGGGGTGAACACACAAGTACGATAGATTGGTGAGTCAACTATCTATACAACATCTTCAACTATCGTTTCTCTCGCATTCACTATTACAAAGTGAATCTGTGGAGGACGGTACTGACCATGTTTGTCATATAGGTGCGAGAAGAACTACGTCCACACTCCCTATATAGCTGAAACAGTCAACACTCTCACCAATCTCCCATCCATCCTCTTAGGATTGTATGGCTTCTACTCCGTACTGAACAATGGATTACCGAAAAGGTTTGCATACTGTTATTTAGGATTGAGTCTGATAGGTATAGGTAGTTTCGGATTTCATATGAGCTTGAGGTGGGAGTGGCAGTTGATGGATGAGTTGCCTATGGTGAGTGACCCGGGGTATTGTACACACCGTGCACGAGCTGATTCAAGCATCGTCAAAGATATACGTTGTATCATATGCTGCTTTTTTAATATTGGAAACTTCACCTGGACTGGAATTTCGATATGGTATTTTGGGACCATTGGTGATGATAGCTTGGGATGTTTTCGTGACTACTTCATAGTAAGCCGACTTCACATGCTATTCTACCTTCATTGAGATGAACATGACTGATATTGTGTGTAATATAGCATCTACCTACCCAATCCGGTATATCACCAAATAGCATTCGCAATCATCCTCATTACAACCACAGCTCGAACAGCCTACCTAGCATTCAAACTTCCCCCAAACCACCCATCGAAAGTCAAAATTGGAAAGACGATGGCATGGGGTGTAGTCACTTTTGCGGTAGGGTTTGGGATTTGGAATATAGATAATATATTCTGTAATCAGCTGAGGGTTATTCGAGACGCTATTGGACCATTAGGTGTATTAGTGGAAGGTGAGTTGAGAAGAAATCAGATAGAAGGAGGTAACTGATCGGATGATCTTGACAGGTCACGCTTATTGGCATTTGATGACTGGTTATGGTTCTTTCTTAATCTTCACTGCATCTATATGTAAGTGACGCTCTCTTAGCTCGGATCGGTGCAAAAGAGAGAGAAGGTGCTGATATTTTATCATTGGACCAGTACTGCATCTTTGCATCAAAGTCTCGCCTGACGCATACACATTTGACGAGAAAGCGATATTCCCAGTCGTGTATTCAGTGAAGTCGGATGAAAGGCGGAAAGTCAAGCAGAATAGCCATTCTGATTAGACAGGCGATGGAACGGCTGAGACGAGGAGGTGTATGGCGTAGAATAGGTACGAAGTGGATGGACGATCTTTAAAGATTCGAACTATCTCGATCTGATCTTTAGTTGCGATCTTGAGCATAGCATCATATAAGCATAAGCATCTAAATACACGTTTGGTATATCATATGCATTGGGTCTACACATGATCATAGGGAATGAGGAATGAGTTCACTTGATGCAGCTCAGGTGCGACGAGGTCGAATAGTACAGGGGCCTGGTCCAACCATAACGGTGTTACTGCCAAATCGTAAGACATGCGATGTCCGCAGAACGTCATTTCCTGTCGTTTCCTTCCATCTTTTCTGGCTGTATGGATCATAAACCTACTGTATGACTTCCATAAGACCATAACATAGTTCTCATGCATTGGATGCCTCGTAGAGTGATCGACAGTCGATGCCGAAAGCACAGACCCCTTCGGCATCCATTTCCTAGAAGGTCCTTTGGAGGTGGCGCTTCGCGCCACCTTCGCTCTTCTATGTATGAATCTTACATATCTGATGCATGAGCTGTCATTACATGCGTCTCGGGCGATGATATGCATCCAAATTGACCATAGGGGTGTTAAGAATGTAGTAGACGATCAGATTATCGTGTCAGATGGAGGTGGGAGGTCGTCGTGTACGTTGTAGTGAGATTTCCTTCCACTTCGCCTCCTACCCCTTCCACCCGCTCTTTCGTGGCTATACGCTTTACAGCTTGAGACGGACGATCGGGCATGGCGTAGTCATGCTCGGCCACGCTCGGGCAGTCTCCAGGGACCACGTAGAGCGTTTCAGAGCCGAGCAGAGTAAGGTTGAGTGGAAAAAATGGTGGAAAGCTGAGGTATAATAAAAATATTTGGTTCCGAAGAACCACCTCTCCGCTCAGAGTTTGTCATCCTTATGCAGGGGCAATGCTAATCTTCTCTGTATCGTTCCAATGTTATCTTATGCCACGGGGTTGCCCCCGGGCGAAGTTAAACGACGCCGAAAAAACGAGGTGAAGACATCTTTGGCGGAAAGAGTTTTTTAATTGTTCCCGCTTATGTGGCTCGAAGGGGCGCATGCTGCGCCCCCTCCACACTTCATTCTGAGTCTGTTGGACGCGCTGGAAAAAAATAGGAAGTGGAGGTATGACGAGAAGTCCCATTTTGGGTAGTTTGGGTCGAAGGATCGCCTGTTTGGTTGAATGATGGGATCTACAATTGTGTGTGTCTTCCAAAGGACCTTTTTGTCTGATTTACGATCTCTGGACTGTTTGATCTATTGCGCCCCATCCATTGAATGTCTATCATCATGCATATGAGATGAAAAATCAATATTAAGCATAGAAGAGAGAAGGAGTACGAGTCATCTAGGATCAAGGTTGGAAGAGACACCTCGTGAGCCGATTGTCAGTAAGCCTGGCCATGTCTGTTGCTTTATCAGTTGTGTACTCTTGCTTCAGCCTTGCTCAGGCGATTTGCTTTGAAACCTACTTACTATAGACGCTGCGTGGACATGGAAGAAGTCCCGCCTGATGCTTGGGTCTGCGTAGGGGAAGGATGGAGGAAGAGAAGGAGTTGTAATTTTTTCCCAACCTTACGCTGTCCAGCTTTTCGCTTCGCTTTGCATATCTAACATGACCCCAAGACTATCCAATCCGGCTGTGTATGAACCTTTCGGACTACCCAGTCTTGTGGCAGACGGGAAAGTATCACTGGTCAGGATGACCATACTTAAGAATTTGTCAGTGGAAAAGTCGATAAGTCAAGGCTGAATCGAGGACTGTCCCGTAAGTCCACACTTCGTGCTTCTCCACTCTTACACAAAACCACCCACTAGTCTCCTCTGGAGCAATCTCATATGACTTTGACTTACTTCATCCATCGAGTGATATTCATCATGCTCATATGTGGCAACTCATCCATGGTCGACATCACCTCTCCATCAGACCTTTCATACTCATCTACCGCTCACGTAAAATAACCACGCACTAGGGCATGCCCCGGGCAGAAGATAACATGGAACGACACAGAGACAGATTAGCATTGCCCCTGCATTGAGGATGGAAAACTCTGAGCGGAGGTGGTTCGGTGCGCGGCTTCGCGCTGGCTCGAAAGCCAGCGCTTGCCTCACTGAGTTTTCCAGCTATCGCTGGAAGCCATCATTTCAGTTCAGTCTTCATCTTTGAAATCTCTCACCCTACCTGAAAAATACCAGTCGGCCAATGCAGCACCTCTGTCCGTTAACAACAAAGACATATCTCAACCAACCAGCTCATACGACCTCATTTCGTCAAGGTTGCTTCGGCTTTCTCCTCACGTTCCGAATATTGCCCTTTATCCGTTTCCGATGATCGACGTCAAAAAGCCTGGAAAGAGGCTAAACTCACATCGAGCCTCGACACTCAAAGGAGCTGGTAATGAAAGATTTAGCTTCACATTCTCAGGTTTGTTGACGTGGCCGAAAGGAGAAAAGGCACTTAGATTGGGAATCTTTCTGGGCAATGAGCCGCGGGCGGAGGTTGTTCATACATGGGCGGTGGCGATAGTAGATGTAGAAGGTGGAAAAATGATAGTTTTCTACGATTCCGATGCCAACATAACGTTCGACATACGTCGCAAAATCCTATTTTGGAATGATCTTCACACTCCTCAAAACGCCTTTTTACGTAGGCCGAAAAGCACGAAAAATACGAAGCATGGCAAGCTAAAAGTCGTACGTATCTTTTGGGGTGGAACCGCCGGAATGAGTAATATGAGTAAGGACATGTGTCTGCAGAACACCCTAGGATGGATGGAGTCTTGTGAAGATATCAACGATGTCAAGATAAATAACCTACTCAATAACAGTTGATTCGCTCATTACCTCTTAAAACGTCTATATTTTCGTTACTTGCGACTTCTAGATATGCTTGCTTTGGTCCGCCGTTACTGGTCAATAGTCAACCTCATCGAGTCATCTTATAACATTCGGATAACTCCCTGAAAGGTATTTTAAGCTCTTTGCATTGATCAGGTCATTACTTCGAATTAAAGGGTTCGAGCCAGTTTGGAACTTCGTCGATTGGTATGGTATGTTGTGCATTGAAGCTGGGGTAGATCCTAAATTGAGACGGTACAGAGAGAAAGCTGTGGAGGACTTTGTTGTTGTTTATAACGCGAGAAAACTGTGAGTTACCTTTGTTTATCTGAACTTGATACAACTTCTGAGCTGACTTCATGTGACCACAGCTATCCCCAAATCATCTCCACACTCGAACCTAAGGAGTGGGATGAGCGTGAAATGATGAGCTTCCACTCGTTGGTGGATTGGAAGCTCAAGGACGATGTCGTCTTCCCAGACTGTCTCACCATCCAAGATCCTCGAGACGCTACAAAGATCATCGACCTGCCCTCTGCGGTGAAGATCGTTCACCTCGAGCTATACCCCAAGCCAACAACCCACACATTCCCTGGAGCTGATCACTTCAGTCACACCGTCAATGAAGTGAAAGGTTTCACCTACGCCTTAAGATCCGTAAGTGAACTCCATTACTATAATTTATGAGTTGTATCATCCACAGCACTGACCAGAAATGTATTTCGTACAGAAACTACCGGTGGACATTGCCCACCCTCCCAAGACCGGTCGCAAGGCCGATTACTCCAAGTTCGAACCGATGTCGGGTCACCACCTTCCCCACCTCCAATGCGCCCAAATTATGCCATACCATCATCTCCCTCAACATTACTCAATTGGATCCTGCAAGGTGGGGAATTCTCACCCATACACCTATATCATCAACGCCCTGATCTGCAAATCATTCGGTATCGACCATCCTCATCCGGATCAATTTCCATTCACAAAAAGCGAAGGATGGACAAGCCACTCTAAAATGGTTGGAAGTCAATCGACCCTCCGTCCACGATGTGCTTGTTTTGATCGCTCAAATCGGAGTATGGGGTATGGGAGATGCCATCGAGAAAAACATGTGGGACCTACTCGTCAAGTTGGACGAGGAACACAAGGTGAAACCCGGAATTCCCGAGGCCATTCCCAATATGGAAATCATGATCGCCCAGCTGGAAAGAATATACGAAGCATACAAACGAGGTAGAGAAGAAGGAGGTGGTAACGTTGCGAGAGATATGTTCGATCCGTTCGTTGCGCCCAACCGAAGGATCACATGGGCTGTGAGTATTTCGTCCAATCTCTCTTTTTTTTCAGTATGTGCTGATTGACTTGCTTAGCGTCGTCTCATGATCACTCAGAGATGAATGATGTCCTTCCTCATTTTTCGCTTCAATGACGGAAATCGGTTACGTTGCAACTGCTTCGAATTCACCTTACGATCAATTTTTTCGGAAGTTTATTTCTATTGATCTAAAATATCTACCCAAAGCTTCCTCATAATCATCAGTGTACCATGGGATCGTCGACGATAAGCATTTTCCAATTCTCTGTACTTGAACCATAATTATGATTATAACACATTTTTCTTTATCGATTTGTCTATAAATATACATCACAACCTTGTCGAATAGCAATTTGAATACCGATGCTTTCTTACACTTGATAACATTCATGAAACTCATCGCATGTATACAGGTCATACGTCTGAATATACAATATTTGGAGATAGCATCACAAAAGTACAGACCGTGCGCCAACACACCAGAGTAAAGGGATGTCAGGGTATAACGTGGATTTCGTCGTGAGAGTATCATTCTATCATTCTGGGCGTGATCCTACTCTCAGACCATGATCCATGGACACATATATCACTCTGACAGCTGATATGTCTCAGTTCTTCATCATCTCATCATCCTCAAGACTATAGAACGATCATCTAGGATTTTCATCCCTCCCCCTTCCCCTTGTATCTCTACCTATCTCTTCTGTGTTGGAATAATGCCACCTCTATAACTCCGTAGTTCCGTAGCATCTGTACCAAATTGTTACTTAGTATAAGTGCTATCACACTCCTCTACATCATCCTTATATGCGACCTTCATAACATCCATGACTTCGGCGCCATTATCGACATTCTGCTTCGGGTTTCCCTGAGAGAATTATCCCTTTTCATCCCGCTTGTACGTATCCCCCTTTAGATACGTTGTGGTACGTACGCTATCAGGTCAGGGAGAGCAGCTAGGCCTGATGCCTGCAGGCATGTCTTGGCTCAGTCGGGAGGTGGTTGGGGTGGGAACCTCTACCACTCGAAGCAGAAGAAAAGGAATATTGTCAGGAAAAGGATGTTTGCCCCGCACTTTCCCTCGCACATTGATGTTCCAGAAATTCCCCTTTAAGATCCCATGGGTACTTACCACCTCCACTTTTTTGGTCCATTCCGACGTCTACTACAGAAAAGAAGAAGAGATAAATGTTACATCTCAAATCTATTTGTCAACAGCAGAAGATTGAGATGGAACGATGGCTCACAGATTGAGGGATGCTGTGCAGTCCAGAACGCGTGGATTGCATTTAAAGTTGACAGTGGTTTACGTCACCTCTCTCGCATATACTGATTGATACTGCAACTTACTCAACGTCCGTGCGCTGTCACTTATGCCCATTCTCACGCGTCAACGCCATATATATATGGGCATCTATTCACTTTCTTCCCTCTTCTTTCTTACTCACACCTTCAACTATCTCAACTATCTATTCGACCGCATCGTCGCGTCCAATATGGTACAATACACAAGAGCGACAGCGCCTTCAAAGGTTGGAGGTAGGCCCAATGTCACCACCATCATCCCAACCAAATCTTCCACCCACAATTTCTATGACCTGTTCAACAGCCTGCAAGTGTCGCCACCCTCCTTTACCACCAGCAACATCCAGACTGACTTCAAAGCGGAAGTAGAAGAGGATTATTCAACGGGCAGCGATCATAGCCTTGAGAGGGGTCACGAAGTGGATAAGATGGAGGGAGTTTATCAGGATGACCGAAAGAAAGTAGTTGGAAGGGGTATTGTAGGGGAGACGTCGTACGATGACGGTGACAATAAGGACGACATCGAGATGGTTGAGGCGGAGGAGGAGGAGGTAGAGTCTTCTGGTGGTTCGGAGTTCTGCTTGGGCGATGAAGGCAGTAGTGGAAGCGAAGGGATGTCTGAGGAGGAGGAGGTTAAAGGGACTGGCAAATTTGGAGGAAAAAAGGTAAGCAATAGTAGCACCTAGAATTATGGCATACTTAGTATTCACTTAATAGGTCTTTTATTTGTTCTTTACACCTGCCTTGTTAAGTTTCTCAACTTGTCTCAAAGAGATTATATTGGACCATATCCTTTATTCCCGTGGGATAATATGCTACTTGTTATTGTTGATAGTGGCTGACGGGGAACTTATCCCCAGCTGAACAGCTTTCCCATATGTAGGGTGGTCCAAAAGCCGAACCAGTCAGTGGTGATAACATTCAAAAGCTGCAAGAGAGATAGCACGCTTTCAAACAGGCCTCAACGCGACCATCAAGAAAGACCAGGAGCTGTCACCTGCCAGAACCCCAATGGGTGCGGCAAACCGCTCATTGGACCCAGACGAACATACCGGGTCAGCTGGGATCGAGAACGTGGCTACATATACTCTCGACAGCTTTCCAGGTACGGAAATCTCAAATTAGTTGATGGTAATCTTACCTTTCTACTCAATGTCCGTGCGCTGCTGTATCACTTACTCTCCTTCCGTCACGCGTCGACTGATACATACACACCTTCTGATTTCTTTTCCTTCCTTCCTCTTTCACACCCTCTCCAACCCCAACCATCCATCCAGATCACTCCTTCTATGATGGTACAGCCCACAAGACCTTTTGCCCCTACCAGGGTGGGAGGTAGACTCAACGTCAGTAGCATCGACACAAGCGGCTCTTTCGCCCACACATTCGATGATCTCTTCCACCAGCTTCACCTTCCGCCACCCTGCTATACTCCGAGTGCGATGCAACCCCACATCAAGACGGAAATGGAAGATTGGATCAGTAGACAGGACGACGCCATGGACTGCGATGCTACGCACCAAGTGGAGGATAACGTCAGTGAATACGAGGAGGTGTTTAAGAAGGTCAAAGAAGAAGATAAGGGAGGTGACATATCAAGCGTTAAAGATGCCGATGGAGAGGATAGTTACGATAACAGCAAACTCGACATCATGTTGGTAGACCAGCAGGAAGAAGAATATTGTAGTGGGTCGGAATTCTGTTTGGTGGATGAAAGCAGCAGTGAGAGTGATGGAAGTTTGGGTGAAGATGATGAGTCTGAAGAAAGTAGCGATGTTCTCACCCACGCAAAAAAAGATAAGAAGGGGGAAGGTAAACATCAACATATCGAAGCGACCAGTGGTCCGACGCTGATCAGCTCTTCGATTCGCAGGAAACCTCTGGATCACATGAACCGGTTAGTGAGAGTGCATAGCAGCTGCAAGCCAAATGACACCCTATCATATAGACCTCGACCCGCCCCTCCAGACGACTACCACGTGCCAAAACCTGCATGAACCCAAACGGCTGCAAGGAAACACTGTATGGACCACGAAGATGCTATAGAGTCAGCTGGGACAAGAAAGGAGGTTATATACTGCATTGCTGCCCGGGTATGCGAATTCCATATGCCTTGATGGTACCCGTGCTGACATCAGCTCATGGACCAACAGGCTAAGAATCGGAATTCATCAAAACAAAAGATCCTCATATAAATCTCCCTCTCTTTCTGGAGGTCCTCCTCCCTCCTAGCAACGGAAAAGAGGGAGACTTGGGGCGAAGGATAGAGTCAAACGCAAATCAAGGAAGTGAGCCAGAAAAAGCAAGATGGAATCAATCGGTAGAAAGGGTGAACCAATCACTGTATGTTCTTCAGAGTAAGTACTCCTGACCCTTGTCACATTAGATGATATCCGGAAGTTGTCAATAGATTCCTTTCAGTTCCGAGTGAGTGACCATGTGAGAGAGTCGAGAGTCGACATGTGGTAGTTGACCGAATCCTACGAAATATAGCGCGTAAATTATTGTAATATAGATTGTCATTATTCCGTCTGTCAGTCAGTAAGCAGTTAGAAGTGTAATGTGATGGTGTTTCCAGTAATTGGTCGACTCGTCGAGGGGTTTTGGAGGGTAGATCAATTCAATCATGTGTTGTGAGCATCCTGAGTTCGGGACCTCAAGTGACTGATGGCATGAACCGCAAAAGTGGTCATTCCAATAGGCACGCTGTCATGCAATTTACACGGACTTCTCTGATCATTAGCGTAGGCATTGAAGCTGACCAATATTCTTATGACTGTGTGAAAGACCCAGTTGCCGTTGGTTGCAACATGAGGAGAGATGCATGGAGTGTTGTTGGACAATCATATACTACCATTGAAATCTTATCTTCCGATTACTCCCTGATATTTGATCATGCGATGGCGACTGTCAAGCCGTCAGTACCTTGTCAACGTAACAAAATGATGGAACTGAGTATCATACCTTTTGCGTTTATCATATGACACTATTACCCTTACCGAGACCTCTTCGGTCACTGTGGAAAAGATCTTCAAAACTCCTTCTCTTCCTGAGGTTGGGTTCTCTTTCCTCTTCAGCTTGTCTTCTTCTTCGGAAAGACTGATAGCAAGCTGTTGCTGGTAATCATAGGTGTTTTTGGAGGCTCTTACGTACCTTGGCAACATCTCACCCGCTGGGTGTCGTTGGTCCTATCTTCCTCAGAATAGGCTAGAACCGCCGTGAGTTGTTTGTCTTCTGTCGTGGGTAGCTCCAGGGCGCAAAATCGATTTTCACAAAATACCTTTCCGGGCATCCTTTTGATTGGCGGTTTCTGTAGGTCATATTAGGTCAGCGTTCAACAAGATAGCCGGCCATCACTCACCTTGGTTAAGTTTCCATCTTGTTCTCCTCCCTTTCCTTCCCATCTTGCGGTGATGACTTTGTCCAATTCCTGATAGACACGAGGGACTGGATTGAGCGGAACATTCGGTTTTGGTCTTGATGGGGGAGTATATTGACTACCTTCGTAACGAGGTGATTCTAAACCCGGTTCTTGAGCGGTCTCATCGAAAGTATGAAAGGCGAAAGCTTGAGTACATGTGGTGAGGTTGTCGATTCTTCCTCCTCGGTTGGTGATGACCATGTCCTGGTAGTAATAGCCTTCCCAAACGGAGTCTGCGAAGTGAGAAGGAGTCATTGTATATGATAGGTTGTTTGTAAGGCTGTGATGATGTCCTCTGTATGCAGGTATGTGTAACCTTTGGACTTGTAAGATTTGTGTGTGTTTGAGGAGAACAGCGGAATATGAAATGAGTTCTACAGGGTGTAAATTGAGTAATTGGTCAACAAGTGAGTGATTGTTATGACAAGCCGTGGTGAAGATAACATACCCCTGAGACACCACCGACTGTATACCCTAAACTCCTCAATCCGCTTCATACCCTTCTTGATCGCTGACTCCTACTTGCTTGTCGGCCAGTTGCCTATCATATTTATCACCAAATTTGTTGGATGGCGTATGTACGACGGCGGTGTTCAGCCAATTGAATCCGCAATTAGGTCTCTGCCGAAGGGATAGGCTTTTACAGGGTCCTTTACACACTCAAGCCTGATGACAGAAGGTGTGCCGGCTATTTGGGATACCTTGGGATAATAAACATGTGAGTTCCTCGTCTCATTGTGGAGAAAGGGTACTGAACGTTTTTAGACGCATTGGCAAACGATGTGGCCACTCATACATCAACCGCTGCCACAGAAAGCGTTGTCACTTCGAAAGATCAGGCCGGAGAACTAAAACTCGACTGCTAATGTATATATGTCTCCGGTGAGTACTCCTTCGAGCTTGTATACAACTGGACTAACCTGCCATCTACTTACCCAGTATTCACCAAAGAAGAGCAAGGGTCTGGCCCCAGATGAAGCTTCCGCTGTCCTACGAGTCTGTCTTCTTCATCGCAATATACGAGAAGTGAGTGAAATGAGATGATGTTCAAACAGATGCTGATAGGTTTGGTGGCAGTACATCGGGTCTGCTCTCAAGCTGCAATTACAGATTCAATCATCACTATCACATGAAACCGAATTTCTGGGCACACCAAAGATCGTGGAAGAGCAAGATAAATCACTGTCGGAGGCTGGAGCACTTCTCGTGGAGACGGCGGATTTAGCTGGGGTATTGATAGATCAGATGGACAAGGTTTATCAAACTTATCAAAAGTCGCCACATCCTCAAGTAGTCCCGCCTGAGACAGGTCTCGGATTGACACTCCTTGTCAAAGCCGCTGCCAGTCAAGATTTCCGTGGCATTTCTGCCAAAGCTTCCCACAGAAACCAAGTCGACCTGACCGACGTGCTCGACGAAGTCGATGCCACAGCCAACGCAAGTTCTCAGGCGCAACTCGGTCCTGATCTTCCTTTTGGCAGCAACGATATAACCCGACCACCCACCACTTCGGAGGACTACGAGGCGTGGAGAAGTCTTGTGAAGAAACAAGCAAGAACTGTCCTCGATAATCGGATGTTGGAATTTTGCAGCCTCACCACGGCTATCCTCGAGGTCATTAACCAACCGGCCAAATCAGGAAGAACTGCCTCGAAAGACCAGCAATGTTACTCGCCTTATTGTTCGGAGGCTACACAAGAGAAGTTGAAGGCTGCTGGATATGTCAAATCCGAGGTTTTTGACAAGTTCAACGAGGACTTGTACTTCGATAATCTGTGGTCGATCGGGGTGAGTTGTCTAATCATCTTACCTCGCATGATACTGATGCCTCTACCTTTGATGTAGCGGCTCATCGCGCTCAACACGGATGTGATCGACGCCAGAATAGCTAAAAAGATGTCTGAAGATACTGCGATGATCCTTGCACTTGCTACACTGTGTGATCACATGGACACTCTGGCACCAATCTTCAGTGGCTTAACCGATTATTGGAACAAGCAGCTGCCAACGGATTCTACCACACCTGGCAACACTGCATCCCTCATCGCCACTATCGGCGAATTTGTAGCCGGTAGTTACATTTGTTTAGGAGTGGGAGGCAGCACCCAGGTGTGTACAGATTCCAATCACCGTTTATATCGTCCAACATATGATGCTGCGGATGCTGACTATATCGTCAACGCAGAGGAAGAACAGTAGCTCATCGTATCAAGAGAATGTTGGAAGATGGCTAAAGGCCTTGCTATTCCCAGAATTGGCTGTCGACAGAACCGGTAGTGCATGGCGTTTGCCATGTATTGAGTGCGGCGATCGAAAATTACGACACCCAACCGAGCTTCAAAATTCGTCGGGTTCGGGATTGGGTGGACCGATGAGGCAGGTCACCTTGAAGGATCGATTGTCCATCTCAAATTACTCGATTCGAAGGGGAAGTAAAGTCGGATTCATGGCTCAAGTTGGACGGATAGCGTACTATCCTTGCCTCGTGATCTTACTTTGTTTCGCATTCGATCCCAGTATCATGATCATCATTCTGTACTTCTCAACTTTGATTCACTTCTCCGATAAGAACAGAAGAGGGAAAAATTCGATAATTCTGTTTGCGGATAAATATAGATTAGTAGCCAGCTTACCTGAAGAGGAAGAAGTAGATGATGATGAGGAAGAGGACGAGACGTGAAACGTAGAATATTCTGTTCTGGAAGAGGCGATGAAGAATTTTGTATAGTAATCCGACCCAAGGTAGTAGTAGAATAATACGCTTGTAATGTATATGGATCCCCACGCGTACAATGTACAACCAATTGATCCTGATTTTCAGAAGATGGTGTATGCATCCAGAATTGATTATTGACATGAGGAACTCCATTCTATGATATCGACTTCTGACCAGTGAGGAGTAAAGTATACAGGCATATTGGGATTTTACATGACGAAAAGGAGTTTGCGTGGTACATTCGTTCATCATCTGAACAATCTGTGTCTGGCGAATAGTCCTTGTCTTTTGAATCCTCTCCTTCAATCTCGCAATCGATGTCCGATTTATCCTCTTCATCTCCGAATCCATCTTCTTCTTCAACTCCATCTTCAACTCGGTCTTCAACTCCGTCTTCTGTGTCTGTCTCCTCATCCTGAGCTAAAAGCATGCGTTGATTGGGACTCGGATTCGATTCGACAAAAACAAAATTGTTATTGATTAGATTCGATTTTGAAAGGACACTGGTTGTTCTGTCTCATTATGCCTGCCACCATGTTCATCTGAACCTGTGGAGAAAATGTCTTATTTACCCAAAAAACAACAGTTCGATGTCTTATATACCCAATTTTCTAAAATCAAGTCTGATATACCCAGTTTTCAAAAAACAGGTCTAATATACCCAGTTTTCAATCTTATCCTGAGATATATCCCGAGATTTAGTACCTGATTGAACCTTGTTATGTCCATTATTATCATTATTATCCATGCATGATCATCTGAAATGGACGGTCTATATTTCCCATCTTCATCTCTAACGCCTTTATCTACCTCCTTCAAATATCGTCCATTCTACCTCATCTTGAAGCCTCTTCTCTCCCTTCAAATGATCTTCAGCCTTCAGGGGGATATAGACCTCTCTTCATACGATCAGGTTTGGCAGGTATCATATATCCTAATGGTCTGATAGCATACTTGAGAACGGATGCTATCAGACCATTGGGATAGGTGCAGATGGGATGAGAGGATGTGATGTCGCATCCCGGCCGTGTTGTTCGAGTACGATGAAAGCCGGAGTTGGCGTAGGATGTTAAGTGATTGCATGACGATCGTTTGAATGATAAGGGGATATTGGGATGGGATTTGCGGTAGCATCTAACGATCGATCGCAGTTGTAGATCCAACCAGGATAGATGCCATAGTATCCCAAGCGTCTGCAACCAAGGTTGTTGACCGTTGAGACTGTACCTTTCCCCTGCATGACCTAATATTCCCACCACACTGACTATGACAGCGACCACAGATATACCGACCTTTCAAGCTTGGTACTTGAGAATTGGGTACTTGAGAACCATCCGCCATATGTAAATCATCGTTGGTACCAAAGATTCCTCGAAGCTGTGAAGCCGTGGTCGGTTTTATCCCTCTCATACCTCTCTTCTTCTTCTGTCTCCCTCTCCCCTTCTTGACAAGGGGTGGTACAACTGATAGTTCTTCAAGGTTGTTGGTAGTAAACAGAGGGAACGGCATGGAGTAGCATTGTCGCCATGTTGATGTGGTGTAGAAATCAGGTACCAAGCTAGCAGAGACAGCGATGCATCAGCCATGCAGCCAGCCAGACGAACAGACAGACAGACAGACTCACTCACAACATGCTATCGATCCTTTCCTTCTGTAGCACCGCCAGGACATGCCGACAAGGCAAGTTCCATTGCTTGGTATCACCACAATCACACAGCACTTGAAGCCGTTGTTGGTATGCTGTCTCTGTTTTAGCATGGATAAAGCGATCAAATAAGGGCCAATCCTCCTCTGGTAGACCATGCTTGGATAGGTTGTTCTTAATGTGTCTTGAACAGAAACCATGAGTCACCAAGGGTAGCTTTGAAGCAGCAGCGGCAATGAGTCCCTGTCAATGTTGATGATGTCAGCTCAAACCCTACACAGACAGACAGACAGAGACTAACCTTCTGACGGTCAGATACCATGACCATCCCTTCCCTATTGATGGTTGGGAAGGCTTCCTTTAGCTTGTCGAAGAACCATGACCAGGTATCTGTACTTTCGACTAGCACATGTCCCCAAGCCAAGACAAGCAGATGATTGGCAGCGTCTTAGGTCGAACATATCAGGAGGGTGTATGAGTGTGTTGCTTGGGAATGAGCTCCATCCACAGCCATGTATGGTCGTAGATGTTTAAAAGCATGTCTCATTGATGATGGGGCGATGAAGGTACAGTTTAGTCGGTTACTGTACCCAATCGTAGCTTCAGGATCATTCAGTTGCACCCTATTGATGTATGCTGGTAGTTGTTTGAAGGCTGCATGGTGTGCTAGACCATCGTCGACCAATAAACGCTGACGTGCTCGATGGATAGACCGTAGAGGGATGGTTGTGTGTTTATTGACTCGAATAGTATCTCGTATGGTCTTGGCAGAGGTGGTCTTGTCAACTTTGGTGGTATGAGCAACCTGCAACACATGTCAGCATGGTTATCAGGTTAATTTAAAGGTAAACTTACCATGTACTCAACGAAAAGCTTACTTCTAAAGGCTGTCCTCATAGCATCCTTATTCCAAAAGCAGGTGTGCTTGGGCTGGTACCGAATGACCGTTGTCACAATGGTAGACGTAGCCGGTCGTAACCACTGAACCACAAAAGGGAACAATCGGGAATTCCGACAACTCGGAATTTCCGCCGGCTATATAGGCAACTAGACGTCCTGATTGACCGTGGCCATCATGACACTACGATCCTCCCCAGGGAGAGGGAGGGCGCGACCTCGCGACTCTATGGTCATTGGCGATCTCTCGCGCCTATGGGTTAGATTTACGCCTATCTGAACCGAAAACCGCGCCCGGCTTACGTAAGGGCGCTATTACGTAAGGTGTTCCGGGTGGCTTTACGCAGGCCAACGTGAGCACAAAAGTCTGCGCCGATGGTGGGACTCGAACCCGGGGCCTGTTGGAATTCCCGATACTGTCACAATGGTAGACGTAGCCGGTCGTAACCACTGAACCACAAAAGGGAACAATCGGGAATTCCGACAACTCGGAATTTCCGCCGGCTATATAGGCAACTAGACGTCCTGATTGACCGTGGCCATCATGACAACCGTGTACTGATTGGCGTTCTTGGCTGACTTGATGACTCGACATTCAAAGCGACATTGACCAGTTGGTATGGACGAGCAGCAGAAGTATCGACGATTTGTATCTGCTCGAAAGGGCTTTGGGGGAGAGGCATGTCTCTTGAAAGCGACCAAGGTCAGAGCAATGAAGGCATCGTCCAAGGTTTCAAAGACGGTACCTAGCTGTATGTTGGTAGGTAGAGATGAGAACACTTCGCTTGGTAGGGTAGCGTTGGGGTACTGAGCTGATTGGATCAGCTCATCGAGCTCGGTGATCTCTTGTTGAGTGACTTTGATAAGAGGTTCATCTTCATCACTGTCGTCATAGTGGTTGTTGTTGTTGTCGCTGTCGATATTATCAGGATCAGACTGAGGTTCTATCCAATGACTGTTGGAGAAGACCGAGTCAAGCCGTGAGCATTGATTGGTATCATCCTCGCTGTCGCTGTTGGCTAGGGAAGATTGTTGCCTCTTCCTGGTAGTTGAAGGTGGGGGGGAGGAGGAGGAGGAGGAGGAGGAGGAGGAGGAGGAGGTTGTGGTTGTTGTTGTTGTGGTGGTGGTGGTGGTTGTGGTAGTCGTAGTGATTGAAGCAGGATCAATCTCTGGTCTGAATTGGAGGACAGAGACGAACCGTTCAGGTGGTGGTGACGATGACAGAGGATCCAATTGGAGTGCTTGAGTAGTAGCAACAATAATAGGGAAAGAACCAAGTTGTTGGGATTGATTGGATCGTTGGGTTCGACGTGTCATAGTGACTGATCGTACGTTTTGGGCGCTGGACAATGATCCCGTGGGCTATGGGGATGACAATCAGCATCCATAGCATGCAGAGATAGAGTACTACTCACATTAGTTATCTAAGGTAGCGCTGGCCAAGCGGTTGGCCATACGAGACTACCTTCGAGAACCAATCCGGTGAGATAACGTCAGCTCTGTCAAAGAGGGGGTATTGTCAGCGACCATATCTTAACAAGGAGAGCAGCCAAAGACATGAAATGGATACTCACAGATGCTCCTGGACGAGCTCTATCGAATGGTGGTGGTTTTGTGATGATCCGAGAAGATTTGGAGTGGATGGGTCGGATAAATGGTTGACCTGGTTGAGTGGCAACTAATTGGATTTCTCCCAAGGTCAGTATCTTGCTCAATACTGATGCATATGCAACAAAATGAGTACTCACTTGTAGGTATGGTTTGTAGCTATTGAATGGTCCAGGTTACCACACCATACCTTGAGGATTGAGGTGGATGCGACCGTTTGATGGGAGATTGCGGTGCAGGAGGAGACGGGAAGAAAGAAAGGAAGAAGGGGATGTGTTGTTTCTCGAGTAAAATTGATCGTAGCGGGTCGTAGAGGGTACCAAAATGTTCAGAATGACAAGGAGAGCACGAATATCGACATGGTGAGGGTGGATGCTTTGTTTTAGATGTTATTATGGATGAGAAGTGATAAGTAAAGTAGAGAAGTGATGAGAAGATGAGACGTGTTTAGTAGATGTTTTGGGGATGACGCTTCGGTGTTTCGGTGTTATGTCATGTGGCGGCAATCACCGCTACCTTTCTATTGTTGTCGATATAATTTAAAAAAAGGTACCAAAAATTAAGGGTATCAGTAGCTTAGTTTGATACAATTGAGATTTATCCTTTGCATCCCTGGGTTCGACCCCAAGCGGGGTTCAGGAAAAACCACGTTTTTGGGTAAATCAGACCTGTTTTTTGAAAACTGGGTATATCAGACTTGATTTTAGAAAATTGGGTATATAAGACATCGAACTGTTGTTTTTTGGGTAAATAAGACATTTTCTCGAACCTGTGTTCCCGTATATTTCACTCTCCAAATGTGTGATAATATACCACGATTTCCGTATCATACTATGTACCAGTATTTATCTACACTAAAGCTTTCAGCCGTGAAGGATGTGCATAATCCCTATGAAGAGGAATGCGTACACCGCAAACTCGTCACTGGATACGAGATGACCTGTTATAGGCTCAACTTCACAGTGTACTGGAACACACTGGTATGATCTCTTTGGCTGGGATTGGCACCTCCATTTCCTTCTGGCGCATCTGCCGGTAAGGTGTTCCTGTACAACCACTGGTCACCCTTCATCTCTATTCGTCTCTATAGGAAGCGTCCCGAAGCTGACTGTAGAATTCTTTGTACCAGACCAATTATATCCTTGCTCAGGACCCTCTGACGAAGCGACCGTGATGTCTTATTCTTCACAAAGCAGCAGCGAGATTCGCCTGACATGACCTCAAATTTGGAGGGGAGGCGAACTTCAATTATCATGAAACAAGATCATTCTCCCACACCTACGTCGACATGCTTTCCTCAAGAAACGCAATGGTTCTCCGAAGTGGTGTCGGCTCCTTGACGCTCATTATGCAAAGGTTCGGTGACGGTCTTCTCAGTTGGATTGTGATATGATGTAATGTCTAACGACAAAGGGCTTCTGTCATAACTCCTTCCCTTGTGCAGGCTTCTCGATTTAAATAATAAGGGCTTACCTTTCACCATAACTCCTCTGTACGTCTTCGCATGAAGACCATGTAAAACGTCATAGGCACAAAAGATACTGTAGCTCCAACGCCTTCGAATCGCCACTCTTTTTGCATGGTGGCGTGGTGTTAGATATATAATCGATTCTCTCTGTCCTGCATCCCTAAACACTCTTCTTCGCAATAAACATTGATTCTTCTGCTTTAGATCAATTTCGATTATTGGTATTATCAGCATACAGTCGACGTTAAAGCCAAACAACGTAGAGTTCACAAATATGTCTGGAGCCTATAGCTGTAAGTGGCTGATGTCTGTCTCAAGTGGCGAAAGGTATCAAACTGACTGAGAGATATTTATAACAGATATGTCTCGGGACCCCGCCCATGTGAGCGCTATGAGAAGCCAAGTGATGGGAAGTCGGCAAACCATTTTTCAAAGGACATCTCGACAGCTTTCGCAAACCACAACATCGACCTCGAAACATTTGATCTTCATTTCGGGGCTTTGGATTGGAAAGCTATTGTTGAGAGATACCACGAACCATCTACTACCCATGAAGCTAGAGAAGCTTCCATCGCCGCACTTTTGGAGACGGCCATTACCAATCCAATGGTCATGTGGGACAGGGCTGGAGTAGCCGAAGAGGCAATAACCAAATGCGACGACCCAGAATACTTCTCTTCCGAAGAAAAGAAGAGGATTGTCTGGCAATATGGACTTGAAGATCGGGACGAAGAAGGTGCGATGAAAGTTTTAAAGTGGCAAAGCCAAAAAGACGGTTCCATATCTTTGTTATCCGAGTATGGTAAAGAGATGCTTGCTCTCGATCTCACTCGAAGGGTTCAAGATACGATTTATCACGGAAAGCAAACTGTGTCTCCCATCAGTCGTCTTCCATCCGAAGCGGTTGAGATGATACCTGAGAAAGTGCGATCGTTCGCAGAGGATATCTGGAAGTCACGATCCATTGCTTACGATTCTCGTGCACCCGAAAATACCAGACTGAACATGTTGGTGCTGGACCAGATGACCAGAATGGCAGATTATAAGAACTGGGAAAAGCGTCGAGAAGCAGGTCCAATTTCTAGACGAACAACCACGCGACCGCTTGGACCAAGCATTGGAGAATCTTCAAAGACTAATCAACAACTTCCAGCGTATGATCCTGGTAATTCCACCTCTGTGGGATCCGACGAAGACTCACCTACGTATGACGAGGTAGAACAAGCATTGTCTCGGTTCACGGTCACAGATCCAGACAAAAAGAGGGTAGAGGAGCTGAGAAAGCAGTACGGTGTGACCGAGGCAATGCCAAGTGCCAGTACCCCAGCAAGTGAGAACGTTGGCTCAGCCGACAGATCACAACGCAAACATTCGAATAATTGGGAAAACTTTTCCAAATTTTCGAAAAGTTGCTTCGGATCGAGCGAGGATACCGCTTAATCAGCTCATCGATTGGTTCGAGACTGCGTTAGTGCAGTACCTATGAGTAAGTATAGTGACTGCAGGATCCTTCATAGTGCAGTGAGATTTGACACTCTGTGGATATTACATGATGCATTGATTTTGCCCTATTTACTCCCCGATCCTACTCAGCTTCGGCCTCCGCTACAACCCTTCTCCCCCAAGTCAAAGCATTCCACCCATCTTCCTCCCAGGGCGCAAGCATCACACCCTTCTGCAATCTACTGATACCGCCCTCGTCTCCCTCCAAGATCTCAGCTGTTCCTCTGAGGCTTTCCATTCTCGCCTTGCTTTTTGCATCTTCCACACCGCCCGAAGTCCGCAGCATATCATTCGCTTCTTGCGATTTACCAGCTTGGATCAACGCTTCGGCGAGTCTATTCCTAGATTTGACATTCGTCGGTGATGCTTGTACGGCTCTTTCCAGAACCTTGTGAGCTTGCTCTGTATCACCTTCTACTATAGCGTGTAGGTATAGTACAAGATCCGACTGTCCAGATGGATCTTCCTTGACTCGCGATTCGACTGGTCGAGAGGACAATTCGGATATTGCTGCTTCGACTAGATCTGGATCGGAGGATATCACAGCTATAGCTGCTAGAGTCGAAATCACTTTGAGTAATGGTTTCTCTTGTGATAAGCTATGTAACAAGAATTGTATCAGCAATATTCCCATAAAGGGTCTCATAGTCCACGTACCACTCCATAAGATTACTCTTCGCAGTTTCCTTCGCATCATCACCTCCTAGACCCCAAAGCGTTCGACTGAGTAATACCGCAACCTCTTCTTTAGTCTTGAGATCTTGTGAGGCGGAAGCTTCGTCTAAACTGTTCTGGAACGCTTCGAGCGACTCGTCGATCTGTCCTAGCCAGTAATGTATCAGACCTTGTAATAATCTACACTGAGCCTTGAGAGAAACGATGGTTCCGTCAATCGAGTCCGAGATCAACTCCCAACAGTTATTGAGCGTATCAAGCGCTGTTGAGTATTTCTTCGCAGCAAGCTGAACTCTTCCAAGATTGCATAATGCAATAGCATATCGTGATTCGATATCTGCAGATTCAGTCCTTTCGAACTCCTCTTCTAACACTACTGCCGCTCGTTCGAGCGACGAGGCTGCCTCATCGGCCAGACCTAATCTTTCGCAGATCAATGCGTACAAGTGAGCAGCAGCGAAATCATTAGGTCTCTGATGACAGTAGTGACGAAGTGCGAAGGCTGGTTGGTGTAGAAGGTTGGTATCGATCTGAGCACCTGGGACGAGGAACCGTTCGAAAGTAGCGATAGCCAAGGCGAGATCCGCTTCGAGCTAAGGATACTAGTCAGTTCGCGTTGCTCTCAAAGAAATTAGGAAACACTCACCAAAGACCCGGCCGATAAGGTAACCGAATGTGAGTAAAGCGCTTTTGCATGTTGTTTATCTCCATTTCTTTCAGCCAACATACCCTGACCGAACCATGCGGGTGCGTAATCGGGATCAATGATTTGAGCCTTCAAGAAACACTGGTTGGCAAGTTCTACATCTTCTAGTCGTAGATATAGGTAACCGAGATTTGCCCAGACAATCGGATCCTAAACGGTAAAACAATAAGTAAGCACGATGACTAAGGACTCGCTGGATGAATTGAGAGGACGCACCTTTGAGTACAGCTCGAGCGAAACGACAAAGGCATGCTGAGCGACTTGTGGCCCTGCCGTACCACAGATCACACCCAGAGCATTCCAAAGCCTTTCATCCCCTGCATCCCGCTCTAACGCTAATCTGATAGCGGAAATAGCAGCTTTCAGACATGAGGTCTTGCTCTCACTGTCGGGTAGTCGAAGAGCGAGGGTATGAAGCGAACTTGCTAGATCGTATAAAGCTGGATCTGCCACCCGAGGTTCATTCTTGAGTAGGTTTGCACGATAAGCGAAAGCAAAAATTGAAGTTTTGAGTGTATGTTCCAGATTTGGAGAGCTTTGTAGTAGATTGGCGGCATGCCCTAATCCTTCTACCTGAGATCTTCGGTCTGTATCGTCATCGATCAGACGTTGCAGCACGGGTTGGACAACTTCGCTCGAGGACAAAGCTTCTTCCAAGCTGGACTCTTCGTTACTAAGCTCGAAAGTTGCATCTCCGATAGTCTTCCATGCCCATGCTCGGTGACTTCGGCCATCTTTCAGAACATCTGTAGCAAGTCGAATGGCGGCGTGCAAGGCATTCCTTGATCTCTGTCTGAACCCTCCAGCAGCAGTATGTCGACCAAGCGAGAGATTGGCTTCAGCCAGAGCAGCGACGATACCGATTTCTCGAGTATCGGTAAGGGAAAGCACCTTTTCATATGCCTCGATAGCTTTGTCAAATGCACCTAGCTGAGCTTGAGTATCACCAATGTTGAAGTATGCTCGCCAGTTGAGGGGCTGAAGCTCCAGAGCATGGTTGAGAGCTTTGAGTCCGGCAATATGTCTTCCGCATTTGACATACGATTCTCCGAGCATGACCCACATGGAGACATCGGTAGGATCACCTCGCAAAGCAATTTGGTACGCTTGAGCAGCCTTGGCGTAGTTTTTGTAATGCTGTATCCGAAGGCATATCAGCTTGACCTCCCAAATGATTGTGAAGAACAGACCTACCACCTCTGTTGATCCGAGAGCCTTCCAAGCCCATCCATTCTGAGGAGCAAATCTTCCTTTCGCGTTCATGACTTCACCCCCTGCTACACCATCTAGTCCACCTTCACCTTCCATCACTCTCATAGCGATAGTTCTCACCAAAGCCCATTCATCTTCATTCGCATATCCAATAGCAAGTCTATGGGCAGCCTCAGTCTCGGTAGCATCGAGCTCGAATGCTTTCTGGAAACACTTCAAAGCTCTTTCTTCGTCTGGTGGAGTAGCGGAAGAATAGCAGATACCGAGGGACGTATAAGATGAAGGGAAAGTAGGAAGAGCTCGGATGGAAGCCATGAACCACTCTTCGGCATGTTGTCGACTCTCGTCGTCTGTATGCAGCATGAGCAGATGATTTTCCGTGAACAGTAAGTTGACCGAATTTCTCAGCTCACCTCCAATCATCCATTCTGTCCTACCAAGTCTATACCAAGCTCTTGCTCTCTGATAAGCTTCATCGTCCTTTCCATCCTGTTCATTCCTTGCATCTCTAATCTCCACTACCTCTTCTAATATCTCTCTACCCTTTTCTAACTCTCCCTCATTGACCAAACACCAACCCAATTCTTCTTTCGCAGCCACAACATCTTTCTCATCGCCACCTGCATCAATGAGAGCTTGGAATTCCTTTCTTGCATATGCCCATTTACCGGCGGCTTGATGTATCTGAGCGCGAGCGAACCGCGCTTCTTTGTTGTCTGGATGACTCTTCAACACTCCATCGAGCAGTCTGATAGCACGAGGATGGTGCTTAGGTGCAAAATAAGGGACACAAGCGAGACCGAGAGTGGTGTCGATGGAAGCTCGGACGCTACATGAAATTTGACTGATCAGCGACGCTTTCTCCCTGTGTGAGTAAGGGCTCACTTCGGCAAGGATATACCTCTTTCATTCTCGAGCTCTTTGACCAGAGCTTTTGCCTTGTCACCAAAGGCAATAGCATTTGCCCAATCCGCTTCTTGCAATGATATTCTAGCCATAACTCGATGAGCAAATATCGATTTCGGTAGTTGATCGACCAGTTTCTGTTGGGTATATTCAGCTCTTGAGGAGGCTACGAGAAGTACAACTGACTTACAGTCATTCCAGATACCAGTTCTTCTCTTTCTTCCAGATCTAGATCTTCCGACAATACCCCTTGTTGTCCAGCGGCTCTCCTAGCTTTTCGTCGTTCTCTAGCATTCATGCCATTCCTCCCTCTGCGATTCTTGATCTTCTTATTTGCTTTCTGAGCGAAAGATTCTTCTCCGTCGGCTGGCTGAGGAGTCTCTTCTTCTTCCTCCGGTTCAGGTAAAGGCAATTTGAACCATCTGCAATAATCGTCAATGAAGTCGGTCATCTTGGACTCCGGGAATGCTTTTGCGTATTTGTGAAGAAGCTCGATATCATAGACTACAAATATTTGTTAGAGTCGTCTAGTCGATAAAGGTCATGACGTAGCTCACAGAGGGTGAATTCATCTTTCCCTTCCAACACCCAAGACCATCCTTCTTCAGCACCTTTACCGGTAATCCCAAGCAACACAAATCCATTAGCTAGATCATTAGTCCGCGACAGAGCCTCATCTTTGTCAGGCGTTAGATATGAATGTGGAGTAAATAGTGAGGTTGCCGGTAGATCTGTCGAGCTCGTCTTCGAAGATTGAGCTCCTTTATTTGATTTCGCAGATGAAGTTCTCTTTGCATCTGGCTTTTCAGCTTGTTTCGATCTAAGGATCAGATATTCAGCATAGTGCGTTAGCGAAGAGACCAGGTTGCGACGTACGGTGAAGAAGCACCAAGCTTTCTCCAGAAATTGAATTCTCTAATTTCCACCTCTCTCCTTACATCTTCCGCTACATTAGGATGAGATCCAACTTCCTTGAGGAGCTCTACCATTCTCATACCCAGTTCGCCACCTAGAACTTCCGCCTCAACTTTCCTTCTGACCTCTTTCTCCGGTCCCGCACCCAGCCTCTGTCTGCCTACCTTGACTTTCTGCTCTGTGGTAGTATATACCAGCGATTCGGCTCGTACTAGGAGGTTGGTCAAGAGAGGTAATGATGCGACGAGATGTAGGGCATGAGGTAGCGGATTGGGAAGGGAAGGTGGTATAGCTGCTGATGATGGTGGGTAGATGGGTGAGGGGAAGGGCACGTATGAGCCGCTTGGGGCAGGCACAGACTGAAGAAGAGGAACAAGAGGGGATGAGGGTAACAGCTGATCTAAAGCTCGGTAAAGCTGTTCGCCAACGGTAAACCGTTAGTTTGGTGAGTATAACTTGGCCAAAAGCTGAAAAGCTCACTTTCTCTGGGGGACCGTGTTTGGCGCGTACTTCTAGCAGTTCCTGCAATGCACTAGCACATCTCTGTTCATCGTTTCTATAGCGCAATTTCGTTAGCTGTCGATGTCGCCGGCAAAGTTCGCAGACTCACTCATCGTATGAAGCTTGTACTAATACTTCTAACAGTTGGCTCAGCTTATCCCACTGCTGATTCTTCTCGTACAGCCTCTTCAGTCCCATTGATGCCAATGGGTTGGACGGCTGGAGCTTGTAGGCATGGATGTATGACTATCCCGATCGATCAGCTGTTGGTCCTTGCGAACATGAAGCAATCTTACCTTTTCAGCTTCTTCATTCCGCTGCAATTGGGTGAGAGCGAGCCCACGAAATATCAATCTGATCGGGAAGTCAGCTTGTACATCCCTCGAAATATTACGGTAGCTCACACTTGAGCAGCTTCAGGTGCATCCTCCCCGATCGATTTGAGTAAGTTGGTAGCTTCGTACAGAGCAGCTTCGGAATTCTTCTCTTCCAGCTGCGACTTGATCGATTTCAGCGCCTTCTTTGTCGCCGACATCTTGTGTTTGTCACCTCTCGACCACTGTGCAATAGGATAGATGGAAAGACGATTTACGATTAAAGGTGGACATGATTTCGGTTGAAAGATCTGGCTATGACGAGGGTTGAGATCGCACTCGTATAACCGAAAACGAGTTATCAGGCTCACTGTCGCATTATCGATAAAAACACCAGACTAGACACTCGTACGGAACAGGTTGAAATGCTCAATCCTTCTCTCACCCCTCATAAATACAATTAACTCAGGTGAACAGCAGGACAGCATGACTCGATCTCGTGAGTGATAGCAGCTAGTCGTCTGAAACAATTGAAAGTCCATACAGCTGAATCCCACTGTCCGTCCCCTCAGACGCAAAAAACAACACGACTCAATCGACCTTATCGTACTACGAACGAACCCTCCTGCGTAAAGATGGAGCAGCCAGAAGACTAGGTAGAGACTCCTTCAAACCTTTAGATGCATGTTATCTTTGTCTATCAAAAGTCAACGATCCTGTATCATGCTCATCGGGGCATATATACTGTAGGGAATGTTGCATATCCGATTTGATCAGTCAAAAGGCAGGTATAGAAGCTAAGAAGCGCGAGATGGAGAGATGGGAGGAATCAGAGAGGTCAGAAAGGGAAGAAGCGAAGCTCAAAGCTAGAGAAAGAGTTGTATCGGATTTCGAAAAAGGAATGAGTCTAGGTGGATCGTCGACGGTGAAAAGGATACCAATCGGAGAGGACAAGGATAAGTCAACTACAAAGAGTAAATTCGAATTGGACAATAACGCTGTAGAGAAAGTCGCGAAAGAAGCTGAAGAGAAAGCGTTGAGGGTGATGGAATTAGAACAATCTGAGTCTAGAAAGGCGAAATTGGCTGCGTTCTGGTTACCTTCTTTAACACCTGAAGCTAAACTCGGGCCATTGAAGGATGTGAAATTGCAGACGCTTTGTCATGTCGGTGGATCGCCTCATCCCATATCGTGAGTCAGTCTGTGAGAAGACTTTCATGATTGAATCGTGCTCATATTGCTTGCTCTTCGACTACAGGCGTAAGACCCTCCTTCCCGTCATTCTGACTTACCCTCCTTCTTCCACTTCCAAACCGATCTGTCCAACATGTACTAAAGAATTATCCAACGCTACCTCCTCTATCCTCCTTTCCTCGCGTCAGCCGATACCTTCAGCGAATGGCGATGGAGACGAGGGACGTAAGAAGAAGAAGCAGAAAAAGGACAAAGAGGAAGCTTACGTATGTGGACATGTGATTTGTCAGACGTGCTCAGATACGATAGTCAAACCTCAAGGGAGGTGTTGTGTCTGTGATGCCAAAGTGGAAGATAGTGGGAGAATACTGCTGGGTAAAGAAGGTGAGTCAGAGTACAATTATTTATTGTGGGCCCAGATCGAAGTTTGAACGCGCAAGAAAGCTGACTGGTACGTATATAGGAACCGGATTCGCAGCTGCCGGTGGAGCGGAAGTGAAAAGAGAGGGAGTAGCCTTCCGAGTTTAGACGTCGAGATGCAAATTTGGACGCGTGCATTACGGACATGATAACGAGCGGAAACGCTATTGAACTCCAACAACATTAGCTATCCACTATACTGATGTGGAGATTGGACTAATGAATATACTCGACATGATCGAAGGGGGAGGAGTATGAAATGGTTTCATAAACCACTATAGCCTCTGGGCAAAAATGTTCTATCAGTATCAGAAGTGTTATATCTCTTTATCATCGTAAATACTGAGGTAAGCCACTGTTCTCCTCTTTCTTACCGCTTCTCCAAGGAGCGATATGTCCCAAATTCCCATTCTCTATCTGAAGACCCAACCATCTCCCTCTTGAACCCCTCTCCCTCCAGATCTTCCAATCACTGAACAACCTAGTCCTATTCTCTTTTTCCAACGCTAACGTTTCACTCCTCAAAGATGGAGTGAGATGTGGTGAATAGGCATCACTGATTAATCTTCATGTATCTTCTGCGTGTTCTCTCGTCTTGTAAGGGATGACATCCAATATACTACCAGGTATATCTTTCGGAAGAATTTCAAGCCTATTGCTATAACCACTAGAATCGAAATGATCGAATAGTGTTTTCGAGATGATTGATACGACATGTAAAGCGTACATCTCCATTCCTTCCTTCGACAAATCTATACCTCCAGATGGTGAACTGACCAATTGACTTCTCAAAGTTCCTTCGGCCAATTTTGAATCATTCAAATCCAAATTCATGGATTCTCTTCTGGGTAACCAAAAATCCTGCGTAGATTGTGGACATCCTCTCAAATAGAAGGTCAAAAACGACTTACATTCCATAGCGAATTTGGTACTCCATGGTTTGTCCAAGAATGACTGGATGGGAGCTGCCAATAACCGATCTCTTGTATGCCTGGTCAAACCCTTATACTTCAGGGCCGTAGTGAGCTGATCATAGTCTATTACGCCCCAAATACAGGTTTCTTCCCAATCTCTCGAAGAAATCGGTGGATCTCTTGAGAAAGCGAGAATGGCAGATCGAGCGCTGGCTGAGGGGTCGCGCACGATATTTCTTTGTGAAGAGGTGAGTCCACCATACTCTGATATCAGATTTTCTCGCTCAACACGCCTTTCTTGTCGAGCAACTTCTGCTGCGTCTTCTATATCTAGAGTCATTAGCTTCTCATGGTACTGTACGTACAAATACTACACATACCTTCTTGATCATCGTCCGATGAGTAGGGGTCCAAGGGCAATGCGTTTTCTGCCATTCCGTCAGATTCGAAATGACAGTTTATCCGATATCTAATGATCTTAAGGTGTAGTATACTGGACACTATACTTCTACAGTGAAAGAAATGAACCTATCTGGGTGCAATACTATGATGTGGATGTACATAAGATTGACCTGTTTTTCCATTGTGAGGACATCCTACAATAGCATCAGTGTCCTTCCATTTTCAAAGGAGGTATTTCGGACAATCAAAGAATGCCTCAGCGAGCGTCAGTGCATCATCGGGGGTGAGAGCATCCTCGGAGCTTGTACAGAAGCCCCCACGACAACGGGGACATAGTATTACAATTGACATATTCTACCTTCCCATGCATGTTCCACCAAGGTAATTTAGTATATCATACAACTTTTCCGTTTGTTCGATACAAAATAAAGTACAAATGGCAATCCGAATATATGCTTTATCTGTCGTGTTATATCCATTCTGTATCTCCCAGTAAAATAGAGGTTAATCAGATCAACTCATCAACCCCTCTATAGGGGGGTACACTCTTTGCTCTCATAGCTCTTCCATACCCCGTACCCAAGCTCATCCCTAATCCTGATGATGATGGTGAGGATTCATCATCTGTTGTACCCGTACGGGTGGTACCAAATATAACATCTAACAAACCTCTATTCTTATGCTTTTTCGATTCTTTCTCTTTCTCTTGGTCAACTTCAACATGCTTTACATCTAGCGCGATCTGATCACCCATTTCAGGCGATATAACAGGTAATGGAACGTGTTTAACCTTTATCGAATTATTGCGCGATTTGATTTGCTGTAATTGTAATATCGATGAATTCGAATGATTCGAATCTTTAGATCTAGGTCTACCTCTCTCCTCTTGTACTCCCCTTTCATCTTCCGACGAGTTGTTCTCTGTTCCGGTCTCCGGGTCAGCCGCGGATGGAGCCAAGCTCGGTCTTCTGATTGTCATAGGTGACAACAGGTTCAAATCGCTATTACTGTTGCTGTTCATATTCGGTTTAATATCCAAAGCTTTCTTCAGTATAGGGTATGATCGAGGATCAGACAAGTGAACGATGATTTTCCCTTCATTATGCCCACCAAGACCAACGCCATTGTGATGAGGGTGATAGGAGTACCCTAGACTGGATTGTCTTGACCTACTAGACGCTCTCGAGAGAGGCTGTAGCTGACCAGGAGTAACATCCGGTGGCGAATCAGATAGGGAAACTTGTCTGCTCAGTGGGGATAGCGGTGCAGTGTGTATTGACGAAGTGGTCGAGACTCTCGTGAGAGGTTGTCTGGGATGAGCGGAAGGAGCATGAGACACGGATCTTCTATACCCCGGTCGATTCGGAGGTGGTCTAGAAACTGACACGGATCTAGCGGGGAAGGCATAATTCTTGTTGGGAGTAGTAGTAGCCGTGTGTTGAGTAGTGGTGGAAGTGACAGGATGTAAGGGTGCTATGCTACCTCCCCAGCCATCTCTATACGAGGTGAAAGTCTCCACGGAACCTCTCCGTTTATCTAATATCGGTGAGGCTTGCGGTGGATGCACGAACTCCAATTTAATATAACATCTCAGCACTCTTTTAGGCGATTTGTCTCTTGTTCGAACCTGAGAACCATTTGTGGGATTTTGAGACCTTCTGGAAGGTGGTAACGATACGGAACGCTGTTGGGGGGATGTCGGTGCTGAATTTAAGGGAGGTGGCTTTTTATGAAATGAAAATAGAGAAGGGAACCACCCTATCTGAGGATCGTTCGGTGTGGTCGGTTGACTATCAGACGGTGTGTCATAAGGGACATTCATGACTAACTGAAAAATCGTGTCTTCTTTTCCGATTGTTATATTGGTTGGGGTAGTAGGCGTAGAAGGTGTCGAAGGACGCTGAGTGGTCGGTAAGAGGTGATATAAGATTCCAGCAGAACGTAAGAGATATTTTATATAACTCTTGCATCGTCTTTCACTTTCGCCCATCGGATTTCTCAGGATAATCTGATCTTTCTTAATTTTCCCTTTTTTCCCATGTGAGTTTGTATTCGTGGAATCCTGATCATCGAGCCAGATAGGTAGCGTATATTTGATCTCACTTTCTATGAAAGAAGTCGATTTGAACCTTCTACTTTGTTCTTTCTCATCCCAATCCGATACCCTCTGTTTGATCTTATCGCCCAGCTGGTAGAGGCCAAACTTGTGCATCCTAACCTTGCCATCAATTTCGAGGAAATCTCTCATCGCCCTTCTAACCCTGCTCCATTCTTTCTTCTCGAAATCTAGGTCTAGGTTGGAGGACGACGATGATTTAGGTGGTCGCCAAGGCGAATGAGGAGGGTACATCTCGTCTAATTCCTGTAGACGATCTCTAACTCTTTCCCTCATCACGTACGGTGAAGTGTGCTTGGGTCCTAACGGGAATTTGACTTGAAGTAAGAGGGATAGTACGGTCAAGGCTATGCACCAGATATCCAGCTCGGGACCATAGTATGTTACTTCTCCAGGTGGTTTTGCGAGGGCCTGTACAATTTCCGGACTCTGCAACCAAGTCAAGTCAATCACATCGTCCAAGTCATCAGGGCACCTATCATCGAAGCTCTACCAACTCACATGGAAAGCGGGACTACCACAACAAGTGGTCAATTTCGGTTCACTCGCCGAAAATCGAGTTGCAAGTCCCAAATCCAATATCAAGATCTCCCCAGTCTCCACGTCCACCAGGACGTTATCACCTTTTAGGTCTCTGTGACATACCCTCCCTTCCTCGTGTAATGTATCTCGTACGACCGAAACCAATTGATCGAGGATATAGGCTGCTCTGGATGGTTGGAGCGGCAGGGAATGAGCTGGTAGGGGCACATGCGAAGAAGCGTATTGTTCTGAATCACCATGAATATCAGCATCTTTGCACCTATCTGTTGAACTGACTAATGAACGCACCGATGAGATAAAAATGACCTTCTGTTCTCACCCATCCTTCTACCCCTATCAAACATGGATGGCTAGGTAGTTCTGCTAGCAGCGTAGGTTCTCTGAGTAATCTAGCCGAGATCAAGGGATGATGGGGATACAGCGGTGTATGTTTGAGTGCGTACTGCATATACCGCTCACATCAGCATACTTCATGGAATGTTATAGAATGAGTGATCATCACTCACGTAAACGCCATCTGCACCCAGTACTTTATACACTGTACTGAATTTCCCTTTACCCAATATTCCTCCTGAAGACGAATGTAGGTAGGTGTACTCCGTTATACCGTGTTTGAGCAGATGATCAGGATTAGGAGCGATAACAGGATCTTCATGGTGCTACGTCACGATACATAATATCAGTACCGATTTGATATCCCTTAATAGCTACCATCCATGGGAATACGTGATCATATACTCACCTTGACCAAATCATCCCATTTGATTAAAGGTAAACCAACCCCAAAGGGCGAAACACCCCTTCCACTACTCCGATTCCTACTTCCCCTTCCTCTGCCAGAGGGTGATGATCCCCTACCAGTCCCATACACGTATAACGTCCCTGCTCCGGGATGTGGTTGAGTCATCTCGTCCTTTGGCATCGTTTCGATAACTGATTTACGCTCTTTTGACTAAGACTGGATTATGGTCATAAGGTGAACGATGTCATGACGATTTCATTGTCCCGACTCGTTCTACTGTTGATGTGTTGATGTGTTGATTGAATCCACGTCGGCGGTTGATATGATATTTTGATCCTTTCTAATCCGGGTTGGAGGTTGTCACAACTTGTTGAAAGGAGAGAAGCAATCACTTTCGTGTTCTGTATGTTGTTCTTTCAACTCCCCTTCTCCTCTATTTCATCTGTCCTATACGATGTATTGGTGAAAATCCTTTTCAGAGCACTCGTCCAGTCCAAACCAAGCGAAGTTGTGAAACAGGTGAAGACAGACAGATAGATAACCTTGTTGTTAAGTACAAGCGAGATGTTCCGACTTGCTTTCAGTTTGAGGTTCGCTTAATTGATCGTTGCTTGTGCCGTCCTACTGTTCGTATCCAATTATTCCTATCTACAATATCTTGCAATCCTCACTTCTGTCTCTACTGGTATATCTGTCAAGTCGAATGGTATGTCTAGTATCCAAGTAATCTCCAAGCACCTTCGGTAGTGGAAGTGACACAGACATGAATCCATCCCATCTCATTCAATCATTCATACCTCGTCTATCTGTATCTCTCATTCTGGTAATGTCTTGGCTGTCCTACCGGCGTTACCGAAGACTGAGGAGATAAGAAACTTACACAGGACCAAGATAAGGCATCGTTTAGCACCTGGATTAATGACGTATCATTCCCACTCTACCCTGGCTGATCATATCAGCCGATTGAAAACGAGTGATCTGATTTGACGATATGGAACTGGATGAAACGCCCGGATAATTAGGGATTGGTCACGCGCCACCATCACAGTTGGACAATAAAGGGTCCTTTCCATTGGGTGTTCTGGGTGTTCTGTTCCTGACTTTAGCTCCGGCTTGGAATCAGGTTTACATCATCAGCAATGCCACCATTTGGGCCGAGGTGTGGTGAAAATCTGCATGTTATAAGGTAGCATGGTCATGATGTATATCTCGCACTCAAATAGGACAAGTACATATACAGAGAACGAAGATGGAGAAGGAATGCAAAAAAAAGGGAATCCTTTCTGACAAGATACGAACGGATGAGAGAAACAAATATGAAGATAAAAGTATACGCTATGGAAAGAGAAAAAAGAGATTGTTGATGATGTCTCATTCACTCTGCAATGTGGTAGTGCAAAAGCAACTCTTTCGCACCCGATTGATGTTCTACTTCTTCATCCCCACCCAACCTTTCTTCCCCGTCCAGCCCCCATTCCCAACCAAATACCGATGATCAACCAGCACCTCCGCCGTGGGTCTATCACCAAGTTCCAACTCCAAACAACACTTCACAAAATCCATCGCATCTTCCAATCTTCCTCCACCATCAGATTCCAAACCTTCATCCTCATGTCCATTCTTACATCGTTCCTCCAATACTTGGACAGCTCTCGAATCCGGGTCGGTCAATCCTTCCAAGACCTCATCGGGTAATTCCGAGAATGGAGTTTCGCCAACGAGTAAGACATAGCCTACTACTCCCAATGCCCATATATCCTGTTCTTTCCCACCGTACATCTCTCCTCGGAGGATCTCAGGTGAGGCATAATGAAGTGTACCGGAGAAAGTATCCCATCGTTTCCCAGGTCTCCAGTGGGCGGCCGAACCAAAATCTATCAATTGGCATCGTCCTTGTCCGTCTAATATCACATTCTCATCTTTGATATCTCGGTGAACGATTCCGTTGGCATGAAGGAATCGCACAGCATCGGTAAGTTGACCAAGTAAGGATCGTACTTCGAAGGGCTCTAAGCCGGTCGGAGAGGACTCCACTCGGTCGAATAGATCTAATCCAGTACCGAATCGAGGCATTACCACTGCAGAGATTGCGAAGTTAGCATTGTACAAAAATATAGTCTCCTTCGGCAGTATGATCATCCTCAGACAGGCCTCGACCTTTCGAAAGGATATTGTAGATACACTCACAATAGTAGAATTCCCTATCCTCGAAGAAATCCAATAATTTCCCAATATTCGGATGTCCCCTCTCAGGGCTAGTCTTGATCTCCGCTGCAATATATTTCTGCGTCGATACAAAAGAGTCCGCGTCTTTGTCCGAGTGAGCCGAAGACCAGTTGGATTCTGGTGTTCTGAAGGAGGAGCTCCCTTGACTAGTTGGGCTATCTGCAGTTGGTAACGTTGGCGATTCGTCAGGTCGAGCTCTCGCTGGGTCCCAGGGAAGGGGTTTGTTGGGTTTGTGATATAGTAGATGTCGGAGTTGATCCATCACGTGGACTATGAGATTCATCAGTGACTGGATCTATTATACTAACAACCGTGATGTTACTTACGCTCAACTGGAATTGGACCAAGGACTTTATGCCTGCGATGCGAATTTGTCAGCTGTTGCATTAGAATCGGCTACTTTCTCAACTGCACTCACTTCTTCCAGCAATCCGCCAGGATCCTGGCCTTAATGATATACTTAATGATCACTTCCTCCTAAATACATATTCGTCAGCTAGTCCTTCGCTATCATGAAAACGCCAACTCACTCCTACAGGTTCTCCTTTCGGTCCCTTGACCTTCCCTCTCATCACCAACCCATAGGCCCCTTTACCCGCCTCTTTCAGAATCACATAATCGTCTATACCTCTTCCCCCAATTCCTCCAGCAGTTTCGTCCGTCGGCGTCGGACACTCGCTAGGCGCAAGCGTAGACGGGGCGGTGGATATCGTCGAGTCAAGTCTGGGGAATTGCGGTATACTATTCGCACTGGAGGGTCTGGATTCCGGAGCGGGAGATCGGAAGGGCGAGAAGGATTGCAATGAGGGGTTCCTATCCATTTGAGGTCTAGTCTGAGGTGGTAATGCCGTTGAAGGGGGTATGGCGAATGGTTGAACGACCCTACCAGCTACCAGTGATACTCTGTTGGTATCCCTTCTTCGAGGAGATCGAGGTGACATAGGTGGAGAAGCATCTTTACCTAAAGATTTCTCGACTGAAGGATGTCTAGATCTAGAAATTGACTTTGCATAATCCCTTATCGACGCTAGACTTGCTGGTCCAGGTACAGTGGGGGTAGGCGACGTAACGTTGTTGGGCGTTTCCGCAGGTGAAGTCGCTGATGAGGAAGGGGTCTGCAGACCGGACGGCGCATTCACTGGTGAAGCTTGTAATGGTGAAGGTTTGAACGTTGCTGAGGGGATGCTAAGTGGAACTTTTGGTTTTCCAGGTAAAGATATGCTCTTCATCTGGGAAAAGGTGTTTTCGAATGGATTGGATGGTTCAGATTTCCCATGCAATACAGGGTCAGCAGAAGTTGATCGAGTCGTCATATCAGACGGATCGATCCTGACTTCAGCCGATGCGGGGGGAGTGGAGCCTAAAGCTAAACCAGATCCGATGACTTGGACTCCACCGCCCCATCCGTTACTCTCATCAAGCGGTGGTGAATGTTTATCAGCCTCCAGTTCCTCATCAACCATTGAAAGCAATTTCTCCCTTTCTAATTCCCTCTTCGTCTTGGTTCTAGGTAAAGCGGGGGCGTCACCGGGCTTTTTAATCACTCGTAGACTATCTCGTCTACCGATAGAAGCGAATCTTGCAGGCGGGTCCGCATTGGGATCAGCCAAGATTATATCCTCATCATCGTCGAAAGTCTTGTGGTGGTACGCATCGTGATCATGGGTAGAATCAACCGGTGTGACTGGGGTGGAATGAGTAGTCAACTTGGTGGGTGAATCATCAATCGAAGTTGCCACTTTATCAGCTACAGGCATAATCGGGCTTGGTGCTATTATTACAGGGTTGAAGACTTGGATATTGGATCTGGAGGTTTTAAATTGTATCTCTTGACTCTCATCTGCTGGAGAAAGTACCGGTGAGCCAGGATCAGGGGTATGTTGCTTTTCCGATCCCAGAAATTCTGCCGATACAGAAGTATGCAGAGCAGGTCGTTTATGAGTGCTCCTTCGAGGTGAATTCTGTCGGTCCGGCTTGAGAAGCATACTGGACGATATCGATCTTGATCTTCCTTGCCCACTTCCACTTGCACTGTCGACTGATCCTTTCCCTTCATCTTCTGAGCTAGACCCGCTGAACGAAGGCTCCATATCTCTACTCTGATGATTCTTATTTCCCGTCCCATGTATCTCTTGCCACTCTGGCGTTGTCTGCAAATCCCTCCATTCTTGAGTTGTAGGCGTGAAAACCATAGCGGGTCCATGATGTTCTGGTATCGATCCTTCTGGACTTGATCCGCCATGATGGAAGGTAGGCGGGAGGTGAGTTTGCAGGAAATGCTGATTGGGAGAGAGGGATATTGATACTCCTGGATTAGATTGAGGAGGCCCAGGACCGTTGGTAGGTAATGTGAGGTTCCGACGGACGTAGATAGGAGATGTATGTGGAGAGGTGATTGATCGAGATCGAAGGACAGGTGAATGTTCAGGTGAATTTGCCGTCGATCCGTCCCGTGATGGTGGGCGTGAGTGTAAGTGGTGGTAGTAACGAGCGCTGTCAATTACAAATCAGTTGTATGAGCTATCTCTCGATTCCTCTACGCTAGCTAAAACTCACGAATTATCCCAAACATTATCTTCTCCACCTTCGTCCACACTAGGCTTTCTATGAGGATCGCTCACATGTCTCTTCCATCCATCTCTACTCGCCGATCTGAATCTCCTTCTACTACTCGATCCAGGTTGGTCCTCAGCCAAATCCAACTGTTCCACCTCGTCATCCAGCTCATCTTCATCCTCATCATCGTCTAGACTCGTAAATCCACCGAAAGAGACCAAATCGCCATGACTCTTACTTCCATGAGGGTTCGACGTGAATTTGATAGCTGATCCGCTCGACGCAGCTCTGACTCGAGACATCAACACTCCCGATCGATGTCTTCGTGGGTTAGGTGGTGGAGGTATAGCTCGATGGAGGTGTGATGGACCGGCTTGCGAGTTCTGACGTTCGTTTTCGTCCACATCTTGGTAGGCATGATAATGCTGGTGTTGTGAGTTAGGATGGGGAGGAGGTGCGGGTGTCCGTATAGGAGAGGTCGGTGTAGGATAATTAGCGGCAGATTGTTTTAATCCGATATTTATACCTAATTTCGCGTCATCTTTCGATTTCGGTGAGAACTGATTGACCTCTGGAGAATCGGTCAGATCGAAAGTGTCTATTGGTGATTTCTCATTCAACACTGAATCAAGTGAAGATAATCCTTCATCAGCTCCAAGAGCAATGATGGGCATGATGCCTCCTTTCCTTCGTTACTCCAGCAACCCAAACCAAACCAGACTTGATTCTAAGATTTATTTATCGACGACGATTATATATGATCGGTGGCGGATACTGATATTGATCGTTACGATGATATGAACATGAACATGAACAAAAAGGATGATGTTGTTGATGTGCGTCAGATGATATCCTACGTATTGCTGTGATTGATTTTGCTGGAAATGGAGAATAGGTGAAATCGAGTTAGCTATCTGTCTCCCCAAAAACAAAGAATAATCCGAATATGTGTGGGTGTATCACGTTGTTACAATGAGTCAAGCCACGAAAGTATTGGAGGGAGGAATGTGTTTGATGTTGGTCTAGTATAATTTAAATAGGAATTCAAACTCGATACAATCCATCGGACCGAGAGATAGATCGCACTAAAACGTGTGTGTTTGACAACAAACACCAAAACAAAGAATGATGTACTACTGTACGATCAAGATGTGCCTTTATACTCGTATGTGCTTTATACTCGTATAAAAGAGAAGAACGCGCGTAAAGCGTATGTATGAAAAGAGGAAAAAGGGGTGTTCGAGATGGCTTTTGTCTTGAAAGGATCTTATGTGGGTTTACAGGAATGGTGAAAGATCCAGACTTGATTCAAATGACTTACCGATCTTCCTCTTCCTATCTTATTCCATCATGTGTTCGTGTTTTCCTTCCTACAACATCGATGGGGTTATCTAGCCTCTAGGTCGTCTTGTTGTATGATTAATGACAGACCACGATGATGGGAGATGTGATATGTATAGGTATAGGTATATTAGGCAGTGATGATGAAGATTTGAACGGGGAGTTGAGTCTTGGAGGTGAGTGGAGTAAAACACTCACTCTGGGTCAAGGGTCGGCCGTATTAAACGGGGTATAGGCGGACCAGACCGATCAATTGATTACGAATTAAACACATTTATAGTTCAATCTACCCATTCCCGATATAGTTTGTAATGGATCATTAGGAAATACTTTGTAATGCCTTCGGGCCAAGATTTCGATTTCAACTTGGAATCAAGGTGATCGATCGACACCAAATAAACGGTAAGTAAAAGGTATGATGAGTAAACAATTTGCTTGGTCCCCTTCTTCTGGCTTGGTGCCAAGATTCACAATAGCAAATGCTGTGTTGGCAACCTTGACTTTCATGGCATTATAAGCTTACAAGTACATTTTGTTGTGTGAACGACGGTGATCGCACACCAAAGGCTCAAATGTCTTACAGTAGATATCGACCACCCCCAAAGACTTGTTTATCAATCGCTCATCATTATACATGCATTTCCATGATTATCTGTTATTTTCTATACCTAGCTAATTTTTCTTCAATGATTAATGGAGATGATACTGCAGTGTACGTTGTTCCTTCCAATCAATTTAAAATACTATTACAAAATGTCTTCTACCAAGATGCTATCCGTCTGTGCTACCGACTCCATAGTCTCCGATCCCAACTGGATCATTGAACCTCCCACCCCGAAAGGACAAAAGATAGTAAAATAAGTGATCAAACAACCCTAGGTCTCGCTTCCACTTATGGACTAGTTGAAATTACTAGCACTCCCATTTCCATTCATCTGTTCCCACGTAGCGATGGCAGATTTGGGTGTGGGACATTTATATAATCTTACTGTTCCGGAGGCATCGAAGCCACCTGCGGCGATCATCATTTCAACCTGGAGACGAACGAGTAATTAGTTGAAAACTTAAATACGGCTGGGGACTGATGCACGGATCATACGGTCGGTCTTTGGGAGAACCATCGAACTCACAGGATGGAATACCAGAGAAGCGGCGCTAGGCATAAACCCATTGATCCTATGACTATGTAGAGGATTGTTATACGCCGGTGAGGTCGGTAAGTTTAACTTGGCCAATCGGATCGGATGCAAGGGATCACTAAATCCTGTAATTTCTAACTCTTGTCTTGTCGAATGCGAAGTCAAGGCGGATGTCCTATACCACCCAAAATAATCAATGAATGGTTTTTACACGCATATTTCAAGTTCCACTTACCTAGCCAGGACAGACGCTCCGGTATGTACAGCCAAAGCCATCAGACCATCGTCCCTTCTCGGTATAGTATACAGTGGTTCATCAGGTTTTCTCACGTCCCACACTCGGACTTCACCATCCATACTGTGAGCGGAATAATATAAGCAACATCAGTGACGGGTAAAGTGACAACAAAGGTGACGCCCAGTCTGCCAAGGAAAACCGCTCACCTTCCAGTAACCAGTTCCCGCATACTACCTCTCTGCAGATGTACACTCTGTATCCAGATCTTATGCTGTCTCCAAGTCCTCAACACGACTTCGCCAGCATCTTCCGCACGCTTATCGAACAATCTGACTACTCCATCTCCGAATCCAGCTACGAATACATTCCCTTCAGGTTCGTCCGACGCAATGGCCGTCAGGTTCGCTCCGGCTTGAGTAGCGATATCCTATTCGAAATCTCAAATCAGCCATTTGACCCCTATCGAACGGTCGGCAAGCATAACCGTGGACCATAGGGATTTTCTTGGTGTCGATACTCACCCTCAGATGTCTCTCTACAGTAGCATCCCACAACCTAACCACTTTCATATCCCCTCCAACTAACAAATGTCCTTTCTGCTGCTCCCAGGCGGTCAAAACACCACTGCTGTGGGCTACGGGATGTATCTCCGATACTGCTCGGAAAGTAGATGCCAGCGCAGTTTCATTGGGAGTCTCGTAATCTCGGAAAATCCTGATACTTCCTTCGGCTAACGGGGACGAACAGAATTGGTCATTCAGCATATCTTGTAATTTTCATTGAAGGGTGAAGAGATAGAATGAAAGGCGCAATATAGGATCATGAGATCATACTCACTGGACGCAGTAAGCATCAAACTACTTGCCATTTCATTAATGAAATGTACCGAAGAGATGCTACTTCCAGGTATATTCTGATTACTAAACTTGTTTAATCTTCTCTTCGATTGCCATTCCCATATACTACATCGCACAGAAGCGAGGTCAGCTATAATCGTGGATGTATTTCGGTTGTAAGTGTTCGTGAGAATCGACTCACCAGACATTATCAGCATCGTCCGTGACGGCTATCACAGGATCATAAGAGTGGAAAGCGAGTTGTAATGGCCAAGAATCATTCTGTAAAGTACCAGCCTCGACGTTCCATACGTGCGTGGCTGTATATCACATAGTCGATTAGCTGTGAACCATTGTCATTAAAAAGGTTCAAATAGTCACCTGCATATCCCTCTGCAGCTCGACTATCTTCTACCATCTGTTCGTTCCTAAGGTGTTTCCAAGCTTGTTCGTTGTAAGTTGTCGAGCCAGGTTCGTCCGCGTCAGGTGCCTAATTGAAATAGTAAATCACATCAATATATCATCAGCCTTCGAAGAACAACATCTCAATGCGGGTTTGTGATGACCTCCTTTCCGTCCGTTTACTCACCTTCATCTGCGGTTCTCTGAAATACTCCATCGCCCAATCGAAGAATCCACTCCTAAGCGGCAAAACATCATCTTTCACTTCTTTCGCTACCATCCCTAAACCCAAATCGTTCGATCTTGGTAGTCCATTATTCCCAAACCTTCCATCAATATCAGTATTAGCTTCCGAACCTTTGGATCTTCTAAAATGTAATCTTTCCATATCTTCTGCCGTCAAAGCTTCCAATACGCTCGAAGCTTTTACTAACTCGCCTGTACCAGCAGTAGCGGATCGAGGTAAGGCAGATCCGTAAGCCGATCTACTCCTTGACGGAGCGTTCGGACCAGGACCAGGAGCAGGAGAAGAAGGTAATATACGTTCGTGGCCATGTTCAGGATAAGGTGATTTATACCCTCCACTATTTTCTGATAAGGGTATTTTCGGTTGAGTGATTTTCATAAATTCATTTTCTTTTTCTTTTTGAGAACTGATCGAATCGGGTGAATCTGGAGGAACGACCAGACCAGTCATACTTGCCAAACTCCTTAGGGCGTTCGCAACGCTTCCACTTCGTTTCAACGTACTGGATCCACTGCCCGTTTCAGAAACGTTGGTATTACTTCGTTGCATTTGAGGAGGTTTGAGTTGAGTGGAGTTGGTCAAAGGTCCATTAGGGAATTTACCACCTTCTGATAAAGCCGCTGAGACCTGTCTAGATAATATTTTGGGACGATTAGAGGAATAATTTTTCTTCAACAGATTTCTTATAGCTGAACCTTTCACTCTTGTAAACGCCGAATCAACCAATAAAGCTATAATGTAGTCTACCACTGTCGAAGCCATCAGAGCAACTTCCGTATGTGGGTCCACCGAAAGATCCAATAGCGTTTCGAAAAGTACCTTGAACGAACTGAGCAGGGTGAGATTGTGTTGATGTTCATGAGGTTCTTTATCTTCGTTTGAAGTCCATTCTTTCAAGGCTTCAGATACTATATCTTCTTCCTCCTCTTCGATATGCGTTCCATTTGATTGTCGCTCCGTTCGCGAGAGATATGCCTCCTGTTCGTAGTATGCCCATGCGGCAGAAACCAACCAACCTCTCCATTCTCTTACCACACAACTGATGACTACGACTAACTCCTTTCGGACCATTGGCGAAGCATCCTCTTTCACTGACATCATACAGGCAAATGCTAATCCCGCTTCAATTTCCAATTGCTGTATATCACTTAAACCCAATTGAGCTCCAGTACCTCCTCCACCTTTCGCATCGGTGCTTTCGACTGGAGCGCTCGATGCTCCCAATAACGTTCCAAAGGCATATAAAGCTGCTGCTCGAACTTCCACAGCGGTACTTCTAAGTGCTCCTAGGAGCTCGTTCTGTCTTTGAGATTGCATAAATAAGGCTTTCGCTTCATCGTAATCCGCCCATAATTGCGCTATGCAAAGTAAACACCAAGTCTTCAATAACCAATCGTCCTCGCCTAATCTAGCTACACACGAATCGAAGACTTGTACACCGAGACAGGCCGTTTGGCCCACACGGAAATTCCGACATAGGATGGATAAGATGAAAGCTGACATTGCACGATGTTCGTTCGCATTGGGTATGACGAGCGATCCAGCTTGGGGGTATGGCGCGAGTATCTGTGTGAAATAGGTGAATCCCGAATCTCGAAGTAGGTCCATTTGACATGATCGATCAATCGCTAGTATCCTAGCCCAGATATAGATCAAGACCGGTTTGAGCTCTACTGCAGGAGACGCGAGGAGTTTCTGAACATAAGGGAATATACCGATAGATAGTGAAAGGTGGACGGCCCATGGACCAAGATCGACAAAACGCGATATCAAGATCAATGCTCGTAGTCGATGTGATTGGGATAACAAGACTTGAAGGACGATAGGTAATTGTTCAGGAGGTGAGCGAGGTATTGGTACACCCTTTTTGGGTCTTGGAGCGAGTCGATTGGGAACGGCTCCACCATGTTGTAGCCAGACTTCGAAAGCTTGAAGATGTTGAGCGAAGAATGTTGATGGCCTATATACGCTCAGGGGAGGTATATTCGACTGACCTGCTTCTCTCGCAGCTTCTAAATCTAACAATTCAGGTAATTGAGCTAGACATGCGTCTACAGCTAAATCCCAAGAATGCCATAGAGGATGATTATGTGCTGAAGGTATTTCAGGTATAGATGTTGGTGTACAGTGATAAGCCGACATTATCCTTTGCGCTAGCAGAAAATTTCTAAACAGCCCAGCGACCAATAGATCCTGTCTGAATAGTCGATTGAACACTTCCCTAGGGAAAGATAACCAAGCTATCGTATCGGTGACAGCGGTGAATATCCAACTGAGTTCTCCTAGGGGAGTACGACGATCCTTCAAATCACCAGGTATACGCATGACCATATCTACCGTTATCCTCGACCTGGGGTCATTGGGATCTAATCCACCATTCCGTCGTAAAGGATCTTGTAGAACGAAATGCCTCAGAGCAGTCTCTATAGGTGAGGTAAGACAACATGTGAAGAGATCTGCTGGTAGATCCGGTGACATCGGTAAAATCTGATTGGCTTGACAAGCGGCTAAATGTAAAGCTTCGGAATAAGGTGAACCAGGAAGACCCTCGGCATGTCCAGCTTGCGCTTGTGCAGCTCTAGCTTCGTTATCCCTCCTTTCGGCAGATTTGGCAAAGTTGTTGAGGATGTTTCCGGCACCTGAACATTCCCATACGTAGATGCAGGGCCTGAATGGATATAATCTACGTCAGTTACATCCTGGTGGAGAGAGTGAAAAGGAAACTCACGATCCCAGCCATTCCTGCAGATCATACAGACTAACAGGAATATACTGTGTATAGTCTATACCATCCGTCAGCTATCAGTCTGTAAAGGATTCTGAGCTGACTCACTCTTATTGAAGACCCATATCTCCCCTGAAGGTGTAGGTTTAGGTACACCATGACCATTATAGTAAAATACCACTCTCTCGTCTTTAGCTGATCTACGCATATTCACGCATTGCTTCTTCGTCTCTTCAATCGATGGGTCTAGAAACTGAGCAATGCAAAACCGTACAGATATCAGCTAGATTCGCGCAAGAAAGTAAGAACGTATGATCTATAGCTTACAGGTTTGTATTTGACTTTGGGATTCAAGGTCTCGAACTGTTGATGTAGGTCTGCCATGCAATACCAATCATCAACATCGATGTCAAATATAAGACAGAAATTGGACTCACTCCTGCCTATAGCTTCTATAGCTTTATTCGAAGGTAGCTGAGTAGGATCAATCCAGCATTCCGTCTTTGCACATGGATTCGTCTTGACTATATCAGGAGGATCTACACCTATATTTAAACAGATGAATAATCCTGCTGTTACAGTCTTCAACTTTGATTTCAATCTCCATGATTTCATTGTTGCTAGTAGGTCCACCATATCATATATCAGCTCATATACTCTCTATGTATGGTGCGCAGGAAGCGAAGAATAAGCTTGAACGATATACTCACACAGATCATTCTCATCCTCTTTAGCTTTCCCCTTCCCTCTATGTCTCTTCGCTGCCCAATACTGCAAAGCAGCCGATATCTCTGTAGGTTCCTCTTCGATCTCATCTAGGAATCCTTCGTGTGGCTCGTACGCTTCGACAGGATAGGCAGGGTAGGCCGAGTGGGGTTGAGAGGTCGACCCTTCATCTCGGGCGTAAGGAAGTGAAGGTGGCTCTGCCATTATTGGTTTGTTCGTGAATGTGATAGACAGATGTGAGTCCGATGCTATAGGTCGATCATTGCAGGTTTCCTCGTTGGCATGTTATACTGTGAGTTGTTGTTGTCGATGATAATGCTCTCTACGCCGTACGCCATATGTCATGAAGCAGCTACTAGTACCACAACTACTACTACTATCTTTACCGAGTTAGCCCCTACATGTCACATGCACCTGTTTATATGCCACCCCCATTTAACAAGGATATCGTGCCTGATGACATTTCAACCGCTTACTCTTTACTCTCTCGATGAACTCGACTCTCAACATTCCTCACTCACATAGCGAGTCAGCAGATACCATATCAACTCAGTCTGCTTTCACAGAGGTATCAGAAGCAGATCATCGAGAAGCATTTCGCAGGTCATATCCAAATTATCCCTTTTTCCTACCTGGATCTACTGGAAGAAAGATACCGCCACCATGTCCGACGACGAATTCATGATGGAGGTGAGTTCCTTACTTCTCCATTTGTGGACTCGCTTTACGTCGAAACGTTCTGATTTCGTACATGAGCTGATCATTCATGGGCGGTTAACATGTATAGGATGCAGCGGATGACGAGGTGAGCTTCTCAACTACATCAGACCCTTAGAGGTAATAAATAGCTCATGACCTTTTACTGCACATTTTAGGAGTACGATTTCGATTACGACGATGATGATGACGAGGAAGATATGGATGGAGCTGGGGATGTGGAGAATCAGTATTACAAGGCAAAAGGTCAGCTTCCCTGTCTCCTTCTGATCCGGGTGAGCAGTAAACTGATATACCCGGCAGCTTTGAAGGAGGATGATTCGGAAGGTGCTCTGAAAGCTTTTAGGACTATCGTGGATGATCAGCCTGAAAAGGGTGAATGGTCAGTGTAGCACTCTCAACATGAATCACTTTCATCCTATTTCATCGATCGTGGATTTCATACATCTTGTCTGTCTCAAGTATGAACCGAAAGATCAAATGCTAATCGGTTAGTATGTCGCTGGTCATAGGGGATTCAAAGCTTTGAAACAGATGACAAAGATGAATTACCTTCATCTCCACCGACCCGAAAAGGCTATAGAAACATATAGAGAGCTATTGAGCTATACCAAGGTAAGCTTTCTTCCTTTAACATTTCTCGATGAAGCGGGTGTAAGCTTATGTATCATATCTATCTGTCAGACACACGTAACGAGGAATTACGCCGAGAAATCGATAAATAATATCCTCGATTATGTCGGTGGGGAAGGAAAGGTCAGTCCGCAATCGAGGGATCATCTTCAGGGTGATCTCCAAACTAACTGGCAAGTATATAGCACGCCGCTCTTTCTCCCAAAGTTCCCTTAGATACGTTAGAAGAGTTCTACGAAGCTACCAGAGTAGCATGTGAGGAAGCTAAAAATGAGGTTGGTTTAGCTTCCACTATAGTTGCCTTTGACCATTCCTTTAACAAGCTGATACCAATTTTTGAATAGCGATTATCAACGAAGTCGAATCTGAAATTGGCTAAGTTGTGGTTAGACAGGAAAGAATACGGTAGATTGACACCTGTGAGCTTCGCATTCGCTAAGACACATGTCATATTGAGCTTACTATTGACCTCTGGAATGATATGCCAGATTTTGAAATCGCTTCACGCTACTTGTGCACCAACGAATGGATCTAGCTCGTCAGATGATCAATCGAAAGGATCACTTTGTAAGCTCTCCTGATACGGACCATTTTATATAGCGAGACAAGCAGCTTACTCCGATACAGTACTTGAACTTTATGCTATCGAGATTCAAATGTATAGCGATTTGAAAGAGAATAGAAAGCTTAAAGTGGGTTATTCCTCAGAATTCCCTCACCGATTTAGCTTACACATTCAATTGATAGGAAATATACAACGCTGCTATGCAGGTGAAGAATGCGATTCCCCATCCTAGAGTGATGGGTGCTATCAAGGAATGTGGTGGAAAAATGTGGATGATGGAGAGTGAGTCAGGTACCATATTCGCGACACTGGTAAAGAAATGTAGCTGATATCCCGTCTGTATATGACAGAGGCATGGGCGAAAGCTTCAACGGATCTTTTCGAATCATTCAGACAATACGACGAATCAGGCTCTACCCAGCGTATACAGGTTCTCAAGTATCTGGTATTGACTTACATGTTGATGGGGAGTGAGATCAATCCTTTTGATTCGCAAGAGACCAAGCCGTGAGCTTCCCCAGTCTGGGTCATCGTATTCCAGGATATAGCTCATGATTTTGGTGAACAGGTATAAGAACGATCCTCAGATCATTGCTATGACTAGTTTGGTCACTGCCTATCAGCGAAGAGATGTCAAAGAAGCTGAGAAGATATTGAAGGGTGAGTATAGTAATAAACGACGAGTAGCTGTGTTATGAATGGGACGTTCATTGGAGCTAATGCTATCTGGATCTGTCGTAGCCAACCGAGCAACCATTACTGGCGATCCGTTCATCAATTACTTTGTGGATGATTTGCTTAGATCGTTGCGAACTCAATATATCATCGATATCATCAAACCTTATACACGGATGGAATTGAGTTCTTTAGCAAAGGTGAGCTGACCCATCCTGCATCGTTTGTGATACCAGCTGATCTCATGTCGGATTAGACACTTGTTATCGCTCGAGGAGAAGTCGAGTCATTGGTAGTCTCGTTGATACTAGATGGTAAGATCAAAGGGAAGATAGATCAAGTGAGAGGTCTGTTGATACTAGACAGATTGTAAGTTTTTATCTTTCACTCTGATGAAGACGAGTATCTGAATAATCGCTGGGATATGCCATGAAATATAGCAATGCATCTTCAAGAGAAAGATATATCGCGTTGAACAACATGACAGCTCAACTTGATCATCTAACTCATAAGATCGAGGTTGACAAGTTAACGAGGGAAGGGGGGGGTAGGAGTGGTGGTTGGGCAGGTGGATTGACTAGCTTCGGTTAAGATGAGACGATGGAGATGGACAGGATGAGTTGTACATACCATACGATAACATGCATGTATCATAGTTCCTACACACAGACAGACGTCATTCAGAGGTCCAAGCTGACCCACAGTACGAGTATGGGTTGTTTGTTTCCAGAACTCCAAAGGTACCCATGGCGTCATCATCACCATCAGTGAACGTCATGTTCGTCGTAAGCTGGTTTTGCTAGACTAGTCTACTCAACCGTTGTCAACAGAGTACAACAGGAGGTGATCCAGGTTGACTGGACTCGGGTGAATATGCATATATATATATATATAAACAAGGATAACGTGATGTTGCTTCTTCTTCTTTACTCCTTCTCATCAGGACCAAATCATAAAATCATAAAATTCTAAAATAACACCAAACAAACTGATCAACAATGTCGAGCGAACATGAACACAGGCAATTGGGTGGATACAAAGCGTGAGTCATACACCTCTTGCTGTTCATCCTGCTTCTTGAAGAATGAATGGAAAGAAAGGAAAGGAAAGAAAGGGGAACCCAAAGAAAGATGAACCACATTCCCTTTTTCCGTCCCATATCACACAAGGATGTCATTACTGATATCCTCCTGTTTATAATTTCGGCAGTACCCTCCACAATCCCAATGTAAGCAACCTAACCCTCTTCTCATTTTAGAAACATGAGCTGACGAGATCGGTCCATCAGACTTCACCCGAAGCCAAAGCCCACGCTGCTCAAGTACTCACCGAAGCAGGAGTAGACCTCTCGAACGATCCTACAGTGTCTACATTCAAAGCTTCCGCTTCTACTACCGATGGACATCATACTCATACCACCCACGATGGACATGCTCATCCTCATGGTGGACATTCTCATAATCATGCGGATGGAAGGGAAGAAATGAAGCATGAACATCATGTTTTAGGTGGATACAAAGCGTAAGCGCTTCTTTCTATATACTCTTGTGTAAAATTATGTTACTTTGTGACGTTTGAGCTGATATTCGTTGATTTGTTACAACTTAGGACATTGTCCAATCCTCACACCTCTGAACAAGCTAAAGAACATGCCGAGAAAGTCCTCAAGGAAGGAACAGAGCATGAACATCATGTCTTAGGTGGTTACAAGGCGTAAGTACGAACATGATATTTTCGAATATTCTTTATCTTTACGTTATTCTGTTGGTACACAAAGGTTGATATTTTCTTTGGTATGCTTTGATAGAACTTTGCACAACCCTAACACATCTGAAGGTGCTAAAGAGCATGCCAAAGAAGTTCTTCAAGAACACGGTTCTTCAGTGGCTTAAGAATGGCAATGATAAATGAATGAGTCGAATAACAGTTGAACGAGTGAGAATTCAAGTGAATGGTTCGTAGCATAATGATACTTAATGATGACAGATGAAAATGCGAATGACCTCTCATGTCCCATATGATATGTCCATTCCGCAAGCCACACAACGCACAGTCGGTAGATGAGTAAGGATATGGTGTCGCTGCAAATCCGAATTACCGATCACAAATGCATAGCTATCGATCCATATGATCTACAGATGAACGACCATTTTTGGGGTTGCAGAGAGAAGAAATTCTGCTGATAACGATTAGTATCGAGGTCTCCTGAGAGAGCCAATCCCATAAATCAGCTACGGAAGACCACATGACGGCAGATTCACTCACTCATCATATCGCTTTCTGTTAACGATGTGTGAAAGCTTGACTTAGCCTTTTGCCATCGCCTCCCACATAACCCAAAAGAGGAAGGCAAAGATAGAAAAGACTCACGGCTCGTCGTATCGGGGTCGGTCGTCGTATCTTGGTCTTTCTTCTCTGTATCCTCCTCGTTCACTACGGTAAGAGTAATATCTGTTGTGTTAAATTCGGTATATCCCCAATGACAGGGAGAGACAAGAGGAAATACCGATCACTCAGTAAAAAGTGAAATGACGACTTTGTCAGAGAAACCAAACGACTCACCCTGCGTCTCTTGGTGCATCTCGAGAATAGTAATCATCCCTTCGGTCTCGATCATCCCTGTAAGATCTTCTCTCCTCATATCTCCTGTCGTCGTATCGTCTATCATCGTATCGTCTGTCATCGTATCGTCTCTCTCTGTCGTCGTCTACACCACAACCAAACAATCAGCTTGGTCCAGACGCAAAAGGAGCGTTAGCTGACGTACATCTTGGTGGTCCTCTATCGGCGTATCTCGAATCGTAAGATCGAGGTTGGTATGGTCGATCGTATCCACCACCGTAAGATCGAGGGGCAGAGTCAACTTTCACACCGTGGTATCGACCGGGTGTAGGTGTTCTCGCACGACCTCTTTTAGCCTAGTCCCGGCACAATATAGTGGAATGTCAGTCTACACGACTTTTCACAAGCGTTGATTCGTACGGTCCAACTCACATGAGCGATAGTGACTGTTTTACCTTCGAGAGGTTGACCACTGAGCTTTTCAATGGCCAATTGAGCATCTTCACCGGTTTCCAACATTACGAAACCAAACCCTCTTGATTCCTCTGTGGTCACAAACTCTACTCAGATGATTTGCTCGGAATTCCACTAAGGATCTATCTGACTCACGAGAATGGGGATCAAGCATGATTTGAGCTTTGACGACGGGCTACGAGCCAACATATCAGCTTGAGTGACTGGTGGAAAAGACATTCCACTGACTCTACCGATAGTTCCGAAAAATTCTCTAAGTTTGGCCTCATCCACAGATCTGGATAAACCACTGATGTGAAGGTTATTTCCTTGATTTTGAGAGGCTCCTTCTTCAGCTCTACATCATCCAAGTTTTTCTTGTTAGCATCCATTCTCGTAATTTGTAGATGAGGGAATCTAAACTCACCTTCCCCTATCACCGTTTGATTTGACAGCTGGTGATCTCGATCTGTCCCTTCTGGGGGATCGATCACCGTCGTCGCCTCGTCGAGGTGATCCTTCTCGATCTTGCCATACTGAAGGGGAAAAAGGAAATTGAAGGTGTCGTCAGTTGTCAGTTGGATTTGGAATTTACGTCGGTCAGTCGATATCATTGGCGCGTGAAGAGAGACAATGCAGGCGAGAGGACGATGAAGTTAACGAATATAGACTGAAGAGGTTGAGCAGCTGAAAGAGCCGTTTACCGAAATGATAGTCATAGTGACGATTGCAAACAGAAAGGGATGGCATGGGATAAGAATAATGAAAGGTGTAATAGAGTCCCCCATACATTGCTGATCATTCTGAGCTGCCAGGAAATTGCGAAAAGCGAGAGCAGAGCACGAGGAGAAGGGTGGGTGATGAACGAGACGTGTCATTCGTGGAAAGTGATTAAGAAACATGCTGTTCGCCATTCCATTCTTCGAGATCGACTTTACTTAACCGTGTTGCCGTAGCTGAGAGCTGATAAAACGCGAAATTGGAAACATACCATCGTTGGGGTCGGACATTGTGAGTTGGTGTTATTGAGGTGGTTGTGGGTTGAGGGTTTCTTAATTGAAGAGAGGAGCGGTTGAAGATGAAGACGAAGAAGCAGAATGACAAGGTTGATGTTAGTGAATAGGAGGAGGATGGGGTGATGCTGTTGAATCCAGGTGGACGACGGGGATATCCGGAGATATATCGATGTGGCACTTCACACTCCGAGATGGTTAGGTGAATAACCGGCATGTACAGCACAGTACAGGGTGGATCTCACCACATTCCATCCTTCTCTCTACTTTGACTCCCGTCTTAGCATAAAGGGTAATCATCCGGTTCGTGCAGTTTAGGGCTGTCAGAATGAGCGACCAGACGGCTATGGTATCCGTCCTATGGGCATGTGTGTGAGTCGAGCCGAGAAGACAGGAGGAATGCTTCCACTGACGGGCCTCTCATTACCTTGACAACAGCTCTTCATGGTACTGTGAGTTCAGCTAGTCTGTCTGTCTGCTACGGATCTACAACAGCTGAATGAGCCTCTTTCCATAGACGGATATCATCTCTCCGAGCTCAACTTCCCCGTCAACTCCCTAACATGCATAACCCCCGCTTACCCTCCACCATCTCGTCTTCCACTATGTCTCGACCTAGACTCGAACTTATACAGCGTCGTGACAGCTATATTCACCGTCGGGGGCTTGGTGGGTAGTCTAATGAGCTCATGGGTAGTAGAGAGGGAAGGTATAAAAGGAGGCATAGCTTGGACGGGTTATTTGAACCTTGTAGGAGTACTGGGTATGGGTATAGCACCTCATTGGTTGTTGCTCGCTTTGGGCAGGTAAGCTTTTTCAAGATTACGATTCTTCCAAGTGATGTACCAAGCTGATGATGATGGATGTGATAGACTGATAGTCGGTATATCATCCGGAATAGCAATTTGTCTAGTCCCACCATACTTATCGATGGTAGCCAAATCATCACCTGAACTAGCATCTAAATCAGGTCAGATCGGAACGATGAACCAGATGGCTATAGTGTTAGGAATATGTTCAGCTCAAATTGCTGGTCTTCTCTTAACGGGAGAGGTGAGCTTATCGTTCTCTTTCCAGTACACTCAAGAAGGTCATGAGATAATGATCATATTGATAGAAAGGAGATATTCCTGGAAGTTGGAGATACGTAGTATCCATATCCGGCGTGATAGCTGCTATACAAATCCTTACCGCTGGACAGATCGTTGCACCCGATGAAGACCAAAAACCATCTTCTGATGCTCCTACACCGATATTCGACGAGAGAGATGCAGATATAGAAGAAGGTGATGTCCCGAGGGAAAGAGAAGCAGGTGCTGATGAAGGTCAGTCATTCCTCATCCTATGCTAGTGTTAGTTTGATTGTGCTCTTTAACAATTCATTTCATAATATTCAGCAGCTTCCCCGCTTCTATCCACGTCGACTCCTTCCAAACCGGCTGAACAGCTCACCCTCCATTCTATACTCGGTAATCCTTCTCTGAGAGGTCCGGCAATACTCGTAGCGGCATTTATGGCGATCCAACAATTATCAGGAGTAAACGCCGTGATGTTCTATTCTACTCCCGTGTTAAGACCTTTGTTACCTACCTCGGCTGGGGTAGTCGGCGTTGGTATAACGGTAGTAAATGCTATAATGACCTTACCGGCGATCTTCTTGATGGATGTAAGTTAGCTATGTGATATTTGCTTGCCCCGAACTGCATGTGCTGATGGTTATGATATATATGTAGCGACTAGGTAGAAAAACATTGCTTCTTGCGTCCATCGCGGGAATGGGAATCACCAGTACTCTCTTAGCGATAGGGCTGAACGGTGGGCATCAGACTTTGTCAGCTTTCTCGATCGTAACCTTCATAGCGTCCTTCTCGATCGGTCTAGGTCCTGTACCATTTCTGTTGGTTTCGGAACTGGTTCCTCCTCCTGTGAGTCTGGCTTTCCCACTTGGGCGAACTTATCAACGTTTTGATGGTTCCTCGGAGAGAGTGTGCATAGCTGAATGGAGTCATGACTTCTAGGCCATACCAGCCGTGTCAAGTCTCTCTTTATCTATAAACTGGATAACCAACTTCCTCATCGCCATCTTATTCTTACCCCTCCGAGATTTCTTATCGACCCCTATTGACCCTAGGGATCCCCAGAGCGATAGGAGAGGTGAAGGAAGGGTATTCTATGTATTTACGGGAATATTGGTAGTGGGTGGGTTATTAGTCTGGAGAGGACTTAGACCTGGTAAATGAGTGATTTGGTTCTTTAAACTGAATGGAATTGCTCTTTATTGCATATCTGTGTTTATCTGGGAGGAAATGTAAGTCAAGATTTGGTTTTAGGTCAATGTATGTATGTCGCATATGTATGTCTATCAACTGGGATTGGGAGAATTTCCTTTGCGATCACTTTTGTGCAAGAAAGATAGGTTTGTGATCTTGCTTGATCAATCGGTTGTCAAGATCACACTGGGAGATCTATTCATTCCCATATGGATTGAATGTGATCTCGTGATTAGTGTCGATGCTGGATGAGAGACCCGCTCTGTCATCCATCAGATATATGGTATAAGGAAAGATACTCGATAAGAATTGAACACACGTTCATCATCATCAGTCATCAATTATACGCATCTCATCATGCCATATATCATCAACTTGAGTGAATGATTTTCGCTCCACTCGTGATATCACGTTGATTCCCGAAATAACTTCGGACTGCAGTGTGTCCAAAAATAGTGCAAATGCATGCCAAGGGGCGAAAGGGGTGGCGTCTGGATGATTCAGGGTTACATACTACTCCATGCATACGAGTATGTTGACATTACATTTAATCTTGCCGCAGGTGACGAATGATCGCACGACAAAGCTGTAAGACGCCATAGCCCAAGGAACGGTTCAACCCTAACGATGCACAAAAGTAAAAAGTAAAAAAAGCATATGAGTTGATGCGTTGTGGGATACATGTGAAAAGTGGGAGGAGTTATCCGTTATCCGTGTATGTGGATTGTACGATAGATAGAAATAGAAAAAAAAATAGTCAGAAGATGATGGCATGGATCTAATTGATTGAATTTGTTTCTTCTTCCTTCTTTGTTGTGATCTAATACCTTGTTTATCAGGTTTTGGTTCATATAGCATCCATAGATAGACACCAACACCGGTATTTATCTTACACGAGTGGGTTATCTGATCAATATACCGGATATAAGTCGTGTACAGTCCTAACAAGGAGATCATAGTCTATAGCTCAAATCACGATGAGACTCCCATGGTCAAAGAAAGAGGTCGATCTGGAGCCTACAACAGGTGAAGATCCCAAAGATTCTAATGTCCTTGAGAGGAAGATGGGTTTGAGCAAGAAGGGAGCGTGAGTGCATACTCTTCATATGCCAAAAAAGCTCCGTTAATAAGGGGGCGAGCTGATTGTAGATCTGATAAACCGTGATTAGGATTTTCGCTGCTGTGAGTATGAGTACCACTTGAATTGTACAGTCCGCCCCACGGATCGCTGGATCGGTGACAAAGCTGATTTGGATTGATGCTGACGATGGTTTTGATGATATGAAGGGTGCTTCGCTCTTCTCCGATGGGTGAGTTGATGATACGTTTTCTTCAACCCAACCTCTCCCGATCGTATGAGGATTCTATATGCTCCCGATCACTTTGCTCTGCTTTGGGATGTACGTTGTACAATCACAACTCGCAATGCTAATTTCTGTAAATCAGATACGCCAATGCCTCTATCGGTCCCGCATCAACAATCATCAAAACGTATATTTACCCCGAAGCATTCAAGAACCGACCTGTTAACGCTAGATTGTTACCTGCTATTGCTTTTGCCGGTATCATCGTAGGTCAGTTGTCGTTCGGTTGGATCTCTGATAAGATCGGTAGAAAGGTAAGGAAAATCTAATATCTTCTCTGAAAGTATCGATTATTATTGACCTTGACCTTGATGCTGATTTCGAATTTTGGTACAAATCATACGCAGTTCGGTATGCTTCTTTGCACCGGTTTCGTCTTTGTATTCTCGGCTCTTCAAGCTGCATCTAAAGGACCTGGTGCGCAGGGAACGATCAATGCGTTGTTGTATGTGTCTTATCCTATCCTATCACGACCTCTATCTTTTCGACCCGTGATCAGTTGTCGATGTTGATTTTTGTTTCTCTGGTATTTAGAGCCTATCGATTCTTAGTTGGTATTGGAATAGGTGGAGAGTACCCGACTGGATCAGTAGCTGCTGCTGAAAATACTGAGGATCCAGATATCCCTAAGAAAACTCAACAACGTCTGTTCGTCCTGGGTAAGCTGAACCGCATACTATACATTGTACGATAAATGCCAGGACCATCGAGCTGATGAAAGTGTTTCGTGTGGCAGCCACCAACACTATGATTGATTTCGCTTTCGTCATTTGTCAGTATACAGCCTACCTGGGAATCTGATCCGAACTGATCATTCCCTATATCGGAGATTGGAGAAAGACTGATATTTGAATTTTTGTTCACGTTGTTCGTCACAGCTTACTTCGTTTGTCTCGTATGTCTCTGGATATTCGGTATGAACCACCTCAATGCCGTTTGGAGAGTGACTTTAGGTCTCGGAGTGGTACCACCCTTGTTCTTATTTTATTTCCGATTGAAAATGAGGGAACCTGAAGCTTATGCTAAACATTCGATGAAACATACAAGAATACCGTGAGTGATACATTTACCTTTCATTTCCGTAAAATGGATGATAAACATGTGTGTGCTGATATCTCTTCACTTGAAAGATACTGGTCGATCCTCAAAAGATAGTAAATGCCCCACTGTATCTGACCTTTTCTGAATGAAGATGCTAATTCCTGGGACAGTTGGGTCAAGCTTGCCGCTGTGTCCATCACGGTCAGGCCAATCCTCCTCCTCTTACCATCGATACTTGAGCTGAATGATCCCTTGTATTTCAGTGGTTCTTATACGATTGGATTACCTACCCATTCGGACTGTACGCCAGCCCCATCACCGACGCTGCTGATCCCAATGGAACACTCTACACATCCATCGGATGGGGTTGTCTGATCAACTTTTTCTACATTGTATGTTTACCACTCCTCCCTCGCGTCTTTCACCCCAGAGGTATACTGATCATTCTCATGAACGGTAGCCCGGGACAGTCATCGGAGCATTCGTGGTTGATTGGTTCGGACCCAAATACTGTATGATCTTTGGATTATGTTGTCAGGCTATCGTAGGGTTCATCCTATCTGGTACTTACAGCTTGTCAGTACTCCCTACCAACTTGTATCCTATGTTTATTGGAGGTACTGATTTTACGGATGAAAACAGGTTGACTGAACCTGGAAGAATTGCTGGATTCGCCATCTTATATGGTATCTTCTTGTCTTTCGGAGTGAGTGAGATTTATCCCCAATAATGTACATGATGTTGACGATGTCTCCTAACGATCTAAACAGGAACTCGGTCCAGGAAGTGAGAATACATAGCGAAGAACTCAGCTATAAAGCAATTGTTCCGGATACTGATCATTTAATTCATAGACAACCTTGGTCTCCTCGCTTCCAAAGCTATTGGACCTACTGCTGCTAGAGGACAATTGTACGGTATTGCCGCTGCCGTCGGAAAAGTCGGTGCTTTCATCGGTACTTATACATTCCCTCAGATCCAAGCAAGTTTCGGGTGAGTACAATTTGCCTTGCAAGTTGGTTTTGATGAAAGAGCTGACCTTGGTCTTTTTCCGCTCGCAGTGACGAAGGATCATACGGATATAACACTGGTGTATTCTGGTTAGGATCCGGTTTAGCTCTCGTATCAGCAGCGATCACCTTGGTTTTCATTCCCAATATCAAACCCGATGCTATGCACGATGAGGATCTCGCGTTTAGGGAATACTTAGAAGCAAACGGATGGGATACTTCCAAGTGAGCTAAAATAAATTTCCATATATTCTGAGCGATGCTAACAAATTCCCGTTATAGGATGGGTCTCAAAGATACTGTTTCGGACCTCGAGGGAAAACAAATTGCTGCTCATGGTAAAGCCGATAAAGAGCTCGACTCGAACGCTACCACTGCTCCTGTCCTCTAGGGGTCTCTTCATCCGACTTTAAATATCATTCTTCATGGTGCCATTCAACACGGCCTTTTGGTCTTTCTTTCTTATCTATTCCGGTAAAACTTCAACTGTTGTTCTTATAATTCAATCTAATCTAATCAAATACAATCTCGATCCAATATCAGTAAAAACTCATTAATTTAGTATACTATAATGACATTTCACAACTTTTCTCATATACTGTAGTATGCTTTGTATACTTTGTATACATCTTTCATAGTATTACATCTTTCATAGCATATCATATCAATAAAATGCTACGGTATGTAAGAGAACATGTGGATGTTTATCTGCGTGAGCGAGGAGGATGGTGTCGATTTCTGAGTCTAAATCGGAAGCTGCTTCGATCTGCGAACAGTGGAATCAGCATGAAGGTGAGATATTTGAAACATCTGATGGTCAGAGTATTTAGGAAGGGGAGGCGAGAGTGAGGTGAATACTTACCGCTTTGGCTAATGCCAATATTGATTGACCAGCTATCAAAGCTTCTTCTGGATTATCTTTAATTTCGAAATTTATGATATGTATTGGTCGATTGTATTCACCTCCTCTGGTTAGTAGATCTGCAATGCACAACCATCGCATAAGCTGGCTCTCACTATTTTCTAAACTGCAATATATTGGGGTACTACGTGTAGAAGGTGATGAAATAGGGGAAAGACTGAACTGACCATCACAAACAGCATCGTAACACCTTTCTTCACAAGTGATGACCACATCCGCATTGACCGTTCTTAACTCTTGCCATTTCTCGGGAGCCTTTTTAACTTTCCTATTCCTGTCTAACATTGGTAACAAACCATTTCGTGTATAGAGTATTGGATCTTTAGATTCTAAATCTCGGTAGATATCATCGTATGGTGTACCGAACCGATATACGTTGGGTTTATCTATGGCTGGACCTGGGAGACGGACCGCTGAACCTGTTCCGGCTGATATGACTCGGAAAGCGTTTTTACTATAACCAAACAACACGAGTCAGCTATGATTCCCTATTTCATATGAGGACAGCAAGATGAGATGGACAACTTACTTCAAGACCATATGAGCTTCCATTGATCGATTCTATGACATATCATATAATCAGCTAACACCCTTCATACCGTTGAATAGAGGCCAAGCTCACATTATTACTAGCGCAGACTACACAGAACAGAGGTCGTCTTTTACCCTTGTGCGTCTCTCCTCCGCCATTTTGTATCACCCCATCCGAAGAGACTAGAGCTATTCCATTGGGCTTTACGTCTGTTTGAGGTATAGGTACGGTATTGGTCACCTGTACAGGAGGCGGCGTAGCATATGAAGGGGGAGGAGGTGTGGGCGTAGCTGTGACAGTGGACGTCTGACCTGGTCTATATCGGTTTCTCGGATCTTGAGGTCTCATCCTTGGGTCTGCAGCGGAAGCCGCTGGAGGAAAAGGCGGGGTCGAACTACCTGAGACGGCACCCGTCTGAGGTGGGAAAGGAGGAAAAGATTGCTGCTGCTGTTGAGGAGGAGGTACTCCATAGTTTCCTGGTGGCTGAACTGAGCCATATTGACCTGCAGGATGAGCATTGTATTGATTGGTAGGTGGGGGAAGGGAGTTGGAAGGGGATGGTCGATAGTTATTTTGGGGATTGTTGTTTCGCCGCCTAGGATCCATCTTGAGTATGTCACTTTGTACTAGAGTGTGTCTGTGGTCGTGTTATATCTGTTTGAGGCTGATATGCATGATCGTCGAGCTATGATTGAGGAGGAAATGCAAGGGATGAAAAGAGGGATCAATGAATCTCAGTATCAGTTATTTGACGCTTGGTAGTAACACACTGAAAACGCGGTTGACAATCTCAAATTCTTGGTCGATTCTTCTTTTACATATCATCCACCCATCTCTCATCAACCTACACTATCATCATCACTCTCAGTCCACACAGCATCTTCAAGAGCTACTCCCGGACACGAAGCTCCTGGTGCTAGCAAAAAGCGACTGCCGTATCCCTCTCGTCGCTCGTCGCCATGCCCAACACATATATACCCCATCACCTCGTTCACGCCCACCTTTCTCCTCCTCCCTCGATACCCAATGCCATACCAGAAATTCGTATACTGTCCTATCAAGCTGTCCCTCTGACAGATGAAGACTATGCTGAACCATTGCATCCCGACCACGCTGTCTCGGCCATCCACGATCAGTCAACCAACATCCTCGCTAGGAGTATCTACAACGGGCACGTCTTGGAACTACGGTCTTTCAACCCGGTAATAAGTAAAGCTAGACCTCGTGGATTGGATGGCTCAGAGATAATTAGGATATTCTTTCCTGAACGACTACGCCCTCTAGCTCAAGGATGTATAACAGTCTCCAAAAGAGATAAAAGGCTTTTCGTCCTAGTTGTCTCTCAAGCGAACGTGGTTTACAGATTGAATTTTCCTCTTGGAACGTTCCGACCTGGTACTGAGGACAGGTTCGTCTTCACCACGAAGGGGAACGACGATTGGTATGAGGAATGGGAAGTACCAGAAGATGTCATAGGAGCATGTAGTGGCATCAGTGCTTGGACTCCTTTAGATGAGAATACCATAGTCTTAGGAGGAGGTGACGGGGGAATAGTGAGGGTTACTAGATCTGGCCACTGGTCATCAGGTGAGTTGACCGTCTGCGTGATATGTTAACTATGTCTGATTATTGTACGTTAGATTCTGGTCGTTGGACTGCTACTCACCACAGAGCATCTTCAAGACTCCGTCTTCCTTCCCTCTTCTCCCGTTCTGCTAATACAGACGAACAAATCATCTCATTCGCTCAATATCACCATCATGATCATATTCCAGTCTTATACACGCTCTCTCGAGATCGAAAATTGAGGACATGGAACGCTTCGACCGGCGCTTGTCTTAGAACAGTAGACGTTAGATCCACATCGCAAGAATTGATAGTCAGAGGTTCTCAGGAAGGTTCCAGCTCAACTATCATCGAAGATGGTTCGGTGAATATGATTCGTGTTATACCTCATCCATCTTCCGCCTCACGTTATTCTCACCTCGTCATCGCCTTCGCATCGACACCATATAGCTCATCTTCCGCGGGGGCTTTCGTTGTGTATCGAGCTTCCACCTCGAGTCATAGCGTTAGCGATCTGTCACCCGCTGGAGACAAATCTTGTTCATCAGCTTCTGCTGGTGCTGAATTACGGGGCTTCGAAATCTTACCTCCAGTGAAGGCGGAAGGAATAGATGGTGGATGGAAACTATGGGCTACATGGGATAAGAAAGGGTCGACCTTCTGTGAAACCCTCACCATGGACGATATATTCCAATTCACTACCTATATCGAAACGAACGATGCTCTTCTGCTGTCGGAATGGCAGCAAGTTACCTCACCAAACGATGAAGAGAATTTCGACGCAGCATATTTCGATAAGATCCTTAGCTCTGACCTACCCAATCCAGCTGATCCAGAAGATAATGGAGATATCCCCGCTGCGTTCATTCAACACTTGTTTCACCCCGGTCGATTCTCCATACTCACACTTACAACAGCTCTGGAAGACTATATACATCAACTCTCTCGAAAAAATCAAGCTCAACAGATCGCTATTTCCTTTGCGTCGCTGTCGAAAAGGTTTGGCGGCGTAGTAGGAAGTCAGATCGAGATGGAGTACAGCCCTCAGACAGGTGCACCGGTAGTGGACGCTTATAGAAAGAAGTTGAAGATAGATTGGCTGGGAGTATGGTCCAACGTCCGTGATCTCGACAAACAAGCTAGATGGCCGATCAGCACTACTTTACTGGATAAAGATATGCTCGTCCTGACTCGAGAGGGAATTTCCACCTCTGTACCGACTGATGTAGTAGGATTGGTGGACAGATTAGGTAAATCCGAAATCGATCCAAATCAATTCTTGCAGTTATCTGAAGGTGCTGTACGAAAATTGTACCCTGCTCTCGGTCCGCCAAAAGCGCGAACTTCAGCTATTGCCGTTTCGATGGCTGGATCGTTCATCAGCAGTATATTGAAAGGTCATGATGCTACGGAAGACACTGGTACTGCTCTGGATGATTTTGTCAATACAACTGCTGAAGGACTTGCGACGGTCACTCATGAACCCCCCGAAACGATCGCCGGAGGTATATGGGACGAGTTTGTTGAAGAATCGCTTGCTGAAGAAGATCGAGTATCTGTCAGGCGTATATTATCGGAGAGTTCTTCAATTACTCGAGGATTGGATGAATCCCTCAATATCCTACAGCAAACTTCTTTCCCCTTTTCAGCATCCACTCTCGACGAACTCAGCTGGTCCGGATCTGGTAACGCTCTTCTCACTTCGAGCATCGCTCAATTTATCGAATCTCGCTTCAACCTCGCTCGAAACGTATTGCTTGTCACTTTCTTCCATACATTCGAATCTCGTGATCATTCATATGAAGATGACGAGGGTGAAGAACTGATCGAGATCCTTGCTAGAGCTCTGGTGGTATTCCATCGTTACAAAGTCCTAAAATGGGTATGTGATCAGACAGGAGAAGAAGCCAGAGAGCGAAGTAAGACCAAGCGATCAAATAAGAGGAAAGTCAATGGAGGAGATGACGTCTTAGCTGAGGGTTTCGGAAGTTTGAGAATGAAAGAAGGTGAAGAAGATCAAGGATTAGATTCGGACATATACGATATTGGATATTCACTCGTTCATTCTTTACTTGCAAAACAAATACCTCAATCAGTCACCCCTGGTGCTATCAATCGACTGCTCGAAACTACCTCTGCCTTTGTATCTGGTATCAACATTGTTGAGGCTGATCAGACGGATGTCGGAGCTCGAAAATCCGATCTTCAACTTGGATATAGGATATTGATAGATGGACATGCTCAGCTTGCTGGAGCTTTCACCGATATGTACCCCCTCTCTGCGGGGATAGCGTATGTCAAAGGAAGAGCCTATTTGGAATGTGGGATGATAGAAGAAGCTGTGAAATTCTTGGAAAAAGCTGCTGCTGGATGTAAAGGTGAGCTGCTGATACCTGCTTTTTCTGTTTGTCTGGCTTGACGCTTGCTTTTATGAGTTATGTCAGATGGATCACTTGCGCCGATATTGCCTGCTACATCAGGACCCAACGGACTGAGCGAGTATCACCGCCATATATGTCGTGTCTTCGACGAACAAGGTGCGGATGAACCCGTAGTATACTTTGGTCAGCTTGCTATCCAGTCAAACAAAGAGGATATCGCCTCGACCAAAGACCTGTGGACAAAGGTTTTCTTAGCTAGTATCGCACTTGGAAGATACGAAGATGCATACTCAACTTTGACAAGTCTACCATTCTTGGATCTGTGAGTGCCCTTTCATTCGTCTTTCAGAGCTGTCTGACGTCGAAATTTGATTTGCTGATGTGCTTTTCTGCACAGGAAACGAGACTTCCTTGGTCAACTCATCTCGGTGATGTGCGAGAATAACGAAGTCGGACGACTTAACTCGTTAGGATTCATTGGATTTCAGAAAGATGTCGAGGAGATGTTACGATTTAAAGCGAGAAATTCTGATCCACTGAGATTCCCTAATTACTACAAGGTGTTATATTCATGGCATATCGCTAGGGGAGATTACAGGAGCGGTAAGTGCTACGTATCCCATCTCCGAACTTGATTGACATAGGTGGTTGACATTATTATCGTAGCTGGTGAGATCATGTATCTCCAGGGAAGACGGTTTGCCGAAGGCAAGAGTTCGAAAATCCCCGCATTCGAACTATCAGCTATGCAAGCCAGGAGTTACCTCGCGGCTATCAATGCTCTTTCGTTGGTGGAGAAACGTAATGCATGGGTTTCAGTCCCTGGAGCACCAAGTAAAGCTTTACGTGTAAGTGTTCCTACGTGCTTTACATAAATGTGTTCAGCTAGTCTGACGGATATGGTACAGGGGATAAAACGAAGGAAAGTATCTAGTTACATACCGGAAGAAGAGTTTACGAACGAGAAAAGACCGGTTGATATCATCTCGCTTGCCGATATCGAGATGGAATATACACTTGTTCTATCTCAGTTGAGGCTGTCGAGTCACATACCCGATCTGCATGAGCACGGTAAGTGGAACTTGTCGGGCTTACTGTGTGGAAGAGACAAATGAGCTGAGATAGGATTGCAGGTGTTACCGTCTCTCCGCAAGAGGTAGTCGGCTTGTTCATCCAAAGAGGAACGTTCGACATCGCCCAATCGGCTGCATCGTCCTTGCAGGTGGACATGACAGACTTGTTCCAGGCTCTTGCAGCGCGATGTGTGGAATTATCACGTCTGTCAGAGCATAATGGGTGAGAATCGTGTGTTCCATCTTCAAGGATCATTATGCTAACGCTCGAGCATAGTGACTTTTCCGCTGCAACCTTCTTGCAATCGTCCCCTATTACCGCACGACTTCGAGGCTCACCATCAGCTTTATCGATCAAATATCTCCAAACCTCTTTATCCCGACATGATTCGTCTAGAACGAATTGGAAGTACCGACAAGTTGTGGCTGATACATTGTTTGAGATGAACAAAGATAAGAAGAAAGGGTGGCAGATGCCTGTATGGTTATCGGAGTGGGAGATGGACAGGGATCCCGAAGCTTGGATTGGTAAAGCGCTGAAATACGGTTGGGTGGAAGAGGCCTTAGGATGGACTATCGATTTGGTGAGAAAGGTGAGTATTGAGCATTCTATCTCACTCGTAGACGAAGGCAATGGGTTGACCGTATGGTATAGGCAACACCACCTGAATTGCTGCCCAAGGGCAAATCCAACGTTTCCAACCTTCCTTACAACCTTATAGATAGAGTCTTAGCTGCCTCGAAGGAAGGCGATGAGAAACAAGAAAAGAACGTGCAGCAGAAAGTGAAGGTATTGAGAGAAGAGGTACAGAGAAGGATAAAAGGTTTGGAGAAGTTATAAATTGTGATTTTAACGATGAGTTCAACACAAATGCATTAATGATCATCCAAATGGGATGATACTATGAACAACTATGGGAACTGGAGCAAAGACGTTGGGCTGTGGGCAACGATGAGGATGTCGAGTCTAAGCCGCTGCGGCAGTTGAGGGAGGAGCTGAATAGGCAGAATTTCTTGAATCGAAAGAATCGGAGTATCGACCGGACCTTCTGTTCCTGGAGGATTGTGAATCATGAGAACTCCAAGAGCTCCTGTCACTACTGCGACCAGAATTGCTCTGTGTAGCACAGTATGACATCAGTACTGCACATCGAAGTAACTTCGGGCTAACTTTGAAATACTCACACTGCTATACCGAAATGACTCATCGTCGCTGAAACTTCCATTATCGTACTACAGCAAACCCACTTCAAATCAGTATCCGCTAATTCTCGTGTTTGGGAAAATACTCACGTAAGTGGACTCATCCTCCCGTCCAAATTGGATTCTACATGCATCTTCAATCAACCCATTTATATCCCTCTTCAACCCTTCATCTTGCCTAAGATCGATACCTGAGAGTTTATCTGCAAAGATCGACACGATACTTTGCACACTTCTCTCTAAATCTCTAGCTTGAGAACTGACTTTAGTCTCGTCATACCCCCCTCGAGCCCTTCTCGCCAATTCGGGAGGAACGTCGCCGTACAATGAAAGTCCTTGAGCCGCTTTACAGGCGAAGTACTGCATATCGTTTTGACTACATCCCGAAAAATAATCTTTGAAATCACCTAGTGACCGGACGGCATCGCGGAAATCGGATTGGTCGGAGGCCCACATGCCTGATGCTGAAGCGATACGAGGTAGGAGGTCGGTAGCTCGTGATTCGATGGAGGACGACATCGTTGTTTGGTGGTGATTGTGTGGAATGATTTAGTAGGTTGGTGAGTGGCGAGTGGATGGCGCTGAGTTGTGAATGGTTTGGAATGGAGATGATCAGTGGTGGCAAGGTCGAGATAGGCAATACTATATATGCTGTTTAAATTAACATCAAACGTCATATATACATTGAACGATCCTTTATTGAGTCTTCCGACTCGTTCCAGCATCATCACCTTTCTTCTAAGTGTCCTTGCTGGTTATCTCGGCTAGGATAAGATGATACGTTTCAGAGAAGTGACACCCAACCCTCTGATAGCGATTTTGGCCACCGAATGCAGGTTGATCGAGAATACCAACAAGGTGAATGAACATCTCGCAGGTTTAGATCGATGCGATGTGGGCAGTATGCAAGCACATCCCTATGTCACAAGAAAGAGTAAGTTACTCGAGACCACGAAGGCCGCTCTCAGAAACGTAGTCAATGCATGTGTATTAACAGTATTAGAATTGTTCCAAACTACAAAAATGGTTGTTTTCAGTATTTCCCTGCAAAGGTTTTGGTCAATCACTGTTTGTCGTAGAATTATCTATCAACAGATTGTGCGGGACATCATGAATGTAGCAGCTTTATCCCTGTTAATTGTCCATTACGAAGGGAGAATACTTCTCATCATGGGGTTCATTCCTTGAGGCAGAGCTCCAGCTGGTCCACCAGAAGTAGAGATTGAAGTGTAAGACGAGAAAGAGCCGTTCCTGAATCGGCCAGTCCTGTAGCTAACTTGAGTTTTTTCACCGTCATCAGTGACTTCTTCAGCATCACCGCCTTCAGTCATACCTCCATCAGGATGATCTTGTCTCCATTCGATGGCTTCGGATCGATCTTGATCCATCTGAGAGACCATCGATTGCCACATTTGACCGATTCTTGATAATGCAGTGGGTACATCTTGTCCGCTGTGCCCTCTTCGAACGGCGGTTCTAGGAATAGAATATCCTGAAGTGGCAGGAGGGGTTGTTCGAATTGGAGTGTCAGTGTGTTGGAAGCCATTGAGTATATCTCCTGCTCCCGTATAGGGAACAAGGGTATCTTCGTCAAACGAAGGACCGACAGTGGTCAATGCCATAGGATGGGGTGTCTTTTCAGTCCTTCTGAGATTTTGGAGAAGATGAGTGGGAATACCGACTTGGTTGTACCCCGTAGCAAGCTCATCTTCCATCTCTTCAGCGGACTTGACAGTTCGGGGAACAAGTGCTCTACTCCCTTGTTCAGTAGTCCACGTCTCGTCACTCGGGTATTCGGCATGGCCTGGAGGAGCGATGGAGTTACTCGTCCAGCTGCTTGGCAAAGGACCGTTGCCGTCGCCCAAAGAAGGTTTCTCAGCCTGCAAAGGTATACCGATCAGCCTATAGATATGACACGGGACCAACAAAAGAAGAGAAGAGCTCACTGGACCCATAACGCCGTGTAGGGCTAATCTGAAAAGATCCCTCTTTCCCATCAATTCGTTATAAGCAGCCGTAGCTCTAGAAGCAGCGTCTGAATCTTTTGAAGCCCAAGAGCTCAGCCTTGAGTCCAAGGTGGGATCTTCGGCGAGATCCTCTCTATCGAAAATCGTTCTTCTGACCCTATCACGCATGATTTGGGAGGTGTCTTCGGGTTCAAGATCGCTGGCGCTGTTGGCGATCTCACTGAGTAATCGATATCCCTCGGAGGCAATTTCATCTTTGGCAGTTTCAGTAAAAGTTCCATCAGTATTGAAGAGTTCAGAAGTGGTATCTGCATAGTGACCACCCATACTTGATGGATTGAGGGTTGTAGGTGCATGAGTGGATACAAGAGCCATGTTGGGCCGATTAGCTATGTGTTGTGATTGATGTTATGTTATTGTTGTGAAGCAACGTGAATATTTAAGGAAGTGGCAAAGAGGGAAATAAAGCAGGTTCGCCTTGGTCTGACAGGTATATATCCCCTTAGATCGAGTCAAAATGACCTTCGAACCCCGAATGGCCTTTCCTTTGAGCCACTCCACGGCTGAAAAGAGGACCGATAACGCCTAGTCCAGGCTGCAGAGCAGCAGTGGAGCCATAAAGGATGATCGCGGGTCGTTGGAATCGAGGTGCGCACGGATACATGCGAGTTTGACTTCGGAGGAATGGCGTCACGCTCATTTCCGTGCTGCATGCGTCGTGATGATCTACCAGTCTCGGGTCTCGACATTGCCCATACGATTGACGAAACGCAGATACGCAGTGACGTCAATGTAACGGTTTGAAGGTCAAACTGAACAGGGGTGTACCTTGGATCAGGAAGGAGACACTCAACATCAGGGGGCTGCGAACGCTAGACTCACGATGAAATCAGTCACTCAAGATCTCTGCTATGCTGGCCCACATCTTGCATGCTATCCATATACTCGATGAAGAGTGATAGATGCACTTATGTGAAGGTGGCCTGTAAGGTGCTGTCCTCCACCACCGAATACCATGTTCCGCCGGAAGCAAATTTCGCGCAATCTGCTTCAGTCGTTCAGACGTTTCTTCGATCCTCACCTTCACAGATCATCGTCGTCTTCGTCTTCGTTTTCGATGTTCTCTCACTTCGCTTGTCTGACAAATAACCGCGACAGCTCGATTGTTACTAGTGATCAGATCGACGCACATCACCAGCGCCAAGCAAAGCTTAAATCAAAATGTCTACAACACTCGTACTCCCCGGTGACTCCATCTCTCTACCTTCATCATTCAAATCGGTAGTCCTCGGACCTAGTCTAGCACCCTCCTCCTCACGTCTTCCAGCACCGTCCTCCGATGAAGTCCCCTCAATCATATCAACTAAGCTGGGATTGATGAGTTCGGCGAAAGGCAAAGAAAGGAGCGAGCAGTTCTGGGTTGAAGGCAGGTCGAAAAGGGTGAGTCGATCGGTTTTGTATAATTCCTTTTTCAATACCTATACTCAAGGAAACCCATATTCATGTAGTATATACCCGCTCAAAAGGATATGGTCCTCGGAACAATCATTGCCCGACACGCTGAAGGATATAGAGTCGACCTGGGTTCATCCCAGATGGCCCAGTTAGATGGATTGGCTTTCGAGGGTGCAACGAAGAGGAGTAAACCTAATCTCAAGGTGAGTTCACCTCGTGATCCATTCGAAGATATCGCTCAGACATACTTAAATAGGTGGGCACCTTGGTGTACTCTCGAGTAGCTCTTGCGAACAGAGATATGGAGCCTGAGATAGAATGTATCGATCCTAACACAGGCAAAGCAGAAGGTTTCGGTGAATTGAAGGGAGGTTTGGTGGTATCGTGTTCGCTTCAACTATGTCGACAGTGAGTATATCTGCTCTTGCTTCAAATATTCAATGATGCGTCTGACCCTGTCATGTGATCTAGTCTGCTCAATCCCAAATTCATCGTTCTCCCAACTTTAGCAGCTACAATTCCGTTCGAGATTGCAGTGGGCTTAAATGGCAGAGTGTGGTTCAAGACCGAAACCGTTTCGGAATCAATCGCACTTAAGAGAGTTATCGAAGGTGTGGACAGTGGGGATATCAAACCTGACAAGGGTGCTGTAGATCGAGCGGTAAAGGAGTATCTCGCTTAGATGTGAATAGATCAGTAGATACCTCAGAAACTTTGTGTGTAAACACTTGCATGAAGATGATACTGGAGACCACCACTCGTGTGGTGTTAAATCTGGGTTAATGAAGCGGAAACGAACATATATCACTAAGCGTATGCCTCAAGTATGCTTCGTCATATGCAAGTTCCGCATAAATAACCGTGATGTATCCGTGTCAACTTGAAACCAGCCTGATTTGCGAGATATCTTTGCTCGGTTCCACTTGTGCAGTACCGTTGTTCAAATCATAGGCTGAGAGATGTTGATGCTTGGAGAATAGCGCTGGAATCACACCTTTTGGTGTCATGGCATAGGCTGCCAAAATTTTCATGAAAGCGTTTGATCCGTTTACGTCTGAATGTTTGGTCGTCGAGGACAGGAAGTCCAGGACAGGCTATATAAGAAGGTTCGGACACCCTCCCCTTCAAGACACACTTCGTACCAATCCATTCACTTCTTCATTACCATCTCCCAGTGGGTCACTCACGTATCACTTCGAATAGTATGTTCTCTTCCTACCTTGCTCCAATCTGTGTCGTCATCTTCCCAACCTTGAGTCAAAGAGTATTGGCCGATGGTACGTTCACTGGTTGCTACAGGAATGGCGGCATCTTCTTGACTACCCCAAGGGGACGATTCTGAAATTTCCCTCGAATGCTATGTGAGTGATTACTGGTTCTCTCTCTCGCTTAGTTAGACTGTTAGATCTTTCTGCAGACATATCGTGGTGCAGATGGAACAACTGTTTGGGATGGCAACAGAGTTCATTGACATGTTCTTGCTCCAGCGGTTATCCTGCTGGATATTATATCACATCGGGCACGATTGCAGGCTGTGCCGACAAGACTCAGCTCAGTGTCCGGGTTACAAAGACTTGAGTCGAAAATCTGGGTTGTAGGAATAGTGTGAACAATCAGAACGACGGGAATTCAGCTTTCACCGTGTTCGATGTCGGCGAATGTGTACAAAATTGCCCTGAGGCCGAGATCGCAATTTTCGCAGGAGCTGATATGAGCCCATATTTCCTCCTTCGCACAGAATATGGACTGATTCTGAAAGGATGCTATGGGGGAGCAATACATATACGTGCCATTGTTCGCAAGGTGGACTACCTTGAGTAGGAGACAGCGTGACTTGTTCTGGTGGTTATTGCGTTGTGAGTGACCGGCCCATCGCCAATATCCTAGCTTTTGTCGCTAACGTGCTACATACTTTGCATAGACCTTCTATCGTTCTGTAGATAATCCACGTTTCTTGTCCTCATGCTCATTTGTCCTATACTGATGTGATCATGGTAAAATGCCCTCCGTAGCCCCTCAAGCGTCAGGTCTTCCGAGGACAAGAGCTCGAGAAACCAAGAAATCCCAAGCCAGAAGGCGACGACGAGAAGTCGACTGTTGACCTTATGGTCTGAAAGCTTGTAACGTTGAAGGCTATTCGAGAAATCATCTAGTCAGTTCAGTGGCTTTATCTGGGCCACATTAGACCTGCTGATCTGAATCTGAACAGTGTCTTGACCTATCGACCGAGGCTCAAGTCATGCGGTGTTTGTACGCAAGGTCGGTATGGCAATAGTAGCGATACTGCAGGCAAAGAGTCAGTGTCCCTCTTTTTTTCGCAGAATGATGGGCGAGAGTAAGGACAGGACTAATCCTCGCACTGCAGTTGTACAGCCTCGCGTGCGGCTCTTGGTGCTTCAACTCGTGTCAATGGAAATGTGTCGCGTCGGCTTGTAAGAAAGGGTTGAGATTGGCGGTTGGAACATGTCAATAGACGTGCATTAGTTTTTGGTTGACAGGTATCACATCAAGGGATTTTTCGGGAGGACGATCATCAGACAATATATGATAAAGCTTCATCTCATAATGGACTTTCTTTTGGTTATATACACGATTTTGGAATTCCATGATGCCACTCTTTGACTCATCTCCCCTTTTCCCTATGTCTCGAATTGAAACGAAGCCGACGCTTGCCGCTTCGCTGAGATGGTATTGAGGTCGCTATATTCGTTGTTGAGTATCTTGGGGCGTCTGAACAAGGAATGAACGAACCACCAGTGCCCTATCCTTGGCTACATCTTCACCTAGCAGGAAGTCACGATTGTTTGGCTTCACGGGAACTCAGGAACGGAAGATCAACAACCCAAACCCAAGGTGTTCTATGCCGTAATCCTGTCCGTAAGTTACCGCGCTAAGTGCGTTTTGTTTATTATCCCTCTTATGGTGATCTGTCGTAAAAGGTCTCTTGGAGGGATTTACTGTATACTTGAAGTCGAAATGATATGGTAATATTCCAGGTATTTTAGTTATCATGTAAATTAGGATAACACCCATAACTCTCGAGATTACGGTATGGTGTTTTGTCCTGTTGATTTGTTTAGATTTCTGCATTATCCGCCCCATGCGATATGACCATTATATGTATAGAGCCTACATTCGAGTGAAGAGTTCTCACCGATACATACGTCTAGCATATCTGCCAAGCCAGTAGCCTCACTAACGTCTCTCAAGCCTATACCCCTTCGAACGATGTACTCAGCTTATCTCGCTCCTGTGGGCGTATTCACCTTCCTCACTTTGACCCAGCAAGTAGTCGCGGACAACCTTTTCTCGGGATGCTACAAGAATGACGGTAGCACTTTCACAGTTCAGCAGGAGGACGCACCTAGCAGCTCGTTAGAATGCTCAGTAAGTCTCTCACCGTGTCACAGCTGTACATCTTGACTGACCATCAGATTTCGATGTTTACAGACATTTTGCGGAAACGATGGATACGCCTATTCAGCTTGGAAGGACGATGAATTCCTATGTTACTGCTCCAACAATTATCCACAAGAATATTACTTGTTGTCAGGGAGCGATGCAGCTTGTGAATCGCCCAGTGATCTGAATGTCAGAGTCACCCAAACATCTTTTATGAGTACAGGATGCGTCGATAGTGTCACATATGCAGAGGATGGGTGGAATGACTTTCTCGTGCTCAACCCTGAAGATTGCTTTAGGAACTGTAATGGTGCTTATGGAGCTACGTACATTGCGAATTCCGTAAGTCTTTCACGCTCAGAGAAATAGCAGACTAAACAGGAAGTCTACTTCAATAGCAAAATGGACATTATACCTGTCATTGTCAGTCGCATGATTTAGTAGCGACAGGTGACTCGGTGACCTGATCTGCGTCCAGCTATTTCGTGAGTCGAATTCTCGCCTGGGCCTGGATCACCAGACTGACCATCTCCCGCTTGTCACAGTTATTCTATCATTCGCAGGGTGAGTGTTGGTTCACGCCACCATTGCGAGGAATGCCTTGCCTCTGACGATGCATGAACAGCGGCTCAAGCTTCAGGCTTGACTCGAAGGAGAGCACGTGATCTCAGAGAGCTTCAGGCTAGGAGATTCAAGCGGGAGATAGAGTATTGTCCATATGGCCTGACAGCGTGCAACGTGGATGGACATTCGGGCAACTATGAGGTAGCTTTGTATCGCTTCGTGACTCCCTGTGGGCAATGCTGATCGGATGTGGTGCCCATGATTTAGTGCCTCGATACCAATACCGAGCTCCAGTCCTGCGGTGGGTGTTTTTACGGCCAATATAGTAACCACACTTCGGTGGTTGGTGAAGAGTGAGTTCTTCTTCTGCTCCTCTTCATGATAATCAGATGGACTGTATTTTAATGCCGTTGTGACAGCTGTACCACCACTGGAGCTGCTCTGGGAGCATCGTCATGCATCCATGGGAAATGTGTAGCATCAGCATGCAAGAAAGGGCTGGCTCTGGTAGGCGGTAAATGTCAAAAGAAGTAGTGCCTGTGTCGAGCGAGTGGCAACGGAAGAGTCGGTCTTCCTCGGCAGACCGATCGGACAGGCCCCATATGATTAGTATGGACGGGTATTTTTCTACTTAGGTACAAATTTGGGTTTTCGGGTTTTTGTGATGCCATCCTCCCCTTTACCAAATCGGAAGACAGACAGCATCGGTATTCTTGTGGTAGTTACCTGTACCGGACCTTTCCTCTCGGTGATGGAATGCAGTATCACTCGTGATGAGACTCGGTCAGCATTGATATGCGATATTTCAAATCCCATCAGCGGCCACCTTTATGTTTGCATCCTCCCGTAAAATGTGGCACCATACAAACCATCTTTCACCTAAGGTGACTCAAACGTTGAGCTTCATACCCCTCCGGATGGGAACATTAGGAACGGACGATCACCCAATAATGACAAGGGAGACTCACCGAAGGTTTTCACCTTTGTTATTGACAGTGGTAACCTTAGTTTTGCTGGAACCTGTCCCATATGACAAAGCTCGACTATAGTACGTGAACATGGTTGAGAATCCCAGTGATTCTCTCTGATGATGCCTGAGGAATCCTGCAAAGGTATGCGTGGCTCTAAAACCCAAGAATCCTCATTTACGATATTGGTTTCCTTATCTTTATTCTTACTGCACTTGTTTGCCTTGTTTATGTCCTTTCATTTCGCTGGTAATGACTCACGGACGGAACTGCTATAAATACATCATGTTACTGATTAATCCTCATTCTGATACATGCATCGACTTCAGTTGTTTGAGAACACTTATAAGAAATTCGTCACCCAATCGAGATCATCATACCGTCCCAACAATGTTTGCTCCTTACCTCGCTCCTGTCGGTGTTTTCACCTTTCTCACTCTCGCTCAAAATGTCATTGCGGACGGATTGTTCGTAGGATGCTACAAGAATGGTGCATTCTCTGCTCAAATAACTCCTCCAGCCGACGATTCGCTCTCATGTTCCGTACGTCCCCTTCCCTCTGTGATATCATGTTGATCTTCTACTCAATCTGTCATCAGTATACTAATATGATTTGGTTGTATATAACGATTTATGTCGTGCAGACTGTTTGTGGAAGTGTTGGATGTCCTTTCTCGGCCTTCGAATCCGATACCACCACTTGTTCATGTTCTCAATATTTCCCTACTGGATATTACATGACCCCTGGAACAGATAAAGCGTGTGACTCCAGTTCATCCCTGCAAGTCAGAGTTACCAAAACCTCCTTTTCGAATTTGGGATGTTTGGACTCAGCTGGATATAAAGATGATGGATATGTGGACACGGAGGTCAATAACCCGAAAGAATGTTTGAGTCAATGTGCAAGTGGATTTTTGGCCACTTTCAGAGATACTGTAAAAACGACTCCGAGCTGGGCCTCATTCTCGTCGCACCTCAGTTGATTGACCTGTGTGATAACATACTGCAGGGCGCTGCCACATATACTTGTCACTGTGCGGCGGGAGGGTTGGAAATGGTCGGGAACTCCGTTACTTGCGCAATAAACACGTACTTTGTAAGCTCCCGTCCCAGCTGTGCAGCTCCGTGGGGATAGACACAAACTGATCAGGTTGGTGTACGTTCATAACTCATAGACGTTCTACCATTCAGCGGGTGAGTACGACACATACGGATATTGTAGGGGAAACAAGAGACTGATCAATTGGGATGTTGATCACGACATTTAGACGCACAAGCTTCGAGTCTCTCAAGAAGGACGTCCCGAGAAATCCGGGAGTTCAAGGCTCAACAACTTGCAAGAAGAACAGAGTACTGTCCGTATGGATTGACAGCTTGTAATGTCGGTGGGCACTCTGGTAATTACGAGGTCAGTACGAATGCCAACCCATCCAAGGTATAATGACTTCGGAAGCTGCGCCATCAGAAGATGGGAAATATAGACCGGTCCATTTCAGATGATCATGCATGGATAATAATGATAATGATGGACATAATAAGGTTCAATCAGGTACTAAATCTCGGGATATATCTCAGGATAAGATTGAAAACTGGGTATATTAGACCTGTTTTTTGAAAACTGGGTATATAAGACATCGAAATGTTGTTTTTTGGGTAAATAAGACATTTTCTCTGATGGCGCCAATCAGTGTCTCAATATTCACTCCGAATTGGAATCTTGTGGAGGATGTATGTACGGTCAGTACGGTAATGCCACTGCCGTAGTCGGACAGGAGTATGTCAAAATTTTCACTTGCCTCATATACAAAATTTGCTTACAGGTATTCGCTTTCGTGCTTAGCTGTACAAACATCGGCGCTGCGCTCGGAGCATCCACTTGCGTCAATGGACAGTGTGTAGCATCAGCTTGTAAGAAGGGCTTGAAGTTGGTCGATGGAAAGTGTCAGTAAAATGGCACACAATATTTTGATGAACTCCACGTATCACCCTCTTCCAGCGGAGACTGGATCGACAATCGTCAGTACAGTAACTTTACATACCACTTTTATCTTTATTATCTTGGGACTTTTGAATGCCATGATTTCTCCTTCTGTGACCTCCCGATGATGGCTTCTCTTGCTGGCATGTATACACTGCCGGGAATAATTCCACTTTCGATGACCCATCTCCACTGGATCGAGATTTGAGCGCGATAAATAACCGATTTGTCTCTTCTGCATAACAGGGAATCGCCGTAGTCACACTTGTGTTAGAGACGATGCAGATCGCGCAGTGATCTTCTCATCGTCGCGTTAGACAATGACAGATCCTGAGAATGTCATGTTTGATTTCGGAATTTTTAACATATCATGGGGATCGGTTACCTCTGTCTCTGTTTCTGTCTCTATGTTTATTGCTATGAGCAAATGCCGATCTCTATAAAATCACTGCGTATGTAATGTTCTCAACCTTGCGTCAATCCTCAGAATGAAGGGTCTGTTTGATAATCCGTAATTTTAGCTCAAACCAGCAATAACTACCATCCGGGCTCCCCTGAAATTCCAACAATCGATCGGCAAATACCATCTAATCGTAGGGTGAATCGAAACGATCGATTCTCAGGCTTCTGGATAGGTAATGTTAATCGCCTAAGATGACGAATGGATATAAGCCATTCCGGTTATCGAATGCGGTCAACTGCATAACCAGTCATTGTCCATCGTCATTTTCCTCAAAGGTGATCGAACCCGATCCGGTTCTGCTGTAATATTCACGGATACAAGACATCATCCCAGTCAGTTATCGATCATAGTTGTACGAATACTACATGCACAAAAAGGGTATATAATCTCTTGTCTCGAGGGCTTTCCAAGTGGAGTTTTCTCCCAACAACAAACACAACAAATCCACTCTCACTCGTATCAACCCAACCCAGACCAAACAACTTAACTTATTCACAATGTCTGCCAAACAAGTTGCCGGAGGCCACAAAGCCGCTATCAACAACGATAGCGTTCCTCAGGAATCCAAGGATCACTCCAAACAGTGAGCACAGTCCCTCATCGCATCTTCGGTATATATGAATGCTGACCCAAAGGATGAACAGAGTCGTAGACGAAATCGAGAACTCTGGTGACGTGGAGACTGAAGCCGCTGAAGGCGATAGACCCAAGAACGACGTGAGTATAACAATATCTCTATATATACTCGTTTTGCTCTAGCTGATATCATGATATAGGGCAACGTCATTGGTGGACACAAAGCTACTTTGAAGAACCCCAACGTCGGCGAGGAGGCCAAAGCTCATTCAAAACAAGTAAGTGACTTCTCGCAATCCTCGAGTTTGATGTGTACAGATGCTCATCGTACGGTGGTGTGTAGGTTCTTTCCGAAAATGGTATTGATGTAGAAGCATAATTACAATCTGTGGTCCTGTCTGTCTGTTAAGCATTTCAATGTAGCAATAGTCATTTCATGTATGCATAGTTAAGCCATACTGATACCCCGTGCGTGTGCAAATTCAATGCCTCTGGTGAGCGAGTATGAAGGAACCAATTAGGCATCGGTTTTGACTGGAAGTGCTCGCGCCTATTCCTGGACGTTATCGCCACTGCATCCTTGGCATCTTTGCACCAGTGCACGTAATTTATTTCGCTACTTTGTTTTTCCTCTCATGAGTAGTCATCCATCTATTCCTACATTCAGCTTACTCATCCAGCAACGACCTATCTGTCGCCGCTGTCTGTTCACCACGTACTATATACTTTATCGGCTCGGCCAGTAACACAGGAGCAAGAACGTCAAAATGGGTGGTGGTGATCTAAACATGTAAGGAACCATGTCTCTTTCGTTCTTCTCATAGGGGACAAGCAGCTGACCAGTCATCTCATTTATATAGGAAAAAGTCCTGGCACCCAGTGCTGCTAGTGAATCAAGAGCGAGTATGGAAAGCTGAAAAATCCGCCAATGAGGAGAAGAAGATGTTGGCTCAATTGCGGAAGGAGCGAGAGGAGGAAAGGCAGTTGGCTGAATTGCAGAGATTGCAAGAGGCTACAACGGGGAAGAAGAGGGTGGAAAAGATGGACTGGATGTATGCTGCTCCGGGGAATGAGGGAGGTGCGTTAGGTGGACAGAAGATTGGAGAGAGGGAGATGGAAGAGTATTTGTTGGGTAAGAAGAGGGTGGATGAAGTTTTAGCTAGAGGTGACAAAGATGTAAGTACTTTATACTGCTTGTCGTTCTACCATCATGTAGAGGGTGATTTGCTAATGGGATTGATTATGTCTGGGATACAGGTCGGAGCAAGTCATAAAGATTTCATAGCTGTACAAAATGCCAATTCAGCGAGGGATACCGCCTCGAAGATACGTGAAGATCCGTTATTGGCTATAAGGAAACAGGAGCAAGCTGCGCTACAAGCATTGATGAACCGACCTGATATTAGGAAACAACTCAAGGCTGCGAAGAAGGAGAAAGAGAGTAAAGAAGAAAGAAAAGCCAGGAAGAAGGCAGAAAAGGAGGGAAAGAGGTCGAAGAGACATGATAAGGATAAGAGATCACCAAGATCTGATTATTCAGATGAAAGAGATAGAAGACATCGAAGAGATTCGTACGATAGACGAAGAGATAGGTCAAGATCGTTTTCACCAAAAAGAGAAAGGGACGATCGGGATTATGGATCGAGGAAGAGATACAGGGATGAGAGTCCTGCCAGGAGAGATGATAGAGATAGAAGAAGAGACGATGATTCAAGAGTAAGGTACAGGGATGATAGGGATAATCGTCGAGATGATAGGGATAGACGAAGGGATGACATCGATGGTCATAGAAGGGATAGACGAGATGAAGATCGCAATGGACATCGGAATGACTACCGAGACGGCGATCGGGACGATCCTCGCATCCCACCTCCTCGACAGTATCCTTCCGAATCTAGAGATATCAAACCTCATCCATCCAGACCCTCAGCGCTGGACATGGCTGATCGACCGACGACTTCATCCCGTTCACACCCGCAACCTCCTTCGGCCAACGGTAATGGAAACGGACAATCACTAGACGACATGCGTGCAGCAAGACTAGCAGCTATGCAATCTTCAGCTACGGAGATGTACGACCAGCGAACCAAGACGCTAGCTCAGCGAGCCGAGGAAGACAGGAAGGAGTCAGAGAGGGATGAGAAGATGAGGGCCAAGTACGGACAGGAACAAGCTAGTGCTGGGTTCTTCAAGCAACAAAGTGGGATGAACCTTTCAGAGACTTTATCGCGAAGAGCTGGGAAGGGGTTGCTGAAGGATATCTAGGGCATTCCTCAAGTATTTATAAATGTGTACTCGGTCTATGCCTATTATTCTTTCTTCCGATTTTGTATTCTGTATGTCACCTGCATGTATTTCTGTTGAGCAGAACCAGTATAGACGTCTCTGTGAATCAGGTGCAAGGCCCATATCTGTAGAAGTGCTTTTCTTGTGCCCCTTCCACAGGGTCCATGAATCAGAATCGATGCCCCACTTCAAATCAAGGGTGAAGCATGTCTACCACAATTGATGGACCTAGACGAACTACATGTCTCATAGAATTTCAGTTTCAGCTCCGAACCAGCATTAAGGGGTTTTGGCAGATGGGTATATATATCTTCAAAATGCCCACTTCTCCCTAGCAGGGTGTTGGACACAGTATCGAATAATACTCTCGCCTTTTACTAGAGTAATCCGTGTATCCGTCACAGACCTGCGTTCGAATTTCTTTCTCAACTCACATCATGAGTCTAAACATGTCATCATTTAAGTTTTTTGACCGCGTGAAGTGCCACATCTCATACATTGATTTCGAGATTTCCTTGAAAACCGACCGAGCCCTTATCGCTGGGTTGCTCCTTGTCAAATGGTTTGCAGATCAGATCTCATTGAATGAAGAAGAAGAGGGATACATGAGTTGTCTGAATGGATATAGCTAATTGTGTTGGAGGGGTATGCAAAAATTTCAGAGAAGCCAAGACAGAGCAAGTGCCACATCCAGAAATCAGGATAAGCGCTCCCCTCGATCCCCGAGTATCAGCGTATCAACTGAATGTTAGATGTTAGCCGGGCACAAGGGAAGGGCGAGGCGCGGGGGCTCATAGTTGTATATGGATGGAGTGGCGGAAAGTCCACTGCACACCTGCAGTCTAACGGGGAATGGGAGTGAGAATGACTCACTAGCAAAACGGGCTAATCGTTATTTCCTTTCTATACTCATACTGGCTGGCCACTGAAACTGAATCTCCTTTCATCGGCTTCTGAACACAACGTCCATCGTATCATATCCCATCATCACTCGTCATCGCCCATCACTATCAGTCGCTCATCCATATACTGGTAGATCGCCAAGGCTGTGTCGGAATCAATCATAGCTATTCGTTCATTCGTTATTCGGTCATCGGATACCCACCTATTCGCCGGACCGAAAACCCACTCTACTCGTACTCTCTCAGCTCACCATCGACAACGACTGTTAGTCACCCCTCATTCCTATTGATTCTTTACTTTGTAGCCATTTTGGTTGTCTGTCATATCTCAGATTTTCATCACTCCGTTTGATCTCCCGCGACTATGTCCACATCGTCAAACACACTCACCTCGGGGTGGTACACCAATGCATAGTGAGTTGTTCCCACAGCATCGTTATTCATACACATGCTTATACATCCAGCCCACATAGTTCTGGACCCTTTCGATCTGGTAGACTACGTGCCCCCTCGCTCTTACCTGGCTCAAGAAGGCCCGTGGTCACTACCATACCAGTTCAACAGACCCTGGTAGTCGATCTCAACCATAATCATACTCACAACAATAACGGCAACAACGGCGCTGGAGAGGATAATAAGAATGTGAGAAGGAGAGAGACGATCTTCGGACCGGACGTAGGTGAGGACGACGAACCTGGTTGGACGGAGAATAAGAACCAGGAGATTGGGGTGGAGAAGGTGAAAGAGTGGGTGGAGAGAAGTAAGAATGAAGAGGTGAGAGATCGGTCCACTGGCGATAGCGTAATCGCCGAGGGAGTCTTCAAATGCTGATTTGTCGTATAGGGTCTACACGCCACTACGACCCTCCAAGCATTGGTCAATCTGAAACGACCCACTTTGCTCTTGCATCAGATCGAGAATGCAATCGAAGAAGGTAGATCATCGCTCGATGAAGCGCCCGAAGAAGATATCACTGTAGCAGCTGTTACCTCATCACCCACCCGAAATTCTATTTCAGGTGCGAATTCAAGTCAAGGTCATTTCAAGCGAGATTCAGTCCAAACGCAAATAATCAACGCTCCTCCTCTGCACACTTTATCATTCAAGTATGATGCTACGACTCCTTTGGTCAGAGTACAATTGGAGATCTACCCCACTCCTCGTACACCTGCTGCTCATGTCGACGGTGAGGGTGTCGTAGAAGGTAAAGAAAGCATAGTGGAGGATCACGATAACGAACCTAAGATTATTTACTCGGGATTGCATCAAGGTGGTTTTAATCAATCTTTCACTTTACCTCATACTTCCGCTTTGGACCTCAGTGATGCTATCATCCCAATCGAAGAACAACAGCAACAACAAACTGATGCAGCAGCTGCTGCCGCCGTGGCTAACAATGAGGTTCAGAATGTACCCGTACCTGAACCTGTCACAACACCTCCAGGAGAAGAGCCGACAAGTGGTAGTAGATGGCGAAGGGGTTTATTCAGGAGAAATAGGGAACAAGATCTGGAAGCTGCAACGGGTATTGAGATGACCAATCGACTCGACGCGAATGGTCAACCGATCGCTACAGCCAATGGCGAGAACCAAGCAGATGGTGAGAACGCAAATGAGAAAAAGAAAACAGTAGAAAAAGGAATGAGGTTGTTAATTCGGATTGACGGTGTCGGACCTGAAGGTGAGTTCGATTTGCGACTCGACAACTAGCCATCCGATACTGGACGGATGATATTGACAAGCTTCATATTTTAGGCGAACCATTACCAAGAAAGAACGCTCAACTCACTCATATACTTATAAGTGGTACTTGGGTGACGGACAACAACGCTTCCACAACCAATACCACTCAACCACCTGAACAAGGTCAACTTCCAGGAAAGAGAGTCTGGGTGGTCAAAGTAGCAAGGAGAGAGGCGGTCGTACGTCCAATTTGTAATTAACTCAATCGATGTGACTTTGTATTGACGATCTGGTCATTCATTAGATTGGCTCGCACACTTTCCTCCTCAAGGAGATATATGGTCTATCATTCACTTCTACCTCATCTACTTCCAATACCCAATACCCACCCACTCAAGATGATCCATACGCATCAACACCTAATGAATGTATCGTCTGTCTGACCTCGCCAAGGGACGTCGTCTTACTCCCCTGTCGTCATTTGGTGGTCTGTCGGGACTGTGCAGTAGGTATGGTCGAATATGGTGCGGGCGGCAAAGTGGGTCGAAGGGAGGATGCAGAAAATAATACCGGAGCAGACGCTACAGCCACTGGTACAGGTACTGGCGCAGGTGCGGGCGGTAGTGGTAGTGGCAATAACACAACCGCTCAAGTTGCTGGTGGAACCACCACGCAAGGAAGAGAGAGGAGAAAGAAGAAGGTCAAGGGTTGGTACTGTCCAGTCTGTAGACAACGTAAGTCCTTTTTTCCCTTTCGTATCGAAGAATTCAAAGTATGGATTCTCTTAAAGTTGACTATTGCGATTGATGAATATAGCATACACTTCTCTATTGAGGTTAGCGCTTCCCGAATCGTCTGCGGTAGACGCCCCAGCAGCGGAAAACGAATTAGCGAGAGTACCATCTCGAGCCGCTTCCGTACGAACAACCCGAACCGCTCGATCGGTCCTCGCTCCATCCATCGCACCTACTCTACCGGACGGTGCGGAGAGGATGTTAGATGCCCTACGACCTGAAGACGTCAGAGCGAGAGATAATGAGGACGACGATGACAATGATGAAGAAGAAGAGAACAATAACGGTTCTAGACAGGTAGAAGATCAGGTAGAAAGACCACAATTCGTTTTGGGTAATGAGGAGGATAAAGCTGAAACTGAACACAAAGAGAATATCAACGATATCACAAGGTCAACAGCAGATCCTAAAACCTTCGACCTTGGTCAACCTATCTCGTCGACTACGGATGGGGATGGATCAAGGAGGAGTCAAGATGGCAAAGGATGGAAAGAGGTGTAGAGCAATAAGATCGGAAGGGGGAATATCGGATGTTACGACTGGTTTGGTTTTATAGTCTGGTCTGCAGATCATTCTCCCCTCAAGTTCATATTCATGTACGACAAATAGGTATACAGTATAAAGGGTAAAGGAGTCCTCGGAAATCACAAGAAGCAACGCAAAATTCAAAAACTTGATTTTCATTCAGCTCGTATCAGTATTTTTTGTTCAGTTCGTGTCACTTCATTTCTCGGGGTTGTAAGGTATATTGAATATGTCCGTTGGTGCGTGTATGAATTATGATATTTAGTATATTAGGGTACTCTATGCAATTGAAGTCGTTCGGACTCGAAACGTCAGAGGCTGTGGATTCACTAACTGTGATTACAGATGAACCCATACTTTGTAAGTTACACAAAGCTTGTCATACTAAATTCATTCAAGTTCATAATTTTCGATCTTCAGAATATTTATGGCAATATAGGCCAAGCCAAATAAAACAATTTTAGTTGACGTACTGTAGATAGACATATTCGTCAAATATTCTCAATGAGAATAAGAGAGCAAAAAAGAAACACAAATCATCTGAAAACAAACTAAAAAAGAAGAAGCAAAAACAAAAATCAAAGATCGACAAGGAAGATAATGTGAATAAAACTTGACAAGTAAAAACAAGGGTTGATAAGTCGAGTGTAGCAATGAAAGAAAGGTTAAGGAATGAAAGAAGAAGTGAATTTCGAATTCAAAATGATTGATCAATATTTGATAACTGTTTGTACAATTCTCATCCCACATATTTACTGTACCCAATCACCCGAGTACTCGGAACTATGTCTCTTATGTCCATTACCATGTCCACTTGTGGAATGTTGATTATTGGAAGAACTCGATCCTGGAATATGATGATGATGATACTCATCATCATCTTGATCAGTCTCATCGTCATCTTGATCACCTTGACCTGGTGATCTTGATCTTTCCCATTGTTTCAATTCTTTCGTAAACTATCAAAAATCATTCAACGATATCAGCTTCTATATCCTGCCTATATCCTAACTGTTGTTAGTATGAGACAAACAGTTAGGATGAGACACTGAACAACTAACCTTATCGAAAGCCATACTAGCTTCTTCACTACCTTCATCCTCATCTTCCGTCTCCCCCAATCCTGGGTTTTCCCCAGATGAAACGCCAACTTCAAGTAAAGTTTGGATCCGTTGTTTAGCCTGATCCAAATCTTCTCTCAAAACTTCAATCTCCCTTTCGTATTCTTCCACTCTCATTCTCAATAATTCAACTTCTCTATTTCGAGCGTTCAAAACATCTTGAGAAGCTTGGAAATCCTCTTGTAATTTGGAATGTTGATTTTGTAACAAGCTCAATTTCCTATTCAACTCGTTGGTCTCATTCAACAATGAAGGCGTGGAAGATCGACCTGAAGATGATAAATCCCTAGTACGAGTACCGGGTTGACCACGGATGGAATCAAGTTCATTTTGAAGGGTCGTATTGGTAGCTTTCTGTTTGTTCAACTCGTCCTATAAATCATGATGAAAAGAAATCATCAGCCTGTCATCCATCAATTTACCAATGGCCAAAAGCCATCATGATTATGGATTTTACTCACCTTCATCCTCTTCAACATCTTCTCCGTTCCTTTAACATACCTAACGGCCGTCTGATAATCATTCTCAACCGCTTTTACTTTCTCTCTGTGTTCTTTCTCCATATCATTCATCTTTTTCTCCAATTCCCCAACACGTCTATCACTATCTCCTGTAGGGGTGGGCGACCGCATCGACGAGGCAGTAGGTGATCTAGCATCTTTCAATCTTTCTATCAATCTACCCAAACTTTCGACCTTGTCTTCAGCTTCTTCACATCTCATTCTGAGATCTTCAATTTCCCTCTGTGCAGCTTCGTTGGCTCTACCTCGATCTCGCAATTGAGTTTCCAATTGAGAAGTAGCGGAAGGAGGTTCTTTCTCCAGATCACTATCCGAAACTGCAATGCCATGATCAGCCAACAAGTTTCTCAGGACTGTCGAACGAGTTTCCAGATCGGTGAGGTGGATTTCCTTCTCTTTCAATTCTTTATCTTTCACAGATTGGATCTCTTTATGTTTCGAGTTTTCAGATTGTAGATTTAACAATTTCGTTTTCGATCCTCTCAATTCACCTCGAAGTAGTTGTAATTTAGATTCTAATTCACGTGTTTTAGATCGATGATGAGAAACTCCAGATTCAGCAGAATCAACTCTTTGTCCAGCTTCTTTCAACATTTTCCTCAATGATTCGGTCTCCTGTTCTAAAGCTTTGATCTGATCTTGGTATCCTCTAGAATATCGAGATTCGTCCGCCCTCATCTCTTTGTGAGAATCTAATATCTCACCCAACCTGGAGGTAGTTACCGCACGGAGCGAATCAGCTTCCTCACGAGATTGAGTCCAGGCATTTTCCACCTCTCGATATTTCTCTTCGGATATCTCAGCATCACGAGTCTTGACTTCCAGTTCAGCTTTCACCTCTGCCAGCTCCTCCTCTAGGGATGATACTCTCGCCTTGGCTTTTTCGTATAAGCCTTCCATCTCGGTGGTCCTGAGTCCCGCAGCTTTCAAAGCGGATTGAGCTTGTTCGATCAACCCTATATTCTCGTCTCGTCCCTTGATAGCTTCTTCAAGATGAGTCTGAAGGTGATCCTTCTCAGCTTCGCGTTGTTGTACCGTCGAAGAGAGGGTGATAAGTTTTTCGGTATGTTCACGTAGAGTTTGTTCATTCTCCAAAAGCTTCTCATGCAGCTGTTCAATCTCCTCAACAGCCTCTCGATGAGCTTCTTCAGCCTCCTCTGCTCTTTTCAAAGTCTCGGTCTCTCTCTCGGCCGCAGCAGTATGTAAAGATCTAACAGAATTGACAGTCTCTAAAACCGATTCCAACTCTTTCTGCGATGAGGCATGGGCCAGAGAGATGATGCCAATCTGTTTCTCCAGTTCCACTATACGTTCTTTCTCAATTCTTGCCAAGTCGATTGGTGAATTAGATTCCAGCGTAGCGATTTTAGCTCGGTAGAAAGCGGCTTCTTGCAGTGCTCCTCTTCGCAATCGCTCAGCCTCCATAGCTTTTTCCGAAGCCAGTCGAATTTGAGCTAACATGTCGTTCTGAATACAAAGCATCATCAGGTGTGCCACAAATCATACATTCACCATGAAGAAAGGTCAACTCACCTGAATCGTAGCCTTGTCCTGTTTCAACTTGACCAGCGCATCTGTCAACTTATGTATCAACTCTTTTTCCTTCTCTTCACTCCCCTCATTCTTCTCAGGTAAATTGATATCTTCTTCTTCACCAGTGACGAAACCTTGTTGGACAGCTCTCGCCAAAATCACTTTCAAGGCCAATTCTCGTTTCTTGCCTAAATCGATCTCATGTTCTTTGTTTTTAATCTCCCTTAACAAGTCCTGGGCACCAGATAAAGAGGATGGTCGATTATTCGCAAATCCATTGGCAGAGGTGGGTGATCTACCATAATAGAACGCATCAGGTGGTGGAGCAGGTCTCTCACCATCCAACATCCTCAATCTGGGTGAAGGCGATCTCGTCCCTAAGACCGAAGGGTTAAACCCGGTTTTGACATTGGAAGGTGGCGAAGCAGGACCGTTATGTGTAGGTGAAGTGACTCGGCCGCCGGGGAAATTACTATTGGAAGGTGATACAGGTCCATTGGTAGGTGACATCGCTCGACGATATTCCTCATCACCTTCTCTTCTTGGTCTTTGGGGTGGCCCACCGCCATTGACGTTCGCTCGGGGTGTAGCTTGAGCTTGGTTCAAATCACCCGATTCAGATCGTGGCAAGGTCGCTCCAAGCGGTTGCATATTAGGTGGAAGTCTTTCACCATTACCAGGAGGTGAAGCTGCTCTGGAGAGACTATCCATTGAGCTAGAGTTGGGCAGACCACGTTTGACCGATTGAGGGGTGTCGTTGACTCGTTGCTGGACATTTTTAGGCGGAGTGTCCTGTTTTTGTAATTGCTCCTGGCTTGGTTGAGGCTGATTAGGAGTCGGAGACTGATGATTCTGGACTGATGAAGGATTTCTAGGCGGTTGAGTATCAGGTGGGTATTTGATTTTACCCGTATCGAGAATATGTATCACAGTAGGGTCATCTCGGACATCAGTCAAAGCCTGATTGGCTTCTCCACCAACTACGAAGATCTTCCCTGCGGCAGCTACCATCGCATGACCTGATCGAGCGGTAGGCACTGGACCCATGTTTTGGAACATGTACCATCGTTGGTCTGAAAGACATGTTGTCAGCTTGCAGCGTTTTCCATGGACAAAAAGCTGGACTTACTGGATAACTTGAAAGCTGCTAGATCACCTAGATCTTTCCCTTTTACGTCTCGTCCACCAAAGACGTAGATCGTATCATCTATTATCGCCGCAGCATGTCCTTCTCTAGGCAATGGGATATATCCTATACAGGACAATTCCGACCATGATCCAGTAGCTACGTCAAAAGACCAAGTATCGTTGTAATGGTAATTACCGTCGGTACCACCGAAGCTGGTCTTACATCAGCCAAGATACTGTGATTGAGATTCAATCAGAACTCACAGATATAGTTTACCGTTGTTTCCAGCAACTAATATATGACCTGTTCGTCTGGGCGGAGCAGGCGTAGTGTACTGTATCTGTTCCCATCGATGTGTGTTTCCGGATACTAATATAAAATTCGTTCAATATCGTTTTTAGTGGGGATGGAAGTTGGTCATCACTTACACTGCTTGATATCATACATCCATAAATCATTCATGAAAGCACCATCTGCCTGACCACCAAAGACGTAGAATTTCCCTTCGACGAGACATACTGCGTGGCCGTATCTCCCTACCGGACCTTTCTGAACCGGCACGCTCGTCCATTCTTGGGATCCTACGTGGTGACATCAAAGAGCTATCAGTCTTACCTTCCGGATTCAGCAAGGTATTGACGATCACTCACGTAGATCTAAGATATATAGTCCTTCATCTTGTGGATCGTCCACATTCACTTTCGTGTCACCTCCCCAAACAATCATAATCCTATCTGCCATTGCGCTCGCATGACCGACCCGCGGGATCGGTGCATCACCTTTGGTCTTCACTGGTAAAGTCTCACAACTCCTTATATCCATCGACCACAAATCATTTCTCACTCTCTCGTGAACTAATCCACCGAAAATCAACATGTGTCCCGAATGGGATGGGAAAGCAGGAACGCTCAGACCATATCGCGGGAAGGGCGATTGAGGTGCTGAAGCAGGTGAAGTCTGAGGGGTGTATAGGCCTAATTGTCGGGTCATCCATGGATAGGATGTGTTATTTACTAATGCCGATGGCTGTTGTTGTTGTTGCGGTTGTTGTTGAGGGCCTGAACCGGAAGAGGAGACTACAGGTGAAGCATTTGGATTACTAGGTATACGTTGCTGAGGTGTTTGAGCCTGAGGATGAGGCGGCTGTTGAGGTTGATTGTACCTCTGCGGTGGACCTTGGGCAGTCTGAGGAGACGAATGATCGGTGTGAGGTGGTGGTGGACCGTTCATCATTGGACCCGGACCTGGAACTGGACCAGGGGCCATCTGAGGGAAGACGTTAGATATAAGTTTGACTTTATGATAGTTTAGACAGTAAACTCACCGGACCAGAGGTCATTCTCCTCCCATTGACCATGGGAGGTGTACCCTGCCCTTGAGGTCCAGCATACACCGATGGCCGCTGAGGTTGGTTGGGCATCCCTCCCATCTGAGAGGGATTGCTATATCGCGAAAACGATTTACGTCGGGGTGAGGGTGTCGCCATTGTGATAATAGTGATGAGATAGAAAGGTTGACAGAGAGGATCGAAGGAGAGATGAGATAATCAGCAACAGCATATTTCCGCAGGTTTATCTGTTTACATTCAAAGTATGGGTAAGAGGGCAAGGTGAGACATTGAATGGAGCTCCAGTACATGAAAAGACGCGAAGATGAGAGGATCAGAAGGATATCAGATCAAGAGGCTGAAACCAGGCCATGTCGAGGATTTCTATTCAATAGGTTTACAGCAGTCGGATGACCCGCTGCGTAAGATACGACCATGTCATCCGTGTCCTTTACATGTTCATATTTTCATGAACTTATTCCCATTCTTGAGCTTCTCTCACAAGCCAATATATATTGATCATATTCACAGCAATCGAGATAACTCACTTCATAGGTGGACTTGGTCCTGGACCCATATCATTCGAATGCGCTACATCCTTTTCCTTGGATTGTTTTCTCTTGAACAGAGACATCCTCAAGTCTTCTTCTTTTCTCTAGTCTAACAGGTTCAAAGTCGTTGAGAGTGGGAGGAGAGGCTGACTATACTGACATCCGTTCTGTGTTCGTCGAGTGAAGTGAACTAACGTGTCGAAAATGGAGTTGATGTGTGATTCCTGTTTTCGTCAAAGGGGTCGTTGATTACTAGTCGATGTAGAGCTGATTGGTTCTCATTAGACCATGAGAGTCGTGATTGTGTTGCGATGAAGCAGAGTGCAGCGCTAAAGGCGGATATTACCAATTATTGGCTGATGAGTGATATCCCATTCGACCGTATGAGGGATGGATGGATGCTTGTTTAGATGGATGGTGGATGGTGTTGATGATCGTTTCAAGGGGTAGTGATGGTGTATTGGTGTATATAGCGTTGAACCAAAGGACCCGTGCGTATCTAACACAGTTATGAAAGGACCAGCCTGTTCTTGCAATCGCGTACAATGATGTCGGCGGAGTAATGTACTCGATATGAGTCGCTAGGTACACGTTATGCTATGCTATGCTACAGCTGTATGTAAAGTAATGTGCTCTACTCTATGCAGGAGGAACAATAATGAATGCTCGTAGTGCAAGAATTCAGGGGTGGGGGTGGGGGGTGTGAGTAAAGTGTAAGTGGCAGAGAAGAGAGAGAGAGAAAGAGAGAGTAAAAACCAAACGCGTCGTTAACACACCGGAGAAGAAAGATCAAGAAAATCACATAAGAGGAAATCATGTTCTCATTTATCACCAAACATTTACGCGTCTCATCCGAAAGTGAGAACATGATTACGAGCAACATTCACTTTTCCGATCAAGTGATGTCAGCTGATGTCAGATCAATGATGGCAGGTGAATTACCTCCAATGTGATAATTCTGATGCGAGGCACTCGTGTTCAAAACAGGTTTACCAAGTTGGCACACTGACTTATTTGCGCTTACATCTTGGTTTGGGTTTGAGCAGTATATGTGGATGTAGGGAGATCCTTGAATTCACATGGCATCGTAATCGTACATCCTATGTTATATAAGAAAAATCGGGGGAATTCAGTGGCTAGATTGGATGGGGGAAACAGATTGGTATACAAGGTACATCTAGAATCATACCAACTATGATTACATTACAGAAGTACAGAACTTTGATTTGTGCAATTTCTAGGAAAACAGATCCAGGACAGATGAAGGTGATCACACATAAAGGAAGGCAGATCTGGTCCAGTCCAATAGGCTCATCTATTATGAAGGAGGCTCCGATCCACACAAACCCGTTAGAACTAGAGTGGTAGTTTATATCCACTCAGATCCATCATCTTCAATGACTACCCCAACGCCAACACCGAAATGTCAGCTCCCATACTGACCGTGATACAATCAGAAATGAAGCCAACTTACCAGGTCGACTCGTTCCACTCCCACTGCCAACGACCAGCCTCGCCCCACCCAACTCTTCATCCTCCTCTTCCTCCTCACTCTCTTCATCTTCCTGATCTTCATCATACTCGTCAGCCTGAGCCAGACTCTGTCCCAGGAGATTCGCAAATTCATCTATCTCTTCTTCCTCAGCAGGTGGGTTGTTCGACTCAGAAGCGAGGATCTCTTCATCCGAATCTTCGATATATTCAGATGACTTATATTTGGTCGGTGTCGGAGGTTCGACCACCACACCTGAACCTTCGTTCTTACCTCTTCCTTTCCCAGTTGCACCAGCACCCGCTTTAGCTTTTTTAGTCGTGGTCTTCTGGGCCTTTGCAGAGGTAGAAGTAGAAGCTGAAGAAGATAACATAGGTATAGGAGCGGATTCTAAAGGTTTCTTCCTCGGTAGACCCTTGCCACTTTTAGTTTGCCTCGTCACAACTGGTGGTGCAACTTGGGTCTGAGCAGCAGAAGGTCTAGCTTTCTTTTTAGGTCGGGGAGTTTCTGCTTCCTCTTGAGTTTGAGTAGTATCCACCGATTTCATATCGTCGTCTTCGTCATTTTGAGGCTGGGTACTTGACTTGGCTAGAGGGATAGATTTGGACGATGTGGAGGAAGTGACAGAGGGTGCTTTGTTTCTGGACGTTGATCTGTTGAGGGTCAAGTGGAGAGTGGATGGTAAGGCGTGAAGGGTGAATGACTGATGACCAAAGCGAGATTGGTCAATGTCGATTATCGAATCATATAAGGGCAAAGAGATGATTTGGATGGCGTGAGACATGATTTCGGGCAAAAGGATGGGAGACAATGAGATGATCATTCACCTTCGTTTCGTCATCCCATACCAGTACACATTCCCTGGCTTTACTATGTTCCTCCCTCACATCAAACACTTGTTGGATCCCGGTCTACATTTCGATTCATGTATCAGCTGCTCCATGCATGTTCATCGTTTAGCTGAACAGATTCTACCTACACTCACATTGGTGTCAAATACCACTTGACCATTCCCGCCTATCCCCGAAGAGACCTGGTACTGGCCAGGGGTATTCTGAGTGATGGAAGCAGGCTTGAAAGCGTCTAATTGTATGTCGAATGACATGTTCAGTTATTGCACCGAGAATCAATAATTGAGTGATATGCTAGACCTACACTTGAAAGCTATCAATTCATTCTCATCCCTCCTTCTCTTCTTCTCATGTACACCTAGTTGAGCATTGATAGAAGGTGAAAAGTGTACGGGGTAAGTGCCAGAAGGCACCGGTGATTCTGCCATTTCCACTTGGAGTGTTATTGCGAGTACGCTATGTCAAAAATACTAATATCTGCCATTTATGATAGGCTGACTATCATGTTCACAGGTATCAATGATGGACTGGGACTGAATGTATGCCTCAACATGTATGTAGGCCCACAAAGGGTACTACTCTCCACAACAATTCAAGCCGGTAGCCGATGGCGATCAATAAACCACGTGTGGCTCACATGGTTTCGCTGGTCCGTGCTCGCGTACATCGGTTTGTCCAGCTAATCCATCCAACACCTCAACTTTTTGGAATTCAACCTCTCATCTCATACTTCATCTTCAACCACAACATCATTCCTGATACATCACAATTGCCAATCACCTGCCTCACTCCCATAGCCCATTTTTACTGTACAACACACTCTTCCTTCCTGCCGACAGCTCCTTCGCTCCTTCCTCCACTCAACCATCATGCCACCTCGTCCCTCCGCCTCGGCACCAGGAATGGCCACCAAGCGAATCAAGAAGGAAATAGCCGACTTGTCAAAAGAGAACCTGGGGGCGATAAGTCTACAGCCGAACGAATCAAACATATTCAATTGGAAGGCTATCTTACCTGGACCAACGGGTAGTCCGTATGAAGGAGGGGTTTTTGAGGTGGATATTAAAGTACCAGAGGATTATCCGTGAGTATCCCAAATCGACTGGGTACAGATTGTATTCTACCATAGCATATCGTGGTCGTGATCACCTCGGACATTAGGACTGTGCTACTCGGTAATCTTCAATACGACCTATGAAAAATGTTGCTGATTCCATGTATCTGTATTACAGATTCTCACCACCTCATTTACATTTCGTAACCAAAGTGTATCACTGTAATATAGCCAGTACAGGAGCCATATGTGAGTGTCAACAAGATGGAGATGAACCATACATCGCCTTTCGTGTATCACCAGCTGATCATCATAATTCAATCATGCTGTTATAGGTCTCGATGTGAGTTAAGAATTCCAATTTCGGCATACCAATCTTCGTCGTCTGCATTTCCTTCACTTACCTCATCCTTTCTTTGTAGCTGCTCAAACACGCCTGGTCTCCTGCCTTGTCACTATACAAAGTGATCCTATCACTCTCTTCTTTACTTACCGACCCTAATCCTGCCGACCCACTCGTACCGGCAATAGCACAGGAGTATAAGAGGGATAGGAAGAAACACGATGCGACGGCGAGAGAATGGGTAAAGAAGTAAGTATTTTCTTAACACTCTTAACTAGATTAAAATCTTTAAAGTGATCATGATATTCACCTTTTGACCAAAGATCATTGACCAATATATTGACTGATTTCAACTTCAAATTTTTAGATACGCAACACCCAAACAAGCTCCTCCATCACCCATCCCAACTACGAAAGCATCCACTTCCCGACCCAAACTCCTTAACCGACCTTCTTCCTCCACCACCTCGGCCTCAGCATCAACACCCATACCGCAAATAGCAGGAACGAGACGACCTGCCTCTACGCGAGATACGATTGATCTAGCTTCTGATTCGGATGAAGGAGAAAGTCAAGGTGATGTATCGATACAGGTTTTAGGAAATAGTTCGAGAAGTACCGTCGTGAATGGGACTAATGGCAATGGTGGTGAGAGAAGAGATACAAAGAGGACTAGGTTGAATAATGCACCTGCGGGAGGAGGAGGGGGGAGTGTAGGTGATGCTATCGTTATTGATGAGTAAGGGAAAAGAGTAGGAGGAAGAGACCTCAAGCAATTGGTGAGATGGAGATGGGAATTCAGAGGCGGTCTAGTCACATGAGCTGTGAATACGATCATGTTCATTAGTCATTCAACCATTCCATCAATACATGTTGTATCATTATCTCAAATCCGTGTCATCATTGTTACATATCATTTTACAAGAATACAGTGCATCCTCGTTTCTCTCCATCCTCTTTTCTTTTCTTTTCTAAAACAAATATGTCTGTCATTTGGTATTTCTTCTATATTTCAAATTATTCACCCTCATGATGAATGACGAATTAACGAAAGATGAAAAGATGTAATCTGGTATTTGTACGAAAATACGAAAATACGAAAATACGAAAGTAAGAATTATTTGTCCGTTTGCTTTTGCAGCAATTCAATCTGTTATTCAATGAACAATGAATCAATGTTACCTTTTGCTGGCAAGTTATCTTACAGTATTTAGGTATGCCATCGACTTTTCCATATTTCACGTCTGGATTTGCATTCGCATTCGCATGTTAAAAGCAGTCGCTCCGATCTCATCGCTTGAACTAGGGTTGTTTAGATGTTACATCTTCATTTCATACAGTATATCTATAGGTATTAGAGATAAATAGCAAACATCCAATATACAACAATCCTCATCTAGCTTTTTCCTCTTGGTAGCAACGAATACCAATTAGATACGAGGTGGTAACCTTCTGGGTGGCGGAGGAGGTACGTATCCCGTACTAGTATTCGTATTGGTATTGACCGCAGTTTGTGGGGTTTGAAGTGGGCGAGTATGTGTTGGCGGTGGTGGCGGTGGCAGTGGCAACGAGCTATTGTTGCTTGTTGTAGGTATGAATTTGCTTGTTGGATGTCCATTTCCATTCGATACGTTGGATGCCCATTGACGTCTTTCTTTCTCCATCCTCAGTTGTCGGGGTAAGAAGTAGAAGCCGCCTAAGTAGGCCAGAGCAGTGATCTATAGTCGATCAACGTATTTTATTGTCAGTCGATAGATCGCGATATATGACCTGATATGGCGAGGGCAAGATAAATCCCATGAGACACTCACACCGACTACCAAACCCCATCCGACTTTCCATCCTACATTGGGTTTCCCACTTCCCGAGTATCTTTCCCATTCTTCGTCTAGGCCTGGAATTACAAATCATAATTATCAGCCATCGCCATCAGTCATCAGTCAGCATTATTCCTTCTGCCTTTGATTCCTCAAAGTCGAAAAAGGTAATTTGGACTCACCCCACCAGACCGTACCAAATCCTATACCCACTACGACCAAGCCCAATATCATATGTAAGAGATTAACCGGACCTCTACCGCTTTTAGTTTGCAAGCGATGTTTGGGTTGCCACCAATGTGTCAATATACCCAGTAGAGTCTGGATGATCGATAAGATGAAGAGGGTCAAGCCAAGTTTCTGAGCAATGAAAACAATCAGCATGAGGTCATTTCCAAGACATTCAGACCAAAGTGATGTCGACTCACCCTATGAGTCGAATTGAACCCTCCTGAGAAATTCGCTCTGGCAATACCAAAAGCAGCTACGATCAATCCGAAAGCTATCAATCCATTCAGAGCTCCATGAACAGGGAACCACCATCTTTGCATGGTCAAACCTCTCGATATTCTCGGTACCAATATACCTATCGGTAAGATCGCCATCGTGGCTACCCCTCCACAAGCTACATGAGCTATCAGAACTTTCTTCGAGCTACCTCCAGCGGAGATTGGACTATTGGACGTGGATGAGGTTCCATTCCCACTCGTTGTCGTCGTGTTGGGAAGAGAATTGGCCAATAATGATATTTGAGTATTTCCACTTGCTAGATGTTGAGCTAAACTCGATGTGGAAGATGACGAGCTGCCTGGATTTTTATTTCCATAAGCCCATATGAGGTTGGTAGAATTGGCAGCGCTGGAGTTGGAAGGGAGAGTGAAGGATATAGATGTAGTAGAGAAATTGGAAAATGATGAGGAAGTGAGTAGAGTAGCTTTTCGAGGTGGGTTAGAATCGACTAAAAGGAAGGGAAGTGGGATCAGTAAGAAGTTCAAGACGTATCGTGAGTACTATGGGTAGATCGTGTGCCTAGGGGGAGTACGTTATCCCTTGGAAGAAAATGGGATTGGGAGTGCACAGCCATGAAATACCCAGATCTCTGGGTTAGTGATAGATTGACTTACCAATGGGGGTAACGTGATTGTTCGTTTTCCGCTGCGAGAGCGTGATCGAGCCATCCGAGTTGGGCCAGGCTATGACCATAGGTGTATTGACTGGGCGCAACAGGTCAGCTGTTACACTCTTTTGACTTGTATGGCGATGAGCTCACTCATTGTGTTTCCAAAACCACTGATCGTACGGTAAGAACGTGTCAGTCGAGGGTCGACGAAGAGTAGGAATTCAGCGTACACTTACATAGCTATCCATCCGAATTGGCTAACGGGGATGTTGGTCCCACTAGGCGGCTGGAGTGTGTCTGAAGGAGAAACGTTGTCAAAAACCTCAACGAGGATAGCATGCTCTCAAGCAAACTCACAGGTATCGAGGTTTTTGTCGCTGTCATGTTGTCCAGTCACACACATGTACTAGACAGCGAATGAGGTAATCAGCAACTGAGGGCAGAAAAGGCACATACTAGCTAGGTACTAACCCTATTACAATACTGTTGACCCGTTATAGCAGCTTGAGCCTGTAAAGCCAGCAAGAAAAGTGCTGTGAGAGATATGAAGAGGGACTTCATGGTGCACTGAGGACAGTAGGAATCAGAATGAGGTGGGATGTTGAGGGAGGTCTGCTGTGTAGTGCTGAACAGGAGATAGTGTCTCGGTGGTGTTCTATATACCCATAGATGAGATGATGGATTTGTATCAATGACGTGAGAAGATCAAAGGATGTTCTTGCTACGATTTGGCTTTTCGTTGATACTCCGACAGTAGAGGTGTGAAGACGAAGATGCAAGGTACGGGTATGTGTACAACTTGTATGATAACGGGAAGGGATGATGAGTTGTAACATGTGTATCCCAAGAGTGGTGCAGTGCTGCTAGTGCTGCTAGTACGAGTAACATGATTTTATCTTCACCCTATGGTCTTGATTTGTTTACACCATTGGTTCAATTACGTAAATCTCGAAAGTCGGCGGTGGTTTCCGCTTCTCCGCTTCTCGGCCCACGTCGAGCAAAAGAAAAAGATGGAAATTGAGATGGACGTCCAGGTTAAGTTGATGACCTGTGAAGGTGGTATGGTAAGAGGTAATCGCACCAACAGAAGATACAGTGATACTACATCGAAATATACACAGAGCTACACGCTCTCTTTCATTCTCAATCAACCTGCATTCTCATCAATCCGCCGACATGTCCTTCCCCGCTGCTCTTAAACCAGCCGCTAGATCAGCTTATAGATCCATGCTAAGGGCGTCCCGAATAACGTTTAACGGTGGGTCCATCATATCGCACATACTTATGAACTATCATGACTGACATGCTGGCTCTCCCCTTTACTAGGTGATCCAACAAGACATGTCCAAATGTTATCTGTCCTCCGTCAAACATTCTCTTCCCCATCGCTCACACCGCCTCAACCCGGTTCAGCCGAACTGCGTTCATCTCCCGAAGCCACTTTCCAGCCGATAATCGAAGAACAGGTGGAAGAAAGTGAGATACAGAAGAGGATAGAAGAGTGGAAAGAGACTGCTCAGTTCTTGAGGAAGAATGTGGTGCAGGGTGTACAGGATGAGGATGGGACGTGGAGTGAGTAAAATCGTTCTTGTGACGAATCATCTTGGATATCTCTATCTATATCTCTGTGTGGGAGTGTTCGTGCTGAATCATTCATTCTGACGTTCATGTAGAGCTGAGGGTGACAGACGAAACAGAATTAGGAGATAATGCGACCATCAAAGAACCTCCCAAATTACCTTCGACGCCCTTCCCCAACAGGAATAAACGTAGATGTGCGAATTAGTTGTTTATACACATGAAAGGGTCACGGGGGAAGACGGCAATATCATCTCAGCATCTACATACATTGCATTAGAAATGACATATTATTCACATCTCATGACAACATATATCACTCCGTATTGGCGAGGCCAGGCTATGATCACCAAATCGTATAACTCGGACAAACAGAATCACCATCCTAGCTTGTTCCATACACTCCACTGTTCCTGTTGAGATGGTAGGTCGATTCAGAACCGTCCCAAGCCTTAATCACAGCAGATTTCCCAACATGCACAAGTACACAACTGTGTCATTCAACAACCATGGGAATTAGCAATCATCAAGGTGATGATAACTGACAAGCAGCCAAACTCACACCGCAAGTCAACCATGCGCAACATCCACCCCCTCTAAGTCTGCTGACTTCTTCGCCTTGTGCCTGCGATTGTCGTTGCTGTTGGTTCTCGTTGGAAGATTGTGCGACTGGCAGGTTCGGTCTTTCATCAGCAGGAACAATTGTGGGGGATATAGAACAGATACAGCATACTCACCTTTGCTCATCCCGACGTTGGCTGAAGGTTGTTGCTTGCTTGGTTCCATACTGATTGTCTTGTTTGACTCCTGTCTTGATGCTATAGAGAGATTGACGGATATGTGTGAGACACAAGATCAAAGTTGACATGGAGATATATGACTCGCATATACCTTTGCCACCCGACCAGGGTCTGGGTTCTGAGTGGGGCGCAGTTGAGGCGAGGCTAATGATGCAAAAGGCTGTACATACATCGTACACACATCTGTTCCTTTGTACCTAATATATAGACTCGTCATCGTCATCGAATCAGGATTGGAAAAAGTGCTTGATCGTACCTTTGTACATACCAAGGATCCTACTTACAGGTAACTTACTCCTTGTCGATCCTTTCTAAATTGTGGCGATAAGTCTTTTTGACACGAACCTGGTCTTAACGCGTCATAGCGTACCGTGGCTCAATGGTTCTTTCTCCATGAGAATGTTTTTAATAACATCTCACTGTGCTTTACAAAGCCCTTGATAGAGATATTTGCAAATCCGGTTTATCCATCTCACAAGCCCCCTGTCCCTCCGCTAATCGAGATAGCCTCTTGCCTACCCCTAATCCGTCTTCGTTATCCCTTATTCCCAACGGAGGGTCAACAGCATGCACGACCTTTATCGATATCAAACAGGAGCCACTGTATCTTGTTAATTTGGGTGATGCAATGGCCGTGACAGGCTGGTATAATGATAAAGAAGGGAAATGGAGGGTTGATATCTTGAGTCAGCATCAGGAATGTGGGAATCCCTCCGAAGTGAAAAGGTAAGACCAAGTTCCCAGATGTGGGATCTACCAGCTTATTCTATGAGGTAGATTTAGGTTGACTTATTTGTACAGGTTGAAAGCTCAACATTTCGATCAAGATAACATAGTTCTCAAAGAAAGTTTCACACCTAGATTATTAGGTAATATGCAACCTTCAAGAGCGTTTGGTGATGATGCTTTGAAATTGACCAAAGCAGACAAGCAATCGTACCTTGCTCATCATCACAATCTCAAGACCATTACAATGTGCTTCACTCCGATCATATAGTATCACTTGAGATTTCGACTTGATAGTGAGCATTTGGAGCTGATGCGAGCCTAATGTGTTATGACAGTATTGAACTAGCAGGTCAAGTGAAGTTCGTGGGCGAAGAATCACCATTCACCAAAAAGACTGTGCCATACATTGATCCACCTTTTATGGATGCTGAACCTGAAATCACCATCAGAAAGTTACGTGGGAATGATAATGAAAAATTGAAATTCTTGGTTATTGCCACTGATGGATGTAAGTACTCAATAATCCTCCAAACCTACAGTCTTCTCAGTAGAAGACAAACAGCTCATTTATCATTCACATTCATGGTGGAATAGTATGGGACAGAATATGTTCCGAAGAGGTGATCCTCCTCTTATCAGCGCATTCAACTCATCCCAAACACCCTCCCATTCCTAAAAAGGCTTACCTATCCACTTTCCCCAATTCGAACCTGGTGATATTCTTCCATATCCAGCTGAAGATCTACCGGGTACCACACCCGAGAATTCCAGGGGTCGATGGTTGTTCGAAGATAAAAACAGCGCCGCCCACTTGATGAGAAATGGACTAGATGGAGATGGCGACAAGAAAGTTCAAGAGATGATTTTGAGTTTGGGAGGAGGGGCAGCTAGGAGTGTAAGGGATGATACGAGTGTTATGTGAGTTTGTCTTCTATTACCATGAACATCAGGGAGAGGCGACTTGTGCTGATCGGTTGTTCACTCAGTGTCGTCCATTTCGATACTGATAGATTACTTTCAGCCGATCACTAGAGTTCAGGAGTCACGGTACCAGCACCTCATTCTTGCAAACTCGAACTTCGCCCGTTTTTCTATATACTTCTTATAACATGTCCTTAACTGCTCTTCTATGTTACGCCTATGCATCCATCATTCGAAAAATTTGCTCTAAGCTATGGCCAAGTAATCCCGCTCACCAACTTTGTCTTCTGTTTATCTAAGTACACGCAGACCGACTAGATCAGCATGATAAAGGTAATTCGTTCATCAGCCTAATCAGATACGTATCTGGACACCATGACATCGAATCACCCACATTCATGCCCAGCTGACATAACTGTAATCAGGTCAATTGATCATTACGTTACATGAGACCATTGGCTAAGCTGGAAGGGCGTATCCACTCACTCGACAATCTTTGACTCCGCATGTACCTTGCTGATCCTTGGGATCGATGTGACCCTCTTTCTCAGAAACATTCGAATGATCTGCACCTAATCCACGGTCAGGTTGACTTACACCATTGCCTAGACGATGAGATTAGTTTGATGTATCTTACCTTGACCTGTATTGATCAGTTGTCCTTCAGATGGTCTTTCACTCTTATCGTGAAAAACTTTCAGTTTTCGCCACTCGCTTTTGAAGAAGACCATTCATCTCTTGATTAAACGCTTTACAGTGAATACACTTAAACACAAATATATTCGGCATGCCAGGAACACCTCTCTGTTGAGCAGCGTATACAGGGCCTCAAATCAGATTGTCGTGATCATCATCATCACCGAAGCAACGTATAGGAATTGTATGGCACCAATTGTACACCCTATATTGGTCTGAAAACTCACCGGCAGTCCGGTGATGTAATCTATGCAGACGTAGCTAATCCTCTCAGCGATCATAACATGCTGTATATATACTGGTGATTAGCCAGTAGGCTGAATTGGCAGTCACCGTGGAATTTGGGCATTCTGAATGGATATACGGAATGTGTCCCGATAGCAGGACCACTGCATAGTTCAGATGGAGCTAACTCCATGGAATCAGCGAGTCTGCCATTATTCGATACTGGATTCGGGGTTTACCGTCCTTTGCTGCATCTTTCCTTTCTTTCATACAGTACTATATCGGATCGAAGAAAGGAAAATGGGAATGATGATGAAAGGAGTAAATTTGATGATACGGAAATGTACAGTAAGGTGACTTTGTTTGTTTACAATAGCAAGATTCCGGTCTTACTGACTATCGTATAAGTCAGATACCGAGTTTTGTACAACACTGTGACAGTAGTTCAATTCAGCAACAACAATAATATAGCCTCTATCCAATTTACTCATCGGCAAGCCCTCACTCGTGAACGATTGCCTAATCATTCGAGTAGAACTCATCCTCACCTATATTTTGATCGTCCAAACTTTTCATCCCATTTGGAAATTTTAAGGCAGATGTGATTCCCCCAAAGACCCCTCTTACTGGGTGTGATAGCCCTTTCATCCTCTCTAGGCTTAACATACATCCTCAAAAATGAAACTCACAAATTAAATGGGCCTCATCAAACTCTTTCTTCGTCTTCCCAAACCCAAAATCCATGTCCAATCTCTAGACTTTACCCTACGCCGTCACAACCGCCCACATTACCGAGAAATATCGAGACAGGGTTGATGTTACCTCCCAGGATAGCTATGAGGGCAGAAGAAGATGATAGTTTGATTGAGAATGTGGTTTTATATTTTGGATAGAGGAAAGATCAAAAGATTTGGAACGGTCATTTACCTTGTGCTTTATCAAATTCCTGACACCCATGAAGACGTTTGAGGCCTCAACGATAGGTTGCTGCACGCGATGACAATACGGCAGTATTTTATCCATTTCAAAACGTGCAGCTGTGATGTGCATAATATCATACATACATCATACGACATTCCTTTATTCCGTTTGATCAATCGTATGTAATTGAGCCTCTATATTCTATTTGATCATCGTGCAGAGCAGTGATATCTATCTGAGAAGGATGTTACTATAGAGCGATTTTACTCTTCTTCCGCAACCAGGGACCAGCTCGGTAGAGAACAAAGCTGCGGTAACACACGACTTATCATCAGCGATCATATATTCCTGGAAATACTTTATTTTTGGGTAGTGCAGAATAAACTCACGGAATGGGTATCATGGCTACACCAAGAATCCCAATGATCGTATTACCCCAAGCCACACCGAGGTTGTTGAACAGTGGATGAGCAGCTATAGGTATGCCGGCACCTTCGAATCCCACCAAATCATGTCAATATCATCTCCGATCAGTCTCACAAGATTCTACTTACCCATCATAGATCGGAAGAAATCGTTTGAAGCTAAAGCTGATGCGGCATATCGGGGGTAGGCTAAGTAGGGTTGTACAAAAATGAGTGTCAATCAAATTTGAGTGGTGGGAGGAACGCACCATAAGGCAAATATGTCAAGAATGGGTTGAAACTATCATGAAAATACGATTTAGCTTTTGACTGGACTGGAATATAATTAGGACGCTTGCCCACATAAGGGTCGATCCCATACCGAAGGGTATACCTGACAAGACTGGTGCTATCCAATGACATCGTATAGCAGTCCATGCGAACCAAAGTACACAAGTCTGTAGGGTCCTCGTAAGCTAAAACGCTGACACAGCCGAAGGGCAATCACTTACAGGAAAGCAGAAAGCCCCTATAAAAGCAGTAGGTAGACGAGTTTCTGGTGCTGGCCGCAGAGCCGCAGGCTCGTAAGGTATATCGACCCATTTCCTGTAATTGTAATCCATTTTTCAGCACTACTGTTTAGCTATTAAGGAGAAAAGGACACTTACAAATTCCAGTAGCAGTATATAACCCAGCCAATGAACGATCCAATGAACAAAGCCGCAAAAGGCAGTGTCGAGACACCAAGACTCCAGCCATATCCATGTTCATACACCAAGGGGAAACTCTCGAAGAAGCTGTACAAAGTGGCGTATACTAGTCCAGTGTACAAATTGATGGCGATGATGATGGGCTCCGTACATGTCAGAGCTATCGGGCGTAGTAGCGAGTCTACGACGATTTGCCGATATGGCAATGCTGCATGGGTGATTTCCGACTGAGACTGGTACTGCCAATTGCCATTCTTCTGACGTATACGCTGAGCTCGTCGAAGCAGGATCGTATCTGGCGAAGTCTACACGGTCATAAAGCAAGCGTCAGTGGGATCGCATGAATCGACGGGCAACCAATTCAAGAGACTTAGAATGAACAACGACTAACCTCAGGTAAAGTGAAGAACAGAACGATCAGACTGAAGCCAGACATGATAGTCATCTCCCAGAATGCCCATCTCCACCCATGATGTTCCACTACAAAGCCGGAGATGATCGGTGCCATTGCTGGTGCGGCTTCAGCTGCCAGACCCCAGAATCCCATTGAGTAGGCTAGCTTATGGGCTGGAAACATATCATCGAGGGATGCACCTATGAGTTTATGTCAGTGAATTCCATTTCGGTGTATACTGAAAGAAGTTGATGAACATACCTGCTGTTGCCAAAGCTGGAGAGCCCATAAATCCAGCTAAGAACCTCAAAATGCAGAATCCGGCGAAATTCGTTACAAGGGCAGTGAGGATGTTGAGTACGAAGAAGATGAATAGCGTTATTATATAGATTGAGGTCCGTCCGATCGCAGGTACTTCACTAGGTCCCGATAAGAATAGTGGGCCAACTAGGAGAGCTCAAACCAGCTCAGCAATATTCGCTTGAAATATATTCCTGATCGCACTTACCACCATAACCAGCAACAAACAGAGATATACCCAGAGAACCCACCGTTGTAGATACGTCGAAGTACTCGGACGCCTGTTCAAGAGCTGGTGAATAGATTGCCGAGCCAATATACACGGTGGTGGTCAGAATCATTATCAGGAACACCACATAGCATTTCTTGCCCAATGTCCTGTATTGACCAGTCAGCCTCATTTGCTCAATATGTTTTGTAGCTGCACCATGATTCCCTAATCTGGGGATGTACTGATATTCTACTCACCAGTTACGGGGATTCTCACTGTCCTTTGGACCATACCAAGCCACCAGATGCAGGTCAACACCTCTGACACTAGGTAGACTATCGGTATTGATCATCTGTCTGTCACCATCTTTCACCTCTTCCTTCATTCACACACACGAAACTACATCAGCTTTCAATGGAGAAAACGTAGAGGGTTATGCTCACAGTCTGATCGAATTTCGGTATGACGAATCCATCTTCTTCCTCTGCATACCTCAAATAATGAGGTTTGTATACAAATCTTAACAAATGACCGAAATACTACGAGTACTCGCAAGGTTCAATTCATTACGTCAGTCATTTTCATCGCGCGATCGGTGGAATCGCTGATGCTCACAGAATCTCTTATAACGTCTCTCATCGATATTCTATGATATGTACAGGAGTACTATATGCACAATGCGAATGACAGTAGCCATATATACATGAAGATAAACACAAGAAAGAGAAAGACATCAATTCGATGCAGGTATATATACTTGAAGAAGAGCGATGGTATCATTTATAACTGCCATCGAATCGAAAATTCTTTCGTTTGCGAGTTTATCATGGCGCGATTAGGCGAGTTAACCGACACCCGCTTCGCTTGGCATCATCTGTATCACCAGGCAAGCCGTTTTATCGTTTTAGCTTCTGCTGAGTCAATTGCATGCAGCCCAATTGGACAGCTCGCATCCCTCCATCTGTGCTCCATGTATGGTCTTACTATACGATGCATTCAAGATATGCATGCTGTCCACGTCTTCTACGCGACGCTTTTCCGTTGCTTTTATGCTTGTTCCAAATCACTCGATCTGCTTCGCCTCGTTCTCTATCCCAGTAGATCTGCGTTTCCTGATGCACTAATAGCAATGATTGTCTGTGTAAACAAAGATAATCCAATCAGCTTTGATCCTAGAGCCGCTAGTCCCTGCTATACCATGCGATCTTCGCCAAACACGGCCTATCTACGTGACAATAAAACGGGGACTTACCTCATCTTCCAAATACTTGGCTACAGCGATACTATCACTCAAACCCTTTCTCCTTCTCGTCTTTAAAACTAAGTCCCTAGCTAACGCTTGTCCAGTGGCAGGCTCAAGTGGTCTGAGTTGGATGGACGAATCTGTTGGATCTCCAGGAACGACCGACCAATGATCGAAAGACATCTGTACGAAGGCTTGACCCATTGTCGCTGTACGTAAATCGGTTTCAAATCCATTGGCATCAAGTACTGGAATGTGCGCTTTGACTGTGTATAGGGGTGAGCCAGGTTTAGGTATGTCACGGGTTACGTGTCCTCTTCGTCGAGATAGGACGGTATAGACTGCTGCTACACAATCGGCGGGAGCTTGTACTTCTACATAGTAGACCGGTTCAAGTAGACGTGGAGTTGCCTAGATGATAAGATACCATGAGCTGCTGATCAAACTTGTCCACCTGACGTTACTTCAACTCACGAGTAAGAATGATGAATAGCACACCCGTCGAGCAGTAGGAATGATTTGACCACCGCCTCGATAGATTGGTTCTTGCGCTAGATTGGCATCGAGAATCCTGAATTTGACGCCTCGGATCGCTGAACGAGCGAAGAACCTCCATCAGCGACTACAATCGCGACGCATCTATAGTTCGATAGCTAATTCGACTCACGTTCATCACACAATGGTCCTTCCCTTGTACCCCACTGGAATCCCTGCTTGACACTCTCCCTAACGCTGCTCAGCAATTTAGTATCCACCTAGAAACAATTCACGAATCCAGTCAGCTCAAGAACGTCTTGAGATCCAACAGGAGAATAGCCAACTTACCTCAGAAGGTAAAGTGTCGTTGATCAAAACATTAGGACCATTTTCTTCAGGACCAAAAGCCCAAATATTACGCGAAGCCAGCAGATCCCACTGGTATTTGCTCTCGAAGAATTTACCTCTCTCCTTATTCGTCATTCTCATCGTGACCTTTCCAGACTCAATGTCATTCGCTATTCCGGTTTCCAACGGTTCTGAGATCATCGTAAGTTTGTTTCTGCGAGAAGAAAAACCCAATCAGCTTGAATCAATCATCATGCAGTTCACAGTGGGAAGACAGGTTCACTCACTTCTTATTTGGTGTCTCAGCATAACATTTCAAAGCCGAAGTTTCCACTACCGTCTCACAGAACTTGGTCACCGGATCTGAGACTTTAATTTCTATCTCTGAGAACACCTTCCTCAGATCATGCAATATACAATCCAAGTATAGTTCTCCGGTACCCAATATTATGTGTTCACCTGACTCTTCAACTTTGGTAGTGACCAATGGGTAAGATTTATTGATTTTCCTCAAACCCTCTAACATTTTGGGTAATTCTGATGGTGAGATTGGTTCGACGGCTATTTTGACAACGGATGAAGTGATATGCTTGATGGGTTTGAATATGTATAAATCGTCTTCGATATCTTTGGAGACGATCGTAGCCGTTTTGGATATCGATGCGTCTACTCCGGAGAGTAAGACTAAATTACCTGCTCCGGCACTCGGAACATCGACGGTATACCTGATCGCGTTTCATGAGCTTCACGACCTAGTACAATAGGTTAAGCCAGAAGCTCACCTCGACTCATCGATCAACACCCCCTCAACTATAGCCGAGACCATATCCTCCTCGTCTTCCAGTGAATATCCTTCTCCCAATACCTTAACTGCCTGTCCTACTTTCACAGTACCACTCATGACTCTGCCGTATGCCCTGAATGTCTCAGCATCAGAGGTATGATAAAGTTTGGCAACGTGGACAACTGTCGGACCTTGAGAGTCACATTTCACCATCGAATCAGTCAAGTCGGAAGTGAGAGGACCGGTGTAGGTGTGCCGTATCTAAGTTGATTGCGTGAGCTATAATTACACGGTTCGAATGTGCCTTCGTGTGTTAGCTCACCTTGCTCTCGGCGTTCGCTATAGGCGAAGGAACATGTTCTGTTATCATATCCACCAACCCAGTCGAAGGACCGAAGAACGCTTCTAGGACCACCTTCAACAAGGGTCTAACATCCATCTTGTACGCAGCAGGTTTGAGGGTTATCCGAAGATCTGCTAATGTCTCTTTCAATGTCTCGGAGTCTTCACTCAACACCTGTACACGCCAAATCAGTAACAGCACTTGACAAGTGAGATGACACTGACCTGTGTGTACAATTTGTATAACGGCTCCAAGATGAAATGCACGAAAGACCTCTTTGATTCTACATCTGCGGGTTTTCTCGTGAATTTCCTCTTTTCCTCATCGAAGTAAATATTTCCCCATAATCTCAATGCGAATTCATCTACGTCGAAGGAACCGAACGTATCTGAATACATAGATGCGAACGTTCGAAGAGTGAAACACCATCCCATTTGCGTCGAGGCGAATGCGACGTTTCCACGTTCAGGTGAGAGTCGGTAAGAGTCATCAGGATCAATCGATCTATAGTTGGATTAGATAAATAACATCAAGGTGAGTTGTCAACCGAGTCTTTAATGGATTGCTGTATGTGTGTCAACTTACGCAATGATGGAGTTCACTTCTTCGATAGTATGCTTGATCTTGAAGAAGGCCTCACTAGGAGGTAATCTCAATTCCAATATCAACCTATCCATCTTATTCACCACTAATACCAAATTCAACTTCTCCTGTAGAGCATGTCTGATGATTTGTTCTGTATTGTGCATGACACCTTCCACCACATCCACCACTAGTACTACACCATCCACCAATCTACCAACGGACGCGACTTCATCCACGAAATTGACATGTCCGGGAGTATCGATTATGTTGACCAAGCTGGATTTTCCTTTTGAGTTTTGTAGTACTAACGACATTGGTCCTGATTTGATGGAGATATCTCGCGAACGCGAAAGGACATGTGTATCGGTGTAACGTATCTGACATAATTGCCAATGATCAGCAACACGCGATAGCAGTATAGAAGAACCAAAACTCACGGGCTTATCCACATCGTATGTCATCTGATGAGTCTCAAACACCAACATGTCCAATAACGAAGTCTTTCCATGGTGAATATGTCCAGCTACCATCACGTTTCTTATCATCTCTGGGTAATTCATCAGATCTATCATGAAGCTGAGACCGCGAAGGTTAGTTTCGGCCTGATGTTTGCGGGATTCGGAAAGACTCACTTTCTGTCAAATCTGGTTTCCGGCAGATCTTTCTCCTGAACAGTGAATCTCTTCACTTTAATAGGAGCTACGATAGGTTCCGAAAGAGGTTGTAAATCTTCTTCCTGAACCATCGCTTCTACATCTTCACCATAAGTCTCCTCTGCAGTAGCATAATACTTCTTATCTTCATGTAAAACCACCTGATTCCCTGCTGTACCTATATACGCCTCGTGACCATCAGCTGGACAACTCCTATAAGGAGACAGTACGAATCACTGACCGTCAACACCATGTAAGGTCATTTGCATGCCCCTGTCCTCATCGTCTTCCATCTCCTCATCTTCATCTTCCAATCCTTCTAATGGAGCATAACTCTGAGCGGGAGCAGAGGGTCCAGGAGCAGATGGTGCAGATGGGGCGATCTCCACATCGGACTCTTCATCTGATTCTAAATCTCCTCCGATATAGTTACCGAACTCTACCAGACGAAAGCAATGTCAGCGATGTATCTGTCTGCTTAACTCGAGATAGACGCACCATCGTAATCTTCGGTGGACATTTTGAGTTGATTGGACCGATGAATGTGACTTCTCTGGGAACTTTAAAGATCTTGGGCAGTCACAAGACGATTCGGACTGCTTTTTCGGTCTAAGATGTACGAGATTGATGGACGATGCAGCTATGCAAGGTGATTGTTATTGGATTTGCAGGAATCAAGCAACAAGCAATCGACATTCGATGTTAGATGGTCTGCAAGAACAGGTGAATGTGGCATTCCCCAAGGAAAAATAATCATCGACCCGCTGATTTAATCCATTTTATCCCAGAAAGTCGGAAATCATCCTCTCTGTGATGTATGTAGCTCACAAAAGTGCATATACATATGTAGGATCGCGCTTTCAACAAGACACAAGATAACATAGACGAGCAGAGCTCATCCGCATCGAGCCTTCAAGATGTCACGACCAACCACATCCCTCATCTCTCGATCAGCCCGACATGGGATCACATCCCGCTCCTTGTTCACCTCAGTACCCAGGTACTACTCCAACGAACCTGAATTACCCCCTCAACCGAAATCAGCTGAGGCTCTTGGTTTCAAAACTCAACCCGGTAGACAACGTCAATTACCCACGGATCTGAAGATCAACATATCTCCTTCGGTGAGGAAAGATCTGTTCAAAGAAACTTCTGGAGTGAGAATTGAAAGGCAACAGGCGAAGAAAGGTGTGAGTTGCTCATCGATTATTGGTATCTACCGTGTAGGCGAATGCCAGAAGAGGGTTACAGCCACGTCAAGCTCTCAACTGTAGAGGGCTTTAGCCTCGAGATGAATCGTTGACTATCCATGAAGCGATTGTACTGATTTTATGTCATGCTTGGAACGTCAATAGCGTAATGAAACCAAATCCAGAATCACTTTGAACCCTCGACCATCCAACAAAAACAAAGATACGCTTGATATCAACAATATCCAAGAAGAATCGAACTTCTTCGAGAATTCAGATCTCTCCTCTTCCGGTCCATCCACTTCTACTCCTACCTCTCGAAAAGGATCTTTGAAAGATGTATCGTTGGATGTGATCAGCGAATCATCTTCCAGATCATCTTTACCTCCTGATGTGATTAGAAGACAAAGAAGGGAGAACAACCGGACCAACAGTAGACAAGGTCAAGGTCAAGGTCAAGGCCAGAATCAGAGAAATGCCAGAGCAGGTAGTAGAAGGGGAGCATCAAGAGATACACCCAAATTAAATGCGAGAGAGAAAAGGGTGATGTTACCTAGACGACAACTGACGTTCGAAGTTGCCGATCACTCCAAGAATGGTCTGTTCGGTAAGAACCCCTTGTTGTTGCAATCCAGCAAGAGTAGTATAATCAATGGTTTGGGTCATCGTGAGCTGCCATTCCTATACCTTCAACCACACAATTGGAAGAAAAGCTGACCCAGTTTGTCCTGTAGCTCGTAAAACATCATCAACGCACCAATCCCTATCCACACCTCAATTCCCTTCATCTCCTATTCCGATCCTATCCCCTCTACCATCCAAGTCATCCGAACAAGCTATCCAAATCGCATCCTGGACAGCAGCGCTGAACGGCTCTATAGCGCCTAGAGTTAAGGGCAGGCTGGAAGAGACTGTTCGAGCTCAGTTGGGCAGATGAGTGGGCAATCAGCAGTTGGACGATCAACAACGCATGAGCAGTAGGTATATATATGCATCGTGAATGAAATAACCCAACAGTGTAGTAGTCCTTCCATGCATGTACTGGAATGTAAAAGAATTCCAAATGCCCTTGGTCATTCGTCTTCGAGAAACGTATAGTCTATCGTTCCAAATTTGATGACATCGACTCTATGCTGTTCTCCGATTAGAGAGGCTACCTAATGATCGGTTATACACCATCGAATAGGGAACAGCATATAGCCTCTTGCTATCGTTCCAAAAACATACCTACGCGTTTCTCCGAGAAGGAGATCACTCGTGCTTGCGAAAGCCTTTAGGTTTGTTTAAAGAACTGCATAGGCTATCGTTCCAATTGTACTCCTTGCGTGGCTATGCGTTTCTCCTGTCATCATGAGAACAGCATAGCATTCAATTTCAAACTTTATATGGCTTAAAGGACTGAGCTCTATGCTGTTCCCCTGTCAAACCACTCTGTGGCATAGCCATACGACCTGGCGTCGTCAACCATGCATAAGAAGTCGATATTATACGATACAATGAGCAATAAAGTGATAAGTACAGACCGTACATTATATAAGACCGATCAATCCTCGTCATCCATCCTCTCCTCTTCACTCCCTCCGTGCCCATTGCCATCCTCATCTTCATTCTCCCTCTCACTTCCTGTACCCACTACATTCCTACTGTTCCTTGTCTGTTCTATGGGCTGATTTTGTTGTTGCTGTTGTTGCTGAGGTGAACTAGGTTCATCATACGTTTCATTCGGCACTGGTGCGTCAAACCCTTCATTCGGTATGGAAGGTGATGACTGTTGTCGTTCGATCAGACGGCGTAGGTGCATTGAACGAGGCGGTGGGATTGAGGATGGGTGAAGAGATGGTGAAGGTGGAGAAGGCGGTCGTTTGGCTCCCTACATATATGGATACAGGGTAAATCAGTAGTCCAGTCACACATTCATGATTGACATCGTATGTAGCCTTTCTCCTTCTGAGACGCATGAAGTAGATGGTATCTTGGGGAAGCTGGTTACACAACGTCACTCTCGCAATTGATATCACTCACAGCCATTCCAGGAGGTACTTCCCTCTTTCCTCCCCCACCCGAGCTTTTCACCTCTTCCAGCCCCCATTCCTGCCATTGACCCCCTGTCCTCCCGCTTTCTCCAGTCCATTCTCCACCTCTCAGATTCATCGACATACCCATACCAATTGTACCCAGTAAATTACCCACGCCCTTTCCTTTACTTCCACCTGATTTCTTCCCTAGACTTAGCGGTCGACCATAAGGGTATGAGGGGTGTATCTGATTAGGCAGAGTCTCATCCGCATCAAATCTCGGTGGTTCAAGTTCGATAGGTATATTGAGAGTTTCATCGTAGCCTGGCATCACCGACCAACCTGTCTCGGGTGGTTCGTCGAATAGTAATGACGAAGTGTAGGAGGAGGTGTGGTGAAGTACATTATACCGTGCGTCCTGTTGGGCCCAGGGTATATCAGCGTCAGCATTCATGCAATCTCATTCAGTTATCAGGTTACTTACTGTGATGCTCGTCGTCATACTGATCGATGCTTCTCAGTGATATTATCATAATCAAACATCAGCATAACTGCTGCATCTGAGAAAGTCAAAACACGTCCATTTCATCAGCTTGATGGTGTGGAGGTTGGTTGAGGGAGGTGACAAGCGGGCTTACGTAACCAGAAGGTGATTCGCCCAAACAAGAAGCTTATAAGAGGTAAACACGCGACTAACATCTCTGGGACATAGAAAACATTTGAACTCTGCTCTACACCTACTGCCCCCCTTTCCAAGTTCAACAACAATCTGGTTCATCTCTTGCTGTCGTTACACGTATCTGACGCGGTTCATTCAACAGAAGGCCCGATAACATCTGACATACTCCTTAAAAACACCGAAGCAACGGCACCATGGCGTCTACCAAAACCCGTAGAGCCCCTCCTACCAATGTAGTAATATCAACACCCCCACCGCAAAGCAGGAGTAAGAGTATGTATAGTGAAGTAGAGAAGCAGGGCTTGTTGGCAAATTTTGATATCGAGGGTGAGTCCGATCGCCAATCTCGAATGAGCTGGAAAGGCTGATCTGATATTCACTTGACACTTCTTCCTGTTCAAATAATTTGGTTCATGCTGGCTTCACCTTCGGACTGCTCGATCCGATGCACGATGACTTCTTTCATCCCCTGTGATAACAAACGATTGAATGCGAACCCAGTGGCCGACAAGACACTGTACTTCCGCTCAATCCTCTCCCGTACCCTCGCCTCATTCAGAATGAGGGAAGAGTCCGAGATCCTTTCTATTCCAAGGGAATTGAGGGGTATGACCTTAGCTGACTTGGAGAAGAAATGGGGCGGTGGATGGGCAGGCACGTTGCAAAAGATACGAAGGGAGAGTTTCGAGAAGAAAGAGAAAGTGAGGGAGGAGAAAGAGGAGAAAGAGAGGGAAGAGGTTGTTAAAGGGAAGAGGTGAGTTTAGGGTTGATTCCTTTGATCGCCATTTATCTTGCCAATGAAGTATACTGGAAGACCCGGAGAGTCGTCGCATATCTACTTGAGGTCCTCTACTGATATGTATAAGACTCACAATATTATCTGTACTGACTTACGCGCATGTATAACAGGAAACGTAATGGCACTGCAACCACAGATAACTCACCCGAACGAGGAAAGAAGAATCGTGAGTGAATCTTACAACTATGCCTCGATGTGAACGACAATAGTGCAGCTGAGCTAACAGTCGTGTTCATAGCTCGTCGAGATGCTCCAACGCCGTCTTCTACACGCATAGCTCAAGCACCTTCGTCTACAACACGAAGTAAAGCTGCTACGTCAGCAACAGATAGGAAAGGCAAGAGTGAAGCCGCACCTTCCACATCTAAAGGACCAAGTGTGAGTACAACAGCAGTCACTGCATACCACCGTCCGACGTGACTGTCGGATTCAGTCCCATATTAGATATAGCCCTATAGCTGATATTCATTCTTGTGCCAGTCCCTACCCCAAAATCACATTTTCAACCCCGCCTTACCACCCACACCTCTATTCGCCTCTCGATCCAATCCAAACAGACCTCTCACATCGCCTCTATCTAAATCCTCTACGAGGAGTAAGCCGACTTCCTCTTCTCGTACACAATCAGAACAGGAAGAAGCTTCTACCTCAGAAGAGGAGGAAGAAGAGAATGACGATGATGATGATCTGCCTAATCCGGAAGAGATCGAAGCTAAGATGTTATCTTCCAAGACGCCTTCATCGAAATCGACCTCATCCTCAAGTAGATTGAAAAAGAAGAGAGGACCGTCATTGATATTCCGTCAGTCACTCGCTGCAAACATCAATACTCATAATCATGATGACAAGGAGGAAGTAGAAGTGGATAGAAATGGAGAACCATTATCTCATATATCCCTTTCTGACGGTCGAACAATATCGTTCAACCCTTTTAATCTTACTCCCGGGCGGGTCGAGAAAGAGTTGAATCAAGGTGAACAGAAATTGTCAAAAGATGAAAAGAAGAAGGTACAGGAACAGATTAATGAACAGGTTATAAAGAGCTTGAGAGAGAGGATGGAGAGGTGGAAGGTATGATATTCTAGTATCGCTTGGAAGTGATAGAATTGGCAGTTTTTTGTTTTTTCTGCTTCATTTTCTGACTCATGGCTCTCTCTCTCCATCATATATCAACTTGTATGTTTCTCTTTCATGTTTCTTACTTCTAGTTGAATACCCATTTCAATACCCTAATATACAAACGAAGTGACATGAATTATATCTTATATCATATACCTATCAGCCAAGATCGCCGGCGTAAACACCACACGTATTGCATTGCATGTATTGTATTGTTCGATCGAGATCATCAGTCATGTTCACAATTCACATTGATATATGATAATATACATAGAGAAATCATCACCCATCACCCATCGATCATCATCTCTCAACAACAATCCACTCTTACAGTCACAAGTAACACCTGATCGCTGATTCACCATCCTGTACCCTGACTATGCATCTATCTATACGTTCATGGAGTTGATCAAAGAGATCAGATGAGCACTGTCAGATGCGTAATCCGGTTGAGCTACTTTCCTACATTGATATCTGACTCTTGGTTGGTCCTACATCAGTCACAATACACTTGTCAGCCTGCGGCTTTCTCTTCTCTAGTGAACTCCAGAACATATGGTTGAATCCGCCGAGTGACTTACATTGAATGAATCTTGTTTAGCCATCATTTGGAAAGTAAGTGTTTTACCAGTAGCTTTCTGGAAATACGAATTCACATCACTTCCTTCGTCCTATACATACGGCATGATCAGCTACAGGTAATGCGATCGCGGCTACCAACCCAGCTCACCTTCAGCCTCATTAACTCGTTGGCACTGATATCCATGATTTGTTCAGCTTGCTCGTTGAACGCTGTAATCCAGAATGATCCCGTATGATCCATCACATTCATCGAGAGGATATATCTGTAATAAGCAGATTGTCTGTCAGCCTGAACCTAGCCATTTCATTTGCGTGCACACTCACCGATGAATGGGTGCATCCCATTTTCTATCACATTTCTCACAGTGCCAACCCGAACCATCATCTACCACTTTCTTGTTACATCCCTCTGGGTTCGCACAAGCTGGATAACTGAAGGTCTCCTGTTTAACAAAAGCGATAGTCGCTGAAGTGGTAAAATAATCTGTCTTTTCAGACATTCCCAATCCTTCATCCTTGGCTTCTCCGATAGTCTTGAGTTCAGATGGTTTGGCTCCGACTCCCGCACCTGCTCCACCTGCTCCGGAAGTGTTATTCATGGCGTTGGTGTATTGTTGGAATTGGGTATTTCGTCCTTCCGCGTCGAACCTATCAAGTATAACCATCAGTCATTGATTAACGGACTGATACTGAATGAAAACAATGTGAGGAAGACATAACCGTTAACTCACCATCCCCTCAGTTGGTGAGCTTCAGGAATATCAGGATTGATGGACATTGTCGCAGAGCTGAACATCGATAAAGATCTACCACCGAAATCACCGACTTTGACACCCTTGAAAGCAACGACAGGTTGATCGTCCGCTTTGAATGTATCGGCTTGTTTACCCCACAGGGTAAGTCGGACACTGTGACCGGAAGAATCGACTAATTGGATATCTCGTTTGGCGAACTGTTGAATTACCATAATTGAATCGACTTGATCAACACACAAATCATGCAGGTGACAATGAGAGATGATCCAACTTACAGGTTTGTTGGTAGCCTTTGATGTTATTTCTCCCATTTCACCTACTTCCTTTACTATACCGATGACATCTGCGATACTGTCCGTTAGTGGAGACCGACCAATCGGTTTGTGTATCGACTTACCACATAATTCGTCCTTTTGCACGTCTCCTAGCTGATCGATTCCCTTAAAGTTGTACTTGACTTGAGGAACGGTATCATCATCGCACTAAGCAGGATTGTCAGCTAATTTCTTTCAGACGAAAAATGCTGTTACGTAGACTGACAGGTTCTATTTCCGTTTGGTTCTCAAACATGATCTCATACTCGTTATTGACATTGCTGAACTGCTTCTTGGCGATGTTGATACGAGCTCTTGAAATGAAGAATACCTAACCACCCTGAGTCAGCTAGATGCCTGTATACATGTCAGACCTAACAAGCTCACCTTTCCTTCTTCAAGTAAATTGTAAAAGTTGTCTACAGCCTCGTTGAACCCTGTAGCTCTGATCTCTCCCTATTTAACATGATCAGCTAGTCTTCTTCCTCAGACGATGTAGGCATCTACCATATGACTCACAGTCTCGTCCATGAAGGTGACGCTGAATAATTTTCCTTCACCTCGTTGATTCGAATAATGTTTGATATCTGATTTTTGGGTGACACGAGCTTTGATGGTCCATCTACGATTTAGTCACTATATCAGCTAACAGCGGAAGTCCGCTGGCCTGCAGCTGATCGACTCACTTGTTCTGATACGGACTCAATCCTTCGATAGGATATAATGGACCGACTTCAGCTTTTCCTCTTCCACCTGCACCCGCCCTAGCTTGGGCTCCACCTCTTCCAGCAGCCGATTGTTGTCTAGCTTGGAATCCGCCGACTTCCTGTTTGGGTACCGGCGCTGGCGCAGCTGATGTGGATGTAGATTGATTCCCTTGTTGCTGTTGTTGTTCGATGTTGGTGGGATTACCAATCTTCTCTCCATTCCATGGTACAGTCTCCAGTTGAAGGATGATCACGAGTCTTTAAAAACACCATATATATGAGTTACATTCGCACGAAGCGACAACGAGAGGATGAGCTCACTTTCTACCTTGTACTGCATTCGTTACATATCCTGTCAACTTGATCAATACGTTTCTATCTATCTCTTTCGATTCGACCATCCCATTGAGCTGGGTGGCAATCATAGCTTGAATAAAGTGTTTTCCATCTGATAAGATGAGCCTGTGATGCATGGTGCGAGTCAGCTTCAGACGTGGCCCGTCCCCATTCTTCGTCCAGCTGAACCCACCTGTATCTGTCTTGTCCGGAAGCGCCAGGAGCGTTGATCTTTTTGACGCTCAACACCTGAAGGGTGGGGGTGACCCCTTCAGGAGCATCGGCAGAATTGAACACCAACTCGCAGAAGCCTGCGGTAAGTGGACTTGACATTTTGCTTGAATGATAGAAGCGATGAGGATCAAGAGGTTTGGGTGTGAGAAGGAAAGAAGAAGGATGATGGATGAGGAAGAATGCACAAGTTGAGCAGAAGCAAAAGAAAAGATCGAAATAGATGAGTCAACCCTAGTCAATGTCATCAATGTTAGCAGACGGTGATAGTCGCGTATGGCTATGGAGAGACGCGTCAACTCAACTCTCTCCCATATGACCGACGGACGGGATCAATTTAATCATTAGATCATCCCCCCGCGTCAAGCTGGGTTGAGATGATGAAAGTACACCTATGAGAGGTACGAATTTCTGCTGATGCTCCGCTACTACTCATTCACATGGACAGATGATTAATTCGTGAAGTCCAAATCTCAGCAACAATATGCCGATCCGAATAACATCAGAAGAAGCTCCAGAAGCGGGTCCATCTCGCAGGTCTGTCCCCGCACGATCATCGCCTGAGTTGGATGGGGAGGATGACATGATTGAAGAGGAAGGATGGACAAAAGAGACGTTCGAGAATCGAAGCATCTCCAAGAGTACTCATTCGGCTATCCCTCAGGTAGGTGCATCCCTTGACTGAGGCTCGATGTCGTTGATAAGCTGATGTCCTGATGTGCTATGTAGCTACGAACGACGATGGACAAACTGAAAGAGGTCATATCCCGAATAGAAGAAGGTTTGGAGATTGTCAAGGAGACCGCTATCGCCCTTGAAGATTCACAGCAGGATGAACCTGTAAGCTGATAGCTTGTCACATGCGTCAAGCATGACATTGGTAGCTGATATACAGCATTTACAGGCAATAGACGAAGTCGAAAATTCATTCTTCAAAGCTTTGGACCAGCGAGAATTGCTTACTATGAAGATTGGAGTACTGGAAGATATAATCAATCAGCTGAGAGCAGGTGAGGAATATGTGAGTGAACGTATCAGTCCATTATCATTCAATGATCGTAATTGTTATTGATCAGAATGATCTCCCTGATAAAGTCAAATATCGAATCTTCCTATGAGCAATTATCAATTCCGAGGGAGACTGAATACCTGGGTAAATCTAAAAGGGCAAAATGTGAGTACGAATCTAACCACGAGCAGTTCAACGGACTGACATGTGAACACTTGATCGCAGATAAGAATTCGAAGGAATATGCGGATTTCCGCTCAGCTTTATGGGTGAGAGAGATCTGCAAAGACCAAGCTGAAGCCAAACTAACTTGAATTCCCGGTTCACCTACAGGAAGTCAATCATTCGACAGCTTGTCCACCGGTCTCACAATGGTTAGAAAAGGGACCGGACGATGAATCAGACGACGATGATTTCGATGTTGGTGGTGTTACCCAAAATTACAGATGTCCTATTACTTTGGTACTGTTCGAAGATGCCACTACCAGGTGAGTGCCTATACCTTCCCCCGCCATAGATCAAAATATAAAGCTGAATGTTGATGACATTACTCTTAGTAATAAATGTGGACACAACTATTCCGGAGAAGCCATTAGAGATCTAGTCGATAGTGCTCGTAAATCGAGAAGACCTGCGAAATGTCCTGTGACGGGATGTTCGGCTGTATTAGATAAGACTGATTTAAAGGTCAGTGCTGACATTGGGACAGGAGGGAAGAATGAGCGCGCTGATCTGTCTCATGGAAATTGTAGGCCAATCCTGCTCTACAAAAGCGTGCGGATGAATTTGCTCGAAGAGAGAAAAGGAGGGAGGATGAACGAGAAGAAGGTGATGATACGATTGCGATTGAGGATGATGAGGAAGATTACTAATTAAGTCGACCTGTGAGAATACCATAACATAACGAATAGAAAGTGAAACTGTGTACAAAATCGAACGAGAATTAATGATATATAATGGCGAACGACCGATACAAAACGAGTTCACACGCAAAGGCGTTGTAAGCTGATCGAACGTCGACAAAGCCGGAAGAAATTGGTCTGTATTTTCGGAGGGTCTGAGATCAACAATTCTGAATTTGCATGGTGTATTCACATTTGCATTGGATGTACGCACAAACCCGATCATCAGGTCCTACTTCAAACATCTATTTAGAAACATCTACCTCTGAAGCCCTCGTACAGTCGATACGCCATTCCCTCTTTTCCCCTGGTGTCTTTGATTTTTTTTTTGCTTTTTTCTGAATTTGTCTTTTATTATTTCTCTTGCACATTTATTCCATACCCATGATTGAAGCCGGCCTCATGAGTCAGCCCAGTCTGTAGTCCTGAGAAAGGTTTGGACTTTCAAACTACTATTGTTGGACAACAAGTTTGGAGAGATGTTCAATCAACCTCGGTTTCAACCAAGCCACGAAATCTTCTTTTTCTCTGCCTTGTTTCCCATCGCTCTTCTTGTAAAGAACGATCAATTGGGTTCGATGACCTCCCAATATAACGGTCAAATTACCATACTGATCATCTTCTGATTCGATCTCGTACACCTCCACACCCGCATAAGTGCTCTTGACTAACCTTGATTGTGAGCTACTCTGGTGGTCTTCGATCAAGATATGGCCGTACAATTTGCTGAATTGAGGGTTGCAGTGGAATTTCAGCTGATGATCAGATCAGCATGATGCTCACGATATAGTCATCCCAAGACATTAGGCTATATGATCTACTCAAGAAGTCACTCACCAGATCTCTACCATTACTCCATACTTTTCCTTGCTCAATCTTGGAGCATTTCATATTACAAGCCGTCAATACCTCCTCTTGAACGAAAGTGACATAATCCTTCTTACTCAACTGTTCGATGATTTTCTTAGCATTCTCATCAATCTCACCAGATGTACACTTTTTGTGGTTCAAGATATCAACGCAGTTTTTGGTCTCGTCTATACCATTATCCAGTAGGGTCATTTCTGACACCACTTCCTTCAGGGGCGTGGTGAGACTGTATCCCTTCAATTCAAGTGCTTTGTGCAGCGCCACTAGCGCGATGAATAGGGTTGATCCGCCAAGTGGGAATATATCCTATTAAATAACAGTATCATTTACTGATTCCTGCAGTGAGTGAGGAAAGAAAGGGGAAAAGGCGTAAGGAAGAAACGAAAATAATATATGTAAGTACGGTAACTACCCAAAACGGAGTATCACAAAGCGGCGAAAACGGCAAAGCTCTGGCATTCTGCAATCTCGATGAAACTCACCTCTCCCACTACATCCGTTTTTCCATCAAGCGTACCCATAGGATAAGATACACCCAAAGGTTCGACTTCACCATCAATTTCTCGGATTATGGCAATTTGACATCCGAACACACCGAATTTCCTGAAAGATTTTAGGATCTCGACATATAGGTCTCCGGGTAAGAGGTCTATGGTCTTTCTGAATTTGGAGCTGTCAGTCATGTTCGCTGTTTATGTCTCGTAATATGGAAAAAGGTGGATTGTCCAATATGTCAGAATCAGGATTTCGATGGGGAGCAGTTGCGTTGTATTGAAAAGGTTATCTTGTATTTCAGTATAAAAAATGAAAGGTTTAAATTCGCAGTATTTGGGATGAGAATATCGGACATTTCATTATTGAAAATTTGCATCTTGTATGATTCGAGTCGATTCACTTGTCACTATCCTTTGTTCGAAAGAAGCGAAGAGCTCCTTCAGATCTGGTGCGGAGAAGATCCTGCAGTGCTTCGGGTGGGTTTTGGTCTTGGTAGCGGACGAGTTGTCTCCAACGTACTGTATTGATCCACGAAAAACTGTTTGAATGCATAAGCTGCTACTGAAACTCAACAAGAAGGGGCCAGGCCAAAGCCAATTTAGGGAGATCATAGACATGGCGAAAGGGGATTCAGAAATTTGTTGCTTTCCGATCCTCTAAATTGAAAAGGCAAGTCACATCATTTGGAAGGAATCGCAGGGAAATATCTTTCTTTGATGTACAGGGAGAGATGCCTTTAGGTTCAGCAGATGCACGAGCACAATAACATATCAACAGCATATCACCCTGTTTGACTCTGTGTTATGGGAACGATACACAAATTTGGTGGGAAAGGATGTTCCGTGAAATTTCCTATCTCCCAGTGTGGCTACTACTTGCCTTGGTGTTGCTGTTGCCTACCACTGCTGAAGAACTTTGGTCCAGTACGGAAGCCAGAACAAAGATATACTTCCTCGTTTGGGTGTCAAAAATGCATCGGCAGCTTTGATACCGAAAAGAAAAGTGAGCCAGCCAATCGTGTCAGACTTACGACAACAATCTGGTCCGGAAGATGTCTTACCTTGAAGGTACGCTCGCACAATCATCATGACCACAGCCTGAAGATCCGTCAGAGTAGGTATGGAGTGCCAAGTGATGCTTGAAACCATTTGAAGTGCCAGTGGCTTGTGACTGTGTCGACTGTCCGGTATCTTGAGGCATGATTGTTGACTCTCATAAGTTAGTGCTTCGAGCAGCCTCTATGGTATTGAAAGGGTTTCAGGTTGGATAGAGTGCGGCACGACTCCCCAACCTAGAGTGTATCCATGTTGCTGCCAGGGGATTGAAGGTAACAAAGCCAACTGAGGGCTCTCCACAGCTTGAAGCGAAATGATCCTTATGCTGTCATTGCCATGGAGCGACTTCTCAAGCGATAGAAAGGATGTACGATATATGACGTCGCGTTGGCTTTTCTTCGTGCTGTACCAAGCGATATCGGGCAGTCATAGGTATCAAATTTGAACTCTAGGATGACGGTCTCCCAAACATGCTAGATTCCGACAGCTGTACACCAGGAATGACCCTTGAAACCTGCCCTCAGTAATGACATGGTGGATCAGAATATTGCCTTCTTCTCAAAGGACCAAACGACTCCATACACCAATCAGGGCATATAATATTCATGTTTCCTGCCTCACCCGATTGTTATATATAGCTAGGCAATATACTCTACCTCTTTTGCCAATAGAGACCAACCTCATCGCTGTCTGCACGAGTGATACGATGCATAGACATACTCGCGATAAATCGGATCTTTGCGCCCACGGTGCCATTATCTCCAAATTGTAGTCCTCCCATCACAGCCTCCGTAGTTGAGTCACTTATCTCATTCAGCTCACAGGATCTGTAAAGATAATTCTCTTGGGTCGGGCCGTCTCGGACGACTCGAAGACTAAAGTTTCGGCCCATGAGGTCTTTAGCAAGTAAACCACCATTATGATGACCATGACAGTCGTAGACGGATTATATACTGGTCGAAGGATGGACAATATGATTGTAAACTCACCTGTTTGGGCCCCTTCGACAGCTTTCATGCGCGCATCCTATAGATCCGTCGGAGAAATATCCCTGGACGTAATTATGTTCTTTGTACCTCGTGGTTGCTTGACCGGAGGAGGTATTTACAGTGGCCGGAGACCGTTCTCTCAGATGACATCGTAAATTTCGGGCTTGTCCTCTGCGGGATAGATTTCTTTATGGCAAAATGAAGATTTTAGAAGAACGAGTGCAATTAATTACCTTTGAAGGGGTGTTCTGGTATTTATAGCTTGCAGAAGGTGGAATGGAAGATGCAGGTGCTTCTGGCGTCATTCACTATTGTAGGAGAATATCCTCCTTTGTCAGTAGCGGGCAGACATATGGAGCATGAATACACGTTTATCAATAATAGTAAGTCTCTGTCCTTCTAATCCACTTTGTGATCAATCTTCTTGCGCGATCATGGGGGCCAAATGGTCTAACACGCTCGATCGGAGAGGCGTAAAACCCCTTGATGCTGTGGAGCTAAGTCAGGAAGGTCCAGATGTTCTTCTTCTATAGAAATGATTGAAGAATCACGTGTCGTAGAGGACATTACAATTTTAGCAAGTCTACAGCGTAAAAAGGAGAGCAATAGAAACGTAAAGATGGTGAAAGTGGCATTTGTACCCGCAATTTGCTACAGTACCTGTGGAGTAGCCTCCGGGAAAAAAACGTATAACGATATATATATATCGACTGCAGCGTGGTGTAGAGGCAATGGCATGTTACCAGCGCAGAGCTCGCTCATGCCTCTTGTTCCAGCGTGAGTAATAATGTGATGGCAGCCAAGGAAACATCAAGTCGTTTTGGGCCGCCATCGCAACCAATTTGGGAGGTCGCCTCAAGGTCGTGTTGATGCTGTGTCTGCTTCTTCTGTCAACACATACACAAAAATGATCATCATTCTCAGCAGACAAATCTCTTCACCATGAGACCGTACACGAATTCTTCCTCATTCCACCCTCAGCCATACGGTGCGTTCAATTTCATACGCTACCTTGTCTCTGTCATGTGTTTTGGTTCCCGAAAGCTTGTCCCACCAGGTGCCTCGCCGCCGCAGTCTGATCGACAAAGGTATCACTATGATTACTGTGAAATGCCTTTCAACCCACTCCCTTCAGGGTACACCTTCAACCCCTACGTCTCTTCACTTCAGCCAGCTCAAGTCTATCTTGTAGGTGTGTTCTTGTCCCAGATAGTCAACTTCACTACTCGACCAGTAAGTCGAATTTATACCACGAGGCTCAACTTGGGATAGCTCATTGCACTTCTATCTTATAGCAATCGTGGAATCCCTTCGACCCCCTTCCCACAATTTCAGCCCTGGTATTCCCGCATTGGGTTCTTCAAGAAGTTCGATCTGAAGTCTTCAACTCGCTGCCACCCGATCTGTTCAATCCGGATGGTGTCACTCTACTCCTACAGTGTCCTCCAGAGTTTGTCGAACAGCTGCATCAACAAGCCCAAAATATGAATCAGACTTATTCTGAGGTGATGTACTTCGGATGGGGACGCATGCCGATCTCAGAGAGCCCCTGACCCCACCCTCATTATGCAAGCCGCCTTTATTGATGAGGAATGAGGTAAGTAGCAGCACGACGAAGCATGCTACTCTGGAGCTACCGGGAATGACTAGGCTACATGTAAATGAGCGTTATATTCTGAGATATACGATTGATCATAGAACTCGTGTTATTTCATTCATTCATCACCTCTATAGTCCTTGTCCAGCTATCCTTGTAATGCCTACATCGAGTTCGTTTGGACTTTCACCGCCAACATGTAATAATTGGTTTATCCTGTGTGATTCTCGCTGTCACTCTTGGTTGTTGCTTCCGCAGACCCTCCTGCTGGATCGGCAGAATACGGGACGAAAGTGGTATTGGAACCAAAGCTCATTGTCTTCAGGAAATGTATCATCTTCTGTGAAATCAAAGGGTTTTCATAATTAGTGGAACTGACTGTAAGAGACTCGAGGAAAGAGCCTGAACTGGAAGAGCCCTGGAGCTCCTGGTGGTATGTTTTGTCGTCCTTTGGCATATTGCTAACAATGAGTATACCGAAACATATCAGCCTCGAGTGTCCAATAATCGGTCGAAGTGAGCTTACGGTTATCTTTCCTGTCCCCCTTCACGGGATGAGTATCAAAATCAAAGATGTTCCGGGAAAGAAATGCTATACATTTCGTTTCGCAATACTGCTCAAGTGTAACAGGTAAAGCAATGGACTCTCCAAGTAGTTAGCCTAAGTGACAATGAAAATGTGAGGCTGGCTCTGCATCTAACAAAAACAGAATTCCGAAATGTAGGTCATACTCAGCGTGCTTACGTATGAGAGGATCAGTATCAGCTTTGTATAGAAGACGGACGATAAGCTGAGGACCTGAATTTATCAGCAAGCATCCGGACTTCCCTATGACTGACGAAAAGCGGTACCCAAGTAGCCCAACAGCTAAGGGCTAATATTGGTGGCCGGGTCGGCTTTGGGCCAGAACACATCTGTGATAACTTCATCATCGATGTAATCCTCGTTGACAATATATTCATGTCTGGATCTGTCATTGTGACCACATCATCAGTCTTTGAGAACGACGATCTGAGACTATAATCTTCCTTTTGGCATAAGACGTCAGTAATATTATACGTCAGTGACTATCTTCCAGCGCTCGTCCTCATGGTCTACGTTCAGACCATTTGCTCGACTTTTGTAGAATCGGCCCGTTCAGCTGGTGCAGAGAACACTCTTTGCTTTATCGAAATCCATCCCTGCACTTCTGAGACTGATAATATACTTACCCTCTAAGCACTGTCACTCCAGCCTTCTCTGCCCCTGCGAAACCTCCTACAATGACCTTCGCTAGCACTCCGGCGTCAGTCTTGTGCATGTCGTGTGTTGCACCTTTGACCCATCCGAACTTGACATAAGGATATTCCTTCTCTAGTCTCTCAGAATTTTCAGGTGGATAGACCGTCTTCACGGATGGGTCTGCACCGAGGATCATGATTTCAGTTGAGGTGGAGGCGGATTGGGAAGGAAGGAGGTTGGAATGACTGAATTCGCCTTTGACCATGGCCTAGTCACTCAAATCAGCATCATCGTACAGAATCGCTAAGGACAGGTGCATGAGTGCACATCATCCCAAATCACTCACATCGCTCAGTTGCACGATGACCTCCGGATCTATCAGACTCAAACTCAATCTCCTCAAGATGGCCTCAGCTCCGATCCAAGAAGGGTTGGCTTTGAGTATGCTCTCTTCGGAGGGTTATTTCCTTGGTAGAATTGACCATCCCGTCTAAGGCCTCTTTGGTGAATGTTGGGTAGTCCAATATCGGTTCAGCTAATACCAGTCTTTTAGGTTTCTGATTTTCCGGGAGCGACGAGTACAGAGAGGATGCGAATGAAGAGCCGAAGGATACCCCCCCCCCCCGATGACCTCGTATGGGATATCTTGGTTTCTGAGATGGTCGGCAAGATGCTGAGTAACTGTTTGGACGTTGTATGGTCGACTGTGAGGTGCCCAGCCATGACCTAGAAGATCAGGTGCATAGACTCGCTATGAATTTCTCAGCCTGATAGCTGGGCGTGGAGTTGAACGTGCACTTACATAGCCTGCAAGCGGTCAGCATCGTACAAGCAGTCTGAGCATGAAGTAGAGAAATAGTCGATAGCTTACCTTGAGCGACCAGGATCTCAGCTACTTTGAACCATACTGTTCCAGTTCCCATCAAACCATGCAACAACAGAGCCCGTTTTGGAGATGATGGTTTGCCCCAAGATTGGATGCTGAAGTCGAGATTTGGCATGCTTACTGATGGCTCTTGCTGTGGGCAGTCGACTGGGGAAGATCAATGATCGGAAGGATGGTATGGACACTCGTCATGGCCTGCGATAAAAACAACAAGGAAGAGCGTGATAGATACTCGAGTATCGGCCTGAAGCCGGAATAACATTAATCCGATATGACGACGACTCATGCATAAGCTTGGTGGCGCAGATTCCTTATGTCCTGGTACTAGAGTGGCAGCATGAAAGTTCATTGTACTCGTAGTGAATTGAGTATAGCATTTTTTACTAGCTGTGCGTATTGCTTGTCATGTCGTCTGGAATCCTGCAAATGCTCTGACTAGGTGATCCTTCCGGGATGAACACTTCATTTCCTGAGCAACGACTTTTCGAGGTCAAAGGCAGAGTGAGTGCGAAAAAGCCGACAACGAATGTTGCAATAGAGCATCCTCTAGATATATTTGGCCACGAAGAGTCTTCGCAACTCCAGAGCAGAGCGCCCTCTTAGCCCGAAAGGGCACTGACACAGGTTCGGGAAAAGAGAAGTATATAATGACCCTGATTTCTGGGGAAGGCACCTTCGAGGTACAGTTCATGCACTGAGAATGCCTAGATATGTCGACTCCGGGCGTCTGCCTGCGGGGAGTGATGTAACAGACTCTGAGGTGTAGATATACTCTACATAGCAACCATCATGATGATGGTGGGTAGCGACGAGATCTCACCATGTATTGATGAATTGCTTGATGGTACCTTATCATAAATTCACGTGGGGTTATCACCGTGTGTCAGTCATCACGAACACATGCATCACCATACACATCGCATGCACAGCTCCCCTTACAGAACGAATTAACAGACTTCATTCTCTTTCGAAATCCTATCTCTTCTTGCTATACACGTCAGTGTTGAAGCCTGATCCGACTCTCTTGACCATGTCTCTACCAGCTCCAACTCCTTCCCTTATCCCACTGGCACCGATATCCAATCCTTCTCCTCTTGCTTCGAACACGACGCCGAACAACCAAGCTGATCCATCACCCTCCTCAAGATCCTCAAGTCGGTCGATCACTCCTCCCATCCCTGGAGCTTTTACCCGTGAGCCTGTACCTGTGCTCGTATCGACGACACAGGTCATTCCACGGAGACCATCAAGCCAACGATCCTTCAGCTCAAGTCGCACTTCTCTTACATCGTCTCCGCCTCTCATCAGCTCACAGCCCACCCCTATACTACCCATGAGTAAGCGTTTCAAGACGTCACCATCTTTGATAGAAAATCAGACAAGAATGCTGATCTTCAAACTCGGTTAAGATCCGAAGCAGCCAATCTCTTCACAAGATCTTTTCGGTACCAAGACGAAGGAGAAGAAGCAGGGATGGTGCAGTTTGAAATGGGAAAGGTGTAAAGATAGATGCTCGGATTGTTGTTCCAATGTGAGTTCGCCCTTCTTTTCTCAAATTCTCACCCGGGCAGATACACTGACAATACGTACACAGTGTCAATGCGAAGTTTCTTTCGGGGTCGCGATGGATTTCTAGGTGATATCTCGCAACGCAATGGAAACAAATCTTACTAGTACAGTTTCTAGCATGGAGCATGACATCGTCAGCGTATAACGATAGCAGTAATTAGACTCTCTTCCAAAGTTGCTTTCGTACTTTTCGATGCATAATATCCGTAAGATCAGAACTGCTCTATCGAGAAAGATTCCTCAAGTCACTCTTCCTCATTCATTTGAGATTTACAGGCTAAATCGCACTTATGTGACCCTATGTGCAAAGTACCATAATAAATCATGCCTCCGGTTCCATCTGCCTTATCTTTCGATTCTACCACTCGGAAGCCTTGACGGGACATCTCACTGAGTTAGTGGGAAATTCGACATCAGTTCCAAGACCGACATACCCTCATCGAAGAAAGCGTTGCCACTTACTTCACTGATGTCTTTGACCCACAAGGCCGGCAAGAGCAAAACCCAATTGATGAGAAGGTCAATTCAACTTCCGGAGGGTCTATCAGACTACCAACAAATCTTATTTTGAACAAGCATCCCTCTTCAGGGTTTAGGTTGAGTGTACCGGAAGCCAGACCTTCCTCAGACAACGTCACGGCCATCGAATGTAGTGCAGTTGTGTCATTTCCCCAAAGTGTGGCCAGTCGCGCTTTCATGGATTGGTGTTTTACTGCGCGGAGCTAGCTGGTTTGGGCAAATCGGCCACTCGATCTGCATCTACGTGCCAACGACTAGGAGAATGCTCAGAGAGATCAGTATGGAAAGTCAGATCGTCGTCCCATGCGGACGAAAGAACAAAGTGGACTGACATGATCTATCGAGATAGCCACCACGGTATATCAGGACCATATTCTAGAAAATCAAGTAATGAAACAACGAGATCCCCAGTGGTGTGAGGGGCGGATCCTGGTTTTGGTGTATCCTATTGTATATCTTTAAAACCATATCGCTTTCTAATGCGACTGGATACACCACTTACATGCTCTCCGTTCACACAGATATACACTAGCATTCTTATCGTGGTACGTCATCTTGGCATCGCACATTCCGAAAAACCCCGTGGACGCCTCCGGCGAACGATGAAAGGGAAACGGTACCTCAGAGAGAGTTTGGTGATTCGATCGCTGAAAAGATGGGGACTTTACAGCATTTTACTACTACTCCCTTGACGTGGTCAGTCGGCTGAGCCGCTGAGTCCACATTCTTCCCACATTCACTCTTGAAGTGCATGCACATTGCTGGAAGCCCAATGAGAAAGATAGCTGCAAAAATAAAAATCTCTGATAACATCGCTATTGTAGTGGCACATTCATTGGCAGAGGGCAATTGCGCAGTTTAGCCATACTGTAAAAGTGTCATAAGCTTTGAGAAGCCATCCTAATACATGCAATGGACAAAGCTAATGAAAAAGGCGTCCTTAGTTCTTGAACAGGTAATGGGTCTCCGTTCCCATTGCAGTAGTCATAACAAAGGGATCCGAGTTGACCGGTCTCATAGCAGACCCTTTAGAAGATCTCATGCCCAATTCTTCATCATAGTCAAGGAGTCTGGGAGAATCAGAGAAACGTCAGCACCGCTATCCCATGGATATGGTGAAATGTCCATACACTCACATTTTCCTCAGAGTTGGAAATTGTACGCAATTTGCATGAACAGTTGAGCAGTCCGCCTCACGGGCAAGCTTCAGCCATCGTGGAGGGATATATTCGGTCGCTTCGATGTTGTTCAAGGTATTGACGATTCCTTGCTTGATGGCAGTTTCTCCTTGGTCTCTCATGCCAGAGGTGTATAGATCCGCCAAGCTCTTTGTTCGCTGGGAAGAGGTTCCGGTACTGGTGTCAGTGTTCGCTTCCCGAGAACCAGATTCTACTTGGCTTGGAGCTTCGTCTGCGGTCTTTATGGTAGCGTCGGTGGGCTCAGGCATCTTTGGTAATGTCAATAGTCTCTGAATCACGCTGGTTGTACAGTAGGACAAGATAGGAAGGTTATCAGTCAAGTGGCGAGGCTTCACAGTCTCCCGACCAATTTATATGTACGAATTCGATGGACTGGAGTCTGCTCCAACAGAAGTCGGCTATTCAGCCTTACTTCCTGACAGACAATGGGTAGCGTATAAACAAAGGGTAGCGTATAAGTGATTTTTAGCCGTATACGTCACCGTGAATGGATTCAACTTTTCGTACATGTTCGAAGGCTCATGCGATCCATTGTATCCATGAATCCCTATTGTGTCTATCGCACTGGTTCTTACAGATCGAAAGAGCATTTGGCTAGAAGATACTCCGTCAGGAGCATTCCCTTGAGTTCCACCTTAAATTCTGTTACTTCGATGATGTCGCTTGCTCCTTGGTCCAGATGGTGAGTACCTACGCAAAGTCCTATCATCAGAATGAGGGTGATACACTGGTCAAGACATAATATTCCTGAGATAGTAATTCACTGTTTAATTGGGCCCACCACCAAATCCTCTGTATAAAATTGTAATGGAGCGATCTCAACGGGGCCGCTTCGACGGTCCGAGGAAAAGACTCCATGCACTTCATATAGTCACAGGATATAGGAACCAATCGCCAAAGACTTCATAAAACTCATTTGCTCAGTCGAAAATCGAAGTGCCTTCTTTAGTCAGTTCAGACCGAGGGGCTTTGGATACCATTCGTGGCAGGCTTTCTGAGGTGCAGACCTTGTGCTGGTAATGGTAATGTACGTTCCCGGTCAAGGCTTGTCCACATACAAAAGAAGGGAGTCGCATCGTACATCTCACATTGAGTTGTTCCCTATGTCACGCATTACAGGCCTATTAATAAAATAGGAAATTAAAACAAATAAAAGGGTACGCTGAAGAAAGTCGCCCGTTAGCAAATCGGAATTGGACCTCTGCAAAATATCATTCAAGTAACGATGTCATTATTACATCCTGTTCCCTCGTGGGTTCTTGACCCAGTCACATCGCTCGATTCACCATCATGGGTGAATACCCACCCTGACCTTTCACTATGTCATTCATCTTGATTAGCCCCAATTCTCACTACTTACTTAAGAAAGCGGTAAGTTATAGTATCAACCTACTGAGGTGGGAGTGAAGAACAACACTGGCCGTTACAGGAAACTGCCACTGGCACAGTAGGTTGGTCGGGTTCACCACCGACTGAGTATCCCTGAAACTTGAATGGACTGCCGGACCCGCCACTGGAAGATTCCCAATGAATACTGATATCGCCAAGGGTGTCACCATCGTCTGAGAGCACGTCAAGTCTCTGCGTGCCTCTGGTCAGTTCCGTGTTTGTATTGTCGGCTGTGGTAGACATGGCGTATTAGTGAAAAGATTACGTGAAGACTAGCTTTGAAATCAATTGGGCGAAGGGAAGAATCAAGAAGGTGATACGAGTGAGCACTTGCACTTATGGATGAAATCTTGAGAATGTAGCAGGTGATCTATTTATACCTTGTCGAAATCGGCATTGCCTGAAAGGTCACCGAATATGACCCTTTGACTACAATCAACGATGTGACCATGTCCTTGTTTCTCTTTTGTTCTGTGATGTATTAGCTGTTACTCGAGACACTGTCCCTTGCAGGAATAAAAAGGAGAGATAAACATGTCGTCAATGAATCTTTGCGTCATCTTCCGATACGCGTTCAGCCGTGAAAATCACTCTTTTGAGGTTGATGTCAGACATGTTTAGCTTCCACGGCCACGACAATATCCATTGAACCTTTCTTTCATAAGCTATGTCCCTTGGGCATTGTACGACGCATATGCCGAATTGTTGGTTCCGTTCGAAGTTGAACTCGAATTTGGATTTCTTGACTCTTGCTTCTTCTGCTTTGACTTCACTGGCGGTACTTGTGACTTCGTTCGTAGCGATATATCGGGATTGATCAGACATGTCAGGTCATAAGATCTCTGTAGGAATCTGGATTCGAGTGTTGCACGGAAAACACTGTTAGGATTTGTATAGGCTAGGTTGGAATGAAATGAAAGAAGAAACGCATACCAACGTTGTTTGATGCTCTATGTTTGTACTCTCATTGACTCGAGTAGCTATGTCATTAGCCTTCACGTGTAGCACCTATTTTCCTTTGACATCCTGTGACCGAAATTACTGTAGTCTCCAACACGAATTGAGAAGAGTTTATAAAGGTTGACCGCATCTGAAGCGAGTCCCAGATCACTCGAACGTGCTCCATCAGAAAGAAGTGTTTCTTACTTTCCTTGTGATATCCCACCGCGTCATTATTACAGAGACCGAAGTAATACAACAGAAAGTCAAAAGGTGCCATGCACTGTCGCGATCAAGACATATTATATCATACCAATTTCATACTAGATTATATATGCTACATCATGATTTTTAAATCTCCGTAACCTCTTCAATAAAATCGAAGGTACCTCTGACAGATAATAATTTATCCGATCCATTGACCGTTATTCTGTGAGACATATTGCACTGTCAGAACGCAGCTTCGGTCTATGATGGATAGGAGAAAGCACTTACAAGGTGCATCATTTGACCAGTCATAGCGTTGGACTCGGGAGAAGCAAGGAACACTAGAAGATATCATGTCAGTTTAGCTGTTCGTCCGTGCTTTGGAAATCAAGGACGTGTATAGCTTACCATACGCAGGTCCCATCTCTGCGGGTTGAGAAGCCCTACCATGAAGGGGTAAGGTACCAAGTTGCCATTCTTCCATCTGTTCCGCTGGTCTAGAAGCAGGTTGAAGTGGTGTGTAAACGGGACCTGTGACCAAATAGGCTGAGATCAGTTCCCGTGATCCTGACATATTTGGGCAGCAATATGACTCACCGGGACAGACGGCATTAACTCTGATTCCCTTAGGAGCCAATTGCATAGCCAAGGATCTGGTGAAAGTGACGATAGCACCTTTGGTAGAGGAGTAGTCCATCATGGCTGGAGATCCCTTGAAGGCAGTGACCGAAGATGAATTGATGATTGATGCGCCTCGTTTGAGGTGAGGGAGAGCGAATCTGAGTTGATCAGGGCATGTAAGTATGTTATACGAGCGGGATACATTGACCGAAGAGTGAGAATTCGACTAAACTTACTTGGTGAGAGCGAACATTCCTAAGATGTTGGAACGGAAAGTACTCTCGACATTCTCGAGCTCGATATCGGCCAAATCCTTCACCATAATCTGCTTACTAGCGTTGTTGACCAATATATCAAGTCTACCAAATTCCTTGATATGTTCCTCGACGATCTTCTTGGCGTTGGCTTCATCCATCAAATCAAGTGCGAGTGTAAGACATTTTTGACCATCTTGCTCAATCGCCTTCTTGGTTCGTTGTGCGCTGCGATACAAAGCGAAATATATCAAGTCAGATATGTCGAGCAACATGAAAGGGTGTTGGGTTCTGAACTCGCTCTTCCTCCTCTTGTGATAAGTATACGATAGTAACATCCGCACCCTCCCTGGCGAATTGTTGAGCAGCTGCTCGTCCTATACCTGAATCTCCTCCGGTGATGATTGCCTTCTTCCCCTTGAGTTTTCCGTTCCCTCGATACTGCATACAAAACATTGTGGGTAAAACATGATCACGATGCAGGCGTGGAAAGCTCCAATTGATGTACTGGCTAAACATACCTCTTGTAAGTATGGTTCACCGTCGTCATTCCACCATTCCAATTTTGTGAATTCCGCCAAAGGATCCATTGCGGTATCTTTACCAGGTAAGTTCTGCTTTTGTTTCCTAATTTCTGTCATTTCCTGATCACGCCATGCATAGTGTAGTATATCGTCAGTCCCGAAGATGTACTGACCAATGAGTATGGGATCTGATGATCGAACGGTTCACTCACCTTGTAGGCTGTAATGACCTTTGGTTTCTCATCTTCTTGACCCATTGTGATCGATGTTGTTTTGAAGCTTCGTCTGATAGATGTAGGTAAGATTGGTTTTCTGACTAGGATGGGTGTGCTCTTCAGTATACTTTGTTTCAGTAATGGATGAAAAGATGATAAAGGGAGTGAGAGAGGGATTGACATTGTATGTAGTAGTTTAGTACGAGTAGTTGTTCGATTTCGCTGGGATTGCTGGCGGTGAGCGTGAGTGAGTGACGTTTGAAAACATCCTGCTCATAAGGAATGTTTTATAGTAGATCGAGTGACGTCAAAGGTGGAGTAACCTCACTGTCAACAATTCTCCGATATCATACTTACTTTACGCACGGGCCCAGATCCAGATCCAGATCCAAATTCAGATTCCAGAGATACGGTTACATCACATTTGTCTGACACGGACTACCCTGTCATCCATCGTCACACTATGAGTAAAAGTCCCCAGGACATGCGACTGCCAACCCTCATCATCCCCGGGCGTACGGTGACAGACAGAGTATATATATACATCGTAATCTATCTCGCGCTGAAACCCAGAATGTAAAATGAGGTTATGATCACAGGACATCCATATATATGTCATTTCCCAACATAATCCACTTCGATACTCGCACAAGCGAATAAACACATCCTTTTCGATACAACTTTCCTAATCACCTCGACGTCCTCCCACCGAATGCATACCCTATATCACCCCCTCGCCTGAACTCTTTCATCTCAGGTGACATATTCTGGGCATTCGCATGTGCATGGGCCACAACACCTTCAACTCTTTGATTCCTCTTTCGAGTTTCTGAAACCTGTCTCTCCAAGTCCCTGAAGCGAAGAGACACATGATCAGCTAAAGTCCACTTTGTTGATAGTGTTATTACTTGTTACTCACCTAACTTGAGCTTCCAATTGCATGGCCCTCTCCTTCCCACCCTGTTTCTCCGTTTTGATTTTCTCGCCTGCTACCCTCAACCTATTCTCATACTCTTTCACTCTTGCTTCCCATTTATTCTCCGCCTGTCCAGCTTTCTGCTGTGCTTCTGCTAATCTAGCTTCAATGATGGCCAGCTGGTTAGCCGAATTCATAGCTCGCTTTTCGGCGGATTCAGCTCGGGATTGCAGTGATTTGATCTCGGATGATGAGGAGGTGGTCATTCCCGTACGATGGGATGAGAGTTGAGCGGTAAGTTCGTGATTGCGTGACTATACAGATCACATCATTTATGATTAGCATATATTGCAAAATCAAGTAATGCCAGAAATGACATGAGAATAGATGAAGATCAACGACTCACCCTGGCAGCCTCTAATTCACCTTCCTTGACTGCATATTTGCTCTTCCACTGCAACTTGGCCAATTCCAACTTCTTGACCGCAGCTTCAAAGTTGTCCAATGATCGCCATTTCTGCTCGAGTTGTTTCTTCAATGCACTGTATAACAAGTATAGCGTCAGCTTCGTTTGATTGAGGAAAATGAAATTGGTGTTACTGCAGAGTCATGCACAGTAGTAGTCAGGAGAACCCACCCTATGCGTTGATCAACAGACGATTCAGTTTCTTTAATCTTCTTCTCGAAGTCCATTCTTATCTGAATCATGGATTTCAACCTCTGAACAAGAGTATCGCGGAAGACGGTAAAGTTGGAAGGTGTGATGGCATCCTGATACGATTATAGAAGATCAATGTCATATTATACCCTGTGTGACGATATGGAAACTCACATCCTTGCCTAAGAACCTGTTTACATCCCTGTAAACTCTCAAAAGCAATTCACTTCTCTCCTGGCGCTGTGATTCAGATTGTTTCTGCAATGCGAATCTCTCATGTTGAGTCTCAGTCAAAAGAGGTTCGAGCTCTTCGATCCTTTCTCGTAGATGTATCGCTTCTTTCTCATGCTGCTTAGCGATCTATATATGAGGTGCACATCAATCAGTTCCCGCTAAAGCAAAAGAGGGTAGATGCAAAATAAGTTATGCTGGTATTCACCTTATTCGTCTGATCCAGCTTATCAGACATATGTAATCTACCTTGTCTCTCCGATGCCAATCTATTTTCTAAATCGCGCTGTTTGTCGAGCTACCATTCAGGTTGCAAACATCAGTATGAAGTTTTTCCCGATCCTAAGAGCCGAAAGATAGGGGACTAACCATTCTAGCCAAATCCAAATCCCTATCTCTCAATCCCGCATCCCTCTCTTCCAGGTCCCTCCTCAAAATTTCCAAATCCTCTTCAGCCCTGTTCAAATCCCTCTTGAATCGTTCCAACTCTAGTTCCAGACCGAACCTATCGGATGTATGCTCATCACCCAATTTCTTCCTTTCATCTTCCAAAGATCTAAGGGCGTTCTCCACATTAGATAGATCTCGTTCGCGTTGAGATAATCGGTCTCTCGTAGAATTGAGCTCCGCAGTGAGACGGGATAACGACTATACCATCAACAGGATGAATGTATCAGTATAATGGTCAAGGTTATAGCCTTTTATCGTGATCATATTGGTAAGAAGGGAGAAAAGTCCAATACCTCACCTGATCTTTCTCTTGTAACCGTCTCTTCCATCCTCCTTCCTCACTCTTTCGTTCCCTCTCTATCCTATCCAACTCCTCAACCCTCATCTCCTCGACCTTCTCCACCTGAGACAACGCTTCATCTCTTTCCGCTTGTAACTTCCTTCGAGCTTCTTTCAAGGCACTGACCAAATTCTCATAATGCGATTTAGCATTTTCGAAAGCTTCATCGGCAGACTTCAGATCGGCGTTCAAATCTGATTCTTTGATTCGATAATCTTCGAGCGCTTCTTCAAGTTCGTATACCCTTTGACCGAGCTGTGATTGGCGATGAGGAAATCGAATCAGTCCTGGCCCGCTAAAGAGGTAATCTTTCACTCACCTCTTCAACCTCCCTATTCGCAGCTAACAGCTCCCCATCCTTCTCCCTATTATCATTCTCGATATTCCTCAGCGTGTCCTCTAGTCGATCGTGAGTCTCAGCCTGTACAGCCTGAAGGTCTTCGATCTTGTTCAACGCAGCAGATAGTTCATCTTCACGATCGCGTAAAGCTTCATGTACCTCTTTCGTATCTTGTTCACGAGAGTCCAGAGCCTATATCGATATCGCGATCAGCTACACTGCACAATTCAACCTTCTCAGTGTGAAACTTCCACTCACATCCTTTAACTCATCTACTTGAGCTCTAGCTTCTATTACCTCATCTCTCCATTCCTCTTCGACCTGCTGTAATTCCTTCTCATGATCTCTCAGATGCTTATCAAGTTCGTTGTTCAGCTCTTCGACTTCTCGATCACGAGATTCCACATCGAGTTGAGCTGCTACAAGTTGATCTTGAAGCTCGTTGAGTTTCTACAAACAGGCATTTAAGTTATCTCCACCATTTGTGACTATGCGAGATACCGATGGTCTTGGACAGAAGCAAGAAATTCGCTCACCTCTTCCAACAGTTCAGCATCAGCTTCTGATAATGCACCTTTCTTAGCCAGCGATAAATCAGCTTGTAGAGATGCGTTCTCCTATTCCATCCAATCAGCTACTTCAACCCTTCGACATAATTTAAAATAAGAATGAAACACATACCTGCTCCAACTCCTGTACTTTATTAGCCAATCTACTCTCTTTACCCCTACTCGACCCCTCCGCCTTAGACTCTCTCATCCTCTCCAACTCTTCCTTGAGATTTTCAACCTCATCATTCGCCCTGACAGCTACCTCCTGAACTCTTTGATACTGTTCATTGGTATCTTCCAACTGTATCTTGACTTGTTCCAACTCATCTTCCAATTCTTCCGATCTCTTCCTCCATATCTTTTCAGATTCTTCTGTATCTTCCAACCTCTCTCTTAACCCTTCATCTCCATTTCCTTGGGACTTTAATGCTTCTTCAGCTAATCTCCGTCTTTCTTTCTCTTCTTTCCACATTCTCTCCAATTCCCTCAACTCTGATTTACTCCCTCCGGCCGAGTGCGAGGCAGCAGCCAAATCTCGATCTTGCTGTAAAACCAATTTCTTCAATTTCTTTAATTCTTTAGATAAATTCAATATCTCCAATTTCAATTTGACATTTTCGTTTAGGGCAGCTTCGATATGCTCCGGAGCCATGTTGGATAGTCGTTCTTTGAGGAAATGATTCTCGAGTTGGAGGTTGAATACTTCTTTTTTGGACTCTTCAAGTTGCTACAGACAGTACCATCGATAGAGTTGACATTAGCTTTCTTGCTATTTCTCAGGACAAGACGAAATAATGTTGATATGGCTGCAACTCACCTTCTCTTGATCACGCAAAGTCATCGGACCATTGTTTGACATATCACCCGCCGCTACACTATGTCTCCCACCCCTCCTACTCACTCCGCCATGATATGGGGCCTTCCTCTGAGCATATGATGTCTTCTGAGGTGATGCAGCGAGACTCAACGAAGAGAGGAGAACCTCGTCGTCTGTATTGTCGCCATCTCCATATCGGGCTCTCAATGGCCCATCTACATCCAGATCCGATCCAGAAGCTGATGATTGCGACGATACGCTTGTTTGACGTCCTAGGACTCTCGGACGCCGTGGGGCGTTGGACTGAGGTAAGCCAGAGTGAGAAGAGGATTTGCGAACTGTCGGTGGAGGTGAGAGTGAGTGGAGGGCGGACGAAGGGATTCGTTTGGGTGAAGAAGGTGGGGAAGGTGATTGATCATGTCGTTGAGCTATGAAAGATCCACAGGGTTAGATCCTGAGCATAAGAAGATACCTGAGATTGAAGAGAGACCACGACGTACCTCTGCTAGGTCGTCCGAGTGCACTACTGGCAGCATTGCCTGTCCTCGCCGCTCGTTCAGCCTGTTCCCTCTCCTCGTCTTCAGATTTGAAACTTGATCCCAAGGATCCCAGCGAAATATCAGGCAAAGTCTGACCGTGAGCTAAGACCGTCGCATCTCCGCCCGAAGGTGCCGGGGAGGCCATGAGTGCGGCCAACGAGGATGCAGAAGCCATGCTGAGTAGTCACGATGATGACTTGATGAGCTACTGTCAATGATAACGATATATGCCTCCTATATCGTCCTTGACATTCTTATTCGGGTAGATTGATGGTTGGGTTGAGAATAGGCCAGGTCCCGTTAATCTTGCGGAAGGTTGGTTGTTGATGTTGTTCCAATTGTCGTATATCGATTACCGATCTCCTTCTCGGCGAGGTAGCGCCTCTGCTAGCTGGATCAATGGGAATTTGGCAAAAGATATCAAGGTCGCCCTAAATCAGTGTTGGCTAGTTGAATGAACACTCTATGATGATGATATTGTTGTTGTTGTTGATTGACGTTTTGCTTTTGCGTGTTTACACTTTACACTTTACGCGTGGTCGAGAATGAAATCATACCACTCGTAATTACCCAGATAGGAAATAATCCATCATTGGATTTTTGGTTCTCCGAAATATTGACGACTGCCGGATAGATGGAGATGATCACTCGTGCTCGTAACTCGTAATCACCGGACAAGGTCCACTCAACTGGTTAGACTGCAGTCTTAGAGATATAGTCATGTCACTTTCATCGCCAAGCATGCCCTCCTCCTCTTCCTCTACAAGTCCGAAAGCAACCACATCGCCCAATGCACTCTTTCTCCCCTTCGATCCCAACTCTCCTCTACTGGTAGCCAAGGGAGTATTGACGACAGGTGAGCTAGTCAACCCTCACAGCACCGAGATAATATATCAAATCGGCTCAGGATCCTTACTCGATCCATCTCTGATCGTCTAGGTACAATCGGAGCTATCACCGGAGCGTCTATAGGTGTAATCCAATCCAAAAACCCCTTTGCGCTTTCCATCAATATGACAATTAACCTGTCTATAGCAGGTCTAACATTCTTTAGTATGTTCTCGCTCCTTCTTAATGTATCTTATCGAATTGGAGGACTATACTGACATTGCATATTGAGGATTTGTAGGTATCAGAGAATATCTTGTATCTCCTTTACTACTATCCATCGAACTCACCCCTTCTCATTCCAGACGACTAAGCCAATTACACAACGGGGAAGGAGAGTTATCAGAAGTTCAACGTGGTAAACTACCTAGTCTATCTGAAGTGAGGTGGGATAGAGTATCAGATAGCGCTATCGCGGGTGGCCTGACCGGTGGTGTACTGAGTGCTGCTTTCCGTAAGTCAACTCAACGCAAAGCACATCCGGTTTTTACTCATGTTATTGTTGTTGTTGTTATGCAGGTGGAAGGGCGACATTCATCAAAGCGGGTATAACATCTTCCCTAATCGCTTCGATACTCCAATTATCAATTAATCAAGCTAGAGTGATACGTTTGAAAACTTTAGCTAAACAGCAATCTAACTCCACAATAACATCACCACCTTCCCCGCAAAACACTTTGGAAGGTTCATTCATTGATCAGAACCAGTCTCAATCTCAAATAACACAATCATTCGAACAACCTCTCAAAAACCCCATACCCAATACGGATATTAATGTAGAATCGCAGAAGCATGAGACCAACATTACGTTCCCCGAAAGGATGATGAATAGCTTGACCAAGTTTTTGCCAGTTCGCAAATTGACGAACGAAGAGTATATCCAGACGTTGGAGAAGAAAAGGATGGAAGTGGATAAGAGGTTGAGGGAAATCGATGAGGAAGAGAAGAGAATGTATGATTGGGCGCAGAGTCAGAGTGGCACTCGATCATAAGACAGATCTTGGTGATGAAGTTGTCGAGTATGATCATGAAAACATATAATATGATACTCCTGACGATGCATGATCTACTAGTTTTGAACATGTACAACTGACATTCACGTCTTATCTTCGCTTTCCCTTCTAACATGCACCACGGCCACCATATTCCCCCAATCTCCCTCTCAATCGACACTTTCTTAATTTGTTTGTTTTTTTTTTCCGATATTTCTTGCTACCCATACAACCTACAACCTACTATAAATCCTCATACAACCAGTCGTGGCATCATATGATCTAAAATCTAGAGATATCTGCCTCCGTGGGGAACCCAGAATCTTGAGAACCCAAAGCTCTTCTACCTCTTGATCTACTTCTTGCCCCGGCCGATAATCCTTGTTTGGCAGCGATAAAATCGTCAAATCTAGCTTGGTCTGGAGAGGCAACAACAAGTCAGCTCGAATCGCTACTTCCCTCGCTGGATGTGTAGGAATGTTGGATTACTCACAATTAGGATGCCATCTGGATAAAGCGGGTCTATTTTGAAGGATATCATCCAAGTTCCATTGAATTCTAGCTTTGTCAAGGACCTATCATTGTACAAAGTAGATATGATCAGCTGATGGATATATTCTGATCATGGGGTAACTCACATTATTCGTCTCGTTATCTGGACAAATCACATAGAAATCACCTTCCTCAAATACTTTATCTACCATATAATCGACAGTCTGTTCGGGTGTCCACGCGCCAGACGGTTTGGGTGCGCCGGTCTTGGCTCCTGTCAATCCTGTGTGTACCCATCCAGGACTAGATATACGATCCCAAATAGGATTTATTAGCATTGATTTATTTATTGAACAAGTGTTTGAATTCGGAAAGAACGACTTACACGAAGAGATGGGCTGAACATCTACTATCGGGTACGTTTCGAAGTTCGTGTGCAACTGTTGATTCAATCGGATTGATCAGCTAAGATTCAAGCTTTAGTCACTTGTGATAAATTGACTCACGCTGTTCTGTAAAGGTCTTGACACCAGCTTTAGAGACGTTGTAACCTGCATTACCGCTACACAAAACATCCGGAAATCAGCCTTGAACATCACAGATTGATGATCGGAACATAGACATTTCGGATGATTCCTCTTGGTCATGTTCCATACAATTTATATAGCTTGTTTACGGGTCAACTCACGGTGGACAGGTGATTCCCTGTTTACTGCCCGTGACAATAACAGCACTAGCATTCTCCTGTCTAGCCATGATGGGTGCAAAGGCCTGACAGACATTCAACACTCCGAAGAAATTCGTATCTAAAACTTGATGCCAACTAGATTGAAGTTCGGATAAAGGTGTTGAAAGGGAGAATGCTGGAGTGGGTTTGGATATTCCCGCATTGGCCATGAGGATGTGGATCTGAAGTCAAAAACCATACAATATGTCAGCGAAGACCAGACCAAGGAGCCACAGAGTAAGGTAGTACCCCGTATAGGTAAACATTATTGAAGTGCAGACGAGTAGATATATGTTTTGAGCCATTTATGTACTCACCTCACCAAATTCTTCCAATACCTTATCTCTCAATTCCACTACGTCCTCGACCTTACTAACGTCCGTCTTCGTTGCAAACACCTCTCCTACCCCATCAACAGCTTTTACTTTACCAATAGCAGATTGTAAGGATGATTCATCGATATCGGCGAGGTAGAGGGACATTCCATATTTAGCGTATTTCAATGCTGCCGCTAGACCAATACCGGATCTGTCACATCATCGCATCGAAGCACGATTAGCTATCATTGACTAGAATAAACGAGTGTATGCATGCACGAATCCTCTATTGGAAAATGACTTGCACATAGGTGGATGGGGGTGGAGCACAACCAGATCTGATTGTACTCGGGTGATAAGGAATGAACACGACCACACGACTCACCCGGCTCCTGTGATCACTGCGACAGCTTTAGGATGTAAAATCTCTGAATTGGCCATTTTGAAGGCTTATCGGACTTGTGAATGTGTCGTTGTTGTCGCTTTCGATAGGTCGTGTGATAAATAAGAGACCATTGATAACATATGCATCGCATTCCATTCGATCCACCTAGGAGATGAGCAGGCCAAATGGCGGTATTGCCGGTCCGATACATAGATACAGGTTCTGACGTCATCCAGCTTACAACACTACCACCACCGAGCACCTCAAGCGACGGGTAAGAGGCAACTGCAGGTCAGAAGAGCACAATTTGGCAAAAGTCATAGCATCAGATCGTTACATATTCGAAACAAGTATGATATACAGAACAGCTGAGTAGAGTCACCAGCGTCGAGATCACCTCAACCAGTAATCCTCCCATTCACCAGCCCTGACCGCTTTGGACGTAGCATCCTTCAATCTTCCATCATCCCATTCAATCCAAACTCGCACTACGTCCAATCCTAGCTTCTTCACTTTCGCATCAGACAACTTCGTCCATGGACCAGGTATTGATCCCTTCGAGGGATGTTGGAGGTGGAAGAATGGTGCCAATTTCGATGATATCGAAGCAAATGACTGTCAACAAACAAGATGATTAGTTCTTCTGCCCTTCTTGTCTATATTGAAGTCATTATACTTACATCGGCACTGAGTATACTATACTTATCATCCAAAGCTTCTTTCCCCCTCAGTCCCAGCCTCAATAAGAACTCCAATATCTGCTCAGTGGCACCTTCATCCTTGGCACTCAATTCCCAAAGTACTTTAGGTAAACTCTCGAACCATGTTTGACATTTACCTCTCAATTCTGCGTTGGTAAATGGTATGTAAAATGGATACCTCGGATGCCGTTGTTCATGTATTTCTGTTAAAGAGACAACAAATCCATCTCCAACAGTGCGTATGGAGGAGGTCGAGCTTGTTCTCAAAAGGTGAGAAAGGAAGGCATCGCCAACTGTCGAGGGTATATCCTCCTCGTCGATGGACTTAGAAGGGGGCTGAATGAGAAGGGAAAATACGATAGGAAGCAGGGCAGTGTAAGCTGCAGGGGTGAGTTGGGGTGATAAGATATCTTTCTTTGGTGCCTATCGTACAATCAAGAATTAGCAATGTTCGATCGGCTTTCTAGAGTGACCAATGGTCAATATAACCACTCACGAGTACTTCAACGACCCATGAAGCCACTTCCTCCAATGCCCATTCATCTGCGCTTTCCTTGCCTTTCCCCTTTACGTTCTGTTTCCTCCTCATCTCTTCCCAAGTATCTTCAATGACCCTTACACGCTCTTTCCAACCTAATTCCTTCGTGTTCCTCGTATCTTTAGGCCAGATCAGCTCAACAGGTCTGGGAGCAAGTAATACTGCTAAATTCGAGTATACTAAAGACAGCTCGAATCCCGCTGTCAGTCCACTCGGCGTGGGGACTTTTAATCGATTAGAGGAGAAGGGGAACCATGCTGCCATCCGTTTTAGGAAATCCGATATATTACTTCTGACTTCTTTCAGTTCTGTCGAAGTCCTGGTCGACGATCGAGTGAGGATGGCACGGGCGAGTAACTCAGTCAGGGATGCGGTAGTGGTGCAAAGTGCCAGAGGGATATCTTCGGTAGATGGAGTTGATGATGTGGATGACGGTGAAAATGCAGTGGGAGCGTTCTCCAGGAATGTAGAGAGAAGTAAGGGATGTAAGGAAATGTATAATTGCTGAGAAAGAAACATGTCAAATGAGTACTCCGTATGTCTTGGCAATAAGGACATGAGATACAGGATTACCGACTCACTGATAGAACAGACAGAACTCCATCCTCATCCTCTTTCCCGTGAGCAGTCAGCCTCCCAACTTCCCATGAAATTTCCATTTCTTTCTGCAAATCCCATCCTGAACCTACGACCCAACCCTCTTGAGCCAAGTCTTCAAACGTGGGTTCATTCTTGACCTTTATCTCAACACCCTTGCCTTTGTCCTTCTTTTCTACCCAGCCTTCTAACCACTCTTGGTTACTCTGCTCTTCGCCCTGACCTAGACCTTTCTTGACAAACTCCATCATCGCTCGTAGGGTGACAAGCTTCGCTCCGCCAGTCAACCTCCCAATCTGACTATTCACCCCTTTCTCTCCTCCTAGACCAACAGCCAATCTCAGACCTTCGAGTATATTCGACGGTTCCCCCGGCCAATTGCCCACTACGTGTGAGGGCACGTGGGTGAGGAGGAGATGGACGAGTTTACAGGCGTCTAATCGGATTTCAGGGAAGATGTGCGAGAGTGATGAGGATGTCTGAAGGATTAGTAGAGGAAGATGAGGTGAGAGTGTGGACTAGAAAGGTAGATGTTGTTAGTATTGGTCATCTAGTGGATATAGGGACAAGGAGTGGGAATAACGTACGACTGGAAGTTGAGGGAGGTACCATGCTAGAAGACCTATCAAAGCCTTTCGCACCGTTGCGTCCTAGTATTATATTATCATCAGCTTCCACTCTACGAAGGACTTTCATACCGCTCTGGCCAATGATTCAATTCTGACATGAAATGTAGAACTCACATCATCGGAAACTAGTCCTCCTAAAGCTCTAAGGACTTTCCCAATGTCCCTTCTCACATCAATCGACAGGATTTCCTTGACTCCTCCTAAAGATTCCCGTCTAACACCAGCATTAGGATGTCTGAATCGGATAAACAGATCTTCCAACGTAAGACCATTGGCGGTGGTAGGTTCGCTTGGACCTAGTCCATCGGAATTAAGGATAGCTCGGGAGATAGCTTGTTGTCCAGGTAATGCGATAGCTACGGACCGCACAAGTCAACCATTAAAACTCATCCATAACTGTCTTTCATGCCAGAAAGATGAAGTGCGCTTCACTCACACCTTGCCTTGAACGAGGTGTCTGTAGCATTACTAGCTTGTTTCTTCCCTTTACCAAGCTTCAATTTCGCTTTCTATCAAGAGCAAATCAAGAATATCAGCTGTGTTACCGGGATTGCAGCAACGGCCCAGAAGAATCAGCTCACAGTGAAATCAGCTTGTTTCTCCTTCTTCTTTCTTGTAGCTTTCGGCATTTTGCTGATTATATTTATGACGCTATATCAATTGTTCGAGAGAGCATGTATCAAGTTCAAATTCGGTCTAGACGTCAACTTTTGTGTTGACATTTTCAGGTGGAGGATTTTAGGAATCTATGGTGTTGTTTTGATGTCACGTGATTTAGCCGATTTCCACCATATGACACGGAGACGGAGTACAAAATACAAGGGAGAAGGGACGGGGACAGAGTCTGGGAACAGGAGGTGCAAGAGGGAGACGATCGGGTACGAGGTGATAGCGACGGGCCCGGAGAAGCGACCGTTGAGAGTAATGAGAGAAGCGAATTCGCTTATCATGGTCAAGTGGATTTGTGGCAGAGAAGATGAAATCTCACGATTTTATGTCTGAGGTCATCTTCCCTCCTTTCATCATTATCGAGTCGAACATCATGACAGACAAGCAGATCAACTCATATTAAATGGATGAAGGAGATAGATGGCTATATGAAGGCCTTCAGGGGTAATTTCTGCCACTTGATCCTCTTTACTGCCCCACAATAGATTCATCTTTCGCTCATATACTGATTTACCATATAAAATAAATAATCTGAGTCATGTCATCGAATACTATCACATCTGCTTCTGAGATACTACCTTCCTACCTCCGCAGCTCTGAACCTTTTTCCCCCTTTCCCTCAAACCTCTCTACCTTGTCAACCTTTTCTTCGCTTAGTGATCCCTCTAATCCATCTAAGGACTCTCTTGGATCGTCCCATGCCGGTGACTACAAGGGCGACAGACTGCTTCGAGATACGTTCACAGGCTCACCGGCCAAGGACGCACGTTTTCAAAACCAAAGGCAACAGCTTCAAAAGTGGTACTCTGATTCTTCGGAATTATCAATCATTGGGAACAATGGTAATATAAGTAAACCCAACACATCTAGACGAAGCTTAAAGAGAGATACTGCAAATTCCGTCCGATCTGCTCCATCCAAATTCCCAAGATCGAAAATGGGACCTAAAGCCAAAGCAAGAGGGTTCCGCTCTCTCCTTCGAGAGCTCACAACTAAAACCAGCCTCGCCTCTCCAAGCCTATCAGCCAAAGATCACTTCCTGTCTTCAATCGATACTAGCAAATATGACCAAAAATATGTCGATAACCTATGGGAAGCGGCATCAGATTGGGCCGAAGATCTGCATATCAGAGGTAGGAAGTTCAGGATCAACAAAGGTGAATGGATTTCGACTGTTGGGATGAACTTGGATGCATTCAAAGCTTCCATTGCTACTCAATTACTCAGATCGGACGATGCAAAGTCTAAGACTTCGGAGAGAAGGGTAGAGAGACGGGTGGAAGAGAGTGATGGGATGGTGAGGTTCAGAGATAAAGGTAATGCTTGGAATTTGAATCGAAGGTTTAAGAGGAATGACGCTTCTCAGCTGTGTTGATAGCGCGTGATGACCTCATGCATCTTGTCCATGATATATACATGAACTGTATACGCACGATACAGCTAGTAGTGCTAAATCATTATGACATGCGTCGTACGACTGCCATAGTGATATGTTACCCTGCAACACACATGTCACTTCATCTCTTCCAAACGTTTTCTTGTAAGAAGGAGACAATCTACAGTAGTGCCTTGTTACTTTGGTGATCTGCCACCCTCCGACATGACGAGTTGTCAATGTGTTCTCAAGCTGCATTCACTACCTGGGTACTGGACAGCTCGGGGTCGTCCTGATCTGGAAGACAGTCCCATTATCTCACAGCCTCTGCCCAATCACGGTATGGGTAGGTCAAACCTCGATTGGTCTGCTAAGGCCTGAAAAGCCCATATTCTGACAAAGGCGTTGCGGTAGTCGTCACTCCGATGCTTTCTCCAGAAGATCCAGACGTTGGAAAATTCTTGCATTGGACATGGAGGGGACAACCAATCTGTGCATTTCGAGTGAGTCACGTATACTGTAGTGCTGTATTAGTAAATCAACAATCGGATCGAATCCGGTATCAAGATCCTGTATGATACTTGCTATTCATGCTGACATCCCGAGTCGATCAGCTTAACTGCATCAGACTTTCCCTGTGGTGGCGTCCGGTCTGTTGTACATCTCCAAAGAAGCCATAAGATGCGTAGCTTCTAATAGTGGAAAAGGCGTGTAAAGTACGATATACAAGAAAGAAAGAAAACGAGCACAATAAGAAGATAAGTGTGATAAGCGGTCGTGCAGTATGCGGTTTTTTGTGGTGGAGTTCTACTTCTGATGTCTGTATGTACGCTGTGTTATCTGTCAAGATAGGTTACGGGCTGTCAGCAGTTCATAGTCAACTCATCTTTGCATGATGCTCAGATGACTCGACGGTAGTCACACTAACGTGCGTTGCAGCAACATAATAGCCATATAAGACATCTATGGCCTTGGAGGTCGATGGTAGCAAATGCTATCTCTCCAGTACGGGAGACCGCTTTTCAGATCTGGAACACTATACTAAGGGGTCGGCACATGTGTAAGGGAAGATTTGTGGCAATACTACATTCAGAAGGTAGCAGTAGCCCAATTCAAAGGATCCTAGATGAGTCGAAGCCCATCAAGCTTCGGCTCCACTGGAAAGCGCCGGAAATGTCCATTTGGACATAGCTAAAGTATGACGACATTTCCGAAGTGAAATGGAAGTCCGAATGACATTCGTATTCGAAGTCCGTGACCGAATAATCACGTCCTAGATTACCATTGGTGAAATGTGCCATTCTTTGTGAACTCGCATGTGAATCGGTTTCAATGCATGGTCAAGAGTAATGTTTTACACCATAAATCGAAACAGGGCCTCTCTCTAAGATAGAATAGTACTTGACAGTACAGCCTCTAATTTACATTACAAGTCAAGTCATGAATTCAGCTTATTCACAGGACCGTGATGACGAGATCACCTCTGGGCAGACTACCCCTCGCGCCAAGTCAATTCATCACGATGATACATCTATGTATACCCAGAATACAAATTTATCTACATTCAACCCAGAAGAACAATCTCCGAGCGACACGGCATTGAGCGTTTTCTATGATTTAGTTACTGAATTTACCAGACGCATTGAAGAAGCCCATTCAAAGTCCATGGAAGTAGACTGGATCAGGGTAATGCGCCATTCCGGTAACGCTAGGTCTAACAAAGGCCCGATAACGTCAGAGAAATGTTGGGAGATTTGGTACTCTGCTGGAAAGACTATCAAGGAGTCATCTGAATCAGATCGGACCGATGACGATAAGGATATTATTGTACTCGGAGAAAGTGGAAAACATCCAGATATCGATATGACGCTTTCAGATGATGAAGCTTGTCAAGCCGCTTTAGCTCATCTGAAGATGTTCGAATGGATTGAGAGGAGAGCAGGGTCTAATTTGCCGGTGGAGGAAGCAATGGGGGGAAAAGAAAATAATACTCGAATGACGTAGAAGGAAAGAGGTCATATTGTCCTGTAGAGCACATACTGGATCTGAGGTCGCCACATGCAGTCGTTCAGCATGTTGATCTCTCCCATTGCAGATGCTATTGATAAACTATGTCCTGCTATGTATGCATTTTGTAGATGATCTATGAGCTATTCACCCTAGCTAATTCATCCTTCACCGCACCCACTACCAGATCATACACCCTACCTATCGTACCCTCTACGACAATTCCATTGTCACCTATCTTCTTGACTAACACCACACTTCCAGATTTTACTTTCTCCTCTGGCGGAGTGAGTAATCCAGGTCCACACAGTAGGGTTCCTTCACCTGCAAATTCAGATGGGATCGAAGGTTTCAATTTGGTAAGATTCGATTTGAGAGAGGTTAGTCGTAATGTACCAATGTACAACGATGATGGAACTGAGGATTTTGCAATAGTGTATGGTACAGGTACTTTCTTCTTCGTTGTGACCACCTCATTAACATCTGTGTCTTTGCCTTGTTCCGGTTCAGCTTTGACTTGCACTTGGTCGTCTTGAGCTGTCTCTTCCGTAGCTTCCTTAGCTGGTTCGCTAGTCATCTCCACATCTCCTTCTTGGATAGTTTCGACTTTCTTCTCCACCTGTTCTTCCTCGACCGGCAGGGGTTTGACCAGTTCCGAACTTTCCAATACCGGAACGGTTGATCCAGGTGCGAAAGCGATTTTACCATCTATCATGGCTACTTCATATCCTTCGAATTTGGACCATTTCTTGGTCAATCCAGCCGATATGGTATCACTCAAAGTGATAGAATACGACTGAACGTGTTCACCTATCTTCACCTGTTCTTCCGTAGCAGGGACGAATATATCTCGAGTAACGCCAGAGACAGAATTGAGGTATTTCACCAGAGATGACGTGGTGTCTTGTTCGGATCGGACAAGTATCTAAGTATGACCGATATGCAAGGTTAGTTATATGAGTTAACCGAAGACGAGAGAAAGTGAATGGACTCACCAATTTACGAGGTTGTAGATCCGATATGATAGTTTTGATGGATTGACCATCATGCAGACCTTCCATATCCACGAAGAATATGGATGCTCGCAAGTCGAGATTGAGCTGTTCTGAGATATACTTTGATGGTGGTTCGGGTTGCACTTTCTGTAAATACGGAACATAGCAGTAATGGTCTCAGCAAGTGCTCTAATTCGCTGTCGATCGAAAGTTATAGAAAAACCATGGAAGGATATATCACTCACCTGTTTCTCTTCCTCCACCTCCTTTTGTCTCTTCTTCTCCCTAACCTCCTCCGTTTCACCCTCTTCCTCAATTTCCCTCCCTTTCCTAACCCACTGACCGATATCCAGTCCCTCTCCATAGGCATCAATCTTTCTTCCCCTCCTCTCCAAGAACGGGAACATCCTAAATCTGGTCATTTCGCCAGGTCTATTGTACACTCTCATCTGTTGTCCTTTCACGTATATATCAAATGACATTGTCCTATTGACATCCTCTCCATCACCCGCAAATGCATTAGCATCTTGCCGTCTCTTCGTGATGACAGGAGCCATGATCCCATCATCTTCATTGATATCCGATTCACCCGATTCCGACTCCGAGTCAGATTCAAGATCATCAGCTTCCAACATCCTTTTCGATCTGTCCAACGCTGCTTGATGAGCCGCTTCTCTTTCTTTAGTCATCCGTTCGCTCTCAAGGTGCGCTTCTAACTCTACACCAGCTAGAGGAACTTTCGAATCCATCTCTATCTGTAATTGGCCTTTCAATCCTCCTAGTTTCCCGATCTTCCCTTTACCCCACTTTGACGCTTCTTCTTGTTCCTGCTCCCATCGCTGATACAGATCTCGAGCTAAAGTGGTATCCTCTCCGCGAGAGGTGAGAAGGATAATGTTCCCTTCGGTGCTCGCCATAGTGGTGAAGAGGAACCGTGACGGACCGTGAGACATGGATGGGGGAATGGCCAAGACAAGTTTGGGTCTCATGAGCGGGTACGCCTGAAGGAGATCGGAAGGCGTCAAGAAGAATTGCACATGTCTGATTAACCATTCGCTCATGAGCTTCTTCCTTGATAATTGAAGAAAGCAGTGAAAGATTGTGCATACCTGAAATCCAAAGCACCGTATTCCGATCCCAGAGCTGCACCAGCATTTCTCCTCCTCTTTCTACCTTTCTGACCACCAGCTAGATCACCTACAGCCACTTCTTCGCCACCAGATTCTTTGACCACACCTCCCATCCATTCTATCAGACTCCTAGCAAACGATACCATATCTTGTCCTGTCCTGCTGACAAGGCATAAGGGGTAAGGCCACGGGTCGCTGGAAGCTTGCCGCCGCTTATTGGTAGGATTCAGTTTGAACGTCCAATGTTGGTCAAGCAGTATCAACAGTTCCAGTAGACGTGGTGAGGGGTCACAAGGTAGAAGAACAGAGTGATTTGATTCGAGAGTGGAAGTTACAACATCTACGAATGACAATTGAGCTTCGTCATGCCATGAGCCAAAAATATGGGTGCTCACCTAGCAATGCTGTTTCTCGTTCCCTTCTCTTGGGGTTGACCACCTCACTTCGACCTCCCTCCACGATCAACAGATCAGGTCGTAACACACCTTCAGCGTATCCTGTTGGACCATTGTGACCTATGACATGCATATAAGCATCCTATCATATATCGTATCCCACAAGGTGAAGATTGACTCACCTCCAACCATACCATCCAGATGCCTCTCACTTGTATGATTGATCCCCACAGCATATAGGATCGTACCCGACGTGGGTGAACGAATCTTGAACAACGTTCCTCCTAAGGTATGACCGGAAGGGAAAGGCGTCAATAGCAGATGTGAGAGATCGCCTACATCATGACCGTTAGCGGATAAGTAATTCGATATTGCGCATGCACCTACCACCAAGATGTAGAGGTTGATTATATCTGATAGCCTTTATCCAGTCAAAGGCTTCGTGGACCTCTTCTACGGTAGGCACAAACGGCCCTCTCAGTGGTTTCTTCCCCTTATCCAATTTGCTACCTTCTATTCCACTTGCACTAAGTGAACTCCCTTCATCCACAGGACATTCCGCTCTCCATGATTCTACTTCCGCTAGACAGACCACTCGTCCCATCTCCACCGTCGGCTGAGTAGCGTATACAGGACATGTTAATCCCCATCTCGCTCTGGCGTAAGGATACAGGGAGAGGTAAGTTGCAGGAGAGTGTGATAACAATACCAAGGAGAGTGTGGGCGCGAGTCTGCAAATCAAGCGCAAGGATAAGTAAAGTCCTTGTTTTCGATACAGCAGGAACAGGCATGTTTGGTCGACTCACCCTTTGACTTTCTCCTCGTACTCCCAATTGTCCTGCTGCGAGCTGGCCCGATAGTCCCTCTGTCCCAAGTCGAGCAGTATCCTCGCCTCATCCAGCTCTAAAAGGTAACATATCGGTTCTGACGAGGAGGAAGCTGCTGCAGAGGAGGACAAGGGGGTGAGGGTGATCATGGTATCGACGAGGGTCCTTCACACCACCTCCTAGACCGAGAAAGCAATGCAACGAACTGGATACACCGAGGTGAGGTGATTATTGGTGTATTGGCCGATATATGACTTGTCTCTGCGATAGTGGGTGAGTGGGCGATAGTTATGTAATTTTATGAGAGTGAGTAAGACAAGGAGAGATGAAAGAGGAAGAATGTGGAAAAGGGGGGTCGGGATCAAGGATTAAGGATCAAGGATTAATCGGTTCCTGAGTTTGAAAGTGTAACACACAGGATCATCCCATCCCATCCAATCCCATCCAATCCCTCGAATTTCGTGTTCCAATACAACGTTACAACAGGACCCATAAGGCATTGACAATAGCACAGACATCGTAGAACAAAAAGCTGACCCCCCCCCCCTTCTCAACAACTCCAACTGTATCTCGGTATATGACTATGCGTTGAACATCATCACCGAAATTCTCTTCACGACCACCCATTTCACCTACCGTAATCTCAATTTATCTCCATCACCCCAGTATGGGCTCTCCCACCAAGCAGCATTTCTATGCCTCGCGGCCGTCCTCTCGTGCAGGTTCTCGACCGACCTCTCCATCTACACCAGCTGAGGTTCGTTCACAGGCTGTCGCAAAGCTCAAAAGAGCAGCTTCTTTACCCCGACGACCGGATGGAAGGAGACCTTCCCTCGCTCAAGCTATAAACGCTGAGCATAGTACCGTTACGAATCATCAAACCGCACAGACCTTCAACACCCAGAATGAGAATACCAACACGTTGAGTGATCAACAGCAGCAACAACAATATGCTGGACCATCCACACTTGACGTTTCTCCCAATCCATCTGAACCTCAAGAAGTACTATCACCTTCACCCGTAGCGACAACTTTCGATCACAGTAACATGTACCCTTCACCTACTCCCGGACCGGCAATGCAAATGCAACGATCAGTATCAGCAAACTCAACATACCATATGGCATCTCCTATCGGACTCCATACACCTCCAGCCGCAGATTGGGCGGCTATGCAACTCGCCCAATCCTACCTTCCTTCCTTGACGCCAACATGTCTATCACCCAACCCATACCCACACTCTGTCCCTATAGGCGTAGGACGTAATACACCCAGTCCGCTGCCAACATTAGGCGAACTGGCCACGCTACAGAGGTCCAATTCTAATGCAGCTAGAGCCCATGCTATGTCAAAGCTTACTGGCGGGAAACAAGCTCCACAACCTGAAGATGAGTTTACGTTATCCACCCCTTCACGCGTCAACCTCACCAGAGCAGGTACGTTAGGTGGACCAAGGATGTTAGGTTTAGCTATCAACAAATCCCATGCTGCTGAAGCTCCCATGGAGGATACTTCCCCTGTTTTGACGTTGGCAGAAGCTAGACCTAGGTTACAAAGGAGCTTTACCGTTTCTTCCTCGAATATGGGTGAAGAGAGGAGAAGTGCGGTGGGAAGGAGGATGGTGGAGAGATTAGCGGAAAGAAGAGCTGCGAGACAGAAGGAAGAAGAGGAAGTGAGGAAGTTATGGGAGGAACGAAGAGCTCAAGCGGAAGTTGTGGGAGCGGAACAACATGTTGATCAAGATGACGAAGACCAGGATGTTCCTGGCGAGGAAGCTGGTGATGATGATAACAACTACTACAACGAGAACCAGGAGCAAGCAGATCCAAATCAGCATTATCATCAAGATCGCGATGGCCATCATTATGAAGCTCGACCGGACAACGGAATACCTCAGTTCGCTCGACATTCACCTCAGGAACCACCTCAACCTGAATTTATCCCCGCTCATGGCGGTGATCTACTTGCCGCTGGGGCAGCATCAGGTGATAGACCAATATCGAGGGGAACCATGATCTCAACCCAAGAGCCATTCGAATACGAAGATCATCTCCGAAGAAGTCTATCTAGTAGGACTGCTAGAGGTGCAGTTGGTACTGCAGAACCTTTACCTTCCATCGTAACCCCAGAACATGATAATCAACGATATACCGAGAATCTCGCTCATACTGACGTGCAAGTCTCCGATGAACCTCTTCTTCCTCCGAAACCCTCGTATGCTACACCCACTCGACCCGGTCATGCACCACATAGCTCAACCTCGACGGAAAGTACCATACAAGGATCTCAATCTCCGGGCGGATCAACATTAAGTGGTTTAGACTCAATGATGTTTGTCATGGGAGGTTCCTCACTTCCGGGATCAGCGGGTTTAAGACCTCCCGGAAATGGCCAGCACTGGCCTCAAGAGGTTCATGAGGGTAGTGAATGGGGAACACCGGCGAAAGACCTGCATCGTGAGTGATCGCTCGGACTCGTTGAAGTATAAACTCGTAAGGATGGCTTTTGCTGATGCACTTTATTCCCTATGCAGAAGCCACATTCACCGACTCTCCCATACTCCACAGTCCGGCTGAATTCCACCAGACTCAAGTCCCTTTGACTGAAGTCCCTGTCGATGATGAAGGTGATCTCACATCTCCTTCTCGTACCACCACCCGCACAGATAGTATGATGTCTTGGGAAGAAGTTGGCGGTAAAGAAGATCAGGAAATCCGGGTACCTACCGATAAGACGTACCATCAGAAAACCGGTAGTTTCTCTGCTAAACTCAAGGGCAGTGTCAGATCTGCTATGAAGAAGAGAAGTCAAAGTAGAACATCTATCACTAGCTTCACTCAGAGTCCTCCAGCCAGTCCGATGAACCTTCAGCCCGCTACTTTCAGTCGACGAGGTTCCGAATCTTCCAACTCGCCCTCTTACTCAAAGGAGCATAGCCCGAGACACCAACCATCTGTCAGCTCACTGTCGCCATCAATCGCACCTGATCCTCAAGCTGCTCTGTTGCTTCAACATCAATTATCAAACGAGCCATCTCAAATATCGTTCTTACCTCGAGCAAATCTCAATGATCCCCGAATCATGAGCGCCAAATTGTCTCCTTTCCCCGGTATAGCACAGCTGGAACGAAAGAATACTGATGGCACCTTGGCACCGGGCGAACCTCCTAAACTCATACATCAAGTTTCCGATTCCGCCGTACCGAGTCAACAACGCGCTACACCACCCGTAGTCCAAGAGTCTATCTATGCCTTACCACTTCCTGCTTCTCATCCAGATGACAGACGCGCTTCAGCCGATAGCGCCACGAAAAGAAATTGGTTATCTAAAGCATTTGGTCATTCTACTTCCCCAAGATCATCAGGTAGTGTATCTCGTAAGAGCTCTTCACCTGATGTCGCAGGAGAAGCTAGAACGTTGGGACAAGGAGCTCAAATCATCTCTTCGGATGTCGATCCCTTCGCACCTCCTCCACCTCCCCAGCAGACATTAGGTGTGAAACCTGCCAGGCATAGATCAGCTTCGCCAAGTGTGTCTGTCGTCCCTGAACTCAGTGAAGAAGGATCAAGATTTACTAGATTCATTTCGATGCGCGGTGAGAACAATACACCGGCTGTACCTGAACAGATGGAAGAGAATTTGGATCAAAGGTCGAAGGATGTTCTCACTCGGATGAATGCGGTGTTGGCCATGGGTCCGGATGATCCTGCTAGACCGGAGATATTGGACGATCCGCCTAGAAAACTTTTATTGTCTTCTCAAATACTTCAGGTAGTCAACACACATGTAAGCGACACTTGACTCGTTATCCCTTCGCTTTCTGCGGTTGCTGATATATTGATGACGTGCAGACCGTCAAAGACCGTTATCTCTTCCTTTTCAACGATATCCTGGTGATTGCCAAGCCCATCATTTCGCACGGCATTCATGCTACACTCGATATGAAATATCTTGTCAAATCAATAGTCTCCCTTGACAGATTGGCGATATCAGGATTCAACGAAGAACCCACCGCTGAACCACCTCGACATCCAGTAGTGACCAACTTCATCGAACGTTTCGCTCAAGATCCCGTTTCGGCTTGTGCCTATTTGGTCGAAAGGAGTAATCCAAAAGTCGATACCGCTACATTAGCCTCGTTGATATTCAAAACACCCGAATTGGATAAAGCTCAAGTAGGATACCTGTTGGCAAATAATGATAAGCTGATGAGGCATTTCATCGATCGATTCAATTTCTCGAATATCCGGATTGACGAAGCTCTCAGAATGTTCTTACTATCTGTGAGATTACCTACCGAACGTACATCTTGCGAGAACCTTTTGAGAGGATTTGGATATAGATATTTCGAAGCGAACCAATCTCACATATCTTCCGATCGAGAGCTAGCTGCTGAATTGGTATTGGCCATTATCCAATTTAACGATTCCTTATACGGTACTTTCGGGTTCTCTTTGCCCAACCATGCGATCAACGAAGAAACGTTCGTATCGGCATTCCAATCGAAAGATCCTCGAGGATTGGTACCGGTGGAATTGTTAAGTGAGATTTTCACTTCAGTCAAACAGACTGAATTGGTACAATCGCTCGATTCGTCCAAAGAAGTTGGTCGGTCAAAGCAGATCGCTATCAATCCTAGAATACCTTCAAAGTTGTTATATAATACTTGGTCCGAGAAGATTACTATTTCCATACCGACTCCAGATCCATCTTTCAAGATCAAGCTTTTAGGAGAAGGGTTGGTGTTTGAGCCTCCCTTGTTGGACTTTGCCAATTCGTCAGAACAGTCTTTCAGAGTGAAGGGGACTAGTCTGGGTGTTAGACATCTATTGTTCAATAGAACAGGAAGCAATGCGTAAGTCTACTTACATCTCAGTATGAAACGCTCAGTTCGTTGGCTGATATATTCGCTAATTGCTTGTTTGAACGTAGCGCTCTGTATGGCAATCTTGGTAATACTCGATTGTTCACCATCGAACGAGCGTTCATGAAATATACATTCCACGTGTCGTTCACTTCTCATCTTGGATTAAAGAGGAAATACTGTTTCAGTCTGAATGATCTGGAAAGTAAGAGAAGATGGGGTAAATTATTATCTAAACAAATCAATCTTACAAAACAAACCAAATCGTCGGCTATCACAACGGTTCAAGAGAAGATTAGACAAACAGCTGAAAATGTTTCGATCCAAGTGTTAAGAGACGCTTTGATTCCTTCGGAATGGAAATCACAACATCAACCAATAGATACTTCCGCCGCAATCCCGAATGGCGGTGGTGGCAGCATGGATAATTATAACAATAGAATTAGATCAAGTGCAAGTAAAGACAAGACAACTAGATCAGGCAGTGTTTCCATTTCATATACCAAACCATTAAAGGAAGAATACGATCTAGGTCCATTGGTACCTACAAAATCTACTAATCCGCCTCTTGGATTAAATGGCGAAGAGAGACAATCTGGTATAATGGAGATTCAAACTGGGAAAGAACTTGTCTTGTTGTGTAGACAGAATAGTCTCTTACCTGGATTATTAGGATTGTTACATTCTGCTAAAGAAGGTGCGGAAGATGTCAGATCGTTAAAAGTTGGGAATGAGATGATAGAGAGGAATGACTCGTTGAGGAATAAAGGTTTGAGAGTTTAGAGAAGCTTCATTCAGAAGGTGGTTTAACGACTTTTCATGAAAATCTCATTTTTATTTTCGTTTGAGCATGATAACTCACATTCTTCCTTGTATATTCTTTTGTAAATACTCGTCATTACCATCGACTTTTCTATATTGTACATCGTAAGAATATTGTACATTAGAAAATGCATATCAATCCACCATCGTTTTCGTTCTGTGCCACACAATGACAAGTGAAGGATTGCAACATACAAAATGCATAATGTAATATACTGCAGCAATACTGTACCAATATCAGAGAGAAAGTCCGTATATATAAATTACATGTTACTGTACAGAAGAGGCGATGTAAACTCACATCATTCGATTATACACAAATTCCCCCAAAGAAGCCTAAAGAATTAATTATAAGATATGATAGTATTTTAACTTTGGTTTACACTTTTTTTAGATTTCGATTGAAAGAACCTCGTAAAAGAAGAAGTCCTGTCTCCCAATTTAGGTCTTGCCGAACGGGGAGAAGGAGGTTCTATAATTGTTATTGATCTATTTTTCGGTAAAGTAGAAGAATTTTGAGTTTGAACTTGAACCGAGATTTGTGCTTTGTTTTTGCCCTTGTTTGCCATTCCATCAGATTGAGGGAATTGATAGGATTTATTACCTTCACCGCCATCTCTCTTTCCTGACGATGCTGAGACTGAGGAAGTAGTGGTGGCAGTGGCTTTGTCAGTGTGAGAAGGGAATGTATAACCTTGTTTCACCGAGTCATTGGAGATAGGGAATGAAAGTCCTCTAAACAAGTTTGGTCTTTGACTCTGCACCGATCCCGATCCTGATACTGATCCAAGTGGAGATTGTATATCCGTAGGGTATCTTTTCATTCCAGGTTTGTTACCACTTACATTCACCTCCTTGGGAACGGCATTCGAAGCTGAAGGACCATCATCCAAGACCAAGTGCATATCTTCTATCGACAGCACCTTCCTTGCACTTGACCGATCACCGAGTTTGACTACTATCTCCTCCCTAGGTTCAGAGGTATCCTTAAAAGGTAGCACTTTTGCCGCGTCGTATTCAGGCGATGGAATCGGTCTACCACGATCCATTATCATATTAACCGCTCGAGGCGTCTTGGGTGATCCAGAACTTTCAGAGGAGAAATAGCTTCTCGATGTAGTAGGTGTGATCATTGGATCATAAGGGTTGGAATGTGGGGTAGTGGATGTCGGTGAAAGTGATGTAGGTGAAGTGAGTGAATTCACTGAAGGGAAGGTATATGAGGGAAGGATAATCGAAGTAGGAGCATTGGCTCGTAGCTTGAGGGCTGATACAGGTAGTGGCATTTCTTGAGATTGTACAGGGCTAGTCGATGTTGATGATTGAGGTGCCGCCTTGGGATCATCAATGACGATCTGAGGTCCCAGATAACCATATTCACCTATACTGACTATTGAGGATTTCCGAGAGTCCCTTGGTACAGTGTTAGAGCCAGTCCCTGTACTGGTTGAAGGTCTACTTGAATTTCTCCTCATATCAGCCTCGGAAGATTTTCTGGTCGATGATCTCCTCGTCTCATTTGGACCCGACATTCTCCTGAATGCACTTTCCTTGACTAACGATATCCTTCTCTCGGCTAATGAAGCTCTCCTGGAAGCGTCGTTGATATCGGAACCATTGAATGATCCACTCCTCGTACTTCTCCTGGATCCTATGTCCATACCAGGCACTAAAGAGCTTCTTCGTCTTTCACCCAGAGAACTTCGTCTAGAAGATTCGCCGCCGTCAGAGATTACCGATTGACGTCTCAGGCTTTCTCTCAGCGGAGATACACCAAGAGGTATAATTCGGGCTAGAGGGAACGATCCTGCCGCTCGAATTTCCAATGCATGGATGGTTTCTTTCGAGGATGATGACGTGGTCACATGAGGATTGGAGACCGATCTAGCTAGACCAGGTCGTGGTGGGGCAGCACCAGGCGGTACACCCACTGTGCGCGGTGCGACATAATTGGTGATCGCTCGGTTGAGTGTAGGTCTACTTCGATCTCGTAAGATTGCGTTGGGCTGAGCTGATGGAGGGGGAGTACCGATCCTCTGAAGGGTGATATCGTCTTGGGTAAATCTGGGGGCTTGAAGTAGTGATGATGGGCTGACTGACGAAAGGTCCGATCCATTATCATCTGGAGCTACAGAGGTAGGAGCAACTGCTACCGACTCCAGAGGGTAATTTGAGAATAAGGAAGGAAGGAATGCGCCGTTTCTTGAATCCGGGGACGGGACATACGATTCAGTGTGAATTTCAGAATCGTCGTCGTATTCCGTGTCGTAATCTTCGGTACATGATGACCAAGCTTGATAATCCCATGCACCATCTAAATCATCCTCTTCATCACTATATCCATGAGTTACTTCCACCACCTCTGAAAACCTCCTTCGTAGCAAATCTAAACTCGCTATATTTCTCAAGCGGGCTTCTTCCATTGCATCGATTGTGGATGAATTCCTACGGGACCTGTACATTGCCGATGACAGCGCACTAGATCTCCTTCGAGTCAAAGAATGTTGACTTTTCGCACTTGATCTTCTCCTCTGTTCGGCCAGGTCGAAACCTAACAAGCTAGGATTTGATTTCCGACGCGCTTCGAAAGGCAATTTGGGTGCTCTAGTCAATGACATAGAAATTGATGATCCTCTTCGACTATCTAGACTTCCAGAGAAACTTCCCCCGGCCCTCGAGCTAAAACTACCCCTGGGAGACATGGAGATGACCGATCCACCAGCTGATAAAGCCCATGACGGCCTTCGACCCATACCCCACCTGGGTACTTCCTCATCCCCTTCTTCTTGTTCTCTCACCTCATCGTACTCTTCCGCTTGGATCTCCTCGTGACTGTTATCATACTCGAATGAATGATCTAAGGGGAAAGTGGGAGATTGAAAATCTGGGGACGTCTCAGAATAGGATGAGTCGGGTGAGTGAACTGCCGATGGTACAGTGGAATCCAGTGGGTCAATCAATTCTTGCGAGTAGATGGTCGATATTGGAGCTCTTGTCCATGGCGTAGGTGCGAACCTGTGGAGATGATCACAGGAATTAACAATCATCCGAAGGTCGCAATGAATCATCAGATAGGTTACTCACGTTATAGCAGACATGATGATTGGCAAGTAAGCTAGATTGCGCTGATAGTCGCTGAATCCACTGTAATCTTGTATTGCTGTCTCAGAGTTGATGAATATAAGATGAGAGGTTTGATATGACAAGCGTTGTTTATGTTGTTTGTCCGATGATGATCGCTACAACCAGTGAAGGATCGATCTCGGTGGTGATGTGGAAGCGAAAATGCAAAATTGATGGTTTTCGATGATGGTGATCGGAAAGAAGCGTGGGATTGGTGTGATAGGTGATGACGAGGGAAAGGTTTTAACTGACAGGACTCGTGTAGCTTGATTTGGATAATAGACTTTCATTTAAACATCTAATCAGGGACAATGTCCAATATGTCCCAACGACCATCGTAGATCTTTGCGCAACTCATTCTGCATGGTTGCGAGACGATAAATCATTGTACAACAGAAAAGTGATTTACGTCGATCGGTGTGTCTTACTGACAGGACCAAAAAAAGCCCAAAAACAGCCAGGAATGTCTCACCGATAGGGAAGTTGGTAACTTATCGTTATTCGGGTAAAGTCAAGTCCCTCAACCACAACCACGTAGCTTTTCTTTGATTTAGGTAATTCTTCCGAGACAAGACTTTGGTAACGATCTTCGTCCGATCCACTGACGTGGTGTAGTAGGAGACAAAATGGCTTGTACCTTCTGTGGTATCTCGTAAGTTATTGCCGCCGTAGGTCTGTAGCGTACTTCGCCCAAAATATACACATTGCTTCGACGATCTGCTCGGCGATTGAAGGGGTTTACTGGATATGAGGGCGGTCATAGATCCCCGAACGACAGCAACAATAGGTACCTCTTCGCCTCCTTTTTGACTAAAAGAGTTGATACTTGCCTTTTCGGGTTTGAACAAGATCGACAGATAACGAGAGTGATCGACATAAGATTCATTCTTTCAGATCTGTTCGAAGAACATTTCTCGAAAACTGACAATTTGCCTTTCGCAGAGTATCCACTCATCATCAAGACATTTGGGGAGGGTTAATGCACAAACTGGGAACACTAGTTACATAGGCGCTTACTAGTGAAACAGACGATCAGCTTGATCAAAGTCATTGTATGCGAGCTGAATCTCCGTTTCTTACCGAAAACAGCTTTTTTTGTTCGTCTTGTTTGTCACAGGGTTTGCAGAAGTGATCGAAAGGTACGAGTTCCTCTGTACCTTACCAGGTACTGTACACCTTGTTCACGCGTGGCAAGGTGTTCGAACATATAGGCCACGCATGTATGAGGCGTTTACAAAACGAATAGGCAGGCAGTCAGTCCAAAGAGTACGTGGTACTAACCCTAGATTTACAGGCGCTTTTGATGGAGGTCACAGACCAGTCCGTCATCGCCCACAAGGAAATCATGACCCTCATATCAAGGTATTAGGTTGTCACTGGCTCTCCACCCGTGCCAGCCTTCAGGATCTACATAAGCCAATGACGGATTCGTCGATTAATCTGCCATGGGGAAGGGGATGAGGAGGAGGTTTGAGCGTGCAAGGGATCCGATCTCAATGTTCGTTGGCTGATTAGAGTTGCCAAGATTCACATGCCAGTCTAAAAACCGAATACACTGAGCAGCAGACCCGAAATATGATCCGCACAGCCTGCGCCGAAATCGGTCCAAGCCCTTGACCTATATCAGCTCGGCCAAGAAGTACTGACCTCGAGCTGGTGTTCTGCTGTTCATCTTGATTAGACACCCAATCGCCTCGACAATCCCTCACAGTATGAGCTTAAGGAGAACAGGCCAAAAAAGAGTAGGCGCGCGAATGGGGGATCAGGCGCATAAAAGAAAACCCTCCATACAGGTGCCTATCCCTTTCGTCGCTACGTCATCTGATGGGCCCCACACGAGCCGGAGACGTGTTTGATCAGATGAGGATGATGAGGATGAACAAATCGCATGTCAGCCCAAGTGATACCCAGAATTCAACTCATCTCGCTCACCTAAAGTCATACTTGACGATCATCTGTAGCATCTGTAGACTGGTCTATAAAGCTTGTACCGATCAGCTCATCCTTTTTGGCCAGGGAACCCCAAGATGTGGTGGCCGTTTCAGTGGTTGGTCATCTACGTTCTTGGAGGTGTAACATTCGTACCGTTGGTGATAGTTCTTACTGTCGGTGAGTGCAGCATTTTTAAATGCCCTCTGTGTCAGTCACTGATAATTTTTCGAACATAGTCTACGTATACAAGTATGGCTCGGTACCTATAGGAGATGCGGATCCGTACAAAATCGAAAAATCAGAATTGCAAGATCAAGAAGAGAAGGATGAACAAATTGAACGAAGCAAAACGTTGACCTCGATGGGTAACAAGCCAATCTCGGGATGGTTGACTGTCAGACGTCAATTCAAGCCTCTCAGTGCTGGTGTTGGATCAAAGAATGCTATAGCGACCGGCACAAGTGCTGATGAGGCTGATGAGGCTGAACACGGAGTGGTAGAACAAGAACGAGAGAAAGGAGATACAGAATCAATCGTCACAAATGGATCGACAACGTCCAACACAACCACTCCCAGTAACAACAATCCTACGACATACTCGGCTCGTATAGCTCAGACGTATCGCTCGATGGTAGAATCCCGAGCATCAAGGAAAGAACCGGTTCCTAAAGAGTTCTTCTTCTGTGTGCTCAAGGGATCTGTACTGTTCTTATATGAAGATGAATCTCAGAGCAATTGTGTGGCTGCCCTCGGTGTAGATCAATATACTGTTAGAATTGAAAGGGAAGATGGGAAAAGGTTTAAGGGCAAAGATGCTGAGATGTTTTCCAAGCGGAACGCGGTGGTCTTGCGAGTTGCGAAGGGGGTAGAGAAAAAGGGAATACCCTTAGTTAGTAAAGATACACAAGTGGGGAGTGAGGAAGGAAAAGAGAGAGAACTGGAGAATAAACCGATCTTCTTGTTCACCAAGTCGAATTTCAAGTAAGTGGTAATCGGTCTCCCTTCTGTTGTTGAGGAGCTGGATACACCTGGTTGCCGAAACGACAAGCTGACTGATCACAGAATGGAGGATTGGTACCTCGCCCTTCTCGAGGCTTCATCACAAGCAGCTCAAGCCAAAACATCCGAAGTTTTCGAATCGAGGGATATGCAAGCTTTGGTTGACACCATCGACACTGAACCTGATCCCATACCGATGAGATGGTTCAACGCAATGCTTGGAAGGATATTCTTCTCCTTATACAGAACGGAAGCCCTCGAACAGGTGAGCCACAGGTTTATTTGATTTTTGATACAAGCCTGGAAAGCTGATCCTGGCGGAACGTAGTTTATAATTACCAAAATGATGAAGAAACTCACTCGGATGAATCGGCCTTCATTCTTGGGTCCTATAGTAGTGAGAGAGGTGAACGGTGGCACGTCACCACCATTGTGAGTCAAGAAAACATTGTTTCTTGACTTGCTAGACTGACCCAACCCGTCAGTCTCTCCAAACCTATGTTGAAGGATCTTACCGCAGAGGGTACAGCGGCTTTCGAAGCGCACATGCAATATCGATCTCATCCTAGTCGTCCCAACTCTCATGTCCGTATCACTATCGCTACGACCGCAACTATCCCCACAGGGTTCAAGCCTTACGTGGTCGATCTAGTACTAGCTGTAGTCGTAAAATCCTTAGAAGGTAATCTGGTCATGCAGATTAAGAGACCTCCAAGCAACAGAATTTGGTACGGGTTTACTTCGATGCCAAAAATGGACATTGAGATCATTCCGGTGGTTAGTGAGCGAAAGATCCAGATCGGAATGGTATTGAAGGCGATTGAGAAACAGTTGAGGGATGTTGTGAGTGCTTCTGTTGCTGTTTTCACTTGACCGATTGCTTAACAGTATCTATAGATCGCAGAATCTGTGGTTTTACCAAATATGGATGATCTTGCGTTCTTCGACACGACCAAGATGAGTGTGCGCGGTGGTATCTTCAATGAATCCAGCAAGATTAAGCGAGGTGAAGAAATGGAACAGCCGGAGACCGCTGTACCTATACCGGAATCAGAAATTCAGACGTCGAACGAAGACCCAGCTTCGGCTGTTCCCAGTACTTCAAGTCTACGGAAAAGGAACCCTCAAAAGTCCAAAACCACTGATATCAACGGGCTGGGACAAGCTGAAGAAGCACCTCAACTTGGTCTACCTCGCACAGATACCGCTCCACCTACACTGAGCAACGGCACTACAAACAGAACGGCTGCTACCGTCCAAGCCACCAAGAAATGGTTCGCGCAAACCGGATCAGCTCGTCCTCCTTCACTTACCTCACAGACTGTCACTGGGGGGTTCAAGCACTCTTCCGACGACAACCTGATGCCGCAAAGGTCAGACAGCTCCAAAGTTCAGGGCACAGCTCTGTCAGATCCCACTCTAGTCGATGCTAATCTCACAAACAGTCCAGCGATCGCAGCCGTCCAAGTGTCATCTAGCACTGCACCGTTGTCAGAAGAAGAGAAAAGATCCCTTGAAGCCGTTCAACCCTCTGATAGCATACCCACTCCCACTCCTCAAGGCGATATCAATATTCGTGCGTTACATGGGGAGCCCCGAGCTTCGGATGCATCCATCGCATCCACCTCAAGCTCAAGCACCGGAACTATACCGTCAGCCGCTCCACACAGCTCAACCGCTTCGCTCATCAGCAGTCTTCGAGCTCGTGACAAACAGGCAATCCAAGCTCAGGTGGGAACAGCTAGAGACAGTCTGAAGAAATGGGGTGTTGGACTGGCAGCTAAGCGTAAAGCTATGAAGGAAGGTATTCAGCATAGAGAGGAACACCGTCCGCCGGCATTATACCGGCCTCCAGAGGAGGACTTTCGAGAGGATGAACGAACATCAGCCTCAACCTCGCCCAACCGATCTTTGCAGGATAGATTGAACGCTGCTGCTCATGCCAGTGCTACCTCCGTGCCTATGACTATACCGTCAAGAGGCAGATCTGCTTCTTCGAGCTCAAGACCCAGCTTGTTCGCTTCACCTAAATCGGCTGCCTCACCCGCTTCTACTTCTCCACCGAAATGGTCGCCACCTTCATCGAAGCCGACAACCGGAATAGTGAGAGATGACATCTCGCAAAATTCCAATCCATCTACATCTGTTCCGTCACATACTAGAAGAACGTCCAATACGGCGCCGGTATTTGTACAACCTACTTCTGGAAGATCTATGGTCGTACCTAGAGTACCGAAAAGACCTGGTCAAGTAACAGGAATAGGTCATAATGCTGCTGAGCCTATGATTAGGAAAGTGTCAACGGAAGATGGCCTGAGAGAGGAACGAGTCGAGGATGTCCATGCGGACGGACAAACAGCGCCTCCAGCACTTCCACCTAGGAAATCGAAAGAGTCCCTTCGACCTGCTCAAAATAGTGTTGTCGGAGATAGCAATCCACCGGATATTCCTTCACCGGCTAAACCCTCAACACCTGCACCTTCAAATGTACCACCTCCTTTACCTCCTCGAAAGTCATCACCCGCAGCTTCAAGCACCAACGTGAACACAGAAATCGGATTGCCACAGCAACCTGACCATGTACCACAGATAAATGATCCTCCTCCGCAAGCCTCTCGACCGGAACTTGCTGAAAGGTCAAATTCGATTGCAGCTCTACCGTCAATTAATACTACCGATTCTCCGTTCGATGAGGTTCCCAATATCGATATCACCTCTCCAAGAACTGTCAAGATAGAATCGGCTTTATCGAAAAGTCCCGGATCGTCTTCGACAGCCGAGGACGCTCTGAGGAGTTTGGTAGCAAAGAATGAGGAAGCGCTGAAAGCAAAAGCGACTAAGAGTGTACCTCCTAATCCGGATATTTCCACTACCCATACGATACCGAATGATCATGCTAGTAGTGTTGCAGGAGATGATGGTGTTACTAATGCGCAAAATGATGAAACACAGGCTGTCGAATCGAAAGATTGAAGGATTCATGATCACGAGTAAGGAAGGAACATATATGTTGTACCATGTCCATGACGATTTGATGCATGTTAAGGTTTCTTTGGATCAGGTCCAATAGCCGGGTGACGAGGATGATGAAGAGTGTTCATGTCCTCACGGACACTAGACAAGGCTACATATACAACGGTAAACAATGACCGATCCCCGTGGTTCATCCCTTCCGCAATATCCGAAAGATCCCAACTACAATGGCCATGGCAACACACATTTGAAAATAGTATCGTACAAGTTGACGATACAGTAACACCATGCATCCCTGATTTTCTGAATTCATGATCATCACAAGCAACCAGAGTATCGTAACAGCCTTGACTACTTGAGATTCAGATAAGCTTATACTTCAGATTACGCTATTCTACCATGGGCCAACATCCAGCGGACGAAGCGAGTCCATCAACTGTAACAGATCCTATCAATCCCCCAAATTATTCTGGACCACCGAAACCATCACTTCCAACTGTTTCCGCGCCATCAAACGAAGGCGTTAACAGACCTGTGACAGACCAACCTGATAATCGACCTAGGATGAGTAAGTGCCGTGCCATCATCACCACCCTTCTTTGGTTGTTGGAGTGGCGAGTGACAATTGGAGTTGGTATATAGCATTCACCAACGCTCCTATTGTTGTTGATAATACCATCCTACCTAACGAAGGGGCATTGTACTGTTCGTTATGCTGGGGTTGTTGTGTGATCAATGTGAGCATGATTGTGTGACCATATCCTCTTTCTTTCCTAGAAAGTAGATGGCAATCGGAGGTATCATGTTGATTGTTTGATTCCAGATACCTCGTTAACATATTTGACAGTAAGAATGGACCTCAGTGAGGGACGGAGGGTACAAATATGGCATCCCAGATCGAGGTTGAATGGGTAGGCACGAGGAGCGAATGTAGATAATGAATGATATCTAGTGGCGAGCATGTGGTAGAAAAGATGGGAGGTGAGAAGTGAGCAGTCACGAAATGTATATTCGTCATATGTCACGCTTGGTCTGATCAACGGAAGATGACCATTGATGCACTTCTGTTAGTACTCCGAAGCCCCCTCAGCTACACACCATGATCGATGTCTCGGTCAATCATTCGACAAATGGACCATCCATCTATCCGAAATGTGATTCTCAGAGCAAGTTTGACAGAATTGACACCTCGAAGCCCTCTCTTGTACAACCATCTACCATCGTATCTGATATGTCTGACGTTTTTGGAAGTATGAGCCAGTACACAGGAAGCAACAAGAATGCTCTAGAGCTTAGCCGAATTACCAGCAATATTATTACCCTCTTGAGTCAATCTCAAGGTGGGAATTTCGTATACACACAAAAATCAGATCATGATGGACGTGGAGCGTAATATTGCCAATGAATACTATAGTGAGTCTCTCGCTGACATCCATAGCGAAGGAGGCAATGCCGGGGATGCTGAAAATGGGGACGTTCATATGTGTGTCCAGGTTAATGATTTCTGGGATGTTTCCAGGGTGGTTCTTACCGGCCCTTCAATCAATACTTTGTCAATCCAGTCAGAACAGAAGCAATCATTTCGGTGCTGAAATATGTACTGCCCACGATATGGGCCTTAGCAAGCCCCTCAATGCAAGTATAAAGGTTCGAACGAGGCGATTTCTCGTCTTCAAAAGGTCACTTACGATCTTCAAACGACAATAAGCAAGATGAGAACATACGCATTGAGCGGACTGCTTGACGGGCAAATAGTCCAGACTCTTCAAAATGACCATTTGAGGGCTCTACAGTATGGCAACGACCTGTATGAAAGTCTCGTCCAAGGAGACTTAACTTTACAAGAGTCAGAGATAGCGAGAGAATGGGCCTTCTCAGTGCCTTTTTTGGGAACCCCCCATGATGAGGATCAAGTCATATGTCATTGGCGAAATGCTCTTGATAAGCTTGCGACAGAGCTAAATTCACTTACAGACATCGCATTCACACAGATCGTGTCCCAAGTGTCGGTCGCAACACAACAAAAAATCAATGACTTCGCGCAAAGTGCGGATTCTCTGTTGGATATTGGTAATTACGCTTTTGAAGTCTTGAAAATCGAACTTTTCGGCGACCAAAACCAAGGAGGGTCATGGAGGACTCAGATGATGTGTAAAGGCTCTCGACGACAGTGGGCAGAGTCTGTTGAAAGGTGAAAGACGGTTGTCCACTGCACGCGAGACGGGAGTTAGTCAGCACTGTGTCTTTCAGAACCTGTATTACATAACCAAAAATCTCAAGACAGTAGCGATGGAAAATGAATTTCACGATGACTTCTTGAAGAATTCCAATCGAATAGCACGCATGACGAGGGTGACGACGAGCTGTCATGTCTGCTTTGTGTTTTCTTATGGCGTATGGATGACGCATTCGCAGGTGGTCCAGAACGTAGACCACTATGAGAATGAAGCTTTCCGTTTCAGTCGGGCTTCTCGCGGTCTGGAATCGAGCGATTTCTCGCAAGCTCGTCCCTTCATTTCTAAGCTCGCCTGGCGTCCTTTGATGAGGGTGTCCTTCTTGGAAGTCCCGAGTAAAAAGAGACACACTCACATCACTTATTCCCTTTCCTCGAGCCTACGTGTAAGCATAAAAAGCCTCGACGATCAGCTTTCCTTCACTCATTTTATCCATCACCCACCTCACAGCGGGACAGGTCATTTCTTTTACAACTATCAACTACATTTGATCCGCCGCTATCACAAATATGTCGGATCAAGCCCAAAGAACCGCCACTACAGCACCCAATAACACTGCGGATTCGGCTGGGACTGCAAATTGGCCAGTCGACTTGTCGAGCAGTCCAAGACCACGAAGAACCGATGCATGGGATCCACACACCTTCCCATCTTTTCAGGGGGCTATGTCCGCCTCTGCCGAGAACGAACTAACGCTAGCCATCCAATGGATCAGGCATCTGAATGCCGAGTCCAGCACACTGGAAAGAGATAGCCCCGCAAGTGTCATACATGATAACTATTGGGATCTCTGGAAGTCTATTGGAGACAAGTCTAGCGAAACTCTTTCCACCGCTCAAGCTCGTACCGCCAATCAAGAGGACTTGATCGAAGAGTGGAACACATTGTTCTCGGAATCAACGGTGGCTGAGGCGTATCCGATGAACGAAGATGAATTCGCCGAACAGTACAGACAGTTGCTACAGCTTGATGCTGAAAGAACAGAACGTTTGGCGAGTGCTGCCAATAAAGACGATGATAGCAAAGCAGTTTAATACCAGTGATTGAGAGGTCAGCCTAAAGCTGAACAGATGTAAAAATGCGATATCTGCAGCTTGTGCGGACTTATGTATGATGCCACTCGCACAGTTATTGACAGCGGCCGTAACCACGGAAATGGGTCAGGGTCCGGAACGGTCCTGATTACATATCACCTCTTGAGGATAGCATAGCAGTATGTATGATCTACTTCCTCTGTTTCTATCTGTGTATGATGTTCAAGTCCCACGGAAGCTTTGCTAGGCAAACTCTGCCAAACATCGACAGCGTCAAACAGGAAGGTCGTGTGATGTTATATTTGATTGTCGCATCTCGCCTAAAAGACTGAAGGGCTCGGGGTGTTGTTCGTTAATAAACTACGAATTGACCCTGAGAAACGATTCTTCCTGATCTTTCTTCTCCCTCGCGAACAGATCCGTTACCATAGCCAAGATCCCTTTGGAGGTCCTTGTCAAGCTCGACAGACAAGTTAGAAGACCAAACAACGTCAACCAACCCCGTTGCGTCTAAAGGGGAGGCACAGTATGCTAAAATAGATGATGCGATTGGTTCCGATAACGGCCGCGACAGCAAGCGGCAACCTGCTGTTGACAAAGGGGAGGGCTAGGGTGACCAAGGTGGGGGATCCAAGTGGAAGATGAATCTAGCGTTTCCTAGTGGGCTCCAAAAGTTACCCCCTTTGTTTCCTCATGTGGGATAGGCTGTAGAAATATATGGGACACGAGAGCTGTGTTGAATTTAGACCATGTAGACCATATAGATATATATACCTGCATAGCTGACCATACTACTATTTCTCTCTTTCTTCAAAACAACCAATCACACAACAGCAACAGATTTGACTGAATCATCTCCATAACAAATTTACGATAACTTCACTCTAAGACACTCTAACATGCTTGTCAAATACCCCGTTCACGTAAGTCTTTATGATCATCAAACGTAATTTCACTTTCATATAGGTCTTCGTTGAAACGACTTATTGATATAATGGTTGTCCGAGAGGTGAAAACGGTATATCAGGCTGATGTATATGTATGTATGACTTAGTTCATCGCCGCTACGAGAGATCAGAATAAGACCGAACCAGAGTTCGAAGTCACGATCGATGTTGATTCTGATCAAAAGCTCGAAAAGGCTTTCAATACAGTAGTTAAGAAATTGCACCCAGAGGACTCGGAGCAACACAAGTACACGTAAGTATCTTGCGTTTGTTCGTCTACTTCCATTATTCAGTCAAGAAATGTAGAGCAAATATGAAGGAAGAATGACCGGTTTCAATTGCCATGGTGTGGTGTAGCTGACACATGTGGTCGATTTTGATAGTTTCCTCCTTCAATCCCCTAACTTCCCTCCCATCGTCATTAACGGTGCATGCGTGAGTTGCTTGTCCACCTTCCCTACATCAATTCTACTTTCAGATGATCGTACTTATTTACTGACTATTTGAATGATATATCATGTATACTTAGAAACCTTCCGACTTCCCTAACTTCTCTAGAGACTGGAAGGTTATCGTCATTTCAGCCAAAGCCAAAGCAGCCCAATAAGTTGACGGTCAGATTGGAAATTACGGTAGACTGCATATGATAGGGGAATGAACTTGTTTTATAATTTATGCACAAGATGGTAACGTCAACATTCAAGCGATATCTGTCATAACCGCTTATCGAAGAGTCCGTTCTACTCATTGCGTTCGTCGCTCACGCTATTGCAGACTCCTCCATGTACAGCATATACATCGCATTCTCATCCTTATCGCATTCTCGTTGTCCAGGCTACAGGATCAACTCGGCTTAGCACCTCTGGATCCAATGTCCTAATTGAGAAAGAAGTCGTACTACTACTATACATATGATCCTCGCCATCACAAACAGCTCAATCATGTGTGAGACATCGTTTACAGTACATCTACACTGCCTCATCTGTATTCACGCACACAGATTCGTCTTTGATTTGGACTACTCAGTATCAATATTTACTTCAGACCGAGTGTCCGTGATTGATAGGATATCATGTGTTGTATGACTGTCCGTAATGACCGCTTGAAGCAGCATGCTTCGCCCTGTATGCATCATCCAAAAGGTTTATAAGCACAATGATCTTCGTTGATCGTATTCTTGTTTTCATACCATCTTACCGTATTCAATAACTTCTAACAAGTAATATACTCTTTCCGTCCAAGCGTGTTGAAATTGACCATGTCAGGCTGTATTGATGGACCCACTTTTGTCAAACAAGTCCGACTCATCGTAAGTTTATGAAACATCCCTCAATGGATCTTTGGTAGCTGATCCTGTGATATTTAGTTTATCGATAAGACCCAAAACCCCACTCACGTCGTATGGGAAGGATGTATCTCGGCGTTTGGACCGCTCAGTGGGATTTTCGAAAGATGGGTGGAAGAGAACCATCCAGGAAGTCCCGTAGGACAATATTCGTAAGTCCGTATCCACTTTGGCACAAATGGTCTTACTGATGATTATGCCGATCGTGAACAGATTCACCCTTGATAGTTTGCAAGGTCAACCTTTGAGTGGTGACGAAGTGAGTCAACCTGTCAAAACGTCGTATGATGATACACACTGATCGCATGCTGGGGAAAATCGTAGACTTGCAAGGAACTTGACGTTCATTCCGGTAGGAAGATCTATGCAATCGTCTGGCTTGGTTAATCTCTGAGAGTAGAAGGGTACTCGTGATTGACAGGGAAGAAATGAGGGCATCATATCGCTTGTGCGTAGTGGGCTATGTATATTTTTACTTGAGGGGAATTTTGGACACGATGTCCCCAATCCAACCCTCAATCGATGAGTACACGAGTTGCACCGCATACGCACAACAGATTGGCGGATTGAGGATGTCCCAAAGATCTGCATAAACTATGCATACACGACCTGTGCGTTAGATACACACTGATCAGCTCAATATGTTCTGTCCTCGAAGTCAAGGGCAGATGACTTTCTTCAAAATTGTACATGTCGATCTCACCGGGTTACCGGATGACCAAATGATCATCAACTTGCTTACACCTGTATATCGTGCAGCGAAAAGAGTAATATATGTATGCATACCAAGACTCAACATCCATTCTGATTCCCTTGATCTCCCTTATTATCAACTCTCCACAGTGCCGCTACTTTAAAGTCCTCCTGGTCTTATTTTTTCCAATATGTCCGGCTGTGTCAGGGGTGAAACTTTGGTTGAGCAAGTCCACTTATACGTAAGTAATCCCTCTGCGACCCCTTCTCTTCCCACATTTCCGGCCAAGCTTCCCTCTGTCCCACCTATTCATCCTTGGATATCCCCTGAATCTCTGATTTTTTACTCAGTTTATCGAATACCGCAACAACGGAAGTTACACTTACCGCCACTCATGGGATGGCTGCATCTCTGCTTTATCACCTTTACGATTCATCTTTGAACGATGGGCAGGGGAAGAACATTGTGGTGAATCTATTGGGAATTTCCAGTAAGTCGGTCATCCTTTCACTCCTTTCCACTTCAAACTCGGGCCATCGTACATCATTGAAACTCGTCAAGGCAGGCTAGATGCTGATAAATGTGGGTGTGGGTGATGTACCGTACCATAGCTTCAGACTTAAGAATCCTACCGTCGGACGTACCCTCACAGGAGACGAATCAAGTAGAGACCTTGATATTCATTCGGGCACTAGGATTTATATCGCCAGAGTGGCCGGAGATGCAGAATAAGAATGACCTATCCACCTCTCGTCCTATCCAAAGAGGGTGCATCCGATTTGAAGGTTTGTCGCGGCGGTGAAAGGGTCAGTTGATGGGGTGTATTGCGCATAGGTATGAGACATGAATCAAAGGTGAGAACTAATCCACAGAAGTTGTATGTTGAATTTCAAAGAATTACTCAATGCCAAGCCATCATCAAATCAATACTGCATGTTGCTCAACATATCTGTCGTGGGACGTACGTACTGTATTGTGGCATTGACTGCAGCAGCACGATCAGTGTGAAACCTGTGTTGAGATACCTCGCTTCTCCTTGTCAGAGATCTGATCTGATCTGTTGACTATGTATAATGACCATCTTACCGGATGACCATAGATCCTGGGCTAGCGGTGATGCATGAGCAGACAAAAGGTATATAAGCGGGTGGACTTGCTGAGGCAGAGAATTGTAATCAATCACCAAACCAAACCACTCGCACACTTGATCGTCACCAGATTCAAATCAGCATACAGTTCAAACGAAATGTCAGGCTGGGCTAACGGACCTACTCTGATTGAAGAAGTCAGAATTCGAGTAAGTCCATCAATCACGGTATACTGCACTGAAATTCCTTCTTTCACTGACATAAGTGACATATGTTTGGCAGATCATCGATCTCGATGCTCAGATCCCTATCAAGAAAGGATGGCAAGGGTGTATATCCGCTGTATCACCTTTGAGGGAAATCTTTCAAAGATGGGTTGATAAGGTGCATTCAGGAAGTGATTATATATGGTATTAGTAGGTGACAGACTTATCTTGGAGATGAGCAAATGTTCATATCTGATGGTGATATGACATGGTAGTTTTACACTTTCTTCTCCTAATGGACATACTCTTTCAGGAGAAGAGGTGAGTACGATCCGATCAGAGAACCATAAATCGACCATGTGCAGAGGAAAATGGCGCTGAATTGTTTGAATTTTGTAGTCTTGTAGAGATCTTGATTCACACACGCTTACTACCATCTACGCTAAAAGATTGATCAAATGATCTTCAATATTGTGACTTGATCATCAGTATCTGACTTACTGAATGTAATTGTCAGTTGATGCTGAAAGTTGTCGAAGAGTATTGTATGGTATCTGCATATCGTGTATGTACGGCGACTGCGATTGTGATCATGTGTCTTGCTTGGGAACGCCGTTTGAAAAATTATGAGTGTGCACAATTTCATGTACATTAGCCAGATACACAAATGTCCTCGCCGAGTCATCGAGATCTCTGTATTCAGGTGATTGATCAATCAATCCATGAGAAGATTGTTGGCCGGTCACTTGACTAAGATCTCATCAAAAGTCGGCCGTCAAGATCATCAGAATAGTTCAGTTATATACCTTTCAGCCTTCACATGGCTCACTCAATCTTCCTCTCATCTCGTCAAAAGAACATATTTCTTTCGATCCACTTCCACATATCGTATACTGCTTACCGCAACATGTCGAATTGTCATCCCGAATCCTTCGTTGAGGAAGTCAGATTCATCGTAAGTGTCCATCCAAATCAACTGAATTATGTTTTCATTAGGACTGTATGCTACATGACATTGACTAAAAGTTTGCCCATATGGCAAATGCTGTACCACAGATAATCGACCGTTCTTTCACTCAAGCTCACTGTAAACCCCCTCAAAGGGCTTGGCAAGACTGCATATCCGCCTTTGGTCAATTAAAGGGATTATTCCAAAATTGGGTGGATGATGTTTATCCAGGGGATGATGTCGATCAATTCCAGTGAGTCCTGTCTTTGATCAGTTCCCGCTGACCGTAGTATATCTGACGGTGAATTGGGGTGCGGGATACAGATTCAGACTTGGATTTGATGGTCAAGTCCTGACTGGGGATCAATCGAGTACAACCTGTAACGCATTCCTGAAGCACCAAATTAACTCATTCGCAATATTGTATAGAGACCTCATGATCTCGGACTTCATACGCCTACGAAGATCACCGCCACTCGTCTCTTCAGATGATAGCAAGGGGAGGATCAATATCTTCAGGTCAGGAAATTGGGAGGGAGGGCCAGATCTGGATCGGTTAGCGATATGTCGTTCTGATGCCTCGTGATGTACTGTAGCGAGTTCAGGTAAAGAAAGACAAACGAGATGATATTGTTCATACACATGTAAACCTATCTATTCGCCTACCAGCGATATGAATGATCTCCATTACGCGTTAAGCGGTTATCGCAAATTTGGAAGCAGCTTCGTCGAAAAGTTTGGATTTCTCTGCCAGATCAACTGCGAAAGGGTGTTGAGGAGCGTTGGTAGCGAGTTTTCTATGTAAATGAGACATATTTCGGATCAGCATTTCCGGTGAGAGACGTAAATGACGATAGCGAGGAAAGGTAGTGAGACTCACTCAGCGTATCCATCGATACCCAAACTCGTTCCCACAGCCAGAACATCCCCTTGCTTATCTCCATTCTCCTTCTGCGAAGCCTCGAGTATATCCGCTTTAGCTTCGTCGACATGACCCAGCAGTAGATGAGCAGCAGCGTGAGAAGCTAATACTGGTGGCGTACGACCCGAAGGGAGTTGATAGAGCTCTTCGTAGAAGTAGTAGGACTGGTGGAGAGGTCGAGCACCCTAATAGTTAGAATGGAAATCGGTGTCAAACGATCAGAGTTGGTTCTTTCAGGTAGTCTAGTTCACTCACCGTCTTGAGTCCTATCCAAGCTTCAATAGCCTGTACCAACGTCGAGTCATTACCGATCTTCTTGGCGGTGTTGTAAGTACTTTGAGCGAGGTCTCGTCTATCGAGTGACAAGAGAAGTTGAACGAGGAGGGCGAGGCTGTGTGGAGGGAACCCATTTGTTCAACACGACAATGATCCTAATCCCAACTCCGGGCAGTCAAGCTCACCATTCCAAATCCTCTTTCCCTCTACCTTCATTCAAGGTAGCCACCGCCTCCTCAACCTCCCCAAGGAGTATAAACACCGTAGAGCTGATGACCCTCACAGTGGATTCCTCAACTTCATCCTCTGATCCTTCCACCTCCAAGACGAAATCCCTAATTTCATCAACCTTGTCCTCTCCAGCGAGGTGCGACGCGAACGCATCGATCGTTCGGGCTGCTATGGATGGTTCGGACGAGGATAGGAAAGGGGATAAGATCGATTTGGCAGATTGGATATCTGGTGGATTGGATGATAAGTGAGATCTGGCGATGTACAGTGCTCTATGGAGTGAGGATGGGTCGTCGGAGGGTTTGTGCGGCTGGAGAAGAGCTTCTTCTATCGCGGCTGGACTGGTTGTCAGCTATGGGAAAGATGTTAGCGGTAAGAGGAGTGGGATTAATCACCTTTGTAAGAAGCTGTACAATTTAGCTTGTCAGCTACTGTGACTTAACTGAAGAGATCGAGCTAGCTGTTAAGTCGACCCTACTCACCCTGGTAAAACAGCTGCTTGACGTGATACAAGGGATCCAGCTCCATTTTGGTGTTCTTGCTGACTGGTTTATGCTGATACTGGAGTGGATATGAGGTGATGAACGGATATGATTGTGATGAACGCGACGACAGCTCTGCGGTGGAGTGACGTGGTGGTGGGTGAACGCAACAACAACAGCAATACGCGGGTCAGAGTGGCACTTTTGTCAACTAGTTTCAGATGAAAAGAGCGAAATCTATGATGCAACAATCCATGCGATGTAGAATGTTATGGACGAGCGAAGGGACTAAGGATACAGAAGAACTGACCGATATTATTCTATATGATATATGAGAAATCTATGTACAACTTCATCCTCTTTGATCTCAAACATATGTTACACTCTGCACCACTTTCACTTTCTCCTTCCCACACATTCAGCATGGGGCAGTTCAATCGTCCATGGTGAAGTACCAAGCGGCCCGTCATCTAGAAGAAAATAGGAGCAGGGCAAACTTTGTCGCCCTTCTTCAATTCCCTCAATCTACTATCCACCAGATCCTTCTCAGGTTCAGTCAGAGGTCCACATACACCTGGATGACAAGGGTGATAAACCCCGTCTACTCTCGTATAAGCAGTTTCGTATAGTTCCTGCAATTTCTCGGCGAGAGGTGGATGGGCAGGTGCACAAACTAAAAGAATGAAAAATAGATATCAGATAGATGTCACACAGTTAAAACCCAATTCCACTCACCATCCGTCACTTGTTTGGCCCAGATGAAATAAGCTTGTATACGCTTTATACCCCATCCTACAGGTGGACAACGTCTTATGGATTCGAGGTTGTGGATTTTGCTATTACAACGTCCAATACAGAGATTAACCAACATAACCTCTCTGTTGTCAGGGATTAGTCGGTACTCACTCTGCTAATTTGACTTGCTGTGCTTCACGAGATTTGTACGGAGCCGATCTGAGTTGTGCCGTCTTTCTTTCCAGTCCAGAAAGGGAGGTATCATCGGTACATTCCTATATTCAAGCAAATGATAAGCGTCTTTTGGCTGCAATCGACAGTGCTCAGAAAGAATCGAGAGCAAGTGTCAACTCACTTCTACAATACGAGCTACATCTGTTCCGAACAACTGGGCGATTTCCTCTATATGAAATTACCATCGTCAGCGCCATATTGACAGATAGAGACATGAGTGTATCAGTGAACCAACTCACCAATGGTAGTATGCGTATCCTCGACCGTATCATGTAACACAGCAGCTTGCAATACTTTCACATCTGTTACTCCAGTCGACGAGAGGTAATTTGCCACGGCCTTATGAAAACGACATTGCCAAGTCAGCACTATATCCATGGGAACATAGAAGAGGAAGGGAAAGGAAAGGAAATGTGACATCCGTAAATAACTTACGATGGGATGGTTTATACTGTTTCAATTGAAAATTCGTCAGCTAAATTCGCCGGCCATCATTCTACTCAAGTTCATATCGAAACCAGACGTGGGACTTACTATGGAGTTTGATCTACGTCTTTTCTCCTCTGACAAGAATGTTTCTACATAAAAGTCATAGTCAGCCAGAAACAATGAACATCTTCTCTCCTAGATCTTTCATCCTAATTCAAGTAGATGATAATGATGCTCACCCTCGCAGCGAAATCCACAGTCCTCATCAACCTACTCAACTCACTCTCATCCCTATACTTCTTACTTATCCTCACTCCGTTCACTCCGTCGTGCCCTTGGCGTTGGGGAGCAACGTTAACGTGCATGGTTATATCCGTGAAACTATCAGATCTTGATATAGGTGGTGGTGGACTGGGAGCGAATGTACGAGGTGGTGGTGTACGTGAAAGATCCATTGGATCCAACTCTGATGGTGTTTTATGTATATCCAAGGATTTACGATTGTTGGAACAGGTAGGCGAATTGAGTGTCAAAGTATTTCCATTATTTGGTAAAGGTGTGTTATCAAATAATAATGATCCACCATTACCGTTCCCATTATCATTGCCGTTCTTATTGCTGTGAGGGTGGGTGTGACCGTTGAGATCTGAAGAAGAGGAAGGTGAAGGTGAGGTGGTTATGATTTTACTGGGAGGTTGAGGGATATTCAATTGTAATGAAGATGAGGAGGCGGTTTGAGGTGACATGTTGGTTATGATACTTTGGAATAGTAGTGTATGTGAATGTATATGATGAGGATGTCTTTGGATCGAATACCTGTATTGTTATTCAGTGTGAAGAGATGTTGAAGATCGTTTGTCAAAGACGTTCTTTCACTGAGAAATCGTTATCTTGACTTTCCTTTTATCCACCGAAGATGAAGAAGAGGGAAGAATAATCCATAAGCCCGATGCCCAAACCCAGATCTAAGATAAATTCTTATATCTCCTTCTGAATTCCTTAGTAGTAGTGCTTGGGTTGATGATTTATGCAGTTCACGGAATCGGTCAATGCGGTCTCGATGTCTGAATACCTTGAATGACCCATGTGAATATTGACACAGCTATCTCTTCACCATTCAGTTTGGATAATGGCGATTCGACCAGAGATGGGATATATGATCTTGATAGTAGAGTACGGATTCCTTTTCTAAGGTGCGGTACGTATAATCAAAGAAGAAGAACGGAATATGAATGAGATGTTGATGTGGGTCGACTTTGCTTACTCAACACGATGTGAAACGCAAATGACGTTTTCTGACAACACCTAAACCTCGGCCAATTACAACATTACGATTGGTGTGACTGATCATTACAGATTATCGTAATCGACTTAGGTGGCAACATTACGATTTAATCCAAAACGCGTTCAGAAGCATAATTCTGGAAGAACGCCATATGAACAGAATACATGACATGGGTTCGACTTTAACTTCTTCGTTAATTCTGTTACTTGAAATTCGTGTATAAGCTACAATAGATTGTTTGAAATATCACACAATGTGGAGGGTGTGGGAGAAACGTATAAGAGAAAAGGATGGAGGACCAAAGAAATGGGTTGAATGGGAAATTGGACAAGGCGGAGGAGAGTAGATGAAAGACTATATATGCTCGATGCAAATCGATCACACATTAAAAGCATCACTTCTCCACCCTTCCGATTTCTCTTCCCTCCTCTTTTGTTCCTTTGCTCTAGCCGTCAGATCTTCACCTTCGGCTTTAGCTTGATCAGTGGCTTGTTTGCCTTTACCTCGGAATTGGTCGGCTGCTCCTACAGCTCGGTTCGTAGAGGACGAAGCGGCAGCTTTGAGTTTCTGTCTTTGGGTGTTGGACACGTATGAAGGTGGTTTGTTAGGGAACAGCTATTCGCAAATACATCAGCATAGTGCTCGCACCTAGACTTGAACTGAATATCGAGAGAACCACTTACATCCTCATCGACTCCGATGTGAAGTACATATTCACCCCTTCTACCATATTTGACAACACCCTTAGAACCGACAGTGACAGGGCCAGAGGTAGAAGGGTGAGGGAAGATGGAATCGCTGAAAACAGCGTTGATAAAGTTGGCAGCGGTAGGTCGAGCATTGGTAGCTGCGATAGCTCGTTGTTGGATACCGTATAATCGGAAATCGGCTTGTCGGAGGTATTCAGGGATTTGAGCTTCGAGAGCGTGAGTGAGGTTTCGCTAAGAAGCGCATGTCATCAGCATATACGATAAACTGCGAATGTGGCCAACGTCTGTGAATACTTCACTCACCTTGACGAAAGCCTTGATAACAGGTCTAGCGAACCAAGCAGCCAACCATTTATTGTTTTTCCTGATTTCAAAGTCGAACCCAGAGATCCACACTTGAACATCTTTGACCACGAAGAAAGTCTCTTGATCATCTTCATCGGCGTTTTCCAAGGTCACATCAAACGAGATACCTTGTGGTCCAAACTTGATATCTAATAAACCGGAATCTTCGAATGGCATGAATCCGGATTTGAAATTGACCCAGAATGCGATGTTTGAAGCTGAGAAGTGGAGTCCTTGCACTCTGAGTCTGACGGAGGCATCGTACTCTGATGCGTCTGCGAAGGTGATTGACCGATCAGCACGTCACGTATGGGAAGGACCCTTTCGCTGAATCGAAGAGAAGTAGTATTCATACTCACATGTAGCATATCCTTGAGTGAATCGAAGATCGTTATGTTGAACGAACCTGATCGAATCAGGGATGAACGATACAGACTCAAGTCTAATATCATCGATAACGAGGTCGACCTCTGCAGTCATATATCGACATCAGCTTGAGAAACCAGACGAGGGATAATCAGAGATCAGGCTGGTTTGAGGGGCTATCACCCACCTTCGGATTTATATTCAACCCTCGGGACAGGAATTTCCTTGACCAACCCAATCAATCTCGGTACAACCACATCCATGAAATCCCTATACAACCCTTGACCTTCTGCTTTCAACGCTCCCACACCGACTTTTCCAGCGTGGGAGAGGGAAGAACCTAATTTCTCGATGGATTCAACGAGTTTGTTGGTAGCTTCATCATTGGTTATTCCGTTGACTATAGATTCCAATTGATCTTGTAATTCTCTAGCATCCGCTTTCCATTTGGGGTTCTCAGCGATCAGGGATTGTCCATCATCATATAATGAGGTTGCCTTTCGATAAGCTCTTTGAGAAGTGACATAACCGGGTTCGTATAATAATCGATCAAAGTAATTGCCAAGTTCCTCGAAATATGCTGAGAGCTTGTCATCGCTTCGGACGTCATCAGCAGCCTATAACATATGCAAATAGTCCAAAGCTCAGCATAAAAACCCCTTGGTTGGTTATTATTTCACTTGGACCGCAGACTTACCTTTTGGGAAGCACTAATAACATCATCCAAACTCTTGTTCGAAATCTTTTCTACGAAAGCTTTCAAATCTCTACCAGCCTGTTGTACTTTCTCATCCTCATCATCCACATTAGACTTCTTCTGAGTCTCATCCAAAGCCTGTTCAGCCTTATTCGCATACTTCTTAAACAGGTTCACGATAGTCGTGAGGGATCTTCTGTATTGGGGGTTAGATTGAGCTTGAGTGATTACTTTTTGTAAATTACCAATCAATTCATCTTTCTTCTGTTGACCTTCTGGTAACTTTTCATCGAAGTATTGTTTGACATTTTCGACTTCGTCCCATATACTTTCTCTAACTTCACCTTGAAGTTTACCCGTTCTGGCACCTTTCAACCCTTTCTTCCCCTTATTTTGTAAGTTTTGGAAATCGACCCCTTGTTCTCTCTCTTTTTGAGATGGTCGGGTCTTCTCGGCTGCCTGCTTGGCATTGTCTGCTGCGACTGATGCAGCATCGGCGAAAATATCTCGTGTAAGGAGAATGAGATCTGATCCGAGTTGTCGGAAAGTATCGTTGGTGACGATTAGGGAAGCGATAGTTCTGAAGGACTCGATAGCTCGTTGACCATCTTTGGAAAGTTCCTTTTGAGAGGGTCGAGATGCTGATGCACTGGATACATCCACATCAACATCGGCAGTAGCGGCGTTGTACTGAGAGTGAGTGAAGGGAATCTCGTCAGCGCAACTTCACAGTGGGAATAAATGGTGCGTAGTCAGCACTTACGAAGAAGTTTTGCAATAAATCATCATCGTTCTTCTCGTCTCCCCAGTTCTTGGCAGCTCTCAATACACCTTTGAGGTCTTCCAACACTCTCGTACCTTCTGCACCTAACCTTGCGGTTCGTGAGTTAGGTCCACCAGTAGCTTTGAGCGTATCGGATTCGAGGATCGTTTGGATCAATTTGGATAATTGGGATTGGGAGCTGTGCATTCCACGGAATCAGTCATCAGTACTTGAGAAGAACACACGTTTATCATTTCATATACAGTGGCGAATATCACACCCCTTCACAACAAAAGGCAGAAGAAGGTCGAACACTCACGGTAATTTGCCTGCACCCAAAGCACCGCTCACTTCGGCCACCTTGATTCTCTGCCGCTTTGAGGGGATGGCATTCTGTACGTCCCTACCTGAAGGTAATTGCGCTGAACTCAAGAGAGGCTGTCTCTCTGACGCTGTTGTGGACATGGTGGGTACGATTGCCTGTGAGTTGTTACGGGTTAATGGGATATGTGATTGGACGGTCTCTAACACTGAGTTCAAGAAGAAGCTCATGGGTGTGTGTGTATGTATTATATATATACTGATACCTAGAGGTAGGAGTGGACAAAGGGAAACGAGAAGGCTGTGAAGGGTGAGAATAGGTGTATATGACGTATACTCGTGGACTCTTGTATCACACGATCAATCAGCTTCAATCCACATCCACCCAACGACGAGTAAGCTCAAGCAAGGGATGGAGAGTGGATGATCACGATGACCTCACTTACGAGGGAGTAGGGGAGTACCTGACCGGACTGTTACCCTGAGTCACATCACACATCAATGTCACAAGAGCACGTTTGTTGGGAATTGCGGAATGTGGGGTCTCCTGATCGTACCTGATACATAGACATGGAAATACACAAGATGACAACAACAACAATGAAAGATGGAGTGGACCAAATATGAATCGTTAACATGGAAGCAGGTAATGACAATGGAAACAAACAGGAGACCACCTGTCATCCTCTAATCACTCTTCCTTATTCACTCCCACACCCATCTTCCTCAACCTCTCACTCAACTCCACTTCCTCCAACCCATCTTCCCTCCTCATCCGCCTTTGTCCCGTAGGACTCCAGATCAACGGTGGTCCACTACCATTCAGATGGGGTGAGATGGGTCTAGGCGAAGTGGGAGTAGAGGGTCTGGATTTGTGTAATGTCGATGTTGTGGGACGTATAGGTGAAGGGGATAATATCGGTAACGGTGAAATTGCAGATTTAGGTACATCTGTTGAAACAGATGAGGAGAATGGTGAAGTGGTAGATATCAATGAAGGTTTTCTGATCATCCTTGGCTTTTCCAACACCAGACCCATATCAGAATCCCGTTTCGATCTCGTACTATCCCCTCTGTCCACTTTATCCAGTTGAGCATCTACTTCAGATCGATCCATTTCCATATCCCGCCTAGCAAACCATTTCATCCTCACCATCTCCCATTCCTCACTCGTCTTGCCCAATGATCCAGGTGAGAATGCCAGACTACTCCTTCTCCTCTTGTTACCTGAACTTGTGGGGGTGGTGGGAGGTTCAACGATCTCATCTGTTCGTTCTACATCCATCATCTCCCTTGAGTCAGGAGGAGTAGACACAAACACCACTTTCATGCTTTTCGAAACGTAGTATGATTTCCCATCGTGAGCATGAGATGGTGTAGAAGGCAATGAAGTTGATTGTGTTGTTCGATTGACAGGGGATGACGCGGGAAGGATACAGACGAATTGAAGTTGAATAGCATATTTCAATACTCCTTTCCCTCCATTCTCACCGATACTATCTCTAGTTTTACAATACGCCTTCTCTCTTACTAGCAACCTTCCACCTATTGATACTTTCCTAAGATCGTATGGGATAAGGAATACTTTGATGGGTGAATTGGAAGATTTGATAAGGATTTGCAACTGACCAACTGGCGAGACCTGATATCCAGGGAATGAAGGTGGTTCATTCTTTCGCGTAGGTGCATCTAATACATGAGAATGCGGATGGGAATGTGGGTCTGGGTGTGGGCGTGTGTTTGAGAAAGAATCATAATAGTATTTCTCCAAATCCACTCCGCCCGTCCAAGGACTCTGACATTGGCTTTGCGTAGATTTAGTAGGCATCATACCGATAGCTTCGGGGTCTTCCAAGTCATAATACACAGCTGAGAATGGTATTTCCACTGCAGATGGATATCTAAGATGAGCCGCACATGATTTCCCTTTACCTATCGATACTAAGCTTATCGAAAATTCATTGGTAAGTTGGTGAGGCTGATGGGCGGAGGACATGCGTGAGTGAAGTAGAGAGAGGTGATATGAGCCTAGGAGAGGTTGAGAGCGGGACAAGCGGCGAGAGGGCGAGGGAGAGGCGGAAGGGGATTGATCGTTTGAATGGACAACATCATGAGTCGGAGTGTGAAAGGAAGAAGTGGGTGATGTTCCGCCGTTCATATATCTAGGTGAAGGCGATACGAGGGATGTCAACGGTGATAAAGATCCCCTCGAGGTCGGCTGGGAGGCACGTCGGCTAGGTGTGGGTATAGGCTTTACCCCATTACCAACGTAAGAAGTAGGTGAGGGAGTTCGTGATATGGCTGAGATAGGTGGTTGAGATAAGGGAGAATGTCGAATAGGTGAGTACGAGGTGGATGGGGAGGCGCCAGGGGAAGAAGAATAAGAGGCGGGCGTGGACCTAGGAGACTGTATGTATGTCATATTGTCGAGCTATAGTGTGTTGGTGGTCGATATATGAGTGAGATATACATGATGTACGAGCGAGCAAGTGACCAGGAAGATAAAGATGTGATTGTGATGCGATTGTGATGAATTGAGTCGTTCTTATGTTTCGGTTATCGTCATTACTTACTCATTACCCTGAAATCCCCCCTGTTCCGCCTTGGTTTAGATTCTCTTTTCAGAAGCTCAATCCGTTATCGGGATTACTCAAGTACACTTTATCGTAGTCGTAGACTGCCAAGGTCAGCATTGACGATCACTCGTACATACTGAGCCAGCTGCTGAGAGCGAGATGGGAATCAGATCAATTGATCTGGTTGGAGAGGGATGGGCTCGTGCAGATATGCGCAATATGAGAAGGAACCTTCTGCCTGATTGTCTGGAAGACTACCTACTGTCGAACGGGATGTTAACGACAGGGCGTATGAACGGGCCAAATCTTGTTCTACTAAGTCACTCTGACGAACACAAAACTCCTGAGTTTGTGGGGGTAGACTTGAAGAATAGATGACAGAGCGTCGTCACACTCTACTGCCCATTACTAACCTAATTCAACGACAACCTTGATTGCTTGAGCTCACGTCGGGTACATTTCGATTCATCAACTAGCTTCGATATGTGTCATACTATATAACATCGATCATACAAGATGTCTCATACCATACAACTTACACCGGGCAAAACCGCGCAACTTGCAATCGCTTCTAAATATTACTCATCACGAGTTGAAAACGGGCAAATACTCCATCGTACTCCTTCCTGGAGTCTTCTTCAGGCTTCAAGCGCTCACTACAGCTACTTGACCTCAATAAGTGGTTGTTCGAGCAGACTTCGTAAATCAACAGTAATTACGATGTTAGCGATCTATATGTATCCATGTTCTCATATATGAGTGCGGAGAGATCACAGAAAACTTTAATCAAATATACGCATAGGTTTTTGTGCCCATTGAGCAATCAGTCAATATATGGTGCATGAGGAAAACGTAACATCCCTTGAGACGACTATAAGCGTATTCTAATTCTGCTATAGATCGTCTTCGTCTTCTCCCAATTACACCTACTCCAAGTGCGAGTCCGATCCAAAACCCTAAAAACATACCATACGTATATACTAATGACGATGAGCTTATTTGTGGGTAGACTTGATCTTGAAACCTCTCGACTACAGAGTGGGGAAAAAAGATGTCAGCGATGTCTCATAAGTATGACTTCATGCGTATGGGATGATATGATACGACAAAAATCACCTTTCTTCTACCTCGAGCTTGTTCGAATTTCCTACCCTTTGAGGCGATGTAAGGTTTACCACCCTTGAGGGGACCACCGAAGTGTTTGACGGCCTCTCTGACGTTTCTCTTTCCTCTGAGTAAAACGGTGTTGGATCCGGTAGGAGCTCGGAGGGCAAGTTGGTCGAGGGTGATGGCCTCACCACCAGCAGCTACGATTCTTTCCTTGGCGGCGGTAGAGAATTTCAAAGCGGCGATGGAGAGTTTGGGGAGTTCAGGTAATCGTTCGTCATCGAGGATGGTACCGACAGTGACGATGGTCTTTGAGTTGTCGGGGTTGGAGTTTTTGGTTTCCTTGACAATTCGGGAGAGGGAGATAGGGGGTCGGTTGATCTACGAAAACACAAAAAACACACTCAAAAAGTCAACAACAAATTCCGAATCCCATCTTCTCTTCTACTAAGATATTCCTGCAATCTGCAAAGCAATCCAACCCACCTTGCTCATAAACAATCTCTTGAGGATGACTCGGTTGAATTTAGAGTCGGTTCTTCTAGCCAAGAATCGGTAGAGCTTGACAAGCAAGAGAAGGTAGGGATCCTCCGACTTGGGAGCAGATCGGTTTCCCTTTTTGACGTGGTGGTAACGGAGATCGATACCCATCTGATGTAGGTGATCATGAAGCAGAGTACAGGTGAAGTGGGCAGAGGAGGGAAAGGTCGGATGAGCAAGAAAGAGAAAATTTCGTCAGCATTCAATACCTCCATATTGACATTCTCATCTCAATCTTCCCCCTCCGAATTCAACCTATCCAAAGATACCTGTTCTTCACCGGCGTATATTTGACTTGCTCCTAGTACCACATCCACCTATGCTATGTGTCCTCATTTGATCTATCTAGCTAGATGTTGCGCATGTTCTCCAAAATTTGCTGTAGCTATTTCCTCCATCGATGATCTTCCCGTTCCTTGAATCTCATACCTTTCCTCTCTACCCTTCCTCTCCATGTATACGACAATAGAAGTATCACTCACTTTGTTAGCTGATTTATATGAACCTACCGAGGATGAAGTAGAAGGAGGATGATAAACCTCTATGAATATTTCAACAAGTATCGACAGTGACAGTGACAGGAGCAAGCATCCACCCAAACCATCCTACCTGCCTGGTACTGTACGGTATACAAGCTGCTTACCACCAAGCTAAGCAAATCTGACACTCGATGGAGAATCGCGAAACACCGTTGGTGCTTATAGCAGAAAACGCGGTGTGGCGCGGTGTCTCACTTTCGGCTCTAAGTATACTCTCTCTTATCACCGATGCAGGCGATTGACGACATTCTGTTGTTTGGTTCCCTTGTTGTGCCTGGAGAGGAATCGTGCGTCTCCGGTTACTTCGGGTTGAACGATAAACAAGGACACAACATTGCCATGTCCAAGCTTTCTTGTCAGTTTGCAATGAACATCCATAGATTCATCACATCGGATCAATCAGAATGGCAGATGACAAGAGATGTCTACATCAAGCTACCCTCATGAGGCCAGAAGAATTAATTACGAGGGATGTGACGCTACTCAGGTATCGGTTTCATTCTCGGCTGATCGTAAATCGCCACCCAACCGAACTTGCCTTTCCATCAATTCGATAACATTGTCAGGTTGAGTGATGTTCTACCTTTCCATGTCCGTACTCTTGGCCAGACTTCTGATTGTAAGATGACATGACAGGTGATGTGGTCATACATCATCTCGAGATATCCCTCCCTTCTTGTTGGGTCTCACAATCATTGATATCAAAGTTAACTCACACCTCGACTCAAATTGATACTTGACCAACTATAAGCCACCTGTCTTCTTGTGACTCGACTTCCCAGATCATCAGCATCGCTTAAAGTCACGTACCTTTGACAAGAATATACCGAAAATGGGAGAGGGGAAAAGACGAAGGATTAGTCAGCATATATCAAGAATGGATAATATCATTCAACATGGTCGAAAAATCGCCCTTCTCGTCTTAATATCAACTGCTCAGTCAGCTAAAGCTGTGGATGCGAATAACGTTACACCCCGGTAAGCCCTTTCTCACTCCACGATGGGTCATCGTAGCCTTTGCTGATACTTAATATTCAGATGGGGTCATGCAGCAGCCTACATCCCTTCCCCTCCCACCCTCATTATTCAAGGTGGTAAAACCGACCCATCATCTTCTTACACCTATTCATCTTCTCCCAATACCGGCGAGACACTCATACTCCCTCTCACATCATCATCTTCAATGTCCTCTGCACCTTTCATACCGCTCGATATACCCTCCGCCCCCACATCAGCATGGCATACACTCATGCCCCTATCTTCCGAAGAAGAAGGGATTTGGAAATTACTATCATTCGGTGGTGATGGAGGTACCGCCGAAGCTGTTCAGACAGGTTCAAATTCAGCTTGGATAATGGATGTCAAAACCGATGGACCCAATGTGAATTACACAAGACAAGAAAGTGGGAATGGTCAACCTATGAGAAGAATCTATCATTCCGCTTCTTCCACTTCGGAAGATGGGAAAGTGTATATTACAGGAGGACTGAAAGATGATGGTTCAGGAGCAACATTCTCGGATGTTTATTCTTTCGACTCGTCAACATCCTCCTTCTCGCCTTTACCTAGTCTACCTATAGGGCTATATCATCACTCCTCGATAATTCTTCCAAATGGGACTTTGCTTGCTCTAGGTGGAGCCTACACTTCACCTTCCACTGGCGTAGCAGCACTCCAGCCTTATTCGACGATATATACCCTTGATACTACTTCCTCCTCGCCCAGCTGGACGGAGAGACAGATATCTGGAACGGTACCTGAGGGGAGAAGAGGTGGGAGTTTGGTGACGAATGAAGATGGAACGAAAGCTTTCTTGTTTGGTGGAGCGAATGCTGGTTTAGGGGAGGTGTATGGTGATAGTTGGGAATTCGACTTGGCGGATGGAACATGGAAAGAAGTCACCACAGCTGGACTAGGTGAGTCGTCTCCCTATTTGACATCTACCTCTCCCTTATCATCAGGGATGAAGCCGATTGTATTGTATCAGGCCCTCAAGCACGGTACGATCATACTGCCGTTGGCATAGGTGGGAACCAGATTGCTGTCTTTGGAGGTGAGTCCGTCATCATGCCAGCCCAAGTAGTGTCATTTAGCTGATCTAGTACTTTAGGCTATGGTGATGGCGGACCTGCCGATTCGAATCTTCATATTTGGGATACCTCGACAAGCTCCTGGATCACCGATTTCACACCTGTTCCTACGTCTTCGACAACGACCACCTCAACAGCGTCAAGTGGTAAGTCCGTAGATTCAAGCGGTATCTCCACTTCCCACATAATTGGAACAAAGACACAGTCTGCATCGGGGTCAGCATATACACCCTCAGGTGCGACTATCGACTCCTGTGCGTGGTGTTCACCAATAATGTACCTCTGAGGATCGGGACTTGTGCTGATCTCTGTGATTCTTCACAGCTTCCGCTACCGCTTCTTCGTCAAGTACATCTGCACCGACCGATGCTGGCGCTCATAGCCATCCCCTCACGCTACCTATCAAAATAGGTTTAATTCTCGGTATACTCGCAGTTGTCGCCTTGTTGGTAGCATTATGTCTTTGGAGATGCCTTCGACGCCGACACACCAAACAAGCTGCTTTACTTGCCTCCCCTTGGCCTGCCAGTGGACCCAAAGGCAGAACACCTCCTCGACCATATGGATCAAGGGAGAAAGGTGGAGAAGGATTGATGGAAGAGCTCAGTCCTGAAAACTCTATTGAAGGTGGTTACGAAGCTTGGGGCTTAAGGGAGAAGGGTGTGTCGATCGGTTTAGGAATGGGAGCTATTGGAGCTACTCTGCATAGTATCTCTAGTAAATTCAGTGGAAAGAAGGACGATCCCTATGCGGAGCTACACGATGATCCTTCCGATGAAGTAGGTGGACCCCTCAGCAAATCGTCGAGAAGGATTGGAGATGGTATTAGATTACTTGGACTTAGACTTCAACGGGAAAAATCACTCTACTATTCGCCTGAGAAACCAGCGAGGCGAGCTAGTATCATACGAAATTCGAGAATTGACATGCTCGGAGGAGAGGATATGCCCAATCACGCTGCTGGAACTAGCTCAAGGAATGTGGAAGGTGAAGACGAAGATGAAGATTGGGTGATCGATTCAGATGAAAGTGGCAGAAATTGGAAATCTGCTAAATCGTTGCTGAATAATCGACAATCCGACGATGAAGACCAAGATCCTTTCCATGATAGAGCAAGTTCTTTCGACGATGATGCTCCGATTTTACCTCCCTTGAGAGTCCGAGGTGGACCAGTCCCCACGCCTCATGAGTCACGGAGTGATCTGGGTACTTTGGACGAAATTGCGAGTATGTCAAACCCTTATTCTGAACTTTCAAGAAACGCACATTCCGAACTGTCACGAAATCCTTATTCGGACGTTTCAAGAAATCGATTATCTCATAATTCATCGTTGGAATATCATCTACCGAGCTTGTCACCTTCAGATCCACTTGATCTTACTGGTTTACTAGTTCCTCCAAGTGATAATAGGTATTCGCAAACTTCTATACCTACTTCTGCTCGTTCAGGTAGATCAGGTAGATCTGGTCAATCGAATGCTCTTTCCGATGCTGAAGAAGGTATAATATCCGAGGCAAGATATCTTCACTCTCAATCGCCTACTTTGATCTCACCCGTTGAGACAGCGTATGTACCGATCAAAAGGAGTGAATCGTTTTTCCGCAGGATGGCAGCCGGGGGAATCATCTCATTGTTGTCATCTACCAAATCGATTTCTTCTTCTTCTCAGGGAAAAGAATTGGACATACGTGATCCGGCACCTCAACCTACCCTCTGGCCCGTGATGTCAAGTGAAAATGTCAATTCTCCTTCGAGCCCATCTCCAATCTCACCTGAAAGCTCTAATCATCCTCCAAAAAGCTGGAGAGGCGATACACTTGATCTACCCTCGAACGACCATGGTAAAGGGCCAAGTCTCTCTTCGCTGAATTCAGCTAAATCAATGAGAGATATGGTGTTAGTCCAAAGGGAAACGACAATTCCTCAGTTGGAAGTGAGGCTGTAATTGAGATGGAAAGAGCCTCTTCTCCTGTTGATCAAACTCGAACACAAGTACACAGGAAAGATGAATCGGATGGGACTTTAGTAAGAGCCGAAGAAAGTGATTCACTCTCGCCATTACCTTCTGAAACCTCTACTTCGGTAATACCTCTTCGACCGGATGGAGCGGGACATCGCAGGGATGGCAATAGTCAAACCACTTTCAGTAGTGGTGAGTCGGGATTAGATACTCCCGGTGAAATAATTTTCAATGGTGCAGATTTCGCTTCGCCGCCTGTACTGCCGACACACCAATTCGGTTCAACACCGTCAGCAGTAGAGAATGACCAAACACCTAGGAAATCCTCCTTACGGCCGACTCCTTATCCTATCACACCTAGACGAGCGATCTCTAAAACGCTCAACACGACAGTGATTGATGAATCATATCTACCTCCTTCTGGATCACCTGTACCAACGCCTTTGGTCCAACATCGTCGACCGGTCAGAGACGTTGTCAATTCAATCAATAAAAGAGGAAGTTCTACGCCTTTCAGCTTACTTAGTCCCATGTCGAATTATTCGCCTGCTATTGATCGAAAATCATCTTTGTCTTCGAATATCATTGAATCGTCAGTTGTTATGCCTACAAAGCCAAAATCGACGTTTAGTGGACAAGGGGAAGGGGAAGATCAAGATCCTTTCGGTACTCCTAGACCTAGACTTAGCTCATCAAAGATACAAAGACCAGTGACGATACATGGGTCATCCGATGCAGGATCGAGTTCGACTATGAGCCAGAGGGTATCGTCATCGTCGGTTGATAAGAGACCTACAACCATGTGGGAGGTGATCAAGAAAGAACAGCTCAGAGTAGCCAATCCGGATCAAAATCAGCAGAGAAACTTTAGTGGGATCGATAAATGAGAAAAGAATGAAGAGGACGAGATGGGTGTCTTCCAATGTTTCTAAAAGTGGTTGTGATTCGTGATTTGTGATTTTATCTAGTTACTTTGCGTTGTTCAACGAGTTTTGACGACTTCTTGGGTAGCTTATTCTCCTCTTGTTCAACCAGATACTGTAGTTCCGTAGATCATCAATAGGATTACTGTATTTACATTTCATGTATAGAGAAATTTTTTATTTATACAGTTGAAAGGATACAGACAGTTTGAGTAACTATATTTACACATGATATCGCTCTGAAGGGTATTCCACCTGACTGTTACTTGCACGTACTGTACAATCATAACTACTTATATTCTCGATACCATTTATCATTGGATCCTAGTCGATAATCCTCCTACCTAATGCTATCCTTGCTTTTTCATGTCTCAAAAACCTCTGAGCCTTTAGTTCTGCCCTTTCGCCAGGCTCGCAATTATCGCTAGCGAGAACCAGAGCATCGAAAAAGTTGGCGATCCTAACCTTGCCGGTTTTCTTATCGTAAAAAATGTTCAGAGCTACTAATTCGGTATTATGGATGATCTGATGGGAATGCAAGAAATCATATAATTCATATACTTTTCGCCTAGATCGATTATCATGATATATCAGCTTACCGTTCACCTTTCACTGCAGACTTGGGATAGCTTGGTTCGGTTCGATGATAGTGGGTTCAACTGAACAGAGCTCACCAGATATTACCACTTATACTGGGGCAATGTATATCCTGCCAAGCACTCCCCAATAACTCTCCAGGTTCGTCTAATATCATCGCATAGAGATCTATTCTTGTCGGAGAATCTTCTCTACATGGATGTTTACAGTGAAAGGTTCCAATGTAATTTGGGACTATGTTATTGACTTTGTTGAGTAATGGAGCATATTTCTGATAAAACCATGCTTCTCTCTCTACACCTTTTTTAGCCTGCGCGATGGAGAACCGTTCAATTCTATCACAATAGGCTGGTCTGTCTATTTGGCATTTTCTAGGGAATCGTTGAAGGACCGATAACTGGAGGATGACTTGTCGTGGGTGGACAGGATCGGATGGGTCATTGACAGTTGCTCGGTATGAATCCCAAAGGTGATTTCGACCAATATTCCTTGTGGCAGTCACTAGTGTAGGCTTGCTGGATTCGTCAGTAGCCTTAGGTACTGTTATGACATTTGCCATGGGAGCGCTTGCAGTTGAAAGGGATGCAGCTGTCGTGATCGGTTCAGGAGGCTTGAAGGATGATGACGGAGTACCTGTGAAAGTAGCATAACGGCATTAGCTAATTGGCACATGGTACGGGGAAAACTTCTGTACTAGGCTTACTCATGATGCTTGTAATCAAGCTCCTTGCACGACCATCTGTGGGCGAGATCTCTTCTCCTTTCCGATCTTTTAGCAGTGCTTCCGCCAAATCTGGATCGATGGCCGCCTGGGGGTTTTCGAGATGGCATGTCCTTCGCAGGACAATACTTTCGGGCTGCCACAGTAGATTGGGATCGCTGATTCGCTCTTCCTGCCGCGGTTGCTTACTTAAGGCACCAGGCTCAAATTTGAGCCGCAGGTTGTCCGAGAGGAGCTTGGCCATGATGTGAGCAGTGAGCAGTGAGCAGTGAGCAGTGAGCAGAGGTGTTTATTGGTCTTGTTATTCCCAAGCTTTGACGCAAGAGTACGAGTAGTCGTTGCAGAGGGCGAACTCAGCCGACTTGGGTGGACAGCAAAAGTATAGAGAAGCCGATTTAGGCACACGGGTTGTCAGGCAATGCGGAAGTCGCCGCATCGCCGTGCCTATCGTGTCCATCGTAAGCAAGCCAGCTCATCGATTCAACCCCACCACTGAATTGAACCATTGAACTTGTGTTATGATCATTGACTTTGCACAACTTGTATCTGGCAGAGCTTATAGGCCCAGCATGTTGCGACACAGACTATTTGCGGGTCTTTGAGAGAAGAATGAAGAGGATGACTTGTGTGTGTTTTTCCACGTCTGCAAAATGGTCGTGATATGTGATTTTATTCAGTTGCTTTGCATCATTTAATGAGTTTGACGAGTTCTTGGGTAACTAATTTTCCTGTTGTTGAAAAAGATAGTTCACTAGATCATAATCGAATAACTGTATTTACAATTCATGTATAGAGTTGTTTGCATTTTTGCTATTGAATCCGTCGAGATAATACAAACAGTACGAGTAGTTATATTTATACGTGATATCGCTCTTGCGGATATTCTACCTTGCTGCAACTTATAGTTGAGATTATCGGTAGATGAGGTAGCGCTCGGATTGATCTGGTGCTATTACTGAAGATGCTCAGAGTGGTGTATAGACGTACAGTGCTGTATTAGCTTATTGTTTGATTGTTCAAGAGCAGTGTATCCAGACATTTTGTTACTATACAGTACTCGCGAGTCAATGAAAATCATGCGAATCCGTCATTCAACACGAGCATGTGGGATATGCGGGACATCCGTACCGTCCATTCCGTGAAGTTATATCTGAATCCCCTCTGAACCTGGCTAAACGCAGCTGAAATATCTAGAAATGGCCTCCAACGAGAGACTGATTTGATAGTATGCCTTCACATGAGGTGAGATCACGATAATATCACAACTTATGCATGAGGAATTCGACTTGAAATGAGCATGTTTGATTTCTATATATATCTCGTATTTCATATATTTCGTTCTCCACTAGGAGCGTCAACCTCTTTCGTTCAATTTAATTCATATCCATCTCTTCGTCACTTATCATTCCAGTTAATCCTTCCTTGATCCGTGTCCTACCACACCCGCTCCACTAGCCTTCTCCCACTTAGCATCACCTTTCACACTCTTCGCTCCTGGTATACCACTACCAGCTATGGCACTCTCCACCTTATCTTTCAACCCCTTATTATCTTTCTTCTCTTTCTTTCCTCCACCTAAAGCTAACCCCAGACCAATGACACCAGCAAGTACGTACAGTCCTCTTTTCTCATCATCGTTCAAATTCCTTTTCTCCGATTTGTACTCCCTCTGTCCCTCAATAGATTTAGGCAAGTTGATTTCAGGTAATTTGATTCCAGCGTTTGACCATGCTCTACCAGGAGCGGTGATCAATGAGCTCAAAGCGTCTGTAAGAGATGGGATGTCCTTGAGGGATGGTCCAGAAGATTCAGTTTCCAAAGAATGGGCGTCGTGAGATTCGTGCACTCCATGAACTGGTCCGCCCTCCAGGTGCGTAGAAGCTGACGCGACGGTTAGAACCTTTGGTGCGGAGAGGGAAGGAGCGGAGTCGGTGGTGGTGCCGGATGAGAAGTTATCGGGTGTGAGGGGCTGTATTGGAATACGAAGATCGAAATCAGTATCATATTCGAGATTGAAAAAGATACTGCTAGCACCACATGCGAGTTTGGCCAAGAAGGAAGGGAATGAATATAGATTACTCACGATAACCTGCTCGACATCCTTCTCAGCCTGACTACCAGGGAACCTCACATCCAACTTCTCACCAACATCTTTCGTAGCGGCCACATCGGATTTAGGTAAACCAGGTGCTACTGTGATTTTCTCAGGTTCGATCGGATCGACTTTCCTAGCTTCTGTCCTCTGAGATGAAATCTGTGGTCCGGTGGAAGTAACACTAGGATCTTCCGAGGTAGCTGGACCAGGGCCGGTGGTGGAATCCTTCTTGGGTTTGGGCGGCTGACTGACGGAAGCTGTCGTCGATAGACCCCTCGCACCATTAGGGAATGGAGGGAGAGGACCGAGAAGAGAGGATTGTTCGGCTGATTCAAGTCGGGATATCAATGTTGCTCTGCGATGTGACAAGAGTTGAATCAGTAATTGTCTAATATAATCATGTATTCTCCTATCTCTCGTCAGAACCTAGCTCCACCATACACTCGCATCCCACTTTCACCAATTGTATCACTTCCCGATTTGTCTGTATCTCCTTGATGTCGGCCTCCGACCACAGGTCCATCTTCACTTCGACCTCTCATCTCGTCTCGGCCCCTACCTTGCCCAATTCCCACTCTTGGCTCCACCAGGTCGATGACCTAGCGACACTCACTTATTTCCCTGTTGCGACAAACCCCTCTTCTTCAACTCTGTTTTCAGTGTGACCACCGTCTCATTCTTCCAGTTCCTCTGACTGGACAACAAGACCGCTGAAGCCAGGGACCTAGATCGAGGTCTGGTGATTGGAGCTGGGGATGGAGCGAGTACAGAGGAAGTAGAGGGTCGTAAGAGACCAGCTGAGAGTTTGCGTCGTAGCATGTTGTTGATGTTGTTAATGGTGGATGGTTTCAGTAACATCGGGACAAACAAGACGGAAAGTATGATTGGTATGTCGAGGAATGATTAGTGGTAGGGAGAGTGGAGTGGGGTTGTTGATCTCTTGGTGGTCCATCCCATGGGAAATGGAAATGGAAATGGAAATGGAATGGGACTGAAATGACGAACACAACGCACAACGCGGAGCTAAAGGGCACGTGGGCACACATGTCACGTGACTCGCATTCACCACGTTCACTCCTTTCATCAGCATCAGCATCAGCATCGAAAGACAACTTTATGCAGGCCGACCATTCTTACCTCAAAACAGTATTTAGAACAGACGTATCATGTACAAGATATATATATAGCAACCATGCCATCTACCGCACAGTCACGCCCTCCCCTCCTCAACTTCATCGTCCACCTCTTATTCTCGGTGGCTACCACCGTCCTCCTCTACCTCATCTCCCTCGGACCTATCCCTCAACATGTCGGATTCGTCATGGATGGGAACAGGCGATATGCGAGGGGACTGGGCAAAGAGGTATCGGAGGGGCATGGCGAAGGATTTGCAGCGTTGAAAAGAGTGAGTTGCCCCTCTCCAAGAGACTCAGTAGTCAAATGTAGTACCATGCATTGAATACCAACGTAGCACTTATCTGTTCCTTTGTTTGTTGTTGCAGACTCTAGAAATTTGCCTTCGACTTCGAATACGAGTGGTATCAGTCTACGCATTCGCAATTGATAATTTCAATAGATCAGAGAATGAAGTTTCTGCGCTGATGAGGTTGGCGAAAGATCGTTTGGCGGAGCTGTGTCAACATGGGTGGGTCGGATTGAACATCCATCATGTGTCTGAAATGTCATACAATACACCATGATAAAGCTGAGAAGATCGGCAACTGACTTTCTGATATAATTCTAGGGCGCTACTAGAGGAATACGGGGTACAGATCAAATTCATTGGACAGATATCCCTTTTCCCACCTGATGTTCAACAGGCTATCAAAGAGATGGAAGAGATGACTGCGGGACATAAGAAGTGAGTCATATCCATTTCTCTTCACATTTAGAGAACCCAAAACTCTCCATCAGGACCTTGACATTATGCTATCGTTGCTGATATGGTATGCTTTATAGCGGTGTACTGAATGTTTGTTCACCCTACGCCTCCCGAGATGAAATCACCACCTCCATTCAAAACACACATAGATCTGTTTATAACGGTGAACTAGAAAAAGACCAAATTACTTCTACAACCGTTTTCAACAACTTGGGCACTTCCCAAGCGATCTCTAAAGTCAACCCAGGACTGTTCAAGAGACCAGAGGAAAGTGGGAAATTGGATATACTAGTTAGGACATCGAACGTCAAGAGGTTGAGCGATTTCATGATGTGGCAAGTGAGTTATCGCATCCAGTTCTGGTCAGAAGTCATTGAATACAAGGCTATTGTTGTCTGACCGGTGATACATCCGTTAGGCATCCGAAGATACCCAGTTGCACTTTGTCAATACTTTTTGGCCAGAGTTTGGTTTGTCCGATATGATACCTATTTTATTGGGTTGGCAGCAGAAAAAGTGGATAAAGCAATTGGGTTGGGACTGAGGATTGTTAGTTTATAGATACGTAGAGGTAGAGTAGATCTCGGATTGATCAAGAGGGTGTCGTAAAATGTAATATACGGAGTGTTGCATGGTATTATCTTACATTATGAGTTGTGTTTATGTTATATATGCAGTCTGAGCTCATCTAACCTCTAACCTCTACCCTTAATACCTAGACCACCTAATCGCAACTCCCATCTTCCGGACCATCTTTCCACCTCTTATCTAAATTCTTGATACTACAGTCAAACAGTGGTTTACCCAATTTCTTATTCACCGTGTTATGTCTCTCACATAACCACCTCATGAAATCTTCTCTATTCTTCACTTCTGGTGGGTTCTGGCGAATATCTTTTTGGAAATCTTTAGCACACCATGAACAAGGGTAGAAGATCGATAATGATTCTAGAAGATTGGTTATTTTAGATCGGTGTGTTTCGGTAGGGTTGGAAGGGTAATATGAAGCTGTGGTATGAAGGAAGGTCCATGTGGATCGACCTAATGATGCTGTATCTGGTGGACAATTGCTCCTGTCCACTTCTACACGAGCAGAAGTAGGGTCACTTGAGGAAGCAGAAGAAGATGCCTGAGAGTTGTTGAGGAGATTTGCGAATCCTGCCATACCCATTCCTTTCAACGCTGTTTTACTCTGACTCTGACTCGAAGTTCCATCTGACGATTGCGTCTGCTTGTTCTTGTTGATCTTTGCGAAATCCTGCCATGTGTTACAGACTTTACACACTTTTCCGTTCTCATCTAAGATCAGTCCTGGAGGTAAGTGAGGATGGGTTTCTTTGGTAGTTCGACGAGGTTCGGATGATACCTGAGGATCAGACGTCGATATGGGTGATAGAGTCATGTTTGTTTAAGATGAAGCTGATGCGTTGGGATCTTCTCGAAGATGGAGCTGAGATTCTGCGCTGTGTTAATGATTGGGGATGGAAGTCCTGTAAGCAATATGCTTATATGTATATGGAGGTGTTAAAGTCGAAGCCGATTAGTCATTGTTTGTCTCCTCTCCTTCTCCTTCTCCTCCACCAGCCAGGGACAGGGACGGGGATGTGAAATGAACATTACGAGTACTTGCGCGACGCAACTGATATTGATTTCTTGTTCTCCGTTGTTGTTTTCGTCCTTGTCTCTTCTATGCACACTTGGACAGGATACACTATACAAGGGAAAAACCTTGCGGAACCCATCACGACGAATTGACCTTCTCCTGCCTATGACACTCGATCGTGAATATCTGGGATAATAAAAAGGATGGAATTCAAATGACCGACCGTGCCCCTTCTACTATTCACAACCTCCGACATCCCAAATCTACCAACGTCAAACATCCTCTACCTCCTCCTCCGATCACTGGTGGATATTCACAGCCCTTTAATGGCAATCACTGTCAGGTAATCAGTTTACAAGAACGAGAGTGTACAGATAATCCTTCAGACAATGTTATCCCTCAAAAGAGGAATAGTACAGGTGTAACATTACCACAAGGGAAGAAGGGAAACAAATTATCTGTAACTGTATCTGTGTCTGTCTCCAATCCCGCAAGACCAATACCATCAACCGGTAAGCGTAGCGGAGCTAGAAAGATGACCGATAACGGAGATAAGGTCCCTCGACCGGATACAGCCTCTAAAGGGTCTGTAATGAGGTTAAAAACGAAGAAGTCATCAGATTCGATGCCTGGTCCTGCTACTACCTCTACCCGGAAACACACATCGCTCGATCCCTCGCCAAGCACTAGTGCTCCCAAACCTACCAGTTGTAGAATGGGTGATGCCTCTCCTTGTGAACCAGCGTCAGATCACCCAAATGTCGAGAAACAACCTGTCTCGAAATCTCAGATCTCTCGCCCGTCGAGAATCATTTCCGATTCACAACCCTCCCATACCTTCGATGGTCAACATCCAACTATCTCACCTTCTTGTCTACCTACTCAACCTTATGCTCTTCCCGCTCAATTCGCTTCCAGCCCAAAACAAGTCATCGATCCCCCTCGATCGGCAGGATTAGGGCCTGCGAAGATAATCCTCAAGATCCCACCAACTGTGTTTCCCTCTTCTCAGCGAGAATCACTCGAGAGACCGCCGCAGATTCAGACCACTCCCAACGCACGAAAGCGAAAGCTGGACAGTCCCAATCCAACCCCCGACAGATCGTCTCGACGCCCCCTTTCTACTCATTCTGGTTCCAACCCGGATCACCTAACATCTTCTCGATCCGCGAAGGTGAACCCTTCAACGACAGCTCCGATCGTGCCGACGTCATTGCCTACTGGGAAAGTAGTCGCTAAATCGTCGCAGACTAAGGAGATTGATACCTCACGAAAAAGAAGATTGGACACCGGCACATTGTCTCAGGATAAATCGTCAAAACACTCTATCCCTGCTAAACCCGCCTCCCACCTCAGACAAGTGGTCGCTTCTTCTCAGTCGGCCGGGACCACAACTACATCCTTACCAGTCCCATGTATATTGCCCCCTGTTGAAAAAATCCTTATCAAATCGCCTCAAACCCAGGCCAAGACTAGTACCAAAGCACGAAAGAGAAAGTTGGATATCAGTAAATCACCACAGGATGGATTGTTCAAACGTCCCAAACTTGGAGTTGGACTCGCCGAACACACCAGGCCTCGAATGACAACGGACGTCATCGATTTGACCAATATCGATGATGACGATGTTGGAGATGGGAATGTAGATATGCAAGATGCCGATCATCGCTCGCCGCCAACAAAGGTGAAAACCGAACGCGTATCACCTCGCACTCATTCTCGAAGATCAAAGCACCAGCAACGATCGAACATTCAAACCTCTCTTGATGATCTTATGGTGGATGCAGTTGGTGTAAACCCTCAAGATGATGTACGTCAATCACCTCCTCATATTTCCATACAACAGATCGACTTCACTCAACCTCTTAATTCAGATGAAATTTGGAAAATCGCCAGTAATACCCATGACAGACTCTGGTCATTGTGTTCAAAGAAGCTGGTGGTTTCCGGTGAAGAATTCGTGGGTTCTTCCGAATGGAAGCGAAAATTGAAGAATATAAAGCAAAGTCAGGTAAGAGAGAATGATCGGAAGAAGATGCCAGTGAGTCCGTCATACATCTAACAAACATCCGGGTGCATACTGAATATATAAATAAATCGTAGACGAGAAGCATCAAGCAAAGTCTTCCATTCCTACCTCGCAATTTGAGGGCTGGTGTTACTCACTTATCAAAACTCAAATTTCCATATCTCAAAAATAGAAATCCTGCTAGAATCATTGCACCGAAGTGCTTTCAACGGTTCTGGGACGAATGGGACAATAGGGAGAGCAACGTGCAAACATGGTACGTCTTCCGCCTACCCTTATGGCTTGTCTGTTCGAATATTGATCTTATACCATGATTATCAGCCGAGGAACACGCATACTGGTGGTCAAACTTGGCCGATTTGAATTTGACAATGCGTCCATACCCGCTGTGAGCGCACCAAAACCTGATTCTGTGACGATCTCATTCTATCGTGTTGGTGTGAGTGGATTTTTCCTCTTTTTGTGATCACTTTCCCTTTTTATTTCCTGTCAAATCATTACATTGTCGATCTCACATATCATCGGGAAGAGTATCGAGGAATGCTGATCGACGTCAGTGCGTACGGTGCGATGACAGACTACAGAACCATTGTTCAGAAAGAATTTCCAATTGAAAGATTTCGAGTTCCAACCAACCGGAATGAACATCTATGCCCCATATCCAATAGATTACTCGCGATCGTCGGAAAACTTCTCCCATCTGTCCATGCGCGCAACTTTCCATTCGGGCAATCGTCTTTGGTATATTCCTTTTCTTTCGGAAAGGACTGCCCATATTGGACCTGATGGCAAATTCGCTACGAGATGTGAACCTTTCACTTTACGCACTGCCGCCAGATCTCATCCATCAATCTTGCGGTTGCTGCCACCTCCCATATGGGCTGTCGATCCAGCAACTCCTCTTCGGCCGTTACCCAGGAAGATAATCGATAAACCTTCATCTTCCGATCACACCCAAGTCAGGTTCACAGATAGTGCGGATAAATTGAATCAATGTGTTTGTGGTTTAGATGATGGGATAATAAACAGATTTGGGAATGAGGAGGAAGTGGCGACGTATCTTGCTGTGATTCATAGAGGTAGTTTTCAGATTAGAAGCAAACGGGAAGAAGTGAGTTTACCCTTCACTTTCTCCCATTTTTGCTCTTCAGAGATACTAAATCTGACCCATTTCTTTCAGACTGATGGACGTAAACTTGCTCATATCGAATTATTCGAGATTGGTCTTGCGACTGAGGAACAACTTATGGGGGATGAGGATGCTGTACGCAGACAAGGAGTCACTAATGAAGATCTTGATGGAAGGTTCTCCACCTCGAACCTGGTGCAAGAACCCTTGATGGAGATAGAAAATCCCACCGCGGCTCGTGGCTCGTCATTGTCCAACCCCGCACCACCTCGAAATGTCTCGAAAGTCTCCGATTACGATGTCCCTACGGATGATCTATCATCAGAACAGCGAGCCATACCCAATGCCCTTACCATCAAACAGACCGAGGTCGATAATACCTCGTCTGAGTCTAGAGCTGCTACTGAAGTACTAAAAGAAAGCTCTGCACCGGTAATCACAGTGAGGAACCTTGGACCATTATCAATCTCAATCACGGATGTTGGGAAGGCTACGAATAACAATGATACCATTGGTACCATCGAGAACATATCTCAAGTCAATAAAATTATCGTTGAATCCCTCAATGATACCCTTTCGATAGTTCCCGATATAAAGGATGATGCTCAGATAACGAAACCTACTTCGAATGGATTAGCTGGACCGTACATGTCTGATCGGACGAATGGATTTACAGACTGGTCAACTCGGATCGACCCAGGTACGTTGGCGGACCTGTTTCCTGCGCTGGACGAAGTCTGGGATGGAGGGAAAATTAGACATTTGATAAGGGATCATGAGGAGGTGAGTGCGGTTTTGTTTCTTTTCTTGCGAGAGGTACTATGGCGAATCATACTGATTGTTGGGTACTTTGCGACAGGCGGTGATATGGACTAGGTATCATGTGAGTGAATGAATTGGCACGTAACAGTGATCGGATAGCTAATAAATGGGTGGTTCGGTGTGTTACTGCAGCTTACGGAAGGTCAAAGGTTCTTGACTTGTTGTTGGAATCGATGGGTATATGAGAATGGGTGAGTTCGTCTTTCTCAATCTTGCTTTTGATCCATTGAACTGTCATCAAACTGATGAATATGGTCATGATCAGACCGATACCAATTGCAAACAGATTGAAATACTATCTATCATTTATCGAAGCTTATGGGCAGATTATGATTAGAGCGGGAATGACCAGAGAGATAGGTGATCTTTTACAGGTAAGTCTGAGGTTCCAACTACCTGCTACCCGCTCCCATGGCATCAAACAATATCAATTGAGTTGGTAGTGGATTGACCTTCATGTTGATGGATGGCTTTTTTGGTATCTTTGCAGATTCATTGGAGAGATAAATATATATCTTTGAAGGAAATGGGAGAAGTACTGAGAGTTTGGAATGAGATTTCAAGATTTCATGAAAAGTTGAAAAACTTAAGACAGAATAAACAGAAAGAGAAAGGACCGAGGTCAATCACACGGAATTAATGTATAACGGTAAATGATTATAATGTTGATCTGATATGACTTAATCAAGAAGGAAGGAAGACGGAGTTGACGGAGTTGGAAAAAATATTGTTTGTATCGCATTGAATTGTATTGTATCTTTTACTCTATACTGCAAGTTGAACATCGCGTCAAATCAGACAGGCTAAATTTATAGATTTAGATCTACATGTTGTCATCTGGTACAGTCGCAATTGATTCTAACAATAACGAAAGATGGGATAGGAGTAGATGATTTGGTGACATGCACAATATACAAAGTGCAACGTACAATGTACAATGTTTGATTCATTATTTTGAATGATCGCAGTGTACTGTAGATTATCTGACATGTTTAAACGATACTAGTGGTGTTTACGATTGCATAAGAGCGACAAGCTATTATGGTAATACAACATGAATTGAGATGAAATACTAGTATGTGATTACATGACTTTCTGTTGTTTATTCTCCCCATTACCATTACTCAGTTCTTCTTCCGGTCCTCTCTTCATACCCATATTTGGACCTCTGGGAGGTACTCTACCAGTCAAAGCAGGAGCGAACGGTACACCTCTTCCTCTCCCACCACCTCCTCTAAATCCACCTCTTCCTCTATTCATACCGAAATGCTGTTGCTGTTGTTGATGATGTTGTTGTTGTTGGTGGAAAGGTAATTGATTGCCCATTCCCATGTTCATACCCATATTGTCCATCATACCCATACCCATATTCATCCCCATATTCATCCCCATGTTCATATTCATTTGATCCATCATCATCATGTTCATCCCCATATCGTTAAACTGATTTTGCTGTCCGAATCCACCATTTCCTATTTGACCTAATGCTACGTTCGGCGCACCACCATTCCCACCGTTATTCAGATTCATCATTTGTAATTTCAATAATTGAGTTTGGAGTAATGCGATTTGCTGGTTTAAGATATTCCGAGCTGGAGAGAGAAGCGATGGGTTCAATAACATTTTCTTGGCCTAAATGGCAAATATCAATCACATATAGTCAGTTGTTTTACGAGATCTGCTATTACACGATAGATTCTTTGACTCACCCCCATAAGATATGTATTTATCACCTGTGGTGTAAGTTTATCGAGATCTACAGCTTGTCCGTTCGCTCCTAACATTTGATTTTTAGGTTGTTGGTCGATATCAGATCCTTTCAGATTAGGTCGAGGATTCTTTTCTGCCTTAGTAGGTGATATAGCACCTTCTTCAATCTTGTCCATTTCGTTCAAGCACCATTTAGCTCACTTCATACACAGCGCACATTTTCTACTCACCTCTTCGTCACCTTTATCCACACCATCTTGATTTTTCTCTAATTTCTCACCATCATTTTCGCCGTTTTCCTCTGCTTCTGCGTTTTCCTGTTCATCACTCTCCTTCTTCTCCTTGGTAGACCTCTCAACCTCACCTTCCACATACTTATTCACCTTGTCTCTCAATTCCTGATTCACTATTAACTTATCTAAGCTCTGCACCTTTGACTCGCACGTATAACATTCGAATTCGTTCTCTAACAGATGATTCGTTATGCATTCTTCACAGAAACTGGTCTTGCAGCATGGCGTGGTCGTAGCTTCCCAGACAAGTTTTTTGCATATTGGACAGATCAACGATGGGTCCAACGGTTGAGAATCACGGACGTCGGATCCGGTGAGAGCTCGTGGTTTCACAGCAGCTTGTTTTTGCCATTGACGTCTGAAGTAGAAGAATAGTATTTAGTGATGGTTCCTTCCATGGGAATCGTGAGACGGGCGGAGGAGGTAAACACTCACTGATCAGGAACAGCACGTACAAAACCTCCATCAGCAGTCAACATCGCACCACCGCTTGAACCCTCAACTCCACCAGGAGTTTCAACAGTCTTCAAGAAACTCCTTGGAATACCTGTGACTCGTACAAATCGCTTTCGATCATTCGCACCTGGATCTTCATTGTCGGGACAATTCTCGATCCAATGGCCTAACATCATGTCATATCAGCTTAATTTGCTACGTTTTTGAGGCGGAAGCTGACACCAATCACTCACCTTTTTTACCACATCGGTAACAGATATAACCAGCTGGAGGTTCTTTATCATGCTGTAAGCCAAAATCGTACTTTTGTGTGGCAGCAGCTACGGCCGATCCGGAGGGTTTATTGGACCGTGCTGCTCGAACTGCTGGTGCTCGATAGCCACTGTACAATAAGGTCAGCATAAGGCAACACCTAATACATCGTGACACGGAAGCGAAGTACTCACGCTGACATATCCTCTTGCATCTGTTCCCAAGTTTCCGCGCCTTGAGCAAGAACAGCTGCTATCTTGGCATCTTCCTCTGCGTTCCCCGTTGAGATCGGTACGCTGGGTTCTCCGGGCTAAGAAGGTGATACGATCATCAGGATCTCACATCGATATGTTCACAAGGGTTTGTTCTGTGATATTCCTCAAAATAGAATGCTAACTCACCTTGGCATCATCTTTCCCATCGAACCGTTTCGACATACTCCCAAATGTACCCGCCGAGCCTCTTATCCCACCCAATCTATTCTGCTTATCCTGCATTGCCTGTCTAGCATGAGATTCAATCCTATGATCACCCGTCAAGGCATCTGCAGCTGAAGTTCCCACTATGTAATTTTGGGCATTACCTCTTCCTTTCGCTGATGAAGGTAATCTCCTTGCAATAAGGGATGAAGATCGAGGAATTTGGTGATTATCGTCTCTGAATTCTACATGAATGTGGACATAAGTCATTAGCATTTTTTTGTTTACTCAAATTCCGAGCGTGTGGATACGCAGATATATTAGATTCTTGTATAGCATTGATTAGAGGAAAGGCCAGGTGAAACATACCTTCTCCTGTAACATTATCATATACACCAATATCAAAATCTTTCCCATTACCCATTTTATTACCCAGTATAATCTCCCTCTTCAGATCGAATACTGAGATATGAGTTCCATCGAACGTCACTCGTTGCTCATTTCGACTGGCGCCCCAACGATAGAATACTGTTGACATGATGAACAAGAATTACTGGACGAGTAATTTGTGAAAATCGACAATTGGTGGGTTGCCTTCCGTACACTACTAACTGAGATTTGTGGATGTTGGAGTAATCTTCTATTCAATTGTAGCTCGAACTTCCTACTACAGCTGCGAGAGTTGAACTGGCAGGAGCGATCTGGTGGTAATTCGTTTGTCAGAGAGACTGTAAAGCGTCAAGGTGGAAAGAGTTGTCCCTCGTGGTGATTTTGTTCTTTCGTCCCGGAGCAGTCGATGCCGTACTACTCAGGATCCACTCGGTCGCTGGTGGAAGTATTGGATTATTGTAGAAGTGATGGTTTGGGAAGAAGGAGGAGAGGCAAATTCAGCAAAGCAAAGTGCAAGATACATCTCCCAGTGCGAGGGAAGTAAGCTCATGTGTGGCCGAAGAGCATTACGTAAGTGATTTCTCACTTAACCGATAAGATGACACGTCAAGCAACTCAAAGATGTGAACAGCTATTTACCTTCTCGTGATTATTTCTCTTTCCATCAACTAGCGAGCTATCAAGATGGTCAGGTCAACAACGATATTCAGAGTACACGATGGACTGCCATTGGCTGCTAGTGTAGATGATGAGAGCGTGAGTATCATTATTGACTGAGTACACAGGTCGAGTATATCAATGATGGAAAGCTAATCTATCGCCTTGGGGTCCTAGACGGAGAAAGCATTGACGGAGTACAAACAACAATCGAAATTGATCTTTAGAAGGCTGAACGCAAATAGTGAACCAGCATGTTCGATTGAATCTGGTCAATATACCTTACAGTGGGTAGCGTGACATCCCCAGCCACCCCATCAAGAGAGTAAATTTTACTGACATATGGTTTGGTACAGTTACCTTATAGTGGATAAAGTCATTTACATGTGTATATGCGATTCCTCTTATCCCCGTAAATTAGCTTTCAGTTATCTGGACGAGTTGTCCAAAGAGTTTCAAAGGTCTTATGAAGGGAAGATAGAGGGTGTTACTAGACCATATGCATTTATGGGATTCGGTGAGTCCGAGTTCTTTCCATTATAGTCTTAGGGATCTACTAACATCGATGTAATTTCACGTTAATGTGTAGATACATTCATATCGAAGACCACACGATTATATCGAGATTCCCGTTCTCTAACCCAGGGTGCTGGTCCGGCAGCTTCTGCATCGTCGTCAAACCAACCTCCAAACCAACTTGATCAATTGAATGAAAATTTAAAGGATGTAACGAGGATAATGACTAAGAATATGGAAGATCTATTATGGAGAGGTGATTCTTTAGATCGTAAGTTGACGGATCATGCTTACTTCCAATCCAAACCAAAACAATTAAACCCCTTGACAAAGAGAGGTATACTATCAATAACACAGAATGGGTTGCTTCGCTGACTGATTGTATCGTGGGTTTAGGAATGTCACACTTATCAACTTCATTAAGATCTGAATCTGCAAAATACAGAAAAGCAGCTAGGAATATAAACCTTCAAGCTCTAATTAGAAAATGGGCTCCAGTAGGTGGGATAGGGTTTTTCGTCATCTTGTTCATCTGGTATAGGTTTTTCTAAGAGATGGATCTATATCACATGAAGAATGGATGAAGTCAGACAGTGTTGACAGTGGGAAGTGTGTTAAGCAGGTAAATTGGATTTGAGTGCATTCCAGTTCTATAACCAAATTCGTTGAGCAGAGAGGAATTCATATGAATGACTACAACAAACCATGATATTATTTTATGTATCTTACATGTATATATATATATATATATATAACTCTATAGCTAGCAGATGACTAGTATTGACAAATCATACAACTGAGCAGCACTTACTCTACGGTCATCAGATCATATATGTCCCTCAGTGAGATACCTCTGGAATTTAGCCTGTAACAATCCCAGAGTCCATCTCGCTCTTCTCCAACCACCTCCCAGAACAACTATACAAACCACCATAAGCGTCAGACCGACACTTAGATCTACTACCGCTCTCCTCAGCGCTAAAAGCAGATAAAGTATAATTCTAATTGTAAGTTTCGGTCTTCTAACCTTCACCCTAGTCACTGTAATCTGATTCGAACCTCTACTACCCGCCGTTGGATTTCTCAAATGTTGAGAAGCCGACGCTGAAGCAGAGTTTTGTAGTTCATCTTCTTCCAATTGATCCAACTCATCTTCCCCTTCACTATTTCCATTCCATCCAAACCATCCATTCCTCTTTCGATCGGCATTGGCGTGTTTCCTTAAGATTATACTCTGATTCCTTTCCAGGATCGATAATCTCTCATGTAAGGCAGAAAGAGAAGTTTGTATATTATGTAAATTGACTGATAAGTTCAGAGGAGCGGCGTTGAACGTCGACGCAGATCCTGGACCGGCTATCCTAGTTGGATAATTCGTTATGGGTGTATGACCCGTAGGTGGAATTGGATTTTGGATATTCAAATAAGATGAATTTGATATGTCTGGTGTATGTATTTGAACGAAATCTTTCACTGCTGGTAAGTTTGGCGAATGAGAATATTGAGGCATTTGCACGTTGGAATTAGAGACCGGATTTCTTAGATAATTCGATTCATTAGGTGCGGGTACCGGTTGACGTTGTCGAAAAGAATGTATAGATCCCTGTCCACCTGCCAGACTATGCGTTCTAGATCCAACATGTGCGGGGGGTATGCTATCCTGATAGCTCCTCTGAGGTTGTGATTGAGTACCGGAAGGAGATTGTCCCGCTTGAGAAAGATTGAGCAACGAGCGATGCGAGGATGTCAACGCTGAGGGAGGGACGATATTTTCCGCTACGTCTGGAGGAGGCAGTAATGGATCTGGAGGTAGCATGTTGTACTCTGGTGGGGAAGGTTGAGCGATAGGTGATGCTTGGGAAGAATGGTAAGATGATGAGGAAGATGCCGGGGACACAGGTCTAGGTGGTGGATCTTGATTGGTGACCGTATCGAAAGATTCTAATTCTGAGATATGGTTCTGAGTTCCTTCCGACTCGCCGTGATTGCGAAGAATCTATGTTTGATTGACCGAGATTTAGCATTATCGGTCGATATGGCTTCAAGATCGGATGATCGCTCAGATTGGACTTGCTTACTCACCTTCAACAACGCATTCACATATGATCGCTTGGCCTCTTGCTTATCTATCCCTTTCTGTTTATTCCAAGCATCCCTGAAAGACAACCATATCAGCTTTCACGAGTCTTACTCTGTTTGGGAGAGGGGGAAGCTGTGCATACCATTTCGCTTTTCCCAAAATGTCCAACATACCAGGTCGAGGTATGGAGATATCACCTTCGGTAGCTGGGAAGAGATGTGAGTCAAAATCAGCATGATTGACTGTTCGTCCTATGGGAGCGTTTGAGATACTATTATTTACCTTGCTTATATAACGAATAAAGCCATAATTTCTCTTCATAAGACGTTTGTACCGGACCACCTTTCGGTAGACTATACAGATGCAACGGTACCAGACAGTCGATCAGCCATTTTTCCAATCCCGACCGTAAGGAATGGTAGTCAATCTAACTAACCTTTGGACTATATCTACCGCACGATGGAATTGTCTAATGTTGATGGCTTCAGCTTTTTAGAGTCATTCAGACTAAATCCAGCTGACTGGCTTACCCATCTATATCTGCGAATAAACCCATCTTTCAAAGATGAAACACCTCACTCTCCTCGGTCGCGTGAATCGGATATGAGATTGTATTGATGAAATAGAGTGCGTTGTAGATCGTCACACTGGAAGTCGTATCGAACGATGGAGTCGCCGAGATACAGACCAAGTGACTATGATGAGATTGATGATAATACTGTACCCTCATGCATGTAGAACAGAGATAAGTCAATCCAATGTTATCTGTATTATCTATCTATCCTCTCTCAGCTCTGCTTTCACCGCCGGCTCAAACATCAGATACATCCGAGCGCTGGTCATTACGTAATGCTCCATTTTTTTTCATTTTCAGAATTTCAACGGACCGACCATAATCAAAGTTTCCAGTCGCACAAATAATCCTTCTCCATATACACCCAACTAATCAATAATAATCCAATCAACAGGCGACGAGTACCTCCCCTCGACTACCCAGCAGCTCGTCGCCCATTCTCACATCCACCTCTGACCCTCTGTTCGAACACCTCGAAGCAATCTCGTCAAGATGGATATCGCTCATTCAATCCACTCCGAGGTCACCTCCCTCTCATTCTCCTTCCTCTCCACCGATGATGTCAAGGCCATGTCAGTGAAGAGGTTGGATAACCCCATCCTACTAGATAACCTGAACTTACCTACCAAAGGGGGTTTGTATGATCCCAAGTTGGGACCTATGACTGCTAGGGATGTGTGAGTGTTCTCCTCAGCTCGTCATCTGTCCTCATATCTGACTGGTCATTGATCCTTTCTCATGAACAGCTGTGAAACATGTCATCTATCCTACTTTGCCTGTCCCGGTCACTTCGGTCATATCGAACTTCCCACTCCAGTCTTCCATCCTCTCTTCATGAACCAATGTTATGGGCTTCTTCGTACCGTTTGTTTGTTCTGTCATCACTTTAAGATGCCCGAGCTCATCGTGAGTCTGCAGTGACATCCATCCTATCATGACTTCATGCTGATGAAGTGTCATCATGTCGTAGCTTGCTTCTTACGTTGCTCGAATACGTTTACTTGACGCTGGTCTCTTGACCGAATCTCATGAAGTAGCCCAGATATTCGCCAAAGCAATGGGTACACCAGCCAGTTCAAAAGACGATGAACCCGATGCGGAAGATGTAGAAGGCGGACACAAGACCATATCAAGAGAGAACGCAGCGGAGCTGATCGTGAGAGTGGACGCATACGTCAGTGCTACTCTCGAAGCTGCCAAGAAAGTCTCAAACGGAAGTACGAGAGATGCCTATAAGGATGGTTTGGTATTTGAAGAGAGGAAGAGGCTATTGAGTGAATTTGCGAAGAAGAATTGGGCCAAGTGCAATAGATGCTCTGCGTGAGTCAGCTGGTTGTCGGTTCGAAGTGACAAGTGAAAGCTGATATATACCGCATGTTTAGTTATGCTTACACTTTCCGAAAGGAGAAAGCAATCAAGATCATTGAATACGACCTCTCACTTAAACACAAGCAATCCAACAAGATGGCTCATATCAAACGAAAAGACGTGCTCGCCATCAACTCCAAATTTTCCAAACATCGACGTTCGGCTGATCCCCAAGATATCGATGAGGGTATCGAAATGGACAGCGACAAAAGTAGTAGTAGTGCTGAGGAAGATAACGCTATGGACGTCGATGAGGAGGAATCCATTGAGGAAAATGACGACAACGAAGAAGACGATCAAGAAGAGATTGCTAGAACCGTAGCTAAATCGGCAAGTGGACAAGTGAAAGGTGCAAGAGGAAGGAACGAAAGAGTCATGTCTGCTGCGGAAGTCAGAGCTCATCTCAGATTACTTTTCGCCAAAGAACCTGAAATTTGCAAACTCCTCTATGGAAGACATGGTGGAAACTCCAACCAGCCAACCTCAGGTCCAATGGCAGATATGTTCTTCATGGATGTCGTACCAGTCACACCAACACGGTTCAGACCACCAGCCAAGATGGGTGAAGAATTATTCGAAAATTCACAGAATTCCCTCCTATCAGCTGTTATCACCACTTCGCATAGAATCCAGGAATTGAATGGTAGATTGATAGAGCAAGCCAAAGCTGAAAAGGGTGAAGCTGTATTGGATGCTATAGCAAAAGCAGATGGCGCAAGGGCGTTCGAATTGTTGTTGGAAGCTTTGATCAAATTACAGCACGACGTCAACAGTTTTATGGACAGTACCAAAAACCCGACGGTGATGAGACAAGGTCAATTGCCCCCTCAAGGTGTGAAGCAGTTATTGGAAAAGAAGGAAGGTCTTTTCAGAAAACATATGATGGTGAGCTTGTTGGAACGATGATTCGACCCCAAGCTGACATTCTTTTTAGGGTAAACGAGTCAACTACGCTGCTCGATCGGTCATTTCGCCCGATATCAACATCGAGACCAATGAAATTGGTATTCCTCCTGTATTCGCCAAGAAACTGACATATCCTGAACCTGTCACCGAGCAGAATGTACATTGGTTGAGACAATTGGTGATAAATGGTCCCAAGAATCACCCTGGTGCAGCTTTAGTACAGAATGAGGACGGCACACAGATATCTCTTGTGAGTGTCCCTTTTGGTCCGAAGATGGGATAAAGGCTAATTTGATTTTCAAAATTAGGACCGAACTACCCCCGAGCAACGAGTTGCTATCGCCAATCAATTGTTGACCCCGCAAGGTGACGATCACGGTATAGGAAGTAGTACTGGACCACCTAAGAGAAACAAAAAGGTCTACCGTCATATCCAAGATGGTGATGTCGTTATACTCAATCGACAACCCACCTTGCACAAGCCCAGTATGATGGTACACAAAGTCAAAGTCTTGCTGGGAGAAAAGACTATTCGAATGCACTACGCCAACTGTAACTCCTACAACGCCGATTTCGATGGTGACGAGATGAACATACATTTCCCCCAAAATGAAGTTGCCCGTGCTGAGGCTAAGTTCATCGCCAACACCGACAACCAGTATCTCGTACCCACGTCTGGTAATCCACTTCGAGGCTTGATTCAGGATCACGTAGTCGCTGGTGTGTGGATGTGCAACAAATCTTCCTTCTTCACTCGAGAACAATATTTCCAACTTATCTACGGTGCCCTTCGAACGGAAGATAACTATACTGGACGAGATAAGATCATCACACTTCCACCTGCAATCTTCAAGCCCCGACCACTCTGGACCGGTAAACAGATCATGTCTACCATCCTGGCAAATCTCACTCCTCGAAATGCCAAGGGCTTGAATTTGACATCGAAGAACAAGGTTCAGAATAAACTCTGGCGCAGGGATGACTCATCTGATCCAGCAATGTCAGAGGAGAATGTCATCTTCCTCGATGGGCACTTGATCTGCGGTGTACTCGATAAATCTCAATATGGTGCTTCGGCGTATGGTCTCGTTCATTCAGTCCACGAGTTGTATGGCCCATACATCGCAAATCGACTTCTCGGTGTGTTGAGTCGCCTTTTGACGAAATACCTTCAACATAATGCCTTTTCCTGTAGAATGGATGATTTGATTCTCACTGCTGAAGGAGAGAAGATGAGAAAGGATATTTTGGATAAAGCCTCAGGAGATGGTGCTACAGCTGCTATGAAGTACGTTGGTCTCCCTGAAGGCTCAAAGATCGAGGATCCCGATACAGCAAAGAACCTTGCTATCCGACTTGAAGAGATCCTACGTGATGATCACCTCATGGCTGGTCTTGATGCAGTCATGCAATCCGCCTTCAACAAAACTACCTCTAAAATCAATAACGATGTTCTTCCCGATCACTTGGTCCGACCTTTCCCTGACAACAACATGCAAATGATGACTATCTCTGGTGCGAAAGGATCTAAAGTCAATGCTTCTCAGATATCCACTTTACTCGGTCAACAAGCTTTAGAAGGTCGACGAGTACCAACTATGGTATCAGGTAAAACCCTTCCAGCCTTCAAACCCTTCGATACTAGTGCCAGAGCGGGTGGATACGTAGCGAACCGATTCTTGACTGGCATCCGACCCCAGGAATACTATTTCCATTGTATGGCTGGTCGAGAAGGTTTGATCGATACTGCTGTCAAGACCAGTAGATCAGGTTATCTGCAGCGATGTCTCATCAAACATCTTGAAGGTGTTAGAGTACACTATGATCACACTGTTAGGGATAGCGATTCGTCAATCTTACAGTTCATGTATGGAGAAGATTCTTTGGATGTCACCAAACAGAAACATCTGGAACACTTCGATTTCGCCGCTCGAAACCATACATCCTTGATCAACAAGATTCGACCCGGAGATATACAAGGTAAAGTGAATGATGATGCTTTATCCCATATGAAGAAAGCTTTGAAGAAACCACACAAGTACGAACCTGTTCTGGCGATATATTCGCCTTCGAGATTTATCGGTTCGATGTCTGAAGAATATGCTAGGAAACTAGACAAGTATATTGATGATAACAAATTCGGATATATATCGAAAAAGGGAGTGAACAAATCTAGTCCGTATGCGAGTGAGAGGATACCTGATAAGGATTTTTTGAAACTTGCTAGAGCTAGGTATATGAGGAGTTTGGTTGAGCCTGGAGAAGCGGTTGGATTGCTAGCGAGTCAGGGTGTCGGTGAACCTTCCACTCAGATGACTTTGAATACTTTCCATTTGGCTGGTGAGTGGACGCATCTTTTCGGATTTCGTCACACAATTGAGGCTGACTTTCTGTACGGTATTCAGGTCACGGTGCTGCCAACGTTACACTTGGTATTCCTCGATTGAGAGAAATTGTCATGACAGCTTCATCCAAACCTACGACACCCACCATGAAACTACCTTTGAGAGAGACAGTTTCCGATAAACATACCGAATCATTCATCAAGCAAGTTTCACGATTGACCTTATCTCAGGTGGTAGAACGAGTGACGGTGACTGAACGATTATCGTCCAAAGCATCCGAATCCAGCGGTACGAGACAACGTAAATACACCGTCTTACTCGAATTTTACCCTCAAGAAGAATATGGACCAGAATACGAGATCACCACGGAACAATTACATGAATCTCTTGCATTCTCATTCGCTCCTCGATTGAAGAAGGAAATCTTAGGTGAAATGCGTGAAGTGGCTAAATCGGCTCAACAAGATTTACAAGTCGGTAAAGGTCTGAAAGTGAAATCTGGTGCAGACGAGCTGGCGGAAGATGAAGATCATGATGTTGATCATGAAGGAATTGCCAAGAGGAGAGGAAAAGATGATGAATTAGATAACGAGAATGATGATGAGGATGCCTACAACGAAAAGAGGATCAAACAATCTAAACAACATGAATATGAAGAAGATTCAAATGCCGATTCTGGTATTGCCGATCTAGAAGATTTCGTTGAGAAGGAATTGGATGAAGCGGATGATGACGAGGACGAGGAGGCGGATGCGATTGAAAAAGCAAGAAGGGATCAGAAATCTGATGATTTGGCGGAATTGTTCAAGCTCGCTTCGAAATATGCTACAACGTTTAGCTTCGATGGTCATAAGGGTAAATCGGCTCAATTCGATTTAGAGGTGAGTACGAAGACGTCTACATTCAGTAGGATTTCATATGTGGGCAAAGTATTGCTGCTGATGTGTCCTTTGACAGTTCCCTGCCAATGCACCTAAGTTGTTATTGGTCGATTTGATCGAACGAACTTGTCGTGCTGCTGTGGTTCATGAAATCTCGAATATCGGTAGATGTATGAAGATTTTCAGTGATAAAGGAGATTTCACAGTGAGTAGTACATGACAAGCAGGATTCGCAGCAGAAGCAGATGATTGGAGTGTACGATGCTGATGGAAAGTTACGATCTTAGCGCACACTCATCACTGAGGGATCCAACTTGCGAGGCATGTGGGCCTTAGCCGATGAATTAGTCGACCTCGATCACCTAGCCTCTAACGATATCTACGCGATATTGACGACATACGGTGTAGAAGCTGCCAGAAGAGCTATCATAGATGAGATCAGTAGCGTCTTCGGTGCTTATGGTATTGCTGTTGATTATAGACATTTGACAATCATTGCGGATTACATGGTAAGTGACCTGTATCAATTTTCGATGAATGACTACATTCAATTATGACGCTGATTAATTGTCTGTGATGTACTATAGACCCACGCAGGTGGATATAGGCCATTCAACCGAACGGGTATAGCCGCCAAATCCTCACCATTACTCAAAGCATCTTTCGAAACTACCGTTGCTTTCTTATCTGAAGCTACCCTTCACGGCGATTTCGATGATCTCACCTCACCTGCTGCTAAGATCGTAATGGGTAAACCAAGTTCGAGTGGTACGGGTTCGTTCGATATTAGAGCACCTACTAGGATTGCTTAGGTCGTACTTCCCCTAGGCTTTTTGATATCATTTCTTCTGCGTTCTTTTCGTATTCTCATATTTTTGGTTCAATAATTGCGTTATGGATTTTTGCATATACATATAAGAGTTGGAAAATTAGTATATATGCATGAAATCACTTCTACAATATCTTTGTTATCTATCCCTCATATCCTCGCCCATGTATGAGACATACTTGCAGTCTGTCAGCATCCATTGGATTCTACCGTGTACCAAGAACTACTTTAATATGCTATAACGTGTATTTTACATGATCGTACAACCGTCTTCTCCACTCAAAGATCCTAAAGCACCTAGATCCTGTGATTGAAGACACAAAAGTCATTCAGCTAAGTCCTGACTGACTTCGCATCCGTATACTAGGAGGGAGCAGAGAAGAAAGATGTTACTTCAAAACTCACGAATCCCTCTGGTAAATCACCCATAATCTCTTTCGGTGGACCTCCTAAATCCTGCATCTCACTGACCAGCCCAGCAATCTCTTTACCATCTTTCTCGTCTGAGTAATTGGGTTTCTTGAATGTCCCAACGATCTTTTGGACGATCTCGTTTTGTTTGCGGTATTTGATCAAGTCGTCTTGGGTAGTACCGTCAGGAGGGGATGAGAGGTATGTGGGGTACTGTTGAATGATTCATGATCAGTCCAAAGGAAGTGATGGATATGCAGATGGACGTTTGATTGTGACGATATGATAAAGTCGCATATGAAGAACTTAATGACCCACCTTCGAAGCCAACTCGTTCATGGGTTCCTCCAATACTTCTTTAGTCATCAACTGCCTCATCATACCTTCCAATACATCCGCCAGATCTCCATCCCCCTTTCCTTCTCCTTCGTCCAAATTCAAATTCAGATCTTTTAACAAGTCCGGATCACCGCCTAGACTGGCTAATAAAGCTGATAAATCCGGTTGCTGCTGAGTGTTACCGTTGGTATTAGGTTTTGATCCAGCCTTGTTCAACGATTCGAGAGTTTTAGCTAAAGTCTCTTCATAACTTGCTTTTGGCTGCTGTGGCTGTGGCTGTGGCTGCGAAGAAGACTCTCCGTTGGTCTTGCTTTTCTGGTTGGCATCTAATCCCATAGCTTTGAGTCCTTCTCCCGATAAGACCATCTCCAAAGCTTTCTGCCATGCCTCCTCTTCAGCTTCTTTACTCAAACCTGCTCCATTTGCAGTCGAACTGGATGATTTACCGTTGGACTGCGCAGACGATGATGATGCTCGAGGAGGTACATCCAACATTGGTCCAGGTGGATGTGTACCCGCTAATTGCTTGAGAAGTTCGTCCATACCTTGCATCAGGGAAGCTTCGAAATCGTCGTTGTCGTCATTATCGTTGGTTTCCTGATTCTGGGTCTGAGGGGGCGAAGTGGTTGTAATTGGAGGTGTAGGTAGTATGTTGTTCTTCTGCTGAGAGGTAGTATTGAAAGATGCCAGTACGTCTGTATTTTCATACTGGATATCAGCAAACGGTCACATGAAGAGTGGAAGGGGGATAAAATACTGACCATCTAAGTCATCGAGATCATCATCGTCGTCGTCCTCAACCGTCGGATTCCTATATGATTTCGACGATTCCGCTTGTTCTGGAGGAGGCATATTGGCTATGAGATATGCGAGATTGATGCAAGATGAGCGGTATGAATATATGAGCAAGACAGTAAGATGAACGCTCGTAGCATTTCAACTCTTGTCAGTTTGGTCCAATGTCGTTGATGGGTTCTACTCGACGGTTAGCTGGAGACGCGAATTAACCGGGGATTACCAGATATCTCGATATCAATGCCACGTCACGTCAGGTTATTCGGGGACAATGAGAGAGGTCGGTGTCCGAGTATCATCAAATCAACCTCTGCCGGGCGGATGACTGTTTGGGAGCAAGTACCTACCACAGATATCATTGCCGTATGGTGTCGTACTCACCTTAGATAGCGGACAAGCTTTTGGTCGGTCCTACGAGTAGTGCACAGCTTCTTAGTCGTTGTCCCCGTCCGGGTATGTCCGTGAGAATGACAGTACAGTCAGATGTCAAGGCCCGAGGTGGGTATTGGTATTTTGAAGAAAGTATATATACCATAATAAGACTCACTTGATAAGCTCATCTCGTCCTGCCCAAACAATAAATCAAAGAAGTTTATCCATCTGGTCTTGACACTTTCCCCTGACTCTCAGTCTCAATCTTCACATTCACCAATAAATACAGACACAGCTACGACTTACGATGGAAGCTGTCTTCCTCGGAGCATCCAAGGGTATAGGTTACTTCACCGTCCTAAACCTTTTACAGAACAATCAGAATTGGAAAGCTACTTTGTTACTTCGAAAACCAGATGTGTTCGATGACAATCACCTGATCAAGCCTTTCATCGAGAATGGCCGATTGAGGATTGTTCAAGGTGATGCCACTAATGAAGATGATTTGAAGAAGTTGTTTGAAGGGAAGAAAGTGGATTTAGTAATGAGTAGTATAGGTATGTCATTTATTCCCATTTCATACTGAACGTGTATTGTTCATATTCAACATCTCACAACTAATGTTTTGGTCCCATATTATTGTTGGTATAGGCGCTGCTCCTCAATTCGGTTTATCAGGAATCAAGATCGACCAACCTGACCTATGTACACGAGGATCCATCGCCCTCTTACACGTGCTGGAAAACCTACCCCAGGATGTACCTCCAAGGGTGATCGTATGCAGTTCGATGGGTATAGGTGAGGCCCACAAGGATATGCCTCTGGCAATGAGGGTGAGGGACTAGTGGTCTACCATCATGCTGTTGGTGTCATGGTAATCCAGTATAACATTGCAACAGTATAACAGTATAACAGTATGTTAACGTTGAAACTGTTTTTGCATACATAGTTACTTTATTCATGGCTACTCGATAAACCTCATCAAGATAAGAAATCACTCGAATACCTCTTCCATCGATCTGCCATACACCTTCCCACTCAAACCTCCCCACACGATATCCCACCGGAAAGTCCATTATCTAAACAGGCTATTGAAAGTACTAAACCCGACTTCCTACCAGAGGTGATCATCGTCCGACCAGCATTCATGCCTACGGAAGAACCGTTCGATGCCGTTCCAGGACCGAAAGATAAAGTGGGAGTGGAAGAAGGTCTGAGTTGCTATACGATCAAGAGGAGTGATGTGGGTCGATTCATAATTGAGGATTGTTTGCCTGGGGAGGGGAAAGATGATAAGTGGGTGAATAAATGTCCAGTCGTAGGATATATATAATGATCAGTAAGGCTATAAACGTATCATGATGATTTAATTTGGTCCTGACTATTTGACATATCTTTTTGGCTCTCTTTCTTCTGTATTTCTACTTTCTCGTTTGCAAGTCAAATTATAATATCCTTGTAAATAATTTATCGATATGCATTTCAACGTACAGGGCAGATAGAATATACCCTCATCGCACAACAGATCGAATGCAGGACTAAAGTAGAGAAAATAGGCCATTAGCATAACTTGTCTTCCTCTTCAATGCATTCTAAGTATTTACAAATACAGATATAATCATACAGCATATCTCCAAAAAAATCCTGTCCCAAATCCCAAACTGATCGAGGTGTTATAACGTGAAGAATGTCTTCCTTCCGAAGTAAGCAGATTTCATATCAGAGACTATAGGTATTGCGCCAGGAGCAGTATCGCCCAGACCAATCGATCGCATCACCTCGTTAAGCTCGGCGGCGGAGTCGATGCCACTGGTGTAGGCGGCTCCACCTCCAACCTCGGCGTTGTAGCCGACGTCAAAGTATTCGTCCTAGCAGTGGCTGTGGGAGTAAGAGCGGGAGTCAAAGGTGTGCGAGGAGCAGTCATAAATGTGTTGGGGGATGCACTATCTTCTATCTCATCATGATTGTCGTCGGGTTGACCCACTTTGATCGGTGCTGGAATAGGTTTCTGTTTCAGGATCTGTGTGTTTTCAAAATCGTTATTTCGTGATGTATTTAAAGTAGAGTCGTTAGGTAAGTCGATTTCGTGATTTTCATCTATCGGTCCATTTGGTTCATGTTCATTCTCATTGTGGTTCATAGTCGTGCCAAGCCATCGCTGATCATTCTCAGTCCCTCTCTCAGCTTGATCAGCTTTCTCGAGTGGGTCTAAACTTTCGTCCTCGATTTCACCCGATGGCGGCCTGTTCAAATTCCTCCTCTCGTAGGCCTCCTGATTCCTCCTAGTGTTCTCACTCATCTCCCAACTAGGCAGTCGGTCTCCTTCCCCCTCTCCATCATCCAATCGTACATCAGACGAAGCTGACGATGCTCTCCTCCTTCCTCCGACTCCTTCATCCACACTCAAACCCTCACCTCTCGTCCTACTTCTTCTCCTCCTCTTGTACTCCGGTACATCATCTATCTTCTTCCCTACAACATTTATAGCCTCTTTCGAAGCTAAGAACTTCATCTGATCCTCCGATAAACCCGCTCGGGGTAAAGTCGTCGAATCAAAGGATGCTCTCATAGCGGTATTAGGCAATGGGCTGGAAATTAATAATGAATTGGTAGATTCCCATGGAGTGCTGGCAGTCGATGGTGATCTAGATCTACCAAATGCGAAGGACGATGAAGCTCGGGAAGTGGTAGGCTGTAACAAGAGTGAGGTGGACGATTCCCCATTTCTAGTTCTATTACGATCATTACGAATCTCCATCATTTGGGCTGAAGAGGGGGGTGGCGCGTTTTGAGTGAATCCCGCTCTTGATAGTAAACCTCTGAAAGTTGATGATGTCCTCGTACGTAAATTACGGGGTGGGGGTACATCTTGATTGGCAGTAGTAGGATCGGAGCTGGCATATACCAAAGGAGCAGACATAGCTTCTAGATAAGTTGGTGTCAAACCCCATGATCTTCTAGCTAGTGATTCTCGTCTGACGAGCAATTCACTCCGTTGAGGTGTCTCGGGTGAGGGTGTCTCGGGTAGTGGCTGATGTTGATCCGAGGGTGAGAGTGAGGGTGTACGAGTATCCGGTCCGATTTCTTCATGCGTTTCTCCGACAGGTGATAATCCGTTATCCCGATTGTCAACGTCTTCATGGTCTCTTACTGTACGATTGGATCGCATGGAGGTTGACCGACGATGTGATGGTAACAAACCTCCTTCTACATCGCCTTCTGGACCTTCCTCCGGATGAAGCTCTTCGTCAGAGTATGAGCCTGATGAGAATGACGATTGGGATCGCTGTCTATATACGGAGAGGAAATTGGGAGAATCAGTAAGCATATCATCAGAATGTACCATCCTACATTCCCCCCTCAGATCATATCTCTCGTTTTCCACACGATTATTCGAAGCAATTCCACCTCTATCACTCACCTTACCAATACCAACTCCTCATCACCAGCCTCCTTACTATAAACCGGCAAAGTTTTCACACTCCGTCCAGACTCAGTCCTCCTTACATTCCTTTCCCTTTCTCTAGCTCTCCTAGCTCTTCTCTCCGCTGCTGTGATGTTGGTAGTGGGTGTAGAACCATTATTGATGGACGATGCGTTACCACCGGTCAGCGGCGTATTGGTACCGGACAACTGATCGGCTGTGACAGTCCGAGGTAGACTATCTCGAGTAGATATAGGTTGGTGGGCAGCGGTTGAGCTTGAAGGAAGGGAGAATGTGAGGGATCTGAATAATTTAGGAAGCTTGGATCGAAAATGGACCTGAACAAGTGTGATGATCAGTACCAGCACGAGATGAGTTGACAGATTGGTACTGTTGAGGATTGTAACGAGGAAAGTGGGATGTAGGAACTCACCAATCCTACACATATGATGGCTGCTACCAATATCACAATGATTGGAATGATAATTTCCAATGCTATCCCTCCACCACCACCACTATCGTTACCACTGGTAGGTTGATTGTTCTCCGAAGTTGAATTATCTGAAGAAGGTGGGAATAGACCTTGTCTCTTGATTGGGCGAAGGGGTGTTGCGGATGTCAGGAAAGGAATCGTGAGTGAGAAGAGAAGTAAAGCAACGGCAGTTGGAACCATGTTCAATAGGGTCCTGTAAGGTGGTTGTTCGGTAGAGTATCGTGTTTGTATATATAGGTAGAATGTTCTTCACTGCTTTCAGTCTCGGTGTTTGATATCTGATCTCTTGTTATCTTACAAACCGCGACTAGCCAAGGGGAACCATCCAAATGATCTGATCAATCTTCCTAATAGATGTCCGGGATACGATGGATGAAATGCAGTTGGCAATAATATCGATGAGGTGTATATGATCAGTGATGATGGTGGGTGCTGGTACACAGTGCAACGTGGTCGATACGTTTTCTCCCCTTCTTGTTCCTGCTATTGGACTAGTCGATCAATCCTACTAGATGATTATCTCCTTTATGGGTTTGACTCTCCTTCCTTTCGGGCTATGCTATGCTATGCTGATGACCACAGCGACAGTGTCAAACGGTCTGCTTCGGTCTAAACTTGAGTACGAATAACCATCAGAAGCGATGGGTCCTATAACCTTTTTTCGCAGGTGGTGGTTTGATGATTGTGAGATCATCAAAGGCACTAAATACAAGACTTACTGAGTAGGTCCGTGTGTGGTGCGGGTGAGGGTGAGGGAGATGATTTCATCTTTATCCATCTTCTGTATTCTGTTATATAAGTGTCATTCATGATAGGATCATTGGACCATGTGAACTTCGCAGTCCCCGCACCTTGATATTTTATTTCTGAGAATATAACCGTAGTCGTACGCAAGTCTGGAATTCTTTCACGAAAAGAAAAAAAAAAAGCTGTGTATGCTCTTGTATCTTGTTGACATGGATCATTTATCGATCAGGTGGAAAATAAGCTGTGAGCTATGTATGCTGTTTTACGTTTCGGTTATAGCTTATACTCGAATGAAACGGTGCCTTGGACAGAGATGCATTGTTACACAACGTATTTGTATATCACCTAAACTAACTCGATCGAATTATCGAAAGAACCAAAAGATAATAGTAAAAAGTATGGAACAATAGAAAGTCTCCTCCCATCCAACCAACATATATATATACAATAAAAATGGATAAACTTCTTGAGCGAATATGAATATTAACCTGTACTCGATTGGATATCACCTGTCCCCTATTATTAAGTCTTATCTTGTATAGTCATAAAATGATCGTTAATTTCGTTTCACTAATCGAAGGGATTTACCAAACTAGTTTGAACCTTTAGCAATCAGCATTTCTTCATCCATCGAATGAGAAGAGACTTCAACTCACCATAAGTAGCAGGTACCACCCCTTCCCTACCCGTCAGCGGATCCCTAACAAACCACCATTCCGTCGACTGCTCATCATCTACTATGATCACCCTCTGTCCAGCTTTCATCGGTAATTCACCTTCCTGTAGATCAGGTCCATCAAAATCATATCTCATCGTTGTCTCCCTTCCATCCTCCTCGAGCTCTTCATCTTCATCCTGAGGGTATTCTTCCGCATCTGATCCGATAGGATAAGCACCGGAATTATAACTTGATGGATCTGATACCCTATTATGTTTATTGGTCGCAGCCGCCGCACCAGCACCAGCTAGACCACCACCTATCAAAGAAGCTTCAAGGGCAGCTTGAACGTTGTTAAATACATTTTGATGTGTTGAGTCCACGTCCGAGTCGGTTTTCTTCTGGTCATTATAGATATTCTGATCTTTCCTCTCTCTCCTTCTAAAGCAGAACGTTAACAGCAGAACAATCAGAACCAATAGCAAGATCAATCCAGTCGCAATGGCAATAGCTACCAAAACCACTAGACCCCTCGCAAGGTAATGTCGAACTTTGAAGGAGAAATCGGATTCTGACCAGAACAAAGAAGATCCACTGCCAAGATCACCGCTGGAGGAAGTTCCAACGAGATAAGGATAGAAGGTCGATCCATCGTATAAAGCCGAAGTGACATTTCCTGAGTTGTCCAAATACAAATCACCGGAAACCATCAACATCCTATCTGACTCGATTGACCCTTGAGGTTCATGTTCCGATTTCATAGGTACGAATGCGAGTTGAGAGACTAATGATCCGGGAGCGAGCGATTCCGATTGAGCAGTCCAAGTGGCTCCATTCCATTGTTGAAGGTAAGAAGAACCGTCAGAAGTGGAATAGCCAGCTGCAAAGATATTACTTGAATTCTTGTCGTCCACTGCTATGGCTAGAGCTGGACCGGGTAAAGTACCGAGAGGAGTCCAAGACGAGTTGGTAAAGCTGTATGAAGCGACGTAGGCTACATCGCCAGAGGAAAGAGCGAATGATCCAGCGGCGATAAGGGTATCGGAAGCATCCTAGAATCAATTAAGATAGATCGAGTGTCAGCACATTATTCCGTTACAACCGGATTCATCGCACTCACGCCAGCAAAATCTACCGCTCGAACTTCACCTCCACTCAACCCTGAACCAGGTGTAGACCACTGAGCATCTTTCGAATCCCAGAGACATACAGCCGCACATCCAAGTGAACCGGCAGTACCGAAATTACCAGCAACGACCACAGTATTGGTGTTACCTCTTGTTCGTATAGTATTGACGGTGACGTTATTGGAACCGGTTGGAGCTACATCTCATCGTCAGCTTCAATACAAGGACTTGGTGGAAATGTGACCTACGATTCAAGGAAGCCATTCCTCCCGTTACCCAATCCCCAGCTTTCAGATCATACACCATCAAACCACTTCCTACATTCTGTACATTTAAAGCTTCTCCTCCGATATAAACGTTGTTACCGATGACATTGAGAGTCTTGACTACACCTTCGAGCGGAGTGGAAGGTCCAGTAAGTCCACCGTCCTTCTCATTGTAGAATGCTAAGCCCTGGACGTCGCTGGAGGACGAAGTGAAGTTACCTCCTAAGATCGTGATGGTCGGTTTACCAGAAGCGGAAGAGTTGGTCCAGAATGCTCCGGCCAGTACAGCTGGAGCCTGGGAAGTTTGAGAGGGGATAGTAGGTGGTGTAGCTCGACTCGACAAGACCGTATGGGCCCTTTCGACGATCGCATCGGTATATCTAGCTAACCATGATCGAGTATACGAGTGACTCGCTCTGGCAACGATGGATGATCTTCTTCTTAAGGAAGGTAGTGACGAGGACACAGGTTCTGAACCGGAAGTACCGAAATTGACACCGTTGAGAGATGAAATCACTGCATCTCCATTGTCGTCGGTTGAAAGAGTCGCGACTCCCCCTACTGAATTTCCAGCTGTTCCGTACACTTTTCCAGCAAAGAAGGATTCGGAGGAAACGCCTGATGAAGACGATGGGACGGCACCTGCGGAGACATTTCCGAAGACAATACCAGTGTTGATCCATTCTGAAGTCGATACGTCGTATACTGCATACCCTCCTGTCCCAGTTGAAGTGCCATTGGAGGAAACGATGTGAGAGAAGTTACCCATAACGATGAGCTCGTTGGTCGATGCTGTCGAAGCTAAGAGATCCGTGACATATCCATCTACGCCTCCACCAAGTGCTGCCCAAGCTTTCGAGCTGGGGTCGTACCTTGCGATGTAGTTGAGAGCGACTCCGCCGGACGAAGCAGTAGAGGTGAAATCACCACCGAAGAAGACATATCCGCCAACCACAGCAGCAGTGTTGACAATCCCACTTAGACCCTGGGAGGCTAGTGCGGAAGCTTGACCTGAGGATGTATCTATCGAGATAACGTTGGTGTAGTTGTTAGATGCCGAGAAGTCACCACCGACGAAGACAGTGTTATTGGCTGCCACGATCGTGTTGACTACCCATGATGAAGCCGCTGAGCCCGAGGCATTGAGAGCTGCGTCTAGTCCGAAACCTAATCGAGTAAGAGCGGTTTCGGTATCATTGCTCAAAGAAGAGGTAGCGGCGTTGAGGGAAGAGTTGGTCGATCGAGGGTATTCGAATACTCCATAAGCTACATTATAGGTCGAGTTAGAAGTAGTATTGGTGATGGAGCTTCCGGCCGTGGTAGTGCCATTCGAGGAAGAAGAGGTAGTAGAGACGGTCGATCCTGTCGAATCGGTGATTCCAGTGAGAACAAGTTGGATTCGATCAGCTACAACGACGTAATTGTTTCCTCTGGCTGGTGCAGCAGGGTTAGCAGCAAGGGCCAAGCTGAGGGTAGGTGTGAAAGCGTCGGTAGTAGCGTCGACAGGACCGGAATAAACCAAGGTCTGGGTATCGTAATCGACTTGTTCTGAGATCGTACTAGTCCATCCTAATCCACCTTGCAATGGGAAAACTTCGATATCCACTGAAGTCCTTCCATCACAATCTCCTATGTTCTTGCACCCAGGGATGAAAACGTAGATATCGTATTGGCCTGCTGAGCCGACATATGGGTAGAAAGTGACTTGAGCATCGGTTGGATCACGGGTGGAAACGGATGAAGAGAGGTATGATTCGGTTGCAGAGTCGGTCGCGGCTGTCTTGGTTGACCAATCTCCAACAGATTGAACAGTACTATTTTTGCCTGATGAACAAGTGCTTGAAGCGCCTGCACCGGTTGCAGAAGAGTAGGCACCTAAACAGTAAGGGTGATTTAGCTGAGGATCTAGGTTGAGAAAAACAGAAGATCAAGACGTACCATCAGTCAACAGCGAAACACTACTTAAAGCAGCACCGTCCCCAGTCCATTGTTTAAGTTGAATTTCAAATCCCGTCAAGTTATGTGTACCTTGAGTAAATATGAAGTCTTGAGCTGCGATTGAAGAATCGGTAGATAACGGACAATGATCCGTGCAAGTCTCATTTTTACCTGTCTTTGGATCGGTATAAGTCATGTTGAGTTCTTGATAATCAGGTAAAGAGGTGAAACAGAAATATGTCGTTGATCTTCCATTTTCATGTCCGTTCACCATCCTTACTCCAGTAGCTGGTAGATACTCATCTCCTACCAAGTTGACATTTGATATAGTATTCTCTTGTGCTAACCATGTCGATGTACCTGGACATAACAATCCATTTGTATCACCGTAATTCTGTCCATCCTGATTCAGACTTGAACTAGGTCCAGCTTGTATCTGGTATTGCGCTGAATCACTAGCACTAGCAGAGATAGTCAACGGTGTCAAATATCCTGATTGCCCTACAGTTGTCGTATTGATCGGTGCATTGGGTTGAGAAGTGATATTTGTTCGAGAAGTTGAATTGAGTGAAGAAGTTGATAAGTAGGTCGTAGTGAAATCACCACCGAAATATAAACTCTTCTTGTCCGATGAAGGTGTTATACTCTGTAAGACACCGTTCAAACCACCAAAAGAAGGTTTTGTCCATGCGGATGAGGATGTCGACCATAAAGCTACATTCCCACCTTGACCTGTTGGAGCGTTGAACGAACCTCCAAACCATATCTCGGAATTATCGTCATCGCAATATAACGTATTGACATTTCCTGATAATCCCGATGACAATGCTGAAAATGTATTTGTCGATAATGAGAATGATCCTACATTATTCGCTGATACGCCACTCAATGAGGTAAATGTCCCTCCTATGAATAACGTTCCGTTCCCATTTGAAGAGTCGGGTGACGAAGACCAACATAACGAGTTGATGATCCCGCCGTCATTCGTACTTCCCAATGCTCTAAATATCCCATCTTCAGTTCGATAAAAGAGGGTATCTCCCTTTGATGAGAATGATTGAGTGGATGAGGAAGAGGAAGAGGAGGAAGAGGAAGATGCGAAGGGTGAATCAGATGAATACCAATCTAAACCTGAGAACGATCCTCCCAGACCCACTGTACCCATCTTCCCAAAATCCACCTGAGGGATGGAGGATGGTGCGGTTGAGCCCCTCGCCATGACAGTAGGTACGAACGCGAGGATGGTGGAGACGATGAACGAAGGGATGGTGGGGAATGGTGTCGACGTTGAAGATGGTATCGGCATTATGAAGAGGGAATCAAGGAATGTCGAAGTGTTATATGAGAAAGGGGTGAAATTTGCGTTGAGAGGGTCAACAACCCCTTATCACGTCGTTGTGGTGAAGTATCGAGGTCTAAGCGTTCTTTTTATGTATCTGTTTCTAATTGAAGGAAAGGAATGTCCTAGTGAACAAAGCTTGGTTGGATCGAAGGGAAGGTAATGAGCGTGATGGTCGATGTTGATGATATCGACGTTGAAAGGTTAAAAGAGTGTCTATGGTAAGTGTATCATAGTAAGGTGTCGTTGTCGATTGTGAGAATAGGTGAGAGAGAGAGAGAGAGAGATGTATGAATGAAAGGTATAAGATATGAGAGAGAGTCTAGGTTGATTGACTGTTGATGGGATGTAAAAGTGTCAGAGCAAGGGATGATGGCTAGTTTGGATTTTGGCTGAAACGTAACGTGGGGTGTGTGTGGTGCGGTGATGGACGTGTACGGTGTACGGTGTATCCTTTGTCCTTTTCGTGTTCCCTTCTGTTGCTCTACGGTGTATATGTATGTGTGTTTATGTTCTAGGCTCTATGTGTGGCCGATGGTGATGAGTCTGGTGCTATCGTATGATGCTATGATGCTATGCTGTTGATGTTGGTGGTCCGAGTGTTGTGTGGATCGGATCGTGTTTGCTACTGCTAGCGTTGTCTTGATTTTTCCATGTTTACTGTTTTTACCCTGAATTCCGTCCAGACCTTGCGTCAAAGTAAAGCGCCACAGACACTCTCGCTCGTGAATGTTTTTACTTTATCGCACAGCGGGCATCCCCGCGCGCACTCGGAATGTTCGTAACACACTATGTGTGAAGAAATTGAATTGAACTTCCCATAGTTGTATCTCTTTCTATCACCATCTTGTATGATTAGACATCGTCTCTTTGTATATACTCGGTCTTGGTTGAAGCAGTCAGCTAGCTCGTCCTCTGCTGTGTTTCCTTTTTTACTGCTTGTACCTCAGATCTGACTGTGTCTTGTATGATGTTTGACAACGATACTTACCCTTCTTCTCCTACCCATGACCCTACCGACCGTCCTGATATACTGACACTCAACCATAACCCTACTCGTCCTACTCGACCGTATCTTCCTCTTGATATCTTCTTACTTATCCGATCTATACTAATCACAGACTCACAAAAAGCGACTGCCGCGAGGTTGATGCAATCTGCGAAAATATTCTACGAAATCTTTTTACCTGTCTTACAGTACGGCCAGCTGGAATTAAGAGGTGGGACTAGAGGAGGGAACGGAGTATTCGAAGGACTAATGATGTCCGATAGTCAGTTGTGATGTTATTATCCAGGACTTGAACAAGTATCTTCCCAGCTGACTGGTTTGTTTCATGCTCTCCTCAGGCGATGACGAAGTTGGTCAACTCAAACTATCACCATTCAGTACCTACCCATTTCCAATTCCATCAACACATCAACGTAAACTATCTTTACTCCAACAATGTAGACATCTGACCATTTATGACTTACCATCTGCTCTTTCAATCATCCAAGCCCAACGATCTGTAGGCAAAGAAGATCCAATTTTTCCAAATGTCAAAAAAGTGATATTTGGAAGTGAACTCATCTTATCACTAGCTATGGAGCTAGACAAAGAAGGGTGCGAAGATATACAGAACTTATCAGAATTTATCAACCCCCAAAAAATATGTATATGGTATCCCTCGCCTATCACTCAACCTATCAGACACTCCAGTATATCACCTTCATACTCCGTATATCAAAATATGGACTACGTTCAATTGGATGAAAATCGGTTTTACGAGATTATTCATCAAACCTCCTCATCCGGTGTTCCTCCATCATCTTCCACAGCATTATGCTGCGGTGAGATTTACGATAAATCGATTTCGCTAAGATGCTTCATATCATCTTTCAGACCTTCCTCTCTCACCTTACATAATGTCAATATGCAAAGTATGATCTACATTCCTTCGGTCAGACAATACAAAGTCTTTTACGCTACTTCACCTCAAGCAGGATCGCCCAATCGATGTTCAATACTCGAAGATATTTGGTTGGAATCGATGAGCCTCAAAAGAGCTGTTAGGATCACACAGGGCTTACCGTGGAATGTCTGGAAAGAGGATGGGATAGAAAGGAAATTCATGTTTGTTGATGCCGAATTATCGGATTATCACGCTGATGAAGAAGACATAGATATGGAGATGGACTCACATTCAGAAGTGGAAGAAGGTGAGATCCCAATGGATGAAGAAGAAGAATGTGGGAAGGTGGAGAAGTTAGTGAAGGGTTTGTTGAGATCTTCTCCGACCTGGAATGAACAATCTCAAGCGGGGTTAAGTTTTGTTCGCAGGGTTGCAATAGATAGGTGTGATTGTTGTGGAACCAAATAGATGAAGTTCGTGGTCAAACTCGATATCTAGTAATGTTGTAATGCATCTTGTGAGATACCTCAAACCACTCTTATATAGGTGTCCTATAATTTGCTTTTGAAGAGAAACATTCATTTAAATCTCGTTCACATGTGCAAATAGCAATTAAAATGACATTAACATCAACATGAACGTGGACATGATACATGATACATAGACATGATTGATCTGAAACCCTTCATGTAGAAAGAAGTTTCGACATGACATATACATATTGTATAATGATAAAAATGCTATATTGAGAGAATACCATGGACGTGTGAAATGTTGCTAAGTTGGATTAGAGATGGTATGAACTGATGAGATGGGTATACAACATGAATGCTAGGTTATAGTAATATTGGATCGTAGGATCATAGGATCGTAATCTCAAAGAGCGAGACGGGAAAGGGATTATTCGTTGTACATGGTACATTGTGAAGTAAGACCAAAAACGAATGAATAAATTATAATTATGAAATGGATAAGACCCAAAATTGTGAGAATCTGGATCATATGGTGACATACAGCTGAACGGATGATTGAAGGATTGAACGAATGGGTGTGAACCGAAAGAGAAAAGAACAAGCTGAACGAGATCATTCCCGTATCCTTCCTTCCTTCCAACCTTCCCTTTCCTTGAAAGTTTCGCATGAACGATTGGGAGTCCGCTTCATCCAACCGAATCCAATTTAATGAGCATCAACTTCCATCCCATCCCCACCACTCTGGTTAGGATGTTGATGTTGGTTCTGTTTATTGAACGAATTGGAAATATCTTCTACCCATTGATCATGGCTCTTTGCCTTATTCCACTGCCCAAAGTAATCACCCGTCTGCAATTGTGTCTGTGTCTGTGTCTGTGTCTGTGTTTGTGGGGGATGACCATTAACAGGTGAACAAGGAGGAGGTGGTGGTAAATTTTTACACAAAGGTACGAAGAACGCATGAAATCCTTTTGCCTTTTCCACTTTCAACTCCAACGACATTTGGACATTCTTCTGCTTTTGGTTTGTGGACCCTGATGATTTCTTTAATGGTTTGGATGGTCTTCCGACAAATGAAGACGACGATGAGGGGATGGGTCTCTGGGATAGCGAGTGTGATTGGGAGAATGTTGGTCTTTGAGAGGGAGAAGGGGTGGGAGGAACGGAACATGATTGTTGATGTTGAGGTAATGATGGGATTGGAGTAAGTTGACCACTTCCACTTGTTGGTGGAGTAGGATAAGATGGGTATATCCTTGATGAAGATTGACCAGGAGAAGGGGTAGGATAGAATGATTGATGATGTATATGTGGAGAATGAGTGGGCGTAGCTCGGAGGAATGGTGATTGAGGACGCGAAGCTGGATCGCAAAGCATCTTTATCGTTGTGATATGGTTTTGCTGAAAGGCAGATCAGTTCGTGTTTACTTGTATCACGATTATTAAGAATGTCTGGTATACTCACTTGTTGGTTGTTTTGAATTATGGACTTGCGCACTGATGCTGAGGTCGATGCTGGTACGAGTGCACGATGAAGTTGATGGTAGTGGTGGTAATTCAGATCCAAGAACGTTGAAAGGTGTTCCCTTTGGATCTATTCATATACTCGCCGTTCTGACCGATTTCGTTTCCTGCTGTGATGGTGGTGTCTCAGGGAAGATGTAGGACCGAGTGAGTCTGTGCTTTTGACGTGGAAATGAAAGATATTTGATGGGTGTTAATGATTTTCTGCACTGTAGTTTACCGACTCGAGACACGTCTGCCAAATGTTAAAAAAACCCTCTCAAGCTTGTTCCCGGCGGTACAGGTCGTACACTCGAGTAGTCTGGTCTCAAATTAATCTTGGTGAAACAAACTTTTTGAGGGTGTTTCCTACGAGTACTCTCTGCTTGCTCTTGCAGTTAATCCAGGGTAATCTCACTGATATTTTGGAATCAGAATCAACACGCGAAATTGGAATGGAATGGAATGGGAATTTCAGGGTAAAAAGAGTATGGTTAGTTGTGTTAGTATGAGAAATTAGGGGATCCGTAACGTGAGTGGCGCTTGTCCAGTTGATATATTGGGAATGGGATTGGCACTCGAGCGATTGGAGCGATCTCTCTTTCTCTCTCTTGGATAATTGGTCAACTAGAGCAATCAAGCAAGGTGTGGCGAAGCCAATTGCTTCCTAAAAGGCTGCTCTTTGATCGGTGATTTCAAGCTCGTGGATAGATGAATTTGGCAATTCCGCGCAAGTATGAAGTTCGGAAAGGGGTAAAAGGTAAAGTAAGATAGTGATTGAAATGAACAAGTACAAGTAAATTCATTTGGAGTCTTTTTATACGTATAAGGTCTAAGACATACTGACGGACCATGAAATATTCAACCGGAGATTCATCTTTTCCAAGTCAGTAACGATGAAAGTGGGGGACGTGACAAAAGAGATGAGGATAATTGTGTGAGCGTGAGCGTGAGTGAAAGTCCGATAGGAAGGTGGGTGAGTATGAAAGGATCGTCGAGAACGGCATGATATGTGTACCATTGGGTGCTGCATTGCGAGTGTATAATTGTATGTGATGATTACGATAGTATCTCATTCAATGACACACACATTCAGATATCTATGGATATCCCCACCGCCCCCTGAAGAAAGGCATGTGGGGAGGTCACCTTGTATTCTCTGAGCTCTATCTGCATGACTGTACTACCACCCGCTCTGTATACACCTGACCGTCACCTCCTTTCATGTCCAGTCCCAGTCCCAAAACGTCTTCTTCAGCTCCTTCCAATTTCTCGAGTAAGATAGTAATCAAAAGAAAAACTCATTTCACATCTATCAAGCTGGTAAAACCGATAAATCTGGGAATGCCTATATTCACTTCTCCTTGATATCTTGCTGAATGGGAACTCGGCTTCACCTTTCCTGTCGGAGCGACTCATAATTCACGGGGCTTCTGAGATTGGCCTAGTCTAGCAGGTCAGTAACACCAGCCCGTCTGTTGGGATATAGGAGGGCTCGGATAGTCGAACGGACTTCAAATCTTCGGACGGATATTGGCTACTCATATTTTCGGAACATGTATCTCGCCCTGACGCAGAAAGACAAGACCCCACCCGTGAGGCCGGCGTTCCCCCGATCTTTTTCTTTATTCACTTATTAGTGGTGCTTGGATATCATCGGGATGGACGTCCTCTAAATGAACTCAGCCTAACAACGCGTGAATGATCTTTCTCTTTCGACCTTCTTCGCAGTGTTCCATCTAGTTCCGCTAGAAGCAGTATTCACATGAAAGGATAAATATGCATACATAACGTACCAAACGGGGGAATGTGCACTAATCTGAAAGAGACCACTAGAGGCATGTGTCAAGAGCGTTTTACACCCTTCCAGCCATTCTCCTAGATTTACCTGGTCTACCTCCTCCACTCCTTCCACCACCACCCCTTCCACCCCTACCACCTTTCCCACCTCGTCCTGGTTTACCACCTCCGAATGAGAAATCATTCGTACTATCTCGGGTATTTTGCTTGTCCCTTCTTGAAGAACCACCAAGAGAGTATTTGTTATCTCGGACATGTCGGGGCATCTACAAAGGTATGAAAGTCAGCAAATGACACTCAAATCCTACACGTGGCATGAGTAGCGGAGTATCATGATGCGATGAGATTCAAAGATGTGCAATATCTTTGAAGTGGTGTGCAGATTATAGGGTGAAGACGTAAAATTAAATTTTAGCTCACCTTCGCCTTTCCACCTCTGCCTCTACCACCACCACCGCCGCCTCGTTCTGTTTTACCTTCGATGGCATCTTCCACCGAAATACCAAATTGGTCATCATCTCCATCTTCCCCAAGTTCCATACCCTCCTTTCGTTCTGAGCGGGCGAGGCAAACGTTAAAATCATCAGTTGTACATCCTTTCTCTCAGTGTTCTAAACGATCATACGGAGTTGATACTATGGTTGTGGAGCAAGAACAACACTCACTCCTCTTGAGACCTTGCACTCTATCCTGGAACGACTTCTTGTCCATCTCTCTTTGTTTGAGTTTCTCATGTTGGATCTGTTTACCGAATTTCTTGAGATCTCGTTGTTTCTTGGCAGCTTCGGATTTCTTGATTCCTTGACTATATACGTAATACAGAATGATTAGTATTGATTCAAGAACATCATTCGTATCAGTCGATAATACATAAGAGAATGAACGATATGAACAAGGATCACGGCCTAGATGGGTGTTATAAGGATCACTACTCACGCTTCCTCCACAAGTTTGGTCCTTACTCTCTCCATGTGTTCATCAGACTTAACCATCTCAGCATAATAATCGGTCGGTCGAGTGAATGGTATGTCATATTTGGCAGCGAGCTTCTTAGCTTGAGGTACACATTCCAAAGCGATCTTATAGCTGTCATAGAGACGACGTGTCAGCTTAAGAGCTGCAGAGTTCCATCAGTAATATTATAGCTAAACTCACAAAGCCATTTCTCTTTGCAAGTCTACAAGAACACCGTGTTCATCAGCCTGCTAGATTTCTGCCATATGATTAGAACATGAGTAACACTTACCATCACTTGGATCAACTTCGACAATCTCTTTGCTGTTCAACACGAGATGCTCCGGCCAAGGCATACTGGTAACTTTGATGGCTTCTGTTATTGTCCTCATAGCAGGCTATCCAACGAGTCAGCTTTCATGACGCCCACACTGAAGATGATTGCTTAGCTCACCTTATTGTTGATTGTGACCTTTCGCATGGGTACGGCGTCTTCATCCACTGATACATCCGATTGCAATCCATCGAGCGAAATCGCATCGTCTTCTGGCTTCTCGTTGACTATGGTGTTATCGAGCTAAGAAGAACATGAAACATCAGGATCAGTGGGGTTCTATGAGATTTATATAGATGGGTGAGCTCACATCCTCCTCGTCCGCTTCTTCGTCATCGTCTTCATCGCTATCCTCATCTGACAATGCTTCTTCCCCGGAGACCAGCTCCTCATCCTCGTCCTCGTCTTCTTCGTCGTCTTCTTCTTCCTCCTCCTCCTCATCTTCCCCACCGAGTAAAGCCTTCTCAAACTCATCTAGATCTTCTGGGTCTACCAATTCCATCAACCTCTTGATGCCCTCTTCACTGACTCCATAATCATCCTCATCTTCACTACTATCATCGTCCTCGTCTTCTAATTCCTCTTCGACTATCTTCTTAGATGGTTTGGGCTTCGAGACTTCCTCTTTGGCTTTCCCTTTACCCAATTTAGCCTTCCTGGCGTCTTTTTTACTCAGTGTGACCATGTCGATACGTGTTTAATGGACTGCTATGTATATGTAGTATGATAAGAAATGACAGCTAACTGAAGTTGCATCCATGAAATCAAAATAATTTTTGGAGGTAGGTGGAGGCTCGTTGACTGTTTCCCATCCGCCACAGTGTCGGAGATACGGGATTACCTGCCAATCACTGCAGCTGGCGGCGAGACTCACTCACTTGCTCACCTCATCCCACTCAAAGCACCATCTACATCTTGCTACATCTCACTCATCCTCATCTATATCTACAAAACACGCCAGACGACAGCAGAGTAGGACCGTCAGTATCCCAGCGCTCACGAAATATCTATTCGTACAGGAACTGCTTTTTTCGTCTTTAGCTCGTCGCGTGAAAACGAAAACATACGACCTCCTCTTTCTTCATTCTTTTGCTCTTTCGCTCTCTCGGTTTTGGTTCTGGCCTGTTAAGGTTACCTCGGATTGTACAAGTAGTATATTAATAGAAATAGGAAATAGTGAATGGATGCAGGTGAATATCTTTCTTCTTCGTTCTGTCATCATGACGAAGATCTGTGCTACAACATGTCTTTCGTTCGAAAGCAGATTATTCCACCATGTCACAATCTCAAGAACCAAATATGATGGATGATGGGTTCTCTTATGATCCGAATTACGATTACACCCAGGCATCCGGATCACAGCCCTTAACCCAAGATTACAAGGATGATGTGAAGTTTGATATGGACGGTATAGAGGAGGAAGAGGAGGAAGAAGAACCAATTAGTCAAGAGGATTATTGGACGGTGATCAACGCTTTCTTCGACGAGAAAGGTTTAGTGAGACAACAGTTGGAATCTTTCAATGAATTCATCGAAAATACAATGCAAGAGATTGTAGATGATAATTCAAAAATGACGATGGACCAGTTCTCTCAGTATACAGGTGTATCAGGTGATGAAACTGTACGTATCTCCCTTAGTCTCCAAGTGGCTCTAGACATGGCTGACAGAATTGGGTCGGATGAATCAATAGAAACGTTATGAGATTTCATTTGGACAGATTTATCTTGCGAGAGTCAATCATACGGAGATGGACGGTAGAACCAATATGCTTTTCCCTCAAGAAGCGCGTCTTAGAAATTTGACTTACTCAGCACCGTTATACGTCGATATCAAGAAGAGAGTACTTCAAGCTTCTGGTGTAGATGATCCGATCGAAGCTGATTGGAGACCTGCTGTTGGATCTGATGGTTTACCTGAAGGAGTGGAGGAGGATAAGGCTTCTATAGGAAAGGTAAGTCTACCTAACTCATCTGTCAAAATCGCTTTTATAGGATGAAATCGAAAAAAGCTAAGCGATCATGATACTCTACAGGTCCCTGTCATGGTCAGATCTAATTTCTGTCTCCTTCACAACCTTCCAGATGACCAGTGTCACGATATTGGAGAATGTCATTACGATCAGGGAGGGTACTTCATTATTTCGGGTTCAGAGAAGGTATTAATCGCTCAAGAGAGGATGGCCACGAATCACGTCTTCGTCTTCTTAAAAGCTGCTCCTTCAAGATGGACCTACTTCGCAGAAATAAACAGTCAAAAGGAGAAAGGTGGAAAGGTAGCTGCTCATACGGAAGTCAGATTGTATCAGAAAGTACAAGGACAGGTGAGTCGAAGACCCTCTCAGTTCAGATTGTTTGTTGCGCTCATAGCCATCATCAGTCCGGTGGTGTCATTCGTGTCTCTCTTCCGTACACCAAGGTCGACATTCCCCTCGTTATCGTTTTCCGAGCCCTGGGTATTGTACCCGATAGGGACGTACTTAATCATATCTGTTTCGGTCCAAACGACGAAGCCTTGTTGGAATACCTTCAACCATCCATAGAAGAATCCTTCGCCGTACAGGATAGAGAAACCGCTTTGGATTTCATAGGTAGAAGAGGTCAGCATGAGAAGGCGCCCCGGGCACAACGTCAAAGAGCAGCTTTTGATATCCTCCACAAAGAGTTCTTACCTCACGTGTCAACAGCGGAGGGTTTCGAATCGAAAAAAGCCTACTTCCTTGGTTATATGGTGCATAGGTTGATATCAGCTGCTATGGGTCGGAAGGAGCTAGATGATCGAGATCATTTCGGTAACAAACGATTGGATTTGGCTGGACCATTGATGGCTGAAATGTTCGGTCACATGTTCTCCAAATTGAGGGAAGATATGTTGAGGTATCTGAAGAAAGTGAGTCGATCTGTCAGTGAAAACATAATCTACGCTGACTCCAGTTCTAGTGTGTCGAGACCAACAAACCTTTCCAGCTGAACACTGCTATCCGCCCGAACAGTATCACAGATGGTCTTAAGTACGCCCTCGCCACTGGTAATTGGGGTAAACGAGGGAATACACGAGCGGGTGTATCTCAAGTGCTCAATAGATATACTTTCGCTTCCACACTCTCTCACTTGCGACGTACGAATACTCCTATCGGTCGTGATTCGAAGGCCGCGAAACCGCGTCAATTGCACAATACTCATTGGGGTATGGTTTGTCCTGCTGAGACTCCTGAAGGAGCTGCGTGTGGTCTGGTCAAGAATCTCGCACTCATGTCGTATATTTCGGTCGGTTCTTACTCTGCTCCCGTGATGGAGTTTTTGGAAGAATGGGGTTTAGAGGAGTTGAATGAGTATCAGCATGCACCTCAAGCGACAAAGATCTTCGTTAACGGTGTTTGGATGGGTATTCACCGAGATGCTCCGACATTACATTCCAACTTGTTACAGATGCGACGCGGTGGGCAACTCAAGCATGAAGTGTCGATAGTAAGAGATATCAGAGAAAGGGAGTTGAGATTGTATACAGATGCTGGTAGAGTGTGTCGACCGTTATTCATCGTCGATCATCCCACGCAGTCACTCCGACTCAAGAGAGAACATATCGATCGATTGGAAGAAGCCGGCGAACAAGGTGCATTAGCAGGTGCATGGGATCAGTTGTTATCAGAAGGTATCATCGAATATGTTGATGCTGCCGAAGAGGAGACCATCCTCATTGCAATGACTTCGGAAGATCTAGAAAACGCAAGGAGGAAGAACAGTAAAGAGGAACTGGTGAAAGACAGAGCAGCACATGATTTCGAATCTTTCGATCCAACTGCTAGAATCAAGAGTACCGTGTTTAGTAAACAGTATACCCATATGGAGGTCCACCCTAGTATGATTCTGGGTGTTTGTGCTAGTATCGTACCTTTTCCCGACCACAATCAATCTCCTCGTAACACCTATCAATCTGCGATGGGTAAACAAGCTATGGGAGTTTTTCTTACCAACTACCAACTTCGTATGGACACTATGGCCAACATTCTCTATTACCCTCAGAAACCACTCGCTACCACTCGATCTATGGAATACCTCAAATTCTCTGAACTTCCCGCTGGTCAAAATGCCATTGTCGCTATTATGTGTTACTCTGGTTACAACCAGGAAGATTCCGTCATCATGAATCAATCGTCAATCGACAGGGGTCTTTTCCGATCGCTGTATTACCGATCGTACACCGATACTGAGAAGATGAAGGGTATGATCAAAGCCGAAACTATCGAAAAGCCGGATAGGAATGAGACGTTGAGAATGAAGCATGGATCTAGTGATAGATATGCCAAATTAGATGTGGATGGTTTGGTCAGCCCAGCTACCAACATCAACGGGGATGACATCTTGATTGGTAAGACGGCACCATTACCTGAAGAAAGTGAAGAGCTCGGTCAGAGGACACAAATGCATCAAAAGAGGGATATCTCGACACCACTCAAGAGTACCGAACAAGGTGTTGTCGATCAGGTCATGCTTACCACGAACGGAGAAGGGCATAAATTCGTAAAGATCAGAGTCAGATCAACTCGAGTACCTCAGATAGGTGACAAGTTTGCTTCTCGACATGGTCAAAAGGGTACCATTGGGATTACATATCGACAAGAGGATATGCCATTCAGTGCGGAAGGTCTTGTTCCAGATATTATCATCAATCCTCATGCTATTCCATCTCGAATGACCATTGGGCATTTAGTCGAAGCGTTGTTATCGAAAGTATCAACTTTGACTGGATCGGAAGGTGACGCTACACCCTTCACTGAATTGACCGTCGAAGCGGTGTCAAAAGTTCTGCGATCGAAGGGATACCATTCGAGAGGGTTTGAAGTTTTGTATCATGGACATACGGGTAAAAAATTACAGGCTCAAGTCTATTTCGGTCCGACATACTATCAACGATTGAAACATATGGTAGATGATAAGATCCATGCTAGAGCTAGGGGACCACTGCAGATCCTTACGAGACAACCTGTAGAAGGTAGAAGTAGAGATGGTGGTTTGAGATTCGGTGAGATGGAAAGGGATTGTATGATTTCACATGGTATTGCTGGGTTCTTGAAGGAGAGGATGTATGGTGAGTATACACAAATACGTTTAGTGTCCCTGACCGAGCTTGAGCGAAGGGATAATCAAGCTGACAATTCAAATGAATTTGTGTAGACTCATCCGATGCCTTCCGTATACACGTATGTGATATCTGTGGTCTGATGGCAGTGGCCAACTTGAAGAAACAAGAATTCCACTGTTCAGTCTGTAGAAATTCCACGCAAATCTCTCAGGTCTACATACCTTACGCGGCGAAATTGTTGTTCCAGGAACTTCAAGCTATGAATATAGCGTGAGTCGTTCTTCCCTAGTTGAACAATTAACTTTATTTTCATCATCTTTTGTCTCTTATTGTTTTTTTTTTGGTCTTGCTACCTACCCTTGGGCCTTGTCTGTCTTTGTTTTACGAAATTAAGGAACAGAGTTTCGAGGGTTCAATTTACAGATGGACCCAGCTGACATGTGATCGTATCTGACCTGATTAGATGCCGAATGTACGGTGAGAGTGATTAAGCGCGTAATGGGACGTACCGTGTTATGTCATCGAGGGAAGAGAAGAGAGAAGGACGTGAGGGAAAGTGACCTGTTGTGTTGTTGTGCATTTGAAGCAGAGTAAATTACAAATACAATTACAAACACAAATGCATATTTATCTAGTGCTGCCATGTCCTCAGGTATCATGCATACATAAAATGTAAAAGAAACAATACTCTTCATTTTTCGAGGAAACAAAAGCACTGAGGGTTATATCCGAACCGAATAACTGATCGAATGGCAGAGCAAGGGTATCCCAGGTCAACGACGGACTTTTCACCATTCATTTCCGAGGAATGTCTCAGGCACTGCTTGCATGACATGTATGTAGGGCAAAGTCTCAATTATACGTAGGAACTTTATTCATGACATGCTGGCTCTTGCATGCAAGAATTGTTGTTGTTTGTCATGGTAGTACGCCGATACCCTGAGGTGATGACGAATAACACTCGAGTACAGTATTTTGCTTGTTCTCGGTTTATGCTTGTTCAATTAAATGAATGGACGTTCCTGACTCGACTTGAGGAATGTGAGATGGGGTGGGGAAGAGGGGTAGCAGTGCCAGACAGGGAGACCAAAATTCACGCGATGGTCCCGGACTAGACGCTATACTAATTATGTACTGATATGTGCGAAAACGTACATAGAGAGAGTGAAGAAATGGGGAGAAGGGCAGAGGGTTAGGAGAAGAGGACATAAAATACGATGCCATATGATTGATGATCTACATATTTCCGGACATACCCTCTCCTTATTGATGATGCTTTTGGGGAGTCGTAGATCCGAAGATTGAACACAGGAGGAATGTCTATGGTCTACAGCCTAAAGTCGCTACTCTATTGCGCTTATCTTACCTCAGGATACTTGAGTAGATATGGAAATACTCAATTGTAGTTATCATACACAAGGCTCGTGCAATTGCCACACATAATGGAAGTGGTACATACTCCTTTTTCATCCTTGACTTTGATCATATGATTTGACTGTGCATGTATAGATAGAGGTAGTACGTACTCTCCAACATTTTTTTTTTTCACCTATGTTACCAGTTTCCTCCGACAAGTAGGACCATCAAAGCAAACTCCGCAATACCATGAAAGATATTGTGAAAAGTGGGGAACAAGATCAGTTACATATGTAGGACAGATCTCGATCTTGATTCGGCGATCTTTTTTTCGTTTTTCACTTCCTCTTTTTCTTGTTCACCTGTCGGTCCATACCTTGTCCTCACCATCATTATCATATGCAGATAACGAGGCATCAGCCATCTCCCTCACCTTCACTCCCAGAATCCTAAAATCATCCCTCAGTTCCATTCAACTCGCAGCTATTGACTATACTACTGTACGATCGAAAGCGTCTATCAGTCATCCCTCAGCAAATGGCTCTCCCCAAATTCCCTTGTATCTCATGATTCCAACGATCCAGGGCCGCCCTCCAATCTTGTGAAACGACCATGCAAATCAGTACCTGCCTTAATTCGGCTGCCTCGACAACATGGTTCGTCCCATCTGACACCTTCACTTAACTCCTTCGCGAGGCTCCCTGTACATTCAAATGAACGCGGTACCGATTACACAATCACATAGATGTAGTTGTGGATCATTGATTGAATGACTGGTAGGCGAGGAGATAATCAAGGTCAGATTTTGAGCTGGACAAGGAGGGAATAGGCAAGGTAGGTCACGTCTTCCAATGCATTCCTCGATATGCTCCTTTATATCATCACCCCTCCTATATACATCTGTCTCCACACATCACAAGATCTTATAGTATCTCATATGCAACTTGCATGCTGTCACATGCAGACAATCTCTTCGCCATTGTTATTATCTTTGAAAAAACGTCTCGGTTGATTCGAGTTAAACGCTCGTCTGGTTTGAGACATTTATCCACTCTATCTCCTGATCAGTCAGATCAGATTAGAGAGACATATCATTTTTACTTCGGCATGTGTAGATCTCCTGCTTTGTAAGAATATCAAGATGGGACTTCTTTGACTTTTCTGCAATCTCGTCGAGACTGCATCATCCGGTCTAAGGCATCCTCTTCGTGTTGAGATTTCATGGATCAGGTAACTCATCATCATGTCATATGTCATAAATAGAACTACAGTAACCTCTTCTTCACCTCTTGATCTTCTGCTTGTTTAAAAGTTCACGTAGCCGTCGTCTTCCGTGCTTTTTCTCTTCCCTCTGCCTGTCAATATGAATGAGATAGGCAGATCAGTCGACACCCAAGTCTGGTCAATCCTCTTCATGACTGCCTTACCACGTCCTCCCTCACGCTCTGCTGCTGCATTCGCGTGAGGTATGGGTACATATACATAGCGTTGTGATATACAAGCAACTCTTCCTGCATTTGTCTCAAAAACGACCTCGACTCGTCACCAGAGACTCGACGGACATCTCTGTTTCGTGATGGCATCTTCGGAGCACAGTCCTTACACATGGATCAGTCATTCATGAATTGTATTTCGCTATAATCAGAGGAGCAAGCCTCCCACTGTCAGCCGTTAAGATCGTCATGAGAGAGATCGTGGATGGAACTCTTCTCGTAACCTTTACATTGTTCACGGTGACCCGATATCCCTTTTCCAGGAGCTCATACTGCAACCTCCGCCCATTTTCATGTCCTGCTCTTGTCCAGCACAGCACAGATTCAGCGAAAACTTCCTCCTCCTCATCATCATCAGCTTATAGCTAGATGCCGAAATGTTGTTGATGAGTCAGCATGTAGTACCTAATCTTACAAGCGATTACTCCTATAGCTGAGACATGCAACGTTCCATATCGTCATTTTTTTGACAAAGGTTACAAACCCAGGATCTTGATGCTAACAATAGCTTTCATTCGTCCTACAGGCCAGCACCATCCGCATCATCACATGGGCTCCGTCGCTTAAGTGAATTAGAAGTTTGACCCTAACGCTCAAGCTCAAGCAGCAGACAGTCATACGACCTGACCTGACCTGCCCTGCCGAACGTGTCCTCTACCCATTCGGCAGTGATTTTTATTTCCATTCATCATAAGAAATAGTACGTACGAATCGATATTGGCAGGGGCAGAAGATTTCAGAGAACACCCAATACAGTCAGGTACGAATTTCGACATCTCTCCAAAAAGATCCCACTACTTTCTCACTCTTTCTTTGATGCTGCGGACTAGATTCATATATTCTGATTGAAATGCAGATGGGAACCGTACGTATCTCACCCACTATTACTGTCTTCTCACTCGCTTGATCTTCATCTGTGACCTATCGTTCTTTCACTATCAATTTTTGTTGTGTGATTCATTTATTGGACCATGAATTCTCTTGCTATTCATTTTCACCTCTCCACTCGTAATCAATTTTAGTCATATAAGCTTTTAAACTTCTTATGGCATCCAGGGTTAGAATGACCATCATAGGGAGTAACGGTAACGTGATAGGACAGTGAATTCCAAGGAATGTGGCGATAATGGTACGGTGTAAGCATGAAGGATACTACTACATACACGTACTGTATGGTGAGTAGAGTGGTACACTTCCAGATAGTGGTGATGGTCAACTTACTCATGTTATACACAAACGCTTAGACCTCTTTTTTTTAAAACCGGAGAAGACTGATTTTGTACTCTCTACAGACTTCTCTCTCTTCTCTCGACGTGTTGACACCTTGCCAGTCAGTCTCGCCATCATCCAAACCATACTCCTCGACGTCCTCACCGACCCTCAAGATACCTGAACAGAAGGATTTAAAGCGCCTTTGTCGACCAGAGGGAATTTTAAGCTTTATTCCTCCCTTTTCTCATTCTTTTCGTTCCTGACCTACTTAGAAGAAGGTCCCTGGAATCGCAATATCCCAATGGCAGTCATTAATATTCGATTGGAACAGTCAACTTGTCAACTCGACAAACCGCCATTCAACCGAAACATTCCTCTCTTCCGGACGAGCTCATGACAGGATATCCGAGTATTAGAGAGGGATTTAAGAGTTCGACAGATTATAAGATACTATCATCAGGGATACAACTTATGCTCTTCAGCTTTTCATTCATCATCGCCCTCTGTCAACCATAGATAATATTGGACACGATAATATCCCAGTGGCAGTGTCGAATCATATTCAACAACATACAGAGCGTTCGCGAATGCACCAGCACCTTTCGAAGTGACATTGTACAGCCTCGAGAAATTCAAAGATGGACGACAATATACCGCTGAAAAAGAGGAAGAGTAAATATGAGAGGGTAGAGTCCAAGGAGAAGACAATGGTATGGGTGAGTTTAATTCAACCCAGTATGGCTCTTCCAGAAACCGAGCGTCATTGCTCTTCTTCGTTGAATAGACACAAGAACGAACTGATTGGATAGATGTATTGACTTGCCTCACTACCTTCTCATCTACTGGATCACATTACTGACGTTGTTTTACTGTATTTTGCAGATACGAGAAATCAATAATTTCAACGCAGATGGTCAGGCAACCCTATCACCTCCTCAAGGCCCATATATGTTAGAACTACATCTACCTCTTGCGTTGCTTTTCAAGGCTTGGGAGAACGAACGGCAGAAGGATGTACCGTTCTCTTCTTGGTTGTGAGTTTAGAGTCATCTCATTTATCATGTTAGCCATTGAATGAGGACACACTGATGTCGCGTTTCCATTTTCTAGCTATGCACGATATCCATACAATCATCCTATACCATCTCAGGAACCGCCAGTAGGACAGAATGAGCCTCAGCAGCTTAATGGAGAACAGGTTAGTACTAGCCTACCCTCCAACACCGTTCTTACAACCTTGACAGTGTAATTTATCCCTCCTTGCAAGAAGTTGATACCTTTTGAACATTTTTGTGTTTGTCATACTGACTGCCTTACCTCATCCTGTTCACAGACCCCATATTCTGTCAATCTCCAGAACGGAACCACCATATTCGCCAGGAATTTGGTCATCTTACCTAGACCTATAATAGAGCCCCAGTCGCCTATCGGCTCACGTCGAGGCTCCACACCACTGCCTTATAGCTCTCAGACGGAAACTGCGTTCAAACCTCTTTCGCCTACTGCATCGGGTTCTAGCTCCAGGAGAGAGAGGGAGAGGGATCAATACGATCATCGGGACAGGTATAGGATGATGGATGGGGATGGTGATGATCATAGAGATGGAGAACCAGACGGTTATTAAGGATGATATACTCACAAAAGAGGGAAAGAAACGGACGTGATCAGAAATACGGGGGAAAACGCATTACGAGCGACAATCTAATATAGTAGCAGGGTGAAGATGTGAAGAAAACGGGATAATGAATATCGCATAAATGTATTTTTAAGGAGAATAACGGTTCATCATGGTTTTGAAGATACATTCTTTGGTACTTTTCGTTACATCACATAAAATCACATTCATAGTAATTGAGGTTTCTTTTTAGATTCTTTGGGTAATTCGGTTCATTCACCTGTGAGATTTATTTTCATAATCAGACAGAACTGTAACATGTGCATGCATCCACTTTATCTGTACAGACTATATGTGGCCCTTCCAAACTTAAGAATTTCAACTCGTGACGCTTATACAACGCGTGAAGGGAGAACCGTAGGGGAATGGATATTGTATTCTCGACACCAGGCGTATTGTCGCTTCCACGCGTCTGTGTACCATACCTGCTTCGGTATGTACCAGTCAGATAGACTGTTATCCACCTTGTCTCTGATTTCTAGCACAGCGGTGGAGTATGGGCGAAGCTGAGTCAGTAGGAGCACAATCTCCATACCTTTTGATCTCCTTTCGAATATGATTGGCCTGATAGCGCTCCCGCGTGTCGTTGTGAGAATCCAATCTTGTGGTATGCAGTACCGAGACGAGAGTGGCAGAAAGAAATTGATCTTGAGTTGAAACATTCCAATAATTCACATCTTTCCGCCTCAAATACTGGATACAGGTGAGAGATCGAAAGATTGCAGTGTGAAGTGTCGTGACACACTTCACGATGAGGATAGGCTTATTGTTGCTGAGACAGTCGTCGTACTCTTCGTTCCATTCGTAAGACTGTATGCTGTTGTTGCTGTGCTGAAGGTGAGATCGCCTTCGGTCAGTCGGTCGGTGCATGGGGCCATCCACGATTTACACGTCCTTTGGAAAGATGACCGTGCGTCTGACGATGTTGATGGTGGTGATTCTGAATCTATTTCAGTGCACTGTATACACACTAAACACAATACACGGTCATACGGTTATCTGCCCGGTTACATCACGCTGAACATTGATGGTATTAGTCTAGATGACGTGTACGTGTCGAGTCGATCACTACACTATACATAATCACATGTTAATACTGGACCATACCCACACCAGTCCATGCATATAAAGGAACTCACCATTCTCCTTCTTTCCGTTCTATCCTTTTTCATCTTTCTTTCTTCATCCGTCTTATTCCTCCTATCACACCTACCTCCAACATACTTTATAGGATCATACATCACATAGAATAGATCATAATGGGTGAAGTTCATCTCGAAGTCCAGATTGAAGTGAGTTCTCACCGAGCAGTCGCTGCATAATCTTCATCGGTAATTTGCCACCGGCTGACCTGACTTGATTGGTGCTCTAGATCCACGAGCAACCCAAAGAGCTTCATATCCTCGGAGGCGATCACAACAAGCCTTCCACCTACTCTACCGTCATGGCGTGGGATCAAGAGTTCGGTGTCATCTTCAAGAGATGGCATGATGAGAATGACAAGAAGGAACCTCTCGAATGTTACGAGTGAGCTTGACTACCCTTTCGATCTTCAATTTCTTTCCTTCATCCTGCCCGTATAGCGTGGTGGTAAGCCGACGCTGACTCTGATTGGATTGACAGACTCATCTTCTATCCTCTCGGTAGCCCCAATCCTATTCCCGATGGGTTCGGTCCTGGTCCGGTTAATAACCCAGTCATCGTCAAGCCTGAGGACGTAAGCGTTGTCTAATATCCCTTCATCACACTTCTCCTCTGGATATCGATTTGCGCTCTAGCTGATGATTTTTTCTTTCCCTAGTCCCCCAAATCCCTTGGGCTCTCCAACACCATTCCCCTCTGGGTGAAGAACAAGCACCACCATCACCACCACCACGAGAAGAATTCCAAGGCTGATGACTAGGCCGACCTTTCCATCGGATAACCTCGACTAGACTCGTCGAGGTTCTGTGGACGATGAAATCATCTGGGTCGACTGGTAGACTGAGTATGAAGATTGCGTAGTTGTATATAGCGATTTATGAAGATATATCGTTGAAGTAATGCTCTGAACGTCCAACAGCTGATCAAAAGACGAAATATATATAGCATTAAGGATATATAGGAGCACCAAGGATATGACAGAGCTTACCTCTCATCACCGGACTCTGTCTTCCTTCCCACATCCCGCTCGTCATCTGAGTCGTCATTATCCAGTGTACCTCTGACTCATTGGTGCTTCGATGTAAGTATGAATGAGCAAGTTAGGAGAAGGAAGTCGTGACAATGTCATCAAAATATATCAACCAGACCCAGCCAAGGACGAAAAAGCTCGATCTTGTTAAGGAACGCTTTGAATCTTCCTCCAAATCAGCAGACTTGCATGAGATCTCACATCTCACCCCTTTCCGTCTCTCAGTATACATACATACGAGAGCCACATCTACAAGTCTGGGAGATTGCCAATACGGAACTTTGTCATTTCCACCAATCACAAATTATCACGAGAAATGCTTCCACCTTGTGCCGACTATACTACGGTCTCACGCTTTTGACATCAGCATGATGACTCTTCCTTCGTCCATTTTTGTCTTTGTTCCTTCTCATTACCATTTCCCCTATTGGCAAAGGTCGAATACTGCCTCAATTAATTAGTCATCATTCGTGCGTAACCACATTCCTCGTATAGTACGTACAGCACACACGTAAACATTCCTCAAAATTGTCAAGTGGTCTCTCGGATATTTATTTGATTAGTGAACCTTATTTCTGAGCTGACGTGATGGGGGAGTGGCACTTCTGCTAGTCTCTTGTATGGACGAATGCATAATCAAGGAGACCTTCGTTGCTCCATGAGAACTGGTACTCTTGTGTAAATTCGTATCATCATATCACAATTCGTCCCAAATAGTCATAAGTTATCACTCTCCGTGCCATTTTCAGGCTGAAGAACAGGATCAAAAGCGCCGATAAGCAGTAGGGTCATGTCGGGAGTGGACGATATGGAAATGACGGTAAGTTCAAACATTCCTTCTCCTGCCCTTGCGACCTCTGCTCAACAGATATGAGAAACGTAGGGATTTGGTGAAGAAACCTTCCAATGTGCTGATATATCGATATATATATATATACCTTAGGTATTCGAACTTACTCCTGGTGAAGATGGAGAAATGATAATTGGTCCGTCCAGATCGATAAGCGGAGGTATGCAGGAAAACTTAGGTGATGTGTTTGAGCGAATATATGAATCGTTAGGGCTTGAGGTACCCCTGGAAGATCTCGAGTAAGTCAGCTCTATGAGAGCATAGATGGGCCGTATGGAAGAAGGTCCACAATGCGTGAAAATGGATAAAACTGAATTATAGGATTTTATACATAGATGGGTAGAGTTTCCTTTTGGAGAACCTATACCTTCAACGGATAAAGAAGAAGGATCAGGTGGTGTACGTGTACCAGCTACATTGCATTCTCATCAGGTGAATATACACTCATCATTCAGCATCTTTCCCTCTTCCTTGGTCTTCCTATTTTCTGTTCTTGAAAGGTAATCTGATTGTGGTTCCGATCGTGTCAGACACCCGAATCATTACGTTGGAAAAGTGGAGTTAGGATCTACTATAAACGTAAAACAGATAAGATAGATTATTTCAGAGCACCGAAAGGCAGATGATACTGTAAGTAGGATAGCCTATCATCGAGTTCGTGAGTGACAATCTTAAGTAGATGGTCATACCAAACAAGGGGTGTTAGAGGGATTTTTAGTTCCACTAACTCTTTACCCTGATCAGTGTATTAAATGTGAACATATACATCAAGGACTTTGAAGCTACATATCTGACACATGTACGGTGTAATCGCAAGTCATTCTCTTCGCTGAATACGCATCACCGGATACGCTACCGTTAGTCTTGTTTCGGAAACCGATGATATCTGTAGGTCGGAACACCGAATGCAGTCAACTGAAGGCCAATACGTCATTGAAGAAGTCAAAATCACTTCTTAGAGGTCTGTGCGCTGACTATATCGCTAAGAATTCAAACATCCTTGAACAACTGATGATGTTTCAGGGTTCAAAGGCAGATTCTGATACCAGGACATGGAATGATCAACAGGCACCGACTACCAACAATGAGACTGGGGTTTCTCAAAATATCATATACACCCATAAATCAAAGTTTAGCAGAACAGCCAAACGAGCTAAGCCTCCTTTATCATTTCTCTTATCTTTTCTGACTTCCTCTCGTCTTTCCCCTTCCTTACCACATTGTTCTGATACCACTGACCCTCCTTTGAAAAGTAAAATGTCAGAAATCAGCTGACAACTCGGTATAAAGGGATCTAAAGTGAATGACCAGCGCTATCTTGATGATGGAAATGACGTTTAGGGTGTCAAAGACGAGAGTACCTCGAGAATTTTACTCACCGTCTTGGTCCTCTTCGAGTCGATGGTCGACCGAGACCGAGGTATCTGAAAGGTATATAAACCCCCTCATCTCAACCTTCGAAATCACCTTTTCTTCTTTCTCTTTTCTTTCTTCACCAACAAAAATAATAAATATAAAACACTTAAAACTTCTCAAATCAAAACCAAAACCCAACTCAACAAACTTTACAAGATGTCTTCCAACCGAGAAATCACCGTCACTGTGAGTATAGTAGATCTCTTGCTTGGCCTTCCTCATCCAACACCAAAACCCACTTCACCTTCTCATATAACTTCGAATGTACGATTATATAGATTCTTTCATCATGAATGATGGAAGACATATAGTACAACCTTCTTTCTCTTCATTCCAATCTACATTGTTCAACGATGGCAGGTCATGCTGATTATACTTTGTTCATGTCAGCTCTACGAGATCAAACGAGTCGAGAATGGTCGTCCTGTCTGCGACAACAGACCTTTCAAGTCTTCCATCCGAATGAACGAGAAACTCGAAACCCTCTTCCAAAAATGGCAAAAGGAGAGAGAACCCGAGACTCCTCTTAGAGAGTTCGAGTGAGTTGACTTCTAATCTCATGTCATCAATCCTATCCTTCCCCAAACTCAACACTGCTTGAAACCGAAACTGATAAATTTTATACCTTCTGGGTAGATTCCTCCTCTATCGACGAAGAGACGACGAGCCCGGACACGGTGGAATGACCTCCGGTGGTGGTCAAGACTCTGGTAAAGGAGTCACCAGACTCAGAGGTGATCAAGTAAGTCTTCCTCGACTCGGATTATATATATCGTACAAGACGAAGCTGACATGACTTCTCCTTTTCAGACTCCCGAACAAGTCCACATGCAAGACAACGCTCGAATCTACGTCAAGAGAGAGAACCTCCAATGCGACGTCGAGGAGGAACCTCAAATGGCTTAGGTCATCCCTGACTCAGGGACGGTAGGAATCATTTCCATAGTCCATAGTCAACTTTGGTAGGAGAGTGACGATTGTATGAGTAGTTTAGTCTTATGAGGTAACGATGAGAGATGAATTTATGATGACGATGAACAATCGCTTGGTCACATGATGCAAGTTGCTATACAGGATCATACTGACATTGGAGTCACAATTAAAATTCTTACCAATCATAGCTCTTGAAGTTCCGATAAATAGAACCTCAGGTCAAAACTTATGCCAGACATAACTTCTACGTTATTTTGTCCTCGACAATCATGCCTTTTGATTAAGTTATGTAAAATGTAAACCAACACATGCTCTGCAAATCATCATAAACGATACATGGCAACATAAGTGAAACAAACATATTTCATAGTACATAAAGGGTATAATGTAATAATGCAAGGTATTTCTCGCCCATTTTCCCACGACGCGACCATTGATTATCGCTTCACCACCTGTTAGGTACGTTCCCATAATTTCTCAGTATCTCTTCTTGTTTTATGTGTGATCTCACTTGTCTTTCCATCTCTGCATTTATCGCCCAGACCCATCGATCCCTTTCGAGCTGTACGTAATTTCATAACATCAATATTAAACACATTCCACTTATCCATAGGTAGAAATATCTCACCTTGGATCTCGCCCGAAAGATCAACAATTGACTCGGTTTCTTTGATAAATCAGAAGGTAAGAAGTTCTGATCTTTGACCAGATCCTGGTTTTCCCAAGGTTGAGTGACCTTCTTCCCCCAGCCTTTCTCCTTTTTGGACGATGAAGGGCTAGTCAACCTGACGCAGAATGTAGTGTCTTCCGCACCGTCCGATGACTGAAGACCATCTTGATACACTCTAGATTCCGAGGTGAATGCGTCCGATGATGAAGTAGAGGGTATTTCATCTAGCGCTAGCATGCCTGAGTAAACCTGTACACATCGGATTCAGTGATAATTCTCGGTGCAAGTATAGTAGTTGACTTACGTATGCCCCGAACAAGGGATACCTCTTTTTTCTCGTATGGAACGCATTCTTCTTTTTGATTTTGAAAGATATCAGAGTCCCGCCGGAGAGGACGATATACTTGGATCTGAATTGAAAGTCAATAATCAGCAATCAGTATTCACCGGTGTGTCAATTTTCTAACCAACACGTACATATCTCGCCAGTATGAAAGAAAAGAAAGGCGTGTTAGAATCTAAAAAGACTAACCTGAATTTATCCCATTTATCTTTCCTCAAGAACAACCTCCCAGATACGGTTATACTCCTACATCCCTTGATCACACACCAATCCCATACCTCAGAGAGAAAGTCATCCGATTCATTCGATAGTTCCGTACCTGTGAATGGGTTCTCGCGAGAATGAAGGGTAATAACGTCCATGCGTTGTCTGGCACTATGAACATGAAGTACAGCCAACAACACATTCAGTCAATGAACATGAGTAGTCATGATAAGTGTAGTGAAACTCACTCAACACGATGTCTTCTCTCCCAATACTTCTTCAACCCTCTCAAGTTATCTACCCATTCCTTGGCTAGTTCAGAAGACTGAGCCTCAAGTCTGACATTCCCACCGGTGTTGACTTCAACTTCGAACGTCCTACCGTATGGCTCCTGTTGCACTTGAGAACCAGTCGTAGTCGCAGTTGCATCTGTGTCTATCCGATTATATCCACCTTGTGAACCAGTCGATCCCGATCTTGAACTCAAAGGTTGGGGTTGGAGTTGGTGTTTGGTCTTATCAGGTAGGATCTTGATAGATACTATATCTCTTAAGTCGATACATCCCGAGCAACGGTCAAGGAAACTAGCCATTCTACGATGTTCTTCATCGATGAAAGTCTTGTATAGTTCTGGAAATAGTTCAGAAGGAGTTGAACTTTCTTTGGAAGGTGGGAGAGGTGGTCGAGCTTCTTTCATATTCCCTACGAAGATGTTACCTATTGTATTCAATCACTCAAATTAGCTCATGCAGGGTAGATCATGACATAATGTCTCGTACTTCAAATGACGTTTAGTAGGTTGTAGCAGGACGGTCGACGATGTGGGATAGAAGACTTAGATTGGATGTAGCACACTCACCATCATGAGACGAGATATACACTTGTTCCTTTGTCGAACCATCTTTGTGTCTCGTAAGATACCCTTCTATACCTGGCGGTTCTTCAAGTGAAGTACCATCTTCCAACTTGGTCAAGCTAGGTCGATGTCTTGCAGACCTTAATTGTAAATCACGACAAGTAGTTTCACCCTATTCCAATACCAGACAAATCAGCATGTTTTACTGTAGAAGGATATCGTCCATGTGCGATGGGATAGCAGAATAATGGATTATATTGTCACTCACCTGTGCCCTTGCTAAACCAGATAATAAATTCCAACCTCTTTTCTTACCTTGTACCGTATCACCATAAGCTACCCAATCTAAATTCCCATTCTTTTGATTCTTCCATACCAATTGTAAATCCAATTGCCCTTTCGATGTCGAAGCAGATTCACTCTGTCTCTTTAGGTCTTCGACATTCAGATCAGAGTCAAGTAACATTTTCCAGCAGGTATCAATCACTTTGGTCTTCTCGAATCTCTCTAGTTGACCGGTACTTCCAAGTGGATCATACTCCTCATCTCCAGTGGGGTTCGTAAACAATCTAATGGAAGTTGATAAAGATGGAATTTGAATATCGAACCTATCAGGTAAACCTTGTTCACCATTTGTATTCAGTTCTTTCCATATTTCCCAATACCAATCTAAAGATCTTGATCTTTCACCCAACTTCAGTATGAATACCTGACTACCTTTGTTATGACCTTTGAGCCATTGGATCTGTTTAGATTGTTTAATCCGATTACGTATATCCCCTAACCGACTCGTATTGCTCCTCATCAAGTACGACACATCATCTTGAAGCTTATACACCGACGTCGTCAAGCATAAAGTGACGTCTTCAGGGTTGAATATGGATAAATTGGTTCGATGAGGGAAGAGTGGAATGACGAATGCCAGATGTTTATGACCTACGATCTTCTCTTGGAAGGGGTAGGTGTAGTTGGAATATAACTCGATTTGATTCTTGCGGTAAATTACTATGTACTCTTCGAGAGGGTCAAGTCGAGCACAAGGGTTTCGGCGCTGGATCAAGGAAGGTGTGAGCTTAGATAATCTCTTTGATATTTGTGGTTTGAGAGCCGATCGATGACATCTAAAAGTGAAGAGCAAAGTATAGCTCACCTGAGCGGCTTCGTCAAACCCTGGTAACTTATCTTCCCTATGATATCCGACTCTGACAATCATTCGATCTGTATTCACATAATTTTAAATTCAGCTACTTCTCTACACCTCACAGCCTCTGGGAATGTACAAGTCATAAGACAGGTATAACAAAGAAGAGCATATATGACTTACCTCTCAATATCACCTCTCCAGGCCTTTTCACCTCTTCCCAATCCTCTTCTTCCTCCTCCAAGGCACTCTCGACAGCTTGATGACTCGTTCCTTCCGCTTCTTCACCAGTTCGTTCAAGTACTTCCATCGGATGTACCGGATCTCTATCACCTTGTACACTCCCATTCCCTTCTCGCAGTCTGCCTAACCTTTTTAGACTCGAATTGGGCTGAGTGGGATCTATGGGGAATTGTACACTCTTCGATTTGCCTTGTTTACCTACATCTACCGCAAATACAGGTGAAGAAGATGAATTGTTTGCTTGAGCAGATTTGGTTGAGGTGATATCTAACTTGACCATAGATGGTTTTCGCAATGCCGATTTCAATTTGGTTGATATACCTTCTTTAGATGTTATTTTCTCAAGAGATGGTTTGATCGTGTTAGTATATAGGGTAGACGGTTCTTCCATAATGTGATTCGTTGATGTTACCGTTATGGCATCTTCAGACATGAGAGGCTGGATAGAAGATGATTGCGAGTTCCTCATCTTGCTTCTTTCTCCTTCTTCCCGATCTATATCGGGAATATCCCCTAGAGAAGGTTGAGGAGTCACTTGATATCCTATATCCACATCTCCATTTCCTTCGTCTAGAGTCAAGGTCGATTTCGAAGTGTTACCTTCGGAGGTAGATACAGATGTGAATTCCGTTCGAGCAGTGACGAACGAATCTTGAGTTGTACGTGTTGATACTGTAGGTCTAACAGGTTTTCCCATCTCTTTCTGTTTCCCCTTTTCTTGTGTTGTCAATTTAGACGGTGGTGGTTCTTCTTCTTCTTCTTGATCATCTACTATTGTACCTAAGAATTCCCTTCCTATATCGAAACTCTCACCTGACCACATATTCTTTCCTTTCCCTTCACTTCCTGCCTTTCCCTTCGATTCATCCTCAAGGGGAGTCTCTAAATCCAGTTCCAAATGTTGTTCAAACTCTTCACCATTCCTATCTCTCTTCCTAATCCTGATGCGCTTAGCAGCCTCCCTGATCAGATGTCTTTCATCCCCCTCCCCGTGGGAGTTAGATCCTATGAAACTCGTCCCATCTCTATTGCTACCGTTGGCTTCACCGAATAAGGGCAAATGGGAAATGGCACTTCTCTTCAATTCACTTAATCTCCTTCTCTTCTCTACAACTTCATTTGAATTGAGCGTTTTCTGAGGGATCGGACCGATGAATCGTCGAGGTGTATGATGTTCCCTATGCGATTTTGAAGAGACGATTTTCGGGGATGGTTCAGGGATGGGAGCATTACTGGGTCGATGGGATGATAGGTCTCGAGGAGCATGATTTGGATCTGGAGGGTGGAAGTGCTTGGCTCGGGATGAAGAAGTTGGTTGAGGTATTGCTGGCATCGTTTGTTGAGGGGCTAAGCAGCCTGACAGGTTGGTAGCCTTATGGCTGATGCCCTTGAGTCATCAAACCAAGGATTGACGACAAAGGGTTGAGAGTATTGGATGAGTATGAGTCACTTTTTCGCACTGCTCAAACAAATACGAGTGAATCCAGGGATGAAATGGGATGGGATATGGTGATGACGTACAAGGGTGTGGCGATCACTCCGACGGAACAACTCATGGCATTGAGCTCATGAAATTCAAGATTATCGAATGTAGCATTTCGGATTTAAATTGAACCTGCTCAAGAATATTCATGATCATAATATCTATATAATGTATGAGTCGGATTGAAGTCTACCAGTGAAATACTCCTTTGCTTTCCTTCTCCTTTTACCTACTTCATCTCCATTGACTTTTTCATCTCTTCGATCAACTTCGATACTACGTCGGAAGACCAAATGCAAGATCAGTCGTACATCCATCCTTCCTCTTCCTCTGCCTATATGTCCCAAACTGATGACAATGCCAACTTTCGTACTCACACTGCCGTTAATCGTGACATATTCATGTGAAAAATCACATGTCCAAACTTTTGCTTCCTCGTTACCATCTCCAAGATCAATTTCAATCTCTAGATCTTCCTCTTTTAATATCTCGCTAGCTCGAGCCTCATCGATATTAGGTTCTGGCTCGCCATTGGTGAGTAATCGCAAGGGAGTGGTGTTTGAGGATGCAGCGGGAGGGAGAAATGATACGGACACGGATGTTGGAGAGATTGGGTTGGGTGAAAGAGGGGTGTAGCCGCTGTATCGGGATCAGAAGAATATCAGCTCATGATTTACTTTGAGAAAGGTTTATGTCGATAAGGCATTACCCTCAGTATCGATGTCAGAGCTACTTACACAGCACAAAGAATTCTACCCCAGTTGGCATCTATCAGGTCCGAAGTCAGCTTGGCAGCATTGGATCTTGATCTAGTATCACTCACCTTCGCCATACATCGCAGTCTTGAACAAACTTGAGTTAGCTACGGATTTAGCGACAGCATTTGCGATTTCGTATGTCGGGGCGCCCTACAGAAGAAACCAACCAATACGATCAGCCAATATAATTTATTATGCTGGAAAGACATTCAAACCCACCTTGACTCGAATAGTAACAAACTTGGTCGCACCCTCACCATCCCTAACTACCAACTGAGCCAACTCTTCTGCAAACTCTCTCAGCTGCTCTTTGAATATCCCAAATTCCTCTGGATTTGCTTTCTCCGTCAACTCTTTCATTTTCTCTTCCGTTTCTCTACCTCCATGTTCCGCTGACCCAGCAGCACCATTCGCCAGACATAAGATCGTATCGTTCGTCGACATATCGCCATCTACAGTGATATTATTGAACGATCTATCAACAGCGTAGTTCAAAGCATTTTGAAGATCTTCGGGCTTGATAGCTGCGTCTGTAGCAATTACACCTAAAAGCGTCGCATGGGGTGGTTGAGGAGGTCCCATATTAGGTGCGATCATACCTGCACCTTTATCTATACCTGCCATTCTAATTAATCTATCACCAATCTTGAATGTTTTAGCACGAAGTTTGGGGAACGTATCGGTAGTCATAAATGCTTTTGAGAGATCTAACCATGATTTAGGTGAATCATCGAGAGTTCTAATTAATTCTGGAATTTTATCTAATATCGATGAAATGGGTAAATGTTGCCCAATGACTCCTGTTGACATTACCAATGTACCCTCTTTATCACTTTGTGCACCAGAAGGAGGAAGTTGAGAAGTGGTTGTGTTGGACATTGACCAAGCATCTTCTAAACCTTTTTTACCCGTTACTGCGTTCGCACAACCTGAATTAATTATAAATCCCTTGGCTCGACCATTGCTATTTCGGAGCAGTTCAGAAGTGACTGTGACAGGAGCAGCCTTGAAGACGTTTCGAGTCATACATGCCGCTGCTGAACAAGGAGTGTCGGAAGTTGAGACCAATATACCTAAATCTAAAGCACCGGCTTTCTTCTTGATTCCAGCGTGAGTAGAGGAGACGGTGTATCCTAGAGGAAATGCCTCGGGAGAGTAGGTGTGTACATGATGGTCTTTAGATGGAGGGGGTTTGTTGGGTGTGACGGCTGTCCCGGCTGAGGTGGTGCTTGCGGCACGAGCAAGGATGGGGAGGGTGATCGCTGCTCGAGTGACCGAAGAGGGAGAAGGGAGGGAAGGAGGCATCTTGTAAGTGCTCCGGATGGTTCGCCGAGTGACCAGGTTATTGAAAGACCTTTGAAGTATGAGTAGATTGGAGTTATGATATCAACCTGGGCTCTTTCTTATCTTTGACGAGTAGTAAAGTTGTTTTCGACTCATGATGCGAATCACGTGAATGAATGCGGATCTTCCGTCGGAACTAGCTTTGGTGGTGGTGGATCGAAGAAATCAGGAAATGACGAAACTGATGAGGTTGATGATGAGGATGAGGATGAGCAGAAGGGAACAGGATCCAGATGGATTCAGTCGCATCGATGAATTCCCATTGTATGGGATACCATGACGATATAGACCATGGTCGACAAGGCAACACACGATGACATTGACACCGAACTCGCATTGATCTCATCATCACTCTTACCGACTGAACGACTCACCTCCTCAGAGTCAGGATCGTGGCCTAGAGTGATTGATATAACCAGCGAAGACTGTAAACTGTCACTGCATATCAACGTAAACGAGGGCTACAGAGTCAAAGATGCAGTGCAGATAGAAGTCAAGAGCAAGTCTATGGGCAGAGAGGAAGCTTCGGGATGGAAAGAGCGGGTGGAAGAAAAGATGAAAGGTTGGAATGAGGAAGAAGAGTGAGTAAATACATACCATCGTTCCAAGCATATAATATAACAGCATCTGACTGAGAGTATATCGTAGCTATCCGCTATATCAGATACTCAGTATCCACTTCCTTCCTTTACTGGCACCTTCGTCTACTCCACCCATAACAATATCACCTTCCCAAGATCCGGTCCCCATCAACGACACTTCACTCAAACCTCATCACTGTCTACTAATATCCCATCACCTCCTCTCAAGCACAAAACGCAAGGACCTCTTATCCTTATCTTCCGAATTATCGCTGTTGGGTTTTGCCAAAACTGGTCATCCAGGTATAATGTATGCCATAGGATTATTATCCGATCTGGAACAGTGGATAAGGGAAGTCAAAAGTTGGAATTGGCTTGCTCTGAGAGTACGTGTCGCCCCTGAGCCTATACTCGAGGAGGAAGGAGTGTTTGAAAAGGGAGGGAAGGGCAAAGAGAATGGTGCGAGGGGAGGGAAAGGAAGAGGGGAATGGGTAGAGTTGGAGAAGATTAATGAAGCGCTGGATTGGTTGAGGATGAGAGGGAAGGGAAGAGAGAGAATTCTGGTTGATTGTGGGGTGGGTGGGTGAGGGTGATGAGATATAGAGCAGGAAAGTATGCCTGGTTGCGATCATGATCATATCCCCTCTACGTCTGCATGTCTATGAGATGCATCGGAGTGAAGGGATGACGTGTGATGTGACGCTCTTCACCTGACGCACAGACCCCCCCCCACCCACCCACCTCGTCCAAAGGTTCCTTCTCATTCCTCTCATCTCACATATTCGACATTGCTCTCCTGCTTCCATTCTTCGTTCCATCAATTGTCACCCACATCTCTTCTATCATTCTTTCTCAGTCTCGACTCGCTCCTCGACGCACCTCAGGATGCAGGCTGCAATAGCATATCTGAGACAGCAAAAGGGTCCCGGAGAGGACCACATCATCGTGACCGAACATCATACCACAAGAGTAGATAACTTTCTTTCTCTTCCTCCTGCGTGCAGCCGGCTAATCAAATGATTCATAGATCTTCCAACAGCTCAGCACTCTCGAAATTACTGAGGAAGACCACGATGATACCACTTCCACATCTATATCGAAGTTGCTGGGACTTACCGACAATAATCCATTTCAAGATCTCGAGAAACCACTTACCATCCCTCGTAAAGTCCAGGAATTCTGCAATCACATTCAAGACAATCATAAACGAGGATTGAAGGACTTCTCGACGGACAAATTTATGACAGAACCTATTGGTAAATGATCAATAATCAATTTCCCATATAGAAGAAGTATGAATACTGATCTTGACTGCTGATGCTTGTCATAGAAAACCCGTTCCCATCCTATCTCCGACCCAAGGAGTATATGCTTACTGCGAAGGCTATCAAGCGAACGCATGATTGCTCGGCAGGGAAGAAAGTGATTCCCTCGGGCTATACCCAACTGGGTGGGAAAGGAAAGTTCAGTACTTTAGATCAAGTGGATGATGAGATTGAAGAGGAGAGGAAGGTGGACGAAGATGAAGCTTTGTTAGTGATTTTGATGGAATACCGTACGGGTTATGTCGTACGGAAAAGAAGTGTGCTGATAAACCTTCGTTTGACTAGGAATTTGAAATTTTCTCTCTCTCATAAGCAGGAACGAGACCTACGAGCATTGCTCCGAGATCGCACCAACAAGATCACTCCTCTCATGAATCACTGGAAAGAAAGTATCAAAGATCATCCCCTCTTACGAGAATGGCAAGAAGCAGCAGAAGAATTACAAGTGAGGAGGATCCCTACTATCTCTTGACGATGATAATCTGATGGAGTATGTCGTCAGGATTTGGTGCAAGTAGTCCCTGAACCGATGTTTCCCCTCTCAAGCTATCAGATGTACAACGATGTACCGGCTAGACCTGCACGAGGTGGTAACATGACAGTCTGGGAGGATGGTCAAGATGAGCTAAGGGGTGTGTCGGGATGGGCAGACGATGATATTGGATATGAGGCTTACAGTGTGGAAAATCTCGAAGAGTTCAGTAGGTTGATCCTGCTAATCATGAACCTGTGCTTGCTCAAACTTGTGTATTCCTTCATAGATGGGGATATACAGCCAACAACGATACAAAAGAATGCACAGCCTCTGTCATCAGGCAACACCAATGGAGAAGACTATGAAGATGATACGCCACATTGGCCTAGATATCAGTATCAATCTGAGGCAGACTCGCCAAGAGATGACATCTTGATGATGGGTGAGTGCTCTTCAAATGATGGTACGTGGCCTATACTCACTGGTTCTCGAATCAGAAGCATCAACGTATGCTCCTCACAACGAGTTAGAACATTTTGATGTGGAAGATTCTCGTCATGCATTCGGACCAACGCCCATCTCGTCGCCTACCAGCGGCCACATTCAAGCTTCTTGGTCACCCCATCATAATGATGCCTACGTGAATCATGACCTGTTGGACGATCCGACTCCAATCCAGGAAGATCGACCACAGTGGAACGAATCTACCGAGACTATCTTCAAGGAGTGGCTCGATCCTGCGACTTTCCAAACACCTTCACCGAGCTTACAGGTGCAAATGAAAAATGCAAATAAGGCATATCAACCCATGAGTCACGCCCACAGTCAAAATATCGCGCAGAACCAGTGGGATGGAGAGATGAGCAAGCGTGAGTGATAGAGGCTTTATTCCGCGGGCAACAGCTCGCTGAATGACCACCTACTGCAATTCCTCCAACAGCACGACAGCCTGCAAGGGGTCGCGCTGCCACAATGACGGTAGAATTCTCCGGCTCGGTCGGCAGTTTTTCCAATGACCACTATCCAGCCCCTGAACACTTCACTCAGATTGAGGTTGATGGAGTAGAAGGTATGTTGGCAAATAGGGTAAGTCTTGATCAAACTCAAACGGGCCGATAGCTGATATAATGTGCGACGGAACTAGGGTGACTGGGAGTAAGTCGAGTGATTACTTCTTCAATAATGAACCACTGACAGCCCATGCTGTAGTGCAGCACCTAAGGTCAGGATGGTCTATAACGACTACCAATACGATACTCCTTTCTGGGAGACCTCATCAGATGCACCCCGCACCATTGTTCCTGGACTCATCAATCCTTCTCAGCCTATCGTTGGATTAAACACATCTTTCGAGGATGAAGGGCATCCCGCTTCGCCTATCAGACCGTCCAGACCTCGATGGGCGACTCGACCACCGTCTCGAGTAAATGATCACCCTGTAGCCCATGGAACAGAATCGTCGCAGCCTTTCACGAGCGCCAGGACTCCCGATCAGTCTTCTCAACTCGCTCCAGCCCCGGTCATCTCGCACAAACAATCCATTCCATCTTCGACCTCAGGGGACCAACAGCGATCAACAAAAAAGACGACCGCAACTAATCACCCGTCTCTCAAAGACATCGTACTAGCTCATAAAACAACGCGCGAAAATACAGACAAAAAGGGCAAGAAGAAGGCTTCAACAAGTGGTTCATCCAAGACACCTGCTGCCCCGAATATGTTCTCGCTCGATGGGTATCTCGCTCTTCACCAGCGCAACGATCTCATCAGCAAGTCCGAGAAGAATCACCATGAGAGCAAGTACGATGAGGTTGACAAACGACTTGAGGAGGAAGAAAAGACACAATGGATGTCTGATCCGTGCATCAACAACCCCAGATGGTATAATAACGCTACAGAACATCCAATCGTTTCACCTCAAGAAGGCACGTTTCCAATCCTGGTGGCAATGACAATCTTCCAGAATCTCTCCTTGTTTCGAGCACTTCGATCCGCAGGGTTTTTACTGCTTGAGAGGGAAAATAAGATGCACTCTGTCGACATAGTTCTCTCATCTACCACCGCTGTACTCTTCCAAGATCTAGCTAAATTGTCATGTGGCTACGAACAATTACTCAAAGATGTAAAAGATTCATGTACGAAGTTCAAGAAGGTCATAGTGATCTTTGAGACGATCTCTTTCGCTAAGTCGGAAAAGGACCCAGAATTCAAGAAAAAAATCAATCCGCTCACAACAGATGCTCCACAGGGGCTTGCTACTTTCAGAAGACTCCTTCCCGTCGCTTTGAAGAGTGTCAGGGAGACCATAGGAAATGTAGAGATGGTTTTCGCATATGATGGAGCGAGTCAAGTGGCGAAGAACTTGATGTGGCTGATGGATGAGGAAGGGAAGAAAGCTTTGAAGAAGGATAAGAAAGGATATCAGGATGTTTATGGCGATAGAAAATGGTTGGAAGATGAGCCGGATGTGAGTAGATCGTTGCTCATGAAAAGTTCTACTGTTTCAATCCACACTGCAGTATACAGGTGGGAGGAAGGGTGAAGCTCATGTCCTGAGACATGGATAGGAACGAGAGCTAGAACTGCTCATGACTCATTTCGGACTGAATATCTTCTGTGCATGGTATGCTACCAGTCGATATGGTACGGCTCAACGTGTGATTACGGGGATGGACGATGTAGAAAGAAAGAAGGCTTTCGAGCATGTATTTGGGGAGACTGCTGTAGTGAGCTGGCGGTTGCTGATCTAAGTGATGGGAATTGAGCTGACATGTGTGTGTGGCAGGAACGATTCAATGAGGATATTGCGAAGAAAGGTATGGTATTCCGAAGTGGCAAATAAACTCCCGTGATGAGAAGCAGACAGCAACGAAATAAGAGAGGAATGCAGCAGAATCGTTGAACATGATGTTTATGCTGGATCAATCGAGGAATGACTAACTCTGAGGATTGTTTTGTATATTAGTATACTCATGATGAAATGCCATATATACATATGTACTAAGATCATATGATAAAGACAGACGATACAACCCCAAGATGAAGTCACCAGGACATAAAACACGACAGCAAATTACGAAGTTCATCTATCATCATCTACTGAACTAAAAATTCGGTTGACCATTCTTTTTAGGGTTCATCGGACTTCCAATTCTCAAAGCCATCTTATCGATAATATCCCTTTCACCTGAGCTCCGTATCTTCCCATTCCCATTGTCTATACCCGTTTCCAAATCGTTGCCAGTGCCACTCCTATTGCGTTTGACCCATGACTTTAGGTATGTATGGATGATGAACCATCCGAAAACCAATACCACAATCGAAGAGAAGATAACGACGAAGTATGCAGCGGGATTCCAACGGAAATGATATACTTCTTTCAGCGATGCCAGCTGGGATAGACTGTATTGTGTAGAAAGAGCTGCCAAAGCGGCTGCTGCTGATGAAGAGGCCGCTGCGGCTAATAGGGCTGAGGCTTCAGGTGATGTGGGGAGAGTGGAATCGGTTTGACTGGAAGCGGAAAGAGAGGTGATTTGAGCGGCTAGTGCTGGTGTATCGCTCGGTAGAGGGATGGTAGTTTGGCCTTGCGTTGCATTTGCAATGGCTTCTACAGGAGAAGAAAATGCCTCGGATGATGATGATAGAATCGTCGTGGAGGCTGGGGAGGAAAGTGAAGTCGTACTGCTGAATGATGACCCAAAGAAAATTAACAAATGTCGTTACTTTTCAGGTACAGTATGGACAGTCAACTTGGAAGATTGTCCAGGTCACTCACTCAAACATCTTCTCACTCTGTATAATAGCATAATCGAAACTCATCCTCTTTCCTTCTCCTTCAACATTCACTAATCTCAATGTATGATCTGCATCTACCAGATTATGCTGTTCGAATAGTAGATGATGATAATCCAAATCCTCTTGTTCTTGTGAAAACGTTCCGAGGCTTTGATGATCTAATATAAATTCGATTGAACTGTATGACGGACCTATTACACCGTATGTCCAAAAATCGCTACCTATGATCCACCACCCAGACTCAGCTAGTCTCGAAACAAACCTGTTGTTCATCTGAATTCAATTGCATGTCATTGGTAGATGCTCACCTGTGAAACTCAACTCTACCCAACTGCCTTTCTGCTCTGTCCACGATATCGAGCTATTCCAAAATTGGTCTAATATCGGAACCATCTGATCGACCTGCTCAGGATTTATATACTGATTCGAACCGTTTATACGTAACATGTTCCATCCTTCGGATAGAGAAAGAGATGGGGTGGACCACTGTGAGTCGTCTATTGTATAATTCTGGGACCTACATTGTGGATTTATATGAGATTAAATAATGAAGTGTTCGTGTCCAACAGGAAAGGACACTTACATCTTGATATGTCCACTGAATACTGTACAGTGACCGTGGGACCGAAATCCTCTGAGATCGAATGAAGAATGTCTTTCTGACTTGAGGCTTCCTAGGATAGTTAATAGAGTCTAATATCAGCCTATCAAGTTGGATCTCTTCTGGCTTCAGTGCGCAACTGGGGACTACGTGAATAAAGAGCGTAAGCGGCGAAATGATTGGATGTAGTTCACTGAGGATTGATTAAGGCGTGATTGCCAAACGAAAAAGGGTGCAAGGTGTAGTAAGTACAAAGAGATCGTGTCAGTCGTTCACTTTCATACATGACCTGTCAAAGGTGTGATAAATCATTTTTGTGTTCCAGTTTCGCTCCATCACTAATTACCAAAGCAGATCGCAGTGTCTCTAAAGCCATTACTCATGTCATTATGCTTTGAGCAAGCAATATGAAAGGAACAATTACCAGATTACAGTGACCTACCTTTAAGGGGTCATTCATCTTCCCCTTGATAAAGGAGGTCCTTCACAGTACATGAAGACATACTAACCCCATTTTCGAATACCAGTGAAGATGCTTTCGATCGCTGATAAAAGTATAGACTGCTACATCATGTACCATGATGGTCGTCCGTCCTGCCCCACAAGGTACTGACAATCGCACAAAGTGAAAATCCGAGTTTGCATACAGTCATTAAAGATTTAATCAAAGCATACAGTATAGAAATAGATACAGTTAATCCTATTCAATCCCATCTACAGTATCAGATTATGAAAATATGTATATAAAGTATAAAAACCTCACAGGTGTTTCCTACCTGACTTCCCTCTCAACAGCTCTATATCCTCTACCTCTCTTCTTGAATCTCCACCGTTTGATAGCCACCAGCATCCTACTAATAGGTTTTTCACCGAACCTCTCAAATCCAAATGCAGCTGCGATATTGATAGCTGCGATAAGTAACAGTTCGAATTTGAAGTCCAATGGCAGTTTGATGATGTCCAGTATCAATGCGATGGGCTGAGCGGGCGAGAGGAGAACGTAAGTTGAGAATGCTCCGAGACCCAGCAGACAAATCACAAGTGAAGCTATGATGTATTTCCAAAATCAGCTTGGCCTTATGTCGATAGAGTTTGAAGCTGCTGATCAGAAAATGGACTCACGGTTTGTATACAGAGGTTTCCTGTATGGAGGTCCAACACTGAACACTCCAGCAACTAGGATATATTGGAAACAAGATACCAAGAACAACGCTGAGTTTTCGTAATTGAACGTTTCAAGTTTATCGACGTTGGTATCCGGCGCAGTGTACCAAGATTGTTTCCTGACCCATGCGAATACGAATATCTGTACCGCCGAGTTGAGCACGATTTGACCTATGATACTGATAAGGACTTTTCGCGAGACAAGGCTGGCCGTGGGACGTTTCGGGTGAATTTTGGGGTATGGGAGTGTTCGTCCCACTAAAAGGAAAAGTTAGCTGGAAATTTCCTACGTTCCAAACAGCTGTACGTACTGGCTACGGCAATAGGGATAATGACGAATAGATCAATGTACAAGAATCTGAGGAAGACATCAAGATCAGCCATGACAACTAGGACGAGAATCAGAAAAAATGCTAGACATACTGAAAATCTCCCAAACTCGACGCGAACGAATAGAGCAATGTGACCGTTGTAAACTGGATCATCGAGTAGAGAGCCCTATATCAGAATATAATTTTATCAGCTACTTCATGCAGGCAGTGTTCATGCATCACGAAGCTGATATCACTCACATATACTTGAAACAACTGAAACTAGTGACCAAAGCCGCTCTACCTTCTTTGATGATCTCGACCATACATCCAATATCAGGTATCCTCGAGGTGAACGGAGCAGCTACACTGGCTTCGGCCTCACTTAACGATACCCCGACATCCGCAGCTTTAAGAGCACCACAATCGTTCGCACCGTCTCCGCAGAATGCCACAGTATATCCTAACGCCTGTAAACGCTCAACAAGTTCTGCTTTTTCGTCGGGTGACATTCTAGCAAAGATGACTCCTTTAACGAGCATCTAACGAATACCACAATCGTTAGCTCAAGGGCCAGACGTTAAGCTTTGTGTCACAGTCCCCTCACTGCAGGAAAAAGGGAAATGAGACCCGAGAAATCCAAGAGATATGGACTCACCCTCTCCATAGTTTCCAACTCGGCATACTCTAACATCCACTTGAACACATCACCCGTCAAAGCCAATTGATAATCGTGACTCTCTGGATCTTGACCATCCAACGCAACTCCCATCTGGGTGACCATGGGTTTCAAAGTATATTCATCCAATTTATGGCGTTCATCATCAACAGATGACCAGTCTAATTGAGCGCCCTCGGAGGTACCGGTACCAGGTATGAAAGTCGGTATGTACACGCTGGCCGAGTGAGAAACCATACCACATTCTCTTGCGACTGAGATTGCAGTTCGGACGTTATCTCCTGTCACCATTCGACATGCCAAATGAGCTGCACGCAATGTATGGATGTTCGGTGCTGTATTGGGTTTGAGCTTATTCTCAAAGACAATAAATCCAAGGAATTGAAGATCGGATTCGGCTATCTCACTGAGGAAAGGACTCCATCAGCTGACAAATAGCAACATTCATCGAAGATGCTTACCGTCTCATCCTTTGCGCTTTAAGCCAAGTCAACCCCTCGATGGATTTACCGGCGATAGCAATTACTCGGAAACCATTTCGAGTATAGTAAGAGAGCATATCATCGTAATCAAGTGGGACTGGACGTCTCATCAGCTCTTGACCAACATAATACGCGGCAAATGAGCCAGCTCACAAGTAGAAGGATCACAGATATCAGGCATGACTTCCGGTGCACCTTTCACATAGACTTCCATACTATTTGATTTTAGCCTCTTGACGATGACACTCATCCTTCGTAAGGCCGAAACGAAATCATAAGTCCGAATGACACCGAGTTCAAGGAAGTGCGCGTGCTGAAACGTGATGTCATATTGATCGTCAATTTCGTTGCGCGTGTAAGTGGGAGACGAACACAACGTAACGGAGTTATACACTCACCTTGCTACCAGCTTTCAAAGCATCTTCCATCTTCCATCCATCCGTTCCAGGTGGTCTCACAACCGTCTGAATGAGACTTTGAGGTTTTGTTCCCGATCCCGATCCGCTCGCCGAGGTGGAAGTGACCTTGTTAGGTATAGGTCTCGATTGACCCTCGTCCAATGTCCAGCCGGTATATTCGAACATCTTGATATCCAGTGGATCACCAATGACTTCACCATCGATCAACTTGAGAGCATGACATGTGGCTAAAGCATACAATAGAGGCGTTTTACCATTGATCCCACCTTCGATGGGTACATCCTGAATTTCAGAATGTAGTTCAGAGAATCTTTGATCTTGTCTATCGATTGTACGGACTCCCAACACATCTAATCCGTCTTCTGTCAAAGTACCTGTCTTGTCAAAACATACCACGTTGATCTTACCGCCGATATTGACTCGGTTGGGTGATATACAAAAGATACCGCTCTTCCTCAATCGTTCGATAGCGAATGTGGTACCGATCGTGAGCGTCGCTGGCAATGCAGGTGGGACGACAATGGTGATCAAATCTAAGGCTCGAAGAGCGATAGTATGCCAATGGATCTAAGGATTGATCACCGTCAGCTTTGTATCGGACGCAAATGAAAATTCACTTGACTTACTCCTATCCGGATGAACTGAACAGCGGAGACAGCGAATCCCAATCCAGCAATGATAGTCAAAACACCGATGAAGTTCATGGAATCGCGACTGAAAACCCTATTAGCTATCTTTGGACGCTGAATTCATCGATCAAACAGCGACTCACTAGAACTTGAAACCCATTGGTTTAGGGAACAACATTGATCTTACTAAAGCCCCTTTGGTGGTATTGAAGCCGGTTCTAGTAACCATAGCCAATGCTACTGGTTCTTCCGACTTCGGTGCCCAAGGTGGTCTAGCTCCAGCTCTGACTCGGATGATCTTGGTTCCAGAAAACAAGTAATGTTTGGCCAGATCACCATCAATCTCCGAAGATCCTTGTTTCGTTTCCCTTGACATAGATCGCAGATTTTCATCTTTCACGGGAATCTTGCTGACCGGTACTGATTCCCCGGTCAACATCGATTCGTTGACTATCGCATCGCCTGAGAGTAATACAGCATCACAAGGGAAAACAGGCAAGTTGGCATCGGAGGCGTCGAATATATCTCCAGGAACGAGCTTGGCACAATCCATAATGACCCATTCACCATCTACTAGCACACGAACATCACAGTGGAAGCGAGACATCTCCCTCATACGTTCGATGGTTCGCTTTGTTTCGACCAAAGTAGATAGAATCGACGTGATGGAAATGAGGGCAATAGCAAAGGCATAGTAGTAGTAATCGTCGAGTGACCATAGAACGATGGAAGCGATTTGGAATACGTAGAACGGGTGGAGGACCTGATGTTACGTGATGTCAGCTTAATACATCGACATCTCAAGGTGCCAGCAAGCTTACTTCGTCGACGAGCAATCCGAAGATGGACTTTGACGCGATGTCAATGATGTTATCGCCCATGAGAACCATTCGCTGTTCCCTGATGGGACTCTCGAGTCCATGAGCCACAGCTCTCGCAGAAGTCCATTTAGGATCTCTCCAATCTCTGATCATCGCCCATCTTCCGGTAGCAGGATCGAGCGCGAATTTAGTATATCTATATTCCATGGTCTTCAAGAATCCCATAGTCTCCTCCCAGGTCGTCTTCCCAGGTTCTAGATCGGGTAAGAGATCTTTGGCTCCTCCTACGCCACCACCAGCAGAATCACCGTTGGACGTGTGATTGAGATTGGGTGAGCCACTGTGATCTCGAAGAGACGGCGCAGTAGATGATCCGGCTGTAGGTGGGGCAGTTGGAGCGTGGTGAGGGAAAACAGTCGATAGTGGGTATGGATAAGGAATGATCTGCAAAGGTATCACATGCAGATCGCCATATGGGGTCTAAATTAGGGATAATGACAAATCAGCGTCGACATGGGACAACATGTCAGCTGGTCGGTTTACTCACCTCGACAACAAGCCAAGTCCCTTCTTTCGCTTCGTCGAAAGCCGTTTCTTTACCCAAAAACTTGACCCATATACTAGGTATCCATCTACCCAACAGTCCCAAAGCACCGAAAGTCACGATACAACCAAACCACCAGACAGCATTCCTGAACGGGTCTGTCCTGTAACAAGTGAATCTTATTGATAGATCTTCGTCGGGTAGGAGAACAGTTTGCATGGATGGCACAGCAACACTGACGAAATCTTTAGGTTCGGTCAAGTCGTATGGTCTTGCATTCGGTTCACCGAAGATACCGTCTGTTGCTGAGGGTACTAAAGGCATATTAGGTGAGGTAGGTCTCGATTGGGGCGGTAAGGAAGTGTCATCCGCCAGAGAAGATGTATATCCTTCTTCGGGATCTCTCTCAGACATATAGGAGTCGGCGTCATCTTCATCGCCATACCAATCATCTTCTTCACTCGTCGAAGGAGATCTGGATTTTGTTCTGTGTCTTCGACTGGAAGTTTCCGATCCAGACCCTCTTCGTGATCTAGAATGAGAATATGACCTTCTATGTCCATCTTGAAATCCAGCTTCTTCATCTTCTACCTCGTTCCTTGAAAATCCAATATACGATGCGATTCTACCCAAGGTGGTCGAGGGTTTTGCGGGACTCATCAATGGACTGGCCGGTGATGGCTCATAAGCATCGTCCATGGGAGCTGGAGACTGAGCTTGAACATGATCATCAGGCCTATAGGAGAAATATCCACCTGAGGGAGCAGCAACTTGATTTGATTGAGCTCTACTATGTCGCCGCGTCGATCGTTTACTATATGACCTTCCCATCCTTTGACCTGCGCCGTGGTCTTCGTCCTCCGAATCAATAGCGAAAACCCCGGAGCTTGGCGATTGGAGCAAGTCCACTTGTGAGCCAGTCTGCCGACGAAATTGGCCAGATGGTCGATCTTGGGTAAACGATTGTCGAGATGCTATTGAAGCACGTCTTGACCCTGGTCGCATGTGCGTTCGGGTAATCGAAGAAGGTGTAATTCCGCCATCTATATCCATCCTTAATCAGTACATTTGAGCGCTTCGTTTCAGATAATGCTACTCGTGATTTTAGACTCACCATTCTCACCACCTGCCCAACTGGTCCAGCTTCCAACCATCATCTCCTGCGGACCTTCCTTCCTCTCCCTTTCTCTTTCGATCGCTACAGCCTGTACCACCGCGTCAGGTGCGTTCTCCGTATAGTCATATGTGGATGGTCCCGCATCTTTCTGAGGCTGCATCGGAGCTGGTACATCCCCTGCGACATTCTTCTGGTCTTTCGGTATAGACACAGGGTGAAAAGTGTCTGGAGCCGTGGGACGTGATTGGGAGATCGCAGACGGCAAGGCAGTGTTGGATACCCCTGGCGATGGTGGGTCTGCCATTTCGATGAAGTGTGACTGATGGTGGAGCCTTGACTTTGATCGATCAGGTGTTGATAGTTCTGGATACTGATGGTTCGCCTTGTATAGGATGTGATCATCATGGCCTCCTTCATCATCATTGATCTCCTACTGTCTGGCCAGAATTATCCAAGACCCAACCTATTTCAGAGCGTGAGCCCAAGTTACGTAAGATAGATCCCTCCTTGAGCCTCGTGGACATCACATGGTTCTGATCCCGATAACCGACAATGATTCTGGTATTTGCCACCCAGTTCTGTAAATTTCTGAGATGATCGACACGATTCATTCCATGAAAGAGATAGATGATAGATTGCTGTTATACAATTGGTAGTACTTGACTACATCCTATAGACAATATTGCACCCTTCACTTAACAAACACACAGAGCACAACCCAAAACCCAAAATGCCAGACTTGAACGAACTCCTCAGATGGTCAATCGCCAATTCCACTCTCCCTACCTCGCAAGATGGCCAACAGGCAGCGGGGGAAGGTGCCCAGCAGGTATCTTCCTCCGAGGGAGGTCTGACAATCCGATACAACCCTCCTTCATCAGCCACCCACAGCGGTACATCAGCTCTCCACCCCTCAGATCTGGCTCCTGCAGATTTATCACCCGCTTCTACACCTGGTCCAGGAACTCCCACGGGGGAAATACCATCTCAGACGTTCCCTTTGCCCAGCACTACACCAAAGAGGGATGATCTTACCACGGAGATGTTAGATTTGATATTGGGTAAGAGTGATTCGATAACGATGAAGGAGAAAATGGCTTTTGCAGTTGATGAAAAGAATCCCCTGGAGGAGAGGGTAGAAGCATTGGATGATTTTGAAATGGTAAGTTCGTAGTTACATCACACGCTCTTCTCATCATATAGAATGAACAATAGATCTTAATGCTGATTATCGTTTTCTTATGATATATAAGTTAATCGAATTGATAGATAATGCCAACAACATGCCAATCCTCAAACTCTGGCAACCACTCTTAAGTCTACTATCATCCCCCGAAGATGAGATTGTGTCAAACGCATTATGGATAATAGGTACAGCTGTACAGAACAATATCAAAGCTCAAGCTGCTGTGAGTCTGCCTCTGAAATTGTAGCTGGTTTTTCATTTTACTGATAATTCTATTTCTTTTAGCTATATATACATTCTGCTTTCCCATTAATCCTCCAATCATACCTCAATTCCTCTTCACCCGCCGTTAGGTCAAAAGCAATTTACGCCCTATCCGCATCGTTGAAACACTGGCCATTAGCTTCTCAAGCTCTATCTCAGACTTACGAAAATGTCAAGGTAACGGGGTATGAAGTTTTGTTAAAAGGGTTGAAAGATTCCGATAAGAATGTAAGAAAGAAGGTATCATTTTTGGTATCGACGTTGGTACTTCAATCAAATGATAAATATGATCAAAAAGAATTGCCAAATGAAGTACGGAATGTCATCGAGGAACTCACCAAGAGTAACACAGTCAAAGAAGAGGGTCTGATAGATGGATTAAGTAAATCAGGTATTTTCCAAGAATCATTGGATCAACTTCAACATGTGAAAGAGGATAATCTCGAATTTGAAGAGAACAGTTTAAAAAGTTTGATAAATGCTTTGAAGACTAGTGGACTGAATGACGAGGAAAGAGGGCAGTTCAAAGGTATCTGGAATGGATTGAATGCTCAGCAAAAGGAAGATAGAGGTTTGGAAAAAGGTGAGATCGAATCGGTGAATGGGATATTAGCATAGGATATGTATATGTATATGATGTTTTTAGTTCGTATGTGATCAACATCATAGATCATACAAGTACGACCTGCATGTACGCTATTCGTACGAATCCATTAAATCCATTATACACCTTATATACAAAAGATAGTCCAAAAATCAAATCAAAATATGCTGTACACCCAAATGAACATCCATCATCATTATCGCCGTTCTCGAAGTATATAAACAACAATAAATACCAAACTTATTGCGAAACCAGCTATGAAAGCGAACAGGACCAATACGTCTCTGAAAATGACCAGGGGAACAAAATCAGCTGGTGTCCCGAAATTCAAGATATTATGTTTGAATTTTGAACAACTTACCTATAATAATTATTCATACCGAACCCGAATAGAGTTTGCATAATTATCGTAGCTCCAATTTCGACTCTAACGCCATTGAGGGAATCCTACAGTACATTCCATTATCAAAATTAGCCAATAATCCTTGTCCTCATCAACCATACTCGATCCGGGTAATGTCGTCAGATAGGGAGTAGATCGAAAAGATCCAAACTTACGACTATCTGCAATCCACTTCCTACCTCATTCACACTCAAAGCCTCCAAAGTATATCCCAAAGTTGAGAAGTACCTTAACCATCTTAAAACAGGTGGAATTTGGGATATATTTACGAAGAATCTGTAGATCACCGGTAAATACATCAGCCAGCTTGTTCATCCAGGAAAACGATAGTAGTACTTGATTCGGAAGCTGATGATGACTCACCCTGCATAAGTCATTAAGAACAAGTTACATAGCGAACTTAAGAGGATGGCTACTCCCCCATTCCTGAATAGACAGGCTAGAAGGAAGTTCTGATGAAACATACGACGATTAGCTATTCGTCAACATCTCATAGGGCTATGTAGCAAAAGGTCTAATTAATTTGACTCACAAATAGTGTCATTCCCATAGAGAACTCTACGATGATCAGGAGAAATTTGAAGAATCTAGCTGCGTCGTGAGATAGTCCGACCACTGAACAGCTTGCAGTCAGCATACCGCAGGGCACTTCCACTAGAAAGTACTTACTGAAGTAGACAATTATGCTATCGATCAATGTTAGCAAGTCAGCCGAATTTGGGGAATTTTTTGTTTTTACTATTGACCTACCTAACTAGAATAGTAGGAATCAACCTCAAGGGTATCACGTCAAATAGGACTCTGGTCAATAACCATGCTTGAGGTCTAGATATTCATCTCCCGTCAGCTGATCTAGGCACTTCATTGGCAGGGTAAGCTGGGACATACGAATAAAACTCCCCTGCTCTTTCCCTCAAAAATAATCCTCTAACTTCTACAAGGTTGTATAAAGCACTATTATCCACATTCAAAGTTCATCAGCCCGAAATCTTAGAAGAAACTGGTAGAGCCCACTCACCTCAAACTGGAGAAAGCAATCAACGATCCAAGGAAGAACAAACTTCCTATCCTATTTTGAAAGCCTGCGATGGTGATTCCTACTTTGTAGTACAACCCTCCAGCGAAGATACCAACAAGGCACGAGAAGAAGATATGAGCGATCAGAAGAGTTTTGTCTCTACGGTATCATTCATGTGAGGTATCAGCATTTCAAGTGGTCTTTGAGACATTTGAATCGATTTCTCACTCACCTTTTTAGATTTCGCCATTCTCTTCCACTCAGAATCTCCACCTGAGTCAAGAAAGTAGTCGCACAATAAGATCTAGGCCATCTCCACCAACTTTCTTTGATCCTACTTTGACTTTCCAAGGTCGCCGTAGTATTATCATCCCTTGAAGACAGAATGACGTTTGATCGAGGGCTCGGCGGATATGTGATTGTTTTCTCGTTCAGGGGGGACTCACTGGCCTGATCTTGATTCGCAATACCATCCTGCTCGATGCTTGTGTAGGAAGTTTCGCCACTGGAATCTCTTTCAATCTCACCATTATGTTGAGGAGGGATGTCAATTTCAGAACTTGCAATTTCCAATAGGTAATCAGCGATGTTATAACCCTCAGGACATCTATATCCTTTCTTCTCAAAGTATTCTTTAGGAGCAATACCACCTCTACCGAAATACAGTTGATTTCCTCTACTTAACAAGATCACTTGATCGAAAGCCTGATATAATGCTGAACTAGGTTGATGTATAGATGCGATGATTGTCGTACCACTTTCCGCCAAAGTCTTTAACAGTCTAATCAATCTCGATGCAGATACAGAATCTAAACCTGAGGTAGGTTCGTCCAATACCAATATATCGGGCGAAGAGACCAGCTCTATTCCTATTGAAACTCTTCTGGCTTCTCCTCCTGATATACCTCGATGTTCAGATGATCCAATTCGGGTATGTGCAATATGATCGAGATGTAATTGGGAAAGGACCGTCTGAGCTCGGTCGATCTTGGTTGACGATGGAATAGATTCAGGTAATCGAAGTTGAGCGGCGAAGACGAGTGTTTCTAGGACGGTAGAAGTAGGCGAGAGGACATCCGCCTGGGCGCAAATAAATTCATCAGCTACTATTACACTCAATGAAGTAGGTAGTTTATTAGCTTAAACTCACCTGATCAACATATCCAACTCTCACTCGGCCTCCTCTTCCATCCTCTTGTGTAAATCCTACACTTCCCTTTACTATCCCCTCTTTCCTCTTCCCCGCCAATATATCTACCAACGTAGATTTACCAGCTCCACTAGGTCCCAAGATACAAGCGAATCCTCCAGGGGGTATACTACCTGACGATCCAACTAATACACTCTTTCCTCGGTTATCCTCTGGGCGGCGGGAAGAAGTAGCCGTTTCAACTTCAGTGTCACCATTTGATCTTTTTCCTGAACCTTTCAAGAAGCTATACACGTTCTCAGACCATCTCGAAGTGTACGAGGGATTTTTAATGTTATATCCAACATTCTTCCACTCTATACCTACTCCACCTGATTTCCTTATACTTCCATTAGCATTCATATCCCTCCTTGCCTTTCTTCGCATGATGAATCCCCATATGATGACTGCTATAATTGCTAGGAGGATCGCTCCGACCACCGCTAACCCAGCTATCACCCCTCCGCTCAGACCGTCACCTGATGCTGCAGTCGAGGTGATACCTAGCGCTTGTTCAATGACGTATTGTTGAACGCATTCACCGAAAGAGCATGAAGAAAGTTCAAGTCCGTTGGTACCAAATAAAGCGACGAGGAAGGATTGTTTAAAATTGCATGTGTTCGAGGCGAAACAGTCTATCGTCAATGGTCCGGCGAGGGTATTGATCGCGCCAGTGAGATTCTGTGAAGGTGACTATGCATTATGTCAGCATGTTTTATGAGCTTATGTTGGGAGTTTCTGTAGGTAAAGCCAAATGAAAAGTGATGATCAAGTCAGAATCTGACTCACGGTCCCACCACCGCAGAACAGGGTATTCTCTCTACATTTACATTCCATCTCTGGACAACTCCATGTCGACCCATTCCCACTTCCTCCTTGACCTGCTACGACATTCTGTGTACATCCTGTAGCCTGACAATAGAACTGCTCAACCCCTTCATACCATAATTGCATCTGAACCTGACCATCATCATGCAGCAGACCAGCTTGCGTCAGCGTATCTTCCCCGCCAGGTGAGAGTGACGAATTGAGAGATCGGGTGATGGTTGCAGTTGATGAGCCAGGGAACAACGCTTGGAGGGTAGATTGGATGACGGAGCAGGATAATTGGGATGCGGAATAGACGACGGGGATGGTCGAGCATGTCAGGGTATTGTTGAGTGCTGAAGTGGAAGATGAGAGCGAGTTGGATGAATTGAGGTATTTTGTGAGTGAAGAAGTACATGATGACGAGGATGTGCATACTAATTCCAAGATGTAGGTCAGATCAGTCAGCAACTGTACAATGGAATAAACGCTAGATTCGACCAGCCAGTACATCCTGGTCCTGTCCATCCATCCTCGCATCCACATGCACCTGCACTGACATTTCCAAAACCCCCTTGTCCGCCTGGAGCAGCATTAGCAGGGTTATACAGATTGCCCCCGCAGACCGGAAGATCACATTGAGACGAAGGGACGTTGAAGCCTGGTGGACAGAGACAACTCAAATCGAGGGAGCTACCGAAGTTTGAACATCGTTGTGCTTGGGCTGAAGCGATGAGCAGTAAGTGGGAAAGTAGCAGTGAAACAATCATGATCCACGGTGTACCCAATTGATGATTAGGTACTTGTGTGATCAAGTCCAGTATATGATCTTGAGCTTAATGAATCGGGATGTGATCTTGGGTGGTTTTCTTGATTGCTCTTCCCTTGACTTGCTTCTTCTTTTTTCGGTTCTCACAAGCACATCCTTTAGAAATGACAGAAACGATCTAGAAACCCTCTGCAGATCTATCGATCTAACAGTCTATGGTGATCTAACGGGTTAATAAAGAGATATGTAGGTCGAATAAGGTGGGACCACTTTTACGGTGATCCCATCTCACTTCGCACGTCCGTGAAATCCAGGTTGGTAGGTGATCGACGCTTTGTAGCATTATATTCCCTGAATCATTCTAATCAGATCTACTGCGATTTCTAATCAATCTCCTGAACAGGTTTCTAATCGACACTGATCTTTATGACTAATGCCAATAAGCAGTGATAAGGAACGATGAGGTGACGTGCATGTATGTTGAAGCAAGAAAGTCATATATGTACAGCTCTACCATCCCAATCCATGTGTATAGTACAGTGAACCTCCCCTTCCAAGCTTTCATCTTGACCACGTATTGTATACCAAGTCCAGTCCGATCGTGTGTGCGAATCTACTATCTACAATCTACCAATTCTTCCTTTCCTTCTCCTTTAATACTTATTTACGCATCTACTTCTTGGTGCGTTTCCATCTAATGCGCGTGGAAACAGGTCGAGCAAGTACCTTTGCTCTTAAACACATTCTGAGTGAAATCCTCACATTCGCAAATCCCACATTGTCCCGCATTGATTTCGCCATGTGACGCTTGAGGAGAGATATGCATCGAGGACAGACCGTTCGAGACTGTAGTCTCATGATCGTGATCATGATAATCCTCATCGTCCTCTGATCCAGCAAAGGGTGAAGCTATCTTGGTACTTGCAGAAGTGGCCGTACCAGATCTTTGTCTACCAAAGATTGGGAGAGGTGGTGTCAGATGAGCTGAGGAGGAAGTAGCACCGATATTCAGGAGATTGTTCGAAGATGCTGATCTTCTGGATTGTGGGGGTGGTGGAGGTGGTCCCTTTTTGCCAATCGTATTCGATCGTTCCCTCGCCACGGCAACTGGATGAGCCTCAGCAGCCAAAGAGGCAGTTTGATTGTGTTCAGCATCTGAGAATCCATATGCATCGGATTCCCATTCCGATTCACTCTCTGTAAAACCCATCACTGGCGAAGGCGGTAAGTTGTTTCGTTTGTTGATAATAGTAGATGAAGCTGGGGGAGGAGGCATGTTTCTCTGACCTGAAGAGCTATCAGGCGGTAGCATTCGTCGAGTCGGCATGGGAGGGGGAACGGCAGTTTGAGGTGAAGGTGTATAATCTTCGGTGTATGATTTAGGGAACAATCCTGATTTACCATCACATTCGCCAATCCACCAATCATCCGATACCTTGGTCTTCACTTCTATCACCTGCCCAATCGTCAAATCCAGTTCATCCGACGCATTACCATGATAATCGTATAGCGCTTTGACATAATGAGCGTTGGGATCGGTGTATTTCGGCGGAGAGGTTAACGCTCGTCTCATTGCGGGTGGTTGAGGAGCATTGTAGAAGGAACTGGAGGTGGAAAGTTGAGATATCGATCTTGTTGGCGGTTCTTCCCCATAATCTTCGTCTTCTTCCGAATTCAACGCAGCTCTAGAATCATTGAACTTATCTTTACTGTACGATGATTTCTTTTTGTGCGAGGATGACGCAACGGCTGAAAGACCTGATTTCCGACCAAATGAACCGAATGAGGGCAACATCGATTTCTTCTCCTTGGATTTACCGTTCGAAGAAGCATTACTATGCGATCTGGATCTGTTCGTTGTGACGGCTCCTTCCTCGTCGGATGATTGCGGTAACCCATGTCGAGAGGTATGTGATCGGGTGACTGCTGTCCGTCCGAGCGATCGAGAGGAGGTAGCGGTATTGGACCTGGCACGAGTGGTTATTGATCGACTACCACTATATATAGCGTCTGATGAGCTTGCTTCGCCATTGTGACTGTTTGCGAAAATGAAAGCTTACTTTCCGCCCCAATTGTTGTAAAGATCTTTCAATATATCATGGCATTTACTGTGGTACTCTAGTTCAGCTACCAAAAGATCTTTAAGACCAGTGATCTGCTGTTCTTCCGTCTCTTGTATGCCGATCATTCTTTGTTGAGTCTCTTCTTCTATCTCTTCGCTACGTACCCATATCCCATAAGTAAGCTCAAATGCCTGTAAAGACGATCAACACAGAAACAGCTTACAATCTGGCTTTCGCGATGTTAACCTCTTCCTCTAGTGCCGCTGAATCTTTCTTGCTATTTTGAGCTTTCGATATGGCCGCGTCCAAAGTGAGCCTGGGGTAAGGATGATCAGATCAGCTCTATACCAGTAAAAGGGAATCTCCAGCTCACCTTCTAGAATCCAGCTTCTTTCTTAGGGCTTTGTACTCGTTCACTGCTGCCAATGCAGTTTCTAGAACAGCTCATCAGCTTCGAAAGGTCCGAGCCCATATCAGATGGACACCTACCCATTCCAGCGATATAACCATCACCGAGCCTAGCACTGAAGTCCTCTTGAGCCTACACAGCAGACAGATGGTCATAAGCTATCTTTTCCTTGAGAAATTTCCGCGATTATAAGCTTACAGCAGCGAGTCTACATCTAGCTCTACCATATTTCGATAATCCGTCACCTATCAACCGAAGTAAGTAAGCTATCGCAATCCAGCTCAGAGAGTTATCAGATAGCTCACCATATTCTTCACCTATCTCATCTCCATAATCAATCATCACCAGACCCAGAGCTTCGGTATAAGTTATCTTGTCTTTGCCTGAACCGGGCGGTGGGTAGGGATCAGCGGTGGGTTTGACTTTTGTTAATTGGTTGTAAAATGGTTGTGATGTTGCGTGGAGTCTAAACGTGACGTATGGAATGTGTATCAGCCATAGTACTCATTGAGTCTTGACGACAGAGAGTTTCAAGTCCAGCTTACCGCTCAATCCCTATTCTCCTAACATCAATCTCCTTCTCGAACTCTGTAAATTCAGAAGAGAGGTTGGTTTTCTCCCCTGAAAACACCTGCGTACATCAGGATGGGGGTCGGCACCACTTCACTCCATTTGGAAATGATGGGTACAGAAAACTGTCACATACCTTTTCATTCGTCCATTGTGTTACCTTGCCCAACTACGAGACGAGAATATCAGTCTACAACTGGCATGGCATACCATGGTTGGAATGGACATACCTGTTTGAGCGCTTTTCGTTGCATTTTGTTCGATACGAGAAGATACCTAGCGATAGATCCCCTACCACTGCCAACTCACTTCGTATGTATGCAGGACAGTAAACTGTCAATGGTGGGTCGAGATGTGGTAGATTGGGATGATCAAAGGATCAATCACTCGTCAAGGTGGTGCCATGATTTCATCATGGTGCCCAACACAGCTCAACAACGTAACGGCCCGTACCTTGACAACCGACTACAGCAATATTCCTAATCGCGATTACGGAATATCCCTAATGCGATGTGTGTCTGTTCCTAATCCCATTAGGACGCGTCGAGTTACATCATCAACCATTATCAAGCAGCTAGCTAGTCATGACGAATCATTGCTGGATGGATTACTATTGTTCCTCATTGACGCATTCAAGTGATTGCATAGACACCTTCCATACCGCTCAACATGGTCCGAATGATATAGCGACATACTGAAGAATCCTAGAGCAGAGAGGGGACAGTTGCAAGCAGGAAGCTACCAAGCACTAGGTCCCAACATGTCTTCTTCCCTTCAGATCGACACCTCCAGCCTGGTCGTACCATCCGCTTCATCCAGTACCAAACCATCCCCTTCAGTCGGACTCACTACTTTCCCAAATCCATTCGAAGATGAACCCGAACAAGGCATCTTACCCACCTTGTTCTCCAAAGTCAAGCAGACTTTCACTTCATCCTCGTCCTCGACTAATCCAACGCCTGGAGGAGGAGGTAGTAGCGCCGGTGCGAACAGTAGCAAAGACAAAGGATCACCCGTGGAAAATTCAAGCAAACCAGAAACCGAACTCAGACCTAAACCATATCAGACTGAGGCTCAAGCTATAGCAGAGGCAGTCAGGAAGGGTGCCCAACAAGCTGCTTTGGCAGCTTCTGCTAAAATACAAGATCAGAATCAGAATAATGTTCCCGTTCAAAGTACGAATGGTAGAAGACAGTCATCCGGCCCTTCTACTTCAATTCAACCTTTGTCCAGTGCTACCACTAAAACTTCATCAGTGGAGATCTCTCGTCCAGTCAACATTCAAGCTACTTCTCCAAGGAAATTACCTAGCAAATCCCTTCGACCACCTCTGAGTACGGTAAATTCCGTAGGAAGTGCTACCTCTTCAGTCCAATCTCCGTCTATACTATCTTCCTCGCACTTTCAAGCACCTACAAATCGAAGAATTCAAGCTCCCAATGAGAGACAATGGAAACCTTCTCTAGCCGCTCCTGCTCAGGTAACAATCTCCCCCGTTACCAGTGTGACGACAACTGTACAAGCTTCAGCTTCTGCCTCTGGGTCTGGACCCAGTAGCAAAAGACCACACACACCTGAAGTGACTACGCCGTTTCCTGCTGGTCCGGGATACAATATCAATCGACATCGTTCATCTCATCATCATAATCCCTCTCATGGTGGCGTACCCTCCTCAAGATCAGTAACGCCCCTACATCATCATGTTCATGTTAACTCCTTGTCCAACCCCGTCCAAAGGGTTCGCAGAAGCTCTATAGCTACTCTCCCCGACTCACCAAGCTCACTATCAATATCAACTATGTTAGCTGCCAATGCGGAATTATCAACAAATTTCAATTACGTTCCTGGATTTCCGCTGAATCAGGATGATACGAGATCCATCAGGAGTTTAGGTGGTTTTGTGAAGAAGCACAACTCGGTGTCGAAGATCATAAGGAGGATCAGGGGTGAAGGCCTGAGTAAACATTACTGGATGAGTGATGATGCTTGTAAAGAATGTTATGATTGTAAATCGGTAAGTATTATATCAACCAGCTTTGTCAAGGTATTTGCTAATCCGCGGGTGAAATCACTAGGTATTCACAGCATGGCGAAGGAAACATCATTGCCGTATATGCGGCCAGATATTTTGTTCTCGATGCGCATCCAATATCATCGGAGCTAGAAGATTCGGCCAAGAAGGTGCAGTTAGAGTGTGCAACCTCTGTCTGAAGATCATGGAAGAATACAGAGACGACGATGAAGACGATAGAAGATCAATTAATTCCGTATCGACTTCTGTTCATCGATTTCCCAGTATATCCGATCGAGCATTCTTGGACGCAGCGATATCACCTGAAGTACCTTATGCCAAATCGCCTTTTGCCGCCAGTCAACTCTTCACCAGTCATCCTAACGAATCTCTTACTGCAATCGATGAAAGTTCCGTCCCGACTAGGTGGGGAAGGGATAATGATCTGGATAGACCATATACGCCCCTCGATATGGGTGGAGATTCTCAACTCTCCGACTCGGAAGATGCACATATATGGACAAGTAGTCGACCCCAGACTGCAGCTCCGTTTAGAAGACCAATGGAAGATGAACAGAAAAGCAATCACATACCAGAAGACGAGCTACATAACGAACAAGATGAATCTCAACCGCGGTCGAGTCCTAGTAGTCCAGAAGCCCTGGCGAGCGGTACTCAAAGTAGAGCGGAACCGGTTAATAAGAAAGGTAATATGGGACCGCCGGCTTTACCTCTTCCACCTCGAGTCGAGTTCCCTCGGACCGATACCATGTCGACCGATGGTGGACTGGAGACGAGAGTACCCCTGACTAGAGTAGACTCCAATTTGCCTTTGATAGGTCTACGGACCAGATTGAGCTCTAGAGCAAGTCAAGGTGGATTGACAGCTCTGCTCGATTCTGAAAAGTCAGAAGGTTTATGGAGAGCTAGGTCGCACTCTTTCGCGTAAGTAAGCTATTCATCTGGCATAGACTCCCTCAACGAAGCTGACGTACTCTCCTCTACCAGACAACGCCCAGAGCTTCTATCTGGAGCCAGCTTAAGCCATTTCCACCTGATGCTTCAGCAAGCTATCGCTCGGGCAGACTTACCCCATCCTCAACAGTGGCATCGAGTTCTCAGCAATTTGTTGCTGAAAGTGACTACCAATCTTCAACCAAACGTCAAAGCAGGTGATGATATCGATGTACGAGCTTATGTCAAGATCAAGAAAGTCCCTGGAGGGAAGATTAGCGATTCTGAATACGTGGATGGAATAGTGATAAGTAAGAATGTAGCTCATAAAGCCATGCCTCGTCGATTGGTCAATCCCCGAATTATGGTTGTCACCTTTCCTCTGGACTATCACAGAGTGGAAAACCAGTTCATGTCATTAGATCCAATCTTAGCGCAAGAGAAGGATTATCTCCGATTATTGACCAAGCGAATAATAGACGTCCGACCACATATTGTCCTCGTCCAGCCATCAGCTTCGCGTATCGCTTTAGAGTATCTACTTGAAGCCAATATCGCTGTTGCTAGAAGCGTCAAAGTGTCGGCTATCCACCAGGTAGCAAGATGCACCCAGGCTGACGTGGTGGCTTCTATGGATCGACTTGCGCTGGAACCTAGATTAGGAAGATGTGCGGAATTTAGGATTCAGTCGTTCGAACATGAACTTATACCGGGAAGAAGGAAGACCTTGATGCGGTTTGAAGGCGGGCATAGGGAATATGGATGTACTATCATACTACGAGGAGGAGATTTGGAGACTCTAAGAAAGGTCAAAGTGGTCACCGATTTCATGGCTTTAGTGGTCTACCACCTCAAGAACGAGATCATCCTTTACAACGATGAACACAATATATTCCCTCCTCATCCATCATTACCAATAGAATATCAGGAACTGCTAGAAGTGCTTAAGGAGGAAGAAACAGTCTCCCATGAAAAGTCGGAATCTAATTCCACTACCATACAGATCACTGATGTGGACGAGGACGGAGAACCGACAACACCGAAGCCCGCAGATGATGACGGTGATGAAGATGAGAAACAGGTAGAACGTCGTGAAGCGTTACAGACCACCAAACAAATCGCTCAATCCCTTCAGCCCTATCTGACGACCGTCCTTTCAGCTTCTGCTGCTATACGATTTCCCCCTCCGGCCACGCTCGCGAAAATGGCAGAGCTTGATCGAGCGCTAGCGAATCTTCGACAGAGCATTGATGACGAAGAGGCTGCTCAAATCTTGCAGGAGGAGACAAAGATCGTAGAACCGACAAAACCAACTGGTCCTATCGCCGAATCAGATTCATCGTCAACCTCCCTGTCCACGACACTGAATGATATTGCCGAATCGACCACAAATGAAGTTTCAAGTAGTACAGCTATGAGTGCGATACCCGTCCCAACTGCTCCGATCAAAGAGGCAACTCGCGATCCTTATCGAGTGTTACGAAAACCTGAAGAAGTCGCTCGTGAGAGTGCATTGGCTCAAATCGAACATAACCACTTCGAACAACTCAAGCTGTGGCAGTGGTATACCCGTAGATTTACCGATCCACTTCGAGCTGAAGATTATCAGGGAATCGTATATCTCTATTCACTAGGTTGTGAAGGAACGGATAAACCGTGTGTCGAACCTGCTTTACAGACTATCAATTTCTATCAAGCGGGGGATCACACAATTGGACAATTCCTCGAAGAATTGGCTCTCAATGCTGCCCAGAGATGCACCAGCAAAACATGCGAGAGGTTATTGCTATTTCATTTCCATCTGTTAGTCCATGGTGAAAGGCGATTACAAATCGCTATGGATCAATTTCCTTGTCCATCACCAGGACATGAAGATCAGATAATCACGTGGTCTTACTGCCGACTATGCGCTACGCCATCACCCACAACGATCCTAAGAGAAGAAACATGGAAAATGTCCTGGGGAGCGTACCTCGAACATTGCTTTTACCCTCCAGAGACCCGAGCTGGATTCACTTGTCCCCACGATGCTTTCAGAGATCAAATTCGATATTTCGCCCACAGGAATCTAGCGATAAGGATCCACAACGAACCAGTAGATATATATGAACCGTTAAGACCATCGATAAGCCTACAGGTCAAAGCTGAAACTAAAGTCATATTGAAAAATCAAGAATATGAAAGTGCCTTACATAAAAATACAGCTTTCTTCGATTCGGTTTTGTTTAGATTGAGAAGCTTTGATACGGATATTTGTCCACCTGAAAAAGTGTGTCTACCATCCCTTCCTTCCTAGCCATGACGTAGTACGCGAGGCTGATATGGTATTTCGGACCAGATCGGATCACTCAAAACAGCTTTGGAAAATATGTTATCTAGAGCTGTGGCGGATAGAGAAGAAATGGTTAATCTCCTTAACAGGACTTACAAGTTGACTCCGATGACGGATGTCTTGGCTTTGAATACTGTCTTGAGAACGCTACAAGATAAGGTCGTACAATGGGAGTGAGTGACATCCAGGTCATGTACGGCCGATGTATTCTCTGACACTGGGAAATAGTTCCGACTTCGCCGAAATCGAGAAATCATTCATGCCGTCCGAAAAAGACTTGAGACGAAGTGAGTGTCCTTCTCGATATTGACGTGGGCTAGACTGAGATCACGTACTGTATTGTAGTGACTGCGACTCATCTCAAGCGCCTCTTTGCGAATCAAGATGTCTTCAACTCATTAGATCGGAATGTGGCGAGTTTGACCGTATCTGAAGCAGATGAAAAAGAAGTCAAAGAAGATATCTCTTCTGAATCGACACCAGCACCCAGTGAACCAGTCACACCAGGTTTGGAATCGACCGATACTGACAATGCCAGTCTGTCGGCAGCGCCGTCTGTCCTCGATCTTAATAGTGATACTAACACACCTGTCGGCGGAGTCATTCGAGAAGAACCTAATCCTCTATCTCATCCGCTTACTCCAGGTAGGGAGAGGGAATATGATAGCGATTCTACTATATCTGCCATCAGGCGTGAATCGCCTGAAAGAAGTCCACTTAGGGTGGCCGAATCAAGTGGCCTAGACAGTGATACGCATCAATTCATATCTCGTCTACCTCGTCGATCTAGACCTGCTCCAAGGTAAGTTACTTATTTCTCTCGCGCCTTTCTAGAATGAGCTCAACTGATAACACTTTTCGCAGCATCGCCGACCTTGTCCAACGGTTCAACGATGTCACCAAGCTTCAACCCTACGAAGCGATCGAAGAGCCTGAACGTCCTGGTTCCTCGGCATCGGTCCGCCGGAAAGCTCGTAAAAGCCCTCATCCTGAGGCCTCGGATAGCGATCATAGTCCCAGGACACGACCACGCTTACGAAGAGGAAGAACCGAACAGCCTCCTGTCCGATACAGAGAAGTGAATAAACCCAGCGGTCTGCTCTCGGATGGTGACCGAAGTTACGCCACCAATGCCTCTCGTATCCCTTCGACCTACAGTCGAAACAAACCGCTTGCCGGACCATCGTCTGAACATCTTCGACCTGGCCTACGATCAAGAACGCCATCGTATACTGGTAGGCTATCGCCTCGATCACCTCGATCTGCTCGCGTTTCACCTGAAAGACCTCAAAGATCAAGTACAGAACCTGTTTCGTCAGGTCAGCCACAGGGTGTACCGCCTTTAGACACCAAACCTCGTATGACAGGTAAAGGCAAATCCCCTCGACCGCCTGAGCCATCTTCGGGTCGTACATCCCCGAGTCTCATTCGTACCGCTGCTCGACGTACACTTGCCAGCTCTTCTCGTGTCACCTCCATCGCCAGACATTTCGATCGATTATCCCGTGAAGCTGAACGCGAGCGTCAGAAGCGCATTTCGATGGTTCGAGGTAAACGAGCCAGGCCAGTAGGAGTGACCAAAGCGAAAGTGCAAGTCTTCGATAATTTACGAGATGCTTTCAGAGACGAGTTCGATACGGACTCTTCCGAAGCGGATAATGAAGAAGATGAAATGGGTACGGATGATAGTGCTGAATCAGCTGGGGAAGTGGATGAAGATGGCCAACCTAAACAACGTAGAAGGTCTTCCCCAACTAAATCCAAATCAAGGAAGAATTCACCTGTGAAAGCTACAAAAGCACTAGAACCTATCCCTGTCCAGCCTTTAGCTTCACCATCTACAGAATCTATCCCCGAACAAGCAGGAACGAGAACAGATGAAATACCCATATCGGCATCGGGAGCTTCATTAGCCACTCAGTCAATCTTGAGTGATACGAGATCTGAAATGTCTTTCACAGATAGGTTGCAAATTGAACTACCAAGTTTCGAAACTAGTGCTCCCTTACCTAGCCATCCGGTAACCCCACAATTATCGATTGATACCGCGGACGAACTGCCCAAAGGACCTCAACATCCCACGATGTCGCAGATGTCTCAGATGTCGGAAAGTGAATTAAGTTCAGGTGGTGTCGAAAGATCAAGTATACTCAAAACCTTGACTGGACTATGGGCATTTAGGGCCGGTGATTTCACCCCTCTCGAATATCCTTTATCTGCATCTGAACATTTATTCGCTGATTCAAGAGTCATCATACGAGAAAATGAACCTACGAGTATCATCGCTTTCACTCTCAGCTCGAAGACTTACAGGGATAAAATGAGAGAAGCCAACCAATCTAAGAATGGAGGTGCGAATGGTAAAACGGAAGCTTTCATGCCAGATGAACATCATCATGGGAATGATAGAGCCTCTACGTGGGACATCGTCTCGATGGACGAGGCCATGGACAATGAAAATGATCTAAGGAGAGAAGGTGGAACCCATTTAAAATATGGCAAGTCCGCTTTGATGATCTCTTAAGTGGATAGGGTGCTGATATATTACCTATCCATACTAGACTTTGAGTCTGGTGCTTCGACGATCTTCTGCAGGATCTTCTTCGCTGAGCAATTCGCTGCACTGCGTTCTGCCTGTCAATGTGAAGATAGTTTCGTGGAGTCACTCGCTAGATGTGTTCAGTTTGACGCATCGGGTGGCAAATCCGGATCAGCATTCTTGAAGACTAAAGGTAAGCCAACGAACCTCCTGGCTCCTTCATATTGCGAAAGTCTAGCTGATGGATGATCATCTCATCAGACGACCGATTCATTGCCAAAGAAATATCTCGATTAGAAATGGATGCCTTGACTAAATTCGCTCCTGCATACTTCGAATATACTCGCAAAGCCTTTCAGGGTCAAAGACCAACGGTATTAGCTAAGATATACGGTTTCTTCAAGATTGGATATCGAAATGCTATTACTGGTCGATACATGCGGATGAATGTTCTAGTCATGGAAAATCTGTTCTATGCAAGAAGGTTTTCGAAAATATACGATTTGAAAGGAAGTACCCGAAATAGGTTGATCCAGCCTACTGGACGGATCAATGAAGTCTTGCTGGATGAGAACCTGATGGAGATCGTATATAAACATCCTTTATATCTCCGTGATCACTCGAAAAGAATACTCAGAACGGCATTATTCAACGATACGCTCTTCCTATCCAATTTGAACGTTATGGATTATTCACTCGTAGTCGGAGTTGATTCGGAGAAACATGAACTGGTGGTTGGTATCGTAGATTATATAAGGACCTTCACGTGGTAAGTTCAGTTGTCATTGCATATGACCATTGACCATAGTACTTCCAAGCTGATTCGTCTTTTCTGGTGGTATAGGGATAAGAAATTGGAATCTTGGGTTAAAGATTCAGCTTTCTTAGGTGGAGCAGGTAAAGGTGAACCGACAATCGTAACTCCCAAGCAATGTAAGTGTTTTGAGCTTTATCTTCACAGCGATATGCAAATGTTGAGAGTCGGACAAAGCTGATGTGTGATGGGTAAACAGACAAAATTCGTTTCAGAACCGCAATGGAAAGGTTCTATTTCCCTTCTGTTCCTGATAGATGGACGAAGGTGGGGTTGGATGAGGTCTCGATTGAAGAGGATGGGCAATCAATCACAAATAACAACAGTTGATCAAGATAGGTTTTCGAGATAGTTTTGCCACAAAGTAGGTCATTAAAAACATTAAATGCAAGGTAATGCTTTGTAAGATTAATTCATATCTATATAGAATTGTTTGTACATATATGTATATACATAGAAAATACCCCTGTTGTGCTAAAAATGATGAATAATGATAATGTCCTTTCACATTTTATCTGATGTACAATCTCTCGCGTCGATCCTGTCATTATATTTCATGTGCCATTGTACAATCATCTATGTCTCTTCTTTATCGACTGCTTCTCGCATCATATCTGATAAAATGACAGTCAGCTCAAGGGAGATATGCGGCGAGTGGTAAATGGAAAGCTCACCTCCCCATACGGACGTTGCCATCGAATCAAAGTAATCATCGGCAATGAATTCCTCCGTAGGTGATTCCCTATGAACGTATCTTATATCAGCATCATTCCCCTTCATTATATAGGTCCATCATGACACACCTTCTATAATGCGCATCCTCGGAGGATAACATACTTCCATTCGAAGTTTGTCTTCCCAAAGACGGTCTAGATTGATGAGTCGGTCTATTTCCAGTGGTGCTACTAACAGACAACGCAGGTGAATGTCGACTCATCGACGCATTATTGTTGAATGATACGTCGGGAGAAAGGGGATGGGAGTGTGTACCTGTACTAAGTACTTCGGGGGATGGAGTTGGACTAGACATGCGAGATTGGGGAGGTGAAGGTGTTGTTTCTCTGAGTTCTCCGGGGAGGTTATGGAATGGATTACGATCGATCTCGTCCAAGGGGGGAGTCGCTGGCATGGGCTCAAGCACAATTGCAGGTATACCTACAATCATCACAAGATCAGCTGCTGTGAAGATAAGGGCAACAAGGCTTCGTCAGCTCTCACCTTCAGCTTCAGCGTTGAGTGTTCTCCTCCTCTCGTCTCTTGAAGCTAGAAACCTTCTTCTCCAGTATATAGTCCGCAGAAGACCTCTCACTCTACCGAGATTTACTAGATCTGTCACTCGTTCGGTCTTGGCTCGTCGTACAAGAAGATCATCAAGTCTACATAGGGTAAATCGGACATTAGCTGAGTCTCATGACAATCACTACAGCTAATACTCACTGTAAAGCCTTCTCATCGTCGATCAACTTATAATGTGCCAACATCATTAACATTGATGTGAAACTAATCCCCCTCCCGTTCTCTTCGGATATCTTGGCTTCGCTATATAATCGAGAGAACAGCAATCGTCTTTCTCTGACTTGTCGATAATCGATGTGGGCAATTTGAGCTTCCAATCTCCGTATATCGACTGCACGTCTGACACCGTTAGCTACGAAGAGCTTGCCCGAGGCATTATCAATAGGGTCGGGTAGAGCGTTTCGGATCATGTTGGGTAAACTGTATTCAACTGGGTAGGTCCGGACTTCGAAGACTCCGGTAAGTCGCTGGAAGGCGACTCGTCAACTCATGTCTTCACTAAAGATTTGCTATATATGAGGGGCCGACTTACTGAAAAGAATCGAACAAAGTCCTTCCGCTTGATATATCCGGTACGTTGTGTATCAAATTCTGCCCAGAGTCGTTTGAACGCCCCTACAATGACTATCAGCACAACTAACCGCTATTTTCAAGGAAAGTTAGTATACATACGCATTTCCTCCCGATTGAGCGAGGAACCACCAGGCATTTGATAAACATAAGCAAAAGATTCGACCACCACACCAGTAAACATATTCAAGAAGATATACCTATTTCAGAATTGTCAGTGGTGCTATTTTTCCCGCTCACGAAAATTTCAACTCACATCGAGACAATGTTCCAGCTGATGAAGAGTGCATAAGCCCCTGGAGCACTACCGCAGTCTGATTCCAAGAAATTGCTATTCTCGGTACATCGAGGTGGAGATATGGTACTGACAATCATTCATCAGCTTCTTGCTCGATGGAGTGGGATACATCTGGACTTACTAGTCGTGCATATATCCATTCCATCCCTCACTTTTGCAACCCACCAGACGTCAGCGATACTCGAATATGATCTATGACAATCAATTACTTACCCCGTAGACATGAATGCCAACATGATCAAAGCATTACCAAACGAATAATAGTTTTGGAATCTCGTCCCAGCATTATTACCCATCTTAGTCAAACCGAAAACTTCAAGGTACATGATCGCGAACCAGATGAAGAGTGTCGCCCAAAGAAGGAATAGATTGCCGATAGCAGGTAAACTCGCGCTGAATACATAGACAAATCAGCTACCTCCGTCTGATCAGCACAAGTCAGCTGAATGTTCTGCTTACACCGAAGTTTTGAACAACTGATTCAAAGAGCTTATCCTTTGTACCAACTTGAGTGAGATAGACACCAAAAACAATTTTTGTAATTGGATATTAACTTGATTTCCAGGCAGTCCAGCACTGGCAGCCTGTAGAGCGGGGATAGTAGTAGCGAAACTTCCAGCAATAACAACGACATCGAACAAATTCCATCCGTTTGCTCTGAAGGATCTGAGACCCAATCCGTAGAATCGTATAAGTAGGTCGATGGCGTATAGGACCGTAAGACAGAGGAAGATGATATCGAGTTGAACCTCATTCAGGATGTTTTCGGAAAAATCTTGCATCCTGCGGTAGAATAGGGTCGTAAGATTAACGGACACCGAAACTGCATTGGACAGTTTAACTTACATCAATAACAGGATATGCAGATAGTATATCCAGGTGAAGCTGACCGCCCAGAACCCATCTTTGGTCGTAGCTCTATCGTAACACCATGCTCTGAACGGTAACGTCGGGCGACCTTTGGGTAGTTGAGAGGGTGTTTGAGCTTTGATGAACTTTGATAGATCGACCCATTGTCTTTGTTCGGTTGTAAGAAGCGCATTGCCAGACCGCGTGCTGAAGTTTTGGATGATGATACTGCGTGTGGAAGAGAGTATCAGTAAGATTGCTCGTAGTCATCGATGGAGGAGAAAAAGATCCCTGACTTACCTGACGAAGAGCGTCAAGATGATCACACCTCCAAACAGATTGAAGATCAACATAAAGATCGCATTCCATTGGGAAGCCATATTTTGAGGTTGCTCATCCCTCCCTACGATATTCATGAGTGAAGCCATGACATCGATCCAACCTTCTAGGGAAACACTTTCGAACAAGATCAAGATCGATTCTCTGAACGAATCGAATGACCATTTTGAAGCGTCCAATGCAGGGTTCGCCCACACCCTCGGTACCAAGTATGTGATAGAATCGTTAATCGATGAGGAGGCGTATTCGTTTACACATGTTGATTTACCGGACACTGAATCGTCGTTGCAGTAATACAACAATCCGGAAAAAATGTTGAGACTAAGCAAACCCAAAGATCAGCTTCTTATCATGTCACAGGAGGCAGAAAATAAACTTACCCCCACACGGCAAAAGGTATCAGATACAGGACCATCAAAATCGACGCATCAAGAATCTTCAAAGCCCCAGCAAATAGAACAGCATGTAACGTATCTCTTAACCTCGAAAAGAGAGTTATCAACCTCAAGGCTCTGAAACTTTTCAAAGCTCTAGTCATCCTACTTAGACCACCTATGAATATGAGAGACGTCGTAGTATTGATTAAGAGGGTAATGAGGATGATGAAATCGAGAACGTTCCATAACGAAAGTAGATATGCGTTGGGAGCAAACATGAAACCATCCGCGATGATCTTTATTCCCGCTTCAGCGATGAACACCGTTCCAAGGGCTACTTCAGTAAGATCGAACCATGTCCCTCTGATGTAACCATGTTGGCCATAATATTTCCTTCGGTATGCTGGTGACGCCACTGCAGCTATTACGATACTTGCCACCACGGCACTGAAGACTATAGCTTTTACTACTAGTTGAAGTATTGGATGTGCTGGTCTGCCGAATATACGATCTCCGTAAGCGGGTTGCACACATGCTTGACAGAATCGTCGGATGGGGTTATTCTGGCGAAATATCCAGAGAGATTGGTCGAAACTCGGATGAGCCGCGATAAAGTCTGCCTGCTGATTACGTCGTTCTCGAAGGGCGTCCATATGTTCGTCGCTCGAAGGTCCAGCGTTCAGGGGAGGGAGGAGATCGGTTCTGCGAGGAGATTAGCTCATGAGTCAAACATGCATGCTTGTTGACTCACAACCCTCGGTCATCATCCAGATCATCGTCAAGATCCTCAAATTTGGGTGTAGTATGCCTTCGTAGGTTCCTCAATGGTATAGGTGATTCTTCTTTATCTCTACCCAAGAGTCTTCGCATCGCACCTTTGGCACCGGCTGTGTTGCCCCAAGCCCCCTACGAGGGGCAGTCAGCTATGCGTTCATGTCTGAACAAACAGCATCTTACATCAGAATTGGGCACACTGCCCACATCAGCTCCGATATTCTGCCTGAGCGGCAATACTAAGTTGGGTGGTAGTGTACCGACTTTAACGGCATTATGTCGAGCGGACATCAGTCTGTATGGGTTCAATCGATCAATCCAACTTATATGAGCGGATTGAGGCTCGGCTCTTCTGATGAATGCTTCGACTTGTTGTTTACGTTTTTGCTCTTCGGCAACGGCGAAGTTCTGGCGCGAAGGGATGATATTGGTGAGCATCCGCTTGTCTCTACAGAGACAATCAACTTACCTCGTTGATGACAGCAATGAACAACTGGACAAGGATGACTGGCAAGAAAGGTACATAAGCTACAACCATCCTTATAAGGGTGAGGAAAGAGCTTACAGAATGAAAACAACATCCATCCGCAGAGGAAGATCGCCGAAAGCCAGTTTTGAGCAAATTGACCTTCCGACCCCATCTGGAGAAATGTAAGTGAAACACTTCTTACCTCGTATCAAAAATCACAACAGACACTTACCACGTTGTACAATACATCTGTCCAATTTTCCGATGAAGATATTTGATACATTCCTAGAAAAGCGTTGAAGGTTTGTGAGAAATCGATCGGATCGCCTTCTATGTCACCTCGGAATAGTTGTAAGGCCTGATGGCATCAATACGATCAACATGCAGTTCTCTTCATATGACAAAAGTTGAGGCTTGTTACGTACCATCAAAGCGCTGAGGAAGATCATCAGGAATAGAAACACCACCATGTTGAGTAGACCCGCGAAGCTACCGAAGAACGTGTTCTGTTGTTCACCAATACATCAGGTTTAGTTAAAGGTCTTTTGCCATCGAAGGGCAAATATATATCACTCACTAAAAGCGGTTTCATCCTTGGAAATGCCAAAATGACTCTATACCATCTCAACAATTGGAAAACCGTTAACCATTGGTATATACCTCCATTTGCGATAACGGGAATTTGAATGATGGAACACGCGACAGCTAAGAAGAGATCAAAGCAATTCCGTCCGCTTAGGAAGAACGAGCGCCAATCTGGGAAATGCCCTATTATTCGGATTATCATCTCGACGTCGAAAGCTAATGTAAAGGCAATCTCGAGGTTTTCTATATTTTCAGTGACCGTGATCGTCAGCATGTACCTAACTTGCCATTGTGAATGGACATGATCAAGTCCCAGAATGTTCAAAGTAGAGTATAACTGACTCAAAAGATCCAACATCGAAGCAGAAGACGAAGCGGTCTTCGTTCCCTGAGTGACCATATCTGTTAAAATCAACAGTACCCAAAATATCTCTGTTCTCTGATAGATGGTCAACACCTTGTTGTGCATCTTGCGTTGTTTGGTCTCGGCTGCCCACTGAGGGTCTGTCCCGAGTAAGCTTCTGTATCGCCAAAGCAAATAAGATAAGCTCAACATGACACAACATTTGGATCGGATGGATACATATATAAGTCATAGAGATGACTCACTCATCACCCCCGAAAGCACTTCGTTTCGTCTCAGCCCTGATATCCGAGAAGGTGTTGACGACGACAGCGACGAGCAAATTCAGCAGCCAGAAATTGAGCACGATCACTCCAGCAAGAAAGTAGAATGCCGAGCTGAAGAAATCAGAGTCCATCGCGCTGTACATGACTGGTGCCCATGTGTTTACTGAAGAGGCTAGTCAGTATATATTGGAAAACAAACCTCTTTCTGAAAGGGCACTCACTTGAACAGATGATAATGACCTGAACGAGAGACTGAAAGATATTATCAAAGCTATTCACGCCGTTATTCGGATTATCATCGGTTGTCTATGTCACCTCGTTGGCACTGATCCTCCTATAGTGGTAACTGCTCACCTTGCAGACCTGTCCTAAAGGACATATGTAGCCTTTCGGACTGATAGTGCTCCGTGACCCATCCAAATTCAGGTACGCAACATGTTGAAGTGTGATTGGGTCGAGCGATCCCCCACATTGGTTCTCCAGTATGATCTCGTTCGTCGAATTGTTCGGATCCGTCAACACGCAGAAACGTCTAAAAGATCCTTTGAAAGATTGTACACCGATAATGGAAAAGATACCAGCTGCGAAGATCAGGAAATAGGCCACAGTAATTAACATTGGTCCAGCTCTTTTCAGAGAATGTAGGATTGTTGTTGTACCGCTAGTGATGACTAACAGCCTTCCCGCTCGAAGTACCGATAATGCCCTGAAGATATATACATGCCGATTGGCAGTGGCCTCATATCCCGATATAGCTAGGAAGAAGGTGATCCAATATGCTATGACGGCGATCATATCGATACGATGCCATGAATGTCTCAAGTATGGTCGACCTTGTAAAGCGAGGTTTTTCTGCTTGGCGACAGCACTCTGAAAGGGTGCTTCAGGTAGTATCGGTATAACCCTTTTGGGTTCCTCCTTGATCTTTGATATCGATATCGAAGGTCCGCCATTATGGCGATAGGTCCTAGATGAGCCATTTGTGGGATCGTTATGAAACCTCCATGCTGCTCGATGAGATGTTTTGGATTTGGATAGGTTACGCTGTAAGTTGTTTTGAGCTCGTCCGACTCGCCGCTGAACGGTTGGTATGATGCCAGAAGGAGAGAGGAGGAAGTCTCGGAGCGATCGATCGGGATCGAGCAGAAGGCCGCTGACGACTATTCGAGCGAACATTTCGAGGCTGTGGGTAGATGTGTTAGAACTCTGGGTACGATTTATTGAGGCTGAAGATGTGATTCGGACTTACGTGAAAATGCAGAATAATCCTAAAAGCACATAATCTTCCCAAGATTGGAAATACCCATCATCTATTCTAGGTTCGTTTTGTGCAGGAGCAGATTGGATGGCCAGTACAACAACGTTGGTGATGATGAGGATGAGAATAGCGGGTTCGGTGTAGCTGAACGATGTCACACCATTGAGAAGAGAGATAAATTAATACCAAGACTTGACAGAGCCGTGAATTGAACACGGGGATCGTAATACACTTACGGATACTTCATCAAATTATTCATTGCCTTCCTTGTTCTCGAATTCTTGCTAAACACACCTAACGTCCTACCTCTCAGCCCGATTTCCGGTGGTCTGGGATCAGGTCTCTGCGTCGTCGTAGCCCCTACATCCGGTATCCTGATTCCTAAACCTATATTCTCCCTTCCCTTCTGTTTAGTATCTTCCTCGTCATCCTCACTACCTAATCTTTCCACTCCATCATTCTCCTTCCGATCTACGCCCATGATATTGACAACTCGTACACTAGCAGATCTAATTGTTTTGCTGACTTTTCGCAACGTACTCGATCGAGCTAAGCCTTTCTCATCGTAGGGTCTTTTCTTCTTCCCAGGTGATGATCCGTTACTCAATGGACTTCGCTTCTTCTGACCTGGGGAAGAGTGTGAAGGATGGTCATATGTCTGTCCGGGGGTCAACCTCTCTCTATCTTCATTGAACGATTCTATATCTGATCCCGAATTAGATCCGAGAGAAGTTTCACTCTCGTATTGCTTTGATCCAAAATTCCTATTTCTAGGTGGTGATAATGGTATATCTTCTATAGGTGTATTCAGATCTTCAGTAGATTGTAATGGATGTGTTCCTCCCCATATATCGTTTCCCGATGTAACGTACACAATATCCCTCTCTTCTGTTCTGGGATCCAGCAGGTGTGTTCGCGATGGAGTTGCTAGTCCAGATGTAACAGGTGGCTGAGAGAGGAACAGATTGGTATCTTCCCTAGATCGATTCCACGACAGTCTTCTAGACAATCCATCCGAATTTGGAGTTGGCGACGAAGGAGAAGCGACGGGTGAGGGCGAGCTGGACCGGATCGCTGAAGAGGTAGATATGGCTATGCTATGATTTGTATTTCGAGAGTTGTGTCGTGAGTGTCGAGCAGAAGAGGCCATAGCTTATAACCACACCTCTTCTCGAGAAGGGGAGCGTTCGAGTTGAGAAGAAGTGAAACTGAGAGGTAGTCTGTGAGTAGGGTTGAGTTTCGGATTCAGTTTAGCTCCTGGTAAAGTATACGCCTATGATTCTATGTGACGATTGGATCCGCCATTGTTCAATGTGATCCTACTCTGTAGTTGAAGTCTATGGGTGTGAGGGTATTCGGGTCGATGGACAGACAATGTTAGAAATAACCAAGAAATGAAAGGAATGGCAGAAATACAATATCTCACAGCAACAGCTACGGTTATATCACTGCACGACTGACTGCACGTGCCTGACGCGATCGAGTGAGCTGCACAGGTCATACAGTAATCTTATGCATCGACGCGACTGCCCTCACCACAGAGTATCTGGTACCTGTCATGTAAAGGCGCTTGCATTGGGTGGAACGATGGATGAGAGCTCGAATTTCTGTCAACACGGTCAGTGTATGCAAGCACGAAGAATGCAAATGATCATATAGCAACAGATTATATAATAAAGTATCAAGAAGTACAGTACACAGAATGAATGTCAGAAAACTGTTCAGTAAAAGTCCGTGTCACTTCCTAACTAGCGAATTGTCTGCTGGCTCTCTTCCTCTTATCATTCCCTCCTCCTCCTCCTCGGGGTCCACTAGGTCCTGCAGTGGCAGCAGGTGGAGGAGGTGAAAGTATCACGCTCTTCCTCCATTCCTGAGCTTGTTTTATACCTTCCTCTCTACCTTTTCCCTTTCCACCTTGCTGCTCGACTCCGGATTCTCGATAGAACCTCTCCCTTTCTTTCCTTTTCATCTCTTCTTTTTCCAATTTCTTCTGTTTCTCCCATCTCTGTCTGGCTTCTTCAATCTCAATCTCCTCCTTCATCTTGGATGTCACCGGATCTTGTAATCTAGATAATCTCTTGCGGTGCCTTTCAGCCAGTTCATCATATGTCATAGCTCGTTGTCCACCTGATGACAGATGTTGGGAACTCCTATTACCCCTATGATCCGCTGCCGATCCAATGATGATTGGTGTACCTAGCTTGTTGCCATTGCCATTACCTCCATCATTCAAATAATCATGATACGTCGAAGGTCTATCTAAACCCTCACTCCTCGTTCGCTGCATTTTGTCGGTAGGGAAGGTACCGTTATTTCTTGCACTTTCAGATGGTCCAAAATCAGATACTCTAGGCTCCAACATACTCGTCGTCCTTTCCCTTCTATCGTCCATTCCCATGTTCAGAGGTACCGAGGAATATGCTGAAGATCGATCAAGATAGTTCCTCTGTTGTTGTTGTTGCTGTTGATGGGATTCTGAAGAAGTTGGACTAAGCACTTTACGTTCTGCCAAGTATTTCTCCCATTCCGATTGAGGTGGTGCAGGAGCAGGTTGTACATTGTCAGGTGTGGTGGACTTTGCATCAGGGAAATCGAGGATCCTGCTGCTAGTCGTCGACAGATGTCTCTCTCGATTACCCGTAGCCGAAGTCGATCTGACGTCAGACGAAAAATCCAAAAGTCTACTACTGGTAGTTGAAGTGTGTCTTTCTCTCTTATCACTATTCGCGCCAAGTGTAGGAGTGGGCGTGGTCCTTCCAAGTATATCATTACTGATTATCGATCCTGTAGGCGTAGATGATTTCAACCTATCTAAAGAACCCCTAATATCTTCTCTGGCTTTCTTCACTTCGGCAAGTAATCGCATTTGCTGTTCTAATTCTGGGTTAGATCCAGTGGGAGAGCTGGGCTCGGGCTCGGGACTACCGGATTTGAGCTCTTGGAGTCCAACAAACATACTTTGGGGTGTATCTAGGCCAGTCGGGGATTTGACAGCGACAGGCTCGTAATTTCCCTTAGGCTCGGTATCTCTCAATAAGCTGAGCGTACTCGATGGTCGATTATCGCGATCGGACTCGAAGCCGAGCTGAGGCAGAATTATAGATTCCCTTGTCGCTCTCATCGCTTCGCCATGAAGAGAGCCATATGGGTCGGTAGGTCCACTCGATCCAGGTCCAGAAGTAGGACTGGTATTACCGTGTTTCTCTTCCCACTCGTTGAGTTCCGCTCCGACGTTCTTGAACCTCTCAGCGGCACGTTCAATCTCTTCAGCTTCAATCTTGGCTTCTTCCTCTTCTCGCATTTTGCGGTATCGCTTGGTGAGGATGTTGAGGACACGGAATTGGATTGCTGCGCCGATCTGTCCAGGAATATGTTGTCAATACCAATTGCAGCTGTCCACAGTTCGTGAGTATACGCACCACCACCATGGCAGCCAAGATACCCAACTCGATCATCATAGTCTGAGTAAGGGGATATTTGAATCCATAAAGCTTCGGGAACAGGTCGTGGAAACCGAGATTGTACACGTAGAACTATCCGTCCAGCGATACAGATTAGCCTAAACACAACGACGGATGGGGCAGGGCATATGATCCCGAGGTACTCACCTCCTTCAGCCCCGCTCTAGTATAACAATCCACTCCCAACGTAAATGCCGTCGCCCCAATCCAAGCCGTCGAGATAAGCATCATCCACTCATTAGTCTGCTTAGGTAACGAAGCGACCAATCCTCCAACAGACAAACCTCCGAGCAGACCCCATCGTCCAAGGACAGAGGTAATCAGTCCGCCCTGTCGAGTAGCGAGGAGGAACCATCCGAAGGTGAATCCACCAATTGCCGAGACCCAATATTTCGCAAAAGGATATAAGAATATACCTGCTGCGCCACCGAAAAAGGATGCGATGATACAAGCTAAGAGGTATAGACCTCTCAAAGTGGTTGACGGGGGATTAGGGGATGGAGGTTGGATGTTTGGCTCAACACTGGTGTTATGGAAGGAATGAGTCAGCCATCTACGAGCTATTGTAAAGAAGCGCAGAATGTCCATCATTGAAAGCCCAGCATCGGCATGCACATGACGTGATGTCTGGTTTCTCAAAACAGATTGATTATGATGGAGTCGATCCAGACTGAAAAGGAATGATCCACATCTTCACCCACCCAAATCGCAATACCATGACCAAAGTAAACAACATCAAAGCGTAACCCGATGAAATCGCATTTGATGACCTATATGCCCATATACAAAATCAATTAGCTGATCATTGCTCATCATCTTGTTCATCTGGATCGGCAGCCCGAATGCCAAGGGAGCACATCAAATCCAACCTACCATCGATTCTTCCCACCAAGCACAGCCACAGGTATCCCACTAACAATCAACAATCCACCCAACACTCCAAAAGCAGGATCAATCTTGATATTGAACGGTATGAACCCATCTCCTTCTTGCCACGGTTTAGTCTTCTCACTCCCATCCCATGGGATAGTCCCATTCGTGTAATTCCCTTTCCAGATGGACTCGTTCACCGAAGTATAATCGCTGGCATTGAGGGTGAACGTCAGAGCGAGAGTCGTAGCTGGTTCGAAGGACGCAGAGAGAGTCGTGGTTGTCGGATAAGTAGTGAGAGTTGTGGTGAATGTCGTAATATTCAAAGTGGGAGTAGGGGAAGATGAAGATGATGAATTGGAAGATCGAGTTGCGGAAGAGCTGTTGGATCCTGAGGCTGAAGCTGAAGTAGACCTAGAGGAGGAAGTGGAAGTGGGCTCTTGAGCGTATACCAGGGGTAACACAGCGATGAACAGGTTGAAGAACCTCATCTTGAGTTGTGTCCACAGTCGTAGGGAAGATGTGTTGGTTATCTTAAATTGAAAGGTCCAATGACATGTGTTGTTGTAAGATCGATACAGTATCTGGTGTTTGTAGGATATAACTACGACGTAGCAAGAAGAGAGTGAGAATAGCGATTGATAGCAGTGAAGTCGCAGGTGCTGCCAAAATCGGAATAGGTGATACAATATGTATAAAGGAGTGAAATTATTGACGAATTCGGTCGAGTTGCAAGTAGATTAGGAGGTGATCAAAGGAATGAAGTGTGAAAAGGAACGATATAGTCTATCTCCTCGTTTTGGTTTTAGCTGTTGATAGTGTGGAAGTGAGGTAGCTGTAAGAAAGATGAGAAAGGTTGATGGATAAACAACTTGACTTGCAGCTAGGATGTCCAACACTGGTATGAGGGTTAGAGTGACTGAGGGAGGTACCATCAAGGGTCGTGAGGGAAGAGAAGGGGAATGAGATGGACGGTCTAAGATCGCAGTTGGGATCACAGTGTCATATCAGTATGATAGTGCTGATGGATGCACGGTCCTTTGGAATAGGAAGGGATCGATCCACACACCACTCCACTCACTTTGATTTTATCGTTGGATTATCAATCTCGATCCCAGATCAACAACATCAAAGATTCTAGGATCTCATATCTTGGATGATTACTTTGTGTGTGAATGATATGTGATTCGAATCAGATCGATCAATCAACGTTCTACACAATGACCGAAAATTCAACCCATACCCTGACGTAGAACATTGACCGAAAGAAACGGCCGGAAAGTAAGGTATAATCCTGTATGAGTGTGAGACATGATTGAGATTACGTCCATTCTCCAAGGGCAAGCACAAGCAAGCATGCAAGCTTCCAGTAGGCAAATGAGATGAGGCTATGCTAAAGTTATGGGAAATTTCGTGGGATTCGGCAAATAAACAATCAATCGAGGCTGGATGAGACATGAAACGCACTTAAACTCAATGGACGACCTCCACCTTCCCTTAAGCTACTCGCAGGATAGACACGTGAATTGAGCATCAATGCGGTTGATAGGCAGGGAACACGTTAGGATGGCATAAGTCATGAAGGAAACCATAGTATACAAAGAAATGATGAAGTGATAATATACAATGAAAACATTAGTTACGCCGGGTCATAATGATGGACGGTCTACAAAGCTGGATGATATATTGTTGATCTAGATCTACAGCATCTCGAAGAAGAATGAAAATCGGGACTAGGATAGGATAGATGAGAAGATCTATGTTCTAGGTGGTTTCTTTTTCCATTTCTGGTGTTTTAGCAATCATGGCAGAAGACTGTATCAGCGGTGCTCTTGAGATTATGCCAAGGGATTGTCACTCACAGAATGATCCAACGTGGTGAAGTCTTCACTTGTAGTGGCAATCTTGACGAGCTGTTTTAACCAAATACATAGCCATGATCAGCAATTGGCCGATCATAATCTGGCAAGAACGATCTGATTGCAATCATATCGAATCAAGAGGTTGATCAATATATTTCACTCACATAATTCCCCAACTTGGTCAATTCCTTATCAACCATACCCTCGGGTTGTCCAGCTTTGTTAAACGCTCGTATCTATGATTGGGCACACATCAGCTTAGCTAGTCCCCGAAAATCGATCGCCAGCTGAATATATATCACTCACTTTGAGCCCTTCACCAGGATTCAAAGCGAAATTCCTAGAAAGATCATCTATGTGTATTGTCTAAAGTTACCTCATTTCATCAGCTCGTACAGTAGACGGTCATCATCATTCATGCCAGCTCACTCACATTCTTAGCTGACCAATGAGGGAAATGAGCCCAAAAGTAAGCTAGCGGCTTAACCCTATGTCAATTCTATCAGCTTTCTGCCCTCTGTAGGCCATCCGGAATCAGCAAAGCTGACTACGGACTCATGCTCGAAAGGTTTGCCATTTCTTTGTGTAAACACCTAATTACATGATGCATCAGCTAATACATTGAGGGAGGCTGTCTACGGGTCAGCTAATTGGAGTGGTCCAAATACTCACAGGAAACATTGTCGTCCTATCAGAGACAAAGGCAATTTTATAACCCCTTTCCCCACCTATCATATCCAATTCTACCAGTTTCGATTCTAACCACCTCCAATGAGTTTGTGACCAAATGACTATATCATAATGTGGATATACCAGCTCGAGAAATTCGTGTAGTCCAGGTCGAGCGCATTCCGATGAAGGTAGTGCACCACTTATGAGGGGCTTAGTATCGACGATTGCTACAAGGTACATACATTGTAGTCAGCTTCATCTAAATTTTGATTGGTACAAATTTGGAAGCTCACTATAGTCGAGATCTAAGACCAGTAACTTCTTACCTTCTCTCGGTTCATTCATGACCTAGCGATACAAATTTTAGCCTGAGTATCTCAAGTAGACACGCTTGGTAAAGTGACTCACAGTGATAGGTACTTTATCAACGATATTCTGAATCATCCTCTTATTCCTAGGGTCATCAGCAGGAGCAATCCCCTTGACCTGATGAGAGTACGTCACGTCGAAGTCATCGGTGCTCTACAGGTCAACATTAAATCAATGACTGATCGCTCAGCGTTATCTGTATCTTTGAGGTGAAAGGAGGTAGCTGAGTTTGAAAAAAGGCATGATGCGTCGACCTACCTGTACACCCACACCCAACTTATCTTTGAACCTATCTTCCTCCCTTGTACCTACCATGACGAACTTCTGACCCTTCTTCACGCCCAGTGTCCCGAATCGCTTCGCATCGTGTTCGACGGACAATTTACCTTTTGATCCAGGGAGGAGGTTAATCAATTTCTGTCCGTCTGGTGGGACACCTGTAAGAGTCGAAATGAGATGTCTGAAGTCGTATACCCTGAGAGCATCAGAGCAGCAAGAGATCAGCATGTAATAGCAGTCAAGGCGCTACCGACCACATGTGGTCAAAGTGGCTGTATATTGACTGCAAGGTGGATCATCGAGCCAAGAAAATTGCCATATCCAGATTAATAGATGACCTATAGATCATTTACCATATGACAGTTGACGAAACCCTTTCACTCACATATCGTTCCCTCCAACTCTCAAATCAAATACCTTCCCTGACCAGGTCATCTTTAGCTCCCACCATTCCTCAATCTTCTCCAACTCCTCGACTAACGGTACAGCCTGTACCGTATTGTTATCCGAAGCATCCTCCTCTTCTGGCTCTTCAGTTTCGTCCGAAGAAGCAGAAGCGGTATCTCGGGTATTATCAACAATGGATGAGGAAGGAGCACCCTCATACAACATTGATGAAGACACCAGATCCTGCTGATCTTCATCCATCTGCTCGTCTCCATCCACCTCAGCCCCGTCTCCCGCTCCAGCTGGTGCTGGGACTTCAACATGATACAATTTCGCTTTCTTATTCTCCGAAGGGGTCGATTCGATATCCGGCTTGGCAACTATGACTGAACCTTGACCTGGTGTATGACCATCTTCCATCACGTTCTCTTCGTTGTTTTTATTGATGTCACCATCACTTCCGCTTGGAGGGAGGTCTGAGGAAGTCATGATGTCTGTTTGTATTGGTATTTATAGTAGTATGGACGATAAGATTGGATGGACTCGTAGGTGAACAAGTCAAGTGGATAACCCAGGTGGAGGTTGGATTAGCGGGGATCCCTGTAGTTGTTAACTCTACTCAATATCTGAATTGTGTTTATATGGTCAAATCGTTCTTCACGACTGAGTGAGCAAAAGAAGTCCAACTGTTCTACATGAATGGACCATCATATCATCATACTCCCGTCCACTCCAATTGACATCATCTCATCATCCTCCATCCCTTGTCATGCACCTTTCCTTTGATCACTCAAATATACACAGTGACATAAAAGCACACAAAAACAAAACAAGACACGTCAAAGCGGGTCAGTTCCTTGGACTTGCTTTCAATCGCCGCTCATGATACCGACCAATATGCTCATCGAAAAGCTCATTATATACATGACAAGAAGAAAGGCAAGTTGACTGACAAAAAAACAGAGAGGGGTAGAATGGAAATGAATGCTAGGGAATCAAGAGAACCATGTTTTTTTCAGCGAAGTAAGAGTTTGAAAGACACCAACAGTCCGTGTTCGTCTGAAGTTTGGAGTTATAAACATCGCATAATAATTTGATTGGTAATGATCAAGAAACAGGTATTTATGAACAAGAACAAGATGAAGGGAAAAAGAAGGATAAATCTGTTGCGTATATGTATATGTATATGATTGGTTATGCACAGGATAAGAAAGGAAATATCATTGTTGATTCAGATTACTCGGTGGTTACTGATTTAGCCAAGTTTCTAGGGAAATCAACGTCGACACCGTTCATTACGGCCAAGTCTGTAAATCCCAATATATATCAGTCACATAGTTCTTTCCTCACACGATGGACGAAATGAATCAACTCACGGTAAGATAATAGTTGAAGTGGTATGACGTTGATTAAGCCTTGTAAGCAATCAACGGTTTGAGGTACTCTGATACATTTAGCAGCGTCGGAGACGGTCTCGTCATCTTCGTTACAGATGATGACTGATCGCAGTGTTTGAATCAGTGACATACGTTCTAGTTTGAAATGGCTTCAATAAGAAGCACTCACTGGGTCGGCCCTTTCTGGCAGTCACTTGTGCTAAAGCAGATTGGACTTTGGGGTAAAGAGAGTCTCGAGTCATGATGAAGATTACACTACAGGACGTTTGATCAGCTGATTACACTTCTGCAACGAACGACTGACAGCCGACTCACGGAAGATGTTCATCAACCAAAGCAAGAGGACCATGTTTCAATTCTCCCGCCAGGATCTACATGACAACACCGGGTCAGCTTAATATCTCGGTAGCAGCAAAATATATCACTTACACCTTCAGAATGCATATACGAGACCTCCTTGATCTTCAAAGCGCCTTCCAAACAAGTCGCGTCTGTTTCAAGCAGAGATGTCAGTTGTCTAGCTTACGAGTATTGTGGTGTATCCTACTCACATTGATATCCTCTGCCCATAATCAACAGACTCTTCTCCTTGGCCAACATGCTCTTAGCCATCTCTTGAAGGGCCTTGTCCATGGCTAAGACTTTCCTGATTTGAGCGGGGATATCATGGAGACCATCAATGATTTGTTGTCTTCTGGCGGTCTTGAGGATCGAATCGTCAGATAATTGAACGGCCATCATGACCAAAGCGACATATTGAGAGGTATAAGCTTTGGTTGATGCTACACCAATCTCAGGTCCAGCGTTGATATGGATACCAGCGTGGGTCTCTCTGGACAAGGTTGATCCGACCGTGTTGACTACACCTAAACACAAAGCACCTCGTTCAAGACAGTATCGCATGGCCAGGATAGTATCGGCAGTTTCACCGGATTGAGAAACGAAGATAGCGACGTCGTCTCTGAATACTGGTGTTCGTCGATCAAGGAAATCGGATGCTAATTCGACGGCAACCGGAATATCGGTGAGTTCTTCGAAGACACCTCGGACGGCGATACAAGAGTGATAAGAGGTACCACAAGCGACGAATAGCAATCGTCGACCTCGTCGGATCACTGGAAGGTAGGCTTTTAGACCACCCAACAATACTTGTCGAGTGTCGAAATTGACTCTTCCTCGCATGGTGTTGACGACGGATTCTGGTTGTTCGTAGATTTCTTTTTGCATGAAGTGGTCGTATTGTCCCTTCATGATCTCGGCAAGTTCGATTTCCAGGTGTTCGATGGCTCGAACAGAAGATACGGTGTCGTCTCTTCGAAGTCGGTGAATGTGGAGCTCTGCCGAGTGTTGTCAGCACGCAGTCATCAATGCTACACTCAGGAAAGTATGAGTATGACTCACCTCCCTCAGCAATGTGGGCAATGTCATCATCTTCGAGGTACAATACTCTCTTGGTGTGCTCAATAACGGCACTAGCATCGGAAGCAACGAAGAATTCGATAGGTTGAGGCATACCATCCTCAGAAAGGAAAGCTCTTGATTGGGATCTTCTGAGTTTGGGTCCAGCGGCACCATGTCCATCAGCCACGGAGTTGGGCACAGCAAGGAGACCACCGGCTTCAACACCGTCAACTAAGTGAGTGATAGGTCAGCTGGAATTTTATATGATTTGTCGAGAGACCCACCTCGCTCCTCGTTTGTAGGCAATTCTACATCTACAAAATCAACCTTCAACTTCCTATCTGTCTTGACACCGATGAGTAAGGGGGAACCTCGTCGAGCAGCGACGATCTCATCAGGGAAATGAGTGGATTTGAAGACGAAGGCGAACGATCCTTCCTGTAAAATCAGAAACGATGCCGTAAGCGACGATAATTTCGGATATTTCCACAAGGCGATTGATTGATATGAGGGTATGTGGAATTGTGAACACAACAATACTTACGAGCTCCTTGATAACGGTCTTGATGAGTTCGGTAAAGTTCAGTCTCTTGTGAGGTTGACTATCCCAAACGTATTTACAGAGCACGGCGACGGCTTCGGTGTCGGTGTCAGTGTGGAAGGTGTAACCTCGTTTCAAGAGGACGAGTTTGAGTTCTTTGTCTATAGTAGATCATTAGCACTGGGTCCACCGGTATCACTTTCTGAGACAGCTTACAGTTGGTGATGATACCGTCTAGAGAAAGTCATCCGGTCAGCTATCTGCTATTAAGCCATTAGATGAAATGTAGACTCACTGTGAACCAAGCTGAATTCGGTCAGAGCGTTAGAGACGTGAGGATGACAATTCGTGTTGGAAGGTACACCGTGGGTCGCCCATCTGGTATGAGCCATGGAAGTTTGAGACAAGAATACCTTTTTCATATCTACTTTGTGGGGTTCGGCGGTATTTGCTTCAGCGGGTGAAGGGGTAGCAGTAGCCTCTGCGATATCTTTCCTGAGAGAAGCGACTTTTCCAACGGTCTTGAACATGACCAACGGTGAGGTTGGAGTATCTCCATCAATTCCGATACCTAGTGAAATTTCGGAATCAGCAACAGTACTTTCCAAACTCGCAGAAGAAGAGAACATGGGTTGCATTATTCGGATCGAGTCATACTCACCAGCACTATCGTATCCTCTATATTCAAGACGAGCTAAACCGTTACACAACACATCACAAACGTATTTCCTGTCCTTTTCAACAAGGAATGAACAGTATCCGAAGATTCCTACGTTCCCACGACTACATCAGCATCATCCTTCGCTGCGTAGACCATGAGGAGCACTTACCACACATGATGAGCTAACTTGTTGTTATGGCAAAAAAGGAGGGTATGAGGACGAATGAAAGAAATGGATTTATGCTGTTCAGTTGAGGGTTATACAAATGATTGGTGAGATGGTAGGTATAATTAATTGATCAAAGGAAGTTTAGCGAAGACGCAATGATTGTTACCGTTTGCGTTCACGAACGAGCCAAATTTGCAGGGTGTGTATTTGATAATGGTTCGATAATTATGAAGTGTTGTGTGTGGGAACAGAGGGGAGAGATGCCCAAGATAGAGATGCGAGACGAGGACAAAGGGATTGTTGAGTCGTCCCAGAAGCGAAGTTTGTGTGTGTGTCGTTGAACAGAGACAGAGAGGATATCGAACGGAAAGGAAGCAAGATATCAGCTGTGCCCTCAAACTATTCTGGGACGACCATACAATAATAAATCCGAAGATATCCTTGAGACTTCTAAGAGCGTGATAGATGGACGATGAAGTAGAGAGTTAGATAGACGTGGAAGTGAAGAGGGGCTGTGCGAATTGAAATTCTAACTCACCTAAGATTGGGAATAAACAGGATCCTCTGAATCTGAGATACCTCTTGATGAAAAGTGGGGGGTTATGCGATGATGAGTGTGTATGTATATATGCTTGGTGAATGGTATGATATTAATGAAGACAGAAGGATGGGAATGGAAGTGACGAATGAGTATGTGAGATGTGTTGGTGGTGTTCTATTCAGATACTACGTCAGGGGGAGGGAGGGTTTAGGAGAGAAGAAAAGCAAAGGTAGGCTCGTGAACGCGTTTCAGAACGAAAGAGGGAGGGAAAAGGTTCCTCGTGTTGATATGATAGATTCGAGTTGGGTTGGGTATCAGCTGATGAACGATATTCTTCCACAAGGGAATACGAAGCAGAAGAAGAAGGGACGGGTTGCTGAGGATGGGGTAGATAGATGTATGAAATGGGATGGGATGGGATGGACTGAAAATGAATATTGGCTTGAAGCCTGGTTCGCATTCCCTTGGTGGTAGCAGGATGCTAGAGCAGCTGCCACCTTTACCCGCTTGGTTATTGACTACTGACTGACTACTCGCATGTATGTTGACAGGGGATCCCGCGTGGGATGCTCAGGGATTGATAGGGCGATGCATCAGAATGACGAGGAGGGCGTATACTCGTATTTACGACCCTTGATAAGCGATTCTATAATAAGATAATATGATAAATAAACCACGTCATTGGGTTATTGTTTACACGTGGTGGAGGTCTGTGAGCGGTTGACTGGATCATTTTTGTTTTTCCAGTTGTCGACACCGGTTGACGCGACTTGTTTCCACTGTGATACTTAGTTACTGTATGAGTTACTCCGACGATCGAATGATGATCCGAGTGGTTTGTTTTCAATCTTTTCTCTTTTGCCGTTGATCCCTTTCTGCTCTGTCATCTACAGCCCATTCAATCCTGCAATCCCGTCTTGATACTCCGTCTACTAGAGTCTTGATACTTGACCGGTGATCCAACCATACGAGGCAGACTCACTCGACATGCTAAGAAGACCATTGTCAAACAAGAACGGCGATCCACCCGTGACTTCCGCCACCGGAGGAGGGTTCGGTCTCGTCACCTTCAAGGCATTCAAACCACCTTCAGCATCTGCACCCAAACGTGACTCAGCCTTACCGGCGCGTAAGAGGAAAGCGGTCAACTACAAGGATCAAGGTGGTGGCAATGACAGCGATTCAGACGAAGATGGCAAACCGAGTAAAAAAGGTAAATTCGCAATGGGAAACAAAGAGTATGGCGAAGATGGTGTATTGGGTGATATGGCAAAATGGTGCAATAGGAAGTTCCCAGTATTCGCACCCAAGGAGAAGACCGTGGTATTCACGAAGAGGTGAGTTGAGCTTTTACCGGAGACCTTGCAGTTGGGCCAAGCTGACTAAACTATAAATATAGCTTTTCCATCCCAGTGATGCTCAATCCTAGATCCTCTGAACCGATCATTCACGCTCTTTCCCATGCTTCGCTTGGTGCACGACGTCATCCTACACTTACCCCTAGACCATTACACGATCCAATGGCAGATACAGCAATAGTGCTGTTCGACCCCACAATAGATGATAGACCACCTCCCGAAGAAATAGATGCGGCGAAAGAAGAGGAGGAGAGAAGAAAGAAAGAAGAAGAGGCCAGAGGACCACATAAATCATTGAAAGCGATCTTAGGTATAGTGGATGTAAAGAAGGATAAGAAGGAAGTCAAAGTGCCAGTCGTCATCGATCCCAGATTATCGAAGGTTTTGAGACCGCATCAAATCGAAGGTGTAAAGGTGAGTTACAATGCCCACCACCGTCTTCAGCAAGCGAAGGCTAAAACACTCTTTCTAGTTCTTATATCGATGTACGACTGGACTACTTGCTGCCAACGCCTGGGGATGCATCATGGCAGATGAAATGGGTCTAGGTGAGTTTTGATTTTTTGTCCGATGAAAGAAGCTGATCAGTCTTTGTAGGTAAAACACTACAATGTATCGCTTTGCTCTGGACTTTATTGAAGCAGTCCCCTATTGCCGGTAAACCAACTTGTGAAAAGGTCATCATCGCCTGTCCTACTTCTTTGGTCGGTAATTGGGCCAACGAATTGGTCAAATGGCTTGGGCCTGGAGCTGTCAATCCGATGGTAGTAGATGGAAAAGGAGGGAAAGCTGAACTTATACCTGCTGTCAGGAGATGGGTTCAGGCTCATGGTAGGAATGTCACTTTACCAGGTAAGTCAGCTACCCATACTGCGCTTCTATGTCGCATTCTTAGCTGACTCGGCGATATTTGTAGTCATGATCGTGTCCTACGAAACCCTTCGAACGCTCCAAGAGGAACTAGCGAATTGCGAGATTGGTCTCTTATTAGCTGATGAAGGTCATCGATTGAAGAACGCCGATACGTTGACCTTCCAAGCCCTCACTTCTCTCAAAGTACAACGGCGAGTGATTTTGACTGGTACTCCCATCCAAAATGATTTATCGGAATATTTCGCCTTGCTCAACTTCGCCAACCCCGAGTACTTGGGATCCAAAGGTGATTTCAAGAAGAATTTCGAGTTGAAGATTCTCAGAGGTAGAGATGCAGACGCGTCTGATAAAGACAAGGCAGAAAGTGATGCCAAGTTGAAAGAATTAGGTGGACTGGTCAGCAAGTTCATCATTCGACGGACCAACGATCTATTATCTAAATATCGTGAGTTGTCGAATAGACTCGAAAAATGATATGAAGTCGTGTACAGTTTGCTGATACACATACGACTGCAGTACCCGTCAAATACGAGCATGTGGTATTCTGTCGACCATCACCTCTTCAACAGAAATTATACAGCCTTTTCGTCACGTCCAAGGATGTTCAGCGACTTCTCCGTGGAAAAGACTCTCAGCCCCTCAAAGCTATTGGCCTATTGAGGAAACTCGTCAATCATCCTGATTTGCTCAATTTACCCGAGGATTTACCTGGAAGTGAGAATGTTTTACCAGACGACTATCATGGCAAGGGTCGAGATAGGACGGTGGATTGTAGCTATTCGGGTAAATTTGTGGTGCTTGAGAGGTGAGCATCAGGTCTGGAAACATGAGATTCCGATAGCTAAGTTGTTTTGCAGGATGCTGGCGCATATCCGAAATCACACCAACGACAAGATCGTACTCATCAGTAATGCCACGCAGACATTGGATTTGATGGAGAAGATGTGTAGAAATAACAGGTAAGCTGACATGAACGCAGTGATTGATGCAAGGGTAGCTAACTCTGTTTTGATCAGATACGGTTACCTTCGTCTTGACGGATCGATGTCCGTACCCAAACGATCGAAAATTGTTTCACGGTTCAACGATCCCGAGGGAAAAGAATTTGTCTTCTTGCTATCCTCTAAAGCTGGTGGATGTGGTATCAATTTGATCGGGGCTAACAGATTGGTCTTATTTGATCCTGTAAGCTAACTTATTCCGGGTATCGTCTGGAAATATAGCTGACGGACTTTCATGGTAGGATTGGAATCCTGCGAGTGACCAACAAGCCTTGGCACGAGTATGGAGAGATGGTCAAAAGAAGGAATGTTTTGTTTATCGATTCCAGACCACCGGTACTATTGAAGAAAAAATATTCCAAAGACAGTATGTCCTCTTCACCAACTCTTCCTGAAGTATGTTCGATGCTGATCATGGATTTGTACAGATGTCAAAAGCAGAATCTTTCTGCGTGTGTAGTGGACGAAGCCGAAGATACCGCTCGACATTTCACTCAAGACGATTTACGACAGCTATTCAAGTACAATGCCGAGACGGCGTGTGATACCCACGATACATATAAATGTAAGAGGTGTAGAGATGGTAAACAATTTGTGAAAGCTCCTGCATTGTTATATGGAGATGCAAGCACGTAAGTCAAGTCGACCTTGTACTCGTACCCTCCAAGCTGACAGTGAATGATGTCTTCTTTTAGCTGGAATCATTTCCCTAATTGCGAACTGGGTAAAATGCACGATGATCTCCTAAGAGCTGAATTGGGTTTACCAGAAGTTTCTTTTGTCTTCCAATATATCTCCCATTAATCATTCCTGTATTTCATTTTCACATTGATTTACTTTCGCTTTCGCTTCTTCCCATTTTTGTTTTTGTTTTCAGGTGATACCTCGGTGTGATATAGTATCTTCTCTTGTGTTTCATCTTGGTGTTGATGTCTATATGGTCTTGTTGTTATTAGTAGACCCGATCATGTTATATCGTAATATATGTATACATGTCTAGATTGATCATTTCCCATTTCTCTACCAAGTCATGAAAAACCCAATCGCATAGGGAGGAGGGAGTGGTACTCGTAAGTTATGTCCGGCTAAAGGGGCACCGGTTAGGCGATGTCCGGTGAGGTAGGTGTTTGTGTGGTTGGTGATCGAACAGATAGCGTCATTGACGGTCGATACAATCATCTACTATTGTATCTCACTTGGAACATCCTCTGGAGGAATAAATCATAGATAGGACTGTATTCAAATCAGATAATCAAACCTATATCGACAATTTGGATGTCACAGTACGAGCTATAACCTGCATTCCAGTCTTACACTCGACATTCAATTGGGATCTGAACGCGTCGATCGTCTTGAACAAGAAATGAGACGAGACACACGTGTATGATGATATAGCCATAATAAGTCAGGAGTGGGAACCGAATTGTGAGTATCTCAATTTGCAGGAGGAATATTTGTATGATGTGTACTGCATACATCCTTTCATGGAATCGATGAAAGGAGACATGAGATTGAGAGTACTAATCGATGATCAAGACTATTCGTCTTTGCAGATAGTATCTGTCTCAACAGTATCGCGTATCAATCAACATCCACCATCAACTACCTTCATATTCACTTCATTTTGATTCGATGCACTACCATCATGACCAAATTATCCTCCACCATCTCATACAAACTCATTCGTCAATGGGATCACTTCCTACGACATCTCTCCCCCGTTGCGAGGTACGAAATATGGTCGGACGCCTCTGGTAAAGGTTACGGAGGACACCTTGGCCCCCAATCGAAACCTTTAGACGTGTGGCAGGACAAACATCAACTCCTATCTGGAGGTAAAGGGTCAACAGAGTATATTGAAGCTCAGGCTTTATTGTTGAGTTTGGAAAAGTGGGGTAAAGGGTTGAAAGGAAAGAAAGTTTGGTGTTATATTGATAATTATCAGGTATATCAAATACTTAGAAGGAAATATGATCCTATAGATATATTAAGACCAGGATTAGGATTGGGTTTGGGGTGGAAGAGGAAGGTTTATTTTACTTCGAACAATACCGGTAATTCCATGTGGTTATCTTCCACATTTATTGGTGATTTGACATCCACCAATTATGAACAATCATCATCGACTTACCAAAATAGAAATAGAGGATCATCAACGAATAAAGCTCGATGTCCCAAAGTCACTCAGACGTTCGAAGAGATCGATGAATTGATAAACAGATATGGAATCACCATTAAAGCTAGATGGGTATGGGGTAAAGATAATTTCCTGGCCGATAAATTATCTAGATTAGTGGATGTCAATGGGAATGAGAATGGGAAGGGAAAGGGGAATCTGAAACCTCACGTATTGAGTTTACTGGAAGCTGCTACGACCACGACGACGAAAATAACAGCAGAAGGAGAGATGGATATGATCGGTGGCAATAGCAAGGATGAAACTAGATTGACTTAGATTAGATAATTTATGAAGTAACTCAGAGGAGCGTGTGACTTAGATGGGATCTATCATTTTTCGCGGGGAAGTATCATTCATGCCTCAATCATTAGTTGTATCATTTATGAGGTTGTCATCTGACGTTCGTTGTGTAGTATATAATTGACCTTTATTATCTTCCGTACATGTTTGTCGTTATATCCAATTGTATGTATGTAACATGCTTGTGATTTTGGCCTGGCTGCGAAAATCTATTCCTCTCATTTAGCTTCTGCTGCTCCTGTCCAGTCTTAGTGATGGCGATGGTGAACAACCGGATGATTGTCGTGATCGGAGTGATGACATTTCACACATCCTTCAGAGGGATGCCCCACAAGAAGCAAATAGGGGAATAATCTACTCTTGCTTGTTGGATTGTGCTGTCTTTCTCTCTGAAGGAACATCGCTGCATAATGTGCTATGCCTCCAGCTACGCCTATTCGGGACGATCGCTCCCATCGTGATTTGGATGGTGTGTCATATCCTATTGTATCAGAAGGATGTACATTTATCTACGATAAAATCTCGTATAAGAATGTAGAACTGGGGGCGGATACAACTGTCTAAAAGCAGGAATAGATCTACAAGGTGTCTCCATCTCTTCAAGATCATAGTGCATCAAGATCAAACCTCGTTCGTGCCATGTCATCCTTCCAAGACATTATAACCTCATCACACGACCTCAAGGATTCCACAACCCTCTTCCACCTGGCCTTCCTCGCATCGAGATAGGAGAACCCCTAAACCCTCTTCCTCGACCTGACGTAGGTGTCTTATATATCATGGGACTAGGGTTGAATAGCAGACGTTCGATCGTTGCTGATTTCCCTTGGGCTTGCAGCATATCGTGGGCTCGATCAACGCACTACTCGAAATGACAAATATCAGCTGTTGCGAACCTATAGCTGATTCAGCCGACTCACGGTGAAGAATCGATCTAATCCAGCTTTCGACATCATCCCAGCGCAGTTCTGACAAAATAATCAATCATTGATCAGCTCTTGAAGACCAACCTTACATGGCAGCTGAATTGACTGCACTCACTTTCTGCCATAAAAACGGATCTTGAACTACTAATCTCCGTTCAGACCAATTCCTGGGCTGTATACCTCTATCACCTTTACCCATTTTCTCTTCACCTTTTATCCTGCTCTCTCTCATCATCTCCATCACACTATCGATCTGTCCTGGTGTGAATCCCTGTTGAGCAAGTTGGTTCCTTTGTAATTGATCTTCAACTCTTCCTCCACCTACACTCGTCACCCTACTAGCTACACCACCTTGTAAGATCGATATGATCTCCTTGGTATGATCAAATCTAGCTTTATCTTGTGCATCAGCAGAGAATAAAGGTGAAGTATGACTGAAGAATGTAAAGAACCCTTTAACAGCATCTGAAACGGTCAAATCAGGTTCAGCAGATTTCCAATCTTCCGGTGGTGTCAATGCGAAAGCCACATGAGCAGGAACACCTTGTTGCTTGGACCATGATACCCATATCACGTCTGGATCAGAGGTATCGCTTGCAGAAGTGACGGGAGGAACGTTGATATCCCTCTGTAAGTTTGGTAGGCAACCTCGGTTTTGGAGATATCCGATAATCATCAATGTTAGACAGTATGACGACATTGTGGCTGGACCTTTTGCACCAGAGGCATCATTTAGGTCTTGAGCGGACAGCCATCGTTTGAGGATATAGATCATAGGGCGAAGAAGATAAGGTGAAATGAGACAATAATGAAGAATGAGAGAAGAATTATACCTATTCCAGATGTCAGACATTTTCTCATGTAATCATACTTGTCGAAGCTCACCATCCTCCTAGATCATTCACATTGATATCGCATTCCATCTTCCCCGTAGGATCCTTGAATTTGACAATCGGGGTACTAGCCCCGGGTATAGGCTGTACCTCGCGCATACCTGAATCCCGAAGGCAGTTGGCTAGATCATAAGTGTAGTAGCACCTAGGCAGTTCCCGTATGGCTGGTGGGACCGATCGTCTGCCAGACGAGGGTACTCGGTTTGATGAAGTGTCATCAGAAGACTGACGCCATAAAGAAGGCTCATCTGCAGGTATTCCAATCAAATTAGATCAGCTTACTTCGCGACGGTAAGACGGGGATGTTAAATCAAGCCGATCACTCACATCCTCGTAATTGAGCTCGATCCTGCAATCAATCAAATTAGCTTATCTTCCTTGGTAGTCCAATGTCAGGGAAATGAAACTCACCAAAATGACTAGATCCAAGTCCCCACCCTGTCCCGTCTCCCCACCCCAGCTCACACTTCCAAATACATCCACCAGGAACCGCTGATTATCCTTGGTCCCAAACCTCTTATTTATGGTACTTGTCAACGTAGATAAAAGATTCCTTACGAACACTTTCGATTCCTGAGTGGGTTCAGTAGATATCCACGCTTGCATGATCTCGGTTTGCAATACATCTAGTTGCTTTGGGTGAGCAAGGTTGGAGGGGACGGTATGTAGCGGTGAAGGTTCGGACAAGAGAAGATTGTAGGGTGACACGTTGTGCACTCTTGGGACGGATGAGGAAGATGATAAATGATTTAGGGACGATGAAGAGGGAAAATTAGGTGACGAGGCCTCCAAGTTTGATATATCGCCATTTGGGACTTGGCAAGTCGATGATCCATTCGGACCACCATACTGAGAATCGTGATTCATAGTCTCCTCGGTTAATTCGTCAATATCAATCAGCTCGTCCGTATCTAGACCATACTTATAATCGATAGTTGAATATGGTGTATATGTTTCTTCTTCCCGTTCGTATTCGCTGTTCTCAAATTCAACTTCTTCGAGCAGATTCGTTTCTGGTGCACTTGGGCTCAACCCCAATAGATCAATAAAAGCACTATCTTCCTGTTCTTCCGTAGACTTGTGTAAAGGGTTAAAGCTATCTTGGTGATCTTCCAGTTGAATCAACTCTTCCTGAACTTTCGTAGCTGCGGAAGTCTTAAGACCACCTCCTCCAGGTTCAACTGGTGCGGTTACCTCTTGAGGGAAAGGGTAGGCGGTACCGCTATAAGCGAACAGACCTACCAATTCAGATGGATCAGAAATCAAGATGGGTTGATCAAACGGTGAACTTGCCGAGTTTGGGCGATTTGGCAGATAGAAGGAGCTTGCAGTAGATCTTGATGTCAGATCCGGTGTACCTAAGATGGGCGAAGGTGGATACGAGCCTATGTGATCTAACTCAACCAGAGGTTGCCCCTTCTGGGCCCTTGTGGTGGCTTTCCTGCGAGGGGATACTGTAGGAGAGATCGACTTGACGGAAGAAGTGACACTTGACTTTGATCTTCTTCTCCTTCTATTGGTTCGATCGCGAGGTGATAGTGTCGAAGATGAAGAATTCCTCCTTTGTTTCGTTTTAGTGGCCGTACCTGTAGGCGTCGGAACAGGTGACGGTGATAGTGATGGTGATGGTGAGGGGGAAGGTGAAGATGAATTGGTGTACAGCGAGAACAACCTGTCAAGCTCTTCTTGATTGCCTTGAGATGATAGCAAGATGGGTTGAGGTGTTGATGGGTAGAACGCTCGAGCCTCCGGGTTGAGCGATTCAAGGTTGATGTCCCTTGGTTTGCCTCCACCGACGTACAGAGTTTCCGTCGGAGTGATGGTGAAAGTAGGTGAAGAAGGAATGTTCACTTCAGGTGGTGGAGGTGGGTCGTACTCGTCTAAATCCAACAAGGAAGGTTGATTATTGTACTCATCGAATGTGATGAGCTGAGGAGAGGGGAGGAAGGTAGGATGTATATAGAGTGAAGGCGGCATGGTGAGTGATGTATTCAGATATTGACAGGACTCTAGGAGGGATCGACGAATGATGTTTAGGCGTGGAAGGGTATACCCATTTACAAGATACAATCCAGACACAATAATATATACTTATCAAATGGAGAAGTCTGTATTTTACAAGAGGAATGAGGATACCGAGGAAGCAGAAGACATTGATAGAGTCACGAGAATCCAAGATACAATAATATAGGTCGAAGTTATCTCACAGATACTTCTTTACGATAATGCAAAGGAGGAGTAAGAAGAGAATAAAAGAGAAGATGGAGTTCCGCAACCACATGCATCCCCATGCTACTGCTCGCTTGCATTTGAGCTCGTAGCAGACGTCGAAAGCCCTTTCAGAGCAACGTTTGATGTATGTAACGCCTTGTAAGGTCCGTGCGACTGAATTGAACTCATTCTCACAGTTCTTCGGATGTGACGGAAAGTCAGACGCGACGGTTTCAGCAACGATGTTAAAGCAGCTTAGTAGTGAAACGATTGATTTAGCGGGGTCAGCTTTGTCAGTCAGATATTATAAGTTTGCATTCTATCCCCTTCGAAACCTTTCGCTTGTGACCTTCATGGACCAGTGTTTTGTGTGGTCGTGGGGGCGGGCCTACTCTTACAACCACTCAAGCTCTAATCCAAGTAATGCGCAATGCATATATGAGTGGGTTGTTGTGATGTCAAATGCTATATATAAGCCCTTTCGCCTTCCTTTGGATCTTCGATATACCCAACTCTCCTATTTCCATCCCCATCCCCATCTCCATCCTCATTTTCACTTCCCTCCCGCTGTTTCTGACGTCTAGCATCATCTTCAAGTTGTCTCGCCAATTTTTGTTCCCTCTCCTCTCTCAATTTCCTCTTACGTCTCTGATGAATCTCATACAGTTTCTCCTGTTTTCTCACATCCTTTGATACTTTCTCATCTAACCTTCGCAATCTCTCTATGACATTATCACCGTACTTTTTGTAAATGTCATTCTGGATTTGTGGTACTGTGGTTAATGAAGCCAGATTTGAGAACACTCCATTATCTATTGTCTCTTCTTCTCCTGACAACATCGATGTGGAAGGAGCAGAAGCAGAAGCAGAAGCAGAAGCAGAAGAAGATAACAAATCTTTTGAAATCTCTTCTACGATTTTCGATATCAATCTAGCAGTGATTTGATCCCAGTTAACACCCATGATTTCCATTTCCCTTATACCCAATTCAACACCCTTCAAATCCCTAAAGCTCTCCCATCGAGTCAGGAGCACCTCGTTATATACCTCGGTCAAACATCCACTGAGATAACTTTCCAATGATATATTCTGAGCGTAATTGAATAATGATAAAACCAGATGAGGGGAATTATAATTCACTCTTAATGTTCTCAATAGATGAGCGAGGATTTTAGGATATGTAGGTGAATATGTGATTATTGATTGACCAGTTGTTCCCGTCTGAGCGTTCAGGTCGTTGTCGATACTGGCTAAAGGTTTGAAAACTCTATTCTTTGACCATTCTATCAATTCGACATCAGACGAAATCACTTCCATCTCCTCTTTGAGCATTTCAAATTCTTCTAAAAGTTCCAGATCTTTATCATCTTTATCATCCTCTTTTTCCAAATCGATAAAATGGGATCTCAAATTTCTAGCTCGATTCTTGATCGTACCGCTATTAGATTTATTGAGACCAAACTTATATCCGAATCCGCCAAGACCAGATTTAGTAGCTGAATAAGGGTCGTTTAGACCTATACCCCTCTGCGTACCATATCCTTCATCTAATCCGAAATTCGACGAATTCAACCTTGATGATCCGGGAGAAGAGGAAGAGGCAGAAGTATAATTGAGATCAGCGAATATACCAGCCAAGATCTCGTTGAATGTCTCTGCTTCCTTTGGGGTCGATCCGGCTGATCGCCTGAGACGGGAATGTACACCCCGATGTCGAGGGGAAGGGGTAGAATACCCATCGAAGGTCAGTCGGGAAGCGATGGATTCGGGTTTGGGTGGGTGACTGGCTTTCGTGGATTTGGCTTTGGAGTTGGAGTTGGATTTCGGCCATCTGTAAGAGTTGATATTTGTCAGCAATGATATGATACATATAGACGCAATGTGCGGAGGCTTTGAGGCTGACAGCAATCAAGATGGCGAAGGCAGCAAGGGAGACCGAAAGACAGTACAGAATGATGACTTACTGCTCATTCAATGTAGCGAATATCTCTGCATATTGTCTATCTTCGTCCGAAGTATTTTGACTAGAGAAATCATTCAGCGGCTCAATTGCATTGCATCTGATATGCTATTACCTAGACGACTTACGATTGTTCCGATGAATTTGCAGTCTGCGAAGATTCAGCCGTGGAGCTCATGTCTCTACTAACCTCTACTGAGCTAAACGAGCCTCCATCCTTCTCATCAATGCTTGACTTTGATCTATCTGAGTTTGCATCATTGACAGCTGACGAAGTGGTGATTTGACGGATAGATGTCGGTTGAAGAGCGAGCGCACGGCGAGTCAACAAGTGAAGCGCATGGGCTATGGCCCTTGAATGGGTTTCTGCGACAGTCATCGCCACCATCTTACTCTGGCTGCCTTTCGTTACAGAAGGAAGACTTTGTTCGATGTATGGGTTGATATCGTTGGGCTCTTCTCGGACAGAAAAGCTGGAACAACAAGAGCCGAATTCTCGTTCGGAGATTCCCTCAACTCCGGAGGCATCTGACACGTGGCTGTGACAACTCTATGCCACTCTTCTTCCCGCTGTTTTCGCCGAGTCGGCATTTTCATTTTTCACCACGAAAAATCCCCCTCCCTCACTCGATCTCCACCAAACCATAACCACCATACATTTAGTCGTCCATCGATCTCTCGTCTCTCTTTCTCTTCCTTCTTCAAGCTTTTCTCGAGGATCCATAGTTGGCTAGACAAAGGCTCATCAAGATGCAAATCTTCGTCAAAACGTGAGTCTAGTCTCCCTTCACCCTTCCTCTCAAGATTAATTCAAATCGCTGACAATTGCAACGCATATACAGCCTTACGGGTAAAACCATCACCCTCGAGGTTGAGTCATCCGACACCATCGACAATGTCAAATCCAAGATCCAAGACAAGGAAGGTATCCCTCCCGACCAACAACGATTGATCTTTGCTGGTAAACAATTGGAAGATGGACGAACCCTTTCGGACTACAACATCCAAAAGGAATCCACCCTCCACTTGGTCCTTAGATTGAGAGGTGGTATGGCTAAGAAGAGAAAGAAGAAGAACTACGTGAGTTTGCGTTGCCACGGTACTCAGCGGCTGGGACCGTTCATTCGTCCTTTACCACAATCACTTGACTTGCGTTTGCCACCTCAATCAAAGTCTTTTTTCTGTGGACCGCCTACTGATACCTTTTTTCTCACTCACAGACCACCCCCAAGAAGATCAAGCACAAGAGAAAGAAGGTCAAGATGGCCATTCTCAAGTACTACAAGGTCGGATCTGACGGTAAAATTCAACGACTCAGACGAGAATGTAAGTTGCTCATTCGCCGCTGGATCGGCACATGCAGTAAACTTCATACTGATTATCCTGCTTTCCATCGTCTAGGTCCTGCCCCCCAATGCGGTGCCGGTGTCTTCATGGCTTGGCACAAGGACAGACAATCTTGTGGTAAATGTGGTCTTACCTACACTTTCGAGCCCGGAACCAAGCCTACCGCTGCTTAAGCGATCTTTCGTTCTAGGGAATAACGAAGTGTATTGGATTAGTTGAAAAACTTCCAGTCTAGTATTGTAGTTTGATACGATATTCATGCATTACCGCTCGATTGCCGTGCATTGCATGTTCTCTGTGCTTGCATCTCGCATGCTCAGTGGACAGCAGCAGATATGAATTGTTTCCTCGCGATCACTCCATCTGAATACTGACATTGGTCAAACGAAGGATCAAGTCTGCTTCGGCGTCTGAAAGTCGATGAATGCATCAGGACAAGAAACTGCAACAGCATTTGAGATTGCGTTGAGTACGAACCCAGGTTCGCAGATATCTATTAATTCTCTAAAACCTTTTCCATGGCCCACTCAACGGTTTCAGGACTGAACAGCGGTATCTGATCATGTTTGTAACCATGAACGTCAGAGGGAACCCGGATGAGCTCGACTCCCAATGTCTATGGAAATTTACATGTCAGCATCTGACACAAGTGCTCTTTAGGTTAACTCACCTCTATCACATTCATATCAATTCCCACTTTCCCGCCTTCCAGATGAATCACATGCGATATCAGATCCGACGGCTTTACATTCCAACTTGAATCCGATGAGGCTGGTACTCCCTGGATGGCTTTATTTCGTTTCGGTTTATCATAGTGTCTCAACATGTCTAATATCGTAGATAGATATTGAGATGCTGTATATTCGGGAGTTTCTCTATCGTTCGATGAATTCACTGATCACAATGCAGACCAACAAATCAGCAGAATAATCAAGTAACTACAGATCAGATCAGATCAGATCAGACCATCCCATCCCATCATTCTATTTGACCCAGTCTAGTGAATATAGAACAAACTTACAAAGAAGCACTTTCGCTTTTAGGCTCTTGGATCCCGCTATAACGCTCGCCAAACCCTTCAGAGCGAGACAAGGTATGATCGACGTCCATAGTGAGCCGCAGGAGTATACCAGGATATCACGTTGGTTCAGGGAGTCGATAAAATCCAAATTGGGTTCCGGGTATATTTCCTATAACGGTACAATCAGTTCATGAACTGATCAAATGCGAGGAGCGGCAATCGATATCTACCTGACCGTATAGGTTGATGTAGAAAACCCTTTCTATCCTAGCTTCCAAAGGAGCTTCTTCTTCACCTTTCCTATAGCCCAAATTACCTCCTACAGCTTTCTGATCTGACCATCCTACTTCGCCTTCTTTGATCTGACCTTGTATCTGGTGCTGAGGGAAATCGAAACTTGTTCTTCTAGAGGTAGGTAAGGACGTATCAGGCGTGTCGAACGTCCTTGAATCTCGTCTGAAGTGATGGCGTAATGGACCTGATAAGATTGGTTTGGTGGATGATGATGAACTAGGCGTGGGAGCAATGGCTCCTGGGGAAGATGTGGAGACCGGTGGGACTGGACTGGTAGGATGAGAGATATTACATTGTCCTACTAGGACTGTCGAGTTTGCCTAGGAACACAGGAATATGAGCTGATGAGCTACGACGGTACATGAGATCAGCTTACTAGCTGTGCAGCTATCGTGACGGTTTCTATCGGCAAAGACATGAAGACTATGTCAGTTTGAATCATCATTCTACTGATTGGTAGATGATCTGGGATACGTACGATTCGTATTGATGACAGGAATCACTTGTACACCATGCTATACAAAAGTCCCAGCTGTTAGTCGCGAACTCAAGCGTAGCAAGATATAAATTGTGCACTCACATTCACCCCTGCTATGCTTTTGAACAAGAAGATAGCACTTGGTAAACTCCCGAACAGATCTCTTGCACCGGTCAAAAATCCATTTCCGAGTGAAAAATTCCGGAATGAGAATCGCTTGTGTGCCCTTTTCAAGCAGAGCGTTTGAAAATGGACCAAGAATGCTACACACAAGACCATCAGATTCAGTTTCGCGATGAAATCTTATTCCATTACTACCCACCGCGTATACATTCTTTCTTATCTTCGCCTATCCCATCCCATAATTCACTTCGTCCTTCTACAATCTCATGCCACAGCTCCCTCACGTCTTTCTCAGGAGCGTCAGATGGGAATCGGTAGGCTAGAAGATTGTAAATCGCCAGTCTCTCCACATCATCTTTGGCGGTCGGATTAGGTGTGAGGGGTATCAATCGGATGAGCCTTGAGCCTGGATATATACACATTCACTGTTACTAAAAGCCAATCGGAAGTTGAGAAAAATGGATAATGGAGAGTCACCCACGTATATCACCGATACTAGGACCTCCGAAACATCTCAAAATCTCTGAACTGGACCCGCCATCATCCGAAACAGGTAAAACGAACGATGGTGAATTTCCGAAAGCACTTGCAATGGAGTTGGCACCCGTACCTCCCGATATGATCAAATAGCTTAACTCCGTCGCTTTCCCTTTGCCCTTCCCATCTGCTACAGCGGCGGGTATGGGAACAGGTAGATGATCGGTGTGCTTGTTTTCGGACGATTCGATTATTGGAGATTCGACAAACACTGATCCAAAAGAGTTTTTCCTTCCTTGCAAAAAAGACATTGCCGAACCTGTAGTATAGAGAATTTGGAAAGGTGAGGATTGACAGGCTGATCGTCGAACCGCTATATACATGTATCGTTCGCTCGTGAGTTTGTCTTTCTCTATATCGTTGATCTTCCACTAAACTTTCAACCGAAAGATTTGAAAGGTGTTTATGCTATAATCGGATGCGATACGCGATACCGTAGAATCCCGTCATCTATAAAGGAAGACCTGAGACGAATTCCGAATTAACAGGTCTGGATTGGAGTCGGAAGGAAGGCTAGGTGACGCCAAAATTCGACGATGTTCTGACGAGATCTTACTTGGATTATGAGGTGGGCTCGGAAGCCACGGGGGCGAGAGGTATATACAGGACGAATGTGATATATTGTGAGCGATGGAGACGAAGACGAGGATGTGGATTGATGAGGGAGAGCACGATATCTGTTGATCGCAGGACATAAATGACTAAACTAACTCTTACGAGTATGCGTCTCATCTCATATCTCGCCAGTCGAATGGAGCCCCACCTCTAGCTTCTTCAAATCACGTGACTAGAGCATAGCACATTCACTCGATCTCAGCAGTTGGTTTCAGAAAGAATTCACAATCCATACTCTCACAGAAGATAACAGCCCGACTAAAACAAGGCATTCATCGCCTTCTGGCTGACCGTCCAACATCATTTCATGAACACCACTCTCACCTGAAAACTTGCTGCAGACACCCGAGCATCATGTCCGACAGACCCCTCTCCTTACCTATAATCCCGTCCTCACCCTCCCTTCACTCTCACCTCGCAGCCCTCGACCACCTGTCCCTCCAACTCCAGCACCTCACAACTTTCACGACCCGTCCAGCTAGGATACCCCTCGGAACCAAGGCCTCCATGTTGGGTGATATATTACATACAAATGATATTAAAGTGAATATAGGTTGTGGGTATTGGGTAGATATGACCGCCCAGGAAGCTTCGGAATATGTGAAAAGGAGGAAAGATCAGTTATTGGAGGAACACGCTAGGTTGTTAGAGGGTCATAGACGACCCGCTGCTGTGGATAGGCTGGAGAAGAAAGTATCGGACGTGAAAAGTAAAGGTAAGGAAGGGAAGAGGCGATTGGTCGATCCAAAAGTAGGATTTCATCCGGTATTCCACAAGATGCCTGAAACGGATGTTGCTGGATCTTCGAATTCATCTGCTGAAGACGAGGAAGGAAAAGCTATCAATGGAGAAGAAGCTCCTCAAGCACAGGCAAAGCAGATTGAAATACAAACCCTCAGCTCGGAATCATCGAAGACGGATTTGACAAATACATCTACTCAGAATCTTCATTCATCACGCACCGATAGCACGACTCAATCAGTGAGAATCAAGGATTCTGAACAGTCCGTTGGTTCATCTCTACTAGAGTTACTAGATGATAAAGATGGCTCAGTTGGGGCGGTGGGAGTGTCTGGAAACTCATTAGGGGACAGTACGGTGAGTCTGGAATTGTTAGCTTACATATCGGATCATACTGATAACGTCGTCGTAGACGACCAACGAAGAAGGGTTACCAATCCACGAGATCCGCGAAACCCTCTCTGGCGAGACCATTGGTCCACCTCCACCGCCTTCCACCTCAAGTACTGCTCCTGAACAACCAATCGAAGAGATAGAAGATGATTATTTCTCTCCTGAGGCTGTCGCCCGTCGAGCCGCCTTGAGAAGGAGACTGTTCAACGAAGATACCTCAAGTGAAGAGGATGAACCTCCAGTCCAAGCAGCCATCAAGGCTAAGGGTGGTATTATACGTTCATCCAATACCGTGACAGAGACATCTTCCGGTACAGCACAAGCTACTCCACCTTCACCCTCTTCACCTCCAGTGCGAGAACGTAGACCCTCATGCAGCCAACCTCTTCCATCCAAATCCATCCTCAAGCCTTCCAATCCACCCACACTCAAGAAATCAGTAACATTTGATCCATCTCTCCCCTCTCCACCCACTTCACCTGCATCTGATGAATCACTCTCTCAGATGAGCAAGAGGTTCGGGTTTCCCTTACCTCTAGCAGTATCTGACGAGTCTACTTCCAACTCAGGCGAATTCAGTGTCAAGCCAGTTCCCGTTATACCTCCTCCTCGACCGAGGAAGAGGGATGATACTAGTGGTTTTGCAGGGTTCAAAAGAGGTTTCTTAGATGGATCTTCACGTACAATTACTAAACCTCTTCAGGCGGAGTATGATACAGATAAGATGAAGGATTTATTAGATCTGATGGAAAATACAGCACGAAATGCTATTACTCCAGCAGTCACAGAAAATGCTACTTCTTCTTCGGCTTTGACTTCGTCAGATGGTGATAAAGCATTCAACGACCCACCACCTCAATCCAAAATGAAGAAACAAAGTTTATTTTCGCAAAGATTGAGTCAACCTGAAATAGATGCCTCTGCACCTAATATCCAAACGACCTCGACGACCCGAATACCTAATTTACCTAAAGTATCCGAAAGTAAGGGTACCAATACTATCAAACCTGGTGTGATTGAGAAGCCCCCTGTGGTGCAACATGGGGTGAAAGAGAGATTGGATAATTTGAAGATTGTTGAAAGACCAATTTCGAATGGGATCAAAGCTCCGATGAAGAGTGAGATTGATGTCAGTGTGGGAAGAACGAATTATACTACCATTGGGAAGAACAAACATACTAATCAAAGTAAAGTACTCGCAAAAGACAATAACGAAGAAGAAGAAGAAGATGACGAAGATGATGATGACGACGAGTTTAGTGAATATTCCACAGGAGAAGAAGATGAATACGATCTAGATCAAGCGTTATTAGCAAGGGAAGTGGCATTAGAATACCATAAGAGACAAACTTACAAACCTCTGAATCGTGATTTAGATGATCCCCATTTTAACGAATTGCAAGAAGGAGAAGGCGAAGGAGGAGAGGGAGGGGGAGGGGTAATGTTGGGATTACCTAGGATATCTGAATTTGGTGAACCGATGATAATCAATCCTAAACCAGAGGACTTAAGGAGGTTCATCAGAGTGGGTAAATTGGAGAATGGTAATTTGGTTTTAGCTCCGGGTGAAGAATCCCTCGAAACCGACGAGGAAGATCAAGATGAAGAAAATAGAGAAGACGGTGAGGGAAGGAAGGAGAGAAGAGAAAACAGAGAGAATATCAAAAAGAAATTAATGGGATTGGAAATTCCCACTTCCCAATTGATTGAACAAGAACGAACAGATAGGGAAAGAAAGAATGTGGACAAAGGGAAGAAGAAACAATATGAAGATTGGGAAAAATCATTACCACCTATTTTGTCAAGTGACAACTCCAATACTAAAAGTAATGATAATAAGCAAGAGGTAGTTGAAGATGACAAAGATAAGTCGAAGTCCAAACCACCTATAATTCCTTTGGTTCCTGAATCACCAATTATCTCCCCTGATCAATCTGTATCGACACCAACCACCACACCTGGAACAGCAACGAGTGAAGGTGTTAAACCCAAAAAGGTATCTAGGTTCAAAGCTTCTCGAATGGCTAATAACTGACTAATCTTGATTTGCAAGTTGTATCTCTGTATCTTAGTACCTTTGTATTAATAGTCAAAATCGTGAATTATATATATATATATAGTCTATATGCATCCAAAATATGCTAATTGAGGTTCGAGTTACGGTCACATCTATCTCAATGTGCGACTCATATCCTCCTGAGAGAGAACTACTCGAGTAGTGAACTATCTAAGCCACTTGACCTTCCGTGGCAAACAATTTGTCCAAACCTTCTTCCACTGCTGAGATCTTAGTTAAAAGGATCTTGATAGCTTCTGGAACCAGTTCTTCAGGGTTGTATTGACCTGTTGATTCTACGTTGACTATGTATGACGGATGGGTTGGTCAGTATTGCTCAATAAATCAATCGCAATGTTATCCCTCTTTTCAACAGATAACAAGTGATTCGCCTGATGACACTTGATCTTGTTCCTTTCCCTTTCTCCCACCTTCTCTACATCCATTCATCACACTTCACATAGCAGAGAACCCAAAAACCCCACTCACAGATAAAATGATCCCTTATCCTGTTCAACGACACCTTATCGGCGAACTCAGGATGTCTCAACACTTCTCTACTGACCGTATCCTTTCGTGGATTCTTCACTACCACTTGATCATTCTCGATCACAATGACGCCTTCGGGGAAACATTTCTGGAATTTCTGTTGATGTTCTATAGGGATGGGTTCACGTAGTATAATATGTGGTAAAAGTCGATAAGAGGCGGTCGCTACGTTCAAGTGAAATGTAAAGCGTAATCAGTATTTTTGTTCTCTAGTGGTAAGAATTCTGCGAAATTCAACCTTTGATTTGACATTCCAGTTTTTCACAACATTTGTCTGTACATATCCGTACACGAGATAATGAGACGGGATGTACTCACCAACAGGACTAAACTTGGCATGATCCATCCCCACTCCCTTCCTCGCGAAACAGTGCAAATCAATCTGTTGACCCGGTCTCAATTTACACAAGAGTATATCCCTATCTACGGGTTTAGGTTCCTTCCCTTTATATTTCCTTGATTGATCTCCTGATGGTGACCACTTCATCATACCCGTGTACACATTGGAATCGTAATATAGTTTTTTGGGGTCTTTCTCCGATTTGTCTACTCCCGGACGACGGTCGCATCGTACGGAAAGGTCGAAGACTATCGTATCCGTTTCGTGAGGAGCAGAGTGAGGTGATGCTATAACATGAATAGGGTACAAAATAAGCACTCAGATTTATTGAAGATAACAGCGACTGGAATGTGATGATCAAGAATATCCATTTGACACTTACGTCTGTACTTTAACGACCTAGGATCAATTTTCAACGGTACCAACCCAACTCTATGGCATAATACTTCATCTTGCATGATAGATGTGTTGTTCCATACGTATATCTCTTCGATGGCAACGGTAGGGACCTAAAAATCAGCACGGTTTAGTCAGCTCAGTACGGTATTCGCTTTCAAAATAGCTGACACACTCACCTCAGCAATCATCACTCTCCTCAAAGCATTCGCTATAGATGCGTCTACTCCGACTAAGTCAAATTCGATCGTTGAAGGTGTTAAGCGTTGCACAGATGTGATGAGATTCTACGATCAAGGATGATCAGTATTCTTCCGAGCTGATCATCGACTCGTGCCCAAGCAGCTTACCTCTTTGAATTTCTGTAAATTCCATGAATGATCCTCTCCTGGGTAATGTCCTGGAAATTCTGAGCCTGCGACCTATACGATCAAAAGAAGTGATTAGCAGAGATATCATGCGGCGGTGGACCAAACAGTTTTATCGGATCGATGAGATATATCCCAGGATAACATGAATCATCCCGCAATGATAGCTTGATCTCTGCTATTTGTACGTCGAGCAGAAGGATAAGAAGGAATGATCACTTACAGCACCGATTCGCTCAGGGAGAACCTGCACATGCCGTCGAGTATCATCTAGTGAGCGAGGCATTCTGTCTGATAGTAAGTGAGCGGGTTATTGCTTGATTGGATTGTCAGAAGTACCTATTGTCGAAGATAGGAATAGCAATTTTGTTGTGGTAATCCATCCCGTCAAGCACCAGTCAAAAGTCGAAAACATGATGAATTCCAACTTTTGCTTAGATGGAGGTACCATATACAGTCTCATGGCTCCTCGGTTCCTCAGGCACATTTCCGACCACCTGACCTGGTGTTGCATCGTTGTAATAGACTGCGTTTCAGCTGTTTGATTTCTTTGGGGATGTGAGCGGGGGCCCACATGTATTTACCATGAAATAAATGGATAATCCGGTTACTTTGGATGCTGCTTTACGTCCGATTTCATCCTCATCCTCGAAATAATCATCCATCAAATGTACAATAGATCACGTTGAGTGACGGACTTTCGTATCATGAACTGAGATGCCAGTAGTCAGTAGCTAGCTCATACTGCTCAGAGAAACCTAGCCCAGTAGACCGACCATCATGTCATCACCACCCAACCTCCTCTCCAGCCTCGACCTCATACCAGGTCTAAATTCTCCAGCCAATATCGTCTCACCTCATTCATCCCTACCATCCTCACCACCTTTACCAACTCATCATCAACGATCCAAAACCGCTCCACCACCCAACTTCTCACCTGCCTCACATCATAAAGCATTACCTTCATCCTCATCCGCAAAATTAGACGGATCCCCAATCATCGATACAAATTCACCTCATCATAGTCCCCCTTTGGCATCCTCATCAACCGAGACCAGCCCCAATCACGCCTCGTGTTTACGCAGGACACCCTCGTCGTTATCCACTGGATCATCCAACGGACACGGAAGGGAGAAGAAGAGATTGAGATTCACCTCTTTATCTCACAAGCATGCTGGTCCTAGTAAATCTGCTTCGACATCCGCTGCCGGAGATGTCATCTTCCCTGGACGAGCGATGGAGGAAGGTCAATATGCTTCCAAGTCGACTAAAGGTATACCGAGAGATCAAGTGGACTACCTGATGAGTGATCCTGGTACACCCAACTTGTCAGAAACGTAAGTCAGCTATCGGGGTCAATGCGTTATCATAGCTGATAAAACGTGTTCAATACATAGTGCCGATCAGATTCGAAGAACACTCTCACTGGCTTCCCTAGACTCGCTATTACTTCTCTCAACGAACCCTTCGGGCGAAAGAGATAAGTTGATAGCGGAAGTATCGAAAGCAGGTAAAGATCTAGTATGGAGGAGTCAAAATGAGAAGAAATTGTTACCTCGCGATCCTGAGAGAGCAGGTATTCTAGCTTTGAAGAGGGGCCTGCGTAAGTCCTGCTCTACCTCATCTTTCCAACGTCCCACTATAAGCACTTTACTCATAACGCACAAATTGATCGTGTCAGCTAAAAGTATACTTCATTTATAGGATCATTCCTGTTAGCATTCTCCGTTCGAGCAGGTATAAACGTCCTCCTGGCTCTATTCCGAAACCTTCGTAATAAGAAACTACGTCTTGCATTATTTCGACATGCCATATTCGGTCAAGAACCCTTCAGGTTCGGTGCAATGCTGGGAACGTTCACTTTCCTCAATACTCTTACCTTACACATGTTGAGATTAGCTCCTCCAATAGGATATTATAGGAGAAGGTTGAAACATGGTCTGTTCAATAGACCGACTTTCGGGCCGCCTGAAAGAGAGGGAGATGAAGGTGAGAGAAGGTGGCAGGCGGCTGTTGCTGGTGCGGTGGGTAGTTTGGGGTTGTTATGGGAAAGTCAAAGTAGGAGAACAGGCGTGGCTCAACAGTGAGTTGACTCTTTTCCAAATATTCAAGAGAAGGGGGTTAACTCAAGGGATATTTTAGAATGTTCGTTAGAGGACTTCAAGCTTCTTATAATCAGTATACACCCCGATTAGGAATACATATACCTCATGGCGATTTATTGGTATTTGGAGCTTGTTGTGGTCAGATCATGTTTGCGTGGTTATGTAGTCCAGAGACTATACCGAGGGAATATAGTGCATGGTGAGCTGACCTGTTCCTTGATGTCCGAATCTAAGCTGACACGATGTCGCGCAGGATCTTACAAGCCTCGAGAGTACCGGGATTCGCAGTCAATGCCAATCGGACATTGGTAAGGCAGAAGATCATCGAGCCGGTACAGGTCAAGAAGGCTTTGGAGCACAAGGTGAGCTCTTTACAACGCTTCACACCGTCTAGCGTGTGTAACAAAAGCTGACTAGGGACGCTTGTCAGGCCATCACACCGACGAATCGAAAAGCCCTTGAACAGATGCTTATCAAGCTGAAAGAAGGTTGGAAACCGTCTGTCGTACCCTGGTGAGCTTGCCACTGGCTTTGTATCATGTACCAATGAAGGTCAGAATAGCTGACGATGTCTTTCAGTGAAATGGTGCATCCATGGGTTGATAGTTGTCCCGAAACAAACCTGCGACGATTCTTCGCTGTTTTCGTTAGTAGCCTGTTTAGCTCGGCCCAAAAGCGTTTTTACTAACGCAATAGTTCTTGCTTAGCGATTCATGCTTCCGGTTTACTCTGCCTTGCATCTCATCCCGATGCTTGTCCTCCGCCGTCATCATGTCCAAAGAGATCCACTGAAGATGTTAGCAAGGGTCGTATGGGGTATAACGAGGAGTTGTTCGTTCTTGGGTGTATTCGTGTTCATCTATCAGAGTGAGTTAGCAAGCATGCTCCCATTGACATACAAAGCCATCATCCATCACATCGTTACTGATCAGCTATCTGGTTTCATGTAGCTTTGTTTTGTTTACGTATACAATCGGTCGAACAAGGTTGGGGGACCAACTTTTTACGAAATGCCTTGAAGAGAAAGGAGACTTTCTGGTTGATGGGATTTAGTACTTGTCTGTCATTGCTTGTTGAAGAGAAGGTGAGTTGTCATCACTGTACAAAGTGTTCCATTATTACGATGTCTTGGAATGTTCACTGATCTTGCCTCTTGGTCTATTCGTGAATGTAGAAACGTCGTGCAGAGTTAGGTGAGCTAATTTCATCTGGCTGACGGTTCCGAACACTAATGACAGCTTACTTGAATTGCGTTTCTTATACAGCGATGTATGTCCTACCTCGTGCACTCGAATCAGCTTGGTCCAGTGCCAGAAAGAGAGCTTGGGTACCTATCGTACCATTTGGCGAAACGATCTTGGGGGCCGTGGCAATGGGTATGGTAATGGATGCTTATAAGGTTAGCTTGTCGTTTTTCCTGAAATAAGGTATGAAGCTGAAGTTTCATATGATATAGCACCAACCTGATGCTTTGAGTGGGATAGTTAGGAGGTTACTGTTCCAGCTTGTTGGACCTGTGTAAATGGCGAAAGAATACCTTCAAGAGTATTCAAATTCATTCGATGGCGATGGATCTGTGTATGGTTGTCAAGATTGTGAGAATGGAGAGCTCCTTGCAAAATGCCTGATCGATATTGGAGCGGTATACTGGGATCATGTAATATATAACATACAGCACTTCGAGTTCATCGGACAGATGGAGAAGGCACTGTGTCGACCTTGTGTATAATCCTGCGGTCATGAGATTTTTAAAAATCTTATACATTGTACAGTACAATCAATTGTAAAATGTATATTTACCAAAAGTTGCGCCTAGCGATCGTCCCGATCGTTAAATGCTAAATGATAAGATAAAAGGTAGAACGTACATTTCATAAACATGCAATATTATTGAAAATCTACCATGCTGGAATGGAAAATAGATATAAAATCTATATGTATTTCCCCTAATATCGAAGAAACCAAAATATCCAATTATCTGATGAATCGATGATCCAATCTCATGTTTACCGTTATCAATGTTCGTTGCAATACCTAAGTGAATCCCCTGATACCCAATACCCTCCTTACGTCATTAACGAATCTCAAACTGTCCAAGACCGGTATAGATTGAAGGAGAGCTTCATCATTCGGATCGGAAGTCCATCCTTCGATGGGTAGAGCGTTGGCTATAAGTGATCCACAAGGACAACTTAGCATGTGTTCGTATATGGGTAGATCAAACTCCATTTCATCCATTTTGATTCGATGTGGATTACAGTTCCCTTATGTCTCCCAAACTCATACTCAAATACCAAACCCAAACTCATACTGAGAACTCACCTTTATTCCAATTATAGCTTACCGGACTATTATCCATGAAACACACTCTGCTCAGATCCTTCTCCACCAACGCCAGATCCTTGATATAACTCCCATTAGGTTGTAAGTGACATGATTCCCTATATAATCTCTTGGCGAACAGGTTCCGACCTGCATCCAACCATTCGATGACGGGGTCGGCATACTCTGGCATGGAGGCTGTGAAGATGACGAGGGTGTACCATGATGCGACCTATGAATAGGAAAAAGATATCAGTATAAGTCAACAAGTCGACGAATTCAGCATAAGTTTGAACTGAACAGAGGATGATCGTTTATTATAAAAGCTTGAGGATGTTAGGGTATAATAGTGGATAAACAGAAATGATGAATGTGAAAAGAGAATGAACTTCAATAATACTAACCTTTTTCAAAAAATGATCCACATAAGGTCTTTTATAAACATGATACATTGTTGATCTCCCATTCAACACGACTTCGACCGAATGTCCTTCCCTACTTCCAACACCTTTAGATCTATTCTTGCTATTCGTACTCATCAATCCACTCAAGCTCAAACCCAATATCCCTCCTCCGCCTGACGAACCGGCATTGATCGACAGTGGACGCGAAGTGGAATGAATAAGTGTCTCGTCAAGATCTAGGATAAGTGTTTTCTGGAGGTGGAACGGTGTAGTGATATGCCGAGGTATCTTCATACCATTCCCATGTGCGTTGGTAGTCGACAACAACGACGAAGAAGTAGAAGAAGAAGTGGAAGTGGGATTGATGTTCTTGGTGCGAAAGATGATTGAATCATTCTTACTTATTGGTGCGGGTACGCTCGGATCAAGGATCGAGGTCGATATTGGATTAGCCAGTATACCTGATTTTCTCACTTTCTCTGGTTTCGGTTTCACCTGTCCTTGCTGTTCTTTCCCTTGGTCGTTTCTAGTGACGATCTTGGGTGTAGGATTCGAAAGTATAGAGGTGGGAGGTGATATCAAAGGTTTTTGTAAATTCGTTATACTCTGTCTATGATGCGGTGGTAACGGGTTTTCACTATCTATCGATGTATCGTTGTTGGAAGGAGTGGTATTCGGCGCAGACTTTAAACGGAATGTGAAATTTTTGGGATTCCTATCCTCATTTTCTTTCTCTTCAAGATGATTGTGATCATTGATCGTTGTAATTGCAAAATCATCTTCTGAAGGAGGTGGTTTATCCAAAGAAGGTTGATCGGATGGTGCTCTAGTGACCAATGGATCTATCCAATCTTCTTCACCTTCTCCTTCTCCTTCTTCTTGTTCCGTTTCATTCTCATTGGTTTCTAATAAATCACGTTCAATCTCACTACTTGATCCTTCCTGTTCGACTTCACCTTCGAGTTTACCAACTTGGTTATCTGGTACGGGGACACTCGGACTAGATATTCCAGCAGAAACCATCAGACTTTCCCCTAGTTCCCTCAAACCATCCGCCGTCGTCTTGTTCCTCTTAGACCTAGACCGACTCCTACTCCTCCCCGATCTGGTCTCACCCACCAAACTCCTCCAAAACGCTAACAATATCGACCATAGTACCAGAGCTATGCGGAGGATTAATGGAGTAGTTGGAGGAGGAACCTTGATAGATGAATAGGTGGTAACTACCTTTTTACGTCTGCCGTTCACAGATCCGACTCCATTTCTGGTGGGATTACCATTGGAGGAGGTCTTGTGCCGCCTCTTGGATCGAGGAGTGGGAGGGAGGTTGTATAACCTGGGTGTGGATAGGGGACCAACACCGGTAATTGAGCTAGAACTGCCAGGTGGAGTGACTGTTCTATTCAACGATGGTTTCGAAGATGAAGAGGAGGAGGAGGAGGAGGATGAAGGAAAGGATATGAAAGATGAGAGGTAGTAGTCTAGTCGACTTAGGGTATTCATCTGCATTGTCGTTATAGACATTGTCATTAGATCATGTCAGCAAATGGCGACGTAGATAGCATAGAGACGAAGTCAACGAGATAAATGAGTATTGCGGATGGGATAGAAGAAAGATGAAGGAAGAAGACGGCTTCTCTCACCTTGATCGTTATTTTATATATGCTATATCATGGTCTAGTACAAGTCATGCAGTAGTGTTCGAGTAAGGCAGGTCGTAGGTAAGGGCTGAACTATATCCGAAAGATATAAGGATTTGTACTGGTATTATCGATGATTAAAGTTGGGCCGAGTCTACGTACTCGCGATGAGTACGATAGATGATGGCCGATGGAGGTCGGCGTGAGGAGGATCACTGTGATGCCCAAGTGTATAGTATGATGTTTCTGTATACTGACATTGTTGTAGTCATTTGTCTCTGTCTTCTTGGTTCATTCGATTTCCCGGAACAACGCGATGACTGATACCTGCACAACGATACACACAACTGCATATAACCGGAACTTTACTCGAGTATCCTGAAATGTGCTAATCGCCCCACTCTGTATAATCGTGGGGACAAACCCCATACAAATGCCAAATGCTAGTCTACAACTACATCAACCTCAGTACGGTGCATTGATTCAGCTTGACGCCAATGCTTATATGCAACCGCATCACATCATATCATATCCATATACATCTCACAAGCATATACAAATAAGATAAGATGTTATATTCATTCATTTATGTTTATACGATTTCTTCCTATATAGTCTGACCAAAAATTAGATATGAAAGGTATGATTTCACTCTGACAGATCGTTACTTCTTCATGTCATCTCTCCAAGATAGATCCGAAATGAAAATCATGAAAGAGATAGAGATGAGCAAGCTAGATACATCAACAGTGAAATCACCTTTCACCTTTGAAGGGGGAAAAGAGGCGAGAGGCGGACGAGTTGTGAATGAACAGATATGATCTGGGGTTTTAGGGTGTTTTTGCTGTTGGAAAGAAAGACGGACGACAGGAAATTGAGGAGACGGGCGAAATGACAAAGAGAAACAATGATTTTTTAAACAAGTCGATACTGGAGGGGAAGCTGACGATATGAGGATTGCACTTAAGCAGCCTCGGCACCATCTTGGTTTTGATTGACTCCTATTGAATTTGCGACATCTCGTCAGCACAACGTTACCATAAATTACAAAGTGCGGGAAGTTTGATACTCACGTCGCTCTTTTTCAGACTCGAGTTGAGAGTAGAGGAGCATCAAGGCTCTCTCGGTAGATTCGGGAGTACCTTGAATGGTGAACATCCTCTCGCCGGTCTCATCGTGGGGGACTTTAGCGATGGAGATTCTCGAACCGGAAAGTCGTCTGATCTCAGTGATCTTAGCACCACCTCGACCACTGTACATGGGTGAGAAATGAGATTAGCATGAATACTTCAGATTGAGTGAGCCACAATATAACTTACATGATACAACCGACCATATCACTAGGGATAGAGATGTTTTGAGTTCTGAGGTTAGGATCATTGAGGTTGATTGGAGGGTTCTCGGATTGTCTTCTGTCGGCTAACGCGGCTCCAACTCCAGCTCCAGCTGCACCAGAGATGGAAGCTCGGGGAACGGCCGAACCTCTTCTCTCACCAGTAGGGAAGGGGTTACCGAAACCGGCAGCAACCGAGGTCCTTCTAATTCCTCCAGTGGGGCCAGTAACAGCTTGAGCACCTAATCCACCAGCTAATACACCGGCATCACCAGCCGCACCAGGGTGGTAGAGGACGGTACCGGCTCTTCTATCGAAATCCTCTTGAAGGCATTTAGCAATTTCAGCTACAGCAGTTTTGATAGCATCTACTGATCCTTGAACTTCTACTACCCTTTCGGTAGATTGGGGTAACATCTCTTTAGAAGCTACCATCCTTGCTCCAGACAGATCCTGGATCTGCTTGATCTTGAGACCTGATCGTCCGATAACGGTACCCATCAAATTGTGAGAGATGAGCAATCGAATAGAAGTGAATGATCCAACGGGTGGAGGAGGTAGGGAAGAGTCCGAGAGGGGAGTTTCAAGAAGAAGTCTAGCTACTTCTGCATAAGCTGAAGAGACAGATTCGAGATCACCCGAAACGGAGAATACACGATCTTGTACACCTGGTACAACTTTTGAAACTCCAGCTTTAACACCGGTCAAATTTCTAATATGAGCGATGGTAGCTCCGGCTTTACCAATGATGATACCTGCTTCCTTGGTAGAGACCAATGATCGAAGTGAGAGGGGGTGTTCACCATTCTCGTTGGTACCGTTGGCATTGGCGCCGGTAGTAGGGGAAGCGGCAGAGGGGACGGTAGCCTCTTGAGAGGTCTTAGGGGAGACTTGATCTTTGATAGGTGTAAGGAGAGGGATGACGGGTTCGTCGACAATATAGTTCGGGAGAGAACGAGAATGCACGGAATTGAGTCAGCACAGGCATATTAGAGGATGTTACAGGTTGATCATACAGCAGAGGGAGATGAAAGAGGAAGTGAAGACAGGAGGGAGATTGGATATGAAGATGGAAGGCGGACAGCAAGATGAGACGAGATGACGAGTGGTTGTTGCAGCTGGTACTTACCAGGAGCGATTTCAGCCATTATGAATCGAAGGAAATAAGGTTAAAAGAGACTGAGACGAGTCGAGGAGAGGTTGGGTTGGGATGTAGGATGGAAGAAAGAGGTCGAGGAGCGGAGTCGAGTTGGGGGAAGGTGAGGTGAGGTTGAGCGTGTAGGTGAAGGTGAGTGAGCAGGTGGCGAAGAGAAGGTAGATGATGAGGTGAAGAAAGGAAAGGAGGGAGAAGGGGGATGAGAAGGATCAAAGGTGAATAGTACACAGTACGAGTAGTGAGACAGTGCGGTGTGTGCTTTGTGGGTGTGTGCGCTTGACAATTTAGAGTGGAGTGGAGTAAAGTGGCAATGTCCGCGAGTGGCAAATTTCAAATCACCTCACCATCCACTCGTACCATTCACCGGAGCTTATGTCTCACTTTCACAGTAAACCTGAGAGGCATGACTACCAGACTAACAGATAGCCATTGCGTCTTCGCCTGGTATACTACATGTGATGGCCGTATGCGTGTACTCACTACCAAGCGCAGAGTAAATGATCGACACGAACGTCACTTGCCTGATTCGGAAATATAACCTCGTCGCATTGATTCAGTATCAACAGGATTAAAAGGGATACTGAGGTCGGTTTTACGACCCCGAACCGAGAGCAAGCTGAACATGAATCTTTGACCATGCCTGAGACAACGATAAAATGACGGCAGCTGGAGGCAGCCTGCTGTTGTACTTATTGGCAGGCGATGCTGCTTCGAACCAGGTACCACGACTATAGTATAAGGACATGATAGTACGTCAAAGGGAAACATAGACTTTCGTATGAGTCCAAATGACTCTACCCATGGCCATCATCCTTGTCTACTGGGTCATTAGAATACTGCCGAGTCACTCGACCACCGAGTCATGGCTAGGTAGGTAGGTTCTTAGCTTAGGTCGGTGGGTGCATGCGCAAAGAGTAATTTAACCGAATACAGCCGGTTAATCCGGTTCTGCGCCACTAAAGATATCGCTGACGCAAGAATGAAAGAATCATCGTGCCCCTTTGTCACTACATTTGACTTGGCTCATTCCCAAGTAAAGTAAGTCAAGATGCAACATGGTCGTAGATGTAAGGCGAAGACATCTAATGAATATGCACTGTGCCCGTACAAAAATATCTATGGAAAGGAAATGGAATAAGAACAACAATATGAATTTCGAGGGACGAGCCAAAGTTCGATACAAAAGGATGGAAATTGATACAAGGGCAAAATATGAGTTAAGCTGATGGTAAGGGTGATGAACGAGAGGACCATTCTAAACCGAAGTAGTCAATCCCGATCCTATATCTACTCCTGCTTGACCAGGAGATACACCATCGTCTCCACCATTATCACCTATCTTACTCTCTTCTTCCTTTTTCATCTGCTCAATCTCTTCCGCAGTCAAGAACCGACCTCCTTTACCCCTTGGTCGCGAACAGGCATGACGATGTCTCGATTCGTGCAAGTATGGCTAAGACGCGCATCAGTCAATCGTATTAGCTTTGCTTGTGATGATGATAACAATATCGATGATGATCATCTCACCTTTCTAGATCTGACCAACCTATTCAACTCTTCCAGCCTCGCTCTCGCCAATCGTCTTTTCAATATTCGATGATACTGCTTCGCATTGACATATAAAGGTTCTTCATTATCCACCTCCCCATCGACTTCTAATGGTTCCTCGCCATCATAATTCCCATGAGTGAGGTCATCTTGATTTTCATGTTCATTTTCATTCTCGATTTTAACCAATTCATCATCCTCGTTATGAAGCCCATGTCCATTTTGGTGTATACCTCCGTCGTCGTCATCATCATCATCATCCTGTAGATAATCTTCACCAAATGAGGCGGGATGAGCTTGACCCCCATGTGCATTTCCATGGGAGTGCGCATGATGATGGTCATGATAAGTGGATGGACCAGGTTGACTGAGATCTAAATCCAAAAAGGACGAAGTGGGATCATCGCCATCGGGAGTGCCTCCAGGAAATGGAGAAGAGTTGGTAAAATTGGGTGGAATAAGTTGATGAGGGTAATGATGTCGTGAAGAAAAGGATGATGTGGATGGTGTATTGGATGTTTGAGGTGGTGTAGGGAAACTATAATTTCCTAGACCTATTGCAAAATCAGAACGATTAATTAGCTTGAGATCTGACACGTCAGAAACTTTGAGATCGGGAGATATCACATTGTTCTTGGAGTGTGGTCGATGTAGATATGAAGAACAAAAACTTTGTTGTGGACATTGTAGACTCACCACCATTCTTCAGATCGAACCCTCCGTCATAACCCGTCGAGAAACTCGGATCAGAGAAAGTCGGACTAGGTGGATACGATCCGCCACCATTTGGTAATAAGGAGAACAAAGGTAATGTGGTGCTCATTGTGTATACGCTGTATGTATTCTTCGGGTCACCGATGTGTGAGGACGATGATGATGCTGATGTAGAACCGAAAAGGTCGGAAATATCTGGTGATGAGTGGTTATTTGTTTTGTTGGTATCACTGAGAAAGAGGTATCGATAAGATAAAATCGACGGAGGTGGCCAATTATCGAGTATCGATGTGAATGGTATATCTATCTACGATGGCAAGCTGATGATGATTGGGTATTGATACGATGATTGTGATATGTTGATTATGGTTATATAAATATAACTGTGATTGCTCCTCCTTTCCTTTCCTTTCCAAATGGCAATAAGCGAGCTTAACACGCTAGTACCCCCAGTGACCGTTGATGATGCTTTCTCGCTCTTCGTCCGAAAAAAAACTGAGATTTAGAGATGAAAACAAGAAAACCTCGGATGGAACCGGCCGGCCACGTGCGAGTCAATCTCCTTGATCCGGAACTATATCTGCCACATTGTGATATACCGACGGTGTTATATCTCTCTCATTCTGTGTGGTAAGGGAGCTGGCCGTTCCGTGAGAGGGTGAGATGGTGAGATGGTGAGATGGTGAGATTGGCTGTAGACTGTAAGTAAGCTACTCACTCACTCAGACAAAGTAGACGACGTCAAGACCGCTATAGGTATCATCATCTTTAACCTCTATCCTCCTATACTCCCCACTCATTCATATCAATTCAGCAAAAATGGCTTCCGCAATGAGGTCTGTCCTCTCAAGAGGTTACGCAACCGCTTCAGCTGTCAAGGTGGGTATCCTCATATTGGCCCAAATCTTTCGGCCGTGGAGACTGTCATGATGTTCACTATATCGACAATATCAATATCATCATCATCAATTGACGATAATAGCTATAACATGCGAGGTGCTGATTGACCTTTTGATTTTTTATCGTCACAATAGGCTCCTATCCAACTCAACTCCCTCACTGGTACTTATGCCACCTCGACTTACCTCGCTGCTTTGAAGAAGTCTCCCAAGGATTTGGAAAGTTTAGCAAAGGATATTGAAGCTTTCGACAAGAAGATCAAGGAAGATGCCAAGGTATCTGCTTTCATCCGTGAGTGACACTTCTCTACACTACACGTCCTTCTACTCTATCAGAATGTAATCAAAGAAGAACACTTGATATGTGTTTTTTAAATCGTTATACAACTATATAAACTATGTCTGTATCAGACTGAATAGTATATTAATCTCTTTCTCTTTCTCTTTCTCTCAAACAGAAAACCCCACCCTCTCAGCATCCGAACGAACCAAAGCCCTCTCCTCAGTCGTTCCCTCCGGCTCTTCCCCTATCCTCCTCAACCTCCTTACCGTTTTATCCGAGAACGGTCGACTCTCATCCGCCCCCAAGGTATTCGCGGATTTCGGTTCTCTCATCTCTGCTTACCGTGGTGAACTCGAGGTTGTCGTCACCTCTGCTGAACCATTAGATAACAAGGCGCTCAACAGGATTGACAAGGCTTTGCAAGGTACGGAGATCGCTAAGGGAAAGACTTTGAAAGTTGTTAACCGGGTGAGTATATGATTCAAGGTGGTTTTGACATCGAGAGATGAGAGATGGGTTGCAGAGGGATAGTCTATACTTTGACCGGATAGATGATCATATGGGGAAGAGTTCATTTTAGTGATATCATTTCGGAATGTGGAGATCGGCACGATACCTGGGTTATTAGTCCTAATTTGCTTACTGACGTTCACATCGTCCGCAGGTCAACCCATCAGTCATCGGTGGTCTCCTCGTTGACTTCGGAGACAAATCAATCGATCTCTCAGCTTCTTCCAAAGTCAACAGATTCAACACTGCTCTTACCCGTGAGTAACATGAAGTATCTCTTCGTATAGGAACATGCTGATATATCGTTGTGTTTTAATGTATACAGAAGGTGTATAAGTCAAATATCTTGATCGATTCCGATTCAGTCGAATAGATAGTAGTTGATGGATGGAGGATACACAAACAAAAGAATGACAATGAAATGAATTGCATTTGCTCGGCTTGTCACGACATCGTCGTCATACCTGGTGGCATGTGAAGTGAGCTGAACCGGAAGAAGCAGAGGAAATGAATCAATAGCACTAAATGGGGTGGTCAGATGTTGCACACCGTCTTGTGCTTCTGGTGTGAGGCTGAGAGCATAATCTGTTGCAACTCATCTGCCGATCGGATCGGTATATGCTACAAAGAAGGGTGCTGACGCATTCATCAATCACTGTTCCCCTTCTTTTGTTCTGGTTCAAAGGGAGGGAAGGTTATGTTTGTCTTGTTCTTTGAACAAAATATATAGCATCGATATCACACGCATCTATCTCTCCCTCTCCATATATTGGTCATACATCCTCCCATAAGATCGTTCTCATTTACAACTTGTAACAGACAGTCGAAGCATAAATTCAAGGGGACACTTATTTGTGCGGGATCTATTTTACCCCCATCAACAGTTCCAGCAAGTTTAATTTTGGAACAGAAACACCAATTCAGTTTGTCACATCAAGTTGAGCTGTCCTATCCATCCATCTACAGTATTCATACAATATCCTTTCTCCTTCACACGCCCTCTTCCTCTCGACCTCTCAACTTGACCCATCAGCCATATTCCCCTTCTACTTCTGTCCACTATTTCTGCTGCACGACAAGGACTGTATTCCGACAATCGCAGTTTCGGCCCAATTACGTCAAATATTCAACCATTGAGTTGATTCGTTAGATTCAGTCAATCGTTTACCGATTTAATTGGCAAAGGCTTGTTCAATTTTGCATATCCCACCATATCCCTCTTTTACGCTCCTCATAAACTCCAAATTCCTTGCATTTGCCACCCACATCTTGCCCCCTCCGCCCTCCATTTACGATGCCCTCTTCAAACTCTCGTCCCCGACCGAAGTTGCCCGGTCGATCTTATTCCAACCTTCACGACGACCCGCCATCAGACGCGACCAAGGCGGACGACGATGCTGTCGACGACGTCTATCGGGAGGTCAATTCCACCGGTTCGCTACAGGCAGCAGCGAAGAAATTAGAACAATACGCTAGGTTCGCCAATGATCCTGAAGAGTCGGGATACCTCGAACAACATGACATTCAAGAAGATGTAATCATGACTGATGAAGATACAGATGACGAATTATCTCCCGTATCTCCCGGTAAGCAGAATAGTAAAGGGGAGGTGGTCCATTTACAGGAGGTTGTAGATGGTTTGTGGATTGGAGATTTAGTGGCTGCTATGGATACTGAGGGATTGCAGCAAAGGGGTATAGTAAGTTCCTCAACCACTTATAAGCTTGTTTTCCTTTGTCTCTCAATCAGCTAACTAATTTTCGCCGTCACTGTGCTAGACCAACATTCTATCCCTTCTCAGACCAGCATTACAGTTCTCCTCTGAATTCTCTGTATACCCATTAGAGATTGACGATTCTGCAGATACGGATATCCTCACCCACTTACCATCGTGTGTGGCTTGGATCCAGTCGATCCTCCAGCTAAGAGAGAAATATGAAGCTACGAATGGAAATGAAGAAGTTCAGATAGAGAGAGTTCCGATAATATCTAAATTGGCTGGCGAGCCAAAGAACGGCGGTGTGTTGGTACATTGTCAAGCTGGAATGAGTAGGAGTGCGACTGTGGTGGCGGCGTTCTTGATGAGGGAATATGATTTGGATCCTGTACAGGCTGTGGTGGCATTGAGGGAGAAACGACCTGTGGTAGAGTGAGTGATGATTTCCACGTTCATGTTTTCCTTGTGCTAAATCCACGTACATCATTTACAGCCCTTCTGAGACTTTCTGGCATCAGCTTGGATTGTTCTACAATGCCGATGGCAGAGTTTCTCTCAAAGACAAATCTACAAGAAGGTTCTATATGGAAAGGACAGCATCTCAATTTATGAGTAAGTGATCTTCACCTGCGTAACCATAAATCAATTTGTCAAGCTGATTTGTCATACGCAGATGGAGATGGAGGTGCGCCTGTCATCGATCAAATGGCCAAATACCCCTTGACACCCTCCCCTTCCAATCCACCTACACCTATGGGAGGCCACGGTCGACGCAAAATCCGATGTAAGATGTGTCGAAGACAGTTGGCAGTAAGAGAACATATGATGGACCACATATTGGATCAACAACCCATTTCCAGACCTAGAACCCCATCCAATGTTACTCTACCTTCACCCAAACTGTCTACAAGCTCCAACTTCGCCCCTGCCAGTGGGTCAGCAGCTAAAGAGAGAGAACGAAGAGCCAGTGTTGTTAGTGATGTCATAAATCCCTTGACTGGTCTACCAGGTAGGAGGGCAAGTCATACTTCCATTTCTAGTTTGTCGGCGTTACAAACCACCTCGTTGGACAGCTCTTCGAAAGATAGTCAATCTTCACAACCTTCTCCAGGAGTTGGTATCCCCCTACCTAGGAAATCATCTACTCCCGGACTGACATTGACAGCTTCATCGCCTGAAACAGGTAATCATTCGAAACTTTCTGGTGAGAAGGAACATATGCCAAGTATAATAGGTAAATTGGAGAATAACTCTTCACCGAAATTAGTTTCTTCTTCGCCTAAACCAATTTCAAATGCACCATCACCTTCTCTTGACAACCAGCCTCCCGCTAGTGGTGGAAGGGTATTTCAATCTGCTGAACAGTTGAATTCAAGATTACCTCCTCAGTTATTGGCTTTACGTATGGCGGGAAGTACACCGACAAGTCAATTATCTTCACCTATCGGAAGTTCACCTACATCTTCACCTGAGAAAGAACATCATACTATATCGCAACAGAGCTACCCTCCCTCGCAATCTCAGAATGTTACGAACGCAGCTAGAAGGATGAGCATGTTGGCTATGACTCCCAATACACCTGATGGACTTGAGAGAAGAGGTAGTATCTCTGATGTTCAGGGTGGAAGTGGGAGCGGAGGATATCCTATATTGGTTAATAATAAATGTTCGGGTTATTTCGTCGAACCTGTAAGTGATGCTCGCAAACACTCATGAAATGAACGCTGACAGGTGGGTAACCTATCTTCGTGTATCGCTAGCTCACATGGATGGAACCGGTGTTGCAGAATGGAGATATAGCAGGAAAGTTGATTTGCCCAAACGAAAAATGCGGTGTGAAAATCGGTAATTTCGATTGGGCCGGTGTTCAATGTGGTTGTAAAGAATGGGTGACACCTGTGAGTTATCGGAGGATTTTCTGATAGGTGATGATATTTAGTGGCTGACGCACTTGTTGGATGGGATATAGGGGTTCTGTATTCATCGAAGTAAGGTTGATGAAGTTTGGTAGATTGTCCTTACCATGGATTCTTTCTTGTGAAGATCTCAATTTCCATTCTCAATTCATTCTTCCTATTTTCTTTTTCTGTTCTTGCATATACATAAGCACAAATCAGTTCATTTGCATATATTTCCAGTTTCACCAGCATCATCTTCAGATTATATACACGTAGCATCGAAGGCAATTCCGAATGTAACGCCAGGACATTCTCCTTACTCCTCGATTTCACATCTATCAAATGATATGTATATAGTCATATTCATGTGCAAAATCTCGATCATATTCACATGCATGCTTTTCAGCGTCTTCACATGACAACCAAGCGAACTAATGCACCTGTTCTCATAGATTGATGTGGCCAAGTGGCAGACCAGTGTGGCTTGTCATTCTGGAATGAAACTCAATGTCCACCATAACTTATCTATTTGGTCCTGCGTTTCTTTCCAGGTGACGCAGATATGAAAACTCACAGCCTTTCTCTGAGATCTAATATTTTAGAAATTGATACATTCCAATGTCCGAAGAGCACAGTGTGTGGTAAGTGTATGTGCGGGGAGTATCACCTTGGACATGAAATCAAAGATTACTCCATCCAAATTTCAGAAGGACAGTATACCAGTTCGGTTTAAACTCTAAGTTACTTGGTGACACTCCACCATTGTACTCACACTCACTGTACTGCATTGTGACACTGCCGTCAAACGCAACCAGAACAGTGCTGATTGGATTGATTGTAGGTGCTCCCGAGCATTCTCAGAGAACAGCCAAAGGGAAATAGAAAGTCTCTCTCTCCTCGAATCGTCAAGATCAAGATGCAACTACCCCTCCACACGCTATTCACCATCCTCCTATTCCTCACTCTTCAATCTCCCATATCAGCCTTCTTAAACCTATCTTTCCTATCCCCATCTCCACGAGCTATCGGAACATCCTTCAAAGCCGACAAACCATCACTGCCCAAGCGACATCTATCTTCTTCGAGGAGGATATCAAAGCCTAAGAGGTTCGGTTATTTCTCATTTTCGAGACATCCTAAATCTCTGCCCGATTGGGATCCTCTGGAGGGTGTCGAGGGAGTATTGATACATCGTGGAATACCCTATCAGGCAGTGACTGCCCTAAAGGCTGAGTCCATGGCTATCGACCGACATCCCAACGATGATGCTGCTGAACATGAAGACAAGGAGGGAGAGCTAGAAGAAAGGGATGATGATGATGATGACGATGCTGAGGAATTTATGTTGGAAGATTGTGAGAAACGACAAGAGAATATCAATCTGGGTACGATCCCACAGGAAGAGCTCAACTTGGCGCAATCCCAGGAAGGTATAGAAAACAATGATCAGTTGAATGTTGATGACTCGACTGACGAAGGGATTACGAGGAAACATAACGATAAGATCTTATGGTCAGGTTTAGAGTCATTGTTACCGCTCGAAAAGGGGATACTGAAGAAGAGACATAGTTTTCAGTCTGGTGGGGGACGTAATTACCATCTGGGGGATGAAGGGGATGAGGGAGATTATGGTTCGGGAAGGGGGAGAAAAGGGTATGGCAAACACGCGAACGAATATGATGGTGGAGGAGGGAGCGGTAGAGGTAGACATTCTAGCCAAGATCAAGGAGGATGGAACGATTCACCTCAATCTCATCGTGGAGGGAATATGAACGGTAAAGGTCGACCTAGCTCTGGTGGATGGCATAGAGGTGGTTCAGGTGGGGGTGGGGATGGAAAATACCAAGAAGATTGGGAAAGACCTTATTCATCCTCATCGAATAACCATCATGGTTATGGCTCAGGAAGAAACGACGATGATGGAAACGAAGGATGGCATCACGGTGATGGTTCAGGCTCAAAAGGAAACGGAAACGGAAATGGGAAATGGGATGATGGACAATATCATACTTGGAAATACAATTCGAATACAGATTCAGATTGGAATCATCATCCTTCTTCCTCGGACTGGAACGATCATCCATGGCATTCACCATCTAATCCCAAGGCCGAATCCGACCATGGGTTTTCCAGTCAATCCTCTTCGAATGATCATCGTTCAGATTGTATGAACCTTGCCAACTTTTACAAATTAGCTCAGCAGAATGGAGGAGAGTGGCTCAGACACAATGGATGGTCTAGCACCGCCACCAACGGAGATGAAGTGGGAGATTGCTGTGAATGGTATGGCGTGACTTGCGATCCGATATCCAGGAGAGTTACTGCGTTGAACTTGAGAAGGAATGGGCTGGAAGGTAATTTGGCCAGGAGTCTTTTCAATTTGGATGCGTTAATGAGACTGTGAGTGTATTTTATCTCAGTGTATTCGAAAGCTGCAAAGAATCATCGCCTGGACTAACAGTCATGTTTTTTTTTTCGTTTACTCCTCTAGCGATCTATCCCAAAATACGCTCTCAACCCTTCCAGACAAGTTTGATTCCTTACCCCGACTTACCCATATGAACATCTCATCCTCTTCTATACCATCTTCCATCCCTAGCTCGATATCAACTTCGGCGTCATTGATCAACCTGGATCTGTCGAATAACGAATTAGTCGGCAACGTTCATTTATCTGCATCGATGTTGAAATCGGTCGATCTGTCAAATAACAGATTGACCAGTTTCTCAATAAGCCCAAATGGGATGAATACTCTAAGTAAAGTCGTATTGAGTAATAATGAGTTCAGAGGTGAATTACCCGATTTAAGTGGGCTGAGGAGTTTACAGAGTTTGGATCTCTCCTACAACAAGTGAGTTAGCTTTGTATCCCAATCGCATTTCGATGCTATACCGGGCAAAGGCTGATAATGGTCACATGGTATTGCGAATTTCCAGCTTGTAAGTACAGAACTCTACTGAATAAATACCCATCCAAACTGTGAACGCACAACAAGTCCGGTAAGATTATTGTTGGCCACTAACGTTTCATTCTTCCCCTCGTCTAGTACTGGACCGCTATTCGATATATCCAACCTTACCAACCTAACAAGATTAGACGTTCGTTCGAACCAATTGACAGGTGAGTCTAGTCTTAACAATGTCGCTTTCCCTCCTCAATCAGTAATATCTTTTGGCGATCGATACTGACCCGGCCTCATTTTCTGGATCAGGCTCCTTCGCCGCTCTCCCACCATCGATTCAATCACTCTACCTATCCTCCAACCAATTCACTGGCCCCATCCCCTCTCTGCCCTCACCAAAGGGCTTGACGAGCTGTTACGTCCTACCTAACAATTTCTCACCTTGTCCATCGAAAGAAGACCTAAGTGACCCAAACACATTGGCTTCGAAATGTCATCTGAAAACATGTGGTCTACAACAACCGACCACCACAGTCAGTTCGTCAAGCACTAGTGGAGGTGGGACGGGAGCGACAATCGATGCGTCTCGAGTATCTGTCACTACTCTACCCAACTCGCAAAAAGGTATTCCAGTGAATCCTTTACCTGGTGAGAACCTGAATAACTCCCAGAACGGAGGACAACCTGTAGCAGGAGTGTCTTCCAACGAGTGGCAGGGACTAAAGTCGAAGAATCAAGCTAACCAACTTCCGCAGACACAGAGGTTAGGTTCAAATAAGTTGAATAGTAATGGGTCAAATACGATGAATACCCAAGGGCAATATACCATAGTAGTCGGTTTATTCGTTTCATATGTTTTATTCCATTTTGGTGTTTTGTAGAATATAACGATAATCACGATTCCCGATTGTGAAGTCATAACGATAATGTATAATGCAAGCTATCCTTCCTTACCTTTGGAAAATGCATCTCGATGGACAGACGAAATGTACTATCTAAATGTAGATGTGCTATGCGGGATGAGAGTGAGCTGACATCTCCAGTCAGCTCTGATCATACGATATCATATAGGTCAGAGTCAATACATCATATAAATGAAATTAGTCTTTCACATATTTCCAAGAAAGGGGTAAAAATAAACATCAAAATGGCGATCCCCTCGCTTCACTCCACTACAGCTGCGAGTACAGGAAACGTTACTGTCAGAACCGTCTGGCAGGTTTCGAGTCTCTTTGTTTATTGTTTTAGCTAAACTACTCTCTTTTCTCATCTACAATCAGGTTACATCAATACCACGTCACAATCCAAGTTAGATCACTTTTCTTAGTCGTTAGGTTCAAGCAGCTGTAGGAGCTTGTTGGCCCATTGAGGCGTAGTAGCTATGAAAATAAGGTTAGATGAGTTTATCATAGTCGTGAATGTCAGCGACTTACGCAGCGTAAGGATCAGCACCACCTGCAGGAGCGCCTTGGCCGTAACCATTATCCTGACCACCATATCCACCACCGTATCCGTATCCTGCACCACCTTGACCGTATCCCTGTTGTTGATATCCTTGTTGAGGAGGACCACCATATCCACCACCACCACCAGGGGGACCTCGAGGACCTCCTGGACCGTCTGTTAATACAAGGTATCAGTTAAAGCTACAATGAATTCTATTTAAAAGAGAGACTTACGACTGATCCAGTTCTCGGGGACTCGCCAAGGAGGTACTCTATCTTGCGCAGGAGGTGCGGCACCGATAGCACCGGCCGGTCTGCCGGAAGCAGCACCTCCACTTCCACCTTCACCAAGTTCGGCCATAAGCGCGGTATATTCAGAGTCGAAAGCGGTTTGCTTGTTCTGAGCAAGGTTGGGATCCCCTCGTCCTCTACAATCTCTCGCCATGTGTCCTGCACCACCACATAATCTACAAATGACATTGGCACTGTACACTCGTTGTTGAGGACATTCCCATCTTCGATGACCCTTCTCACCACAATTCTGACAAAGCTGATTCTCATCGTCTCGAAGAGTACCGTTAAGCGAAGCAAGTTCTCGGAGCTGATTTCGCTTGTGATCATTCTGACCTTCGGGTGTAGAAGCGGCCTACGTTCACCAGAAATCATCAGTAAATGAAGGAATAATCTAGCATAAAGAGGAGAACTTACAGTTTCAATAACCCTGTTAATCAACGCTACACATCCCTTTACCTTGTCTTCGGTATCCGCGGTGATGAGACAATGCAATTCATCTTGTTCATCTTCTGGGAAATCACCTGGTCTGCCTTTACCTTCTTTCACACTGCCTTTACCTCTAATACTAATCTTGGCACCACTTTCTCTTTCCATTCTCTTAAGGGAATTACCACGGGGACCAACAAGTAAACCGAAGAAGTTGATTTCTGGAAATTCTTTCACTGGGATATAAACTTTATCACTTGGCTTACCGCCACCTCGTCTGTTTTGCATCTCCGCTGGCGGCCTGAAGTTGGGATCGGATTTCATAGCTCTGTCTACCAATCTTGCCTTTTCATCCTCCAACTTCTTTCGGTATCGGATCTCACGAGTATTGGTCCTTCGACCGTAAGCGTCGTATGAGGGTGGAGGCGAAGGTGATCGTTGTCCTTCAGGAGGTACTACATCGCCAGTACGTAATTTTCGGTTGATCTCTTCCAGTCGAACGTGAATAGCATAATTGTCCAATTCGGCTTGGGAGACCTTACCCGTGATGGCTACTGGAAGACCGGGTACATCGACTTTGGCATCTCCCCATCTTGATCGTCTCTTTCTGGGTCCCTCTGCAACGTAAAACTAGGTAAGCAGGCATCATAAACGGTAGAGTCAGGACAAGCAAACTCACCTTCTCCAGCCGCATCCCTTTCTCTTCCCCTTTCAGGTTCATCATATCGACCTCTCCTGTCATCACCTCCATATCTATCTCTGTCTCCTCCACCGCTACCGCCATATCTATCCCTGTCATCACGTCTGTAATCATCCCTCCTTCTATCATAATCATCCCTTGGTCCGTAATCATCTCGGTCGGAACGTTCTCGGTCTTGACGACCGTTGAAGAACTGTATATCGGAGGCGGGAGGTCGTGGGGCGTGTGATGGAGGGTTGGAAGGGGGAGGAGCCTCTTCGGGTAAGCCAAATCGTCTTTTGTTACCTATAGGTACCTGAGAAATGGAAATGATGTCAGTGAAAACATTTACAGATGAAAGTAAAATGGCATGACTAATACTAAGACTCACATCGTTAGTTCCCGTCGTCCGGGCTGCTGGTCTCCACATGTTGCACTGGTTTTCTCGCTGTCTCCTGCTGATGTTCAAGCACTTATGTTCGTATTTTTGTTGGTGATGATATGAGATGAATGATCCACAGCTGAAGTAATGGAAGTGATTGAGTGCGATGTGGTGGTATAGACGACATGAGGGGAAAAGAATGGCCCAGTAAGGTGGCAACCAATATTCGCGATATCAGTTTATTCCATTTCATCCCAGAAGGACCTTGACACGTGGTATCCAGTTCGCCACCATGACCCATCCTCCGTCTCTTGTGCTACCGTTTTCTTGCTGTCGTACTGTCCATCTCTCCGTGACTGTATTCGTCTATCAGCATTTAGCTGAATCAGCTTTCACCTTGAAATAGCACCACTTCTACGTCGCAGTGCAGCCAGTAATCCAGAGCCATCGCCAAAATGCTCAACACCAGTGGTAGGTATCTTATCCTGACTTGCCTCTGCATCCTTCATGTCTCCTTGTTACACATGCTGACCTCCACTTATTTCAGCTGCCCTCCAAGGGGGTAAGATGTCTCGAGAGGAATTCCGACGACAAAAAGATCTCGACGCAGCTCGTAAAGCCGGTACAGCCCCCGCTGCAGTCGACGAAGAAGGAAATGCTATCAACCCCCATATTCCAGAATATATCACCAAAGCACCTTGGTATGCCGATACTGGTAAACCATCATTGGCACATCAACGTATCGGTAAAAGCGATGGACCCGCGTTAAAGTTAGATGAATGGTATGAGAGAGGTCAGACGGCTGGTCCGGCAGCAAAGAAATATCGTAAAGGAGCATGTGAGAATTGCGGAGCGATGACACATAAGAAGAAAGATTGTCTAGAAAGACCTCGTAAGAAGGGAGCCAAATTTACCAATAAGGATATAGCTCCTGATGAGGTGATTCAGAATTTCCAAAGTGATTACGATTCAAAGAGAGATAGGTGGAATGGATATGATCCATCATCATATAAGAACATAGTAGATGAATATGAAGCTACTGAAGCTGCCAGAAAGAAATACAGAGAAGAAGAAATTGATAATCAAACTTCAACTGCGGACATGTCAACAGCCAAGAAATTAGCAAAGAAAGAAAAGAAGGAGAACGGAGGCGGAGGGGATGATGATGATTTCGGCTCTAGTGATGAGGATGAAGATGATGAAGATAAATATGCAGAGGCTGCTGATCAGATCGGTCAGAAGTTGGATACGAAGACTAGAATTACAGTCAGGAATTTGCGTATCAGAGAGGATACGGCGAAATATCTTCATAATCTAGATGCGGAATCGGCATACTATGATCCAAAGACTAGATCGATGAGAGATGCCCCTGTACAAGGTATGGCTCCGGAGGATGTGAGTAGTTTTTCATTTCATGTAGTAATTTCGTAATATATGCTGACAATCTAAACAGATGAAATTCGCAGGAGACAATTTCCAGCGATACTCAGGAGACGCAACCAACATACAGAAACTACAGATGTTCGCCTGGCAATCGTCTCAACGTGGGCACAACGTTCATATGCTTGCCAATCCGACGGCTGGTGAATTGTTACACAAAGAATTCCAGGAGAAGAAAGAGGTACTCAAGGACACCAACAAGAATTCGATCTTGGCCAGGTACGGTGGTGAAGAGCATTTGGAGCGATTGCCCAGAGAGCTATTGAATGGTCAGACGGAGGATTGTGAGTTTCCCCTCCTTAGCTCGAGATTAGAATTTCACTGATTGGGATCACCTAATGTAGATGTCGAATACTCTCGATCCGGTCAAGTCGTGAAAGGTAGAGAAAGGGCTATACCGAGATCCAAGTATGATGAAGATGGTGAGTTGTCTCATCGCCTCTGTTGTCTGCTTGGCGCGCCAACTAATATATCCTGCACGTGAATAGTATATATCAACAATCACACCGCCGTCTGGGGATCATACTACGACTTATCAAGTGGACAATGGGGATATGGATGTTGTCATTCCCTCATATCCGGTTCTTACTGTACAGGTGAAGCGGGTAAGACAGCCAACAGTTCATCAAGTGTATCAGCTCTATTAGAATCTTCAGCAAGGGTAAAAGAGATTGAAGAAAAGGCCGAGAAAGAGAGGAAATCATTGGCAGAACAACATCTAGAAGATCTAGCTTCGGGCAAGAAAGATAAAGGCAAAGAAAGAGAGGCACCGAAATATGGTAGTAGACCTGATGATTTGTTGGACGATGATAAAGTAGATTTGGATAAAGAGAAATTGAGAAAAGCTCTGGAGCAGGAAAAGAAGAGGAAAGGTTTAAATGAAGATGATGCTTGGGAACAAAATAAGAAATCGAAAACTGATGTCACTCAGGAAGAAATGGGTAAGTTTACGTCAAATACTCATCTGCTGATTGATTGTCAATCGAATTGAAGTGAATCGTGTACTGATTTGAACTTGATTATGTCATCTTGCAGAGGCATACAGGTTATCAAGACAGGGATACGAAGATCCAATGGCGAATTACAAAGATACGGGTGATTACGATCTGGTTTAAGTTTTTTTATGTATTCTGTCAAGAGAGCCATATGTACTATTTTATCAATGCAATGCATCCCGAGATCTGAGATTGTATTCAATAATGATTGATAAGATACACTGATTAAGTGAATTATGAAAATGCTATATAATACTTAGGTACCTCTTAAGAAGCTCAGCGTACCTAAACTATATCCAATCAATCCTCTCAATCTCCTACTCTCCCTCTCCTGTTCAATTTTCAATTCTTTCAATTTCTCTCCCAATCCTTCTTCTCCATCTTGCGAGCTACCATTCGAGATCAATAAATCTGAATGTACCGACAAGAAAATCGATAAGATCGATTGTACAGCTTCGTAATCCCTCTTTGACTTTAATCTACCTATCAAACTTGCCAAAAACATGTTCAAGTGATCTAGGGAGTTGAGTGATCGGATTTCGAGGTCTAGGGTGGAGGGTGGGAGAGATTTCATATATTCGAAGAATGAGTTATCTACCATAGCGACAACATGATATCAGCAAAAAGAGAAAAATAGACGACTGACAGATGTTTGAAGAGAAGTGACAGGCTTGTAGATTCATACTCACAATCACCATTCTCGTCTTCCCGAGCTAACCTCTTTGTGAGTTCACTTTCCAACCATCCACTAGCCAGATCTAATCTATTTCCATTCTTCCCATTGGAAGCAGTATCTTTCTCTTGAGCTGCAGACAAGTCAAATCGAGTTTCCAAACCTGATACAGTAGGTAAGAAGAAAGGTGCCGCTTCAGGTGCTTTTGGCGCTTCTTTAGGTTTATTACGTTGCTATGTCCATACAGCCGTTAGTGTCAAGGTGGTTTAGGTATTTGACAATATGTATGCTCACCTTGATGGTTTCAAGGTTGAGTAACGTCTGCCATCTTGATCTAGGCAATAACGACATGGTTATCAGTCCTTCGGCCAGTTGATCAGGCGTAGTGTATATATCAGTAAATTCAGGTGCTCCAATATCTTCGATACCTTCGATAGCTACAGTTTAAATCCAGATCATCAATTAACCCAATCTCGTATACGACAAAGATAAGTATGATTTGTATCACTCACCGGCATCTTCCTCTAAACCTTGAACAGAAGGCAATCCGACTTCCGGTACATCCTCTTCTTCAGGTATATGTCGTAAAGCCACTTCAGAGAACTGAGCTTTGTTTGCCCTATCAGAATTACACCATACTGTCAATCATTTCATGCTTATTACGTACAGAGGGACAACTCACCAAAGATGTATACCGACACTATCTACGTGAGCAGTAGCCAAGAAATCACCGGTAGGAGAGAAAGTGACACTGGTGGCGATTGAAGCAGTTTTGAAAGCGTCAACCAATCGTCCGGTGGGTATATCGAAAGTTCGGATGGTTGAGTCGAGGGATGTAGAAATCAACCACCTTGAATCGGGTGAGAACACCTATAGATAATGCGAAGTGACATCAGCCCTACTGTAGCTTGACTGAATGGTGATATGATCCATCGTATCACTCACCGTATCAAGGATCCGCCCTTTGAAACCTCTCAACTCTCTCACGACCCTTCTCGTCTCGATATCAACAAGTCGGACAGTCAGATCATCACATATCAATGACAACAGACCGGAGTCCCTGTGCAGCGACATGGAAGTAATCGAGGTAGATAATTGAGCAGTATGGATAAGTTGGGTGGTATGGAAGTCGAAAAACTGTTCGGAAACCTGTCAGTCTCGATCTGAACTAGATGTCTAGCCATATGGGTTTACTCACGTATAATTTCCCTTCCAGGGTACTAGCCACGACAACCCTATTCAGTGCATCACTGACTATGCCTGTGATAGCTTCCAAGGTCTTTGATACAATACCGTTCACACTCTGTTTCACAGCTTTGGCTTTGGCAGTTTGACTCTGAGCGATAATTTTCGGTTTACTATCACCCGGCGCAGGACCAGATAGAGAGAACGATCGTCGTTCCTTTCCGGATTGCATGTTATACATCCGTATATCACCTGTCGAGGAACCGACAAGAGCGAAATTACCGCATGCTGTGACAGTCACCGCCTGGAGAGAGGAAGATGTGTTCAGTCTCGTCACCAAATAGGATTGGATCTGCATCATTGGTCAACTTACCTGAGCTACACCACTTTCCATCTCGAATGTCCATGCTCCCAATCTCTTCTCCTGCACTCTCCATGTCCTGGCGACAGCGTCATCTGCGTGTGCAGTGACGACATCCTCCCAATCTTTTGACCTGATGGACGAACTTGCAATAGCCGTAATTTGAGGGTATTTTAGATGGTCGACAGTTACTCCTAGACCAATAGCTTTCTTGATCAAAGAACCTGAGATAAAAGTAATATAAGCTTCAAAGCCGGTTTGATAGCACAACGGCGATCCAGCTAAACTCACCTTGAGAAAGTTCGAAACTCCTTGAATCTCTCACTACACTGGTATATCTCAATGATCTATCTCTACCAGCAGTCAAAATCTGTTTGCCATCTTCTCCGTAGTATCGTATACATGTTGGTGGAGCATGATGGCCTCCTCTGAATTTCAGTAATCGGGGCACAACAGTGGGCGAGTCACACAACCATTGCTACATCAATCTGTAAGCCTGACGTCCTACTGTCCTCGTTAGCGGGCTGGCACTCACTTTCACACTGTTGTCCGCACTTGACGAGACTAATAACGGCTGACCGGCTACCCATTGAAGACCAGTGATACTCTGGTCATGAGCACCTCGCAATACGTGTAAGATTCTTCCACCTTTACTCAGATCCCAAGTTGCCAAAGATCCAGTTGAAGAAGCCGTCGCTAAGATTGGTGGTCCGTCTATGTGTATATACAAGTCAGTAGAGTGAGAGCTGGTCAGTGGTAGTCGAACACAAAGCTTACCCATCCTGAAGGACAATCCAGAGACTGCACCATCCTCAACTTTCATCTGCATTACTAAGTCTCCCTGACGAATATCCAAGATTCTCACACTACCGTCCAAATATCCTATACCCACTACATCTATAGCTGGAGATTGGACGATAGCTGTTATAGGTGAAGCAGAAGCGGGTGTAGGATGGGAGAAAGTATGGATCAGGGTACTGTAAATCATGATCAGTTGACATATCTGATATTATACTCCCTTGAGGACTGCTCACCATGTTCTGACATTCCATAATTGCAATTCTCCTTGCTGACTACCTATCAACACTTTGTTAAGGTATGTTGAGGGATGCATGATATGAGTGGCGGTGAATGAAGTGTGGAAAGTAATCTGATTTTTGATCTCTGTGTGATAGAAGTTGGTAAGCTTCACCATTCCCGCCTTCGATGTTCGACAACCACAGCAGCTCACCTTTACCGTTAAGATCATAGATTACCATACCCGTACCATCCTCTTTGAGAACCAAAAGCTCATCGCCGAAAATCAGCATTTTGCCGAGGATGGATTGATCAGGAGATAGGTAGTATCCGGTCTGTCCAAAGACCAACAAACAATCAGCCTCTATATAATTTTCGATGGCATAGGAGATGGCATAGGAATTTGACTGACCTCTTTGCCTCGATGATACTTGATTACTCTCGCTCCAGCACTCGCATAAATATCCGTACCGGTCATAGCTAGAGAGTTAATCTGAGCACCAGCATCAGGTCCTACAACCCATGAACGACCAATTGTCAGCCTTTTCATCTCCCTCTTTAGCGATTGAGAGTTCGACTTACCGGCAAAAACCAAAGTCATCCTAGCAGCATCCCACATCAACCAACTCCTTCCTACCGAGGTAGTGATATTCACTGTTGGAGTCGCCAAAGCACCTTGAGGTGTATGTACGAACATGGCATACGGGACATGATCGGTTACATGACCCAAAGCTCTGAACGGTGCGAACAGTCGAGGAGTAGGTTTGGAAGGTCCCGCTGCGGGCTGTTCGATGGCGCTACCATTCTTCTGACGCTTGTTCTGATGAGACATCTTGAGATAGTCGTCTATCTTGTCTGCGAAAGCAGACAACGGTTGGCAAAATGTTGTTAGGTATCAGGATGAATCAAGAGTTAAACCACGACTATCAACTCTGTTGCTATAAATTTATGATTTTCTCAAAATCTCAAAAGCGAACAATTATACTCTACCACGTGGAAGGGGCCCAAGCTTACGTAATTACAGTGTCCTAGATGAGATCTTGCTACAGTAGCTTGGATATGACTGACGTTGCATGCATCCGTATACGTAGGGATTGATCACTGGGATTCTAATCGGGGAAAGGGGTGAGCGGAGGGTATGCTCTATTTAGGATTTCAAACATGTCATGATGAGTAATTAATGACGAACGAGATATGTAATTTAATCGACAAGGGAGATCAATTTGAATTTGAGAGGTCTGTCATAATCAAGAAGAATATACCAGATCAACCCATCTATCTTTCATTCTCGTAGCAATGCATCTCTGTCAATAATATGTGAACAAATACATTGCATGCTTTCGTCGTCTTGACTTGCCCCAAGGTGATGTGATGATCAAAGCCAAATATACATACAGCCACGATCATAGACCAAATCCCTTATCTTGTTATCTCAGGCACAACCCCGACCCCACTTCAACTCAAGAGAACAGTCCAAACTCAGATCCATCTTCGCCAATTTCTCCCTCCCTTCATTCTTGGAACATCATCACTTGTACATATTGACACAAGCATGCAAAAAGCCCATCAAGACGATGCGACAAGACGTATAGTGACTATTGGTAGGTCACTTCCCCACACTTACCGTCCGAACGGGCTGACCATCCCTTCGGCCACAGAACAATTCATCGTCGACACATTCACTAAGATAGGCGAAGATGGGATCGAAAGGGCCGTTGATCAGCCTGATCAGGTGAGCGTTCACCCGCCAATATCGCTCCCAGTCGTTCTCTGACTGATATGCAGTGAGCTCAGATAGGTGGAGGAGGTACTTACGGTATGTGCTATATCAGATATGATGCATCCTTTGGCAGTTGAAATTCAGGATGTTGATACATTTGGGACGAACAGCCATCATAGGTTCGAGGATGTTCTTACCTCCCTCTCAGCTAGGTATGATAATCGATTATACTCCAGATACTTTACCTCAAAATATGCGCCATGCGCTTTGCGAGTACGGTAAGGAGATGTGGACATTTAGAAAGAGGAAAGATGGACATCCGACTGCTAGGGCTGTTAACAGGTACAATGGACAGACAAGGGGGTGAGTATCTCCATGGTCTTTCAGACTGACTTACAGTGAATCACACCATCATAAGATACAATGAACGTTTTGAAGAACGGTGTCTGATTCTGATCACACTACAGCTTCGAATACCTAACTAAACCTATACTTCTCACCCCGTTTTCCCTTCTCGATACTCCCTTTGGGAAACCACTACCATCCACGATCCACCTCATATCATACCCTGCTCCAAGGATAGAAGGTGTACTAGACGAAGTGCAAGCGCTAAAGCAAGAGAGAGGTTGGAACCCGATTATAATTTGGGAACCTGAAGAAGAGAGTTCGGAAGTGATACGGAAAGTAGCCAAAGATATAGATATCATAGGGTCAGTATCAAGCTTTCATTTTATCGAGAGGCGGTGCCTTTTAGCTGACCATGTGAGATAGACCAAATCATCATGAAGTCCTTCGATTATTTTCACCGACCATACCATCCTCTCCAACCGAAGCAGATCTTAAAGCCGTATACAACCAAGCATGCAAGAACCTCGTATTGCTCCAACCCAAGATAGGCGTTGTAGTTCGCTGTGGTCATTTGGGATGTTGTTATTCACCCAGTTCTACTCTAGGACTTGAGCCCAAATTGAAGTGGATACCTGCGTATTGGAACTCTCATAGGAAAGGGTGGAATGATGGTAGAGTTGTGGATCCGACTGGAGCTGGAAATGCATTTATGGGCGGTCTGGCAGCTGCGTTAGACTCGGGAAAGTCTCTTGATGAAGGTCAGTCTATGTTTCTCTGCTGTGTGTGGTACCACAAATATTAATGAGCTGATGGGGAGTGGCTTGAGTAGGAGTGATATGGGGTAGTGTTGCTGCTTCATTCACGATCGAGCAGGATGGACTGTCTACGTTGAGTCAGTCGAATGGGAAGGAATTATGGAATGGGGAGGGCCCCTGGGAGAGGGTGAGGATCATGAAGGAGGACTTGGGCGTTATATGACACAATTATAAAACAAACCATCAAGCAAGAGAATATGGACATCATAGCACCTTTGCTTGGTACACCTTAATTCATGGACAGGATTTGACATAGACATAAAGGTCATGCATGAAATGCTATACTCTTACGATAAAACCTCAAAATATGTGAAGAATATTTATACAACAATTGAATCGAACTCTCATAACTTATATCCTCAGACCCATTCCTCTCATTGACCAGCCTCGAACCTGGCTTGACTAGATGCAAACAGCCTTTCCTGCAATGCCAAAAGTTCTTCCTGTGACATTCCGTTTGTATCTGGTTGTGCTCTCGTACGTTCCTGTAAAGGTATCACGTAGATCAGCATAAAGACTTCTTCTTGTAGTCCCTGATTATATTTTGGAATGGGTCCTGATGAGATTGAGAATGATAATCGGACTTACCTTCTGAGATTGTTTGAAATCTTTATTACTCTCTTCGACTTCAGGTATGAAATCTTCAAAACCAAGTTGCTAAATGCCCATTCGTCCGTCAGCTGAACAGCTCGCTGACTTCCCAAGTTCAAAATGGAAAGCCAGCCGATAGATGATGAAGATGAAGAGCTAGAATGCAGACATACCTTCAAAGCTTCTATCACATGTTCAGGTGATATTGTCTTCTTTGACGACTCGTCACATACTGTATTAGATTGGGTCGAGATGAGTTTGACCCATTCTGCGGACGTGGAGAACAGCAAATTAGTGAGATATTCACTCTGATAAAGAAATCATGAGAGCGAGATCCATCCTCATATGAGAAGAGTCTCGAGGAAAGACTGTTGATATTTGTACTCACCAACACAACATTCCACTATTATATCTTTAGCCTCCTTGGCACAAGCTATATCTTCTGGAAGCATCTCTAAGAATATCATCCAGAACGTCAGCATCCCTTGATCACCTCCAGACAATGCATAATAGGCAAAGGGCAAGCATCGTGGTATAGCTTGATCTAAGGTATCTGATTGACCCACCTTGAATAAGTTTGAAGACAGTCGCTTTGGGAAGCCCGATATCATCGTCTCCTGCTGGTCCACCGCTATCTGACATTGTGTCTCAAATCTTCTCCTTCAATCACGTTCGGTCCGGTAGGTAATCGTGGAACTCGAGAGGGATCTAGCGATAGTATATGAGGATGATGATGTATGCAGCAAAAGAAGAAGAAGAAAGAGGCTGCAATATCAGAAATACTCGTCTATTGATGTTCGCGTTATGTTTTGGTTGTTTAACCGGGAACAATACTCGAAAACATTAAATCACTCGCATACTCGTGGTAATTCATTCTACCTTCCTCTTCTTCCCCTTACAACTCACATCATATCATATCTTTCAGTATCACAACGCAGTAAATATACCAAGACAAGATATAAGAATAGTCAAGCAAAATGGCCAACTCGACTTTGAGAGGTGCGAAATCCATACACGGTGGTAATCCACAGGTAGGTGATTTGCTCCTTCTTTCCTTCCTCCCTCTTGCCTCGAGTCTATCCTGGAACATCACTTATTACTGTTACAGGTTGGCTACTGACTGGCTTGATGTCAATATACAGTACCTCATAGAGAAAGTAATTCGAGCTAGGATATACGATTCTCTCTACTGGAAAGAACAGTGTTTCGCTCTGACCGGTGAGTCCTCTCTATCCTTCTTCTATCCTATCCGAGTCATGAGTGATCAAAGCTAATATCGATATCATCTTGTAATCGTGATCAGCCGAGTCGATAATAGATAAAGCAATAGCATTGAAATCAATAGGAGGAGTTACAGATCGTAATACCCCTACACCATTCATCTCACTCACCTTGAAACTATTGCAACTTCAACCTGAGAAAGAGATTTTGATAGAGTATCTACTGGCAGAGGAATTCAAGTAAGCTACTAGCTTCATCGCCTTGCCTTGACCTGAAGTCTTGATGCTCTCACCATGACCATGATGCCCGAGTGTATGTTTGTGCGTATGATACTGATATGTCATGCTATAGATATCTACGAGCACTAGCTGCATTCTATATACGTCTTACGTTCCGTTCGATGGACATCTACGAAATACTAGAACCGTTAATGAAAGATTATAGGAAATTGAGAGTAGCTCATTCAGGTGGATACTCATTGACGTACTTCGACGAATTCATAGATGATCTCCTGACGAAGGAGAGAGTATGTGATATCATCTTACCTCGTCTGACACAGCGGGATGTATTGGAAGAGACGGAGGGGTTGGAACCTAGAAAAAGTTTATTGGTGAGTCACTACCCCAATTATCACTGCTATTTCAAACTGGAGATGACTGATTCGGTGTCGCTACAGGAGGAAGAAGAGGAAGAGAAGGAAGCGCGTTCAGACGTATCGTCGCAGCGATATATCTCTCGTTCACCCTCGCCTGACTTACGCCGTGCAAGATCAAGATCACGGTCAGGATCTATATCTTCAGATGGTTCAGATAGGCATAGGTATATATCCAGATCACCTTCTCGATCCAGATCCAGATCAAGATCGATTGATAGTGGTGAAGAGGGTGATACGAGGGATAGGTACATTAGTAGGAGTCCGTCAGTATCACCTGATAGACTGTTGGTGGATCAGGACGAAGATGATGAGAGGTTAGAAGGGGATGTGTAAGAAGCTTAATAATAGCTATCATGTATAATACTCAAACTTATGCGTGATGTTACATGTATGCATTTGACGTCTGTCATTACCTGTACATATATCGTGACCGTCTATATATTTGACTTATTTGACAAGCACTATTCGCTATGTCAAACATTCATGCAGTGTCGTATTTTCCACAATAATCCGTATCCCGCATACATCATCGTCTAGCCAGACCCCATCCTCTCCTATCCCCCAAATGATTTCCACTAGCTCCCATCCTACTCTCCAGCTCCTCAACCTTATGCTCCAATCTTCCAGCATTCGAATCTATACTATTCAACGCTCTCAGGTGCGCACCCAAAATTGCAGACAATTGGTTAATCGGATCATCAGGTAATTGACTCGTTGAATCCACGACAGTCGCAGAAGGAGTTCCGTTAACGTCCAGACCGAAAGTATTTGAAGTTCCAGAAGATGATGTCGATAATTTGTTGACTTCTTCGATCATCTGTCCGAGGTTCCGAGAGAGATCGTCGAGCTGCTTGTTCAAATCTTCCGCTAGAGTATACCTAGACAAGGAAATCACACATTAGCTGATAAGTTGTAGTAGTCACCATACGCTGATGCATGATCGATGACTTACGACTTCTCCCTCTCCCTGTCAGCAGGCAGCTTAGCAGCCAAAGGTCTCGTACTATCATTACTCAATTTACTAATCTCCTTTTCGTATACACTCATTATACTCTCGAGTTGTTTCTGCTGAGCTTCGATATAATCCAGAGCTTGATCCACGGCAGATTGATTTTGCTGAGCTTCAAGCACTTGTCGATGTAGTGCAGTGATCTATCAAGCGAGATAACAAAGTAAATCAGCTGGATCTCGCCCATTACGGAGGACAGAGCTAAGACAGCTGATTTACCTGATTGCCATTCCTCACCAATACTTTATCCCATTCCCTAACTTCTCCAGCTTGTTTCTCGAACTCTTTGACCTGCGCATCCAGATCCTTATTCCATCCATCGACAATATCCTCCAGGGTCTTTCCTCTCAGAAGGTTGGGTGCAGGTTCGCTCGAAGTGGCGGGAGCAGGGGTAGCAGTAGTTCCAGCGGCAGCAGGGGTAGAAGTAGAGGCGGCGGGTGTACCAGCAGGCTTAGCACCAAACAAACTGCCTGAAGCAGGAGCAGCAGCGGCGGGAGCAGTTTCAGCAGGTTTAGGCGCACCTCCAAATAGACTCGAACCGGTCGTAGCGGCTGGAGCAGGAGCAGCTGTGCTTGACTCAGCAGGTTTGGTTCCTCCAAGATTACCAAAGCTGAAACCACCCGATTTAGGTGGCTCGGCAGATTTCTCGGTCGATGTAGTTGGCGCAGTTGCAGGTGCAGATGCAGGTGTGGTCGATGAAGTACCGCCGAAACTGAATCCTCCAGTCTTAGGAGGTTCCTTAGCCGCCTCTTTGCCTTTATCTGCTGTGGACGTAGTCGTTCCGCCAAGATTGCCAAAGGAGAAACCGCCCGCCTTGGGCGCTTCAGAGACTGCTGGAATGGTTGAAGCGGGAGCAGCTGCTGGGGCAGGAGAATCGGTTTTCGCTCCTCCTAAGTTACCAAAAGAAAATCCTCCTGTAGCTGGTTTAGGCGCTTCAGCAGGTTTAGCAGCTCCGCCTAAACCACCAAACAGGCTTCCGGACGCGGGTGCTGCAGCAGGAGCAGGAGCAGGTGAATCGGTCTTAGGTGATTCAGCAGGCTTCACACCGAAAAAACTACCTCCAGCTCCACCACCGAACAAGCTTCCACCAGCTGGAGCAGCAGGTTTGTTTGCGTCTGATGGAGTCGAAGCTGCAGGTGCAGGTGCAGAGCCGAAGAGAGAGGTTGTTGGAGCGTTAGCAGGTTTTGAGCCGAAAGAAAAACCTCCTGCTGCTGGTGGTGCAGCGGCAGGGGTGGTACTTTCAGCTGGCTTCGCGCCAAATAAACCTCCCGAAGCTGGTGCACTGGGAGTAGTAGAGTCCGCAGGTTTGGCACCAAAGAGACCACCAGTCGGAGCTGAAGGAGCAGTCGTGGGTGTTGTCGATCCGCTTGTCGCACTGCCTCCGAACAGACTTCCGCCTGGAGCAGCAGGTTTGGAACCGAATAAACCTCCAGACGTCGATGCAGGAGGTGCAGCAGCGGGGGTAGTCGATCCGAACCCACCAAAAGCAGGTTTGGAAGCTGGCGTAGTCGATCCTGAGGTATTATTTGCGCTGCTACCGAATCCGCCGAATAGGCTTCCTCCAGCAGCGGGAGCAGGAGCGGCTGCAGGGGTAGAAGTCGATGTTTGGGTGTTGGTGGCTCCGCCGAAAGAGAATGAGGGCGTTGAAGTTCCCGGCGTACCTGTGCCTCCTAATGGCTTAGAGCCAAATAACGAGCCACCAGAGGCTGGAGCTGGAGCAGCAGCAGCCGATTCTCCACCGAACAGACTTCCTCCTGCTGGTGAAGCTGGGGTTGTCGATCCTCCGCCAAATAAGCTCCCCCCCGATGCGGGCTGAGTAGTGGATGCGGAATTACCGAATGAGAATGCGCCTGATGAAGGTTGAGTGGTAGGGGTAGAAGATGAGCCTCCACCACCGAAGAGGGAAGTGGAAGGTTGAGAGGAAGAAGCGGGCTGTTGGCCGAATAGTGATCCGCCGGCAGGAGGGTTGGCTCCAGCAGCTAAAAGAGAAGGTCCAAAATCAGCTGAAGGTCCAGATGATTAAGAATCGATCAGCTGGAGGTGTTCTCACGCTTAGCACCAAAACTGAATGCACCCGATGATCCACCGCCTATGCAACAATCGATTAGCCTTTGATTGGTATAGTTGACAGGATGGTCAGACTCACTGTTATTGTTGTTCTGTCCGAATCCTGCAAAACCAGCTGAACATTTCGCGAATCAGTACGCAACATCCCATGAATCCTTGTATCAATACTCACACATGTTGGTCGTGATTCCTTGGTTTCGAAAATATGCTGGTGAGATGCAGTCAAGGTGAATGAATGATTTGATGTTTTCGAGCAGGAAAGTGGAAGAGTTCATCAACCTCAACCTCAACTTTGACTTCGACACGGTATGTGATGTTAGGCACGCGAAATATGGGCAGAGACGCCTAACCTCACCGATTGTATTCCTTCGACTCTCTTCGTTGTGCTCTTTTCGGTTGTCAAAAACATTATCATTCATACATGCACCTCACTTTCTATACCTATCCTGACTACAATCTATAATCATCCATCATGTCAGGTATAGCCGTGAGTAGACTTGTTCTCGCCATTAGTTGTCGTACCATCTTTTCTGAAGTAACAACTGAGCTGATGGTGGATTGACGTTCATAGCCCGTTAACCCAAAACCATTTCTGCAAGATTTGACAGGTAAAACAGTCTATGTGAGGTTGAAGTGGGGTTTAGAATATAGAGGATATTTGGTATCGACAGATGGATACATGAATCTGCAGGTGGGTTTTCTCCACCAACCACCACCTCGTATCGTTAATTCGCTTCCACCGAGGGGTTCATCAACAATCTATCGTGAACTGTTTTGCTAATGGTACTCATCTGATAAGCTTGCGAATACCGAGGAAATCGAGAATGGCAAGTCGAATGGAGCTTTAGGAGAGGTATTCATCAGGTGTAACAACGTACTGTATATAAGGTGAGTCGGATGGCTTACTACGCTCGTCAATGTTCGTATGAGCTGATGGATCTGTCCTTGACCTTTCTTCTCCATCTAATTGCATATCATCGTTCTACTCGCTATCTACCATACTCACTTCACGGCTCGACTCTCCTTCCCCTGAACGACATGCTCATCCATGTATAGGGAAGCGAAAGATAAAGTACGAGATGATTAATTAGAGCGGTCGGAGGGAAGGGATAGATGAACGTGTGGATCATCATATATCGAGATGTCCAATCAAGGGGGAATGATCATGTTAGACCAGGTTCATGATACACGTCTTATTGCGATGAGACGTTAAAACGAAAGCATATGTATACACCAAATACCCATGTGCGATCAATATGCCTCATGCCGATTGATATCTTGCTCACATCTACCATACACTGTGGAGCTAGAGAGAAGGAGGATATTGAGTGACGGACTTGTTATTCACTGACGACTTCACGCCGTAAAGGAATTGATGTCCCTCTCAGTCAGGTTGATTCTGTCGAAAGGCAGAATAAATCTCACCTTCGCTCGTGTCGGTAGGTGCTCTTTTCTACTGTTACACATTGTCATTGCCAGTGATCACACCGAGATGGCATATCGAGGAAGTGAATTAATCGATTGATCGCATGCTCAGAAACGTTTATATGATATGCACTATGACTCACACTATCTACAATTCTACATTCCCACCAAAATGCTAACACCGATGAGACTTGCCTAAAATAACCTACTGCTCCCTTGGAGATGCTTCGCTCATTACTGTAGTGGGCCAAGCTTATTTAGCTTCAATATGCGCTCCAGCAAGCATATCGGCGAGGCTACATCGATTTGAGAATATCAGCTCTGTTGCACTTTCGCATCAGACCAGCTAATATGATAGTGAAAACATTACTCACTCGTCAGTCTGCTTATCAGTGACAGGAGGTAATTTCGCAGTACCATCAACTTCCTCTTTAGCTATTTCCTCTTTCTCTTCTTCATCTTCGGACTCTACTTCTTCCTCAGATCCTTCTTCTTCTTCACCTGACTCAGGTTCCTCCATATCATCGACTAATCAGGATCCAAACAAAACATCGAATCAGCTTAACCCTCAATATCACTTCTTTCCAAACAGAAATGAATCTCAGTCGTTACAAGGTTTCGTATCACTCACGTTCATCCAAAGCATCTTCATTACCCCAAACTTCCAAAGCTTTCTTCAACTCTTCCACACAATCATCATCTTCCGCAAACCTATTCCCGTTCAATTCCAATTCCTTCAACCCTTTCAAATGTTGGGTTATAGCCACAGAAAGAATTTCAATCGAAGTTTTATCCAATTCGTTATATTGTAATTTCAACACTTCCAATTCCGTATTCGTACCTTCTCTTAGACTACTCATCAAAGCTATTCCACCTGATTTACCTAATAAGCAATCAGACAAATTCAAAACCTTGAGATTTTTCCATGTTGGTAGATGTTTTACAATAGCTCTTGTACCAATTTTAGTCGAAGTGTTATCTTGTAAATCCAAAACCTCCAATCCTTCACAATGACTTAAACCCTCAGAAAGGTTCTTAATACCTTCCATCCTAATTCCATTCTGGGGCATCTTAACCTCCTTCAATCCACGGTGTTTGGTGAAAGCCTCTTTCCAATCTTTTGATGAACCATTTTCTAATCTATTTCGTCCACATACTAATACCCTCAAATTAGATTCATTACCTTGCTTTTCGCACTTCTCTCCATTTGCTATAAGAGCTTGGGCAATGATTGATCCTCCGATTGGACCCAGACCGTTATTGTTCAATTTGAATATACTGAAATGAGTGTTGTTTTCCAGAAATGGTACCATGGCATCTGCACATCGACCACCGAAAGCGTTATCGGATAAGTCCAATTCGACCAACGAGGTGGATGACGATAGGGCATCACAGAGGGCGGAAAGGGCTTGAGGGATCTCGGAGATCAGTCGACCGGTGAAGATATCGGCGAGGTCTACCACCTATGTGGAATGAAGACTTGGGTATTAGCTTTCTAAATTTTGTACAATTGACTGTGGATGAAAGGATAGAATCCATTTTCATGCGATGGAGGATGAAAACTATAGGTCTTCGTGTCCCAGGGCTGGAATAGACTGCGGGATAATGATGACCAAAACACTCACCTTCAAGTTCTTCTTCCCCTTGAGCACCTCAGCAATGGCCTGACAAGCCTCTACACCCAAAGAATTCGCACCGAAATGAACTTCCTCTACATCCTTCATCTGCTCCAACTCTGACAGGTAAGGTTGCAGGTCAGCAGCCGTGTTGGCTTTGAGGTTTTTACCTAATATAGAGAATGACTTGGACATGTTGGGAGATCTAGCGGCTTGAGGTATATGCTTAGTAAGAGAGATGTAGGAGTAGTGTGAACGGTGGATAGTTGGAAGATAGATGATCTGCATGATTTTCCCAAATTTCTGTTCTTTTGGTTCAACAATTCTAAAACGCGCTTTGACGCTCACTCGAGTTGGTGCCTAGCTGACACTCACAGTGGAGTGGCGGGGAAGTGGCAACCGTCGATCAGACATCCTTTTGTTGAGTGTTTTACATGGCATGAAATGCATAGAAGACGAGACTCAAGCTATTGTACAATTACAAGTGACGATGATTTATTGGTACATATCGATTCCAACTCATAAAATATCGCCATCAACCTTGCGATCAAGCTGCGTTCCACCAGAGTCGTTCGGCCCCATTATCGATGAGCATTTAGATCCTATCGGAACGTAAAGAAAGGACATCAGCTCGTGCTATGTTATTCCTGGGTCAGATAGCGGACTCACCCATGGAACATCACCCGCAGTATACCTCTGAGCAGGTCTGACGTACGGCGCGACCTTGTCGGCTTGAGCTTTCGCTTTGTCTCGTTCTATAATGACGGAGACAATCACGTATATCAGTCTCATCTAACACTTATCGAGCAACAACTGAAGACGAATGGCTGGATGCATACCAAGTGGGAACACGATTCCAATTTCGTAATTCTTGATATTCAGCGTAGGAGGGTCCTTCTTGAATTCCACATTACCCTAAATCGCCCCGAGGCCCTAGTCAGCTTTTCGTTAACCAATTCAAGGGCAAGCGTTGGCCAACTTTCACACGGAGGGAAACACGAAACGTACCCAAGCTGAAGGAGAGAAATTATGACTTCCTACGTATATCCAACCTCCAACTTCATCTTTCAGTTCGTCCACTTTCCTCTTAGCTGATTTAGCTGGCGTCGACGATTTACCAAGACCCAATTTGTTCTCTTCAGGTTCGAAAGTAGCTATCAGCATCTACATGGACCAGCGGTAAATCAGGTCAGCCGAATAATCCGCATATATAGTTGAGCTGTGATTTATTGGAAATGGACAGCTCACCTTAGTATGCATCAAGACCCTTCCTCTCTTACTCCTACTATCCCTGAACAAACTCCTCGTCACGTCGTTGAAACCCTTCCCGCAAAACATAGTTCCTCCTCCTTCTTTACCAAGCTGGCTCGCTTCCACGTTAGCCAAAGTAGGGAACAAGATTCTGATCTCAGGCCATGCGTTAGGTTTGGATCTATTTGATATTTGTTGAGCGGTTTTACCAGAGATGAAAGAGTGGAATTTCGAGAACCATTCCAAGCTATATGTTCCTAAGGAAGATCCCTAATCCAACGAACTCTCACGATGAGCTACTTGAGATCAAGCCTCAACCGTCATCAGAATAGCCGACTCACTTGGAATTCTACATCCAACTGTTCACCCGACTTAGGTGCCCAACCTTCCTCATTCAACACTTTACCCAATCTACTTATCCCAAATTTATTTATCTGTTCGTAGCCCGTATAAGTCCCTGGTATACTGATTACCAACCTGACCTTCACTTTACTCCAATCGTATTTCGCCAGATCACCAAAATTATCCTCCGGTGTAAAAGGGATTTGTGAGCCATGAGGATGGGCACGTATCAAGCTTCGCAAAGCAGTATGTATACGTGTGTGAGTGAAGAGATGAGCGAATTGTAGAGGGAAATCGTGGGTTCTGAGGTCGCTTCGGAGTGGATTTGGTTGAGGCAAAGGTAAGAAATCTTGGACGAATATTGTCTATCACAATTTTGGTATGATGAGCTAGTTCATTTCATGTATTGGATGGTAGAAAGAGGGCAAGCTCACATTCTCGATCATTTCCCAGTCGTAATCTACCATATTCGCTGTTGAGATTACTGACCTCAACCTACCCGTCTTATAGAAGATCTGGCAAAGTGTAACATCGACTCTTCAGTGTATATTCTATCGTCGAGATCTAGCAGATATGAAGGCTCACCCAAAAGTACTTCATATGCGCACTCCTGTTCGATCAACAATTCGTCAGAACTTTGATTCAAACTGCTCACTCATCTTTATTCCATCTGGTTTAAGGTGTCACTCACCCAAAGCCCGTCGTCATCTTCGGATAAACCCACATCTCGCCATTTGGATGTAATTGGATCCTACCGTTATACTCCGGTTTATCTTTCGGATGAGGGCGTACTACGATGGTAGGCACTTCTTCAGGTGGAGGTAAGATATTCTTGTCCATTACCCATTGATCGTCGATCACGAAAGATGACATGATTATAAGAGAAATCTGAGAGTGCTACACTCTAAGGATCAGCTACTCTTTATTTCTTCTGAGGGAGAACAAGATTAGCTGACTTACATTACCAACTATTTGTGCAGGTGAAAAAGTTCTTTCCGTAGTGGAATTACCGATCTTCAAGGCTACATGCCTCAATTCGCCATTCGGATAATATTCTCCCGCAGCATCGCTGGGGAACGGTCCGGACGATTGAAGAGGATGGATTGATGAGCTTTGATTAGCTCGTGATGTTGATGGACCGGCACTAGATACCGATGGGGTGATTGACGACATGCCTGCTATTCTCGATGGACCGGCTATGGGCGTGGGCGTAGGTGTAAACATAGTGGTGACAGTGATTGGAGTCGGAGTACCTGACAAAGCAGCTTGACGTGCTGCTTGTCTTTCCCTTCTTTCTCTTTCTAACTGCGCTCGATCAATCACCTGACCACCTATCTTGAGTACTGGCGCCTTGACAGTTTCCGACGGTGTCGCAGCAACGATCGTAGAGCTAGACGCGGTAGATGATTGGGTGGAGACGATGGTCGAGGTTTGAGATTGTTGAGGGGAGTCGTTCGAGGGACCAGGTTCGGATTCTGCAAGTGAAGCTGCCATGGCTCTACAGACAGTATTAGCTCGAGTATAGCAAGGCTGGGAAGATACACGACAGCCGTCGAGTACTCTCAGACGTTTGTATGAGAATGTTTTTCTAATGTACATGTTCATCGTCTGCAATTGCTTCGAAATTGGTTTTCGCTTATTTACAAAAGGAGGATGAACGGTGACAATAATAGAGAGCCAGAACATATACTCAAAGTCCATAGCGGCTCAGACGTTTCAATGGGATTATATAGGATGAAGAGGAGATAAGACAAATATGTGTCATGGGAAATGAGCACGTACTCTGCAAGCATACGCCTCTCCTCTTCCGGCGTCTCTTCTCTCTTTCTCCTCTTTGGTGCTCTCGCATCTTCTTCAGACATCGCTATAGCTCTTTTGAGTTCCTCATCTTCGTCGTCATCGTCTACCACAACGGAGGGTTGACGAGAACTCGTTCGGGAGAAATGCTCTTGAGCGGAAAGTGCCAATACGCTAAGTATTTCCCAGCTGAGCTGCAGCTAGAAAAGTGAACACTGAGGGCTAAGACTCACCGAGATAGCTCATCGTCCTCTTCTTCTACTCTATTGCTACTGTTCCCCCCTAAAGCAGCAGGGGGTCTGGTTCGCCAAGTCGCCCAAGCAGCTCTACAGCGCCAGATAGATCAAAACATATTAGCTAATTGTCCTTAAGGATGTTAGTGCAGCTCACCTTCGTAGTTCCTGGAAATCCACTTCGCCAGGATCATACTCGGCTGTAGTCCCGTCAAAATATGTGTCAAACTCCCTGTTCTCTCCTCGTCTAGGTACTCCAGGTCGAGGAGGTGGGTTATTGGTACTCGTCCTAGGAATGATAAGATCACAAATGAGCTGAAGCGAAAGAATCATCTTAGAAAGCAGCTCACTCTCCCAGAATGGAAGCTACTTCATCTTCGTCCATTGTCAAGGTACACCTGTCGCTTGAATTACAAGATGTGTCGCTAGATATACGCTGATAGACAAGTCAAGAGGTGAATTCAGCATTGTTCATCCTTCATCCACTCGACCACACTACGAGTGAGTATGGACTGAATCTACGAGTATCTGATCGAGCAGTGGAATGTGGAGGCCCGGAATAGCAGTGAGTTACGTAACGACTTGGTTGACGCGGGTAGACGAACATGAGGTTGAGTGGACTGCTAGTCTAACAGGCGATTTCCCTTCGGACGCGTTTGATCATCAACTGAACTCAACATTACTTTCCTCCTTCCTCCTTGTTACTCACTTGTCTCCTCGTCAACATCTCCGATATCTCACTAACTCCTGTCCAGGTGGAGCTGTGGTTGCTCAAGATGGTGAGCTGCTCATTCACCCTCCCCTGACAGTATGCAGCTGACCGTGTATATCTGACAGTACATCAAAACCATAACGATTCAGGGTATGTTCCTTGCTTGCCTCTTCCTTCATTCGTCACAGGCGAACTTACCAGTCCATTTATAGGCTTCAAGTCGTATAGAGATCAAGTGGCTGTTGATCCATTCTCGTGAGCTTCTATGTGCCCAGGCATCGAAAAGGCATACATAGCTGACTTACACTGCTTGCAGACCAGCACACAATGTAGTGGTGGGACGAAATGGAAGTGGAAAGTCGAATTTCTTCTCAGGTGAGATCCATCTGCTAGAGTTGCGACCCGTTCTTGCGCCTTTATCAATGAACAAATGAGCTTACCTTTCCTGGCAGCCATACGGTTTGTCTTATCCGATCAGTATACCAAGATGAACAGGGAGGAAAGACAACGTCTGCTACATGAAGGAACATCAACCGCTACTACCCTCTCAGCTTATGTTGAGATTGTCTTTGATAGTGAGTTGATCTTCCTCTGTTCCTACGGGAGAAATGACCTCAACTGACTTGCCGATTCTATAGACTCTGATGGACGTTTCCCAACTGGTCGATCAGAATTAGTTCTCCGACGAACGATCGGTCTGAAGAAAGATGAATATTCCTTGGACCGAAAGAGTGCAAGTAGGTCTGAGGTGGATCAATTACTGGAAGCTGCTGGGTTTTCCAAGTCAAACCCTTACTATATCGTACCTCAAGGAAGAGTAAGTTATCCGGCCTTCTTCTACCTAACAATCGATTTTGGCTAATTCCTTGCACGTGTTAGATTACTCATCTAACCAACATGACGGATAAAGAGCGATTGAGGTTACTGAAAGATGTAGCGGGAACAGAAGTATATGAGCAGAAGAGAGCAGAATCGACGAGATTGATGGAAGAGACGGATACGAAAAGGGATAAGATCGCCGAGATTCTGGTGACGATCGAAGATAGGTTGAATGAGTTGGATGAGGAAAAGCAAGATCTGAAGGATTATCAGGAGAAAGATAGGGAGAGAAGATGTTTGGAATATGCCTTACATCAGAGAGATTTGGAGGATGTTACGGTTGCCCTTGATAAGGTGAGCCGACCCTGTCTTGGGGAAGATCTTAGCTGACTTGGCTTGAATAGGTCGAAGAGGAAAGAAGGGAAGATATTCATGATTCCAATACTAAGAGGAAAGAATTCAACGACAAGGAGGAACAAGTTCAAGTAAGCTACCCATATCTGACTCCTCCTTAGGTGAATCTGTGCTTGTAGCTGACAAACGGATTTTTGCAGAAATACGAAGAATCCCTCACAACTGCTAAACATGCCTTATCTACCACTCAACTTGCTCTCAGGCAGTACGAAGCGGAAATGGCCGATCTCGTTCGAGCTCGAACGGAGATCGAGTGTGTCATTGCTGATTTCACTACAGCTGGAGAAGCGGGAGAGCAAAGAAGAGCTGAAGTCGCAGAAGAATTGCGATCTTTGGAAGAGAGGATCGAAGAAGCGAGTGAAAGATTGGATGAACTCATTATAGATGCTGAGAGAAGGATAGCCGAGGAAAGACAAGCGAGGGAAACGTAAGTCATCGTCTTCGTACTTACTTTACTTATTCGCACGAAGCTGATTAATGATGTAGTCTTGAAACAACCCAATCTAAACTTGCAGTCCTTTTCGCCAAGCAAGGTCGAGCTCAACAATTCAACACTAAAGCAGCTAGAGACCGATACTTGCAAGGTGAAATACAGTCGCTCAGAGATTACGAGACCGACCAGCAAACACGAGTAGATACCTTGAGAACCGATGTGGAAAATGCGAAAGATCAACTCACAGAGGTCATGGCTCGATCCCGAGAACGAAGTAGACAAGAAGATGAAAGAAGAGACAATTTGAGGAGAATGGCTGAAGAAGTCACTACGTTGAGAGGTAATTTGGATGGCATGCAGGAAAGACGAAAGTGAGTATACACCTCTTTCTATATTTACAGAGGATCAAGCTGACATGTTGTTGGTAGGGAATTATGGCGAGAAGACGGCAAGCTTGGTCAAACTGTATCTAACGCTAAGAGTGAGATGGATTCGGCTGAAAGGTCCATTTTGGGGATGATGGATAAGGTTAGTGCGATACATCGAATGACCGCATGAAGCTCATGTCGTTCAAAAAGGACACAAGCAACGGGCTTCGAGCTGTCCGAACGATTGCCAAGCGATTGAATCTTGATGGTGTTTATGGACCTTTATATGAACTATTAGAAGTTTCAGATAAATACAAGACGGCGGTTGAAGTAACAGCGGGAAACAGGTAAGATTCGGTATCGCTATCAGGAACCATCCCGTCGATTGCTAACTGTTCGTCCCACAGTTTGTTCCATGTCGTTGTCGATAACGACGATACCGTAACCAAACTGCTTGAAGTGATGAACCGCGAGAAAAGCGGACGAGTCACCTTCATGCCGCTCAACCGATTGAAAAGCCAACAGGTAATCTATCCCAAGGCGAACGACGCTTTACCGATGATCCAGAAAATTCAATTCGATAGACAGTATATCATGGCATTTGAACAGGTGCGTCCAACGAGCTGGCACGATATGCAGATATCAGCTGACTCTTGCCAAAAAAAAAAAAACAGGTATTCGGTCGAACTATCATCTGCGAGGATCTCCAAACAGCTGCTCAATACACCCGAAGTCACAATCTCAACGCGGTCACTATCGAAGGTGATCGAGTCGATCGAAAAGGTGCTTTGACCGGTGGTTATCATGATGTCAGAAGGTCACGTCTCGATGCAGTCAAAGCAGCCAAGAAATGGCGAACTACCTACGAAACTGATTCGGAACGACATCGAGAAGTGAAAGAAGGTATTGCCAAGCTCGAGCAGGATATCTCACGGGCGATGGGTCAAATCCAGGTGTTGGAAGCTAAACGAAAACAAAGCGTGGATGGTAGGAATGTGTTAGCAACGCAACGAGATTTGACGGCTCGTGATGAGGAGGGTGCGAAGGAAAGAGTAAACAAATTGGAACAGGCTTTGGAAGATGCCGAAGGTGAATTGAGAGATGCAAGATCGAAGAGAGCATCTTATGAGGAAGAGTCGAGGACACCAATGAGACAGAGATTAACGGATGAAGAGGTTACTCAATTGGAGGATTTGACTCAGGACGCCGAGGAACAGAAGAAAGCTTTGTTGGAAGCTACTCAGGCTAGGACGAAGGTGAGCTTAATCGTCACCGGGCATCGATCGAAGTAGCTCATCATTTCTGGATAGGTCACCGGTGAACGAAATAGACTCGAGATCGAGTTGACCGAGAGCTTACGAAGGAGACGAGAGGAATTAAGAGCGAGACTGGACCAGATGGAAGGTGATGCTGGAAGTGGTGTACTGCAAGCTGGTGAAGTGGAATTGAGAAATGCGGAACTAAGAAATCTCATAAGATCAATCGAAGATCTAAGTGAACAAGTGACAGGTGGGTCAGCTCTATTTATCGTACCGTGGTCAGTCTTTGAGCTGACTTCTCATCACTGTGTTATAAAACAGAGAGCGAAAATCGAATCGAAGAAGTTACTTCCGAGATTACCAAATTAACGGAGAACCTCGATAAAGTTCAGTCGGAGCAACTTGAAAATACCCGCGCCATCATGAGAGTCCAAAAGAATGCTGAGAGGTATCTGACCAAGAGACAGACCTTGATTAACAGAAGGGAGGAATGCAATAACAAGATCAGGGATTTGGGTGTATTACCAGAAGAGGCATTCACTAAATACATGGATCAGAGTCCTAACAAGGTGAATCAGTCCATCCCCTTCAGTCAATATGCGTGAGCTCAGCTGACTTCGGTTGTTTGATCCTGGCACAGATCGTCAAACGATTACACAAAGTTACCGAAGGGTTGAAGAAATACGCCCACGTCAACAAGAAAGCCTTTGAGCAATACAACAATTTCACCAAACAGCGAGATGAACTCTTAGCTAGGAGAGAGGAATTGGATGAGTCTGCCGAAAAGATCGAAGAGCTCATTGTTACCCTTGATCAACGTAAAGATGAAGCGATCGAGCGGACCTTCAAGCAGGTCTCAAGGTATTTCGAAGAAGTGTTCGAGAAATTGGTTCCTGCTGGTAGAGGGGAATTGGTCATGCAGAAGAGGATCGAAGGGTACATCGTAAGTTAAAGTTCGCATGTAAATGCAATGTGTCATTAGCTTATTGATGTGGGCTATGTATGTGTAGGACGAAGAATCAGAGGAGTCTGGACCTGTAGGTCGAGAGAAGTCTGAGATTGATAATTATACTGGTGTATCTATCAGAGTGAGTTGGAACTATCGAAATGTACCATGGTCACAACTCACTAAATGTGATTATGCTCGGTGTCTAGGTCTCGTTCAACTCCAAAGCAGATGAAGGACAACGTATCCAGCAACTATCCGGTGGACAAAAATCGCTCGTCGCCCTCGCTTTGGTATTTTCCATCCAGAAATGTGATCCTGCGCCGTTCTATCTTTTCGATGAGATTGATGCGAATTTAGATGCTCAATATAGGACTGCTGTAGCTAGTGAGTTGGCTTGTTACCATCGACTGGGTCTTCAGCTAACGATCAACGATATCAGGTATGATACACGATTTATCCTCCAAAGCTCAGTTCATCACGACCACTTTCAAATCTGAGATGTTGGCCCAAGCGGATAAGTTCTACGGTGTGATATTCGATTCTCAGAAAGTCAGTAATATAGTGGTGATCGATAAGACGAGTGCGAGTGATTTCGTAGAGACTTCAGCTCAAGTTGGGCAAATTTAGACGGAGAAACATATATCATCTTTCGAATCGGTTTGGCATGTTTATGATATTATACATTTCTGGGTATACCTTTTTCCTATAGGGTTGTATGTATATGCAAGGTATAAATCAAGTTCTCTCTGCAATTGTCGTCTACCCAACGTTATGTACAAAGTCACAAAGTCACGACATCCTCTTAATCAACTCCTCACAAACACCTAGGCCATATCCCCTCACCTACCAAATCCTTGATGCCCGCAAACTCCAATACCTCTCTCAACCATATTCTAGTCTGTTCGATCTCCACCGACGCAATCCTGATCACGCCTGCATTATACTTTTGATCAGTCTCGCTATAAGACCATATAAGTTCTTGTGGGGATTTCAACTGATATTGTCTAATATTATTCGATTTGTATTTAATGTATTCGGTGAGCTTTTGGAATTTAGGTCCTATAAAGAGTATAGTCGAATATACATGATATGGTGCGAGACTTCTGGCCATCCGAGATTCTGAGTTTCCTGTTATGATTGTCGAATGTTGGTTATCTAATACCATCCTTTCTCTCATAAGCAATTCATCACCTATGTAAACCTCGTTCGTCGAATCGTAATAATCCATTGACCAAATCTCGGTTTCTTTCTGTTGATCTTGCAAACCTCTACCGGAATTTACCCAATCTAGAATCAGGGCTGATCCGGTACGATCGGATGGTAACACGAATCGCTGATGTTGAGTATATTTCGATTTTGAAAATGGACTTATCGAATCTGGCAACAACAACAACAAGCCCTCGGGGTGGATGGTGATATGTAAACGTTGTTTAGTCATTTCCCCTTGTATTTTGATGTTGGATGATTTGGGTCTTATACCTGGACGTTTTTTGTAGACCTTCGTACTTCCCTGCGTCAACATCACTAACCCACATCCCTTTCCTACTTCACCCCGTAGAGATATTAGATCACCTGATACTAATCCACCTCCATAGGCTAGTGTGTATAGTATACCTAGACTGGAAGGTTGAGAAGGCAGTGCGGAGGGAGTGAGAAGTTTAAGAGGGTATGCAGCGGATAGAGTGGAGAATCGAGCTTTGTTTGATGATGTCGATGATGATGTTGATGGAGTGGCATCCTGAGTGTATGAGGCGGGAAGGGAGATTGCGAATGAACCTGATCCGGATGATATCTTGCTTGGTCTATTGGGCCGATGTGGTGTTACTGCTGAGGTATCATGTTGTTTGGACATCTCATCGTTGACTCGCAGTCTTCTTAAAATGGTATTATGAGGTCCGATGAGTGTTTTAGACGGTTATGATGAGCAGAAACAGTATCTTATTCAAATGGATGATGTTCGTCGTCGTTATCAGCGGGGTGCTGCTAAACTCGTTGAAAAGTGATGATATCATGATATAATCTCAATCTCGCAATGATCTCCGAGATCCGCTTTGATCGTCCGATATTATGCGGTGGACGATGACCGAGATGACCATTAGTCGTAAGGAGATATAACCACTAGTCAACATAAACACCTATCCTTCCTTACTCCCCTCGCCATCATATCTACCCACTGAGGGTATCATCCAACATGGCAGCCATATCAAGACATCAGGACTTACCCGTGATCCTGCACAACGACAAGAGGGGTTTGTTGACCGTCGAAGATGGTAGATTGGACGTACTTCAACTATCAAGAGATGGTAGACGTAAGTTTGACCTCTCTCATCTCAGGCTGAATGGGACTGATATCTTGTGGGATCTATGGGACAGCACCGAAAAGACTCTTATCTACACCCATACGGAACTTTCTCCTAGCCAAACTATCCAACGATAAAGGAAAAGGCTCAGGTCAAAATAGAAGATTGGATTTACACACTCTAGGAAATCCAAGTGGAAATTCGACGTCATTGAAATTGACGAAACTCCATGTATTGGTTGAGCCTATAAATGAACCCGAGGCTGAGGAGTGGTGTGATAATACTATGGGACTGGCTTATAGAGGTGAGTAAGTTGTTTCTTAAGGGTACGGTATGGCTCATGAAGAAGGAGCGTGAGGTCCATGGGTCTATGGGGATGGGCATGAATTAGAAATTCAAATCCGGTAAGGATAATTGATGATCAAGCAAAGCTGATGATATACTCCGCCGGATGTAGGCATAAAACGAGATAAGAAAGTCTTATTACTTGTCAACCCAGTGGGAGGTAAAGGGAAAGCGAAAAGTATAGTTCACGATATTGTATTACCGATCCTACAAGCTACAGAATGTCAGATAGATCTGAGAGGTAAGTCGAATCACATCCAGTAGACAAATGAAGTATATAGCTGATGGATGGATGAGCTAAAGAAACGACGCATAGGTTACATGCTGAAGAAATTACTAATTCGATTGAACTAGATTATGAGTAAGTGTCCAAGGGATAGACTGCATACTGGTTTATTGTATATGTAGGAAGATTGAAAGTTTTTGACCGAATTGTCAGTGTCATCGCGACTGCATCGGGTGATGGTCTAGTGTACGAAGTATTGAATGGTCTAGCATCGAGATCAGATGCTAAAAAAGCGTTGAAAATCCCTATCGCACCTATACCAACAGGTGAGTACTCGATCTGCATTGTAGACTCCGATGCACACTTAGTGCTGGGCTGACATGTGTGACCCACGATCTGTTTAGGCTCCGCCAATGCTGTTTGTACGAATCTGTTTGGGGTGAAAGATACGTTCAACATACCTTTAGCAACGTTGAACATCATCAAAGGTCAGTAGCAAGGAATCAACCCATCTGTCAACTGTGTTCACTTTCGCTGACTTGCATACCCATCGACTTCCAGGCCAAACCCTTCCTATCGACCTATGTTCTGTCCTCCTTCTGCCCTCTCAACAACGAAGATTCTGTTTTCTGTCCACGGCCCTAGGACTGATGGTAGATCTCGATATCGGTACCGAGCACTTGAGGTGGATGGGCGATAATAGGTTTTTATATGGGTTCTTGAGGGGTATAGTGAATAACAAGAACTGCAAGACGAAGATACAGTTGAAAGTCGTTGAGGACGATAAGATTTCGATGGCTAGGAAAGCTAGGGATAGGGTGAAACAGCGACTTGTAAAAGACGATAAAGTGTGGGGTGGGGGTACGAACCCTTTAGTAAATGGGATGAATGGGTTGAATGTCAATGGGGCTATCGGGACTAAGATGAGTGAAGGAGATGGAACGAAAACTCCTTTACCAGGAGATGTACATGCGAATGGAAATGGGGATGCGAGTGCAGGAACAAACAATATGATCAACGAGGAGGATGGAGAAGAAGGCGAAGGCAATGAATATATTCCCGATCATGGAACAATACCGGAAGCTAAACCTTTAAAACCTGATTCGACGTGGATAACGATCGATAGTTCTGGTGCTTTACCCAAATCAACCCTCAAAAGATCATCTATAGGTTCTCTAAGGGGTAACAGGAGCTCAGCTGTCAACGGTGGGAACAGTATCAACACACAGAATGCAGTGAAGAAGGGAGACTGGATAGATGGGGAAGGTGTATTGTATTTCTAGTGAGTGAAATGATTTTTTGAATCATTACCGCTTTCCTTTACCCTCTTTCCTCACAGGTACATGTAGGCAGACGAACCTTTACTGACCTTGCTTGCTCTTTTTACAGCGCCGGTATGATGCCCTGGGTTGCCCGAGATCTAATGCAATGGCCCGTCTCCATCTCAGGCGACGGTCTGATCGACGTGGTAGTCCAATCGATCGTCCCGAGGATGATGATGGCCAATGCTATAACGGGTGCAGAGAAAGGTGAAGCGTATTGGTTGGAATGTCAACACTATTACAAGGGTGAGTTTTCAACCTGAATTACATACCTATCTATCTTGTTTATCCTATGACACATACTGATATGATCTGATATGATGATGAATAGTATCGGCATTCATAGTTGAAAATCTAGATAAAGCGAACCAACCGATCTTCACAATAGGTATGTGTTTCTTCTTTTTGTCTATCCTGTATAGATTATCGATAGAACTGACTGAGTTTTTCGTTGCGATTTCCGACAATAGACGGCGAATCTTTCCCATGGGATACATTCCACGTCGAAGTTCATCCTAGAATAGCCAATTTGTTAAGTCTTAATGGCGATTTTTACGTTTCTGATTTTTTACGAAAACATGATGAAAAGTGAATTGAAGGAGAGTGGATGGTAATCAAGGTATGAGCATTGTTTATATGATAAATCTACTTATACATACATTCATGAGTTGGTGAAGATAAATCGGATACAGATTATATCAAGATCTATGGAAGAAGAATTGCTTAGATCCTTAGAGGATTGGAAATCCCAAATCGGATAATTGTGCGTGGTAGTGGATGAATAGCAGTTTCCTGCATTGTATATATAATTAAAATTTAGCAATCTTGTTTAACGAATCTCAGATGTCAATGTGTTCTTTGATGTTACGACGATTAGCACTCAATTCATCGTTTGCCACAGTGGGGTATATCTACATCTATATGCCTTATTATGTGCGATTATCTCTCGATCCCGGCCATATGTACCGTATAGTGAATACAGTGTATATTACCTGATTCACTCATCGACCCAGTCATTCCTTTTCCTGTTCATCAACCATCCAAACCCATCTTTCGAAGAAACAGGTTTCATAATTTTCAATTTCTCTTTTCTGTAATTTGGATTTTGATCTTTGGCATTTTGAACGAATGATCGAAAACCTTCTGGTCCACATTTTTTCTTTTGATCTTGATCTTGATTGAGATTGAGGTCAAGTCGTTTATGAGATTTGAGCTTGATAGATAAGGAAGAAAAGTTAGATTTGATCCTTGCTAAGCCTAAATCCATACTTTGACTGCAATTGGGTTCTCCCGTAGAAGGAGTCGAAGTTGTATTTGGGTATTGGACTGATCGAGAGTTGATTGATTAGAGTTCGTCAGAGCGAGTACGTGAGATTGGAGAAGGAAATCGTGAGCTGAGGTAGTAGTTAGTGAAGAATCAGTCTATCCTCCATTCAACATGTTTATCTATACATTTATAGGTATATTGTAATGTTATACTAGTCATATAGGGAAAAGGACGAACTGAACAATGTGACACTCACGTAGGAGCAGAAGAATACCTTGACGAGTAACCTGTTGATGTGGTGGTAGTAGTCCTGGACCTGATTGGTCGGATAGATGAAGTGTCTAAAATCCAGTGTAACAGTCAGTGATAAGGAGTTTCAAATATGGACGATAGGATAGCAAAGAAGTCGAACGGGTGGCAAAACTGACTGATTTATTTACTTACCTTTGAAAGAAGATGATCTCCTTCTGATAGATTCGACTATACCCATTTTTACGTTTGACTTGTGATGAGCTGGATACGATGCTGAATCTGGGATCTGGGTTGCTCTAGTATTTGTGGATTGAGTTGATTGATTCCCTTTTCAAGGGGGATTCAGATCTGACCGTCCCCTCGAGATGGGTCATCTATATATACCGTTGTTGTCCTCTTAATCTACCTCCGAGTTTTCCCTAGTCGTTCGTAGTCGCAAACGTTTGTTATCTTGTGGGTATAAGCCTTATCGAACGTTTTTGATGGTGAGTGGGGTATCTGATGGGTCTGGATCTGCGTTAGTCTGTCAGTCCAAAGGATGGTATAAAAGTCAAGTATGGCGAGTTGGTTGCTTCGACGTGTGTTGTTTGTTACGCTGATGCCGGCGGTATTCGCATCCTGAGATTTTTGGTGTGTTATGCCTGTGCGTAGGGTGATAGGTGTTCAAGTTGAATAAGAACGAGCTTTAGTCAGATTTTCATCAATTCCATCTATCAGTCCTCTTGCCTGCCTGCCGTCGTCATCGATTGCCCGGAATAGTACTCCAAGACGCTTATAGGGCATCAGCTCTGATCTGCGGATGACCTATTGATGAGTGTTTTCGGTCCATCCTACACAATTTATGTTTTTTAACTGTCGTATAATGTCGTATAGTGAGTTGATTCCGAGCTTGCCGATATCCGCGATGATCAATTAATGCTAGAGGCAAATACACAATAATACATACAGTATGTTACATGATCTGGAGGTACTTCCCCTCATGTCCTACTATGGTCCCATTCACGCTCACTCCCATGCCTTTTTGGCTCTCTGTCTCTTTGCCTGTTGAGTGGGAGAACATACAGTCAGCATTCTACAATGTCAAGTGAAGTATAAGAGACCGTTCGGAAGACTAAAAGGATTACTTCTGAATCGATGGGATGTAGTCATTCGTCATCCCTCCAGACTTGAGGAGGGAGACTTTTGTGATCCCTAGGACCGATGTCTACATATTTTGGATGTGGGTTCTGCACAGTTGTTCAAACTCACCTTTTTCTCCTCTCTCTCTTTCACTTTGTTGCCCAATTTCTCACTTAACTCTATCGCTCTTTCTTTTCCCTTTTCATTCCTTGCTTTCTGCTTCTTCGATACCTGTTTGTTCTTCGAATGCTTCTTCTGCGATTTCTGGATCTGTCCAGCAGGGTTGATCATGGTTGCTGGAAGCCTGGCGTTCTTGGCTATTTTTGATGGCTGGACGGGGATTCCACTATCGTTCCCTCCTGAGGGAAAAGAGGGGACGGAGGTTGATGGGCCTGCTTCGTTGTTTCCTTATAAAAATTCACAGAGTCAGCTGTGGCACTCGCAAATTACACTCTTGCGGTCGGGATACATACCTGACATTGTGGGCGGGCGCTTGTTGGATCCGATGTGCTGTATGAACAGTGTACTCGAAAAGATATGATTGATGAATAGTCCAGTACTCAGCTCTCATCGTACTCACTGCAACTCAAAGATTTGATGAGACAATTGGTTCCGTTTGGTCGAGAGATTAGACATAATTGTTCCTGGATCATACTCGTAGTAGTTGATTATCCCTGAATCCCTCATTCCTGCTGTTGGATGATCCCAACGCGTCTATAGGAAAGAATTATACGGGAAAAGTCAGAATAACAACAGACTCTTCTAGCTTTACTTCAACTCATCTCAACATCTTATGAATAGGATCGGATCGATGAAGATATAATCTCCCCAACTCAAAATGCTCATCCCATCCCTTTCCCTATCGCTATTCCTTCTACCGCTCCTCTCTTCAGCTCAGGATATTCAGCGGCCTCAGACCACCAGGACATGTCTACCGTCAGGTAACGAGGAGCCTATCAACGCTGCATTCTCAAGGGGTGAGTCGACTGATCTCCTTGACTATTCATTTGCAGCTGACTGAATGTCACCCGCACATACAGGAGGAGCAGGAACGACCGTCACGTTATGTTCTGGATCAGTGCATCGACTCAATTCTTCCATCCTGTTCACTGCTGAGAAGCAGACTTTGACGACCGAGAATGATGAAAAGGGGTTGAATAGGGCGATGCTGATCGTGGAAGGTCCAGGTCAATCTGCCGCTATCAGGTGGGTATTTCCACACCACAGCGCTTAAGGTCCTTATCGTGGAGGGGAAACCGTCGGAGGCTGTTGCTAATTTGTTTTTGCAGGGCCGACTGTCAACAATGTTCTTACGCTACTATCAAATCACTAATAGTAGACGGGAATAGACCTCAGCTACTGAGGATACCGAAGGGTGATGCATTGATCGAAGTTGGGAATGCTGAGCGACAGGTTGTGAGGGATTGTAAATTGTATGAACCGAGGTGAGTCCGAACCAGTCCGGTAATCCGCTTTGGCTGTCTTGCTGATAGTGGATTGACAGAGGGTGGAGTGCTTTACATTTCCGAGAAGGTGATAGGAAACAATGCAGGTATGGTAAAGTTATAAACAACGAAATCGTAAGTTCCGATTCAACTTGATCATCATCCACGAGACAAGCGAGACTGAACGAGCTCCGTTTGATGATAGGGCCCGTGTGGTGAGGAATGGGATGACGACTATGATGGACAAAATGAACTGGAACCTCCTTTTGGTAATCCCAGATCGGATGGTATAAGTTTGGCTTGCAAAGATTCACTAGTGGAGAAGAATGTGAGTGTATGCTGTCATGAGGAAATTGCCATCTAATCTTGTATGACAGATTGTGTATGATACGACGGATGGTGCGATCGTGCTCTTCGGTTCGGCAGGAAGTGAAGTGAGGAATAATCATATCTACTCTAGGACCAGAGTGGTGCTTGGAGGTGTGTGCTGTTCTTCAATTCAGACTCTACACTCATACGTAACCCAATCAAGAATTACGCCTGACATCCAGATCTTACTTCAGGAATAAATTTAGTCGACTACGACCCATGGCAAGGCGACTACATGCTCGTAAACGTCCATCACAACCATCTTCACGCATTTGGACGATTCTTCACGGGCGGCATAGTCATCGGTCCATCGACATGGTCGGACGATACGGAGTCTACCGTTCACTCGGGATCAGTCACTGACAATTACTTGGAAGGTGATCATTTCGGTTATGGGATTGTCGTATCGTCCGCAACGAGTTTCACAGTCTTACGAAATACCGTTCATGACGATGCGAAATTTAGAGGTGTCAATGGAGCTAGATGTCCCAAGGCTCCTGAGAATGGTAAACCCACTGCTTTCTTGATCAATAGGGGTAGTGCGAAGGGTACTTTCCAAGATGATTTTGTGAATGGCGAAGTACAGCATAGTGAGTTTGGTTATGCATCCGAATGCGACGAAGGACGAAAAACGGAGACTGATGGTTTTCTTCTTGCTCTCGCTTAGTCATCTGCGTGAACATGCCTGATGAGAATGGGAAACCATACAAGCCCTGGAGATTCCGTGATTCATCTCAAGCCATAGCTGCTAGAGCTGCTTCCGGAGATTCCTCGGATCCCGTGGTGCAAGCTGCCTTTGTGAGTGAAATTACTCCAAAGGATCTATTGTGATTCTTCACGATATGATACTTTGATCCTTCACGATATTGAGCTGACCTTTGCATGATCGTAGGACGCAAGAATAGCCGAAGCATTAGTATCATACCAGTTCGCTCTCACTTCAGCAATGGACATAATCAATGACAAGATTGAAAAGATCACCAATCCAATAAACGAGGAAGACTTTGCAGTACCAGTGTATAAGCATGAACATGAGATTACCGCCGAGAACAAACAGAAAAAGAAATTGACAAGCTCGGGAAATAGGGATATAGACGAATTATCGAACAAGTTGGAGGAGTTGGAGCAGAGTAGTAGGAAAGTGAAAAAGAATTTTGATGGATTGAAATTGGATTTCGAAGGGTTGAGCGGGAGGTTGAAGAAAGGTGCTGTGAGTGGAAACTTTCTTACGACATACTATGTCTGATGATCTCTACTGCTTGTGATATTTGTCATATTGTGATCTCGTCGACCAACCTAATCATTCGTGCTAATTACGTTGCTTTCTCGGCACAAACGTAATAGGACGATAATAAACCCATCATCGAATCTATGTTCATCAAAGTGCAAAATATCCTATCAGGAACTACACCGTTAATCAGTGGTGGGAGTAGTGGTAGCTCCAAGCATTTTATACAGAATGGTAATTCGACTGTTAGATCAAGTGGGACATTCGATTCTATACCTTTTGGTATATTCGGTGCCGTCGTTGGATCATCAGCGATCCTGTTGGCGGCTAGTAATCTGTTTAAGAAGTTGAGGAAAAGAAGAGGTAAGATTAATAAAGCGATATAGAATGAAAAGGTGTTTTGGTATATGTAGTGAGTTAAAGGAAATATTCGGGATGTTACATTGTTATAGACAGATACAAAGATGGCATCTGAAGTGGATCAGACGACAATGCTGGTCAAAAAGTGTTCAGTTGGCAATCACATTATACTACCAATCGTGCTGCTCATAACTGCGAATCGACTGATCTGATCTTGTCTTGCTCTGCTCATCATCGCTGATTTCGTTGATCGAAGAGTAATACAACACTCCTCCTTTGACTTGAGTGCAGCCGCCGAGCACTATTCCTCGTCACTCAGGGTGAATCAGATGATGATGAAGCTCAAACCAGGCTCCGTCAATCAGTACTGATATCTATGGTATGGTTGATATATGAAACAACTTGCAGTGTACATAGCACGACATGTTGCATAATTCGAACTCAAGGAACCGTCTTTTTATTGATCATATTGGATTCAACTCAGACATGGACTTTTCCTTCTTCTCCTATCCACCTCCATTACCACCACCCTCCTCCCCCCCCCCCTCCCCCCCCCGCAGCCTCCACCACCTCCATCTCCGCCCGAAAACCCTCCCCCTCCTCCACCGCAATTCCCAGATCGGGATTGAGAAGATCGGCCTCCGGAGGTATATTGACCTTGGTTACCCCATCTACGTATACCCAGAAAATCGAACATTAGCACGAGCAGAACGAATGGTGTAGAGTAGATGATGGGAGGAATAACAGTCACCTACTCGATCTACAGACAATTAGGTGATTGGTATTCAGCAATCCCGAAATCGATCCGTGGCATGAAGCAAAGATACAGTAAGTTACTCACTCCTCTGGTTGAGCAGCATCCTCCTCTCACTCTCAAAACCGACCTTGACGACTTGGAATACTCTCCAGCAGTCCTGGTTTCCGTTCTGGCCGTGGCTCCGATGTCGGTATCGGTGTGAGCTATCATGACCCAGTAACCATCAGAATCAAGAGATAGATCATGTGAATCCTGATTGAGATCTGGTTACGACTTATGGTGAATAAGGTTTGATGGATCAACTTACGGGCTGTATCAGCATCGCTCGTGCTATTGCTTCTGCTTCTGCTGAATACTTTGAATCTCATTTTTCCGTCGTCTTCAAGGTTGAGGTGAGTAATTTATAATTCGTTGAGATAAGAAGGTTATTCATAGAAGTATGGTTGGTTGGTTGGTCTGCATACGACGTGGAAGTTGACTCGTGTTTGTTGTATGAGTTACATGTGTAATAAATCAAAAAAACAAAACATTATGATCGTCGTTGAGCAGGAATATCTATTGTACTTGAATATGATGGATCCCACGTTTTACACTTGATCTGGATCATAACGATGATGGTGATGGTGATGGTATGGCTATACATGGCAAATGGTTGATTGATGTGACTTGTTCGTTCCCCTCTGTATCATCAACAGTAGTGTATTGATACAGTGCATTGCGCTAACATATAAAGGCTAAGCTTGACTCTTACCATTTCTTCAGCTCTCGAAATACATCACATCCCTCCCATCCCACCTCCCATACCTCCAGCAGAAGACGGACTGAGTCCCCCTCCTCCACCAAACGCGGAAGAAGACGAATGATCATGAGGACTGTGTGAAGTAATACCTTGATCGTGAGTCGGTGCCGCAAGATGGGTGTGGGCGTGAGATCCACCTAATTCATGATCGTGCGAACCACCATGAGAGTGATGAGTATGACTGTGATTGTGCTCAGGAGGGGGAGCGGAAGCAAGTTCAGCACCATCATCACCACCATTTTCACCATCTCCCTCGCCTCTATCACCCGATCTGCTTGCTGACTCGGTACCACCTTCTACTCGGAGTATCATTCCATCGGATGGAGATGATTTGCTACATAATATAGCCAGGCGGGTCATCAGACAGGGAGATATGGAGTTGATCATTCTGACTTACTCGATCTATGGGAATGAGCATGAGTCATCATTAGTGATATCCCAGCATGTTCAAAGGGTAATACAGTATAGCCCACCTACACCTCTTGTTGAATAACATCCACCTCGTAATCTCATGACTCTCTCCTCATTTCGAGCTTGCTGAGCATATTGCCTAGCCGTTTTAGCTTCTTTTGAGAATGATAAAGAAGAAGTCACATCAGCTTTAATTTTCCACTGCGATACCTGCTAAGCCAGGACTTACTGGAAGACTTCTTGAGCTTTTCAACCCTGTCTGACATTGGCATGATTTGACTTACTTCACGGGATATGTAGTATCGTAGGGTAGGAAGAGATAGCTATTGGATTGTCAGTATGGAGAAATTGAAGTACGCTATATCATTATGGTCTATCGGGGAGGCGAAGAAGCTTATAGTATATGCACAGTGATGTAAAAATAGTAATAACAGTATGATGGATTCACACCATCAAAACGTGCTCTTTATAGTGTGTACTGTGTATCGCGTATACACGCCTCTGATTGATCGGTAAATCTGCGCTGTGATATGATGCATACTGAAGGATTGATGATGCCTCATCTGACAGAGTCCAATGAAATCGAACATCCGTGATGTTACCAGAAGCTCGAAGAAGGTATATTCTTGGATTAACTCACTGCCTCATGAAGCAGTCACATCAGACTATTGATCTTGTGGTTCCTCGACTTCCTTATTAGCTAAATTGATGATGCGGTGATCATCAGACGCGGAGAAGTGCTATCGCAGTCTCTCGCTCCCTTCTGTTCTAGGTCAGGTGGGAGGTATATAGTCATTTCTATCAGGCTTATCAACCTGATTATCTGCGAGGTCATCTGCCACCATCCCTTGTTGCCAAACATTCCTTCGTTCTCCCCTAGATATAGGACCACTTCAACTGGATCATGCGTCCTTAGCCGGTCGATGGTGAGACATCAGGAAACGTTTCGTCCAACAGTGTATCTGGATGTCCCATATATGTTTCCGGTTCGATTGAGAGAGCCCAACAGATTCGGATGGATAGGTCAGATCAGATACCTCTAACAAAGCGGCCGCCGTCAATGGCAGCCACCGTTCAGTGCCAATAAGTCCTTCTGGCGTATTCCAGCATGCATGATACAAGTAAACCTCTTTTTGATACTCTTGCCCGAGCAGCGAGAAAGCTTTTTTCGTGAACGCAAGGATGACTTCGCGCCAAAGAGAAGCATACCGTAAAGGTGTAAAGGCGAAGATCTCCGATAAGTGGTTCCGTCGGTTAATAATGTCCGATTGCGGATAGCTTACTCCTTGTCCGTCCATAGCGGACATGTTCGATAGGGGACTTTTTCGTACGAAGCTGAATTTGGTGTGATGCATCCGAGTAAAAGGAGAAGAAGAAGAATGCACAATGATAATGGCGTTTATTGCATCTGATCAGTACGAAAAGCCGAATTGCTACAGCAGAACAGTTCAGAAGACTCAATTTTTCGAAGTACGTGTACGTGCTACCAACACAGGCGGGCCTCATAAAATTTTATCTGGAATCAGTCCTGTTCCTTTTTTTCTTTGGGGAGAAGCAGACATCTAGAGGAGCGAAGACGCAGATACACCCCAAACCTCGGCCGGAACATGCCATAAAAGACATACCCACTCCTTTCTATCCGTCATCAAGCGAAGATTAAAAGTTTTGTTTCTCTTTGCATCCTCTCTGTATGGACCCCAATAGATCATGTGCTATTCTGCCTTGACCCAACGGAAGGCAAGGGGAGATAAGACCTTGCGTTCAAGACAGCGATGACCGTGAGGACAAGGCCGCTCGGACACTCGTACTCGGACAATTTAATTTTGAGCAGTCCACTCGTCAGCAACAGCTGAACACCAAGTGACGGAATAAGGGGTGATCAGGGGCATTAGTCGAACCCAACTATCTTTAAAAATGCTCCGAGAACAAGTGAAAACGTGGATCGTGCGAGGCAGAATAATGCGAGCAGGTCCGATCCTACCGTAACGCTTGTCCTAGAGTACAGCTAGTATACCCTGAGGAAACTACCAATCAGTGTACGGTGCCTGAGTGAGCCCAGATGGATGACCTCGTACACAGAGCGTACGGATGGAATGACTAATCTATGTACGAGGACCGCCTGTATTCGCACCTTGCCCTTCACCATTTCATGCGTATCTCTGTATCAAATCATCAGCAATCTTATCCTTCCCCATCACCCATCATCTGTTCCATCCCATTCCGCATCCGTGCACTCACCCTTCTAGCTACTTCCATCTCGTTCCAGTACCATCTGTACCGTCCTTTCTGTCCACATCCACCCGCGGATCAAATTCATCAATCATCTGTTCAACGGCCAAGGACGCAATCAAAAAATCATACAGCTGTAGAGTATTAACCGAAGTCCGAATTACATCGTACCCCTCGTACCCTCTCGAGACGTTGCACAGACTGTTTCCACAATTCGGCATAAACGGATATACGAAGCGGGCAGGGCAGCAAGCAAGCAGCTGTCATACCTCGAAAGCGCAGGAAGGGAAAAGGATTGCCTGTAACCGGACGCCGGCTGTACGACATACCAAACCCAATCATTTCTCCAAGGTGTCAATGAAAGATCCTTCTTCTTCATCTTCTTGTTCCTTTACAACACAGCAATCAGATAGGGTTTTGGAAAGATCATTTGTCATCCCATCACCTCGAGTATAACAATACTTTGTCATTGGTATTACCCAATATCAAATATCGATTGGAATTGGCAAACCAAAGCCATCCGACATTCAAGTTACAAAGTACGAAAAATATTCGATCGCTTCTTTTGTGTTCTGTAGCCATTAGTCGTAACTCAACCAAATAATTATATATGTCTGGTGAGTATCCATTTACCCATCTCCTTTGTCCTCTTGAAGTATACCCATAACACAACAACGACACCAAACCTCAAAGTTTGGTCGACAACGACCTACACCAGTACAACGATAACAACGCAATCGTATCCCTTCAAAGGATATCTATCATCATTGCTCACTTTGACCTTGACTTTCGCTGACTAATCATTCATATCACACTACATCTTCGACTCTTCCAACATCACATTGCATCGCATCATACCGTTCTCAGTATCGCTACATTCGCATCTCAAGCATACTTCATGATCCCGCATAATTAGCATATCAGCACATCCTTGACAAATCGCAAGACGACAGCATCGTTGGAAATTGAGTTTTTTGACAGGTCAAAACTAAACGTGAGTTATAGTTCCTTTGACAACTCAATCTGGTTCTTTGTTCTATCCTTTCCTATTTCTTTCACATCGGAGTCCGAGGCCAGTAGTAGCGATACCGTTTGCTCCCAAGCACCGCAAAACAATACTCGCTACTAGCCATATCCGGTCATCTCCGTGTGACCCCTTTCAGACTGTTGGATGCTTATGGAGAGGATCCGAGATAGACCTAGATGGAGGTGAGATGATAAAGGAGAGACTTAACACCCCTGACCCGGGCTCGTCGCCGTCTTGGAAATTGGGGGATCAGGAGATTTTGCTTTGGACGGTAGCATGTGGGCCATTTAGGGCACCAGGGGTACAGGTTCTCAGCGATATGCTGGATGAGAATAATGGAAAGTTTTTGCTTAGTCTAGATATCTAGTGATATCTCCTTCCTTATATCTGTCATCGCCTCCAACAGTTTCACATCTCCTTCTGAAGATGTCGTTCATTATAATACTGTATAGCTTGTGCTGACTTAAATAATCACTTTTATGTCGATTCCGCTTCTATAATACTGTCCCGCAATCGAAATGTCACAATACAACAACAACACAATCAATCCCTCTTTCCTCGTTCCTCCCCTTCCTACCCGGAAACAGGTTCCTTCTCAGAAACCGCGCCTCGATACTACTAATTTGATTCCCAACCTTATCAACAGTGATCGACCTCATACAGCTGTTAGTCGACCCGCACCACCACCACTGCACTTACACAGACGTGCCATCAGCTCGATCTCCAGTCTTCCCGTGATTCCAAGCGCTTCAATCGAGCCTAGCTCCATGTCATACCAATGGCCCCCACAATCAGGAGTGGGCACTATCTCGTTCGTCTGCTTAGATTGCCCAATAGCTGACATATCCCTTGCCTAGTACGATTCCCAGAATTATAACAATGCAGTCCAACAGTCATCACAGACCTCCGATGAGAAGGAGCCGCTCAATCTCGCTTTAGGTCCAGGCCAGGGCGTGCTGGATCTGATGGGTATGCACCAGTCGGGTCTGTCCAATTCTGCACCTTCGACCGCTACCACAAGCAATACGAGCAACAGCTCTGGATACAGCAGTTATCATGATGGCGCATCGTATTCCTATCGTCCTTCCCTCAATGTCGATACCAGCAACTCATCCTTTATAACTCCACGGACCCCAGTGCAGTTCCCTCCTAATTCAGCTTATTCGTCTAATCCACCTTCCGGGTTCCCCACCGATAGCATTTCCGATGGTGAGATCATCACTCCCGGATTGCCCATCCAATTCCCCAATGGGTATAACACCTTCCCTTCCAATACCAACATGACGGATTTCTACCCTACAAACGACAAACCAGCGGTGTCATTCCAAGATTTCCAATATTTCCCTTCGCAGTCTACCTACCAATCTGCTCAACAGATATACCAGCCTCAGTCTCAAGGGACTATATCGCCTTCTCAACTTGGAAATACCCAAAACTTGAAACCAACAAAGAGTTTCAGTGATCTTTTGATGGGCAGCCGTGCATCATCTTCATCTTCTAGCTCGGCCGAAGGCCAACACGATTGGAGTGGGAATGTACTAGACGAATGGACAAGACCTCTCGGTAAAGCTTTGAATCACGATCCTCAGTCTTCTTCTGCCATCGATTATTCGAACCTTGCTGGACCGTCGCGCAATCCTCTCTCTTCCCTACCATCAGTTCAGGTATCTCCTGCTCCACCACCAGGTGCTCTCGACGATGCTATGCGCCAATATGTCCATGCACCTAATCGACTAGCTTTTGGCGAGAGGAAATTGATCGTCATGAGTCCAAAAGTCGGCCAGAAAAGTTACGGTACCGAGAAGAGGTTCCTTTGTCCTCACCCACAGGCGACTCTGATCGGCGGTTCATGGTGGAACAAAGCTCAAGATGGTTGTCCGGTGTCTCCATTGGTAGCACCCAGAATCAACATCAGTCTCACGGGTGAACAGCCAGTAAAAGACGCTGCAGTCAGCTGGACAGCTGTCGATGGGACTAACCTCGACGAGAAGATCAACACTCAAGCACTGAATACGGAGGATCAACCCTTTGTTGGAAACGTCGCTGGGAAAAACCTACATATCTCGGATAACGATGGTAAAAGACGTGAAGTCAAGGCTTTGGTAACGATCAAAGCTCCGTTGAAAGTTTTCGCCGGACCGAACGGTTGGGGAATATCCAAGAATACACTGAAGGATATCAGTGATGAGAGAACGTTAGGTATATTTGAGAGCAAGGAGATTAAGGTGATCAGTAAACCTTCGAAGAAGAAATCAAGCGCGAAAGCTGGAGAAAGTGAGTCTGAACATCTCGCGAACGTTGCTAATCCATTACAGTGATCATCAGTCATGGATCGACGATTGCTCTTTTCAACCGAGTCAAATCGCAGACCACTTCCACGAGATACCTTTCAGTCGTACCCGACTTCACTCGTATAACAGGATCCGATGGATTACCAGTCACTGGCGCTCAACCACCTGTTTATCCCAATCAAAGATCTACGTTCAGCGGCTTCACAGCGGATGCCAATAATTGGGAATCATTTATCATTTGGCTCGTAGATCCTAATCGACCCGGTGGACCAAGTTTAGCGCCTCCCCCGCATCCCGATTGGCCTTCTCCACCAGCAAATATCATTGCTCCCAGTATGCTCGTTCCCCCGATTCGATACAATTCGACTGTAGTTCTGCAATCACTTCAGACGGGTGTGATCTCTCCTGTTCTGATAGTCCGAAGGATCGAATCGGATGCCGATGCTGTCGGGATGGATGGCCATAACGCGGATATCCCCTCGGCTTTACCTCTAGGAGAATACGCCGGTGATTTAGTATCTCAGCTTCAGAAAGTAGCTTTCGAACTTTATCGAACTGATACTATGGAGAGATTGGCCAACGACCCGAGATATGGGGGATTCTGGCTAGCCTGTGTCCAAGAAGCTGTATCGGATCAATTGATCGCGCAAGAAAGGAAATGGAGTAACGTGCAGATATCTCACCGTGGTGGTTCTCGACCAAACTCCGTACCCAACACACCTCAACAGAGATTCGGTGTTTTGCCCATGACGCCGCATAAAGCATCGATGCACTTACCTTCCACACCTTCAAGTCCGGTCAGCTCAAACTCGTCGACGACATTTGATTATTTCGGTACGCACAGCAGGAAATCATCTACGCATTCTTTGATGTCGCCTAACATGCCTGAAGTTCCTTTACCGCCTTCTTCGACGGATGGCGGACCAGTCCGAAAACACCGTACGGGTTCGATGGGCAAAAACGTTAATGGACCGTTTGTTAGACCTCTTCACAAGAAAAGAGGTTCGTCTTCTGGATCACTCGAATACCTCCCTAGTCCCGCCATGACTTCCTCGCCGGAGAATCATAGGATGCAGTGGACGATGGACGTCGGTGATAGTTGTATATGGTGATTCAGCCCCTTTTTCCCTTGCTATGAAAAGTAATTTACTGATTGTGGATGTGATGTGACGATATAGGAGTATCGTCAGTACCGAGCAAACGACATACACGTTCTACGTTCCACCCTACGCTCAAGAACCTGTTGAACCCTATGCGCCATTTCCAATCGCCAATCGGATGTTACCTTCAAATTTGAGTGCGGACAATGGCCCCGCCAGGTACAATCAGCAATACACTTCGCATACGGACACACCGTTGATGACATTGTGAGCGATCTTTTGTGTTTATATCGTTGGATATGTGTGGCTAATTATTAGATGATCTTACCCCTTTTTGTTCTTCGTTGTGCGTTATCGAATGATTGTAGGTACGGGAAGAATTTTGTCAGAGCACCGGATGGACATGCGCATCATGTAGTGTACTTTGGGTCTACACCGGCACACTATAATGAAGTCAGATGGTGAGTCGAATGTCTTTCCTTCGCTGTACCTCGGGCTGACTATGCACTCATGCAATATAGTCACGAAGTCATGGCTGCTGCCGAACCGAAATTACCTCCTGGCACTCGAGCACCTATATTTATAGTACGAGAAGATGGAGGCGTCATCATTCCTACCAATCTGACTTATCCTCCCACATAATTGATCTTCTTGTAACTTGACGATACAGAAGGAAAGGGAGCGAGTCAACTTTTCTCAAGTACATACCCACATTCATACACATATTCACACACAAATTGTATAGTTTCATCATAATCGGCATATCATCTTTCAGTCTTTTTCTTTCCAATATAGAGTATATCATCCTTTTTTGCTTTCCTTTTCTGATTCGGTTTGGTACGGTTTTTTGGTTTTTCCTTGACAGAAATCATCAATATACTGTCATTCACTAATATATTGGTAATTGGTTTTCTTCTGTTATACATTGTTTAATCTAATCCTGGCTGCGTGGTTTATCAGGTTGAACGGGATAAGATGTATATACACTACATGAGATATGAGCTATATGTAATTATAATAAGTATAGAAGAAATGATGATGAAATGGACAACACGAGATACATCACAAAATCACTATTCGAGAGGTTTCACTTGAAATGGTCAGATGAATTCTGATTGTGTTGAATTAGATCAGTGGAGAGGGATGCTCGATAAGCGTTTTCCATTCGAGCCTTCTAGATCTCTCAATGATCATTGATATAAACCACTTCTACGGTGGTAAAAGTGGGGTTCCGGCGTTTGTATATTTGTATCTTAGATAGACAAGAGAGTGATCGAGACCATGAAAAGAGGAATGCAACACAGCAGATCATCGATCATGCCCAATTAGGTATCTCCCAGTGAGGTCTCTAAAGAAGTATTTGAGAAACCCGATACTGTAGTCTGTTAGACCATCTCATCTATCTCAGTCGTCATTGACTTACAAAGCTATGTTTGAGTGATCAAGTTCCTCCAGTACGTCGTAGCATGCATATAAAGGCTGTCTTACTTGTTTCTGGGACTCTGGAATTGTCAGCCGAGGCAATACCGTCAAGCTAGAACTGGTTACACTTTTATAGTACCAACCATACGATCGACGCATAGCCAATTCATAACGCGATCCTTCAGCATTTACTCCAGTATCATGCCAAAGCAACTTGAGTCTCTGTCATCCAGCCCTGCTTACTTATCCCGGTGATGAAATCTGACCCATCGATATCCTCGTGCAGAGATCGAGAAGAAAGAGAAACACCGAGTAAAGAAATTCGTCAAGAAATGGAATGACGAAACGATGATTATCCTAACTGCTGCTGGAGTTGGAGTCGCCACCGCAAGTTTGGGTATTTCGACTTTGTCATTGGGAGTAGCAGTTTTAGCTTTATTATGATACTGGAAGCGTAATGGTGAACACAACAAATACAGTCAGTAAGTCATGTCTTCTCTGTGATGGAGCTTTACAGATAGGTTATGCTGTATTTTGTGGTTGACTAAGTGATTTAGTTAGGAATGTAGACGTAGATGAGTATACCATCATTATTCACCACTCCAGATTGGTAAATATGATGTAACGGGTGGTTAGTAGCTATTGTCGGATAAGACAAAGTCAAGATGATTGTGGAATACTGCAAGTGTATAAGCTGTCTGTATACGGAATGTTTGAATATGTGAAGAACCGATCGGTATCTCACATGTACCCCTGACGATTCATGTCAGCATAACATGGTAAGTAGACGTAATTCCCAAAGCTTGAGAGGGTGGCAACTCTCAACGACTTTATGGGTAGGTCGATGTTGACTAGAATGACTGCCTCGTTCGCCTTATTCTTTTCCGAACAAACGGGTGTGGACAAGTCATCAATTATAAGTAATTTCAAAACAATCACCGACATGTCAGAACCAGCAGAATCAGGAGATATTCCCTTGACCTTCCTTCACGCAGTGAAACCTCGTACTGTCCAAACCGAAATCCTTTCTTTTGCAAGTTTGTATATGAGGCATAATCATCGCATCACCACTACAAACATCCTTATCCAAACTAAACCCAAACCTAACCTTCGGTTTAAGCTCGGCCTGAACCAGGGACGAATCGGGTCTTTCTCTCTCTTGGGGCGTTGGCAGAGACGTTGACGACGTTGACGTTGAGATCGTCGAAACCTAATGACTTGAGGAGGTCTTTGGTCTCGCTGTCTACTTCGAGAGGTGATTCGGCGTTGGCGGCAAGGGCAGAGACGTCGGGTACGTATCTGACAGAGATAGCAAGTCAGTATTCCAGTACACACGAATAGTGACATAGGAGTCGAACTCACTGATCCTTTCGCTCTCTCTCCTCCTCTTGCAACTTGAAGGAGATACCTCTTACAGGACCCTTTTGGATTCTCTTCATCAAGTGGGTGGTGACTGCGAATTGAAAGACCAACAATAATCAGTTGGCTATTCTATATTAACCATTTTGCCATGGTGAAGAAAGAGGCCGAGTGTTATTGTCGATCCCTCAACCATTTGACCGAACGGCAATAACCCTCTTGACCCCTCTCTTCCCAGATACAACCTCACTCACATCCGGCAACCTTGTTTCGGAGTCGTTTAGAAGGAACGGCAGCTACCTCATCGAGGAGTCTTTTGTTGGTGCTGTGGTAAGGCAGAATTTGATCAGTCACCATTTCTTTGGATATATCATCTACCCAACGAGAATCTGCCTTCCTGCCTTTTGCCTTCTACATCCAATTCACTATGGTATCGTCTCGAGCATTATACTGATAAGACATTTCCTCCTTTCATGTCACGACAACAAAATCCACCTAATCCACTCCTTCACTTCCCCCTCCAATATCCAGTATCCCACACACAAAATTCTTCCAGTCCAGAACCCAGTAAAAGTATGACCTTGAATAACAAATCGATACTCACTGGAAATCGAGAGTGAGTCTAGGGTAGTACTTCTCGATGAGAACTCTAGAAGCTCGCTTGACAGTCTTAGTTCTAACTCGACCCTGTTATACCAATATCCACATCCATATCCATATTGACATAATCCAGCGGCGTTGAACCATTCCCATGAACCAGTTATAGTAGTTGACCATCCATCATTATCCATCGTATCGAACGAAAATTTGTGATTATAGATAAGTCGAGGGCGATGGGGAATAGTGATAGCACCAAGAGAGAGAAAGAGATAAAAACATCCCTAGGTCAGCATGGTCCACTCCTATACTCGTCGACGGTCATGATGGGGTACACACCATTTTGAATAGTTGGCTGCTGTAAAAGGTTAGCAAAGACGAAGGATAAATCTACCTATATGTAACTTGATGAATCTTTGACACAAACTGGTCGAGCAGCAGCCAGTGAGCAAGCGGTAGCACTGAGAGTTGGTCAGGGAGTCAAGCTTGCATAGAGTGACGGAAGCTTGAATACGGGGAAATGGTGGAAATGCCACACTGCACAGGCAGGGTGATCAATGTGGCACATGCCTTGGTGCCTGAACAGCCCATCGGCGATAAGCTATATCCGATCAAAGCGTCGCCCAGAGATAGCCCTCCTCATCTCATCGGTTTCCGCCGAGATGAGCATGTGCCTCCACCTGCCATCTCCCTGAATCCGCTGTTGATCTTTGCTATCGGTGTGATGATGAGTTGAGTTACAAGTCAAGATGACATCCATCCTTCACAGAGGAGTCAACGTCCTTTGACTAACATTGTAGAAAGCAATTTGAGAACTTATCCCATTCCCTTTGTTCTCTCCAATCGTGTCAATCACCTCATATGTCTACTATCAATAAGTCCACAATGAAAATCCCACCTTCCCCTCCTAAAGACGCAGTCAAGTATGTCCTCATCCCTGCGTTTCCCCATCTACAAGATATCATCGCTAATCTCAGCCATCAGATTCTGTGAATTCGTCACATCGTCTCCTACGCCGTTTCACGCAGTATCAAACTTATCCTCTAAACTCCTCGCAAGTGGGTTTAAATCTATCTCGGAAAGATCGCCGGATTTAAATCAATTCCAACCTGGTTCCAAGCTATTCTACACCCGAAACCAATCTTCCATCGTCGCATTAACACTTCCTTCTCATCCCAGTAAAGAAACTTCAATCTCTTTCGCAGTAGGACACTTGGATTCCCCATGTTTAAAGGTCCGACCTGTATCTAAAAGGCAGAAAAGCGGTTACCTGCAAGTTGGAGTGGAATTGTACGGAGGAGGTATATGGCCAAGTTGGTTCGATAGGGATTTATCTCTTGCTGGAAGAGTCATCATATCCAACAAGTCTGCCAACGGACCGAGTTATGTCTCCAAACTTGTCAAGATCGATAGACCGTTATTACGAATTCCATCTTTAGCTATTCACTTGGATAGATCTATCAACGACGCTTTCAAGTTTAATAAGGAAACTGAATTCTTACCTATCTTAGGTCTTGTGGCGGATCAACTGAATGACACTGGTACTGGTCAAGGTCCATCCAGGACAGGTACACCTCAGCCTTTCAGTGGGAATAGTACACCCAAGGAGAATGAAGATGATGTAGCGAAAATGGAAACGAAGCATCATCCCTTGCTTTTGGCTGTACTGGCCGATGAGCTGGGTTGCGAGGTTGGAGATATACAGGATTTCGAATTGTATGTGATTTGGTCAGCTCCTTCCTTGTAGGAAAAAAAAACATGAAAGCTGATATGCTGGGTGCATCTTTAGATCGTTGTATGATACTCAGCCTTCGACTGTCGGTGGTCTATCAAACGAATTCGTGTTTAGTCCAAGATGTGATAATTTGATGACATCGTGAGTTCCTCTGTCTTATTTAGGTCCATCCATTGACCTTCATTTGACTCACATATCCTTGCTCCTTGTACTAATACAAACCTTCACAGATTCTGCTCGATCGAAGGTCTATGTGAAGCAGCCGGATCCTCCAGCGATAATACAATTCGATGTGTCATCCTATTCGATAACGAAGAAGTATGTTCTCCTAAAGCTGGCAGCTGAAGGAGATCTTTGCAGGCGACAGCTGATACATTCCATTTGGGCACAGGTCGGCAGTGTATCCCACCATGGAGCAGAGTCTAATCTTCTCCCTTCATTCGTAGAACGTATCGTCTCTTTACCTACCTACGAGAAAATAGGATATCACAATCTTCTCGCGAACAGTTTCCTCGTATCAGCAGATATGGGGCATGCCGTGAGCTTCCCTCTTCGCTTCGCTTTCTATGGGATGATGAGCTAATTATTCTTGGTTTCGGGATCAGGTAAATCCAAATTACGAGAATAAATATGAGACCAACCATTCACCCAAGATTAACGGCGGTATAGTCATCAAGACCAACGCAAATCAGCGATATACCTCGAATGCCCAGACTACCTTCCTGTTGAGGAGAGTAGCCAAGAAGGCCGGTGTGCCTACTCAAGAATTTGAAATCAGGAATGACTCTGTAAGTGCGATTTGGTCGTACCAACCATGTAATACATACTGACGAATTGTTTCTTATTTGATTTTATCTTTAGACATGCGGTTCAACAGTTGGACCTCACTTATCAACTCACGTTCGAACCGTCGACATTGGGCTCGCACAACTCTCGATGCACTCCATAAGAGAGACGGCGGGTTCTCACGACGTGAGGTATTATATCGATTTCTTCAAGACGTATTTCGATGTTGTAAGGGAGTACGATTTGGATCTGAAGGTGGATTGATAGTATAGCATATGACCGAAATGCCCAGATGAAGGGCGAATGCAATAATCAGTAGATGAGGAAAGATTGATAGAACTTGATGTTGTCGATGAAGATGTTGTATGAAGTAGTCGTTGATTTGTGAATGCACTGCCCAAGACACAAGGGTAGAAATTGATGAATTCTGGAAAATCTCAAGGATGCTTCGCAGTTTAACTTGAATATGCGAGGACAATGCAAGAATACATACAGGAATGAACCCTAAAATGAGATACGAGGGAAAATACGAATAAATCAACGCCAAAAACTAAGCAGAAGCCTTCTTCTCCTTCTTCTCCTTCTTGGCTGCCTTTCTTGCTGCGCGCTCTTCGGCGGTCTCCTCTCGCTCTATACCATCTTCAGTCTTTACCTTCTTCTTTTTCTACGCCAGGTCAAAAATCCAGGTATCAGCAAATCACGTCGTACAGAATCCAGTTGTTTTAGCGACATGCAGACAAACTCACTTTTTCCTTCTCTCCATCACCTTTAGAAGGAGTAGCAGCAACTTCACTCTCAGTAGCCCTCTTTCTCTTCTTCTCAGTATCCTTCTCATCCACTTCTATAGGGGTTATCGTAGCAGCCGCTGGTGGTTGAGTAGGTACCAAACCACCTTCCTCCGTTTGAGCGGCATTGTAATCTACATACTCCTTGTTCCAATCTTGAGGTGTAACACCATCAATTGATTTACCGTATTTATCCAATTTACCAGTCTTGATCATCTTTTTCTTCTCTTGAGCTTTTGGTCCCAAACCCCATCTTCGTGGATACAAATCTCTGTTCATTATACATCTTTTCACTTTGGCTACCACACCATGATCACACGAAGCGAGATCGACAGTAGACATCATAGCTATTCCAATGGCGATGGCTTCACCTTTGGTAGTCATGAGTACGACCTCCTCGTTGACTTCTATATCGGATTCGTATCGTAGTAAACCGGGAATCATCAATTTGGCACCGTAACAGACAGCATTGACCGCTGAGTCCTTGACGACAACTCGCTTGAAGTTGGTTAAAAGCGATTCGAGAGGTCGGATGACTCGTCGAAGGTATGATTCTACGTTGGCGATCAGCAAGACCATTCAGACCGAGACTTCGATCTAAGAACAACTCACCATCTCTGGTATTATCGTATAACCACTGAGCATCCAACACATCATGCATCGAAACGATATCATCATTTTCACCCGTGATACCCGATCTTACTCTTCTAAGTTCTTGCATGTGTGCTCCAACTCCCAACAATAAACCCAAATGAACACACAGAGTTCTAATATAAGTACCAGCTTCGCAAGATACCCAGAAAACACCCATATTCCTCTTATCGTCATATTCTACCAATTTCGATTCGTAAATCGTCCTCACTCTAAGTTGTCTCTTGACGGCTGAGATCAAAGGTGGACGTTGGAACAAAGCTCCAGTCAAAGTTTCCAAAGCTCTCGCAACGGCTTTTTCACCCTCTGGAACTTTATCGTGGAATCGAACTACACAGACATACTCTTTTCCTGCACCTTGTTGAGATTTGACTAGACGTGTGGCTCGATCGATACATACGATCAAACATCCTGTGACCTTTGGATCTAAAGTACCGGAATGACCGGTCTTCTCAACTCGGAGGATACGTTTGAGCCATGCGACGACTTCGTGAGAGGATGGGTTGGAGGGTTTGTCGAGGTTGATGACTCCTGATTTGACGTAGGTTTGGAGATCTCGCTTGAGAGGAGAGACGCCCTGTACAAGACCACGTATAAAGCATGAGTATGATGTACGAGTTGTAGATCCATATGAGAGACAGCATGAAGAGGAACATGGGTTATTTACTTACAGTAGGGATAGGAGTGAAGTGCGAAGATCTGACCAATAATTTATCGTAGTTCTTCAATAAAAGAGGCCATTGAGAGGTATCTAAAACACAAAAACTCCTTCAATCAGCTCTGTCACATCGTACACTTGCTTAGACCGGTTGTTCTTCAGAGGATTTGGCTACAATGATGCACGACACTCACCAAGCTTGGGCGTGGCAGCTTCACTCTTAATAGCATAATCTTCCGTCTGTTGCAACTCCGTCACCTGTCCATTCGTTAACGAAGCCATTTTGTTCGTTTGTCGTTTGTCGTGTATGACTGAATATCTACAATCTCCCGTTCGATCTCTATCTAGGATTTGTTGACCTAGCTGAGGTTTCTTTGGAAGTTGATTGGGGTCTGGTCTTATCCACTTGGACAAATTAGAGTCTTGGTCTGAACGCAGAAGTGGGAGAATTGCGAGATTAGAAAAATCGAAAAAAAAGGATTTGGTGGAAACTGCTTAGAAATGGTGGAGTTCAACATCATCTCCGAAGGTTGAGCTGGTAAAAGACTTGTCGATATCACCGCAGGCGAAACGAGTGTGGCGGTTCTGGGTTTCATCCAGTTCAGTGGAATGATGAAGTAGCAAAGTTAAGTATTTGCATTGAAGTGCACGGCATGCATAATGAATGCAAACGGGACTCATCGGTAGGACGAAGCCTATCGAAAATCTTCATTCTCCATGACAGTAGTACTCCAGGTGAAGGACGTGTGAAGACCTTCGAATGGACTCGTGTTCCTTGATAAATGTACTGAATGTGTTACATGAACTTGAGTGACGAGAGCGTCATCAGCACCCCAAAGCCTCCTTGAAGTATCTGGAATTTTCTTTTTGGTTCGTCAGATCCAAAAGCGACTGTCGGTTCCATATGTCTACTCAGAACCCTCTCGTCTCGTTCGAACTGCCTTGAAAGGCAAGTCCTGTTCAGACTTATCTGTATCTGTGATCGTAGTGCTATACCCCTATCTCCCCGTTTCAAGGTCATCTCTCTCCCTCCGGAGCGGGTGGGTGAATGAACCAGGTGGAAGTAGATATGCAAGCTAATAGAGCCTTAGAGGAGTAACTGGGGTATCTTGTGGGTGTTATGCTGTATACTAATCCTGATTCCAGCATTACCCCAGAAATAATCATGACGCGTGATATGATGATTTTTTTCCTGAAGATTTCATTTATTACTCTACTCCACTTTTTCATCTCCCTGCTTCACGTAAATCTTTTTAAAAAGTACATTTATGTAGATACCATACAGGTGGTGGTGAGCGGCTACGCTGAAATGAACCGCCAAAGAGCATCTAAACAGAGGTGAGGAAGAAGGAGAACAGAGCGGAAAAGGAAAAGGAAAAGAAATACTAGACCAGATCACTGTACCATGCCATCTCACTGTTACTAGGATGAATGACATCCCCGAAATAGAATCAGCTGTTTGTACCCTCAAACCATCTTCCTATCGTAAAATCAGGATTTGATACGGTAACAGTAAATGGTATGATATCATCCGAAACATCACACTACCACATGCATCGCTCTTTCAGTTCAGGAAGATAACGTTACATCGTTAGTGTTGATACATCGGACATCGGTATTCCTTAGATCTCTCTCATCTTTTTATCGCTTCTTTACCGCCTTTTCTGTATAACACACAAACAGAACATGGCATCAGATCCGACGGGTCAATTCGCTTTTTAAATACATTCCAACGCTATCAATCACCGTTTTGCCCGATCAGCCGTGCTTACCGTACCGTTGTACGCTAAATATAACATAACATCTTCCTTTCAAAGTTGGACTCCTGTAACCCAACTTATCGCCGCTCGATCCTCTACCAATTTTCAAAACTTCTTTTCAATACTTAAATTAATCAACATTAATCGATTGACCACCGGTGAATCCTTTGTTTGCTTTATCATATCATCAGCCCGTCAATAGATATCGTTCATAATTCAGATACCTCATCGACGTATACGATATTATCGAAGTGAACAATTAATACGATCTAACAATAATGACATTTCAACCTCAACCCCCATCGCCCGGCTCGTCATCTACCTCATCCCGTGATCGATACACATTCAACATCGATGAGAAGCAAAGCAGACAGGGGAATGTATCGAAACATCCCTATATGTCTGAGTATCGTGAGAGACAGGGATCAGCGTCTGGTGAGTAGGATTCTCTCTATCCTCCTCCTTCCATTTTTCCATTTAAATCATCTTCCAAATCAAACGGTGAATAGTCAGTATTTGACGATCACTAAAACGAATACTGATCATACATATATATTCACTCTTCTAGACGAAAGTACAGGTCCATACGATCATCTCGCCCATCGACCACGCAAGAGCTTCCTCAAAAGACTAACATCATGTGTGAGTAACCGCTCGCTTCTTTTCACACTCAAATTCCTCATAGACGCCTCTCCTTCATCGTATGTATTTAGCACATGCTAATGACCGGTGTTTTTGGACAGTTCGAATTTGACGATTCCGATCCCGTCGCACGCTATCGACCACGGCACGAAGCGATCTTCGGTAAGAACCCCGTCTATAGGAATCATCAGATCCAACCTCAGAATGATACACAGTCGAAGATGATTCCCAGTGAGACACAGGCTCCGAATAGCTTTGCGGGTGGGATGACTGGTGGGAGTGGAACGGGTGGTGGAGCTTGTTAATAGTAACTCTCAATGATCCATCTCATTGATGACGATAGATCGAGATTTGTATAGTAGTATCCCCATAGATCATATCTCTCCTACACCTTTACCCGGTGCATTGTATCATAATCTTCTATGCTATGTCGACATACATCAAACGATGTGGGTTATCTGCCAAGTCTTGGGTCAAGTTCGCTTGGCGAGTATTTTGCGATTGCGTAGTCTCGGAATAAACGGTATCTTATCTTTGATATGAACAGTCATACCATCATCTGACCACGCGACTGCCCTCGGACAGACTACGAGTACTTCTAGATATGGTACATTATCCTTCTTCTTTGTTCAATACAATACAGTCCATCAATATGGCGAGAGGTCCTGCCGCACTGCAATAGTATTTGGGTCCAAATATAGAAATAAGCATGGTTAGATCGTATTTCAAGGGAATTCCAAAACGCCATGATCGTCTGCTTTGTTCCTGAACTATTTTTGTCAATTTCACACTACTCGAGTATCGTATCGCCTTGTCCCCCGAAAAGGACAAAGCAACCGAAATGCATGAAATGTCAGCCCCCACGATGGATCGTTGAATGTCAGTGTTCTTCTTCAATATCCTTGCAAAAGTCGTCTCTGCATCAGTCTACCTTATACTGTTTGATAGGAGACATCAATCGTCTTGCAGGGAGACGGGGGAACCATCTATCATGTCCGGCTACCCGATGAAAGCTCAGCCCACTCAGCAAAGCACAATGAGTGAGTCATCTCTGATTCCCATCCTGATTTATCGCATCGACAAATTGAATTAAACGGGATCTCTTTAAGGTCGAAATGAGGGTAGCAAAGTAAGACGAGAGGAAGCAGACGATATATCGATATACAGTTTCTCGGATGAACATTCAGGAGGATGGTTGTGCTGTTTCGGTAGAAGTGTGAGTACATATATATACACATCATTTTCAGATACAGTATGGTGGGGCCTAAATCCTGAATATAGTCGAGCTCGAAGAAACAGAAGAAGAGTCAAAACACAAATACCCATTCGAATCAAAATCAACCTGTCTATCAGAAATCACTACCTACTCCCCAGACTTCACCTGCATTATCGGATCAAGGATATAACAACACCGTCTTTCAGCCTTACAATACGCCGACCACTCTGCAGTAACAGTGAAGGGAGAGATGAGGGGATGATGAAACACCCGAGAATATTGGATCATCTGTATAAATACGTGTATAATGAAGATAAGATGTATGTTGCATGTTGTATATCCAGACTTTCCTTGTTTCGTTTCTTATACAGTGGTACCGTATGATCGTCACTGAAGATATCGAAGGCTTGATTTCGAAGTATGGTGGTGAGGCAACATGCTGTAACGACCAAAGGGGGGTTGATGTCGCACGGACATATGCACACCTGATGCTGTGCCCTCCTCGCCATCAATCGATCTCTTAGATACACAGCTCATACTCGGTTATACAGTACTTCGCAGGTGATCTCTTTTGACTTGGAACTATCGCTTCTCACCATACGGCATTACTCCCCGAGCCTCACCATTCATATAATCAGCCCACACATGTCCAGCTCGACCGAGAACGCTAATGCCAATGTCAATGCAGCTGAAGATGAGGAGAAGGAGAAGAAACGGGATAAGGATGGGGAGAAACAGGTGAACGTGGGCAAGTAACACTTGTTTTCCTTCGGGTGTTCCTACAATGACGTTCCGATGTGTGAATTGGGAATAGGTACACTTCGTGATAGACAGAATATATGTCAATATGTTGGAAGGTTGCTAAGAATTGCCAAGAAGGTATGTACCGTGTGCTTTGCACCGTATCACTTGTCTTTCCCATTCGCCAGCTTGTCATCTCTAATCAAACTCCGACATCCGCCAAGGAAGCGTGGAAGACAAAGCTGACGGATAAACAAAACTATAAATCACCCAGTACGTTGAACTCCCTCTTCGCTAAAAATTCAGACATCCCATGAGCTATCAATGACCGCACTATGATAGTCGTCCCCACAGCAGCACCCACAAACGTCTGGATAAATCATTCCAGATCGATCCTACTCCCCTCTCAGGTCCACTCGCCTCATCATCCTCTACCCCACCTCCTAATCCCCACCTCTCTCACCCTCCTCGTCTCATTCACGTACCACCCACTGCACCAAAGCGAGACCACATCTCAGCGGGAGAATATGCTAGTCGTCAAAGAGAATTATTCAGACACAAACAGGCTATGAAAGATAATTCCAACACTTATATCCCTGTCACCTCTTCAACATCTAACACCTCAGCACCGAAGTTGAACTCAAATAGAGAAATCATATGGTGCGATCAGCCTAACACACATCCCCCTTCATGCTGCTGTGTTATAACCCAAGATAAGAAGGACGAAGATAGAAGAGAGGGGTGGATACAATGGGATCAGGTAGATTTGGGAGCGTTCTATAATTTGATGCAAGATTTCTCATCGGATGGCAATGGGGGATATTGTGATTGTCATGGACATCCAGTAAACCTCTGTTCTTCTTCATATGATTCAGGAGGAGGAGGAATGGACGCTAGTGGTTGCTCGGGAGGTGGTGATTCAGGTTGTGGATCTTCTGGGTGCGGAAGTGGAGGGGGCTGTGGTGGTGGTGGATAAGGAAGGACAGTTCTTATATGTGACCTCGCCAAGAGGAAGGGGTATACATTGGAGGGAAAAAATGTATCTCTGAAGCATATCTACTGTGTAGCTATATATATACACCTCTGTATGTTGGCTTGTACGAGTGATGACCTTCAATTGGTCACAATTCTTTCCGACATCTGTGAAGGCTCTACTGGCCTTGAAAAATATCGAGCGAAGTTGGAAGTACATTTTCACACACGGCCTTTGCTTCTCCTCCGAGATGCATGACGTCTACCGGGCCTCTTCCATGGTACATTTCTATCCGCGATAAAGACAAGGCCAAAGAGATGCCCAAGATGCTGAATGGTTCTGACTGCGGCCGTATACCACAAAAGGAGGCTAAACATCTCATCTCATCTCCATCGCGAATAGCAACCGGATATCAACTCATCCGGAAGAGTTTGTTCAGATAAGGATGTACAGTATTCGAGTACATGTATCGTCATCCATATAGGTAGTACCCGACGATATCGGAATGCACGTTCGTAGGATGTCACAGATACGGTATGCTTCTTGTGTACAAACAATGAAATGAAATGCATCAGTGCGCTGTCGATCATCTATGACGTAAACGAGTGGTGGTATCGGGGGGTTACTCCTTGATAACCGACCAAGGCACAGAACAGAAGATAAACAATTGCACACGAGCACGTCTTATCTATCAGTATTATTGGGCTGTACAAGTGTTTCATCGCCTCTGATAATACCGCTTGAGCAGATGATGGATTATAACCGGAGTGTCCACCTCGGAAAAGGTATATAAACCCTATCGATTCAAGTCAAGATGAGATATGATGTTGCCATCCATCCCTACTCCCAACTACCACAGGGGAACCGTCACTCATACACCCTCGCTACTCTCAGCTCATCATTTATATAATCGAGACCTTTCCTCAAACTTCTCTGGTGATATAACAAGTCAGACAATATATAGGATGACTCACACCGACATCAATACTCGTAAGCCCGATCCCTCATCTGCTTTCTCATAGCTGATCAGTCTTCTCGTATATAAGAAATGCAAGAACAAGGTACACTCCGACTTCGAGGTGGTGGATTCTTCGGCTTGTTCAGAGTGAGTAGCAAACCTAATCTTTCGTTCTTGTCCTACTCATCAAAAATCCTATCGGGATGACATCGTACTGAAGGTGAGACACTGACTTCATTATTCACAGCGTCGGTTCTATACCATGGGTAACCCAAAGGACTCGTTCGATACTCCTTCGATCACATCTGCTTTGATACAACTTACTGACGTATTGATCGATCGCAGAAACAACCTCACTCCTACCACCACCCCCGTCTCCTCCTCGGAGACCCAATCCGAACTTGAGAAACCGTATAAATCACTCACTCCACCCGAACCCAAAGCCAAAGTCAAACAGGAATCCAAAGCTAAAGCCAAAGCCAAAAAAGCCAAAACTACAACCTACAAACACTCTACCGTTTCCGACCGAAATAACGGAACCGGATACGGAAGTGGATACGGTTATAACGCTGGATCCTACGCTATAGGTTATGGTACACCTTATATACCCAGTTGTCCTCCTACAGATCTGGGTAATGGCGGTTTTGGTCATGGACATGGACAAAGCCATGGTAATAGCAATGGCTGTGACTCAGGTGGAGGAGGGGGTCATCATGGTCATTCGGGTGATTCCGGTGGTGCTGGAGGAGGTTCATCTTGCGGTGGTGGATCTTCAGGTGGTGGTGGTGATTCAGGTGGTGGATCTTCATGTGGGGGAGGTGGATCTTCCTGCGGAGGAGGTGGGTCGTCTTGTGGTGGAGGAGGTTCTTAAAGACTGAATGAGGGAGTATAGTAAGAATAAGAGGACATAGGAGACGAGCAAACTGATACTGAATATGAAGTATCTCCAGACAAGTAATGAATTGAATCGAAGAAAGATTTGTACAAACTATGTAATAATCCAGTATGAAATGTATGTATCGAGTAAATCTTTAGCGATTGTTGCTTGGGCTGAGCTGGTTAAGAAGAGCACGTCTCTACCGAGATTTGGTCAACCGTGTGTGACGTGATCGTCTCGATAAAGAAGGTCAAATGAGGATAGCAGTATACTGTACATTAGATAAACAAGTTGACGAGGGAATCTATTTTGTAATGCATGATATATGTGATCAAGATAGATAGATATCAGAATGATATACATTATAGAAAATGAGGTAGGGTGCCATATGATATATCCCAGTTTATCCCTGTTTCCGAGGCTCAGGCTCTTTGTAACTCATCAAATCCCTATCTACAGAATGTAACCTCTGTAACTCGAGTAGTAATCGATATGTCTAATCAAATATCCAAGATGCAATCTGTCAACCCCGGTAGATCATGTATCGTAGAAGACCACTCACATAAGCTTGCATATTAACCCATGACCAATGTTCCAATGCGAATTTCTGACCGGCTTCACCGATTTTTTGAGCCAAGTACTGTATGAAAACATCAATGATCAATATCCAATCAGTCTAAAAATCTCTTACTGTAGACAAACTAGGAGAACGACGGGTAAACTTACATCATGACCTTTTGTGGTATCTATATTACCAGCTTCGTCGACTGGACCAACAAAAAATGCCATTATATCGTATAAATCTGAATAATCCGGCTTTAGGGGTATGTAATGATACCATGGGGCTGAAGATACACTCCAATTTATCAGCACATGTCAATCGCATCCTATCATGAAGACGAGATGGAACTATCTGTACTCACTCAACCACTCCATATGCCATTCTGGGAACATGGTGAATTTGATGACGGGACTACCGGAACTTAACAATCTATGAAATCTAGACGACCAACCGTTTCCATCTACATCGAGATTGTACTTGAATGCTGCCGCTTGGTCGGGCCATACTCGCTCGCCAAACTCGATAGTGTCGGCTACTTGTTGACAAACATCTGCGTTGGGGCACTGTGGGAGGGAGGAGAGTAGTGAACATAATTGCAACGATGAAAGAAGCGTTCATCGGGGATTGTCGATTGAACGGTTAAACGAAGGGGAATTCACGGTGGCAGGTGGTTCAGTCAGTCAAGATTTTTTTCGAACCGACAATAAGCAAATGGTGACAGAGACTCACCTGTACAGGTTTTCCGGACAATTTCACATCCGCATAAGCCTTACTTAACACCCTTTCCCATCTTCTCACAACCTTATAACCCCCTTCACCATCCGGAACCATTATCTCCCTTAACTGCTGATTCCACCACGTATCCCCACCCTTCGGTCCATTAATCATCAAATGTAATCTCATCCTATGTGATTCCTTCCAATCTCTTTGTCCACCATATCCACCAGTAGTCGATCCTCTCCAAAACAACCTGTTATCCGTCTTATCCTCCCAGCTGCCCAGATATGGAACGTCAGATTCGGTGATATTCATGTACGCTTCCATGGGGGTGGTTTGGAAACTTGCATCTCCAGGAAATTTAGATAACACCAAGATGGGTTTCAAGATCGATGGTGATCTATGAGCGTAATCCAAGGACATCGCACCATGTAGACGCTTCAGTTCGGGATATTCGCAGAAATCCATAGTTGGAAGATGATCGAATATGAATGATTTGGCTACAAGCATACTCATAAGTGAGGACCCCAGAGAGAGGCTTGTGAGAGATGCACTCACGCAGTACAGCATCTGTTGCATTCTCTGCTCCTGGTCGGATGTTAGCCGGGGAATCGAGAGGACAAGCTTTCTGTAAGATGAGATAAGACATTTAGCATCTACATTGCAGTGTGACAGGTACCGGGCCGATTACTTACAAACCAGCCCCATGCTGGTGTTCTATTGGGATCTTCCAAGGCTTTCAATTCCGTTTCATCGAAATCTGATAGAAATATGTTCAGCGAATACAACCATTACTCGTAAAAGAGTTCACTCACGGTTACCTTCCCTTACTAGCGTCATCGCCCTTTCCCTCTGATCTTTACCCAGCACCACACTTCCAGTGTCGTGATCACTCCCCGTCACTCTCAGATAGAAACCTTCCGGTAGATCATCCACGAACCCTCCTATTAAACCTTGAAGATGTTTCGGTCTCGCTGCATTTGACCTTTCTCCCGTCAATGCTACACCCTGTTTACTTATATCCAGCGTATACGTGAACCCAGTCCCTTCTAATGCTTTCGATCTAGCTATGAACGTTTGAGCAGGAAGTGCATGATGGGGTAACAGATCCCTCATCAGTTGATCATATTCATCTACTATCTTTATGTCGTTCTTCTGACAGAATGCGAACCATTCATCAAAACCTGCAGGTGGTGACATCCTATACCGTCTCTTATATTCATTTACAGCTTGTGATAATGTTTTCGATTGAGAGTTTAACAAGTTGGTCCAACGAGTTTCGGCTTTTTCCATTAATTCGTATACTGGATGTTCAGGTTTCAACCCTTGTATAGGAGGTAATAACGTTGCTGTACCTTTATTTCCCCAAAACAATGATGATCTCCTACCCCTCCTTCCTCCTGGAACGGAAAATCCTAATGGAGGAGGCGGTATACGTTCTATACCAAGTCCATGCCTTATCCCGAACCAATAAAGTAAGAAGAAGATCACCATGAGATAGAGGATCTTCTTAGGTCGCCGTATGGGTCGGGGAACACTGTGAGGGATCATACCCACCGATGAGAGTGGGAAGGAAGATGAATGAGATGAAGGATGATTGGATGTAGGGAGTGATTTGGACCATTTCTGCTTGGGCGATACCCCATAGGCTGGTGATCGTGAGGTTCTTGGCGGCATTTTCAACCGATATGATCTGAGAGGAAGAAGGTGTAGGTGATGTGTATACTGTCTGGAGATTATATCGTGTGATTAGGTATCTGGAGAGCAATCATTGGCATGTACTTCCACGATCTATGAGTTCTGTTGATTCACCTGCAAGTAAGAATATAGGTTACATCCAAGAAGGAAGATTTCGCTTTTGATACTCATTTCTCGTACTTGTTGATGGTTGATGTGATATCTATCTCATGTCAAACTCTAATCTATTTAACGCGACAATCCATGTGACCACCACGCGTTAGTCTGGACTTGGAGCCCGTCAGCCTGATATACCCACACAACCCCCAAGAGGGAATCAGGATACCCGCTCTAGCTTCAAACGCAGTATCAGGCTGGTCGAAGCGTCACTTGGACCCCAAGGGGCTAGACGGAGCAGCGGGCCGGATTTGCATGGTTGGATCCTGTCAGATTCAGGGACTAACAAGGATAATTGGGTTGAATGAGCGAAATGACAGTGAAATACGCAGTTCGGTAAGAGCGGCAGAGGGGGGTTGGGTATTTTAGGCTGTTTGATTCCATATGACGTTTTTCAGTTTTTCTCGAATCACAGCCAGAGCCATATTGCTCATTCTATTCGCGAGACGCTACTCTGCTCGAGAAAAAACCTGAATACCGCTACACTGCAGAAACACCCATTAGCATATACCTGGTGTGTAATACTGTCTTTTGTGTCTCTCTTTCTTTTTGACAATCCAACAAACATCCCTTCAGTCAAAGGAAGTCATTCCAAGTCGCCAAGAACCTTTTACTTTCCGGACACCAGAAAGAGATCTTATCGGGAATTTCCACCTACTTACTTGTCCGTTATCGCTGTCAGTCGACCGGTCAAAGGATCCACCGGGCCGCTCGAACTCCGTCTCATCCATTTTTAGTTTAGTACCCATCTCCCCTCATCTCATCTCTCTCGTATTCTACTCTGCAAGAGCCAGATTAGTTAGTTCATCATCTGACCTCGTGACCAAGGCCAAGCAAACGGATATCTTTATAGAAATTTCGGAACAAGTAATCCATAACAAAGGAGTAGACATAGAAATAGAATAACAAAGGAATTCCTCTTTTTCCAACATGTCAAGACAACCTAATGTAGATTTACAGATGTCTTCTATGAAACATCCATCGCCTTTGGGGGGAGGTTTCGGCTCGAGTGGTGGTCCAGGAAGTTTCACGCCGGTATTCGAAACTTCACCTCAAGTTTCTCCAGCCAACTCTCGAAGACCTTCTATCTCAGCTGCAGCGGGAAGTATTCAGACACCAGTCCCAAGGAGATTATCAGAAGTAGCTTCAGGTAGACCTTCTTTCTCCCAACAAGCACCTCCACCGATGAGCCATCAGGTATCGTACTTTTCCGGAGGTGGTGGTCCCCCTCCAACCACTGGTGGAAGTGTTGTTCAAGGCGGTGGTGGTGGGTACTCTGGTGGAGCAACATTATCAAGAAGAGCATCGACTGCCTCTCACATGTCATCTGGACCTCGACCAATCCAAAGAGCCGACTATTCCGGTCCCAACACTCCTTCCCTCCTTTCCCGAGCGGGTTCACCAACTCTTCCGCTAGGTAACGAACATACCACCGCTCCCCGAGCTTACTTTGAAGGTTCAGGTGGTTTTAGTGGATTGGACGGTAATAGAGAGTTGAGACAGGGTCAATTTATAGGTTCTTTAGATTGTGGTACAACGTGAGTAACTTTATACTTAGAATCAAATACCAATCCCGATGACAGTCGCTGACTGTCTGTTGTTTCAATCAATAGTTCAACCCGATTCATCATCTTTGACAAAAGAGCCAAGATTATCGCAGAACACCAAACTGAATTTGAGCAGATTTTACCTCATGCGGGATGGCACGAACATGATCCTGAAGCCCTCGTTGATGCTATGACTGAATGTATCAACAAAGCCGTCGAGAAGTTGGAATGGATGGGTTGGTCAAGAAAAAGTATAAAGGGTATTGGTGGGTATATGGCATTTTCTTCTCCACCTCTATTCATCATTCTGTATCTAATCTATCCTATCTTCGTCGCTATTAGGTATCACCAATCAAAGAGAAACCACCGTCTGTTGGTCCCGAACTACTGGTAAACCATTATGTAATGCTATTGTATGGGATGACTCTCGTACCCTAGGTGTGGTCAGAGAGTACGAAAAGAAGCTGGAAGAAGAGGGACTAGACATCGATGATGAGGAAGAGGATCTTAAAGGTGTACCTGAAGATGTAGAGATTGGTACGGGAGGTGAAGATGCTGCCTTTGGCGAGAAAGGCGATGTAGTTGTGGAAAATGAAGATGAACAAGTCAAGAGTGACGGTGATGGTTTAGCTGAGAAAGTCGGAGCAAAATTAGAGAATCTAGGTTTAGCTCATAAGGGCAAAGAGGCGAAGCAAGGTCAAGCTAATGGTAATGCCGATGTTCACGTACATAAGAAAAGAAAGGGTAAAGAAGGTATCGTCGATGTGTGAGTTTGTGTTCTCTATGTCAATGGCGAGCGTGAACTGATGGTATGACTGGGTTTTCAGTACCGGTATCCCCCTCTCTACCTATTTCTCGGCCATTAAGCTTCGATGGATGTTAGATCACCAGAAACAAGTTAACGAAGCCCATGAGAATGATGATCTGATGTTTGGTACTGTTGATACTTGGCTGGTATACGTGAGTACACTAATTTCCCGTTCATCATTAACAGATAGTGCATGACACCTTGCTGACCAACAATTCTATTCTGCATTATAGGCCCTTACTGGTAGAGAACAAGGTGGTCTCCACATTATGGACGTTACCAACGCTTCTCGAACATTGTTGATCTCCTTGAAGACCTTACAATGGCATCCACCATTATTACGATTCTTCGGTATTCGACCATCGGTCTTACCAAAGATTGTATCTTCCTCAGAAATTTACGGTACGATATCCGAATCGATCGGCACTCCACTCACATCAGTGCCTATAGCGGGTATAGTGGGTGATCAACAGGCTGCATTAGTAGGAAACAAATGTTTGAGAAAAGGTGAAGCGAAATGTACTTATGGTACTGGTGCTTTCGTCTTATTCAACACTGGTGAAGAATGCGTTAGATCAAATTACGGATTAATCTCTACTGTCGCTTTCCAAGCTGGTCCAGATGCTAAACCGGTTTATGCTTTGGAAGGTTCAATCGCCGTGGCAGGATCTGCTATCAAATGGTAAGTCAGAGTCTCCTCTCACACCACCCTATCATAAGCCTTCATCCTATTCTCGCGATGACCCGCTAACACTGGATATTTCCGCCTGTAGGCTCAGAGATCAGATGAACTTGATTGAAGAATCGTCCGATATGGATATCCTCGCTGGATCAGTGGCTGACACAGGTGGTGTCTACTTTGTGACGGCTTTCAGCGGTTTGCTTGCACCGTAGGTCTCTTTTCCTTGATCTCCAGTCGCCCATCGTAGAAGGAAGTCTCACTGATAGAGCTATTGCTTTGCGCTATGTGTAGATACTGGGATAGGGAAGCTTCGGGAACAATCATCGGTTTGACCTCATACACCACTTCAGCCCATATCGCCAGAGCGACATTGGAAGCTGTATGTTTCCAGACTAGAGCTGTATTGGATGTCATCGAAAAAGAAAGTCAAACTACCTTGGAAACCCTGAAAGTTGATGGTGGTGTTACCAATTCGGATTTGGCAATGCAATTACAAGCCAACGTGAGTTAACCCTACCTGAACACGCCTGAGGTATCCTTATCTGCGCTGACTATCTTATTTCGATATAGATTGGTGGTTTCAATGTCGCTCGACCAGCCATGAGAGAATCCACTGCCCTCGGTTCAGCATTATTAGCAGCCAACGCCTTAAAATTGTTCGGCTGGGACTTGTCTCGACCCGAAACACTTGCCGATGTCAATACTGCCGGTGTGCATGTGTTCGAATCTGAGTTAGAGGAGAAAGATCGAAAGAGAGCTATCAAAGGATGGGAGCGGGCTGTGAGTCGGGCGAGCAAGTGGCACGAGGAAGGTGATGAGGAAGAGGAAGAGGAGAAGTATGAAGAGCAAAGAGGATTGAGTAGATTGCCTTCCAGACAACATTAGAGTGTAGGGGTGTGTTGTAGATGAGGAAAAGGATTCGGAATAGATGGGAATTTAGAGCGGTTCTCAAGCTTGGCAGGCGGAAGACTGCAGAGAAGACAAATGAGTCCGGAACAACGAGGTGTGGACGGATCTTGGTGAATAGATCGATGAATATAAGATAGAGACACACTTGATGATGGTACAAAGACGGTTCATCGCAAGATGACGTTGGTCAGAAGGATCGCGATGTCTGACACGTTTATATCGTATGAAGAATGCATAGAAGTTACATATCCTGTTCTGCGGCTTATTCAAACGTTGCCAAACTTCTTGAACGTATCTGACAAGCACAGACATCAAGTCAATCACGTAACTACAATAATCAATACATTCGACGGGCACTCTTCAACAAGATTCATACAATAATATTTTTCAATTGAGAAAGAAAGCTAAATTCTGTTCGATTAATTCGAATTTACAGTACATATAATTCACCTCTTCTTGTTTTGTCACCTTCATTTCTTCTCACTTACTACAAAAGATGAATACAGTTAAACATTATTTCGCAACTTCCACACTTTTCAACCCAGGCTCATCAACCCCATCACCACCCCACGAATTATCATTTCCACCTCCACAACCGCTCAATCCCAACGCCCCTCCTTCTCCCAATTGTTCACGTGGCACCTGTGCTTGATCTCCGTTTTGTTCTCCCTCTCCCTCTCGACCAAGATCAAATCGTCTTCTTCTAATCGGCTCATACGAACCAGTCCCGCCCAGTCCCAATCCTGCGGTAGGACCGGCAGTATAAGGGGATACCATTGGATCTATTTGATTCTTGCGAATGGTCTGAATGGACCCGTCTTTCTTGTTTTTGATCTTGAATTTCTTACCTTTATCTTTGATTTTTACATCACCTTCTGCACTCTTCGTTTTGGTCTTGTCTTTGTCTTTTGATTTGGTCTTGGTTTTTGATTTGGTTTTTTGGTCATCGAAGGATGTTAGATCATTGTCATTGGATTGAGGGAGCATTGGAGTATGACCTGTACCCGAGATATCTGCTGGGGTCGACTTATGTCTGATATCATCCCATCTGTCAGTCTCGAGTCAACGTTCCGAGGGGCTTGGTAATATGATAGATTTTATCTCCTTGGATGGATGGAGGTGCCACACTATCGAAGGATGTCGAGTGATACTCACTTGAACTACAACCAGACGGTCAATTCAAGATCAGCCGTTGTGACGTACAACTCGCACTTGACAAAGTTCAAGCCGAACATTATAAAACTATTGTACAGTACAGTATTGTACAGTGGTTCCCAAGCTTACCTGATCAAACCAATCGAAACATCCACCACCTCTTAATCGAAGAACCGAATCTTTTGAATAGTCTTGTTCATCGTGATAGCAGAAAAAGAACATTTTGTCAAAAGTATTTCTATCGGGATCGCTTGTTAGGGGTACAGTGTCTATTGATATTGAGACAATCGGGGCTTATAATCTCTAGAACAGTACAATTATAGATCTGATATTGCTATAAGTTTACACCTTACCAGATGAACCGTTACAGTAGTAATGAAAGGAAATTGAGATCCTCGATAATTCCTTCCTCCCCTCATCACCATAATACACTACTGCTTGGCAAACAAGGTTGAGTATCCGTACATGAGATTGATGTACATCATCTTGTCTACATTGACGGTCATACGTATATACAGTACTTGGTCTAACCTTTTTTCAAGAGCCCACGCATTCGAGTAGCCCAAAACTGAACAGCATTCATTCACTGCCACGTTCATGGCCGTTGCAATGGCAGACCCGTATATTATGGTACACTACTGTACCTCTATATGTCTCTATATGTCAAGGAAATCACTGTTCTACGAGGAGATGTGTCTATTCGAAGAGCATACGGGATTGATACATCATCCAAGAGAGAGATGCAGTATACAAAGTGATCTGTTGATAGTTGTCTTTGGTGTTCTGCAAGCATATTGAAACTGTTCGCATAAAGAGAAAAAACGTGTCGAAATCATTTACTGTATCCAAGCATCGTATACATACTGTACTGTACGTACAACCTTCCCCGTTGGCGGATTAACGGGGATTCGGCGATGCATCCGCTTCATACAGCAGTACTCGAGACTAACCTCTGGGAACGTTCATCCTCTGTTCCAAAGTTGTTGTGCTGTCTCATCCAACACACCTATAGTTGCATAGACGTTATCCTACACCAGTACCAATCGAAACTCCCAGCTCTTGTAGCATATCTATGCTTTTTAATCTGGTCTTACATTTTCTCTTCCGTTTCTCTTTCTCCGTTCTGAACGAGAGGGAACATCAGCTCTTGGTCCATACTCAGCGAGTGATGTCATGGAACTCACCTGGAATGCTTATTATCTCGATCGTACCAAATCACCACTACAAACATCGTGATGGATCGTCTTAAACTACTTGCCATGGGAGATGTCTGGATTTTCACGGTAGAGGATCAGTAAACTTTTGAAAACAGTCTATACTCACTATCCTAGATTTCACTTGCACATGAGGTTTCACCGTGAAATATGCCTAACATATGCTGCGATGTTGAATAGATGCTAAAAAAGATAAGTTGAATGCTGCACGATCTGTGCTGCAAGCGATCTGTGCGCAAATGTACTCTAAGTTTCACGTGGTCCTTTGGCTGTGCTTCCAAGGCTGTCTGAGCACAGATCGTCATACCCATTGACCATCACTGCTTTTCTACTGAGAATCATCCAATACATACTCATCTCGGCTGTGTCAACAATGCTAGCTATTATTCAAGTCACTCAGTCATTGTTCTAACATCCTCCTCCACCGCCCCCTCCTCCTCCTCCACCACAACCAGACCCACCTCCCGAAGAACTATGACCACCACCACCCCCTCCTCCACCTCCTGAAGACCCACCTCCACAGGCAGACGCACCTGCACTATGTCCTCCTCCAGACGGATCAGTCGAAGCTGGAGTAGAGAGTAATTGTCCGAGACCCACTCCAGCCTCTCCCAGATGAGATCCTCCTTCGACCAATAAACCATTCCGTTCGGCTTGCTTCTGCTTTCGACGTTTTCGAGCTTCCTGGAGTGATCTGCAGAGACATGGAATTAGCTATGAGGGTTAACAGTAGGTGCATTGGGTAATCCCATAGGTATGAATACTGTATCCAAGGATGATTTGAGATTGGACAACTCACTCAGACGTTCCATTCTGAAAAAGATCATATATCATATCTCGTCAGCCTGACCCTTGATAGATGATGACAATGGAGAGGGGGTAGGAGAAGGCAAACGATCGATTACCGTACATACATTTTGACCACTTATCTGATTAATCTTATTACTATCTTGGAACCTATTCTCCCACCTGCTGAACAATCCATTCTTCTTCGGTGGTAAGCTCGTCGGGTGAGTCTTGGCAGCTGAAAGAACAGTGTAAGGGTATATACAAATATATATGAAACTGGGAAAGAAGGAAGACTCACGCTTGGTTGATGTATTACCCATCTTGGTGTATCTTGATTGCTGGAATGTGAGTGGCAAAGATTCTGTTGGACGAGAGGTGAAGAGTTTTCAACGAAATCGATTTCCAATTCTATTTATAGTGTGTATAATCCATATGGGATGGTAATCATGACCAAGACGAGCTGTGTGATGGCTGAGAGATCTCAATGGTTGAAGTGATAGTCCCAAAGGACCTCCTTTGGCTCGGTTAGATCCCTGAAGCGATGATGGAATGACGGAATGACGATGAACAGGCTACAGGCTATACCTTACCGTATCACCATCAGCTACAGCCACCAGAGTGAACAGGTTGGATGGATGTTATCATGTATCGAGGTGAATAGGCTCAGACGGAGTTCATGGGATTCTCGCTTACAGTATATTGCTCAATTTCAGTAATTATATATGATACATCACTTCGGTTAATGCGATTCATACAAGAAGATGTGTGCATACAGTACTGTAAAATGTAGCAGAGAAACTGCCACTAAAAACTCGATTTTTACCATGGTACTTTGCGATGATTCTACGATGATCCACCACCCCCTCCTCCTCCTCCACATGCAGCCGAACCACCCCCACCTCCATCCCGTGATGAACCACCTGAACCACTATCCCCTATAGAAGCCAATGCACCTCCCACTTCACCCATCGCACCGATAATTTCAGCCTTTTCTCGCCTCTTTCGTTTCTCTCTCTCTTTGTATGTTCTGCGCATCAACAGGAGCTATCGTCAGCTTGTTGTTCTGGATTATTTTGCTTGGGCATAAGGTTACCGAGAGATGATGGACTCACTCGTATTTCGTATTCTACAAATTCAGAAAAGAACCGGTCAATAAACCAGTACAGTGTAATAACAGCGAGGCAAGAGCGCACTTACAGGAGCGTGCATGGAAGGATAATTGTATCCCTGGTTTCCATATCCATTCATACCATTCACATGAGGATTTCCACCATTTGGATTCGCATTATAGTTCATGCTACTACCACCTGGACCACCATAATTATATTCGTTATTCGGATATCTATTCTTATCATGTGATTTACCTATACCCTCCAGCTTGTCATCTAATTTGTCCAACAAATTCTTCTTCTTCGGTGGGACGTAAGTCGGATAAGGATTTGTAGGAGCGTATGGCAAATAGACTGAGTTGTTCGATGCTGATCAACACGAATCACTCGAATCAGTCTTTCGAAGCAGGTACTGTAATTTGGGTATGGGCGGGTACCTACGTTTGGTGGATGTATTACCCATTTCTGCGTTTATAGAAGTAATCGTGAATTTCTGATAAGGTGTGTTGACACTTGTTTGTCTTGATGGAAAGCCTTCGAGCAGTAAGACGATGCATGAGTAGATATATATAAGCATCTATGCCTCCAGGACGATACATAGCTCAAAGGACCTTTGACTATAAATATTCGGCTAAAAGGTGATCAATAACGTCATCACCATCATACCCCACTTGAAGCTGTGCCATCACATCGTGCATATCGTATCTGGAAGAATGATAAGCTAGTGGCTTGGCATGGACGAACTCGCACATCGCTCTGCATGCATACTTGTAAAGTGTATTCACACTCCGAAACTGTATGTCAGTGGAGAAAATGGAGCTACACACGACCAACTGTATTTGGTCACAGTAGACCTTGGCAGATCGCATTCACGCTGCCACAACTTCGATCTTCGGTCATCTCCATGTTCAACAAATCTGATATCTATACCACATACCCAACAGTCCCTTTTGTGAGGTCAAATCTGCAGTATCAGTATAATTGTCCCGTCCGCGGATCCATAGGGTTGAATTCAGCAGATCTGGACCAAATCCCAAATCTAAAATATGCATCCTAAGTACAAACCTTTGCTTTCCCCTCGCCGTACCAAGCATTCGCTATACTCTGTCCACAACTCAGTAACAATACCACTCCTCCGAATCCAGCTACCAGTCCAGCAGGCAGCTTATTCCAAGAATACCATTTCCCAGTTGTCAATACGTAATATGCTGATGCAGGGAAGATGAATGCTAATGCTGAAGCTGATAGACCACCAGCTAGTTCGAGGACTATACCCAGGTCGCAGGTTGTCAAGGCGACTAGAGATGGGAAGGAGAATATTAGCATAATTAACGATTGATGGCTGATACAGAGAAGCTTACTTACTTCCCATGGTGGTGAATACCACTAAACTCGTAATGATCACATGTCTTTTCTGACTGAACGGTTTACCTTTGAAGAAGTACTCTTCTACCACTTCACGGCAAACATACACTTCAAGTGGAACTAAACGAGCGTTGTCAGCTAGATGTTCACTACTGGCGATCTGGATAAGTTAGCTCACTTGTGGTAGACATATTTGCACCAAAACAGAATCGGGCAATATTGATGACCCAGTCGTCCGAAGCAAAGTTGTTGAGGATATTTCCCTGTGATATATCTAGTGAGCTGTACTCTTCTGAAATGAACGGATTCTGGGTAAGCTCACCTGTGTCTTATCTGTGAAAACCACGTATCCAGAGACAGCTACCAGCAAGCACGCTACTAGACTTATCCCAGTTGAGATATGTGTGACCACATAGAATCTATTGCGGGAGCGCAATGATCAGCTAAACGTGCTACTGTATGAACACGTTGCAGCTGCTGACTGACCTGTCCAGAGTCGGGACATGTATACTCTTGTAGATATAATTCGAATTATGATGACAGGCATATGCGAACGATATCACTCCGATAGCTTGGAACACACCAGGCTTGATCAATGTGAATGTATCCAGTGATGATCCGCGTAGGGACGAGTCGACAGCTACTGATCGAAATAGAACAGAGAGGACGATGATGGTCATTGAGACAAGAGCTGTTAGTAATTCATCAACGTCAGCCAAATGACACCGTTAACATCGGAGGAGAGTCAGGACCACTCTCAAACAACATGATATGACCTGACGCTAGCTGAAAAGAGACTGACTCACCAAAAGAAGAACTCTTCGACAATTTCACTATATCCCTATGCAGACTCAGTGGGAACGAGACTGCCAAAGTACACAATAGTATCACTACTCTCCTATCCACCAATAAACGCAGGACTGCATGCTGGGACAACGATGGAAAGATGAACGATATCACTCGAGGTATTGTATCGCCTCTTCAAGAAGCGTAAGCTGGGTTGTCACATAAGCTCATGGAGACGAAAAGCTTACATTATAACGTGAAAAGCGGCTGTACTGTTAGAACGCAAAGTCAGCTGCCTGACATCTTCCGTAGTTTGAGTGTTGACTCACCCCCCAAAGGCAAATGCAAATTGAAAGAATGAGACAGCGGCTGCACCAGCAGGTCCAAAACAATGATACATCGTCTGCTCTCGATGACATCGAGCCTTGTCAGCTGGAGTCCCAACCTGTCGGTAAGTGATTAGGAAATGTAAGCTCACCTCTGTATAAGAATCTCTCCCACTCAATTTGCTAGTCAGAATCACCAGCCGTATCGTCCAATCTGATATCGCCGCTAAGGATATCAAAAGGAATATACCAGTGAAGAATCCCGCCTGAGAGATTGCGTATGGTAGTCTGCGAGCCGAAAGTCTGAATTAGCAGCATTTCTTCACAGTATAGGAGGAGACCAAGCCGACTGACCCTATTATACCTGCACCTATGATCGAATTTGCCATCTACCGGTACAATTGTCGCTGTAAGTTTCGAATATGAATGCAATCATTGAGCAGCTAAAAGCTTACATTCGTTATCGCATCCATCAGCGTACCTCTTGCCCCACTATTTGGCCCCTCAGCTAGAAACAGCTCATGTTCCTCTTCGGTCAATTGCTCTCGCCGCGAAGTCGTCAAGGACAGTAATGGTGCAGCTGCACTGTGTTCGTCGTGTTCATTATCATGATCATTATCATCATCAGGTGCTTTGAATACTATTTTGCGAGTTCCGCAGCTCATCAGTCTACCATCACCAATTTCCATTGGATGATGCTTTCTAGTCTAGCAAAGCTTGACTTACATACATCACCTCTCTCAGCCAGTCCGACCTCGCCCACTACCTCACCAGCCTCATGATCCTTTGATCCCCGCCTTGGTCCCTTCCTTGAACTTGGTCTGGAAGTATTGTTGGGTGGGTATAAGTTGACTGAAGAGGTTGATCTACTTGGTCCAGCACTATTGCTTGCGCTGCCATTGGCTCTATACACAAACAGGTCTTCGGATGACGAGTTGGCCATCATATCTGGTAGTCCTCTTCGGTTCTGCTGGTCAGTCGGGATTTATGGAGTGAATTCGGGTAAGAAATGAGTAGTCAAGAAAGGATGAGAGATGGTACTCTTGACGATGCACAGTCTTTTCACCAGCTCAGTTATCTGTCTCGTGTTTTGATTGCGGTTGCTGAATGGTGCCCCACATCGCATACACGTGGGAAGAATCGATCAGTGCGCGTAAGTTACAACAACAAATATATCAATCCAATCTATCTTTGTCGCTCTTACCGTCACTATTCCGTGTGGCCCGACTATTATACCATCGAACCCTTATAAATATACCCGCCAGAGAGAAGTGAAGTTCCCAGAAACGAACTGGCTCCAACAGAACCTTTGCATTTCCTCCGAATATCCGCTCTTCGACTCCGAGAATCGATTACCAACCTCAACCTCGACCTCGAAGATGTCCGTCACATCCCACACTTCTTTCCCTCCGCCAACCCCTTCAGCCCGATCGAACTTCACCACCCAATCGACAGAACGAGACTTTGGATCTGATCTGACTCATGATCTGGGACCTGACTCGGCATTTGACCTGGATGGAACGGGGATAGCGGGGAACGAAGAGGAAGCAGTTCATTTCTGCTTGCTGGCGGAATTCGATATTGATGCTGGTGCAACGTTGGCACATCAGTATCCATATCCTACAGGAACTGATGAGCAGTGAGTCGAATTCACCTTGAGCCGTGAAGGTGCTTGTATTGGGGCCTCACCTATTGAGTCTTCTTCCATAAGATCAAAGTCTACAGAAAGGATTGAAGCTGACGACATGTCTGTCATGTACGAATAGTCGCCTGGCCGAACTGATGTTACCAGACGGAGCGCACCTCCGAGCAGAAGACTGGACGATTTTCTATCTTGGACAAACACCTTCATCAGCCATAGCTCCGATGTTATCCCACGAGTCATCCATGAGACTATCAACCGAATCTTCCTCTTCGAATACCACAAACGACGACAACAGACGGATGAGCGTGATGCCCCTTGATAGAGCTACGAGGGGTGTAGCTGGATCAGGTGGTGGATTGTTATATGTCTTGAATTGCGTTAGGATGAAAGAGGATAAGAAGATGAGAAGGGGTGCAATGGTCAAGGCTATGGCTATTTGTACCCCGAACCCTTATATCGGGATATACAAGGTGAGTTGACAATTCGTGACGGAGCAATCCAATCCCACAAGTTGCCTCCATGCCGTCAGCCGTCTTGTGCTCATTCACGAGCAATATACAAGACAGCTGACCTCGGGGAAATCCTAGCCTCTTCTCCTCTTAGCCCTTGAAGAATACTTCCTCTCCCCCTCTCCCGAGATCCTCGCTCGTCTGTTCGACTCAGCCAATGCAATCTCCACAGCAGGCATGCCCCGTTTGACACGATATGAGCGTATCCTACTACGCTGTTCCGAAAGGAAAGACTTATTCGAGGAGAAATTCGGTATAACAGAACCATTGAGCGGTACGAAGGAGGTATTCGAGGATCTGAATTCTGAGCCTGGACATGGTACTGGATCAATGTCAGAAAGCGGTCACGGAAATGAAGGTTTGCCTAGAACAGGATCAGGTTCAGGTTCGGGATCAACATCCACATCTGCACCAAATCATCGAAAGACACTATCCTCCTCGTCAGGTGTAAGAATGGTCAGGAAAGGTTCTTCCAGCTCTCAACAGTTTCACTTGGCCACCCCACCGTCAAGAGAAGGTAGATTGACCCCTGATATGGGATACGGCGTTAGTGCGACTGAAAATCAGGGGAAGAGGAAAGGCGTGCCAAGAGATACGCACTTCTTCGAGACTGAAGCTAGATTTAAGAAGATCACTGTACCGATAAGAATTCCAATGACTGTTTTCGACGAAGATGTGGGCGATGTGAGTTTCAGCTACTCTTCGTCTTTAAGGTAGTCTAAGCTGATACATATGATCTGTGAATTCAGTACTCACTCATTGAGCTCGTTCAGACTTTCTCTCACAACATCACGCCCTTCCCACCACCTTACCATCCTCATCTACATACCAACGGATCCATGACTCATCCCATAATCCTTATCCTCAATGCGATGTTAGCCCACAAGCGAGTAATGTTCTTAGGACACGGTCTGCCAGCCAATCAAGTAGCTCGGATGGTCTTAGCTGCCTGTGCGTTAGGATCAGGTTGTGGACAAGTCTTAAGAGGTATAACCTCATGTGCATTCCCATATGCAAACTTGGCATCGTTAGACATCTTAGAAGAATTTTCAGGATTCGTTGCGGGAGTGACTAATCCTCGATTCGAAGAGTTACCAACGACATGGGATGTGTTGTGTAATTTGGAAACTGGTAAAATAACCGTATCGAAGAATTTACAATCGTCTAGCAACAATATAACCAATACGGGCTCGGGCGGGATGACTGGAAGTAACAATGCGAGTAGCGTGAATGCTGCGAATGTAGGATCGATGAGATCTGGTAGATCATCTGAAACGAGTTTAGGAAGTTCAAGTATGATCAAAGTTGAAGATGATCCTAGTACTACATCTGGTACACCTCAGGCTAAGATGAACAGTATTGCGAAGAGTGATTGTTTAGATAATCAGTTCATGGATGAGGTGGGTTTTATTCCGCTTGGAATGGGTCAAAAGGTAGATGAACTGATGAGCTCAATCTTACAGATCTTATCAGCTACCACCTCTCATTATGGCGAATCCAATATTCGCTTGAGATTTGTCGATTACCTCAATCGATTTGTAAGGATTGCCTCGCATCAGGAGTATACCCAGACTGGATCGACCAAAATTGGATACCCATCTGTACCCTACCATGATGGTGTGCTGGGTAGTGGAGCGGTATTTGCGGATGATCAGAGTAAACAGAGGGAGTTGTGGACTAATTCCTATAGAGTCGAGGCGTGGAGGAAGACGAGGAGCTATAAGTTGTTTGCTAAGGTGAGTATTGAAGAAGATGTCATATCAAACACATAGGATAGTATCCTGAGCGGAGTTTGTACTAATGAATTTACGAATTGGAATATCGTAGGACTGGCAATCGCGGTTGAAAAAACGATCAGTCGGCTTTGATGTTCAACATCAAATTGCGAGATTACGATTGGCGAAAAATATGTCTGATGCTGAAGCTGAAGCTATCTTCGGTGCGCTGAATAATGTTATAAGGAACTATGATCAGGTGGTCGAGGTATGTGGTTGTAATCCTTCTTCCTGGACATTTCAATGGACCTTCAGTCAAACGGAATCATCTACTGATGTTTCTATCTGTGAAATGTAGCTCTTAACTCATTTACCAGCACATTGGGGTGGACTAATGCCAATTGCTAATGGCTTATTCCATCGGTGGGTAGGAGTAAGGGAGAATGCACTGGAATTGTTGATCACCCTACAACAATATCCTGTAAGTCTATCTTCGCACTGACAATTCTATCTTCGCACTGGTATCACATATTTCGCTGACCCCATTCAAAGGTCGGTCGTCAGGCGGTCTCATCAATGAATTACTTCCACCGCAAAGCATTCATCTCCCTACTAGAACGCAGAGAAGCGAATTTGAAACGACAGAGGGAATTGACGAGACAACAGGAAGAAGCGTACACTTCCTCCACCACGGCACATGCCAATGGCTGGATGGCAGGAGACAGTTCACCGAATGGAACGGTCCAAGGAGGAAGTACGAATGTTACACCTCAAGGTGTCGGTAGAGCATAATAGATCCGGTATGGAGTCATCACCTCTTCCTGACGTTAAGGTATACCTGGGTCGATATAACATGTGAAAACGATCTGCAACTTGTACTGATGGGGATTTAGATCTTGTAACATACTTGTGAGACCTGTTGTATGCATCTATGAGTCAGTCAAAGGTGGCTCTCCTTCGCCAACAGATTGCAAAGAAGTCCTAAATTGATCATACCCAACCTGCCCAGAATCCACTGCCAAAATTCAGACGGAGGCCGAGTCAGTCTCGAGAATGCAACAACGATTGAATGTTATAGATGAATCGATGAGAGAAACCAAATGCATTTCCCAAATCTACAAAATCCCCATATCCACTCTCAATCACCTTGTCAAACCGTTTAAGCGACGAGGGTAGAAGCGGTAGCAGCCTCGTATTTGAAGGTAGCAGGGAGTTGTTGGGTCTTGATGTAGTATCGAGCGAGTCTGTGGATTCTGGATTCGATAAGAATCATTCGGCTGGTTTGAGAAAATGGTATTTTAGTGATACGTTCGACATTTTTTTGGTGCGCAGTACCAGAGCACGATATACTCACAATTTACCATCTTTGTCGGCTCTGTTTCTCTCGAGGTGCTTTCGGACGGAAACGGCCTTCTTGATGAGGTGGTACATGTCCTCAGGAATGGAAGGGGCGAGACCTAAAATCATCAGAAAACAACATCAGTTTATTGTCAGACGACTCATCCAAAAAAAAAGAAGATGATGATGATGATTTGATTGAAACTGTTGGTTTGGCTGAGGATAAAGAAAATCAGACTCACCGTTGGTCTTGAGGATTCTCAAAATCTTGTTACCAGTCACGTTCTTAACTTGGGGGATACCGTGAGAATCTCTGAGGACGACACCAATTTGAGATGGGGATAAACCTCTTCTGGCCAATTTGAAGATTTGGTCGAAAACTTCCTCGGGGGTAGCCTTTGACCAAGATGGTTGAGATCTTCTGTAAGGTAAGGCAGAGGCTGACATACCCTTTCCTGAGGAGTGCATTCTATTTTGAGAAAAACCCCATAAAAAGCAAAAGTCAGCAATCTGTATAGCCGTAACCATATAGATGCTCTAGCCCCATCCTATCCCATTTATCTTTTGACATCTACCACCAGCCACCAGCCAAAGTCATTGACACTGCGACACTGCTTCCTCTTTCCATCTACATCCACATCTACTTCTACGATAGTTGGAATTCCTAAACTTACCGACCCATTTTGAAGGACTTTTCTTTTTGTTACTGCTGATTTACCGACGAGGGAGGATAGGGGAGCCGCACTGGAGGATACAAAGTAGTATGTCAGATGGTCCGAGCGAGATGATGATAACGATGGTGGTGATGCCAAACTCACGCAGTTCTTGATGGATGAGGAGACCAAGTGTATGACTGGAATGGAGATGAACCAAGATGGATGTGCCAGGGAATCGACGACGGAGGGTGTACAGGTTGGTGAGCTTGACCTTCATGTTGAAATCTACAAGTCACAATTTACATCGAATCGCCACTTTTAGCTGCGTGGCAATATCGCCGAAATATACTGTAAACGCATCAAGTATAATGCCGAGGCGGTAAACCAAACTCCGACATCAAAATCCCGCGGGTGGCATAAACCGGAGAAATTGAGTCTTGTGCAAAATTGTGGACTACAGACTGCTGTGGGTTTGCGTTTGCAGTTGCAGCCAGTCTCTCTCTGTCTGTTGGATATCATCAGATACATCTTCATCGTGACTCGTCACTCTTCTCCTCTTATCCATCAAGTCATTCAAAATGAAGGTCAACTTCTCCAACCCTGCCACTGGCGCTCAAAAGCTTATTGACTTCGAGGATGAGAGAAAGACGTGAGTTTGCTGTTGCTGATTTGTCAACAGGAGGAGAAAATATGGATTGTCGAATTAGATGGAAAAATGTGTAATGGATAACAGTAGTAGAAGGACAGAGGATAGGATGGCGGGAGTGGAGAGATGACTTGTTGGAGGAGAGGAGATGTCACGCTGACGTTGTCACTGCTATCATCTCCATAGTCGAGTTTTCTTAGAAAAGAGAATGGGTCAAGAGGTCCCCATCGATTCCCTTGGAGAGGAATTCGCCGGTTACGTCGTTAGAGTTACTGGTGGTAACGACAAGCAAGGTTTCCCCATGAAACAAGGTGGGTCATGAGTTCATCTGCATCTTACATCGGAGGAAAGGAGATCAGAGGATTGATATTACCATTTTTGACTTTCATAGGTGTCCTCCTCCAAAACAGAACCCGACTCCTCCTTGCTGATGGACACTCTTGTTACCGAGCTCGACGAGACGGTGAGAGAAAGAGAAAGGTGGGTTAACCTACTTTTATGGAAAATGAATTGTGAAACTGATGGGTGGTCTTGCTATAGTCCGTTCGAGGATGTATCGTCGGAAACGACATTGGTGTTCTCGCCGTCGCCATCGTCAAACAAGGTGAAAAGGATATCCCAGGTCTTACCGACACTGTCCTCCCCAAACGACTAGGTCCCAAGAGAGCCACCAAGATCAGAAAGTTCTTCAACTTGTCCAAGGAAGATGATGTTAGAAAATTCGTTGTTCGAAGGGAAGTTACCAAGAAGAACGGAAAGACCACCACCAAGGCTCCTAAGATCCAAGTGAGTGTTGTGTACACATTTACCTATCATCACGTGTCCCCGCCACCTTTACCTCCTACATCCTGCGCATACGCACATATAGAGAGTGACTTTTACTGATTGTTTACGACTCATCCAGCGACTCGTCACTCCTCTCCGACTCCAAAGAAAGAGACACCTCCGATCTCTCAAGAAGAGAAGAACCGAAGCTCAAAAGGAGACCGTTGCCGACTACAAGGCCGCTCTCGCCAAACACGCCGAGGAGAAGAAAACCCACAACGCCGCTGTCAAAGCTGCCAAGAAAGCCAGACGATCCGCTTAAGTGGTTTAGTTGCAAAATCATACTGGACTTCTTTGGTTTTGGTAGTTTTGTAGCTTTGGGATGTATCCTCTTTTCTGATTAAAGACATTGCACGATGATAATAGAAATCTGGATCATATCGAGGATTGCTGATGTATATCATGGAGAGTTCGATCAACAACGACTTTAATCCCTTGTGGGTAGTTGCTATGTGCTGCAAGCAGAGACTGCAACCTGTGTGCGATCATTGCATCTGATCGAAAGCCATCGATAGACGATGTAGATAATATGCTGAAACATGACATACAGATAAATACATACAAACTAATATAAATGCGGGGTATATACATGGCGATCATAATCAGTCTCTCCTTCTTTCTCCCTTACGCTTGACCATCTCAGCAAACCAGATCTGACGAGACTGTCAAACGAGTCTAGACAGACCTAGGTAGCATACTTGCTAGTATACTCAGCGGCCTTCTTGTCAAACCCCTTTCGATCTGTGGTATATTGTTCTGCCTATATACGTCCAACGTCCTCGTCAGCAAGTGATCCTGTTTCAGATCAGGAAGGACAAGTAACTTACAATGGAGGAAACGAGCGGATCGTCAGGATTCGGAGTCTCGATCAAATCGTGTATAGCTTGGAGGACTATGAGTAACATACAAGTAAATCAGTATATCAATTGAAATAGTTGGAAACTCCGGTGAATCAATAAGAAGGGTCACGTGTCAATCACTGGGACTAACCTCCTGACATCTTGGTAGCAGGTTTCCAATTTTCAGTCTTGAGTAAACCTATGCATAAGCTAACGAGCAATGGAAAATTCAGCTACTGATTCGAATGAATGATGAGAAGGAATGACTGGTCGGACCAAGTCGTACTCACTTGCCATCGCTATCCACATTAGGATGATACATCTTAGTTTTGAAAAGAAGCTGTGTAGGCAAAATGAGGAATTTAGCTGATGATGAACACCAATGAGTTGAGTTGGTAAGGGTCGAACGTTTGAGTTGAGAGAGATTCCAATTTTAGATACTAGACTCACCACGGGAGGTTTGAATGGATAATCTTTAGTAAAATCGGCAGTCAACTTGAATTTACCTTTATGATAAGGTGTGTTTGGCTGAAGTCACCAATCCCACCGACAGATCAGTCAGTAAATCATCACCTCATGCGCGAGAATGGCTTGCCACTGTTTGATGTAACAAGGAAGGGAAGAGACAACATTTCTCTCTTCTGCTTCCTTCCTTCCTTCCTTCGTTTATCGAAATAGCACATAAAACTTTGTGTGTGGAAATTCGTATCTCTCCATCATCGCAGATGTAGCGGAGGTTCCGTGGTAGGCCAAAGACGACTCACAGGTCCAGTTATGGTGATAGTCCAAATTTGAAAGTTATCTTCATCTGGTACTACCTGAATTCCCTTGGGAGGTGAATTCATCAAATCTCCAAGTTCCTATTTATGTCAAGAATGGAGATCAGTCTGAGGTGTTCCCGCGTTGCTAAGAATAGAATGTAGGATCATAGAGGAGTTGTTGGATTTGAAATTGTAGAATCCGGTATCTAGGGATTGGTTCATCTAACCTTGAAACTGATAGAAGCACAGTTGACTGACGCAGGAACTTAAATCCAACCAAGGAGAAGGTAAGAAAGGGAGGGAAGGAAAGAATGTCTTTCACTCACTTTTTGGATCCGTCTGGTTGATGTCGATGCCATCTCCACTATCACTGTCTTATATTTGTACCTTGAATGATCTCAATGATCTATCTCGAGTTGACACTGTTGCGCTGCGCTATGGAGCAAGGAAATATCGAATCTACATGGGAGACACATGAGGATATCCGAGTACTCAAGAGGTCAATCTGCAACTTCGAACCTAGTCAACCTCCACTTTCGTATCATCACTCACATGTGGCAAATCTTCTTTTCCATATACAGCATATTCATGCATCGACATCACGATGCATTCTTTCCAACCTGAAGGTGTACGAGTGATACACTGGTACGAACGTCGGAGGGATTATTGGGAAGAAGGGAAATGCCAATCAGTTGCAGGAGTATTTCATGCGTAATCATTTCGTTAAACAAAAACCTAACAAACGAACTACTACAGTCGTTGTAGATCAGATTAAAATGAAGTAAAATACCAATATGTGAGAAGGAAAAAAATCGGGCATCATCTAAGCAGGGTACTGTACGTATATGAGATATGAATTATGCACAGGATATACAGTTGAACTAACAAGGCGAGATAATCAGGGAGGTAAGCGATGCGGAACTATGGTGTCCATATCTATCATCAATACTCAGAACATCAGCTCATCTCCCTCGCTGAACAGGAGCTAAAACAATAATCAAGCCGTATGAACATGAAACTCACTTTGACAGTCTGATCCACACTACCCGTAGCCAAAACATTTATCCTCCTTGGTCCACTCCCACTACCTTCCTCTTCCTTCTTCTTCCCTCCTGGTAGCGAATCGCCATTGACGACAGGTTCGCTGTTTGTCGAATTACCACCTATCAGAGCTCTTCCCCACGACATCGAAGTGACAAAATGACCATGAGCATCTATCGTCTTGGTACATCGTCCATTGGCCAGATCCCATATTTTGATGGTCTTATCGTCTGATGCAGACAACAAGAATTTTCCTGAAGGGTGAAATACCAAGGCTCGTATCCAGTTATCGTGGCCGACCTGAAAGAGCGAGTAAATCAGTGATGTTCGCCTCGAAGAAGTAGGACCAACAAAGACCTCATTGTGGTATTGACTGAGTCGATCTAATGTCGATTCCTGTGGAGTCGAAGGGAAATGAAGGTGAATCACTCACAAACGTCCGTAGACATTGACCCGAAATTGCATCCCACAACTTTATACTCTTATCTCTCGATCCAGTAGCTACAAATGCACCAGGCGACTTGGCCCGACTATCTCCAGCCGGCGGATTCTGAATTCATCAGTCAATCAATGAGCTGCTTGTCCCTCTAATGTGCGAAGCGATTATACTACCTCACCACCAGACCTGCTAACTCCCTTATAGCAGGATAACAATTGACAGGAGCGAATATCGCACATTCTAATACATGTTCATGTCCCCTCAGTTCCATTTTGGTTTCTCCACTTGAGAAATCCCATATTCGTGATGTCTATTACGGACAATATCAGCTATGTGATGCGACATGCTTGAAAAGCGTAGCTGACTGGAAGAGAGAATACTCACCTGATCATTTGAACAGCTCACTAACCATTTCCCATCATCTGACGGAACGACTCCTCTTACCCACTCCGAGTGGCCTGTGAAGGTTTTTACGCAGTATCTAAGCGTATCAGATACGGTCAGCTGAGATCCAGACGGAGTGTAGAAGCTCTGTTCCTTTCATCTCGGTAATCTGTACTCTGAGGAAAGAAACTGATGGTTCCTCTACCAATCTATGTTCACGTATGTTCTGCCCTTTTCTACGAATTGGTATACTTTTTCCCCTGATATGTTGTTCCACTCACCCACTAGTAACCTCCCATACTTTTATAGTCTTATCCCTACTTGCCGATACCAACTTCTCCCCATCAGGCGTGAACCGTACGCTCGATACGGAATGGTCATGTCCATGTAATGTCTTTACGTTTGTGTACTCGTTTGAGGTGTCCCAGAGCTTTATCGTCAAGTCTGAGGAGCAAGTCACTATTTTGATATTCAGACAATCAGCATGATTGTTCTCATAACGTCTTCCTTCTACTCGACCACCCTCTCGTCACGCATGTCAACCTTACGGACTTTCCCAAGACCTGGACACCCTCCTTCCAATAGAATTCCATAGTCTCAACTCATCCTGGCATAGTCTAACTCACCCATCAACCCGCCCTTCGAATCAAAATCCACATCCCCCACACTCTTCGTATGCCCTTTTAGAGTCCTTTCCATCTCCCCTGACTCCCAATCCCAAATTTTCACTGTCGAATCTTCACTCGCACTAGCCAACACAGTCCATGTGGGATGAAAGGCCACTTTGGTTATCGGTGCTCGATGCGATGTGAGGGTATGTCTGGCTGGAGCGCGGGGTATGAAGGGTGTTGAGGTAGATGAGGATGAGGAGGATGCTCGGTGGGGTGAAGCGAGTTCTGCTAGGAGTGAGGCGTTGCGTGATTCCAGGTCCATTATCTGTGGGTGGGACATGAACAAATTAGCTATGATTACGATGTAGAGGAACAGTAGAACAATGTAATGGAAAGGTCGCCATTGTCATGATGTTGACAAAATCCTATTTACTTTCTCCCATAGTTTCTATCCAGAATAACAGAAAAACATGGACCATGAATGGAAGATATATTACTCACCTTCTTCTGTAACCTTATCACACTAGTCCATTTCTTCTCCAAGAGCCCCACCCATCTAGCCTTCGGATCATCCACTTGGAAATCCTCATTGTCCGTCTCTCTTCTTAGAGCCTCGTAGGAATCGTGTAGACCTGCTGAATGGAGGTACGATAGCATTGACTTGTGTCTATGTTATACAATTACATTGCATTATATTTGCATTCGTATAACGATGAGAAGTTGAAGATTGGTCGGTGTTATAATACGATGATTGTCGTTATGGTTATGGTTATTGAAGGACAAAGAACGAGGAAGGAAAAGTCAGCAACTTCAACTCGCAAAGAGTGAAAGATGATCCGACATACAGTTCATCTTTCTGTCGTTCAGAGAGGAGGCTCGACATGTTCGATGTAAAGTCAAGCCCCCGTAAGGTTGTTTATTTGTATATGTCGAATATCCAGTGACTTTTTTGGCTCGATGGTCGTATTTATGTGTGGATATCAACGTCGAGTTGAAGGTAAGGAAGGAAGGATGATCAGTGTTGACGAGTGGTGAACCGTCGATCCGTCTGTTGTGTGGATCGCTTCTGTCTGGTCTGAGAGAGAGTGATGTCGTCTATGTGCTCAGGTCGAAAGTGAAGGTATCAAAGATGATGAAAGACAAGGAAAGGTTATCTCTTCATATCTTGCGATGGATGCAATAAGAGGCACGTCCACTTTCAGCTCGAATTCACGTCGTATACAACATTTCCAAAGTTTACCCCGCGTTTCCTGATTACACAACAACACTCATCCACATATGCATCTCATACATAGCTTTTGTTTCAATTCTCATTCTCATGCATAACATTCATCTACCACTCTCCTGATAACGGTCGGACACGAGTCAACATGGATATACAGAGATTCCGTGGGAAGTATCACAGAGCGAGTGAAGTATGTCAAGGGGTAGTGTTGCTTGAATTCAACAGGTATATATATCCCATATCACCGGATCTGTCTGATAAAGGATAATCATACTGATAGATATAATGATACTGATTACCATAGACCTCCAGTGAATGCGTTCAGTGATGAGTAAGGAATATATTTCTTGCTCCAGACTACCTTGATAATCGATTTTAGCTGACTAAATTGATGACAGTATGTGGAAGGAATTGCGAACGATCGTCGATACAATATCAGATAAGCCTGAAATTCGAGTAGTGGTTCTTTCCTCAGCTTTAGACAAGGTCTTTACAGCTGGACTGGACTGTAAGTGATCAGCATGCTATCTGATCTACCCACTTGATACTGACCTCGGTAAGAATCGATATAGTAAATTCGCAAACCGAGCTGAATTCACCTGCTTTGGATCCAGCAAGGAAAGCTATCCAGCTTCGTGATCATGTTCTAGTAAGTAAACATCCCTAACCGTCCACCATGCAGCTTACGCATATATACGAGTCATACTCGACTAATTCCCTGATTGGTGTTCATAGGATTTCCAAGATGCCATTACCTCCCTTGAACGATGTCGTCAACCGATCATATGCGCAATGTTCGGTACCTCCGTTGGACTAGCTATAGACTTAGCATCAGCTTGTGATGTCAGGACAGCAAGTAGCGATACGACTTTCGGTATATTCGTAAGTCGAGTCTATACATGCGCCCATCAAGTTTAGGGCATTAAGCTGATTGACAGTCGTGAGGAGTAGGAAGTAAATGTTGGATTGGCAGCGGATATAGGAACACTTCAACGTCTACCTAAGATCACAGGTAACGAATCGAAGTTGAAGGAACTTGCATTGACTGGAAGGAAGTTCGGAGCTTCTGAAGCTAAGGAATTGGGATTTATAAGTGATATAGTTGGGAATGGAGGGAAAGAAGTTATCGGTAAGTCAACGATTTGGCATAATAGCTAATCGTACAATGAAAGGCTTATGGAGCTAATTTGGATGATTGTTCTTTCGAATAGCCGCTGCCGTCGAAATGGCCAAGGTGATGGCTTCCAAAAGTCCTATAGCAGTCATAGGTACGAAACATCTGATCAATCGTAAGTATCAAATCGGACCTTGATTTCAAAGGGTTAAAGCTAATGCTTTTGATCGCGCCCCTATGCTATAGACGCAAGGGATCACACGTGAGTGTTGTAAGGCTATAAGCAGCGATACTCTATTTACCCATATACCTCTATCAGTATCGAACAAGGTCTGAGATACACAGCCATATGGAACGCGTGAGTAATCGACCGCAGCTCAGGATGTCTCGAGTGACAGAATGTGATCGAGGCTGATCAAAGTTCTGCTGTCTCAGTTCAATGCTACAATCAGTAGTCAGTCGTGTAAAATCTTAAACCGATGACTTGTGTGTGCTGATGGCCCTTATAGGACACAACGGAAGCTATGAAAGCTGTCATGGCAAAACGTATCCCTAAATTCGCACCTTTTGGTAATCCGTCTTCTCCCTTGAAATCTAAAGCCAAGTTGTAAAGAGCAGCCATTCGTTCTGCCATTCGTTCTACCATATAAGCGTATCTGTTTTCGCTTGGAATCTAATTTGAATCAACTGTTTGTACACTCCTTCGTGAAGTCATAAGTGACGTGAAAGTTTGTAATAATGCATGGACATGTATGATCTACGATCTCTTACCCAAAACGGCCTGTAGGAACTCCAAATCACTTTCTTCCTGTCCCCTAGTATCCTCAGCTTCGACCTGTGGACTCTCAATCTGAGGTATACTGCTCAGCAATTCACTCTGTCGTGCTCCTTGAGACGTTTCTAGTGGTTTGGGTAATTTCCAATTTTCCATATAACTCTTTCCACCCGTAAATTCATTACTGCCACTGCCAGATGCGAAGGAAGGGATGGTGTTGGACCATTGCCATCTTGGCTGTTTACGGTATTTGATTTTAGTTGAATCTGATGATCTTGTGGAAGAAGGTGGGATAAGGGATGATAAGGATTTGCTTTCAAGGTTGAATTGGCGTTCCTACGGTATTGAAATGAAGTGATCAGTATCTTGTCCAGCATGGTTAATGGGATCACTGCCAATGGATGACTCACAAAAGCATCAGGTTTGAATTCCGCACCATACTGTCTAGCTTCAATCTCAGCAGCTATAGTAGCTTGTTCATGTCTTGCTCTAAGGGATATGAATTCCCCAGTCGCAATTGCGTAAGCTTCGGAGATTGGGATCTGACGTGTCTGTTGGACATTGAGTACGAAAGAGATCGTACTGTGATATCAAGAAATATTAGCTTGTCTCAAAGTGAAATGCTCGGTTATGATGAACAGTAGACATAGATTCGTAGTGTGATATATATAGCTTGTCGACTCACTCTTCTACAGTGGGATATTCTCCTCTCTGTTCCAGTTTCACCCAGCTCTCACCATCTAATTTCCTGCTCTCATCGATCTCCTGATCCTCTACTAGCGAGATCGGTCTTAAAGCTTCAAATGGGAAATCTTTGAAGAACTGTCTTCGGATCTTATCCTCTAAGTAAACGATCCTTTCAGGTTTCTGCTTCCTACTCTTATATTTCCTCAATCTATCTCTTCTCTCGAGTTCACCTGGAGGTATATACGACAAGTCTTCGTTCGATCGATCAGAGGGTGAAATGGGTCGTTTGCGCTGTACGACTTGTCTTGGGGGCAACTGGGGAGGTGGATTGGATAGGACGGGGATGTACCATGTTGGCGGTTGGGAGATTACGTTGCCTTGGAGTAGACGAGAGACTGCTTGAGGTACTTGAGAGGGGATTCGTCGCATTTTGAATTAGTGGTGAATGTTGATCAGCTTGGGATATTAGAGAGTATTCATGTATATAGGTTGATTTCTTTTTGAGATGCAGACCACAACGAAGGGAATGGGGTAGCAAGTGTTCGAGTGTGAGTGACTTGACATTTTGGGATAAATTATCAGAAATCCATCATCCCATCGAGACAACCACGTGGCAACACTCCCCAGTGACGATGTTCGAGGTTGGATGAGTACACTTACGCTGTCGCGTCTAGACGATGACTTTCGATCATTCAACTGAACATAGCATATAGCAGCCCACCTCTTCCTCACTTTGCATATAATCAAGCACAATGTCATTGAACCAGAGGAAACAGGAGAGAGACTTTACGGCAGAGGTGAAAGCCTTGCAGCCAGAGGTAGAACAGCTCGCCAAGGTGAGCTCGACAGATCTTGTAGAGCATGGTGAATTGATTAAGCTGACATATTAATGTATCTAGAATGGTAAATTACAAGAGGCTGTCGATCGAATATCATTATTAGAGAAACAGACTCGAAATGTGAGCTTCACACCGCCCTCCTTCACCTAGAAGCGGAGAACATAGCTCATCCATGGTTTTGTTGAGTGTAGGCCGCAGATATGACATCTACCGCTAGCTTGCTTACCCTCCTCACTCGACTATGCTGGGAACAATCGGACCTCGACCTGTTGAATGCCCAATTGACCATACTATCGAAGAAACATGGTCAGCTGAAGGAAGCCGTTGTGAGGATGGTAGATGAAGCTATGACTTGGTTACCTGCGCTCAAGTCGCAGAAGGATCAAGGGAAGTTTAACGGTGGGAAAGATAGATGGTTGGAATTGGTAAAGACTCTGAGGGATATCACAGAAGGAAAGGTCAGTGTCGTTGTTTTGAACAATCAGCTTTGTTACTCTTCGCCGAATCATCGGACTAAGCTGATCACACGAACGCAATCGATCTTACAGATCTACCTCGAATTGCCCAGAGCAAGATTAACAGTCATGTTAGCTTCATACCATGAACAATTATCCGAGACTGCACCCAAAGAATCATCATGTGAGTCGAAGCGCCTTTCTCTAACTCAACAAGTAACCTTATATCTTTGTATCTCAATAGCGTCAACCACTCCCGCTCCTTCCACTTCAACTACCACTGACGAAGACAAGCCCAAACCTGAACCTGTGACAGCCAAAGATCACCTCGACGTAGCAGCAGACTTGATGTCAGATATCCAGGTCGAGACTTATAGTTCTATGCATAAGAGGGAAAAGACCGAATTGTATGTCCGCTGAATCATAGCTCGTTGGAACTATCATAGCTGATCTCTAAATCTGTGTGTAGCATTCTCGAACAAATGCGATTAGAATCATTGAGGGGCAATTGGGTGAGAGTCAGAGTAGGTTCGAGGAAGATCAACAGAGTGTATCTGAAGGACAAAGATAGTCAAGTGAGCTGTTCGATGCAGATCGGAATACGATCATCCAACTCATATCAAATTTGGCAAATTAGGATATCAAACTTCGATATTACGATTTAATGGTTCAACTGGCTTTACAAGATGACGAATACCTGGAAGCATGTTCGGCATATCAGGAAGTATGGGACACAGAGGAAGTCAAAGCTGATCCAGCAAAGGAATTGAACGTGGGTTGAATCTCTGGTCTTCCGATATACGAAAAGGTTGTACCTTTTCAGCTGACCATTTGTGAATGACTGTCACAGGTTTTGGAGAACATCATGATCTACGTTGTACTCGCTCCGCACAATAATGAACAATCCGATATGTTACACAAGTTATACGCCGATCCGGCTTTACAGAAAGCACCTCAACACTTGTGAGTAATTGTACTGCTTTTCGAATTCCGACTCCTTGTTTCAGCAAGAGATCCTTACGTGATGTCAAATCTTCAACAATCACACTGCATCTTTTCTTCTGCTTTCAGTTCATCTTTCGGCATCACTGGATATACGGGCAGGGGCTGACATCCGTTGACCTGTTTCGCAGCGACCTGGTCAAATGCTTCGTCACGAAAGAGCTCATGCGATGGTCAGGTATCGAACAGCTCTACGGCCCGACGTTACGTCAATCTCCCATATTCGCCTCGGGAAGTACATTGGGTAAGAAGACTGGTATTAAAGCGGAAGGTAAAAAATCGGAGGAGATTGATAATCCTGGACAAGTAAGGTGGGAAGAGTTGCACAAGAGGGTCACAGAGCATGTGAGTGTGGAATCGCGCGTTGTACCTGACATCATCTGCTACGTCGCAAGAAAAATCAGCGCTATATGCGATGATTCAACCCATGTTCCTATCCTAGAACACGACTCCGAAGCAAGTTCATGTGCTAAATATTCCATACTTGTTATATAGAACATAAGAGTCATCTCAACCTATTACTCACGTATAACCCTCCAAAGACTCCAAGAACTCCTTGATCTCCCTTCGACCCGGACAGAAAAGACTTTATGTAAATTAGTGACGGACAAGACGATCTACGCAAGAATCGATAGACCAAATGGTATAGTCACTTTCAAAAATAAGAAATCGACCAACGAGATTTTGAACGGTTGGTCAAATGATATTTCAAAGATGTTGGGTTTGGTAGAGAAGACTAGTCATTTGATTTCAAAGGTGAGTTCGAGTGCTTCATAGCATCGCTATATACTATCCGCTGAGAAGTATGTAGCGGCTGACTCTTCTCCTCTTTTCGTGTAATACAGGAATATGCAATGCATGAAGCTAGTAGAGGTAAGAAGGTGACTGCGTAGAGAGGAAGGAGTAGTACCATAGATTATGAATGTTGGAGTTGGATATGCATAATAATGTAAAAGAAGAAGCATGAGGAATGAGCTATCTAAAAACGAATCATAGTGATAACCTGAATGACACTGTCCCATGGCCTTTGCTCTCATGTTGTTATACGTGCATTCGCACATTCGCATTGTCAATCCATTATACTTGATTTCTTTCTTTTCTTTCCTTTTTTCCAAAGATCTGACAAGTATAGATACTAAACACTACAAGAGAACGAAAAAAAAATTCGAGTCAAGATCCATACGATACACCGTTTGTCCGTACATTGAAGGATACAACATAATTACCAAATTGATACGATAGATTAAATCAAGGATAGATAAAAGATAACATGAGATGAACGATACAAACGAGAACGATCCATCAACCGAATGCTCACTCTCCAGCTCCTGAGTGATGCGCCAGACTAGACCAATCACTTCCTACCTAACCTCTTCAAACCCCATTTCTTCTTCCCTCCCTCGGAACCAGTGCCGGTACTCGAACCCAGACCCAATTCACCCGGTCTAACTACATGTCCACCTCTCCAATCATTCTCTATGACAGTGTATTCACGAGTATTGTCATTCTCATCATCTGAATCATCGTCATTGAGAGGTACTTTAGGTTGATATCGATTAGAGAAGATTGATACGTATGGTGATATTCCCATGGGATTTGTACCGGTATTAGTGCTATTGATACCTGAAATGGGTTTAGAGGTCGTAGCTAGATAGGACGGTGTTGACGATCCAATTGGAGCTGCGTTATATCTACCGACGCCGCCAATTCCAACAGTAGATGATGCAGGGGGGTTCATACCCTGATATCGTGTAGATAAGATATCTGCAATTGGCGGAGGGTTATTAATGGAAGCTGAAGCAGAAGTAGATCTGTGTCGGTGTGAAGAAGGTAAAGTATGACCCGTCGCACTTGCTCCTCCAGAGGACTTTCTAGGTCGCTGTCCCGTTACTGGATTAGTAACTACCGGAAGAGGATTCGTGATATGAGGGTATTTGATCCTCTCTTCTCCTTCTTCTGGATTTGGAAGTTCGTTCGCCGTAGTATAGCTCATAATACTATGTGAAGAACCAGGACGAGACGGACGACTAGCGTTCAACCAGTTTTCCTGAGCTGATACTGCTCTTTGTCTAGCTCTTGTCTGAGCATGCCGAGTGGAAGAGGAAGAAGATAACAAGGGTTGAACGGAACTTAATGTCGCCATGTGTTTCCTGTACGCGTCCGCTCGCTTATCGTATATGCTGTTGATGGACGGTAAAGACGATCGAGGAGCATCCACACTGACTAGTGGGACAAGAGGGTTGGGATTGGATATTGCGCGGGCTAAAAACCGATTTCTTAAAAGTCAGCTTACTTCCATCGATCGAAGGGGCACTTGTAAATAAAGCAGCTTACGCTGAAGACCTGTGACGTTCCCCGAAGGGACCCTCCTTCTCTCTCTTTCAGAACTTCTACTAGACCCCCAACTTCTATTCGAGCTCTCCGCACTGAAAAAGCTCTCCCCGTCCTCACTCCGTCCAGTAGGTGTAAGCCCAGTATTCGACCTTCTCTCAATCTCAGCAAACTGTCGTTCGATCGCATAATTCTCACCATACGCAGCCAACTGTTCAGCCAAACTACGACTAGAATCCAAAGACGGTGGGAGTTGAGCTAATTGAAGAATATCACTCTCGTTCTGCTTGACGACTTCCTTCGCTTCTGCATGGGAAGATATAGTCCGTTGAGTCAAAGTCCTTCGGTGGGTAGGTGGAACATGGGCAACCTCATCCTCTGGTACAGGTGGGAAACCTGAAACCAAAGCTAGCGAGAGTGCAGAAGGCGTAGTGAGGGAAGTCGGAGGTGTAGACGTAGACTGAGCATATGAATATCCCATTCCTGACGTAGTTGATGAGATTGACGAAACTGATTTACCACGCGGTCGACCATCTACAGTGGTTGGTTGTCCATAAGATGAGGGTCTTCGATTAGCTGATTCTTCAGGATCATCGTTAATTGACGTCATCCGGAATTGCGCAGAGGAAAGTGCAGGTGGGGTTGATAGACGAGATGACTCGGTAGTCAATGAACCGACGCTCTCACCACGTAATCTTCCTTGCTGTTCATCCTCAGTCGAAGTCGTATCATCCGGAATGACACCGGATTGAGGTGTGGGGGTACTATCGTTATCTTCCTGGTCATTCGACTTGGTATCTAAAGGTTCGAAAGCAGGAGAAAGCGCATCGTGGTATTCTTCGTCCTCGACATCCATCTCGCTATCAACTTCCGCCTGTCTTCTCTGACTTTCTCGCCTGATCAGTTCAGACGCAGCTACCTTTCTCAAATCGACATCTCCTTCCCAGCCCAACCCAGCCACTTTGGGAGGATTCAATCCTTTGTTGATAGTCGACAAGGTAGGAGGTGGTAGTCCTCCAGAATGAGTAGCTGAACGTCGTCTCGACCCCGTCGGAGAGGTTGGACTGGTGATATCGCTTTCAGGAGAAAGAGGTGAAGATGATGTAGGTGATTTGATGATCTCCGTTTGCACTCGACGTATACCAGCTCTAGGGAGAGACGAATCTGAATCTTCGTCGTGAGCCCATTCGTTCGCTAGCGGCGAGGGGGCGATGACCTCGCTTCCCGTTCTGGGTCTATTGAAATGTGATATACTGGGAGAAGAGGGAGTAGAGCTGGGGACGTCATTGCCTCGCGAAGGTAATCGAGGAGGACCAGTCGGACTATCAGGGAAGAATTTGGTTTTGGTGACGGGCGCAGAGAAAGGTATCTGTCTAGCTTGAGGTGTGGCATCTTGATCATCATTTATACTGATAGCTCCTATTACATCAGGATCAATACCAGTATCCTGTACGGCATCAATATTTCCAGCATCCGAGACCGAGACTTGACCATGTCGATCCAATTCGAGACTTGCCCTCTTCAACCTCGCTATCCCCTCTTCTAACTCCTCACCAGCTATAGGTTTAGCATTATCAGATTTCATAGGTGGACTAGGACTTCTTGAGGGTGGTGAATGGCCTCGTCTGAATAAACCCTTGAAACCATGTTTATGTGAATGACCATGACTCTGTTTCTTGATATCTGAATCTTGTGATTTCTTCCTGCCTCTGAAAAATCCTCCACTTGATGAATGGTGAGATGAGCTATCGTGTTCGTGAGCTACCTGATCTTCTGAAGATGGGTCAGGAGAGAATTGGGCTGTATGATCCTTTTGATCTTTGTCATGAGTATGATGGCGCATAACAGCTCGAAAAGCTTGACCGGGATGAACGGCTTTCTCCAATATCGAAGGTAAAGTAGGTCGATGGGAGGATGTTGAATTCAATCGACCTCGTTGTGGTGGAGTGATACCTGCTGAATTAGGTGGTGATCCTAAAACTATCGATGTGCTATTACTATTCGACGACTGACCACTCAGCACCCTCGTCAAAGACCTTGGACTACTTTGACCTGGAGTTCCGATATCTATCTGCCCCAGAGGGGTGTTGTCCCCTTTCTGAGGTGCAGGCGATCCTGGAATATCGATGTCGACAGGTGATTGGAGTTGATCTGAGTTTATCGACGACGTATCACTGACCGTCGATATTCTAGGTATCGTATTCCCCAGCATTGAGCCCGAAGCTTCTGATCTCGGTGAATCGTTCGCATTGACGCTCCTATAGTCCGACATCGACGATATCCCTCCAGCAGAATACCTCGATCCCCTCCTCAACAAGCCTTCCAAGCTTTTCTTGACCTTGACTGCACCTTCAGATTTTGTGCTTGTCAAGCTGAAAGCCCTTTCTTTCCCTTTTCTAGACCCGATGCCCCATGCGTGTCCGATATTGACATTGGAATCATCGTCGTCTGGTAGGTGGGATGTCGAGCCGGATGGAGAAGAGGGTTCAGCCTTATCTGAATTTGCAGGATCGTTCAGAGCATCTTGATGACGGAGGTGATGATAGACATGTAAGACCCGAACTACATCGTCATGTCCGTTGATAGCAGCGAGGTCCTCCGGGGTATTACCGTTCTTATCGGGTTTGGTGGGATCTGCACCGGACGCGAGGAGCATCTGAACGATGGGAGCGTGACCATTGGCAGCTGCGAAATGTAGTGGTGTCGATCCTTTGAAAAGCACACATTCAGACCTCGCTTGGGAGAGATACGACGTATGTACTCACCTGCTGTACCGACACTAGGAGCCGTCCCTTTCTTCCCATCACTATACCTCCTAGGTAATCTAGGGGCATTCACATCCGCGCCATTCTCAATCAGCATTCGGACTACGCTGACCGAGCCACCGGAGCACGCAGCATGGAGGGGCAGTACGCCGTGTAAGACCGAATTGACAGGTTGACCATGTGTGAGAGCATAGTGCACTAGTCCGACGTTGCCACTTGCAGCTGCAGAATGAAGTTCCAAGTTTGGGACTGGTTGTGGGAAGTACAATGGTGAATTGGAGGAGATGACGGAATCGAATGATAGATATCGTCGCAGTCGATCGGTACGAGATACGAAATGCGATTTGGGTGAGGCAGGCGGTGGAGTGAGTGGTGGATTGTGGATTGATGAGATGATGATCATAACGGGTTGTCAGTGAGGGTTTAATGGTGAGAGGGTAGACATCGAGATGAAGGGGAGAAGATAGTATGGTGGAAAGTAGATGTGAGATTATATAGATGGAAAGAGAGAAGAGAGGCGACGCGGTCAGAGCGAGAGTGAGATGACGATGGGGATGGGGATGCAAGGGAGGAAGATGGGAAGTGGGGAAAGAGGTGAGATGTGTGTATGATGATGATATCCATGACGATGAGAGGGTATTGAAATGCGGGTGAAACGTGTTTAGATCGTGTCAAAGGATGTTCATCCATGTTCATGTTCATGTTTCACTCTCAATTGATCGACACATACACACAACAACAAGTACACAACTCCGACAAAAGTGGGGGAGAGTACCGAGTGATATCTGAGTGAATGATCATAACAGACGATAAGACTCACACTCAAGTACTACATCATATCTAGCCTCGAGATCTTCCCTCTTATTTGGTGATTTCATCTTGATCAAGGTCTTCTAACCCAGCAGATCATCTAAACCATGTGTAATTCCGTTGTGGTTGTGGTTGTGTTAGGTATGTTGTTCCTGCGCTTTGACACTTTGGTTATGATTCCTTCCTTTCCTTCCCACAAGAGTAACACTAGTACAATTTTCGATCTTCAAGGCAGGTAGGTTATCTGGCGTGGTCAAGTTATCATCGATTCGACCTGTGAGTGTCCGAAGTCTGGTATATGATGGATGATATCTTTTCGAAAGATAGATAGATAATGCGTATCAATCAATGCGGATATCTTGCACTTTGAAGAATTTACTTGAATCCTTGGATCGTCTAAGTATTGGTGCGATGCCCTATAAGTTGCAGGATGCCCGTTGATGTTGTTGGTTGTTATGTATACACAAATAGAGATTTGATCGATACAGTACAGATTGTGAGAAATACAGAGATAGACAACCCCATCAGCAAATAAGATACAATGCCATGGGTGGTTTGGTATGGGTTGTTTTCCGATCGATATGACTACAGTGTACGAGCATCATGCCATCACGATTCGATGCCAGCACGAGTACGAGTACATTACCAGTTCGCGAGGTGAAGGAACGTGAGAAGTTTAGAACCCTGAGCCGGAGAGCTACAGTTACATACGGTGTGATGACGTTGTCCCGACGTTGTCCCTCTCACTACTAGGACATGTCTTTTAAGGGTAACTTTATAATTTCCTATCGTTTCGGACACTTGTCCTCCATCGATCAGGAGTAGCTTAAGAGTTATACCAAAGTAATGGACTTGCTGTTGCAGCGTAGCGCAGCATAAATGATGCATGATGTATGATGCATGATGCGATTCTCGTTGTCTGATCACCTGAAAACGATCTTGTCCACATATGGCAGATTCACCAAGGTGTATGTGACATACTGTATGAGCTGTATGTGTGAATGGACTTTGTGGACATATTGGAAGGGACGGTACTCAAAGTGGGTATGCCTTACATGGTCAACCGATGCTATGCAAGAGAATTTCATTGATCTAAAATGAAGGCAGGACTTGGGATTTAGATTTAAGATTGTCCATCCGCAGACACATTGTTCCGATTTTATCTAAAGCAAACTTCTATATCTATCAATATACAGATTTGGTTGATTTGATTTTGTGAACTTCTTTACCTGTTCTATATTCTCTTCCTCTACGCCCTATCTACTCCACAAATATAAGCAGAAATTCTTTTATCCTTGTTCCTGTTTATGTGTGTCTTCCATGGAATTCAAATGTTTTGACAGTGCTAGAGGAGATCCTGGGATAGATCACGGAACAAAGGGCATACTCGAGACGTCTCTAGAAAGAGAATATACCTGCACCTCTTCTTCTACCTCCTCCGAAAGGATGAGTTACAGCAGCAGAAACGAACAGACCGACACTGTCACCCCGCGTCAAAATTAAAATCAGCTAGATGAAACCAATGGTAGACGGTATGACCAGCATGCAACTCACGTCAATCCAATAGCAACACTAACCAACTGTTGAGCCACACTGAATCCAGAGCTATAAGCAGTCGACGATCCATCCGAAGATTCAGCTGCGAAGTTGAAGATACCTCCATTGGATAGACCAGAGGGAAGTTGGAATAATATTCCAGTGACTGTCACTGGGAAACTCGACCCGTTTGATATTCTACCGTAAAGATTTCCTAGAGTCCCAACGACGAAGGATCCGATGGCAGAGGTCATGTCGGATCGACCCGGGAAAGCCAACGATGAGAAATGATTACTTGACCATCCTGCTACGGCGACTAAGACCATGATGGGCTGTGACAAGTCAGTCAGCAAGGCAGCTCAGTGCATACAAGGGTAGGGCGGGTGACATAGAGACGTACCAGTTCTTTGGCCCAAAGTGGTTGTTGATTTCTCAACGAAAGGAAGAATGAGTACGCGGGACAACATAAGATATCTATTGCACCCAACCGATCAGTCAACTGCCTCGGGGTCGAGTATGACTCCAACAGTACTTACACCATAGGGCAGAGGGAGTGACTTGATACCAAGGCGCACTACCGTGCGTGTTAGAGCAGGTATAATCACTTGCATTGAGTACCTATTCCACGACAATCGAACATGAATATAGTCGATCAAAATCAATATCACTCATGAACCACTTACATCATTACCGGTAATCTTCTCATAGAGGACCGCTCCGATCGAAATACCGAAACCCAAGAATAGGGAGTAGATAACACCTGTTTTTGCAGAAATTGATCAGTACATCAGGTATTCTGGGATATGTACAGGTAAGGGCAAACTCACTATAACCGATTCTGACCGCACCGGCAGTGATATTCCTCGAAGCCAGTTCCAGAGCACCACAGAGTACGATGTAACCCTAATTATCATGGCAGAACTCACATCAGTCCAATTTGTACACGATCTGTTGACCAAATAACCAAAATTTTCGCTTACAGGTAAAATCAACACTACACCACCGGAGACCAGCGCGGTATAGCAAAACACACCAGTGGATCCGAGAGCAGCAGAGACGAAAGAAATGACAGTCGCGATGGCAATTTCGAATACGTTTGAGAACATGTCGTTTCGGGCAGCCAACATTTGAACACCGACGAGTAAAGCTCCGAGGGGCATAGCCATGAGTGCATCCACGAATGATCTGCAGTATTACAACAAGATATCAGTCAAATGATCATCGCTTTGGGATAGCCATGAGAAGCGATACACTTACCCATAGAAACCAATGACAGTGATAAAAGCCGAACACATCGCACCGATGATCAAAGTCTGCCACCAATTATAATAGACAGGTGTAGTCATAAGTACATCTAAATCCTTTGAAGCCTGTTCCACAGACATCTTATCATGTACGACATTCCAATAAAGGTGATGAGTGGCAAGTAATTTACCGAGATCTAAACCGGTAGCTTGCTTCAAGAATTTGGTCTCGGACGTATGGGTAGCATCGTCACCGAAAGAAATCAACATTGTTCCAGGCATGTAGACTACCTGAGCGTTGATCTCGAGGACTTTAGCAGTAGCTTGGATTTGGGTTTCAAGTCGGTGAGAAGGGGATCCGAACCTATCACCAACAAATATCAGCGGACTCACATCACTATTGACGATACCGATATATCTTGACTCACATCATCAATGCTCTAGCAAGTTTCATCAAGAATTGCTGTCTAGCCAAGATAGCAGCGACGTGTTGGATGATCTATTTCTCACATCACATCAGCACATCATCGCTTTAATACATACGTATTAATGAAAACACTTACAAAGATCTCCTGTTTCTTCCTAGCTTCTCTAGCCTTCTTTCTTCTCTTCTTCTCCGCCTCCCATTCCTTCCTTCTTCTCTCCTCTTCCGTGAGAGGCCTGGAGAAATAATCGGGACCGCCCTTTTCAGGTGGAGTACCAAGTGGAGTTTTGGCAGCACTCAATAACCATTTCTCAGCAGATTTGATCTGTTTACCACCTTCCTTCAATGCATTGACGGGTAGAGCAGCTAATGAATCCAATTTCAATGGTGCCTTAGGTTTCTTCTTTCCATACTGGGATTGTCCGGATTGTTGATATTTCGAACTCAAAGTCAACGAAGAATCATCGTTTTCTGATCTTCTCATGGAAACTAAATCATCACTGGATATAGCTTTTTTCTTAATTGACAGATCATCTTGCGAAGGGGATTCACCATCTCTCGATACTGCTGTTGAAGAATGGACGGAGGTAGGTCTGGATCCAGTTCTAGAAGAAGGTCGCGAAGGCGGTCTCCAATTTTGAACTTTTTCTTCTGGGTTCAGGTTCGGTGCGGAATAACGATTGAGCTGATATCCCGGTCGTCTGGCTGCGGGAGCAAGGGCAGAACCAGCTGGCGTTGCTGCTCCGGAGAGGTTGGCAGTATTTTGGATGAGTGCACCGAACACCCCTGCGCCGGACTTGGCTGCGTCTGGTCGATGATATTGGATTTGCTCTTTGGCACGTTGGAAGAATCCTGTAAGGCCAGGTGAAGGAGGTGGTCGTTCACCGTTGGAATATCGAGAAGGTTGAGGAGCCAATGGTTCACCTGCCGTCTCAGCCGTAATAGACGCTCGGTGGTGTTCATCGTGAATGACTACCTCTCCAGCAGGAGTACCATTGGAATTGGAGCTCGAAGTTGATTTTTTGCCGCCTAAGCCAATCAAACCTTTCATGCCTTTATGGTGACCTTCCCCAGAACGTCTTTTCCTAGCTGCCTCATCCTCAGATGAGTCCTCGTCATCGGAGTTGGGTCTTGAAGAAGCCGCGGAAGTGGTACCGGAGTGCATACCATCTTGTTGACCGTACAAAGCAAGAAGGGAAGATAAGATCGATGCGCCTCCTGGCATACCTGGACCACCACCACCACCTCCTCCTCCACCATGGGATAAAGCAGCAAGAGAAGGTCGACGAGGTTCGGGATATCTAGCTGCGAAAGCATCTTGAGAAGCTCTTTCGTTGTCTTGAGGTTTCTCTGGATCCTGTACAGCAGTGGTGACACCGTGTGATCGACCACTTCCAAAAGCCCTATTGACATTACCGGATGTTTTGACCCTTCTTCTAAGCACACCCCATTTGCCCGTATGAGCTCTGACGAGATCTTTAGCAGCATCTCGTTGGTTCTCATCTTGATCTGGCACCTGGGGAATATTGGGTAGACCATCTCTCTCTCCAGGATCGATGTAGGTAGGTACATGTTCTCTCATACCGTTATCTGCAAATTCCTCGGGGTTGGAGCCTTGACTTGTGACTCGATCTAAAGGAGGATCGGTATCCAATCGATAATCGTAATCTTCATCTTCAGTTCCCTGTCTGTCCTCACTCCCATCTAGACTACTTTGCCTACTAAGTGAACTTGGTGGTCTGTGTCTTCTGATCGAGCCGGTACGATGTGCTTCCAAGGCGTCTCGGAATTGTTCGAGATTTCCTTCATCCAACTGATGAGGCGACGGCGGGACAGGTTGCAAGGGATGAAGCTGGACAATGTGTGAGTCCGAGGTCCATTGTACACGACGTTTTGGTGTCTTTGTACCCGTTTCAGGAGGCGCAAGACCGCCCGTTGTGGCCTGAGAAGGTCCTGCGGGAGGAGAGACGGTGGCCGATTGGGGGGAAGCATCTAGCTGACCGGGGGAACTGGAATGAGAATAGGGAGAAGCGAGGCCGTTGGGGTTGCTCGTGGGCGAATGTGAGGTATCATCAGTCTCGATGTGAAGCGCTGGTGCTTGGGGTGTTGTGGGAGCTTGGAAAGGATTGTCGGGTATCGACATGGTGGAGAAGTATTGGATTTTGCAACGAGAAAGAGGGGAATGGGTATTGTGTGACAAGATAAGAGAGTGACGATGGGGGTTAGTTTTGGTTGAGACTGAAACTATATGTGTGGAAAACTTCGTGATGAGATTATATTTAACAGGTCGTGGAAAGATCGTCGATGGTCTATCGTAGGTAAGGTCGTTTTTTGGAGATTAGAAAAGTAAAAGGTAGATAAGTTATCGATACAATTTTGGTTGATCTTTTTAGTCTGAAACAAGTGGGTGCTACAAATTTTCAGATGGGACTGATGGGAATAGATGTTTTGTTGGTGTCTATTTGATGGATCAAAGAGTAAGAGCTTTGATCAGCAACAAGAACAACGAACAACGAACAATGAAATGATACCTTGGGTTCGAGGTATAAGATGGACAAAGTCTCGACTTTTCTACTGGGATTTCTCCACAGACTGGCAATGGGGGGATAAAAAGTCTAATCGCAGCCACCGTATAAGAAAAAGTCAAACTCACGGACCGCGTATGATGTGATGATGTGATGGTGAAGGTGACGATGAACGACGTGGTTGTCCAGTCTCTGGAGTACAGACCAGTCTAAATCCAAAATAAAGGGTTCTTGAGGATCTTTACCCTATCGAAATCAAATATGTTTCGGTAAAAGCGAAAATTCAAAGACCCATTCGCTGAGTTTTGGCACAGCTTGAAGGGATTTGAATGTATATACTATACGAAACGAGGTTGTCCTTTCCTTGTCCATAAGGATGTGAAGATGAACTACCAATGATGCCAAGTAAGCGATGATGGGGGGTGGTGAAGTGTAAAATTGGGGTATCAAGTATGGTTGAATTCCTTGAAGGCTAAGTAAGCTATGTGATAAATTCACTTTTCCACGTTTGTTGTTGGGTTTGGTGCGGAAGTATAAACAACCCAAAGGAACAGTCGGCACAGCAAGGCAGCGGAGCCAAGGAAAGGAGACGAAACGCTGATGTGATACGTGTCGTAATGAAAACCAGAAAAAATTATTCCGCCGCCGGTAAAATATCCAAGTGAAAGGATACTCAGGGATACTTACTCCAGGTGCGAAGCAAATTGTGACAATCTTCGAGTGGGTGTGGTAGATGCGTGAGAAAGAGAGCTGTTGGTTGCTGCTGTGTGCTATTGCTGCTGTTGCTGAGTCAAGCTACAGGTGGACTTCTTCTTGCGTGAATCTCTATCCAAGAGTCATCATTGATGCAAAGGCCACTGCAGATGGTGTTACCATAAAAACCTTGCATCCATAAAGTTATGATTGACCAGATCCGACCGGTTTTCCGAATCAAGCGCGAAAGAAGGGGGAATTGGGGGTGGACGTTCATATCCTGTCATCTGATCAAAGTCAACGGCTGACTTTTCCTTGTTGCAACCAAGATGGTCAGACACGGCACCAGTTCAGACCGAGCTTATGGTAAGTTATTCTTACTCTCCTTCTTTGGGTAAGGCAGTCACGGCAGAAACACATGACGTCAGTTAAACCCGGGCACCAAAACATCCTGGAAGAGAAGACGACCTAGAGGGGTAGGCGCGCACAGCCAGATATACTCCCCTCTTTCGAGCCTATCCAGACGCAAAGACACGTGGCAACCGCTCAAAGGACAGGTTTGTTGTCGTGTCTTGTTGCTCGATATCTTCGGACGTGTAGTTAGTGTTTATTCTGTGAGACAAAAAGAGTTTTCATATACAATTCGCATTGTTTGCTACAACATCATCATCAAGGCATAAGGACTGTCAAACAATTGAAGCGTCATGTGGTTGAGCGACGGTCAAAGTGCGTTCGACTCCTACTTTAGACCTCCAGACAATCAGGAGGACGACCAAAATGAGGCGTGACTGACCTGTCTGTCTCGCAGAAATCGGTATTGCCCTCGTGGCATTTGGTATATTCTTCCAGTTTCTGGGTGAGTCAAACAAGCGGGAGTCAGCTAAATTGTGTGCGTAGAAGATGTATTGAAGCTGATTGATGTGATATCCATAGGAATAATGTTATTCTTCGATGGACCTTTATTGGCATTAGGAAATGTCAGTTCTTTGGTCTAATTGATTCATGATCTCACACCAAAACAGCAGCTACGACCTCATATGATGACTACAACGACCTTGCCATACTGACAGTGTTATCTTTCCAGATCTTATTTTTATCCGGTTTACCATTGATTATAGGTCCAACCAAGACGTTCTACTTCTTCTCCAGGAAAGAGAAATGGAGAGGTACACTATGTTTCTTCGGTGGGATGTGAGTACATATTCTATATTCCGCTCACTCATTCACTGCTCCCAATGATATATGTGGAAATACTTCAAATCTGACATGAGTATTGTTGCGTATAGATTATTGGTATTTTTCAAAAGACCTATAATTGGTATATTGATTGAATTCGTTGGATTCATCGGTTTATTCGGGTAAGTCTTCTCCTTCTCCCTCTCCCTCTGCGTCCATTAATCTCTTCGAGTTTCAATTTGCGCTTTCCACACAACGCTGACATTGATTTGTACACACCCACGCAGTTCATTCTTCCCTGTCATCCTTCAAGCACTCCGTCAAACTCCTTTCATAGGTACATTCCTATCTCTACCTTATATACGAGGGGTGAGTCGAAATTTGGACATAAACTTGGATTACTCTATGAAGAACCTCTGTGATTGACTGACTTTTTTTATCTTTTGTCGTGTGGTTCTAGGCCGCAGATAAATTAGCGGGTGTCAGACAGAGTGCTGTATAATCCCAAAAACTAAGGGAGCAGCAGGTTAAGTGGGTCGATTTGGTTTGACAGAATGATATATAAGTATGTCAATGGTTTCAAAATTCCACATGAGAGGAATGCATCCATAACCAAAATTCAAGAGAAAGAGGAAAGAGGTTTGCATACCGATGAGACTGTTCGGTCTGCATCAGTATTAGTTATCTTGTAGATGATGGTCTTCAGATGCTTGAGAGCTGCGTTGTTACTGTAATTCTGGACATTTTGATAGACATACATTTATCGCAACAAGTACAGATATACCAAAGTGTAGAGTATAATCGATAGATCAATAGTGGACACACTACGAGAGAAATCTATAGACAAGTGACGTGAGAGTAGGAATGGCTGATAAGGCGGAGAGAATACATATAGTGAGGAAGTGATGATAGTGGTATGATGCGAGTGATAGGTGTGTTGAGAGGTAACATATAAGAGGATGGGGGAGATGAGGATTTCCAAAAGAAACGATTCGGCCGAATTGAATTGATATGATCGGTTTGATAATGGTGGCTTGACGATGATGATGATCGTGTCTGGATGGAAGTGATATACCTCTATATAACTTCAAGTTGTACTCGTGTATCTGCACTGTATTTTATATATTCCCTCGTCCCAACTTCCTTTACGAGTTATAGATCATTCAAGACTAACCACTAAGTGCCTTTCTGTTTGAAACCACTCCACTGATCTTGCGATTTCCCATCCCAGATCGGTCTAAAGGCATCTTCAGTGAATCCATTAGTCTCCTTCGGATCAGCTTTAACAGGTAAGACCGAAGCGTGATAGGGTCTCTCCTCGTTCACATTCTCATTCGCTTGTTGCGATTGATGAGACGATTCATCTCTTTCTGGTATAGTTGTAGGGAAAAATCCTGATTCCCTTTTGACGTTCGGATTACTGGAAGAAGAGGAAGGGGGGAATCCCTTGGTGAATGATTTTGGTTGTGGGGAAGAAGAGAATAGGAAAGATGTATTGGGTGGCGGAGTGTTCCATGATGATGCGGGTGCAGGAGGTGGTAATGGTCCTGCTCCTGTACCTGTAGAGGAGGTTGATGAGGCAGGTGGTGGGATAGGTCGATGATGTTGGTATGGGATTGGATTATTTAGTGTTTGAGCGAGTTTAGCCTGTAACGGTTGTATATCATATCGAGATTAGTTTGATGATCTAGCTTATATTCGACTGATGTATCAAGGATGATGGATGCCCATACTGGAGATGTATCAACTCACATGTAAATCACGGAGATCATTGCCTTGAGGTCCAGCACGAAGATCATGATTGAACGTAGCTAACAGATCATCCATCGACGCCATCTTGCGTGTGTGTCTTGGGTAACTCGATTTGCACTCTTATGAGATAAGAAGTCGTAACTTGTTTATGAGCTGAGAAGGCCAAGTAGGTATTGACGATGTCCTGAGTTTTGTTTTTCCTCTAAAGACCGTTTTGTATCTTTCCCAAAAAAGGACCAGAACTTCTGATGATGTTTGAACTGATGTAGAAAGATCAAGTATTTATATCTAGAGGTTTACAGGAATCGCCGTTCTCGCTCTACTTCTAGCCTGTCCGTTGATCAGCAGACCCAGCTTGGTGTTTGGAAGGTCGAGATAGATCCAAATTCCTTTGTTCTCGGGGGTTGAAAGGGGTGTGGTATTTCTATCTTTGATCGGAATGATTGAGTAGCGAAATAACAAGTGGATATCTATCTTTGATTTCCTGTACTTATCTTGATATTTTAGTATAGGCGAAATGGAGAAGTGAGATGGGATGGCGATAAAAGATTGGTATAGTGATCAAGGTCGAGTCGAGGATGTATCGCGTAGGGCGTATGGTGAACAATGGATGTTTATGGATAAAGGATGTGAACGTTTCTTTTGAGATGGGTTGGGTTGGACTTGATTATCTGGTTTTCTTTGGCTTGAGGTTGTCGTAGTAGCCTATTCTAACGGTGACAGGTGAGATAAGAAGGCGTAATGGTGCGGATGTGAGCTTGTATGATATAGCATTGTCAATAGACAGAAGATAAGGTATGGATAGAGTGATGCCCGGTAAAACCAAAGTAGGTTTGACTGCTGTGTGACTTTGGGTTCCCTCGGTCCAAGTCGGATAAGACTGCAAAGTGCTAAGTGCAGGGTAGGGTAGGGTGGCAAATTATCAGTATACGGATATTACTCGAGTATGGTGTATGGTGTATGGTGTTATGGTGCGATGGCAGCTTTAGTCCGCGCCGGGGGAATCATCCAATTCAATTGCCGATCCGGGGATCAGGGCGTTTGCTCAGACCACAACTCACACAAACGTCTCGCTCCTACAAAAACAGTAGGACAGTAGGACAGTAATCGTTTTTCCAACCGGTCAGTCCTCTCAAGTAAACTCACTCCGTACATGCGACCATTTTTCGGTCTCACTTGATACATTTCAACCATGCACCAGTAGGTGAAGGGCACGCGGAATTGCCAATAGCTGGTCTCTCACTACCTCCGTCCCGGTCCCACCACAAGCAAAAAATCTCCCCGGGGCGAGTCGAACGCCCGACTTTCAGATTTGCAACTTATCTTAAAGTTAATTACAGTCTGACGCTCTAAACCACGCTAAACTACGGAGAGCGAATGGATGAAGGGGCAACAGTTGCAAAGGATATATAAGTGTAAGCGTGTGAAAGGGCATAACAACAGTGCAATGTGGAAAGGCAAATGCTATTGAGATAGTATATACATGCATAGAACTACAACAAAGACATCTCTAGATGATACGGATCAACCATAGGTCGGAATGGAATGACACCAATCATCTTGTGAAAAAAAAAACGGATGAACATGTCATGAATTACTGTTTATGTTCGAACCCATCTACCGCCGCGCCTCCCCATCCTCTAAACACATGCTGTGGCCCATGGTTTGGTGTGCGTGTATACTGAGGGAGGTTTTGATCGTGATGACATTGGTGATAATGATGATATATCACCTGAGTTGAAGGTGGATGATAATAATATAATACCGGACCAACATATTGTTGACCACCTCGACTTATACTTCTTCCTAATGATTCTAATCGATCGCCCATATGACTTCCCCACATCTCGAATCCATGCCCGGAATATTGTTTGTAGTGTTTACTCGTTGGGTCGCTGTTTCATATTTATCATTACAACTGGTCAGTACAGCTTCCCTTTTTGATCATCTATGAATACTCGTATGACTTACTCAAGCTACAAAATAGATACAGGTCAGCAAGTCAAGGGATTACCGTTGAAGATGAACACTCACGTTGGCGGTTGATATACATCCTCCGCGTATCCTTAGTGGTTTCTCCTTCTCTTGCTTTTGATTCTTCTGAGTGGACACTGCATATCCATCAGAGTTAGTGATGTTACATTGGAGGTTGTGACACGCACCTTTGTCCGTATGTCGTAGAGCCTTCATCAATTTTCGTAATGCCATGATGATCGTACTTTCGGAGTTATGGCAGGTGTACGATATATGATATTGGATCGCTGGGTAGAATGATTTCTGATATATACGGGATCAACATTCTCTCTCTTGATCATACTAGCTCAGCTTATATATACATGCATCCTTCATGTTGAATACACAAATTCATAAATGTAGAGAGCAAAAATAAAAATAGTTTTGAAAATCCCATTGTTCCGCGGACGTCAACGGTCGATCATTTGAGAAATAAGCTTAATTCCCTCAAATCCCCTCTGTTTCGGTGCCATCACCGTTTATTTCCAGGCCATCTCTCTGCATCGGGTATATGCGATTCGGTAAATACATACGTTCATAAGCTTATACTTTCACTTGCATCGACAACTAGCAACCTCCTCCGCCCCCTGCACCACCACCACCACCTCCTCCTCCTCCTCCAGCTACTGCCCCCGCAATAGCGCCATTCCTACCTCCTGCCCTATGCCGATGTTTATGTACCGTGCCATCGACTTGGGTGTCATCCCTATTTCGAATCTTCTTACCGTATTCTCCATATTTGCGATCTTGATCTCTGAGAATTATGGTCAGATATGATGATCCGAAGATAATTTCTTTATCAACTCACAGTTCGAACTGTCAAGTCAGATCCGAAAAGGAAAAGAAATCAATGTCTATAGTAATATAATTGATGAAGATTGTACGAGCACATACAGCTGAGTCGGTACAACATCCACCTCGTAATCTAAGTACCTTACGTTCTGCTTTACCATGATCATTATCATAATCCGCATTGGTCCGTTCTACATGCAAAAGTCATCGGAATTGGTTTTAGCTTGTATTCCCAAGAAATCCGCGATATCTTACCTTTACTCGTTATGCGATTGAACCACATGTTGATATTGGAAACGTCTGTTTTCCAAATAAGACAATGACTTGTATGACATTTTATCACCTAAGGGTTGAGAAAACGATAAATGAGTGGTCCGAGGTTTGGAGATCTATGCATGTGTACTGTGTATGTATGTATACGTCCCTCTCTCTCCTCAGAAGACAACAGCTGATGACCGGCCGAAAGTGGAGCGTTGAACCAAGAGACACACTAACGACTAGACTGATCAGCTGACGATCACGCACAACTTTTCAAAAGGGCGAAGAGCAATCTTAACTGTACATGCAAATTTCCCATCCATGAATTTTTTTGAGTACGTGACGATCTAGGATGCAACAAGCTCACACTCCTCGGGGTATCATACATGGTACATGTTGAGAACTCATCAATACAAGTGGTTCGTATAATAGGTTAAATGTATACAGTTTCATACAGTAATATCAAAGCTCTAAGCAGTCTAATATACCATACTCGAATTCAGCTCAACATCCACCACCACCACCTCCTCCTCCGCATGACGATGCATTCCCAGAAAAAAACAAAGACATGATTGTTCTTGCGTTTTCGCCTCTTGGGCATATCGCTATTACACATGTGAAGATCAGTACGCCTCCTATACAATGGATAATACTGGAGAATTTCATTGGCAGTCGGTAGGTGAAGAATGGATGACTTACTCGTCGTACTGGATAAAACAAGTAATGTGAACTCATCAGCAACAGTCACTACGACGACGAGATGCCAAAAGTGATCAGATTGAGCATTCACATATTTAGCATTTCCACCACAACAGCAACATCCCCCTCCTCTCAGTCTCAACGCTCTTTTATCATTCTCAATTGATGAGATTAATGGATACGAGTTAGCGGGCGCTTCTGATCGAACTATAAGATGAGAGGTATCAGCAAACCGAATGCTGATGTTGTAGGCCAATTTCGAAGTGGTATTTACCTTTACTACGAGTAGTATCGCGTCGCTTGAAATTGAAAATGGATGTTTATCCCATGATGTGCTGTACGATGAAGTAATGTTATATGTGCCTGAGAAATCTGTATAAGTCAATGACGGTATGCATGCATATCGAGCATTCGCGATAAGCCAGGTAGGTATATTATATACCTGTCAAAGAGATCATTACCATCACAGCACCGCAAAAAACGATGAATGTCATTTTAGTACAGTAGTTTAGTCACTTTATCTAATCTCAACATTTTACACTGCTTTATGTCATGATCCCTCAGCTGTCCTACGCCCTACACTGGAATCTCGTCTATTTCTGGATATTTAGGGCATGAGCTACAATCGTGCTGTACCCATCATAGTGATTCGATGGAGGGATTTTCTTCAGACCGTGAGTGTAGGAGGTCACATACATGGACTGCACAGTATTGTATCATCTGATTCGTTTCGATGGAAATCACTTGGATTCTGTGCAATTGGTTGTACCATAATTCACCCCTTCCTGGTTCATCTCCAGCATTCTTCAGAATGATATGAGCTCGAGGAATCAACATCCACCACCACCGCATCCCATCCATGATCCACTACTCAACCCTTTCCCACCCTTCTTCCTTCTCTTCTTCTTGCTTTTCTTGGTACCGCCAACATCACTATGAATATAAAATCACACATGAGCTTCAATCCCGATATACCTACCTCATGGGAAGGGATGACTCACTCGATCTACCATAAATGTGTATGACCATTTCAAAAGTCAGCAAGCTGCAAGCTGCATGCTCCAAGATACAGAGTATAGAATGATAATCTTAAATTATGCCTGCAACTCACATTACTTGCTGATGCACATCCACCTCTGAGTCTCAGTGTTTGTGTTGGCGATCCACCAGAATCACCAAGTGGGTATGTACGTTTATGTACTGTAACTCATTCCAAGTCAACATCGAATTAAAACCCCTTATCTGCTCATCTCTGAATGGGTTATACACACTCACTGGGTTTGACTTTGATCGTGGATATGAGTGACAACAAAGGCATGGTGAACGGTACTATGTGATATACCAGATCATCTAGGTGGCGAGTTCAAGCGATATAATTGTACAATCCTCACCTTACTATGTGGATATTCAATTACACTTATTGACTATCGACTGTTATGTGTGAATCGGTAAACCCGAGAGTCGGATTCATGCAGAACGGACAAACCGATGACGAAAGTAAGACACCATGCTTTTACGAGTAGACTAGACGCCTTGCCAAGACTGCAAAGGACCTACACTATGAGCGGACAAGAAGAGGCGATGCGAATGATCAAGTAAATGTGTACCAAATTGGAAGGCTCATGGGTCATATCAGCCTTTCGCATAAATAGTAAACATTTCATGAAGCATTCAAAATGTTTTTTTTTATCTTCGTTTATATCTAAGTATATATATAATATTAATAGAATAAAAAACAGAAGGACGAAAAAAGAAAAAGAATGTTATATGTATGGGAAAAGAAGGTTGTAGGTGTTGAACCAAAAATGTCAACTACTCGACGGCCCTAATGCCTCGTGTCCCATTTACTTGGATTCGCTCATGTCGACACCTGAATCAGAGATGTTTCCATTCTCGTCCACCGCGACTCTTTGAGCTACACCCCTAGCGTTTCTGTAGAAGACAATATCTTGATTATCTTCAACATAGACACAATCCCTGTACGACTTGTAACAAGAGACAAACATGTTCTCGTCCGATCGGTAGTAATGGGGACCAAGGAATTTTCGGAGAGCTTCGGTAGCTTCCCATGCGTTGTAGTGGGGGATCTTGGATGAGATATGGTGAGCGACGTGGGTCTCACAGATACCGTGCAAAACGTAGGCTCCGATGGGTCCCATGAATGTTCGGTCGATCGTGGCGAGGGCTCCTCGAGGGAAAGTCCAGGTGTTAGAGGAGTAGTGAGCTTCAAAAGCGAAAGAACAACATAAATCAGTTACAATTTGACATGTCAGCTGTGAGGTTACAACTTACGAAGAACGGGATCAGTGTGTTGAAGGTAAGTGATGAATACGAGCCAGTTGTTGACGAAGAGATAAGGTAAGAAGTAGATGACGAACATCTCAGAGAAACTTCTCTTGTAGGTCCAATAAGCGAGAGCAGAGAGGGTAAGGACGACACCGATGTCGGACCAGACGATTTGCCAGAAGTGAGAAGCCTTGAAGATGATGGACGAAGGGGTGAAGTGGTTAGTCCATTTAGGGTAGTGTTTCTGACCGGAAGCGTTGACGGCGAGGTATGCTGGCCAGCCAACTAATTGTCGAACAAAAAGGTTGAACAAGACGGCCAACGGGGCATCCTCAAGAATTTCGGCGAGTTCACTTTGTCTTTCTGATGAAACGCTACAAAACGATACGAGGTCAGTAAAGTCGCCCAAAGACGTGATATGAAAAGTCAAAAATCGGCTCACTTCAATCCGCGGATCTCAGCCTCCTCCTTCATCTCAGGTGCACCTCTGTCCTTTCTGGTGACAGGTACGAAGACCTCATCTCTGGTCAAATGACCGGTAGCGGCGTGGTGTCGACCGTGCTGATAAGATAGATAAGATACAGATGATCAGCTTACCGTCTCTGCAGAGCTGGATACGTTAATCAAATCAAGGCAACTTACAGAGATTCTCCAGGAGTGGTATGGTACCAACAAAGCAGAGTGCAGGAACCAACCGACAGTGTTGTTGATAGTCTTGGATGAGGAGTAACCTTGGTGACCACACTCGTGACTATCGATAAACACAGACACAATGATCAGCTTCCATGATCACATGGTTTATATCATAATCGTCGTGCAAATCAGTACTCACGCGATAACCCATACTCCGGTTCCGAACAAACCAGCAGCAAAGACGTAAAGGGAGTAAAGGGCGATCCTGGCAGCGTGGTAAACGGCAGGTGCGAGGTTGCTATAGTACGAATGTCGATGATCAGATCAGCAACATGTTAATGTGAATACAGGGGGCAAGGATGACTCACTACCTAGCAAGGAATGGATCGATATGGAAGGCTCCGTAAGCCAAGAGACCAAGAGCGATGAAGTCTTGGACCACATAGAGAGATGAGTGGAGTGCGGATCGGTGGAAACAGTGGGCACTGCGGATGATCACATATGTCAGCTAAACTCGTCGCGTTGGCGTTTCGCGAGTGTAAAAGCAGCTCACGGGATAGCATCGAGTAATTGCTTGACAGTGAAGTTTGGTACGATGAACCTGTACGAGACAACACAATATGAGTATGAAGCTCCACTGGGTTTTGGGCGGCGAAACGAGAGAAGAGCGTGGAGCCAGCGACTCACTTTTGACCTTCAGTCAATTCAGCTTCTTCGGCTTCACGAAGGAGTTGATCCTTCTCTACCTGTCCCGCAGGGGGAGAAGGTACTCTCTGTCTTAATCCTGCTGTGGTAGACATCTTGGGAGTGGTTAATTTGTTTGGTGGGTGAAAGAGATTGTACGTGAGAAGAGAGTGATCTGAGTAAATCTATCTAAAGATTCTTTTTGATGAGTGAAAGGTATACGATGATACTCAATTCAGCAAAGAAAGGAGTGAACGAGATGGAGAGGGTCAAAGAGGAAGATGTAAGATGAAAGGATTTGTGGTTGGATGGATGTTTGAGCGAGTGAGTGAATGGGATAGTGCAAGGTAAGTCGATCAATCGGATTGGTTTATTGGTGTACATCCCTCCATCTCCATTTTTCACCACCGTAAGAATCAAATCCTAACCCCACCGAAAAAAATGGATCAAGGCTCAGCTCCAGCTAAAATGAATTTTACCCTGAATACTGATCTTGGTTGAATTCATCCGATCTTCTTCCTTTGCCAATTCCCCATTTCCCATTTCCCATTCACATTTTTGCAATTTGCATCATACACGCCTAGACCTCCCATTCACCAACGGCTTATGCTATGCTACGCATGGCTTTGGCTCAGTTCCTTGTGCATCATTTCGCATGTCTGTGGTTTCGATCCAAGTCGGATCCATGAAGAGAGTGTTAGGTGACGGGATCTGCCTTTAAATCATCTCCGACCACTTCCGAAACATACTACACACTTCACTGTCACTACGCGTCTGACATGTGGCAATTCCTCATGTGTATCTGGGAGACGGCATGGATAGCACACACTTGCATACTCCTTATGAAAGAGTATATAGATCGCGATCAACAGCTCTACTTCAATCTCCATATCCGTGATAGTGCTAAGTGAGCTACGAGATCGGTTGTCAGGCGCCCAAAGAGTATTGTCACATTGCTTGGGGATTTACAGAGATATCCTTTCGCTTCATCCTACTAGATAAGCTACAGTAACACGTCCTTCTGTGAAAGGGATGTCCTTTCGGACTAGCCATCTAGTTCATGACAGCCAGATGCAGCAGAGCTAGCTCTAGTGGTAGTACTATATCCATTGTAGTATTCATCACTCCTTCTTCATTTCCACCTTCTGTCTCCCACCCATCACCCCCTCCCAAACTTCTTCCAACCTTTCCGCAAGACGTATATCCTTGCTTGTCACTCCGGGTCTCATCTTGTGCGCGGGGTTCTTGGTTGGAAGAGGATACGGAGGTAATGGTGTATGTGTATGTGTGGATATCTCTATCACATATCCGTTGTCCTCTTTGCCAGTATTTTGCAGAGAGGTGGATGAAGGTATATAATCTGATGAAGGGGTGATGAGGGTGGTGGGATGATGCTATATCGGCACAGATATCAGTCAGTCTTATGCCTCGATATATCGATGGTGTGATGACAGCTTGACAGAGTATGTATGTATGTCATTGTGATGACGATAATGGCCGAAGACCTAAACTCACATCCTCTTCCTCAATGATCTGTCCTGCCCTTTGAACAAAAATCATAGCGTCCTTCCAACCCACCTTTCCTTCTCCCATCATGAACGCTCTGACCAGCCTCCTATCCTGCAAATCTCCACCTTCCAGATCAAGCGCTTCGTCGACTGCCGAAAGTGGATTGATGAGTCTGTCCTGCTGAGCGATACTGTCCAGCCTCCATCCTGATATATGCAGAGGTGCGAATTGGGACAAGAACGTGTGAGATTGCAGAAGGCGATATGGAGATGGTCTTTTAGGTGGACCTGGGCTCGAAGGTTGTTCTGAGGACGATGAAGAGTAAGAGCGGATTGCGTTGAAATTCCCAGGTCGGGGCGTAGACGCAACTGGTGAGGTGGAAGCAGTGGGCGAAATTCTGGGGGCAAGTGCCAGATTCCGTAGGCAGCTTCTACAGAGATGTCTAGTCCCTGTCCGAAGCATTGTTGATGGGAGAACAGAGCTCAATATGTGTATCACTCAGTAGGGAGTGATTTGAGATCTTGAAACCTGTCATGACTGAATCTCCATATCAGTTCGGGTTGGATTCCGCCGGAAACATTCCTTGGAGAACCTCAGCGATTCAACCATTCAACTTCTGTTGAGGACGAGCTTGGAAGACATACCCACCCTATCTCATACAGTGTATCTGATGTCAGTCAAGCTAAGATCCATTTCATAGTCTTACGCATAAATAACAGCTTCAAGTGCAATCTCGGTCAGGTCAAGTACCGCCATAATGTCGGACGACTCAGATGTCCAATTCGACTCCGAAGACATTTTGGACCGCACACAAGACGAATGGATGGTTCTTCGTCTGACCGATGAGAGCTCGGTCGTTCAACTCAACCATGATGGATTCACGGCCAATCATGCAAAGTTGAAACCAACGCCGACAAGTCAAGAATGGAGAAAGAACTTTCAGCATCTACGTATGAACAAATCAGATAGGATAAACCGCGACTCGATACTGAGTATAATCAGACACATCGTATCGGGTTGGACCTATGATTCATGAAATTATGATTTTACTAGTGAAAATTCACCTTGGATATCAACTTCGACGGATTTCAAATGGGCCATATGGGAGATTGCCAGAAGGTTGTCAAAGTTGAATAGACTTGAAGTTAAATTGACGTTGATAAGGAGGAATAAAAAGTATTCTGGTTTGTATAAAGGTACGAAATCTATACAGATTGATCCGGTGGATTATTTGGTCAAGTATACAGGAGAACAAGTGAAGACTGCTATGGATTTTGCCAAATCCGCTTCGGAGGTCTTGTACTATGGGAGAATATTCGATAAGGATGTACTGGAAAGTACTATATGGACAAGATATGTAAGTTTATAATCTCATTTTTCCCATTATACCTTGACACATCAAAACATGGCTTTGGACTTGTGATTGATCTCGACATGACTTATATATGGATAGTCGACTCCATTCAACTTGCCTGAGTATTGTTACATACCCAAAAAATACTGGACGAGCGGTGAATCATGGTTGGATCGTTTGGTCTGGAATCCTAGAATGGATTCGTTCTACGATGCGGATGAGATGATGTCGGATAGGGATGGGCAGATCGCAAGTTCTAGACAGCCTAGTAGGAGATGAGTAATCGAAGATGTTGAGAGCTATTGTAAATCAGGTGAGCTTCCAGTACTGTCATTTAACCACCGTATCAGTCGACTGAACTCTGATCCTTAGATACTAATTTTCTCGGTATGACACATGAGAAGACTCATTGTATGTGAAAATCTATCACTTTTACTAGATGCACCATAATACGAATAAATATATGGTCATTCGACGGAACAAGTTCATCATTCATCTAAACAAATGCGTGGATGCGCATAATATTTAATGACTTCCTACATCGAGCAAGATCGACCTATAGGACACTGCTTAGCTCAAGAATCCGAGCAAGCCAACACCCTCATAGAAGAAGAGTGGGAAGGAAGTTGTGGCGCTAGACTCACTTACACTCATGGATGTAGCATGCTGTTTTACAGACTAGAAGCAAACTTCAGATAGAAAGTGTACACAATGACGTCTTGAATTGCCTCATGGCCAAGAACAAAGGTTCCTCCCCATCTGCAAGAATTAGGATATATAAATGAAGAATCTTGAACGATTTTGGACTTGGCTATATATTCATCGAGAGATATCGATCAACATCCGTAAGATAACAAGTATTCACAGGATAATGATTGGTGGGCTCTGGAAGAAATTATACAATAGTGAGTCTACCTTGTATGACAGTCAATTGCATGATTCGTAGAATAGATGCTTATAGGATGTGTTTCTGAGCAGGACATACTTATCCCCTTGACAAACGTGGGCAAGGCAGTTCGGGTGATACCATGAGACTTAGAGGGGGTTGTGTTTCATCTAAGAATGTGAGTTCCTTTTTCGTCTTCCTCACTCGATCATGTCAGTTCTGTGCTAATCGACACTGTTCGATCGTCATTCAGATCGGGTGAGTCATCTGTCCCATTTTGTATTGTACGTGATGTATCATTGGGAACTGACCATCAGTGTCTCCCGTAGTAGCGGTACCAGGAAGAGAAGAAGAAGACATCGTGGAGGCGGTGCTTGTGGGGGTGGTGGATGCGGTGGAGGAGGATAGTAATCTGTTTATCCAATCATACGAGGGGATCGATCTCACCTAGCATGTATCCGATATCCTCGTTGACCAATTTTTGATTGATCCACACCTAAATTCCCCATGTCAATCATCACTGAACACGACCAAACAGCAGCGACAAGTCAAGGGACACACAAGCATGACGTCTTGATGAACAATTTGGTACCCCTCGTGCCCGGATATTGACTAGACCGACATAGCCCTCCGACACTATCTTTGCCTACCCCACCCTGCATACATTTTGACTCAATCTCTCTTCCCCCTCCCCTATATATCATTCCACTTTGCATTTTCATCTGTGAACAACTATCATAAGAAGCAATATCAGCATGTTCTCATTTTTGAGTCATCGAACCAAGAGCAAGATCAGTCAGTTGAGTCTATCAGATTGGCTTAGCGATCTGTAACAACCACTGATGTTCTCTAGATGGAGGCACTTATGCACTTAGTAAAGCCAACCGATCTACGGCGGAAGGTAAAGCGTCCAATGAGACTTCGAGGTGGATGTGCTTCTTCTAAAGGAGTGAATACAGCAACAACTCTGCTGGAGTATCTGGGATAGAAGCCGTTATTTACGGCTGATGACGCTTGTCATGCCACAGACCGAGTATACTTTTTGCTAATGCTGATACCCGAAAAGGTTCATTGAGTCTCCAACAGGGGACAGAAGCAAGATGAGAAAAGAAGGAAGAAGGAAGAATACGAGAACACCCCAAAACCAGACAGATGGTTATCCTTATCTTACCTTTTCGGAATTGCGTAATCAGCCAATACCCCACGGGGAAATACCCCATTTGCCACTAACCAAGTACACTGAAAAGTACTCCCACTGCACTTCACACTGCACTCCCACTCGTTCCCTTTGTCAACCTCGTCATCCCTTTCTCTTCCCACTCATACTGCACCATCCATCCTACACCTTTCTTTCCTTGTTGTAACTCTGCATCTTCTTCGCAGATAGCTCATGATAACGACAGCGTACTGAATCCACCATGTGGCGACTTACGTTCTACGCTGTCATCGATGCAGACAGCAAGATTCCTCTTGGTAATTTACATCAATATCAACCCCCCACCTCGAACGATGCATTAGAATTGCTAAGAAGCAATCTCGCCGTTTTCGAGCAGTGGAAGCCAGTGGTAGAGAAAATTTACCCCTGCGTTGTGCTTGAGGGGCCCTTCAAGGGTGTGTATGACAGCTTCCTGGACCTCAGCGTGAGTCTCGCTGCTTCACGCAGACTGATTCACTCCAGCGGCTAAAAGATCCTAACATGTTTGTTCCTATGAGATAGGCGACCATTCAGATGAAATACCACGCAAGATCTCTCACTCCTGAAGAGAAGTATTTTACTGTTTATGTTGGTGAACCAAGCTTGCTGAAAGATCTAAAGCTGGAAAGCTCTACCGTTGGTGAGTTGAGCATAAAAGGGTGATCATTCATGCGATGTCAGCTTCATGCTAACATAGCCTCAGCAGGAAACGGTAATAATCCACCATATGCGAATGAAATATCTCATTCTCCGTCCATGGTCGCCCAACATAGATATCCATCTGAAAAATTTATTCCTGCGTTCACGCCTCTCTCATCCTCCCATCCGGTTCCTGAGCATATCATGCGTGGACTCAACAACTTCAGATATGACCCAATAATGCAGTCAAATTTCTATGTATCGAGACATGAAGATGAAGGTCCTTCCGTCAACAGGTTCAACGATTCACGGGAATATCAAAGCAAGGAAGGGAGGATGTCTTACTTATTCCGACTACAGCTTCCTCCCTCGACTTCTGCAATTGAGACAGTACGACGACTTACCTTGTTCTACAAGAAAGATACCCTACCTGATGCTGTTACACTCAAAATAATCGCTTTCAGGCACTTATGCGAAGCTCCGGCTCGCAAAAGCATATGGAAGGCGAACTCAGAGGATGAAGCTGATTTCGTGGAACATCATGAAGTGAAAGTCGGAGATCTCCTCTACCAGGATTGGACTATTAGACAGGTGAGTGTTCCATGCTATGGTTATCCGGTAGGGGATGGAGATCACTGATGGCTCAAATCGATGATAGCGCAACGGCAAGGCTCAAGAGAATACCAAGAAGTTCGTGCAAGTGAACATTCATTTTGAGACAGTCACCGGCGTACCTCAAACAAACACGGCTACTGTCACCTCTACTCTGTTCAGCTTCCCACCTCCTTTAGCCGCAAAGCCAATCTTAGGGGAGAATGGTCAAGAAGTATACATCGATCAACATCTTGCGCATTTCAAAAAACCACTCAGTAAACCTGTTATGCAGTCCGAAGATGTCGCTAAGCTAGCTGTTCCCTCTTGCATAACTTGGAACAAGATCCGAAACCTCGAGAATATACAGCTACCTACTATCACTACCCAGTCGAAAGATCAAGAAGAAATGGCTTTAGCTAGTAATACATTCTCACCGGAAGAAGAGAGGTGGTCATATTATGGTCACAATCAGAAGGCAGGAAAAGCTAAACAGCTTCGCAAGGACGAGCAAGCTTCGATCACTTATCCGTCCTTCATCCCTTCGTCTCATGCGGAGCGCAACTCACACTCGTTCCTACGACAGTTATTCGGGCCCCCGCCTTGCACACCGAGCTCTATGCCACCTGGGTACATGTCCATGATTTCACCCAACAATTATCAAGTGCCCGGACCGGTTCAACAAATAGCGCCTTGGATGAGCCCTTCTGGTCCCGGTTTCGTCTCCGTTCCGACCTCTCCTCACCCACTCTATTTCGAATTCCACGTTATCGACTTCTACTTGAAACCCATTGGACCGAGTCCGTGGGTGTTCTCCGAATTGCCTACTACCGATATACTTCGAACGATGTTGGGTCGTTATATCGGAGCAGATAATGCTCAAAAGAGTAGACTATCGGTCTTGAACGACAAGATCCATACAGACTTGTTATACGAGAGGTTCATCACTTCGTTCTGGGATGGTCACGGAGGATGGGAATGTTATAAAAGAGGTCTACTTTCAAACCGGATTCAAATCCAGGTTTGGTCTTCCGGCGAATTCGTCAAAGCCGAAACGGTACCTCCGCTTCCCAAGGAAAATATGCCACCTACTTGGGGCTCAATGTCTAAGGAAGTATCTAATTTCTTCGACGACTCATCTTCAAGTTTTGAAAAGAAAGACGAGCCTGTAGCCAGGTCGTCATCAACTGGAGTCAAGGACGATCTCTTGGCCGAAGATGGTCCTATTCCACGAGACAATGTCAAGCTTGCTGGCCCTAATCAACACTACGACTTAAAGGAGAAAAGCACCGGTAGATTTGGATTTAAGCTCGAAGAAACACTCGAATCTCGATCTGAGACGCCAGTCGACCCATCCATGCATTCCAGCTTGCCTGATGGAAAGGATCTCGCGCCGGCTCCCGCCAAAGAGCTTCCAGCTCTTCCACCTGCTATTCATTCTATCGACATTGTACAAGAGGTACCAAACACTACCTCCGAACATTCTCTTGAAAGGGTCACTTCTCGAGGCTATCTGGAAGACCTGATCTCTTCCTCTGGCAATACGACCGCTTCGACTCGATTATTGCGAATCATGCAAGCTGAATCGGTCAGTCCAGCATCTTCACTCGGTCTCAAGCTCCTCGATCTCGCCAAAGCACTGCGTACCGATGGAGAGCTAGCTCCTTCCAAACCTGTCGAAAACACTACTACCAATACGAAAGTGGAGATCATCGAAAATCGACTCAACGAATTTGCAGATATGCTCAATCATATTGCTGAAAGTGTAGGAGTGGCCCTAGATACTTCATCATCATCATCATCATCATCATCATCACCATCCACCATTTCGGACGAGATTGAAGACGAAGATGGATCAACTACAGCGACTGTGGGAGAAATCCCGTCGGGATTGTCGTTCTCACAGCTTGCTATTGCAGGTCAACAAGTCAACGAATCGATCGATGCTATTCAATCTCCCTACAGGACTACCGTATCACTCTTGGAGACTCCTACCGTACCCTCTGCTAAAGCTGACCTTGGAAAATTGGTTGAGGAAGCTGAGAAGTTGGAGAAAGAGGAGGTTAATCAGATTCATACGCCATCGGTTGCAGAACCTAAGGATATGGGAGGGGCGAGACTCCCGAAATCAACCTCACACATCCGCGCTCATCCTGTACCAACCAAACAGCAAGACTATGAACCATCCAGAAACGAATACGTTGCGATGTCGCATAGTCAAGTACAAGGATTGGTCAACCCTTTCGCACCCCCGCCTCAATTCGGTTATTCCTACAGACCATATCCCAGAACTGGTTCTGAAGGCTACAGCCAAGTACCTGCTCCGACCAGCTTCCATCAAGCACCAGGACAAGGAGGGATGTTGCCTCATTCGAGTGTATATCCCTCTTACCATTCACAGTATATGTACAATAATTGGCACAATGGGCCATCGAATAATGGCGTTTCTGGTAATTCACCTGGATCTGGAGTAGGAGTAGCTTCTCAGCATGGAATAGGAGCGGGGGCAGGCCCAGGAGCAGGATTTGGATTCGCTCAATATAGTCAGGTCAACCCTTACGCTGGGTTGGGGAATTGCCAATACCAAGGAACGGCTTGGCCTAGGGGATGAGTAATGGAGCCGGTGATGGGGTAAAGCCTTGCCATTGGAATTCCTAAAATTACTTCTGACTGACTCTGAAACGATTTGTTTTTGTATCTGAATTCTATCTCTCCGTTGTATATATTTTATGATTCTGTGTCTGATCATGTGATTCGTCGTAGCTTGTACATAGATAAACTGAAGACCCACAAGAAGAAAGAATGAAAGGAAGAAGATGGAATTGATTTCCGTGTGAGATGATATTTTGTATATGGAATGCATTTTTATGTCATTTTGTCGATATTTGGCAGATACACTTTAAGCTTAGATACCAATACACTCAATGACGATGAACGGATAGCGTTCAATCATTGGGATATACTTCGAGTCGATGTTGACCTGATAGAGGAAAAATGCTCAAGTAGTTCAGTTGGCGACCATTAACCTCTAATCCATCCCCATACCCTCCCCAATAGAGTCCTAGATTTTGCTTTACTCGTCGATGGTACTCTGACTTCGTCAGGTCTCTTCATACGAGCTTTGAAGTCGCTGGGATGTTCGAATTTCTTCAATGACCATAAACCCTTTTTCGATGATCTAGTGAGATGTTGTATAATATATCAGCCTGGTTCTAAGATAGCTTGAATTACAGTGAAAAAATGGTAAGACAGAACTTACCTTGCCTGGGCTTCGATCGATTTCATCTTGTCTATTCCCCACGGTCCATACTCTGCTCCACCAGCTTCGTACACTACTGCCATACCTTCCTTCAGCATCAGGATGGGTAGGGGTTTATCGAACCACAAGAGTCGATTTATATATGGTACGGCCACCTATGTGACAATTGGATTAGTGAGAAAGTTACTTCTAATTGTTTAACGATAATCAGGGAGATCAGTCAAGACTGAACTTACAATCCTATTATACTGGTCCTTGGCTAGTAGCTGACACCTCATTCTCTTGCCCAGTATGGTGCCTCTCAACCACTCCAGCGATTCTTTAGCATGAGGTTGAGCGGGTTGTCCGAAATGGGCGTTCTCGGGTGCGTCCACCCCTGCTATTCGAATATGGATCGTCTCGTCTTTCAATTCTACGATACCCAGTCGTTTTAGCACATTATCAAGATCAGGCTGAGGCAGGGGAAGAGATAAACCCACCTTTAGGGGTACTGGGTATAGAACGGATCTTGAATGGATAGCTGAAGAACGGTCCCGGTGTATGATACAAACGTAAATTATCTACAATTACATCACCATTATTTGAGCTACCTTGCTGGAAATTTGCTGAGGGTAAAAGAAGGATGACAGCTCACCACCATCACCTACACTATGTTCCCACAAGCTACCAGTCAGCTAGATCCAGACCATCCTTGACGACCGTGTAGCTCACCTTGTCACAACACCTCTTATCCAAGTTTTCCGATCCAACATCCCTGTGGTCACACTATTCGCATTCCGTATCCTCCTCCAATACCTCCTGTACCCAGCTATCGAGCCTAGTGTAAGGCATGTCGCTCCTGCCGCTGAGATTATACCTACTACAACTGGGTCTTTAGGTATCCAATCGTTGATGGAGGTTTTGGTGCTTGAAGAGGAAGATGCGGAAGAGGAAGAAGAGAAGAGGGATGTGATATTATCCAGTGGTGATGCATAGGGGTACCGGGTGTCTTCCTCAGACCTGTGCTCCTTTCGATGTCGGTGCTGAGAGCATACTACGGTATTCGAGGTGTCCATCATGGTTGTCCGATCGTTATGGTCGGAGGAATGGATGAATGACGAACAGAAAAACAAAACGCGTTGATGATGATGATGTCTTCGTTTTCGGCTATTGTCCTTGTCCTTGTCGTTGATTCTGGCTTGTGCACCCACATCCCATCATCTCATTTTCCATAGATCTATACTTTCACCATACACAATAGACGACAAAGCATATAGCAACACTCTACCACTTCGGCCTTAAAGGCCAGAATGGAAGTATCAAATTTCTTTACTCGACTCTTACAGCCTCCGAAAGAGGCCAAAGCGGTCAAACAGCCGGATGATTTGGGCGAGTTTGATATAGCCTGGCAAGGTATCAAGGTGGGTACTTTGCACCACACAAATGAGATGCTGACGCTGATGGCTGAATTGGAATAGGAAACGCTAGAATACCCAGACGAGAGACAGATTGTACGGTATGTACAGTCCTATGATTTGATCATTCATTTGAAATGATCACACTGACAGGCGTCTAATGTCACAGAGGAATATCATCAACTCAAGTGCCCAACCAGCTTAGACATATAGTCGACGCTTTAGTCTATGAGAGCAACAGGACGGATGAGGAGTGAGCAGGCTCATCAACCTTATGACGTTGTGTATTAGCTAACACAGACGACCTCACGATGTAGTACAACAGGAGCATGTCTGGAATACTTTCTCAAAAACGACCTCCTCGCTCAACTTGAACGACTTTGTGAGCCCGATAGACCTCATGGAATCAAAGGTAAATCATTTTATCATCGTTCAATCCCACTTTCCCGTTAGCTGGAGCTGAAGTGGAATATTTGTATAGCTGAGGTACTCCGAGCGATAAACAATCTGATCGTATCCCTATCGGAACGGTTTTTGGTACACAACGCTGTCCACCGCCCTCTCAGACGATTACTGCGATCATGTGTAGGTGAAGAACCCGAAGAGAAGATAGATGGAGGAGCTAGAATTCTTGGCGCAGCTGGGATGAGTCCTGATATGGATAGAAGGGGTAGTAATGATGATATAGAAGAGGATTTGGTGGGATTGATGTGTACTCTGGCTTCTAGGATGGTAGCTTAGTGAGTCCAGCGCTCTGGGACATCTGTTTTCATGTTGTGGTTATGTGACTCGTCAGGCTGATATAATTTTAGCCCTCCCTTACTCCTCATCTTCTTCCACGATAAAGGCTGGCTTCAGCCTCATCCCTCTCGCGTCCCAACACCTCTCGAAAGAGCCTTGTCCCCTGCTTCCTCCGCTCACACAGGTATATCCGGACCATCCAGCAAAACAGCCACCACTCATCATTTCGAATTCCTCTTGTTCTCCTACCTACTTCGCTTCGTTCATCGAGAAGGTCAGATCGGTGATCCAGCTCGTGCCGGTCTATTATTCCTATTCGACATAGCTTTTCTCCCACCTAGCGAAATAGTCAGTGGAAGTCCAAACCCCACGGACAAGGACGGATCCGACCCTTTACAAGATGCCAGAGATGCTTTAGGCGAATTTATACTGGATGGTGATTTTGCGGAAGTAATGGCTGCTGGCTTAGGAGCTATATATTCACTGTTACCTTCGAAATTACATGTACCGTCTTTAGCGGAATTGGCGGAACAAGAGAGAGAATCAGGCGGTCCAGCTTCGGCTACGGGTGGGATGTATCTTAGTGCTGGGGCCGATTTACCTGATAGGGAGATACCTTCTTCAACAGATCAGGAAGTCCGGGATCAGCTGGATCTCATTCTCAAATTATTCGGTTTCTTGCAAGATATAATTTATCGATGTACTTCCATGATACGGCATCCCCATGGCGATCAGGATTCACATGAGATATCGACCACTCACATGCTGGGAAGTGCTATATCAGAAGCTACGCTTGATGCGATCCAGTCGTCTTTCCTAGATAACGTGTTGTATCCTTCGGTATTAGAATGTTCGAGTCACGATGGAAGTTCGGTGGCTGTCCTCACATACCTTGATGTGTTGTTCTCGAACCTGGATGAAGGACCATTGTTAAACCGATTGTTGTCTTTCCTCATGGACACTGGGACGTCAGAACTAGGTTATTCCGCTCAAGATAGGAAGAAGAATAAACGGAAGACCGGTGCTATGGGATTCATCGATCGGCCTATATACACCGCAGACTATTTTGCGGACGAAGGTCGCTTCACCCTCAAAGATCTGATTCTCGATAACCTTCACTCAACAGAACCTACGTCCTCCACCGCTGCCTTACGTCTACTCCGTACGTTGCTAGGTGATCATTGTCGGCAGGCAGTCAAAGGTCTGCTATCCGTGATTCGAGATCCGACTGCTACTGCCCTGGCGAAACGACCGATTCCATCCGAAATAGCCACTTTTGACAGCTTCTTACCACATCCTGTCAATTCGACAGACGTCCACCTACAGGAAGTGGAATTATATAGCTCTTTAGTCACTCGCTTGGATCCATCATTGTCTTCCGCTGAGATGGCTGCTGGATATGCCGTCTATCTAACAGATATGACTGCCATTATAGAAGCGGATCCATGCTTCCGATCTGCTCAGATACCCACGACTTTTCTAGGTGAAATGGAAAAGACCATTCTACATCTAGATCTGACAGAAGAACCAACACATCATCGATTGAACCCCTCGGACCCTCTTATCAAAAACATTCTAAGGACATTCAGCGATTTTCTCGCCAATACTCCAGATGAAAACGTGGCTATGACCGGTGTGATCAGCGCCATAGCTCTTTGTCCTTATAGATCATTAGCTGGCTGGTTACTATACGACTTAAATTCAGAAACAGATCCATGGAAGAGTAGATCTAAACAGCCTCAAGATTCTTTATCCGATTTCGGTACAGATTCAGATGACAATTCGGACCTCGACATTGAAATATCTCGATATGGTGGTGATTCAGATCCTTTTGATGTCAGATCTTCGGTACCTCTTCCAGCAATCTATCAGATCTTGCGAGAGATTATCAAGACCATATCGTCCCACCGATCTAGCATCGAATCGTTCGATAGACTTTTAGCGGAAAGGAGACAAGGACTCTTATTTGCTGATCATCTTGACGAAGCTATGAACCTTATGTTGGAGGTTGAACCTTCTTCTTTCGGTCTTCCCGAGACTCCTAAACCTGAGAAGAAGAAAAGACCTTCAGCAGCTGGTTTAGTGGGTGGCATCAAGTCGTTCTTAACTCCTAAGAAGAAAACTCCAGCAAGTACGCCTAATCGATCTTCATCGTCTGGATTGACACCTACATTAGGTAGTCTACTTCGAACGCCTAACAAATCACCTGGACCTGGAGAAGAAAGTGGAAGACTCGCCACGCCCATTAGAGTCGATGAGCTGGATATGATGAATCCTTCTCCTTTCAGAGCTCACTACGAGCAGACGGATGTGGATCTACAATTGGAGATCTCAAATTCAGAGCAGACGATAAAAAGTGGACCTTGGTCGGACGCTGATCATGTAGCAGCATTGGAAATGGGAGATGAGTCTTTTGCACAAGATACGCTACATCGGAGGATATCAGATGATGCAGAGGAAGATTTGCAAGCAAAAACGCAGGAGGGTCCGAAGAAAATTAGCTTGAATGTGGTATTGGACAATTGTGTGATTTTAGAGGAGTTCATAAAAGAGCTGGTGGCTATCATCACTGCCAGGAGAGCATTGGGGATAGACCAAGTTGGGTTTGTATAATTATTGTAAGGTAACGAACAATGTTCACGATGTGTTACGCTTAGATCATGATAATATTCAAAATGTATATAATCAATAGAGACATACCATTTTTGACTTCATAGGATACACCGGTCTCAGCTCGGATCACCTAGTTACTGTAAAGAAGAGAATGCACTACCCGTCTGACCACTGCTTTGCCCCGTTTCATCAAGAACGGCCGGCACTGGCTAAAAGAAAGGTTTGTCACGTCGATCGCCGTCGAGGTACCAAAGGGAGTTAGTGAGCTTATTTGTGCGGATGCGGATGATGAAGCGGACTTTCAGCAGGACCATGCACATCAGAATGCTTTGCCGAGATCTGAAACAGTACACTGCGCTCGCCGTCACCCAGCTTGCGCAAGTGATCGAGTGACAGATACATTGCTCAAAAAGATCATGTCAAAAGTGGTGTGAAGTCACCTGGCGGATGTATCTGTTGGAGTCCGTCTCAAGCAATCGACAGGAACAATGCCAAGAGAGCATCCAAGCGCTGGTCATTTATCTAAATCTGACCACATTGCAAAATTTGGTAAGGCATCAAGATCAACCAACGGAACATCGCAAGTTTACCAGCTCTTTTTGAACGGATATAAAAGCCTACCTATCGTCCAGAGAACAAGAGATGTTTTCCACTCAAGGCAAAAATCTTCTATCCGATTCCCTCCTCTCGCACATCCTATAATCCCCTCTACGCACCTTATACTTAAAACACCCTCGATTTATCATACATCATGTCAGTCAACTGGTCATGTTCTTTCCCAGATGGAAGTTCCCCTCCTGACCCTTCCCTCGATTACTGCTGCTTCAACGATCGAGCATGTGCCAGCTACGTATGTGGCAAACTTGGCTCTTCACTCGCCATCACCACCGAAGCTGGTTCACCCGACATTTTCGGATGCTACGTCGTAGCTGAAAAAGCTGAAGCTCTCTGGAGCAGTCCACCAAAAAATGGTACATGCGGTGCCAGTGCTGGAACCAAAGGTTGTGTTCACTCGTCTGTAGTTGTCACTACATCCAAATCACTCAGCTCTACTGCCTCTGCCACGATTTCTATCGGACAATCATCTGCTGCTGCCTCGGCCTCTGCTTTTCCTTCTTCGTCAACATCGCCAAGTGCCGAGTCAGATTCAGCTGGGTTTCAACGGATGGAGTTTTTGGGTCAGACTACGGTAATGGGATTAGTAGGATTGGTTTGGCTGATCCGGAGATTGTTGTAATTCAATACTACGACGTGAGTGATGTCTCCTTTCATGACATTTTGGGACTACCACTTGACTGAGATTTGCAACTGCTTTTTAGGACTGTCACTTGGATGCTTGGATCTCATACTCTTCTTCCATCATACTCGCTATGACCGACCACATGACCAGGATGTCGGTTCCACTCTATCCTCCATTCAAACACGATCTTGACCTTCTTATAGTCTCTTGTACATGTCTGTAATGCACCTCTAGCCTTGGTGTGGCACTAGTAGTGATGACCTTTGGGACAGGAATGGTAGTATGGATACTGACATATTCGATTGCTAGAGCTTCATTCTGAAGGGATGAATAGGATCTTTCGACTAGTCTTTCCAGTGTACCTGCCCGGTTGAGAGTCTTGGATGCATCTTCCAGTGTTGTCGATCGCTTGACTACAATTCTTTTAGGGGGATTGGAGGACGGACTGTAGGTTTCGAACAGCCTTCGGTGACCTGAATTCTGATCTGATCGTCGCTGGGGAAATGAGGTCATGATGTTGTGATCTGAGCCATAAAGACCGTGGAAAAGGGATGTTTGATATCGTCAAATCGATTGTGGTGGTATATTTATACTACATAGGATATACTATACGATCTCTTGGTGGTATCTTATTGGTTTCTGGTGTGTGTTCTGGCATACAACTCTCCTCTATCCATACCTCCCACTCCTACACAAGGGGTGCAGATCTGACATACTCTTCAAAAAGACAAGGTCGACGGGACGGTCGTGCTTTATTTGATTTCATCTTTTTCGAAGGATTGCGGGTCTATCGACTGGGTGCAACTATATGGCTATGCGTTGGCGAATATTGAAGACAGGCGATCTAACAGAATCATAGATGTAGAACTAGAAAAGTTGGGACAGCATGATCTTGAACCTCCACTTTCATGCCCACTATCATCCCAATCAACGATAGACAACGCATCTGGTCGGTTGACTGACAGGACGAGTATGAGGAAGTGATCCAGGAGCTCAAATCAGAAAACGAAACTAATTTCTGACGGAATAATGCAGATAGCATCTCTTGTGTTCTCGTTGACTGTCGATCTGTATATCACGTGACATGGCCTTCTTACCCTGATTTCTGTTCCTGGACCGAGATTGAGTTGAGTCTGAGACTAACTAACTTACCCCCCCTATCATACCACTTCCGTCATCATCGCTCATCTCACATCATCATCCATCTTCCTTTCATCCATTTCATCCCCCTCTCATACATACATATATCCCACTCACAAACATCATGCGAATCACCTCCCTCGCTCTACTCCCTCTCCTCGCTACAGCAGCCTCGGCAAACTTGGCTGCCGATGCTCTCGGCTGGGCAGGTGAACTCGTATCAGGAGGTGGCAAAGTGTCTACCACCGTCAAGGATGGGGACGTAAGGACTATGGATAGTTGGAGCTATGTTGATTGTGGTGAGTTCGGAAGCAGCTTATCTGACCCAAAGTCATGCCAGTCGTATGATGAGAGCTGAATGACATGTTACTTCCTCGTCTGCTATCTCTCTCTCCCTTATCATGTTGATCGTTACCTTATCGCACGTGATCTACCTCTTCGCATCATTGATTGATTGAATGAACAGGTCTCGCAACTGATGCAGTGTAAGCTTATCTCGTCTTGCGCTTCTGGTCCGTTAAACTTACATTCCTGTTCCAATAGTCAACTCAAATCTATCCACGTTACTCCTGATCCACCTGTACCAGGCAAGAACCTCACTGTGGAAGTCGAAGCAGACGTGATCGAACCAATCAAGGTGAGATACGACTTATTTAAAGTTTATATTTTACTTTCCTATGCTAATGACCCATACTGTCCTCATAGGAAGGTGCATATGCCGATGTCACTGTTAAGCTCGGCTTGATCAAGTTATTGCAAAAGCAATTCGACGTTTGTGAGGAAGCGTGAGTTGTCTGTCTCTTCTCCTTTCATTCCGGATGACAACAATCCCACGACAATTTTCAATCTGTCATACAAGCAATCATTCACCAATGATCTACATCCAGAGAGATCAGACAAGCTAACCGAAATGGTGCTCAATACAGTCGAAATGCCAACGCAACCGTTCAATGCCCAGTATCTCCAGGTCCATACAAGGTTAAACAAACCGTTGAACTACCCAAAGAGATTCCAAAGGGTATGTATCCTACATTCGACATGACCCTATACCATCTTAGTTTCCATTCAGCTAGCTTAGCTCCAGCATCAGTCCCAACAACATGAACTGACCGCGCACCTTTCCCTTTTAGCTAAATTCTCAGTCCAAGTTAGAGGTTATACCGACACAGACGAAGATATGGTCTGTCTCGATCTTTTCGTTGATTTCGTAAGTCCTTAGCTTTCCCCTGCACTTTCCATATCTCGTCGATTCGTTCTCCATTGCCCGTCGCCTTAGGCTTGTCAAAGCTGATGTCAATTATCACCACAACTAGATGAAAAGACCAGGTGGGGGGAACTAAATCATCTGGAATCGATACGGTCCCGGTCTGATTCCCAACGAATCGTCGATGATAGAGAGTTAGAAGGTCAGTTATCGAGGAAGTACGAGAAGTAGTAGTAGTAGTAGTCATGGTTTGAGTGCATTCCAGTCTATATGTAATATTCCTTTCCTTGAAGATTGTCAGTATTGTTCGGTCTCGATATGAAATTCAATCAAATTCAAATACAAGTTCAGCCAAGCATGCATCAGTGAATAATTACTGGTGAATCCACATATATAATTCAAGCTTTTGAAATGGATTGATTTTACAAGTTTATGAAATTCATCAAGCCATTAAAATATAGAATATTATATCAAAGTCATAATCATATCTTCATCTCAACTTCATTTCCAACGCGCAGCATATCGTAACATATCATATCGTATCGTGAAATTCCATCGTGTATATTCTTCCTTCTTCTTCAACCAATCCGAATCAAATCCAGATATCCTATAAACATATAAACATATCCAACCAACACTGACCAGAACAAAACATGATTCAACCAACCTCACCGATTTCAGATCACGTTGATCCATCTATTGCTTTTTTTATCTAATAGAAGCAACCCCAATTCCAGTGAGGCTATCAACGTCGACCCTCATATCTTGTTATTTCTCATCGGTCCATCTTCAATCTGATCAAAGAAGGAAGAAGCAATTCCAGACTACCGATACTTTGACGTCCAGTCAAAATGTTAAAATAAAAGAAAGAGGGAGGAGATCGGTCCATACACCTTTTCATGGTTTGAAAAAGGCGAAGAAAGTATACCAGTACTACCGATCTGTTTCAGAGGCAATAGGTCCAATCATCTTGTCCAGAGATGAAGAAAGTCTTTTCGAAAGACTACCTATACCATCGGTATGAAATTCGAGTCCGAGTTGAGTTGATCGATTAGGTTGATTGTTGGATGGTGTTGTTGACGGTGATTTGTGGCAAGAGATATATATGTGATGTATATCCACATATGATGGGGAATGGTGGTATGGGTGTGTGAGAGAGAGACAAACAATACAAAGACAACAAGCTGAGAGAGATCGGAAGAAACTACTTCAAGAATAAGAGAAATCAAGCCAGAAAGAAGAAGATGCGAGAATATGACTAGAAGAGGAAACGAGACAACGAGTACAGAATGGTCAAAAAAGAATGTATACATAAAGGCAATGAATGAGAAAAAGGTAAGATATCGTTCGAGAAGATGATTAGAGGTCCAATTACCTTTCATTCCTGATGGAAAAGAAATGGTAAAAGCAATTTCAAGGCTACCGTCTAATGATCAATTCTTCGAAATTTGAAGAAACCACAAAGATCCATCTTCCTTCCACCCGAGAGGAGGGGTGAGAAGGAAGAAGCAACTTCTTCTATTCCAGTAGAATGAAGCTATCTTTGTTTTGAGAACGCATGAACAGGTGGGTTATGAAGAGATCAGAAAGACTAGGAAACAAAAGGAGGGTGACGATGTACACAAGTAACGTAAAACTAGTTGAGGAAGTGTTTATACGTCTTTCACAATGACAAGACGAGCTGGCTAGAAATAACTACATGCCAGAGAAACAAGTATCACACAATCGGGACGAGATCAAGCAGACAGAAGCAAGAAAGCAGAATAATCGATCAAAGCAAGAGAACAGAAAAGACGCCAGTCAGAAAAGAGAGAAGAGATCAGAGCCAATCAATCAAGAAAGGGAAAAAAAGAAATTCGAGAATCGTGTGTTATCGTGGCAAGGGGCCGAGCAGCGCGAACTACGCCAGAGATCGTTCGATTCGTATTACCAGTCGTTCGATTCGTTACACTCGTTACAAGACACATGAAATAGGTCTATATGCAGTAGATATCGTTATGTTCGTTTCGTAAGTGGTACGTGAAAGAACCGATCCAAGTATGTCAAGTCGGATGATTATCCTAGGAGTATATGTACATTGTTGTGATAAGAGTGATGTCGAGCGAGAGATGGAACAGCAGAACAAGGCAGAATCGGAGAGCGATCGATGCGTGTTATGTACATGTTGGAAGTTCTATTTACATTCGTGGAGATTGGCAGAATAGCATCAGTTGACTGACATGTTGAAATACATTTTCCTATATCAGCACCTGATTGCCATTTTGTAGAAGTACCAACGAGCGTACCTTAGAAACTGACATTGGGCATATCGCTCGTGAGAGTATCACAAAATTGAAGCGGGAAGATTTGTTGATTTATTGGGGTCTGTTGCCTTGAGAACCGGATCCAGGGCTATTGGAAGCAGTTCGCTGTCTCAAGACGATGTCATTGTGAAGAATTCTAACGTTGTTTGTCAGTACCCTCTCGTTGTAATAACATCTCTGGATCAGTACGTACTCTCGAAGCTTGGTACATTCTCTATTGGCATCTTCGAGTTGACCCAGTAAGTATCTGTTGGCAGCTTCGATCGATTGAATATGCGCGACGGCTACAATTCACAGTAAGAGTCAGGCGCCACAAGCATACTGTACGATGAATTAGGTTCAAGTCGTACTAACATCGATCAAGTAGGCTGACTTTGGAAGCTCTTTGATTGGAAGGTGGCAAAGCTTCTTTGAGTCTTTTGAAACCTTCTCGAAGTTCATCACGTCGACGCTAAGCAGACGTATCAGCTATTGTTGCAGAGTTGATGATGGCCCTCAACGGCACTCAGCAAGAAGCTTCGCGCACCGCCGACGAGCTCACCTGCTCGCTTTCGATACGGGCTTTTCGAACATCCTCCCGCTTGGATGAGACTGGTACTCTGTCCTCGTTGTTACTGGTGATACATGAGGTTGAGTCAGCTCCGTGATTCTCGCAACGTGCAAAGATGTCCAAGATGGGGTAGCGAAGACCCTCAAGAGTGATCAGTGACCCCCGGTGGTATGTGTGAAAAGGGATGATGGTGTGATGTCGATGATGTTGATGGTTGAACTTACTTGGCACCAGCCGAAAGCCCTAGACCACCACTACCTCCAGTATTACCTTCCTCTTCTACGTCGCTTATCTCATCTTCCTCCTGTTTGATGATTTTCTTATTATTCGTTCGAGCCTGTCTAGGACGGGTGATGGGTCTACCTTTCGATGGAGGACTGGTCTGTTGGGGATGAAGTTGAGTAGGTACAGGGAAGCCAGCTACCATCGATAATCCCGGACCCGATGGTGAGACATTGGCGAGATTTGATACGCTAGTCAAGGGTGTACCGTATGTCAAAGGGAGTTGATACATGTATGGATGACTTGGTGAGTTATCCGATAATTGAGATCCTACGATGCTATGTGGGCTGACCAATGATGGACTGACGGAAGTCGGCGCTCCGAAAGAGAGTCGATGGGAGACTGAGGAGCCATGAGGTGATGAGGAGAGAGCTGGCGATCGTGGAGGAGAACGAGGATTTCTGGCGAAGTCTCCGGTAGCTGTTAGATTGGTATAGCGTCAGCTCATGTTACAGACTGAGGGAATCACTTACCACTTGATCTATATGGGTGGAAGAAGGTAGGATGATGGGCGACATTGGTGGAACCGTGGCTTGTGCTAGGTGCTGATATCGATTCGTAGGTCATGGCGTATGGTGGATAAGGATATGAGCCAGAGGTGATCTCGGTGTTGGCCTGTGGTTGAGAGAAGATGGCATGAGGATCGGTCATTGTCAAAGGTGATAATGAGAAGTGACGATTTTCGATTTGATGGTTATTTACTATCGAACGAGAACAGACAATCAGCTTGAATACGTGCGCAGACCAATTATAGTGTATTTATGAAGGGTTGGGACTCACTATCGTTACCTCCCATATTCTCATCACGACCTTGAGGTTGATCCTCATGATTGATATGTTGTTGTTCGGTGGTGGGAGGTTCAGGGGACCTTCGACCATCCGGACTGGCAATATAGTATTCCATATTGCTCGAATCTGGGTTCATGACTGTGTAGAGCGTCGTAGTTAGTCATGCGGTATGTAGGAGGGGGAGAGGTTTGACTACTCACATGAGAAAGAAGAGTCAAAGAGGTCGTCGGATAGAGTAGTGTTGAAAAAATTATCTTGGAACTCAATAGTACGTTCTTGAGCGGTAGAACTGAATGGAGTACTGTTGCTCATTACACAAGTTGACATGGATGTGATGTTCCTATTCCACTCGAGGATGAACAAATCAGTATTGTAATAGATAGAGTAGTATGTAAAGATATCAAAGAGTACGAGAATAAATCGGGATAACGGAAGGGAAAAAGAATGAATGAAATTCGGGCGTGTATGATATCCATCAATTGTCATTCGGATGAGTAAGAATTGATCATTTTTTAATTGATTTCATTCTCATTTTCTTTGGGGAAAGATTTTGTTGATATCAAACGTGACGTGTGGTCGATGATGATCAGGCACAATAAGATAAGGATGAGACATGAGAAGAGGGGGCTGTGGACTTACAATGGGATGATCGACGTGAATGACTTGCGAGTAATACGATTGACAATTGAAGATCGATTTTTGACGAGGTGGTGAAAGGTTTTTAGGTCCCTTTACGAGTATCCCGTTTGTGATTTGGTTGATTGGCAGGTGAAGTGAAAAGTTTTATCCCGATGATGATCGTTTGGGATCCGAGTGAGTCTTCTTGTTGTGACTGTTGTTACAAGCTAGAGATGGTTCCAACAAAGAACAGATACAATAAGGAAATTGAAAGAGAAAAGTGGAAATGCCGAGACAATAAGAGAGACGAGAACGAGCAATAAATACCAGAGCTGAAACTGACTGATCGAGCGGAAACGGAACGGAAAGAAAGAGATCCTAGCGATTCAGATACCGATACCACGAAGAAGAATAGAATAGCAATTGAAGTCAATTTAAGAATATGAGAACGTACAATGAGAGAAGTCGGAACAGTGGCAAAACAATAAGAAAATGTTTATGATTGGGCTTTGTGGTAATGATGATGAAGAAAAGAGAGAGGGAGGAAGGGAAAAGGGAAGAAATCGGAAAACCCAATTATAAAAGCTTGACAATAGAACGAGAAACGAGGAACCGAATCATCTTATGTTCAAGTGGGGAATAAGCTAGCTCTTGCCGTAGCTTATTGATCATTGATCAAGGTAAGTAAAGAGAAGTACCCTTAAAGTCGTGTCTTGATGGGATGATGATGTGTGCTTGCTGTGTATCATCATCATCCCTTAAATCTTCTCTTTTACCATTTCTTCGGTTCAGCATCATCTGCTACACCATGATTACTTCCCCAACAAAAACAACTTTGGCGAAGTTAGGAGATGAATGGGTGGTTTTGTTGGTTTTGGCGAAGTCGAGATGAATACATGGATCTCGTTCGATATGTCATCCGCTTTAAGCCTAAATCAAGGGTTGTCAGAAGGTCTATTGTTGTGAACACAATGATCATCAACGTCATTTTGCTATGAAAGATGGATTTTAGCTCAATCGGTAAATACCATCCTTGTGTGTCGATGTGAATTAGTCAAGGGTCTGGAATTGAACGAGATATAAGTAAGTGTTATACATCATGAGGGACGAGTAAGAGGGATCAACAGTAGTCAGGTTTTATCAAAGAGAAAACACGACTTTTATTTTTGTTTGTTCGGACTTTTCTTTCTCTTCATTGCTTTTACTTCCATCTTTTGCATTGTTGTTTGCCCCACTTGATCAACTCGTTATTTGGCATCTTCCCAGAAAGGGTATTTTCAATGATAATGATGAAGGAGAAGGATATGTGAATCTACGCCCCTCTTTGTCCTTTCTTCTCTTCGTTGTCTGGGTCTGCTTAATTGTAAGATCCGCATTGTGAAGCCACAATCACGATCAGTGCTTACTGAACTTCGATCCGGCCCGAAACAACGATATTCGTACTCCCCAAGCCATCTTCGGCAGAGGGGTCTTGCTCTTCTATTACATCCTACACAAAAAGCGTTACATCGGACCGTCGTCAAGCAGGTAGACAATAAGATTGAAGCTTCTGATGATCGGTGAAAAGATAAAAGTCGTGTCTTCTAAAGTCGACAAAAAGGACCACGAGGTACAGTTTGAACGGATAAAAAGGATGAATCAAGTTCATTGTGAGTTTCGGCCTATTGTAAATCATCTTGGATATCGGGTTATTGACTCATATTGTACGCGGTTCAGTAGGAATAGCTGCTTTTTGTAACTCACCTTATGTTAGTTTTAGATAACAAGTACTAAGGAATGATCGAAGGTGGAAAAGCGAAAATCGTCAACAAAAATATTAATGTTCTCAATCACTATCCTAACGATAGAAAGATCTTTTTCATTGTATTCAAGCTTTGGATGCAATGATCTCTTTGTTTCGATGAAACGAGACGATAAGATCCGTGCGATGAACATCACTGAAAGCGAGGGATCCGAGCGTGTACCGCCATCGCGAGTGTCTATCTATCCTGAGTTCAATGCAGCAACCGTCGGAAGTGTCAGAGCAGGTCTTGTCCCGCACAAGAAGCTTATGGATAGAATCAGCGGATGGTGTCACCATTCATCGATCTCTTGATTCCGACGACACTCGAGCCTCTCTGAACCAAACTCCGAAGCTAGTTAGCGATGCCACGTGATACACGTCACTTAACCGCAATAATGCGACCAGAGCCAGGATCAAATCAAATAACACGTCATGGTATATTATCACAATGACTTCGGTTTTACAAGGTCGTGAATAGCCGATGTGATGTTTACTTGGCTGATCCCATCTTGCTACACCTAAGTTGATGTCCCTCATCTTTCCATCAATCGCTCATTTACTCAATCGCTCATTCGCCCGACAAATCAAACCAAAATGTCTCATCAAACCGCAAGCTCCTCTGCCCATGCTCAGCCCCACGCACCTCCGAATTATATCCTTCAGACCGTATTCCCGATCCTGGACGTCGACGGAGTGGCGAACGACGCAGTTGAAGATGAGGCCCAGAGGGTCATGTTAGAGCTGGCCGTTAGACTCGCAAGACGTATCATGTTCAGTCCGATTTGTCGAGACTTGGTGATCAGATCGCTCAGTCTTGATGAAGCCCCTGTCGACGACAAAGCTTCTCTACCTCTACCGCTCGATCCAAGAACAATTCCGATCAACCAGTCCGTTGAGGCCAGGTTTGATCAGTTCAAAAGATCGGGGGAAATGACTATAGTCGTTGATCCCTATCTTGATGGATACGGTGGAACCGATCCAGAGATCTTGCCTTGGATCAAAATACGGATTGATGTAAGTCAACTTTCTGTCCTGGAAATTATTCCAATCCTCAAATCGTTGAATCCTTCAAAGCTTGGGATGGGAAGAATATCATGGAAGCTCCATCCTTGTTAAGGCTAGAGGAGAATATACCCCCTGATCACATCTTCGATGCTGTTGGACCTTGGTTGAGGTATCGAGGACATCTCGGAAACATCTCTCAGAGCTGTTTAATCGGATTCCTTATGTAACCTTGATCACATCTCCGCTGGTGGACCTTGGTTGAGGTACCGAGGACATCTCGAAGACATCTCTCAGAGCTGTTTAATCGGATTCCTCATGTACCCTTGATCACATCTCCGCTGGTGGACCTTGGTTGAGATACCGAGGACATCTCGAAAACATCTCTCAGAACTGTCGTATCTGATTGCTTATCTATATGTTGAACTCTTTGCTGACCAACGATCAATCTAGCTCGTTCGATCTGCGGGTAAAGCTTGGGAGAATCGCTCATCGAATCCTAACTCGCTGAATTACATATTGTTCTTTGTCTCTGTGGTCATCCTACATGAGATGGTCCATCTCATGCGAATGAACGACGTGAGTTATGAAATGATCACTTCATGCAGCCATTAATGTTACTTTGCACTTGCTGATATTGAAATTAGATTGGCGTAACGGACAATACACCTCCAAGCATCTCCAATGGGGAAATTTATGGTGAGCTTGAGGAAGAAGATGGTACGACTGGTTGGTACGGTGAAGGTGGTTGGGCATTAGAGAGTTCATTGCTTGGCGGCGAATTTTTTGTCGTGATGTGGCCATCAGGCCACCCTCAACAAACCTACCCGGTAAGTCGCTCAATACCTCACGAAAGGGTTACACTAATGCCTTTCATTATCTAGGATAAAGTGAGACGTTTAGTGATACAACTCACTTCACCCGAGCGATGGTTTTATCTGCCCAACACGACTATAAGTCATATCGTGGAAGGTCAGTCCACTTCTCCACAGCTTGTACTGCATGCGCTGACATCTCCTAGGTCGTCCCGGTTGGCAAAATTTGCTCCCATTTGCCGAGCCCGCCAATGCCATACCTGGCATCAACACCGAGCCTAGGTTGCGGCGACACGCCGACCCGCCGCCTGAATATGTCTACGAGCGTGACTTATCTCCACTGGTCATCGATCACAATCCGGCAGTTTATTGCGGGCATAAAGGGGCTGCTTGGCGAAGGGGCATCGGTGCTACATACAAAATTGTGCGATTGTAGTATCAAGCATCTACGGCATACCATCTTCTCTCTTCCCCATCCAATTCAACCAAACTCAAATTGTGTCTTTCATTAGATCTGATGGTATTACCGACATATCCGACATTGATTATAACCAAAGTATCACAGATTATCCAATTCGGGCGATCGGCACAACTCAAATGGGATGATAAGATCGTGTTGAGTACGTTCGGTGGACAGGATTTGGGTGATGATGGATGGAAAGAGGTCATTAATGGGGTGGAAAGTATATCGGGAGAAAAAGTGAGTCCGCTTCCAGCAACCATCCAAGATATTCTATCGCTCACACCAATTCTCGATGGATCATAGGTCTTCTTCATACCTTCGTTCTTCCTTCCTCCTGAGGAGATATTAGCAAAAGATGATGTGGATGGTGCGTTCCACTGGAACGGTGCTTGGTAAGTCCTCTTACATCGCGCATCTCTTCTACATCCGTTTTAGTCCTCTGAACATCGATATAAGTTCAACTTCACGAGAGGGGTAAAACAACATCAGGTCTAATACCACGAGTATACCAATGAAATCGTAGCATGTATGGGGGCGACTGTGTGAGCTGATAATCATGCTTTTTCATATTTTTCAGGCCGATGAACAACCATACAACCAACTTGGACTCGGACAAACCATTCCTAAATCATGTATGTCTCTCGGACTCATCGCCTTGATCTGAGTGCTAATAGGGACTGTGGTGTAATAGGAAAAACCATATATGGCTTCTGTATCGCCGTTGTTCTTCACTCATTATGGTACAGAGGGAGATTGGGCATTCAACAAGTCAGTATCTCTTGAGAACGTACATGTTAACATTTTCTTGAGCTCAGCTGACGGGTGTTTCGAATATTTTATAGGAACTGGATATGTAAGCTATCTTCACTCTACACCACCGCTCGCGGAGAGTAAGCTGAACGATGTTTGGCACCGAACAGATCGATCCGATGATTTACTATAACCATCACGATTCTCGCAGCTCCTCTCTTTACCTCCCGATCAATCACCGCAATTCATCGAAATCATCTCATGGAACGATTTCGGCGAGTCGCATTATATTGGACCTTTATTGGGTGCTCAACCTGGTTCTGAGAGATGGACGGAGGGGATGGACCATGAGGGATTTAGAGTCATGATCAAGTACTTCATCCAAAAGTGGAAAAACCAAATATGTCGTAGTCCAGAGAAGGATTCACCTTCCAATGATGGAAACGGAGATAAAGGGAAATTGGTAGTATGGTATAGGACTCAGAGCAGGGATATGAGCACTGCGCAAGATAGGGTCGGCAAACCTGATCATTCTGAATGGGTGAGTCACATCAGGGATTTTCCAGAGGATCATCCACTGATTATTGATATTATTGCTGTTATAGGCCCAAGATCTATTAAACTTCTTCATTCTCCTTCCAACCTCCCAATATTCCTCAAAAGATACGTTCACTCTGCATATACAGAATGGCGGTCATTCCCATCGACCGATCCCACTAGAGGTCGGCACAGTCAACCTGATACCTGTTCCTTTCTATACTGGACAAGTATCATTCCAAGTGATGAAATATGGCAAACAAGTGATTATCGAGGGTAAAGGGATGGATGTCAGCCAAGATGGAGCAGGAGGAGGGTGGAATTATAACATGTGGAGTGGTGTTTTTCATGCAATCTAAATTGACTGTAGCAAAACCAAAAGGAACCAGATGGTATTCTTGATGACATACGAAATGGACAATACGATCTTACGATATTCATAGATAGAAAGATTGGAATGGGATGATTGGCTTTTACTGTTCCGTGACCACGAATCCTTCTCTCATGATTCGTGAAATACCTTATGATGTTATATATGGCCATCATACCGATCTAGTTTACTCACAGGTGAATAGGATAGAATGGGATAGTTAGATTTTATTGCTTCGCACACGCGGACCATTCAATCATATTCTGCAAGATACCTTTTGTTATAATATGTAATTTGTGGTATAGCATCTCTTGAAATAGAATAGAACAGATATATCTATAAATGTCCCCTTGTACAAAAGGTATGAAAGTCCGAAATACAACCTTACAGGCAAAGCCAAGAGATAGAATGGAAAAACGAATGGGTAAGACACGAGAGATCAGTCATCAGATAAAAGGAAATATCCCAAAAGAAAGATATCGAACTCGTACAAAAGAGCGAATAATGTTTGAGCTGGACGGAAGAAGGATTGAATACTGAGGGTATGTAGAGTTTACTCATTCTACCTGAAGGGATTCTCAAGACTATCGTAATTGTCCCTAGTATCTCTCAACTCATCCCGAGAGTATGAGGTTGTCGTTGAGCTATGTATATCTCCTCCACCGATATCACCCAATAGATCAATATCATCCTCCCTGTATTTATTCCCCCAGGGATTAGGCATTGGTTTCTTCTCTCCAATCCTGTTCAGACTACCATTCCCTTGATTGTATGCTTGTTGAGCACCAAATTGAGAGGTCGATACGGTATATGGCGACGACCCAGATCCAGACGAGTATGAATAGGTGGAAGAAGAGGATGGTTGAGGGGAATGATACTCCGGTTCGAAAGGGTTACGATTGACGTTGCCTACTTTGCTACTATTGGATGGAGGGATGGGAGGAAGAGTTTTGGACGAGTAGGAAGGATGTTTCTTATGTTTTGATGAAGATGATAGAGATGATGTTTGATATGGGTTGTCGTAGTTTTGATTATAAGCTGATCTTGAAGGTCGAGAGTAAGACCTTTCATCCTATCAATAATATTGAAAACATCAGTATGCTGTATCGGTTGGTGTTATCATAGACAAACCCACCTCATCGTCATCATTCAATCTCCCATAACCTCCTGCACTCGATGTCAAACCCGCCATCTCAACTTCGTTGTTCTCGTTCCGGGCGGTATCTGGTAATTCCACGAGAACAGTTTTACCCTGACCTTCCCATTCGACCGTTAACACGTTCTGTAGTCGATTTGTCGCCTAGATACATCCGACTATCGTCAGTCTCTCATCACCTTTTGACTTTGACTTGGTGATATACTTACATCGGACGGTAAGAACGAGGTCAGTTTCTTCTTGAATCCCATCATCTCTATCGTTCTTCTACGTGTTTTTAGTGCTCTTCGAATCGAGTATTCAGCCTGGTTGGACACACAATATGTCCTTCTTCGCGATACGATGGCGAAGAGTGGTGAGAAGAGAAATAGGTACTTGATGGAGTACAGTTGATCTCGTAGTGAAAGGAATGTCGATTGAATGCACGTTGGGAAAGTTAGATTTGATTGATGCCTTACGAGTATTACCCATTCTAAAGCCAAGCGATCTTCCTCTCCGTTCCCTTAGCTTTGTCCTTTGTTCGCATCAACATGCAAGTTAACTACAGTGAGACGAAAAGTGGCGTACTCCGCTGAGACCTCCATCCCATCTCCATCTGCAGATAGAATCACCTCAACGGGAAATGGCAGCAAGAGCCGAGGTAGTGCATGGATCTGCATTTAGATGGGTGTACTAATTACATACTCGGTCAAGTGGAGGTGGGTCGCTCAATGACGTTGAGTGTATAAAACCCAACGTCGTATTGGATCAAGATTACGAGGGGTATCGTTGCTGAACTGTCTATCAACCATGTCTCTTCTAGCTACAAGTGCAACGCGGATAATAAAGTTGACAACGAGGCAATTCAGTACTAGTCCACCGTGAGGATCTGATCCCAACCAGTCATATGCCCAAGGAGCTACAGACAAGCTGACGTATCTCATGTTTCAGCAACAAAATGAAAGTCATCCCTATCCAAGCACGATCCGATAATTGGATGTACCTACTTATCGATTCGTCCAAGCAGGCTGCCGTGGTCGACCCATACGATGCCAACAAGATATCCAATGCGGCAAAAGAACATGGTGTGGAAGTGACGAGTCTGATCACAACTCATCATCATAATGATCATTCCGGTGGGAATTCGAAACTCGTAAGTGTACCTCCCGTGTAGCACAGGGGGCAAGGTGTGATGTAGGAGGATGATGCATGAAGTTGCTTTGTTGAGAGGGGCCTGTGGTGAGATGGGACCATATAATTTGATGAATATTGTGTGCTAATCATATGATTATAGCTCTCCCTTCATCCTGGCCTCAAAGCCTATGCCGGTTCAAACCAGAGTCCAGGAACGAATGTGATAGTGAAAGAGGGTGATACGTTCAAGCTAGGACAAGATATCGATGTCAAGTGAGTCAGGTTTTCCGTGACTAGAGGCGGTAATTCATCAGCTTACTTTGGTCACTGTTTCTAGATGCTATCATACACCATGTCATACTCAGGATTCGATCTGTTTCTATGTAGAGGATAAGAAGACTGGCGAGAAAGGTGTATTCACCGGGTAAGCTGATCTATCATCTCTCCCAAAGAATACATTAGTAGCTCACACTGGATGACACATATTAGTGATACCCTCTTCCTGGCAGGATGCGGGCGATTCTTTGAAGGTGAGTCATTCCTTAGCGAATCGGAAAATGGTTCGACTTGTAGCTAACAATCGTTCGTGGTGATTCAGGTACACCCGAGGAGATGCATGCTGCATTAACGAAATTATCCAAGTTACCTGATGATACTTTAGTATTTAATGGTCATGAGTATACCAAAGGAAGTGTTAAATTTGGATTAACAGTCGAACCTGATAACGAAGCTTTGAAAGGGTAAGCGAACATTCATAACCCCAACTTGAATTGTTGCCTATGCTGATATCTGTCAATCGGAATAGATTGTTGAAGAAGGCTGAAAACGATAATTGCACCACTGGTAAATCGACTATCGGAGATGAGAAGGGATGGAATGTATTTATGAGACTTGATAGACCCGAAGCACGGTGAGTCCTAGTGATATATTCTGTCCGAGTCACTCATTGCTGGCCTACTATGTACGTGCTGATGTGAACATATTCATGTGCGTATAGGAAAGCCACGGGTGAATCTGATCCGGTGAAGATAATGGGTAAATTGAGAGAGATGAAGAATGCCATGTGATATGGTAGGGGTGCAAGGTTGTAGCGATGAGGTCGATTGTAGATTGTAGCATGCATGATTGTGAAGTCAGACCTATTGTATATCTCCACCTCGAGCCTGCATTGGTGTCTTCCTCATCATCTCAGTACGGACGTTTGGTGTCATGACCATCTGATTGCAACACCATGGGTTATTTCCGTCGGAAAGTCAGCAATGACAAGTGGAACGATGATCTAAGACCAAGATGAAAGATAACCGAATGAATGAGCTCGTACCATCTTGATCATGATCTCTGCATTGTCACACTAACGTCAGCCTATACGGTCTCAATCCATTTTACATCTTCATAGTGTAGTCTCGCCCTTCGTATCTTCCCACTTACAAGGTGAAGACCAAGGTAGACAAGGAAACCATCTTGCGTCTTTTTATCTGACAACACAACACGCTCTTTTGACAACATAATGGACTTTGAATTCCCTTCGACCGACTTGAAAGGCTGGAGGTTGAAAGTAGGCGAAGATTCGCACGGTCAGCAGAAATGGGTATATCTACGTGATGAGAAACAGAGGGAGGAATGGCCTCAGGATGTGACCGAGAAATACTGGCTAGGGTTAGATACTGTGAGTTCTTCAGACGAATAATCAGATATTTGGAATTCTGTCAATGTTCGAAAGGACACATAGGGGAGCTATGACTACGAGGACTTATCATATACTGATCATGCTGATCATTCATCTGTTGATCTATATAGGGAACACCGGAATTACCTGAAGCAAAGACACCTTTAGAAGCCGCTCGTAATGGTTATAAATTTTACAGGAATCTGCAATCTCATGACGGACATTTCTCCACCGAGTATGGAGGTGAGTCCTTCACTGCTTTGATCGTATCCTCTTTTCATCTCCAGAGTGATCATCATCCTTGGAGAAGAAGGTATGGAGAACTAGCGCTGATGTCAAATATCATAACTTCAGGTCCACTCTTCCTCATACCTGGTCTAGTTATCGCTATGAACGTCTGTGGACAAAAGTTACTCCCAGAACAAGAAACGGAATTGAAGAGGTATATATTGAACAAAAGAAGAAAAGAAGGTGGATGGGGACTGTAAGTCTACTCTGAACGGGATGCTTTCTACATGGCTGATTTGTGGTTGCAGACATACCGCAGCTCCACCGACAGTCTTTGGCACAGTGATGAACTACGTTGCCTTACGTATACTGGGGATGGGTCCCGATGAAGGCCCGATGACGGAGATTAGGGCTTTGATACATGAGATGGGTGAGCCCCCTGTACATCCGTATACAGTTGAATAGAGCTAACCAGGGAATTGTGGACGTGAAAAGGAGGAGCAACGGGTATACCTACCTGGGGGAAAGTATGGTTGAGTGTTTTAGGTGTTTATGAGTGGGATGGTGTAGGCAGTATATCTCCTGAGTTATGGTGAGTGCCGAAAGTCTATCCGAATTGCAATCAATGGTAAAGAAGAAGATCTGTACTGAGTTTTTTTGGTATCGTAGGCTGCTGCCTGATTGGGTACCATTTGCTCCTTGGAGATGGGTAAGTCAGCTGTAATGTCGCCAATACTGAGAGCTTTGACTGACTTTGTCCGATCGTAATCAGTGGATACATGTCAGACAGACTTGTAAGTAGAGTCGCATATGCGCGAACAGGTCCAATGTCATCACTCTACTAATTGTATTCTGCTCGCAGTCACGCCCATGAGTTATCTCTATGGTTCTCGATTCGTTGGCACCTTCACCCCTCTTGTCTTCACTTTACGTCAAGTGAGTTGACACTTCTGACCTCTGTTTGTACTATTCGCATGAGCTGATACAGGGAACGAAGGAAATCTACACTCAGCCATATGAGAGCATCAAATGGTCTGCTCAACAAAGTAACATCAGTCCCTATGACGTATACTCCCCTCATCATCCTGTCCTCGATATCGCTCATGGGTTCTTGGCATACTATGAGGCTATGCAGAATCTGCCCGGGGTATCATCCTGTTTACCTCTACGGAAATCCGCTCTGAAGCGAGTATATGATTTGATCCGGTACGAAGACGAGAATACGGGATACCAAACTATTGGACCAGTATCCAAAGCATTTAACATGGTCTGTCGATATGCTAAAGAAGGACCCGATTCGAAAGCTTTCAAAGGTCATTTATCGAGAGTAGATGACTTTTTGTGGTTGAGTAAAGATGGATTGATGATGATGGGTACGAACGGTAGTCAACTTTGGGACTTATCTTTTATGGCTCAAGCACTCGTTGAAACTTCTTTAGCGGATGAACCGGAATTCAAGAAATCGACTTTGAAAATGTTAGATTGGCTTGATAAAGCTCAGCTGAGACAGAATCCCAAATGGTATCATGAGAATTATAGACATCAAACAAAGGGTGCTTGGGCTTTTAGTACACCTGAACAGAGCTATGTTGTGAGTAAATGTGGTTTTCTCGAATTTGACTACTTGAAAAATCTTAATCCCAACAAAGGTTGTCTTGCATTTCATATTATTTACAAGTTGTGTTGGGATTTGGGAGCCCCTAATGATGCTAATCGATCTCTCCTTTCTTAGGTGAGCGACTGTGTCTCTGAAGGCCTCAAAGCTGTCATTGCCATCCAATCACTTCCCTATGCCCCTAAGACCCTTGATCTGGGACGAATGCGAGATGCGATAGACACGATATTATCGATGCAGAACCCCTCTGGAGGGTTTGCGAGCTATGAACTTCAAAGAGGAAGTACCAAGATGGAGTGGCTCAATGCTGCTGAGGTGTTCGGTGAGTCAGCGAATGTTTTGGTCATCACTATGAAGGATCAAGGCTTATCTGATGATACGTGAATGTAGGGAATATTATGGTGGACTACGAGTACCCTGAGTAGGTCCAATCTTCATTTCACTAAGGATAAGCAATGATGCTCAGAACTTTGAGTTGACTGTCACGAGAACAGGTGTACAACCTCGGCTCTCTCTGCTTTGAAACATTTCAGTAAACTTGATCCAACTTATCGTCAACAGGATATACAGTAAGTACTGGTTTCGAAACCAGGAGGTGATCCGAGTTAATCGTCTGAGCCATACTGAAGTCGTTGGACTGAAATAGGATCACTGTTGACAAAGCCATAACATACATACATGATGTTCAGAGACCCGATGGATCGTGGTATGGTTCATGGTGAGTACGAAACGAGGAAATCCAGGTTATCCTTCTACTATGATCATGTAGAGCTAATGATACGATGTAACACAGGGGAATATGCTTTACCTACGCTACGATGTTCGCCCTCGAATCACTTGCCATCGCAGGCGAGACGTGCGCAAACTCCGAGAGAGTAAGAAGAGCGTGTAAATTCTTGGTTGATAGACAGATGGAGGATGGTGGATGGGGTGAGACGTATATGGTGGGTATCACTTAATACTGTATTCTTGACTCCACCACCATTCTGTATATAAGGATTTGGCTAATTCGTCGCTTGATTCTAGTCTTGCGTAACTATGGAATACGCTCAACATGAACAGTCTCAAGTGGTGCAAACCGCTTGGGCAGTCTTAGCTCTCATCTACGGTCAATACGGGGATAAATCCGTCATTGAAAGGGCTTGCAAATTGATCATGAAGAGGCAGAAACCGGATGGTAGATGGGAGCAGGAAGATACGGAGGGTATATTCAATAAGAATTGTGCCATTGATTATCCTGGTAAGTGTATGCTGTACTTCTGCCACCTGCTCTGCAGCAGCGGTCCTTGGTCCGTTCTCTTTCTCCCCTTGTCGGTTGGAACTGTTCTCAAAACGCATGAATGCAGGGCTGACATACCACCCACCAAACACAGCTTTCAAGTTTATCTTCTGTATCTGGGCGTTGGGAAGGGCAGACAAATACCTGAAAAGCCAGAGTCAATGAACGGTCACAAGACTCGATTGGTTCCAGAATTGGTGTCCAGTCGTCATACTATTGGATGCATATATGTAGAGCTCTTAGCAATCAACTCACAACCGTACGAATCCTCACCTGGGATCAGCTGGTTTTGATAGACAGACGCGAACTTTAGATCCGATACGTATTGCGGACACGTGGTTGCCGCGATGTCTCATGGTAAGCCGAACTGCTCCGATGATTAGGAAAGTTTGTAATGGCCCATTAGACTCGTGTCACGCTCGTGCTTTTGACCCTTGTTCCCAGGGTCGTTTTGTAATGGGAATGGAATGTCAATAAGTGAAAATAATACCGGATATTTTTTCAAACCCAACCTCGAAAAAAAAGGAAAAGCGAAAAAAAGGATGTTGCTCGTATATGGACATACGAATACTACATTGTATACCAATACTTTACATATATCCTCACATTCTTCTCATCCTTCACACTTGACCTACTATATAAAAGCCGTACTTATTCAAGAAAGACTCCTCTCTTCCAAACCTCTTTCGCTTCACCAATAGTCACTACCACAACAAAAAGGAGAGAAAAAACGAGTTCTTAAACGGCATTCCAACCAACCTAAAAACACAACCTCAACTTCCGCTAAAAACAGGTTTCTGCATCAAATCCACATTGGTTCTTGTGGTCTTGTTCCTAGGTATAGTAGCATCAGTCACAACTACCAACAACGATCCTTGCTTCTGGTGCGAATCCTTCAAAACATAAAACGGTGCATTCGAAGTCAGCTGATTCTAAGAGGAAAGGAAGTCAAGTCTATCCAGTCTACTCCTTAAGGTAGATTTCATTGAAGAATATAATCCAAAATGGCTATTGAACCTGCTACCTCATCAGCTGCTCAAGCTCAAGCCGACGCCCAAACACCTGTCCAACAACTCAAAGCTGAACAAGCTGCTGTTGCTCAAGAGAATGGACCGGTTAGTGGTCAAGATGAACAACTTGTAACTGGTGAAATGGACGGATTGGAGAGTCAGATGAGTAGCGCAACCATTGGTGAATTGCATGTAGCTTGTGCTGAAGGGAAACTGGACGATGTCAGAGCTGTCTTGTCAAGAGGTCTTGAAAGTCTGGAAAGTCTTGGTAAGTACTTATATGTGCCCTTTTTGAGCGAGAATACTGATTCCGCGTTATGGACAGATGTCAACACCGGATGCACTCCTATTGTACTTGCCATTCGAGGAAACCACCATGAAGTTGTCAGAGAATTATTGTCAGCAGGAGCTATTGTACCACCTCCTGGACTTACGAACGACCCCTTGATGCTTTCTATTCTCTATCCTCAACCAATGTACGGTATTCCACCTCAATTCATGGGTATGCCCCCTCATGAGTTCTACCAACAACCTGGATTCTACCCTGCGGATGCCCAACAACAGCAACAACGAGGAATGTTCATCCCTCCACCTGCTGGACCTACTGGACAAAGAAAAGACGGTGTGACCGCCTCGCCTAACGGTGGTAACCCCAACAACCTCCCACCAGCTGAAGTTTCCAAAACTATCCCTTGTCGAAATTTCCCTAATTGTAAATACGGAAATTCGTGTGTCTTCTTCCATCCTAGACATCAACCTTTCTTCCCTGCTGGTCCAGGCCCTATTGGTCCCAATGGCCAATTCATCCCTCAAGGATACGAAAACGGTTATCCAGCTCCCTACCCACCTGTTCCAGGACCTTATTTCATTTCAAACAACCAAGCATTTGTACCAAACGAAGTCGATCAACAACAACAACAACAACCTGCATCTGATATACCCCAACAACAACAAGAATCACAACTCTCTGATACCCAGCATGATCAAACCCAACAACAACAACAACATGTACCATCAGCAATCGCACCAGTTTTCGTTCCCGGTTTCCAACCTCCTATTCCACCCTCTGTAGATATGATGTCACCTCCCCCTCCTCCCGCCGGTCAATTCGGTATGTCACCCCTCTCGCCCTCAATGCTGGGTACCTCTCTTCCCTCCATCCCTCCTGCCGAAGCATTCTTCGCCGCTGCTTCGCCCCCTCCGGCAGGCTTCATGCCTCCTCTTCCCCCTGTAGCTGTCAACGGTCCTGCCGCTGCTGCGGCCCACGCTCGAAGACAGAGTTTCAACCAACAACAGTTCGGTATGCCAGGCAAACCGTTCGGTCACGGTAAGAAACCCAGTTTCTCAGGCGGAGCACCCAAATGGATGGGTAGACCACCCGCTCCCAACGGTCCCGGTTCGGCCAAATTGGGAAGTTGGAAGGACGGTAACCCCCCACCATGCGCTTTCTACAACCAAGGGAACTGTAGGAATGGCGAGTTCTGTAAATTCCCTCATCTTGATGCTGAGGGTAATGACTGTGAGTATCGACACTCCTCATTTATTATGTTATGACATACCTTGGTATATTTTTATTCGAAATTTTCACTTTTTTGACGACAGCAATGATATTCTCCGAGACAAGGTTCACAAAATCTCGTAAATATTTGCTAATGTATTTCGTTTCACCATCAATAGGCCGACATCCCGATGTAGTTCGAGGAATCTTACCTCCTGCACCATCTTTCTCTGGTCGACCTCGAGGTATGAGAATGATGGGTGGACCAGGATTCCACAATGGTCCTGTCGATCTTTCGTTCAGACAACAACAGCACCAACAGCAGATTCAGTTCTTGCAACATCAGCGAATGGCTGCTGCTCAAGCTCAACAAGGTCTCAATGCCTCTGCTCCCACCTCCACCTCCGCTGCTCAAGCTACTGAAGACAAATCCGAAGCTACCTCCGCTGCCGCTGAGAAATCCGAAACTGCAGATGTACCCTCAGTAACTGTCGACGGGGAAACCGCCGCTTCCGAAGAACCCGCCAAGACTCTCCCTGCTAAACCTGTTATGCCCAACATCATCCGATCAGCTTCTCAGCCTGGTGTACAAAGAGTGCACGCAAACGGCAACGCTTCTCGCTCTCACTCGCCAGCCCCATCCAACGTCTCTTTCCATGGTAATGGACATCCCAGACGGGCCGGTTCGAGAGTCCCACCTCAAGTGAACGGTCATGGTAATTTCGTTAACGGTCGAAATGACAAGAAAGGACCTACTACTCCTTCTCAACGAGTTCCTCAAGCTCATGAGTTCCCTGCTCTCGGTTTAGGATCAGGTACACCCACTTCTGAGAAGAAAGAACCTTCATGGGGAGGTAAGACAGCTGCTCAGGTTCTGTCTGCTCCTGCTCCACCAAAGCCTGAATCCCCAGTGCAGGTCAAGGTGACTGAACATAATGGAGATGGAAACGCGAGTGATAGTGAGAAGAGTGAAAAAGCCGGAGTGAGTTTAGCATCTCGATCATCTGCCTATCTTGGTTTGATGGATGATCGAACGACAAAACACTGATACCAATGGTTGCTTATGACAGAGCGTGACCATGGACTCGGACTCTGAATCAGACGCAGTGATCATCTCTACCAAACCCTCTACAGCTGCTCAGTCAGGAACTGCTTCTCCCGCTCCACCCGCTGCTGCTCCCGAAATCAAGAAGACTCCCATCAGCTTTGCATCTGCCGTAGGAACTGCGAGCATGCCTACTGCTCTTGAGACTGCTCCTGTGGCTCTTAAAGCATAGTTTGGCTGGTGGCTCGACGTCGTTCATCCGGACTCGAACCGATTGATCAGTTGATCGAGCTTAATCTTCGGTATCTGATCTTTCTATCATTTATTCTCATATCTTGATTCTTGGCCTTTCTCTATTTGTGTATATTGTTACCATTACCATCATTATCATTACCATTGACATCTACGACCAGAAAACCAGATAACATCTACATGCCCTCCTCGAGGGAGAGATCATTCATTCGATGAGACCTTGGATGCTCTCCCCAGTCCGTACCGCGCCAATATCTGCGAAGAATCCCTAGTCGTTATTCTCTTGTGATTATATATCAATCATCTCCTTATCATCTTGTTGGTCAACCACTCTACAAGATCCTTCTTCTTTTTCTTTCGCATCGAGGAGAGGTGTATATAGCTTTTGCCTGACCTATCTTTCTTTTCAATTTTTCAATTTCATACTGACACATTTATTCATATCGTTTCTTTGTGGTGATTTTTGGGGTTTACCGATTGGGTATGTATACTTTTTTTTCTTTACCCAGCATATAAGTTACTGTCATTGAGATGGAGAGGAGGAGAGGAGGATTGTCTCATCAATGGTTCATTGATACGTTTTTCTGGATCGTACTAAGATCATATTTAGCTTCTTTTACTTTCTATACCTTTTTTTTACCATATTCAACATGAGGGATGTATGGTAATTTTGTCATTATGCCTTTATCATGCTTATGCTTCTCGTCGCCGCTTCGCTATACATGTGTGTTCCCTTGTCCAAGCGATCAAGCTATATCGAAATGTTTGTCCCTCCAAGAGATGATCAACATCTGTCCATTGTCAGTCTGATGATCTGAAGCTGTGAAAAGAGTCGTCATCGCTTAACCAAGCCAATTGTCTGTACCTCAACGAAGTGATTGGGACCGAAGAACTGCTTTAAACTTCTTTTCTGTAGAGAAAGTTACGTTGTTCATTCACATGTACGACACAGCTCTAAGGGTTTACCTCAAATCATGCAGTAATAAGGAGATCCTCAGCTCATCTCCGATGCCGGCGGAGATCATTGCGGAGTATTCGAGTAGAAAGTAAACCCGCGATACGAAGTATCCTGATGTTCTGGAACTACTAACTGTAAGAAAGGAGAGACCGACACACAGCTGATCCCTTTCAAACATTACATTTGCTGGGATACACTCGTACCATGCCCCGTGGGAAATCCACTTCTGCGAGTGGACAGTGTAGATGCTCCTCTCATGTTCTGCTGCTGTTATCTATCTTGTTGTTGATTTGCACCCGGCAGGGTTTGCAAAGTCCAGTCAAGGGGAAGAGTAAGATCGATTGATTGAAGCTCAGTTCAGTAAGGAACGAGGGCTGGACTGTAAAGTTGGTGGGATGTTGAAATGCTTATCTGTCGTCAAATACCACTCTACTCATTCATGACGGGTGATAAGTCTATCCCATACTGTTTGAAAATTCATCTACATCTTCAATTGCTTTTGCTAATCTTGGGTGATACAGAACCTGTAAACCCAGATCATAGTATAACAGGAGATTCTGAGGTGATCGTGAATCTATGATTCATACTTGTAGCAGCCGACAATTCCGAAAAGGACGAGAAGAAACGTTTCATCATCATCAGATAATTGTTTGATGCCATCAAAAGTAGGATAACAACAATCAATCAACATCGATCAAAGACCTTTCCCTTTCCCCACTCTGGACCAAAGACGATCATAATCACGTTATCAATACGAATACGCATCATTATCGGTATATGCGGTAAAATCGAAGCACAGAAGGTATAAAAAAAAGCTCAGTCAACTTTTAACATCGAGGTTTTGACGTTTTTCCCATTCCTGTTTCTGCTCCTCAAGAGAAAGAAAACGAACCACGACTTACTCAATCGAGTATCTACCATACTCTACGCCCCTTTCCAATTTAACGATTTTGCCGAAAACAACTAGTAGAAAGAAAAACACGACATTGGGGAAGAAGACTGTCAAACTTCTTTGATCGAACTTTTGATCGCTTCTGGTATCTCACCTGGACGTCATCTCAATCGACTTGAGATCGGGAGAACAAGGAAAGAAGGAAAAGACGACGTTGCTCTTACTTGGAGTGATAAGATCAAGACAGATATATAAACTCCAACAGTTCTGCGTTATCTCTTCTCTCTTTCCCTCTTATTCTTCATCCAACAATCTACTTCAACCAATATCACAAATAAATCATCATCTTCAGTTGAACAGAACTATCCGTCCTTGTCAAAGTGTCTAGCTCCAACTCTAATTCCACCGCATCTCCACAACCACAACGTCCTACACCTCAACCTCAACCCAAATCTCCTACACCCCCACCCAGACCATCCAACCCTGCTCCTGACTCGAAACCCAGCCCGAACACTGGTCCACCAGCAAACAAACAAAGAACCGAATAATCTCAGGTAACATAAGACCAGTCATCATTTCGTCCCAAAACACCAATACGAAAAATCAACCTCAACCCAACACTAAAACGGGTTCTACTCCTCAATCCCAATTCCGACCTCAAACTCATCCCAACCCCAATCCACCGGTGATCATCCCAGCTTGGTCTGTTCATCCACTTGCTCCACCACCAGGTTTCCCTACCCTTCCCAACTGAGCTTGACGTAAAGGTACTCAGACAAAGTGTCGAACAACCCTTTCAGACAACAGCAGCCACAACAACAGCAACCACCACCTTTACCACCTAGGAAATCTTCCAATCCCCAACCTCAACCACCGCCTTTACCTCCTAGACCAAACCCTCAAGCTCAGCCACAAAGTCCACCTCCCTTGCCACCTCGCAAGTAGATCGATACGCTTGACCTCTGATTCTTCAATACGTCTTTGACTACTCCAGATAATCATCCTGCCCCTCCCCCTCCACCTTATCCCTGTCCATCTCCACCATCTACACCACCTATCGAATACGCAGTGACATCCTTCTCAACCTGGGGTCCAAAGCCATTACAACCCATTCAACTTAATACTCCACCTCAACCTAGACCTATCAACTAAACAACCTTGACAGACAAGATGTGTTTGACTGAACCCCTCACCTCGGGCCACCGACACGGTTCTGCCGTCGAAGGGATTGGTGCTGCGCCAGTCAACATGCAAGGTAATGGGACTTATGCGGATGATCATAAATGCGAATGTACGAAATGTAAATGTCAGACTAAGACTAAGAACAAAATTTGTTCTTTGGTAAGTTCTATCTGTGACTTTTTGGCGGTCCAGTATAAGTACCGTCGGTAGCCTAAAAGCTGATATTGTAAGTTACGATCATTCAGTGCTCCAAGGAAAGTCATGCTTGATAGTTGAATCATCATTCTACCGAACGACAATTCGAATGAAGTCGCGATTCTATTCATTTGGCCTGACTGGTCCGGTATTGTTCATGACATTGATCGGCAAGAATAAAGTAACGAATATAACGATCTGTGATGATGTTTGTTGTTCGCTGAAGAGTCGTACCTACCGTTGTTGAACAACCAAGAGAAGGGAGACAGAAAGACTGGAGGTTATGTGTTCTCGTTGATCGTGAATACAATATATCACGGATAAATGGTTGAAAAAGGAGAAAGAAATGTGGTTGTGGTAATGTAAAACATGCATAATATTGTACATACAATTCTATCGATTGCAAAAAGCGACCATCCAATGATGAGATCCGAAGAGGTAATGACTGATACGACATGAAATGCTTTAGACAAGCTAGAAGGCAATTATCATCGAGAAGGTATGATGGTCTTCGGCGTTAGCCCATCGAGCACATTTACCCAACAGGTTGGGCATTAGCACCTGTAGGAGTCCATTTCTTCTTCTGGAATTTACCTCCTGCCGCACCACCACCATTCTGATGTCTCCGATTATTATTGTTGAAATCTCTTCGAGGTGGTCTGGAGGAGTTGAAAGATGGTGAAGCGGAGACTGTACCTGCTTGTCGCGATGCCCAGCCCGATAGGGGTGCGTTGGGGTCAGAGGGATCTGAACGAGGCTTTTTGGCAGGAGGAGCGGATCCGTCGGTGGGCTATCAAGGTAAGTTAGCATGACATATTCCGCAGGGGTGGTTTGAAGAGATACGGGTCTTATAACGCTGACGGGGAAGATATATCTGCAAGATCAAATGGTAATGTCTAACTCAACTCACCTTGGTCTTTGATTTGACCCTTCTACCTCCCCTAGTCTTAGTCTTACCATCCTTCTTCTCTTCTCCTCCATCACCTTGCTCCTCTCCCTCGACTCCTTCTCCAGCTTCTTCCTGCTCCTTCTCAGCTTTCCTCTCCCTTTGGGCCCCCACTCGATTATTCCTCTCTTCAATCTTCCTCTTCCTACTCTCGCTCTGTCCGCCTCCACCAGCAGTCAACTCCACGTTGATCGTCCTGCCCTTCAAATTCGAGTGATGCAACTTCAAAGCTAATTGCATAGCAGCCGATGTGGGTAGTTCCAAGAATGCTATTCCACGAGATTTCGGTTTAGGATTTTGAGGAGTGGGTTTCGTAGTGAGTAATCTGACTGAGGGGGTCGATCCGAGGGTGGGAGCGAAGTGTTCTTGGATCTCTTCTTTGGTGGTTTTGAAACTGAGATTACCTGAGTGGTGAAACAATTGATTTCATTAGCATTGTCCACGAAGCAGAGACGAAGGTTGATGTTGAGTCGCGGTCTTGGTGGGGTGATCAGGTCAAAGGGAATGTGCAATCAATCGGAATGACTGATTGAAGTACTCACCAACAAAAAGGATGAACCTCTGCTTCACATCTTTCTTAGTCCTCTTCTTTTCACCATCCTCCTCTTCATCATCCCAGGCGGTTTTCTTCTTTTTTCCCTTATCTACTTTCTTGGGCTCTTCCTCTTCGTCTTCCACTGCCACTCCTTCATCAACTTTATCCTTCGCTTTCTCCTTCTCACTAGGTTGTGATACTACCACAGCATCCTCGGCCGCATCTTCATCATCATCCATCAGATCTTGTTCCGGTACATCCGGCTGATCGACGTCTTTCGCTCCCGCACCTGACTTCTTGGCTTTCTGCTTGTTTCTGAATGCAGCTAGCTTCTGCTGTTTCTTCGTCAATGTCGTTGACATCTTTCTTCGACGGCTGGAGTAGTTCCGGATTTGATATAGGACTGAGCAGAGTGCAGATATGATTGCAATGGTCGAATATGAACGATGGCAGTGGCCAAGCTGATTTTCAACTTTTTACATCAAAATAACAAAGTTCCATTTCGGAGATTAGTCACGACTCCGTGAATTCAGGTAAGTTATGGTGAACCCTCGTTTCATGTCAACTTAACAAATCAATGATTGTATCGTATCGTCTCTTTGAGATCCTGACGCTCATAGGGGCAGACCAATTCAGCGAAATCCTGCAAGGTCAATGCAGCGGAAGTACCATGTCTCACGCTTGGGTCGCCATATCGAGGAATTTCGACATTGGGCGATTCCAGATTAATCAGTCAAGATGCCCCACCGCAGGTGACTGATCCACTTCTTGTGCATCTTCATATTGATCACTCTTCTATTAGACAATGACCCATTTCTCTTATATTATACTGATCAATCGGGGATAGATGACATCGCCATGCTCAACCATCAGTCAGCAAGAGCCGGAACCGTCATGTCGCATATGATCTGTGTGACCCGAAGGAAGCCTACCTCTTTCACGATGTTTTTATTGAGAGTGAAAATGGGACAGAACTGATGGTTGTCTAGAGAAGGAGGCTGGGTCCTGAACGTGTACGAGTAGCACCACACGGCACACGGCACACGGCACACGGCACACGGACCTCGCACCTCACACCTCGAATCCTCTGCGGCCCAGGCGTTGAGAGATTCCTGAACATGGATGGACGCGGCACAACGCTGATACACCAATAACAACATCCAAGGTATCATTGTTATCTGACTGTTCCATCCATTGCTCGTCTCTCATCGATCATTACACTGTACATTGAATTCTCTACCCAATCTATATCGAGAAAAATGCCATCGAGTGACGCACTTCGTGAGTTGCCCAAATCCTCTTTCCTTGTTTTACGATAAGCTGATAAGCAGTCTGATTGTGACGCAGAACCACACCTCCAACCCGCCGAAAGGGCGATCGTCAAATCTTATGGCGGCTGGACCAATTTCTGCATTAGTCACGGCCTGAAACCATGGGAGATGGATCAGAACGATGAAGCACTTGCTATCGTCAGTGCACTAGCCAAGATGGATGAGGAGAATGAGAAGAAAGGTAAAGGCAAGAAATAGTGTACTGTATCATGTGTACGTTGAGCGAACGTGAGTGCATCACCTCATTCAGTATTGTACGTTGTGGAAAGGGGTACTAAGCACATGTTTTTGGGCAACATGCACAGTATTCGGAGTTCAGTGGACTTGATTTCATACTGGACGTTTCTCCACATGTCCAAAGTATGAGACTAACACTATATGCATCAATGTCAATATGTATTTCTTGCTTCAAAAACAATCTCAAATAATGACCGAATCAAAATTATGCCAATATAGGATTAGATGCCTCTGTTCTGCTACTGAGTTTTGGCCTGGCGTCAATCTTTATCTACAACTCGAATCTTAGGGCGCTATTCCCCCTTCCCCCTCTTCTCCCATCACCCTTCCCCTCTTTCTCTCATCCCCCTTTTTCCCACGTCCTTCCCCTGTAACTTCTTACTTTCATTTCTTCTCCCGTATCTCTCTCCCAAACATGTTTTATCTTTGACCAAAACCGAACGACTTTGTTAACTCATGCAGTCACAAGCTGCAGCGTATGAACCAAATTTTGAATCATATTTTTCATTGGCATCACATTAAATAAGATATCGATTTGTATTTTATTCAGCCTCGAAAATCAAAAACTTCTTCCAAAACCAAACAGAAAGCAAAAGGGGAAGAGACAAATCGAAACGAAAACGGAAGAGATGCTTATTGAAGATAAATTGATGATATCATGCTAAACTAAATTGAACAATTGGGATTCAAAAAACACAAAGTACCGGAAGAGAAAACAACTAAAATCGAATAGAAACAGATCTATTCAATTTTTTATTGTCTCGCAGCGGCAGCAGCAGCCATCTTGTTAAGAGCTGAACCAGCCTTGAACCATTCCCATTGACCTTCGTTGATGGATGAGGTGGTCAAGAATGAATCTTTGGAACCGTTCTTGTGGGTGATCTCAACTTTGATATCTTGTCCAGGCTTGAACTCGTTCAATCCAACGATCGACAATTTATCGGATCCAGAGATCTTTTCGTAATCGGCAGGGTTCTTGAACCATAATGGGAGCATACCTTGTTTCTTCAAGTTGGTCTCGTGGATACGAGCGAATGATCGACAGATGACAGCTCGTCCACCCAAGAATCGAGGTTCCAAAGCGGCGTGTTCTCTAGATGATCCTTCACCGTAGTTCTCATCTCCTACAACAACCCAAGGAATGTCTCGGTCTCGGTAGTAAGCTCCGACAGTTGGGACAGCTCCGTATTCACCGGTCTCCTGGTTCAAAACCTCGTTGGCCTTTCCGTTATCGGCGTTGATGGCTCCGATCAAACAGTTCTGAGAGATGTTCTCCAAATGCCCTCGGTATTTCAACCAAGGTCCACCGGCAGAGATGTGATCGGTGGTACATTTTCCTTTGGCCTTGATGAGAACGGGAGCGTCGACAATATCCTTTCCGTCCCAAGCCTTGAAAGGTTTGAGGAGTTGGAGTCGGTCGGAAGTGGGGGAAACAGCGACGTTAACGGAAGCACCATCCTCAGGAGGAGCTTGAAAAGTGTTTTCTCCGGGGTCGTAACCTTTAGCAGGGAGTTCGTGACCAGCTGGGTCAGAGAACTTGAATTCTTTACCGTCAGCACCCTTGAGAGAGTCGGTCAAGGGGTTGAAGGAGAGGGAACCGGCGAAAGTCATGGCAGTGACGAGATCAGGGGAAGCGACGAAAGCGTGAGTGGCAGGGTTGGCATCATTTCGGCCAGTGAAGTTTCGGTTGTAAGAAGAGATGATAGAGTTGACTTCACCCTTCTTAACATCTTGTCGATCCCATTGACCGATACAAGGACCACAAGCGTTGGCAAGGACAACACCACCGACGTTTTCGAAAGTGTCAACGAAACCATCTCGAGCAATGGTAGCTCGGACTTGTTCGGAACCAGGAGTGATGGTGAAGATGGATTTGGCCTTGAGACCGTGGTCGGCAGCTTCCTTAGCGATGTGGGCTGATCGAGACATGTCTTCGTATGAAGAGTTGGTACATGAACCGATAAGACCGACCTTGAGCTCCTCTGGCCAGTTGTTCTTCTTGACTTCCTCGGCAAATTTGGAGATGGGAGTGGCAAGATCAGGGGTGAAGGGACCGTTGATATGGGGTTCAAGTTCGGAAAGGTTGATCTCGATTCTTCGGTCGTACTCGGATCCTTCATCGGGTTGCAAGTTGTGGTTGAACTCTTGAGCGTAAGCGGCTTGTTGAGATCGGCCAGTAGCTTGGAGGTAAGAAGCCATTCGCTTGTTGTAAGGGAAGAGGGAGGTGGTGGCACCGATTTCAGCACCCATGTTACAGATGGTGGCCATACCGGTACAAGAGAGAGATTCAACACCAGGACCGTGGTATTCGATGATGGCACCGGTACCACCCTTGACGGTGAGGATACCAGCTACTTTGAGGATGATATCTTTAGGAGTGGTCCATCCGCTCATCTTACCGTCAAGGTAGACACCGATAACCTTAGGAGCTTTAAGTTCCCAAGGGATACCAGCCATGACATCGACAGCATCGGCACCACCAACACCACAAGCGACCATACCGAGACCACCAGCGTTAGGAGTGTGAGAGTCGGTACCGATCATCATGAGACCTGGGAGAGCGTAGTTTTCGAGGATGATTTGGTGGCTGTAAAAATGATGCAATCAGACACGATTTAATAAATCGGAAAGGGGAGTACTCACATAATACCGGAACCAGGCTTCCAGAAACCGATACCGTATTTGGCACAAGCAGTAGCCAAGAAGTCGTAAACTTCCTTGTTGATGTCGATAGCTCGGGCCAAATCTTTGGGACCACCAACTTGAGCTTGAATCAAGTGATCACAGTGTACAGAGGTTGGTACGGCTGTTTGAGGGAGACCGGCAGACATGAATTGGAGAATAGCCATCTAAGGGCGAAAAGAAGAGCACAGACAGGTCAGTCAATGTGATCCAACAAATGACGTAGCACGGGAGAAATTGCCGGAAGAGGATGACTCACTTGAGCGGTAGCATCTTGACAAGCAACTCGCTATAATCATGGGAAATTGGGAGGAGACAATCAGCGACTGATCCAGCGGGATATACGGGGAAATACAACTCACGTCAGGTCTAAGCTTAAGGTAAGATACACCTCGCTCGATATCTTGTTCGTGGGGGTTATCCAAGTGACCGTAGACGATCTTTTCGGCGAGGGTAAGGGGTCGGTTGAGTCTGTTTCATCGATATCAGTCAGTATATATCATGTGGGAATAAGTGGAGACGGAGGCCGGTAAGGGAGTGGAGCCGGTGAGATTGACGAATGAGAATTGGTATTTCTGTCATCTTGTCCAAATCTTGCCACCGCCCATCTCCTCTTCTCTTCGCTTCGCCTCGTCGCCTCTGCCCATTATATGGTGTCTCACAAGGATAGGTATACATGCAATACGCAGAAAAGAATGAACGAGGGAAATGCTCACCGTTGTCTGACAACTTGTAAATTGCTCTCGATTCTAGCGTAGTTTACGAACTTGCCCTTCTCGAGGTTGGACATGGGTACTTGCTTGTCACCGATAGAAGATTGAAGAGTAGCCATGGATCTAGTCAACATTGATGATCTAGATGATGACGAGAGGGACTGAGCCCCCTTGACCAAGAATCTTGATGAGGACATTTTGGTGGGCGTATGTCAAAAGGTTTAAAAGGTTATAAGAGGAATTGGATGAAGAGTATATGAACAATGATCGACCACCTCTAGGTCAGATGAATTGCTATACGTGAGGAATAACTCTTTTGAATGGTTAGTCGGATTGGATGAAAGAGAAAGAGAGAAAGAGAAGGACACGTTAACAAAGAGAGAGTTTATACGGTGATATTGTCCACTCCAAGGAGGAGCAACCAAAACTGCAGTGAACTGGATGTAACACTGCAAAACAGCAGTAATCCTTGAATTCTCATAGGCCAATTCATTCACACGTCATATAACCGCAATAATCCGACCAAAGCCGGGATCAAATGATTAACACGTCATGGTGCGTTATCACGCGACCTTCGGTTTTACAAGGTCGTGTATAGCCGATGTTTTGTTCACTTGTTCTCTTGGCTGGAGGCAGATGCGATGTCGCACAGCTCATGATGGTCTGCTGATGAGATGTGATGAGATGGGACGATGACAAGACCCGAATTTCGGACTAGACACTCATCATATGATGGCTGCCATTCAAAGATACACACTTGCATATTTTATTTACTTCTGATGAAACAGTGAAACGAAAACGATTGAAATCAAGAATGGAAAATTATCGACAACACTCTACGCCAATATCCCCTGGCCAATTCTCACTGGACTTGTATTGATCTCGAATATATGAACAGAAGAATTATTCGCTACCCATCTTCCAAGGTTCACCAGCGAATTGAGCAGTAGGGACACCAAGTTCGAGGAGCTTAGCGAAAGCCTTGGAGAAGCTGAGCGAGGCGGGGGTCAATCAGTATGACCGGTTTAAATGAGATAATGGTACGCGAAAGTCACAACTCACTCCTTGAAGAAAGCATCTTCGTCCTTAGCATAGATGTCCACGAATTTCTTGAATGACTTGTCCTTTACGAGGGCCATGTCGGTGCTGAGTGGAGAGAGACGCGTGAGTCAGTCTTATAGTGGATGAGATAGGTTGGAAGGTTTTGATGACTCACGGAAGCATCATAAGTGATTTGGTCTTCTTGTCTTCATATTGAGCTGGACCTTTCCTACAAATCAGAAAGTCAATGATATTAACATTGTTTCTAATTATGCTATAGAGCGAAAACTAACCATTTTCTCCATTGCCAAGGTTCATCTTCGAGTAAAGTGAAGTATTGGTTTGAGAAAGTGACAGGTGAGAAAGTCCATGGACCTTCGAAACCGGATCGGTCTAAATCAGACATCAAGAATCAGTTTCGGGTTGGAGGGGAAAAAAACAGTAAGAGTATGTACTTACCGGTATGACATCTACCCATGGCATGTGCACCCGAAAGAGCGACAATTTCCTGGTCGTTGAAGCTATTATCGGGAATTGGGTAAGCAAGAAATTGGTGAGTGACTTCTTCAGATTTGTAGCTAGAACCAAAAACGTCTGTTGAGACAGGAAAAGGGATGATGTAACGGTTGGGATATCGAGGGAGGATCGGTCATCCATCTACTCACCCCATTCTGTAAAAGATGAATCTCAAATGATCTTGAGCCTGAGCAGCATCAGGTAATCGACCATCGGGGGTTACATTATGTTCAAAACCATCGATTCTACCAGGTCTCCAAGGGATGGTCGGACCACCTGATTCTTGGACGGCAGCTACTCCTCCGAGAGTCCATAAATCACCATAGGATATCCATGGGAATTCATCTTTGATCTTTTGCATGTGATCTCTTGCAACGCCCTATACACGATACACGGATAACCATCCTGAGGTCAGCACACCATGCCTCATCTGTGAAAACAGCGAAAGACCACGAAGGAGAAATGGAATGAAGCAAAAAACCTCTAAGAACGTACCAATCCGTTGTTGGCTCCGTGTTCAGCTTCAGGTTTGAATCTCATAGTGGCATAGTTGGATCCACCCGAATTATCTTCCTTGTTGTATGTTCCCGATGAATGCCATGCTAATCTGATAAGAACAGGAGCGAGAGATCCGTCTATAGTATACGATAAGGATTAGCTATCAACAATTTACCAGTACGGTAACATTGTAATGAAAGTATGGTATGATACTCAAAGAGAGATCATCGATTGATCGAGAACGGAAATATTGAAAAACAGACACAGATAACAATAACCCACCATCATAACCCTCTTTATCCAAAGTCTCCGCAATCCTATCATAAACCTTTTGATAATCCTTTTGACTATGTCTCAAACCCAATTTACCCTCGGCGGCAGCAGCAGCTCCTCTAGCTGACGATTCAAGTTCTTTGGCAGTTTCTCTAGGTGTACCGTCAGTCCCGTAGAACAGGTAGGCTGCACCTGCCGCGGCGAGACCCACACCTGCAAGGAGGTAAGGTACAGAGGATGATCGTGGAGGTGGAGGAGGGGACTATATATAACAATACCCATTAGTCTGGTCAGCATATGCATCGTATCATATCATACGGATGGATATGTGAAACGAAAATACACTTACAACCTCTGGACCACCGGACGCGAATCTCCTTCTCACCACTGGACTTCTAAGTTGGACGGATTGGCCTGCCCTTCTGGCGCAGGCTGTTCTGAGGAGGGGTGTTCGGAATGACATGTCGATTTAGGCTACGGGCTGAAATAATTGTAAAGATGATCAAGTTAGATATTGGTATAGACAACCAAGAGGAGAGACGATGGAGTAGGAAATGGGCTTAATCTGATTGGGTATAGAGTGGGAATCATGTAATCATGTAATCAAGTGATCGTGTCACCTGATCAACGATTACTTGAGTTACACCGCTCCCTCATGGTACACCGTCATTACGGAAACCCCTTCCCCCTCCCCATTCCCACTCCTAGTAGTTTAGGCTAAACTCACTTTGTGACTCTGCTCTATGATATTCCGTAAATGCAGACTGAAGGCTCACAGGATCAGCTTGCTCTTGTATATATACAGAGTCAGACTTGTACTATGCTCAGGATGTAGGATTGACTCGACTCGATGCTGACTTGGTAGTATGAGTAAGCAATCTTGCAATCGTGCACAGTTACTCTGCTATCAATCGCCGTGGTCGAGTAGATGAGTAGATGACATATATATGGCTTGGCGGGGCCATCCAATCAGATCACTCGCTTAAATAATCCCATCCCATATCACACAACCCATACAACCCGGTTAAACGAGAACCCGACTCGTCCACACCATGCATAAAGCATAATTCATCCAAACGAGTAGAAATAACCTGGCAGTGTTCTTTTACCTGTATCTCTATTACATCAATTCCTCGTGGGAGAAGGTTGAAAGCTATCCACAAAGCTCTATCAGCTGTTAGACCTCATGTCAATACAACCCAACTCACTCGATACCTAGCAAATGAGGGGTCTCTCTATACTTCTTCAACAATCTTTCAATCGCATCCAACCCTCTGTCCAACTCCGACAACTTTGGTCCAAAACTAAGTCTTACAAAATGATGACAAGGTGAATGAATCAAGTTACGTCGATGAGAAGGATGAATATCGAAAAATATTCCAGGAACACAAATGGTTTTTTCCTTTTTCACCCAAACGCAACCAACAATCACACCAAGTCGGATCAGCTTATGATCTCGATGAATTATTACTATACTTACTTTTCACAGCTCTTCAAAGAATGTCAGACCGTTGTTGAGAGGACTATTCAGTCCTTTAAGATCTAACCATATGTAGAACGTCGCTACGGGCGGTATGGAAACTTTTAATCCCATCTTTTCTAATCTATCGAGTACATGGTCTCGTTTGATCCGGAAAGCTATCTGGAGTGATATCTATAGAACAGTCATCAAGGAGGCAGGAAACCTGAGCTGAATACGAGGTACAATGGTACTCTAGGATCAACGGATTATTAGACTCACCTTATCTTGTTGAACTCTCTCGTAGTCTAATAAAGGTATAGCGGCTTTCTGCAATCTGTCACAAGGAACAGTTTAGCCAGTGAATCCTGAGTTACTTGATTCACAGCAGACATGTTCACTTTGGGTAAATCGTCACAAACACTCACACATGCGATGCACCTCCATCTAAGAAACTGCCAGATTGTGAGATAGCACTGATTACATTCTTGGGAGCTACTACCCAGCATACTCTCCAACCTGGTAATCTGTATTTTGCACTTACTCGTCAGTCCATCGCATCATTCATATTAACGAGATGACACTTTTGCAATGTAAATATACTTGCCGGAATCCTTTGGTCAACCCATTAAGCAGAATCACCGGATCCTGCTCAATCAATTACCCATCCTATCAGTGCATATATCTTTCTTCCCTTTCCCACAGTCTACTCCCTATGACATGTATGATACATACCTCATTAACATCTTCGACATATCTCGCACCGCTCAAGCTAGTCCCCAGCTCCTTGGGATCATCAGGGTACTGATACCTGAAAAACGAGTAGTTCAAGTTCAATACCAATACGAATCGAACAGTATACTACTGTCATTGGTTTTTGATGAGATAGATGCAATACGCACCAACTATAAAATTCATCCAATATGACCGTCGTCTTCTCCCTAGCTAGATGTACGAGGTCACGCAGTTCGTCTCCAGATATACATTGTCCAGTGGGATTACGAGCTGTCCCGAGCAGATGTAAGTATTCGAGGTGTCAAAGGTAGATGGGTGGACTCACGATTTGAAGCTATCACTACACTAAGGTTCAAATTCTCTATCTCTGCTTTCAACTAAATGCCAGAACCGACTGATCAACTCTACAGTATAATACGTGAACGTATAGGTGAGGGTATGCTCACTTGTTCCAAGTTCAGCTTGTATTTGTCCTGCCGTTCGAAAGTCATCCGTCAGTCAAGCAACCCTTCTCCCATTCTCGAGTCTGCTCAGCGGTATGGCTCACTCTGGCATCTAAAGCGGTGGGTATAGGTATAAGTCTTTTGAATACCGACAAAACTTCCAAATATGTTGTATCTGTCCATCAAACCATTAGAAAGATATCCCCTTACATCCCGGAGGAAAGCTGGAATGGGAAGGAAATCAAACTCACATTCAGGTATCTGATAGGCTATTCCGACAAGAATCATCATTTATATGACCTGCCATCGAATCCATGCAATGTTCGTGCATGAGGATGATAACTCACCACAGTATACATCCCCCTATTCGAATTTTCACAATTGTAAGCATCAGTGCTAGCTCCTCAAATATCTCGGGGATGAATATATCACTCACGATGACAGCTGCCAACCTTGCCATACCCGCTCTTCCTCCAGGAGTGATGCAAACATTCTCATAAGTATATTTCGATTCTTGGTCTTGTCTATATTCCTCATTGTATAATTCCTGTGAGTGCCAATCAGCACCTCCAGGTATCATTGTAGGATCGTCTATACTCACAGCAACAGCTTCTCTCAATTCTTTGATCCCCGTCGTAGGTCCATATTCATTCACTTCATCTCCCCATTGACTCAGATCTATCGTTTTGAGGTCGAGGTGGTCCGTCAGGTAACGGACCGACCTATAACATACAACAACAATTTCACATTAGTTGATACAGATACGACATCGATATGTGTTATAGCGCAGACCCGAACCCACCTCTGGTCCGCCTTGACCTAGATTAGCCCATTGATCATCATCGTAAGAATATCCTTTGGCCATAGCTCGGTCGGTACAGTACGTTACGCCTGTTCCTCCGGGATGTAAGATACCGGGTCTAGATCATCCGTACCCCCAGATTAGCTTTCTTCTTCAGGTAGATGGGTTGGCTGATTACATATTTTTGCATCTGGGTGAACTCACATCGTAGGTCCAGATTCGTTGACGTCTTGCTACATAAACCAACGCAACCCTGTGGTTAGCTACAAACCTTGCATCTATGATTTGAAGGGGCAGCGAGCGTAGAAAGGTGGGTCACTCGATCCTACTCACCCTATCATCGATATATTTCCTCAAAAACTGATGAGCCTCAGAATCCGTCTCATGTTTGATGTCTTTGACGACCTTTGATCCAAAATCGAACAACGATGTCATATTGTTATTCCTCCTGCAATTGGATTGATCTTATGACCAAAATTTCTGATCTCGTTCTGTTGGAATGTTGTCTTTTAGAGCTTCTCGAAGATGGTATAAGCCTAATCAGAATCAGGTTCAACTGATATACACGGTGGTAGACTGATGCAAGATGCATAAATAGCAAATGGACAAGTCTACTTTCGTCATTCACTGTCATGACGATCACTCTCTGATGTTTCCCACGGATCTGAACTGCAGAACCAATGATTGAATGGCAGGAGAGCATGATACCATGAGATCCAAATGCATGATTTCTTCTTCTTCTTTTCATTTTTCACTTCATCTTTGTTTGTATGATTCTACTACATATGTATTTGTATACTATTGATCATATAAGCTACACATTTCTGTTTCTACTACTTTACATCCCAACGCTTCAATCACGCTACGTTTATTGCTTCTTCTTGTTACCTTTCTCATCAATCACGTCGGCCTGTTGTAAAGCCTGTTGTAATAATTTAGCCAAAGAGGGTGAAACTTGTTCGACCTGCTTGATCAAATCTTTAGGTTCCCCAGGGATGTATTGAGCGGCGTCCTTAAGTCGGGATTCGACTTGTTTGGCCTGTTCAGACGTTCCAAACATCAGCTACGCGAGCAGGACAGGGACAAGCACAGAAAGATAACTTACCAAAGCCTCAGCATCAACCTTTCCATCTTTAGCTTTGCTCTTCAACCATGCCTCGGCGGTGTCAGCGGGCAAACCAGCTTTGCTGGCAGCTTCTTTGAGCTGTTTGATGAGCGAATCAACATCGGCAGGGGCGGCTGCGTAATATTCAGCATGTCAGCTTCACAGACCACGCATACCATCACATCCATGACGCGGCTGACTGCTCACCTTCCTTAAGTCCCTTTAAGAAAGCATCCGCTTGATCTTTACCTTCCTTCCTAGCTTTCTCCACCTCCTTGTAAACTTTACTGGCACTCTCCTCAACCTGTTTCAATTGATCTCCACCAACTTCTTTAGCCTTCTTAATCAAACTATCAAAGTCGAAATCGAGGTCTTTGATATTATCAGGGATCTTTCCAGCAATGACAGCGATCAACCCTTGGGCAGAAGCAGGTAAATCATCTTTGAGCTCGGTAGCGAGAGATTTCCAATCGACATTTTCGATTTTGCCTTTGGCATCTTTGACCTTCTGTTGGATTTTCTCGATGACCTTCTTGGCGTCGTCCCCTCCAACATTCTTCAATTCGTCCAAGGCCCCATCAAGGTCTTTACCCTTGAGTTTGGATAGGAAACCGGCGATACCACCTTCCTGTTTGTCAAGAGCTTGGTATAAGGCGAAAGCTCCTGGTGGAAGGACGGCTTGGGCGTATGTTGAGAGACCAGTAGACTGTGGAAGAGGAGATATCGTCAGCTCAACTGAAAGTCGAATCAGGAAATATCACACAGTGGCAGAGATCACAGTGAAAATTGGTCGAAGCAATTGACAAGGATTGCACTTTGAACTCACAAGCTGAGAAGCATTCTCCTTGGCGCTCTTCACTCCCTCATGAGCAATAGCAGCGACGTCTCTAACAGGTTTGAGGTAGAAATATCCTCCTACTCCAACACCAAGTACAGCAGCGAGTACAGCGAAGAGGAGAGTGTTATGTGTAGTCGATGGTTCAGGTGTAGAAGGGGTGGTAGCATACGTTCGTCTGAATCCTCTCGAGGCCGTTGAAGGGATAGGAGTGATTCGTTTAGGGAGAGCTCGAGGTCGCTACGTTGCACAGTCGACTTGTCAGCTACAAGGAGTAGACGGGGGATGAACACTCACCATGACAGCTCGTGGAGCAGCAGCGAGTCTCATAGAAGCAGTAGCAGGTCTGATGAATGACATGGTGATTGATTGGTAGTGTGATTGGTATTGGTATGGGGGGGGGGTATGGTATGTATTGGTATACTCTGTAGGAATGAAGAAAGAGAAAAAGATCTTCAGCACGTCATATAGCATATACAGAGTTTATATAGACTCACTTAGCGACAGCCACGAGACCAATTGCAAGATGCAAGTGACGTCTGGGATATGGTTTGTCACTGACGTCATCCGCTAATACATATTCATAAAAGTAACTTAACTCTCCGTTCCTGAAATTCCAGTATTCCAGTATTCCAGTAATCCACTCCCTACCAGTGTCGTCTGTGCGCTTGTCTGTTTCTGGTCGATTCGCTTCATGTGAGTTACTGGATCCTTGTTCACGCGACTTGCCAGCCGATTAGGCTACCTCACATAACCTCCTAATAACCAATCAGTTGTGATTTCATCTGTGCACTCATACTTGTCATCTGTCTCTCTCCGATCCTGATTTAAGAAATCAAGCTCCCAGTAGATTTCTAAACATATTTGCCAAACCTCCAAACCATCTCGCATCATCATTCAAAATATCAAGTCAAGTCAACGGCTTATTCTTCAAGGGAAAAGAGAAAGAAGAAGAAACATGGGAAGTTTTATAGTCATAGATGCATGAACATCATTCATGCCATATAGTTTATATTCTATTTTATACAAAAAAGCAGGTGGGTTCGGGTCAATGAATGATCGATCTTACTTCTATTCGCATGATCATAATGTATGCAAGAGGGGAATAATATATGCTTGTATACTTTGCGTATATATCAAATCCAAGGTATAATCTAAAAGGGAAGAGTCCAATGTTCCAAATAACCGAAATCCTATAGTATCAGACTATCCATTACAATGTTATGATTATCCATCTCATTCATCACTCTTCGTCTTCTTGGGAAAGGCTGATCTTAAAAGGCATACCCATATTTACCATCATCTCTCGGTGATTTCCCACCATCTCCATCTCCATTCCCTCTCGTTGGACTTCTTTCAGCACTAGTGTTCGTATACTCATGACGATCTCTTGCAGAACCCGAAGTAGGAGCGAACAAATCTCCTTCAGGTTCAGGTTCTTCATAGATATCCGTCGATTCATTATTATTTCCCCTCGTGGTACCAGAAGAAGGTGAAAAAAGAGGTAAACTCATCCTTCGCTTAGTCGGTGATGATGAATCACCTTTAATAGGTGAATTTTCACCTGACAGACTAGCTGTTTTGATATTGATTGAATCTTTCGATAATCTTCTGACTTCTTTTCTAATTTCATTATCTACATTATCAAATACGCTCGGTGAAGTGTATGACAATCTAGATACAGGAGTGATCAATTGATTTCTACCCATACCAACATCATCCGGTGGTCGTAAATCAAAACCTCTTGATGTAGGTGAAGGTTGACCAGGATCAGATAATTGTCTTAACAACATCGATGAAGGTCTATTGACATCAAATCTCGAGGACGAAGATGAAGGTGAATTTTGAAAATTGATCAAATTTTGTGAATACTGTTGTTGTTGTTGATGGGGCGGAGGATTAGGTGAAGGTGGATATGAAAACATGCTTCTAGGTGTATGAGTACCCGATCCAGATCCAGGTCCATACGGATTGTTATCGTCCGAAAGCGAAACGGACATAGCAGGTGATCTTGAGAAATCTTTCCGTGGACTAAAAGTCATAGCAGCTTGATAAGCTCCTCTTTCCCTGTCGTCCACATCGGTATAGTTCGATTGGAATGAGAAATGATCCGTTAGACTCTTCTGTCTGATCGGTGCACCTTTCGATTTCGATTTCTGAGGTGATGGTATACTAGGTTCTTCCTGTCCAGCGGATTTATTATCCCTTTTCTTATCCTTTCGATGTCTGATACCTAATTCACGTTTCAGTTGACCGGTGATCCACGCTTCTCTGATCAATTCGGAATCTTTAGGGAAGTAAGATTGCTTGAAGGCCGAAATCAACCATCTAGGTCCGACGGCTATAGCCCAGGTCATACCGATCGTCATCCAAAATGTGAAAGTTGGATAAATCACCTCCACTATTCCAGCGTATGGGAAAACAGCTAAGAAGGAATATATCGGGATCCAAATGAAGACTAGAAGAGTAGAAGCAATGATGATGACCCAAGTGATGACCGTCCAGTATCGAGAGTTGATTCCGACATATGAGTTTGCAGCCAAGACACCAGCCGCTGCAACGGCGGTTCCGAGATCGTATAGACAGTTGGTATCTCGGCCGGAAGAGGACCAGGTTTCGCCACCGCCATAACAGAAGAAGGGCACGAAGAATATCACCGCGGATTGATACAATCCATCAGCCATATAAAGCCAGAATCGAGTTCGAGTATATTCCACACCGGCTATTCCACGTTTATACAGCTGAGGGAATGCCATAGCGGCTTTAGCGTTGACGTCCTGATCGAATGTACCTAATACGGCAACCGGAAGGGAGGTGTAAAAGAGGTTGTACATCAACAAGAAGGTATATTCGAACAAGTAAGTCGCGTCGAATGAACTGAAGATCAGGAACCAGAACATCGATATGGTGAAGATAGCGTTCTTGTAGAAGAAGCTAAACACAGTTGATCAGTTCAATCGTAACAACCACTCAGAGAAGGTTTACTCACTTCGCGTGCATGTTGGCCACTCTGACATATGACCATCTCCCATGAACGAGCAGTAACCTAGTCAAGAATCTAAATTGCCCGAAAGCATAGTCGGCAGACATGGCAGCTTGAGAACCTTCCAGACCGTACAGACCTACGCCGACATTCGCTTCTTGAATCATGGCGACGTCGTTGGCACCATCCCCAATCGAGAGTGTCATGGCATTACATCCTTCTTTGACCTGTATATAGCATCGCGATCAATCAGCGTTTGTTCTGTCCCACGTGAGGGATTGCACTTACAAGTCTGACGGTCAAAGCTTTTTGGGAAGGTGAAACTCTACAGCAAATCACCGCAGAACACTGAGTACCAAGACTCAAGAACAATCCTTTCAAACTAGGTTGAAGAGCGTATCTTAGACTTTCACCATCGATAACTACAGCGAACGTCGCAGAGGTGTTCATTCCAGGGTTCATAATTTTGCCCGAAGCAGGAGTGGTGGGTGGTGGACCAATCACCGATGCGATTTTGTTCAAACCAGCTTCGATCTGAGCTCTTGCGCCTTCCTCCGAATCTGCCGAAATGATCATTACTTCCATATCGTTCGTCAGGAGATTACAACTATATCCAATTTCGATGGCAGTTTGTAGTTTGTCTCCAGTCAAAATCCATAATTTGATTCCTGCACGATGTAACATCGCGATTGCGTCTGGTACACCTTCTTGCAATTTATCTTCCAATGCAGTTGCTCCAAGAATAGTCAACGAATGTTCAACCAGTTCACAAGCCTTTTCAATCTCGCCTTCTCTGTCGACAGTCGCGGCAGCAGCTGCATCATACTTCTTCGACCAATCTGCAAATTCAGCTTCGGATAGTTCTCGATAAGCGATACACAAGGTCCTCAAACCACCGTTGGCGAAAGTTTCTAAATCTTTCAGAGTTGTTTGCTTGAGGTTTTCGTCGTGGTTGAGATCAAGTCGACTGTATATCACACTATCCGCTCCTTTGCAGTAGAGTATGATCCTTCCATCAGGACTTCTGGCGACAACACTCATCCTTTTCCTACTACTGTTAAACTCGAGTAGTTTCAATGGGATCCATCGTTCGGGTGTCCCCATAACTTCAATGTCTAGGTAGTTGTTATTCTTGTTGATGAAAGGAAATCCAACATCTCGAGCAGCGGCAACTAAAGCAGCTTCATCTGGGGATTCGGCTTTATAGTCCAACTCGTGAGGCCTCGATGGATCAGGAGCGTCGGACAGTACTGAATGACAGATGGCTAAAGCTCGAAAGAAATCAATGATATGATGTTGAAGGGGATCAGAAGGGTTGGCCATGTGATCGACAAGGTTAGGAGCGATGAGAGTGAGTTTGTCTTCTCGGAGATAGCGATTTCGAATGGTATGTTTCATCATCTTAAGCATCTTCTCCTTGAGTCCTGCTAATTCAACCTCCTGATCTTCCATAGCAGGACCAGTTTCCTGACCGTCTCGTTTCGCAGCTCCCATCATAGCTTCCGTCAGACCTTCACCGAAGATCTTCCCTTGGATGGAGCATTTCTTGAACTCCATGATGTTCTGTGTCAGCGTACCGGTTTTATCGGAGAAGACATATTCGATCTGACCAAGATCATCGGAGATGTTCCAAGTTTTGGGTACACAGGGAGTGTCGTCTAGGGTGGATGTCAGCTCAGCTTCAATCCGCGAATCTCGTATCACTCACAAGGTTCATAGTACATTTCCACATCCTGAAAGATGAAGTACGCTTGAACCGTTTTCACCACCTCGACAGTGATATATAGCGAGATCGGTACGATATTCTGGAATACGATAAGACAGGAGAAGAAAATGATGACCGAGTCAAGGTAAATGTTGTCGCTAGCTTCGGCACCAGGCTCATATGTTTCCGCACTAGTCCCAGTAAGTGAACGGTACCACCCGTCTATAGGTCTATCAGCATTCTTTCTTTTCCCAGTGGTGGTTCCACTTACGAAGTAAAGCAGTTGCTAAACACAGGACGAGCAGGATAACAAAATTCATGATAACGTTGAAATTCGTTTCTTTCTCGATCTTACTTCGCTTAGAGCTATGGAGTGACATACAAATCAGCTTACGACATCGAGTGGCTAAACGAAGCTGAACGTACGGAGTATCGCCACCATTGAGCATGATCTTGGTATCAGCACCAGTGAAAATGACCATCCCAATAACCCATTTCGTATTCCTTATGGAACATCCTCTCAGGAGCAATTCATTGATGGTGATACCTTCAGCTTGTTCTTCAGCTTTACCATAAGAATCTGCTGGGGAATATCGAAGCACACCATTGTATGTATACAAATTGGCATGAGGAGGTTCAGAATCCACCACAAATCGAGCGTGTTCAAGGTCTTCTTCTGACGATATCGACGAAGTTGCCCTCAAAGCTTTTCGTATTTTCAGATTGGTTTCTCCATCTAGGTTTTTCGTTTCGACAAAGCATAGATTATCGGCATTGGAAGTGGAAAGAACGATGATGTCCGCTGGTACTTGCTCGTTATCTCGTAGCAATACCAAATCGCCAACTTCGAGTTTTTTCCTGTGTCACCACCAACGACTTCATCAGACTAACTGAGATTACAATAGGATTTTCTTTTTCCACTCACCATAGAGTCCTTTCCCACTGAATACTCCCTGAAGTTGGTCTATTCCAATCGACAACACCATTACTCCTCCTTGATGCCATACTGGGCAGACTCGAAGTTTTCCTCAACATCAAAGACTGTCGGAACCCCTCTTCGTTCGGCAGATCAGGAGTAGTCGATTCGGTGATATTCAGAGAGGGGATGACGGTCGAAGGCATCGTCGAAAGAGGATAAGATTCTTTGTCCACCACTACCACATCTAGTTCTTCCTGTGGATCTTGATCCCATGATTTCTGACTATCCTCCATCATGATCTTATTGCCTGCACTTCCCTCCCGCTCTCGCAGCTTTTTAACACCTTTGGACGTCTTGCCTGGGGCTATACAAAATGTCAGCGCAATGTCTGTCAAGTACATCCTACATTTGTTCCTAATCTGCTTTCATCATACCCATGCATATATCACTTGGCCCGCAGAAAGCTCAAAATTTTAACTCACCTAATCCAACATTAAACAATCTTTCCAGCCAATTCCTCGGATCCCTCGGCTGATTAAAATTCCTCCAACCGCCAGCCAATTTCGTCGTAGCTGAATTATTGACCTGATCATCCAATTTTGATCTTCTCCAATCTTCTATCCCATCTTTGATCGCCGTCATACCCAATATCGCCAATAGGGGCAACATACCAATCTGAGCATTTGGTGCTCCAAACACACTAAATAGTTGAATTATCACCAAGAAGAGGAAATAGATATTGGCAACTCTCCTAAATTGTTCAAAGAGGTTCTTGGGTATGAAGGTGACTAGAGTATATTTGGAAGTTCTAACTTTGTTTCGTACATATCGAGCTATCGGATCACCCTTGACATTAAGGAGATTACGGGGAAGGTTGATATTGACATATACGCTTCTTCGTGGTGGGGGTGCTTTCGCCTTCCCTTTACCTTTGATCTTTTCTGTCAGACTTGGTCCAGGTTCAGACGATGGTTGTGGTTGTGGTGGTGAGACCTCTATAGTGGGTACAGATTTCTGAGGCGAGCCGAATTCTGATTGGGGAATCGGAGGTGTATGAATCGTACTTTGAGTATCTCTCCTACTTTGTGAACCTTCTGATAATTCCGTGTTTCCTTCTTCAACCACCGATGTCTTTCTCCTCTTACTTCCTATACCAGAAGCTTTCCTTCTCATACTTTTGAACAGTGTCCTCCGCTTTGCTCGTTTTTCAGCTAATGCCTCGGATTTGATCGATTCAGCTAACACTGAATGAGCGGTACGAACGGTCCTCAGACGTAATTCGGGATCAATCGAATGTCGATCAAATACTTCTTCTTCTCCCTCTGAATCATCTACGTTCAAGTATGAGCGTTGAGGTTGACCGGAAGAGATCATTGCTGAGGAATCGGGATTGGGATTGGGATTTAGTCGAGAGGTGGATGAGGATGGGTCGAGAGAGTATGAAGATGAGGATGACCCGTAGGGATTATTGGGATAAGAGGGGTCGAGATGCGACATGATGAAATGAGATAGATTCAGTAATGAGTAACGAGTGTGGGTCAAATGAATGTAATGGTTGTATCGGTCTACTTTGGGGGGCTGTGAAGATATAGATCTACTGCCGGTCATGTCAGTTGACTTTCTACTGATATGACTTGGTCTTGGGTATAACACTCACCAACTACTTTTCAGCTATCCTACAGTCTAATGTATTTTCTATCTGAGTACTCGATATGAAGTGGTCTGACGAAACTATATGAAGCGACGTAGGAACCAAAATCTAAATCCACTGTGAGGTGAGAGCCGTTTCCCTATCGACATCGGCAGGTGGTTAGGGATGTGTAGATTGTCTATTCACAGACCACCGCGTCACCCGAGCGTCACTTTGGACGGATACGTCGTTGTATAGCCTTGATCTCAATTATCTTTGATTTAGTCGTTTCCTACTCTTACTTCTAATCGGTCATGAAGGATTTTTTCCTGGTTGTCAAGGTTGTTATGATTGTAATCTTGATTGATGACGAAGGTTTTCGTTGAAAGCGGTGTGAAATCGCACCTTGATAACCCGTTTCACTAACCTAGTGAGAATGTCACCCAATCGTACTGTTGTGGTGGTGGATGATTAATTGGATAGATATGAAGAGTATGTAAAGGTGTTGACTTTGAAGGATGTTTGATGTTGTTTGATGATGAATGGAGTGTGAAGGTGTCTATGTGTATGTGTATGTGTATGTGTATGATCAAAGGTGGTGGTGGTGATGGATCATTAAACTCGTGGCACTGGATGAGCTTTTCATTGAGATATCCGTGTTCGTTCTTGTGTCCCTTGGTCGTATCCTTTATTGGTACACTTATGCTCTTCGATATCGGTGATGGCCAAAGTAACATACACGTCCATGTCAACATTCGACATACAGATTGACGGCAAGATACGACTCTGAGTGATTGAGTGGATCCGGCGGCCTTGAGAATTCATCGCACAGTGAGTGCACAACTGCAAAAACGTGAACATTTCCTATGCGACCTGTATTCAGGAACAACCACAGTCGCGTCCGTAACTTCCGATAGACATTCCCGGTTGGACTGCATAGACATAACACTTAGTCAGCTTACGCCGGAACACCCTTAGCCCTGCCTTACCAATAGCACAAGTCGACGTCTGCTTTTTCGTGTATGTGTTCAGGTAACCATTTCGGATCCGATAACTCATCCAAGATATCTGGTGATGCACAAGCAAACGCGTTTGAGACCGGCGGTCATATTGCAACATCACACATCCGATGTTGACACTCTCAAATACGATCACCAAGTCTCGTGAGCTACATATCGCAACCTGCAATATTTTCCAGAATGCAATGTTACATTGTATGAATATGCGATACTGTACAACAAGTGAATCCATACTAATGATATATCATACCAAATTCTGATGACATGCAAAGATCCACCCTAACGCTATCTCTTTCATTCCTTCTATTCGGATCCCAAGCGAACCTTACACTTTGATCATTCCCATCATCATGATTCATTATTACTTCTCTCGTCTCTGAATCCACTCGGTCTTTTACCAATGCAGGGGTGAGAGTAGGCGGAGTTGACGAAGGTGGTCTGAGACTTTGTAAAAAATTCAAAAATCCTTTTTTACCTTTCCAACCTGTTTGTTTCATGATTTGATCCATATCAACCTCTTTCCCATCTTTTATATCAATCAGTATCCTAGCTCCAATTACACCTTTATCCCATACCTTCCCTTCCGACGTCTCGTTGATCTTTCTCCAAGATGATTCTACTTGATTCGCCTCCGTGGTTCTGTTGGCCATGGCAAGATTGACCATCAACCTTCCGACGACATTCGATTTTATCCTAAAACCCGTTCTTCCCTGAGTAGAAGACGAATCGATCGAAGCTTTGAATACATCCAAAGCCGAATCCAAATGACCCGAATCTAGCAACACTCTAATCATATTCGATACGATCCTATTATTAGGTTTGATCCCCTTGGAGATCATCTCCTTGTATAGGTATATAGCATATCCCAAGGTCTCTTGATGACTCAACCTCCCATTTTCCTCTCTTACATCATCTGGTATTCCACTAGTTGAGGAAGACGATTTGATGGAATTTGATAATACGATATTATACAATCTGATCGCGTTGCTATCCTTCCCATCAACCTGTTGTAGAAGTTGAATTACCCTGATTCTATCTTGTGATCTTGTAGATCTCGACAAGTTGGACACCAAGATTTCTAGTACCTGTACAGGGACAGGTTGATCTTGTAACAACCTTTCAGTCAGGTTCAACGCCAAATCCGTATCTTGTATTCCACCGTGTGTCAAACCTTGGGTCAAAGCTAATACAAGAGGTGGAAGGGAATGACCATGATTTGCGGACCACAAGTAATCTTTTATATGTCTTTCTAACAATATCGCTCTCGATGGACTGGATTTCATACCTGTCGAACGGATCAACAATAACATATCTGGTTTTCGAATCGATAATCCATCGGCCAGCAGGTCGGTGTAAAGCCGAGAGGCGAAATGTAAGTGCAGATTCGGCGAGGTAAGGGAATATCTGAATAACTTTTGCCATAGGTATAAGTTCTTGAGTGACCATTTGAACAGAGGGGTAGTTGATCGAGCGTGTTGGTAGATTTTCCTTGATAGGATATAAGCTTCTGATGAAGGTAAGACCGAAAGAATCAATTTGAATAAAGGGATGATCGACTCGGACGACAGTTGGGGTATGACTTGACTTTCATGTAATGATCTGACATACCGAATGATCGATTTGTCGATATCTTGTATTGAAGAGGATGAATGAGGTGTAGACCGTTTCGCGTGGTGTAAAGCAATAGTTAATGATGAGATTAATGCCCCACAATCTCCTTCTTTTTGCTGAAGAGCAAGTTCAAGTAAACGTATAGCTGTATCTAACCTGACCAAGATGTCTCCTCCAGTAGATTTAGAAACTGAAATCCCTCTTCCTATCAATCCTCCAACACTTGATTGATGATCTTCTAAAAGTCCTAAAGCTTTTTGTACTCTGGTTCTGGCTCTTCTGGTCGAAGTATCTAATGCTGAATATAGTATGCGGGATGTGTTGGAGATCGGGTCGATGTTTAATGATTCCAACACAGAGGGGATGAAGTATTCTGAATTTGCGGTGTTTCCTTCTTTTGACCATACCACGTCCAACTTTCTCACTATCTTGTGAAGATGAGCGTGTTTTATATTGACCCCTTGAGCTATACACAACGTTAAATTCTTGAAAGATCGTTTGAGACCATCCAAGGTATTACCGCTCGAAGATATCAAGATGTCTCCGATGTAGTGACCTAAAGAAGTATTTATAGCTCCTTTCTTGACCATATCTATAACCATTTCTTCTATATCTTTGATACGATCGCTGATCTCCTCTTTGTTAGCTCTACCTTTCTTTCCTAACTTTTGTAACCTTTTCAAGTGTAATCCCAACCACCCTCTCTTCAATTCATGTGGAAATTGATCTAACGGTATTTTGCTCTCTAGCGTTATCCATAATTTCTTAACCAATTTGTAAATATCATCCTCTTCACTTTCACCTTCTTTACTCCTATCGTACTCTGCTCTATACCTCCTCAGACCTAATCTGATGATCCTTATCAAATCCTTCTGATCAATCTCACTCAAGGACATCCTACATTTCTTCGCCAATCTCAATAGAGTTCTAACCCTACTCCAGGCTTTTTGCTGTTCCGGGTGAGCTACCTGATGGCCTACGAGGGATTTAAACGTTTCGTCTGGGATGTATCGTCTCAACGAAGGATGTAAGGATGTATATACCGTCCATGATTCGTCCACCGTACATGAGTAAAGTGAGAGGGATAGGATCTCCATATGTCTTTTGAAAGGGTATGAATTGGGTGAATAAGGTAATCGAGGTGGGAGAGGTAGATGAGGTGTTGATGTCGTTTTGTGTAGATGAAATTCCTCTTCATTTTGATCTTTGGCAGGCAGTATTCTTGTGGCTTGTTGAGAAGGCGACGAGTCATGGTTGGAGGTGAAGAATGTTCGTTGAGGAATCGTCAATTGAGAACAGGTCGATGAAAACCATTTTGAACATCCAGGTAAATTAGGATCATGTCCTGACGTAGCCTGGGTACCAGTTGAATGTCTTGGTGGATTGATGAAAGGTAGAGCAGGTCGAAGGTGTGGCGTGGATCTCAGAGTCGTACTTACACAAGCAACAACTTTGACCTTACTAGACATCGTTCATTTACTTGATCTGCAAAATCAAATGACACCGTCAGCCAGAGTGATAGAGATTGACCGCACATTAGAACGGAGAATGTGCTCACGTCATATACCGCCTGTCATTCCCATATCGAGTATATATATCTTCTCACGACCTTACTTGTGTGCTGAGCTTGGTAATTTCGGAATGGATATGTATATAGATCAGAATATAATCAACCTCTGCTCATTCCAACTTTTTTGATATACTGGAGGTGGTCCGGCTAATAGGCACCCGCTTTTCAGGGGCGAGTGCGCGAATTAGGTGCGCCAGTCGCCATATCCTCCTCGTATTCTTCCTCCACTCTGTAGGTCCACCCAGAATAGATAGATGAGTGGACCAGTCACTTCTCTTCTTCCTTCCTCTTCCTCTTTCTTTCTTTCTTTCTTTCTTTCTTTTCCTTCTTCACTCCATTCACTATTCACTCAAAGCTGGATATTTGATGTACGAGTGAGGAGGCACCACAGCGCATTCTCATCCCTCCCCATCTCAGCACTAGGTGAGTTCAGCCAAATCATTTTTCCTTGTCCTACTTCCTCGTCGCCCTGCATTCTCTCTCACCTCCCCTTTCTTCCTTCTTCTTTTCCTTGATTTTCACATTCGCTCTGCGTCTCATACATTGATGCACCAGCATCACACATAGTCTAGACTTTCACGATCCCGTCTTCTTGCCGGCCCTTCTTATACTTCTTATGAGTCGTCTGTATGTGTATCCGTCCTTTCTGATCATATATGTGCTTCTTCCCCTTGGCCTTTCCTCCTCGAGCTGTACAAGTTCTGGTAGAATGAACACATCACGACAACTCAGACCATACCCTCTCGTTTCTGTACTGACTGCTTACTTCTGATCTAGTGCCATGTCAATCAGAGAACACAAACCCAGATCGAGTGGTTTTCTCCGTTCTCATACTAATCTCATCAGTCCTCAAAGTACTCATCAGGTCAGACCAATAGCCTTCCTCAAGAATCCAGCCATCCCGCTAGAATTACTCACCTCATTCATTCCTCACACTCCTACCATTCCACGAGCTCGGATCTCTCCCATCGACGAGCATTACATCGAACCTTCTGCATATCAGACTACTAACCAAGTAGAAAGTCAAACGGAAGATACCTCCAAAGCGATGGTTTTGTCTACTCAAAGAAGCTCTCAACACCTACCGTTGAATCAAGCTGCTCCACCTAGCCAAGCGATGGACCCAAGAAAATCTCAAAACCCCCGTACCCATACAGACGGTCAAGGTAATCCACCTCAACAAGGTAAACTTTCTTCTCAAGCTGGACTCTCCAGCCCTCAAGATCATCAAAAGAACCCCATCCGAGGTGCTACCGATCACTCAACACGAGTAAATCATCACAATCGACCACCACCTCAGGAAGCTGATGTTCACAATGCTAATAATCGACTTGTCAAAGCACAAGATTATGCTACATACCCAGGCAATGTGAAGGAGGCGGACCGAATCGGCAACAATAGTTCTGGCCTCCCTCGTGGTAATATCACAAGTAGGCAAAGTGAGTCGTCAATTTCTCCTATTTATCCTCCTATACTGCTTACGTTCATACTTGATGAAACTAGCCGATAATGCTCACAAGCAAGATACTTTCAAAGTCAATATGCTTCCTCCACCTCGATATGGTAATAAAGGTATCCCTCTAGCTGTAAGTCTGATTCGCTTGTACATTTCAATATTTGTCGTATCAAGCTGAACCGTTGCTTGTAGCAACCCGAAAGGCAAGTGTACCACGGCCAAACTCCAGCCCAGACCACTCGTACACTTCCTCGAGAGCAAGCTCCGATGACTCATGAATTCCGAAACGATTTTCAAGCTGAGGAAGAGTTCGACGAGCTTGGTGAAGACTACGATAATTTCGAGGAGCCAACTCCAGTGGTACATGGTGTTCCTCATACCGATGCTGCTCGGATCAGGCCTGAATACCCTTTCAAAAGTTCGAATAGTGTATCTCAATCTTCATCTCGCTATGATACTGATCCTAGATTTGGTAAGACCTCTCATGGTCATCAATCGAATCGACCAGAAGATCCTCATACACCCATCTACCTGGGTCGAAATATCAAACCATCTGTAAATCCTCCCCGAAGGGTTCCCACCAATGGGTATAACTCTTACTCTATGCCAGGCCGTCCCTCATTCGATGACGAGCTGGGCGGTGTTCCTTCACGAAGAATCCCGATGGAAGAATCGGTCTTGACGTTCGACGAAACTGGTCAACCAGTAACTCCTGAAAGACAATCTGGTAGGGATGAGAGTACTTTCAACTTTACTCCTTCTGCCAAAGTGAGTGTATTGTCTTAGACGTTCAAATCGTAATACTGACAAGCATTACAGGATCCGGAAGCGGACGAAGACGTTGTACCTGAGCCTGAAGCCCGATTCAAAATTCCTGTTGAGTTGGAGGATCCCTTCGCACTGATCAGATCTTTCATCGATCGTGAGAAAGTCTTCGAGGGAGTTCTGAAATATACAGGAGATCCCAAATTCCAACCTACTTGGGCTACTATCAAGGGTGAGTGAGGTGGAACTCGGTCGCACAAAATGCTTATTGTATGTGTTGATATGATATAGAGGGACATACTAAACTGAGCAGTAGCCTGAATTCTACCCACCATCACTTTGAAAGTATCGAGGGATGTGAGTTCCGTCTCTTCCTCTTATCGGTGATGGTAGTCAGCTAAATTGATTGGATGTGAATAGCTCTGACCAAACTCGTTGAGATCAAAGATAAAGAACTGGAACGAAAGATCGGTCTTACCAAAAGGTATGCAGAAGCTGGCTCGGATCTTTCCGAGCATTGCAGTATGATGCAATTGACTACTAGAAACAACGTTAAGCGAAGGAAGGTTGAGATGGAGGTAGATTAGGTGAATTCAGTAAGGATTGATGTAAAGTAAGGAGAGTCGAACATCAGAGTCAGAAGTGAAAGTGATATCGTAAAGAACTCAGGCAGACCATGGTTTGTATTTACCTCAGAGTATGTGTGTATAGATCATAAGACCTTTTTAATCCTAGTATATGACGTGCTGAAAGTGAAGTATGTAATGATATTGTGTATAAATATGTAGGTTATGGGGAAGTTGTATATATCATGTCAATATTATAAGATGAATGTCACATGACGTATGAGATTTATATGTGTCTGTATCCACGAACTATGCGAGTGATCGAGCTAGCTCCTGCCATTCATATCTTCTATATTATGTACATTACTAGACTCAGTATTTGCAATGTCCCTTCCATCTCGGGTAAGCCACCACATCTCTTACGTTCCCCACGCCCGTCACATAACTTATCCATCTATCCCAACCCATCCCCCAACCTCCATGAGGTATCGATCCGTACCTTCTCAAATCAATATACCACTCGTAGTCTTCTACCTTCATTCCATTCTGTTCGATCGCACGAGTGAGATGATCTAGACGATGTTCTCTGAGGGACCCACCGGCCATCTCGCCAATGAGGGGGAAAAGGAGATCGAAACATTCTACTGTCTCCCCACCCTCTTCCTCTCCATTCTTCCCTGTGGAGGTGGACGAAGGTAACATATAAAAAGGTTTGATCTTCTTGGGATACCTCATAACGAACACCGGTCCATTAAAATGATTAGCCAACCATTTTTCATTCTCTGTCGACAAACCTTCTCCCCAAGTCGGCACATCTTTCAAAGGTAATTCACCTTCTTCCCTTCTTTCCTCTTTAGCTTGTCTAAGTAAATCCAAAGCTTGAGTATAATCGATTCTCGTAAATGGTTTAGCGAGTATTTGTCTCAAGTGATTTAATGGATCCGATCGATTGATCACTCCTTGTTGTTCTACCACCTCAATCTCCGAATTGTCATTCGAGGATTTCGATATCATTTCTAAATCCTCTTTAACCCTTTTACCTCTCTTACTACCCTCTTTCAGTATCCGATCTACACTGAATTTAATTCCATCCTCAACAACGTCCAATAGTTGATCTAGATCTTCTATAAATCCCACTTCACCTTCCAACATGTAAAATTCACTCAAATGTCTTGATGTCAAACTTGGTTCGGCCCTGAATGAAGGTGATAATGTATATGTACGTGAGAGAGAATGAGTGGGAGCTTCCAAGTGAAGTTGGGAAGATACGGTTAGATGAGCAGGATGAGGGAAGAATGTTGTCGTCTGTGGACTGTTGGGATTAGGTTGATCTAGGAGAGTAAATACTTCCCCGGCACCTTCACAATCTGATGAAGTAAGGAGAGGGGTATGTATATGGATAAAGTCGTTTTCCTACGAATTAGACATGCTTTTGTGAGTAGAAAGAAGAGAATATGAGATAGATAAATCACCCACCTCGAACCAATCATGCCAATCTCTCATGATATTATCCCTTATCCTCATCACAGCTGCGGTCTGGGAAGTACGGAACCTCAAATGAGCGTTATCACGAAGTACAGAATTAGGTAGTGATTTCTTTTGGATTGGGTATGTCTACGCGTCACACCATAGACATAATTAGCAATGAAAAACAACTTGGCTTTGGATGTAAGATGCGATGTAGTTATTTCTTATCCATACGCATGTTGGGTCAACTCACCTCGGAATCGCACTCTCCCAAGATGTTCAGATCATTCACCAATAATTCTAAATCTTGTCCTTGGCCTTTTGATTTTTTCAATTCTCCCTTGAGATTTACGCTGGTCCCATTCGTCAGTCTGCGAAAATGCAGATAATCCATCAAGTCAGCTATATAGATACACACTGCATGAGTCGGTGACGGGTCATGTCAGACTGTCATCGTAAGACAACTTGATGTGATAAGATGGGGAAGTTCACTCACCCATCAGCTTTTCCCTTGCCTTTCAGCACAGCCTGCAGGCTCTTTCCCGAGCTCCCATCGTTGATTTCAGCAAAGGAAACATTCTTGTGCGTCCGTATAGATTTGATCCATCCATTGACGGAAATTGGTTCTCCCGGTGAGTCGGTGGATGTTGTGGATGTTGCGATTTGGGCGGTCCGCTGAGATAGGATGGAGCGTAGGGTCGGGGGGAGATTGGACACTTTAATTGATGTCCTTTTCATCTTCCCCGATTGGACAGACACCGAGAGAAACCTGGAAATGAGGGTGTAGTGAATGACTTGAGGGACGATTTATGTACAGGACGAGAAAGGTGAAATTTCGGCATTCCAGATTACCTTAGCTTTGAAGTTGACCTCCACTTGCAACTCATCCCGCTCTCACTCCCCCAACTTAGTCCCTCACCCCTCACCATGGACCTGGTCTTGGTGTGCATGACGGTACGTCCACTGGTCTTATATGGGTATTGATTATGATGAATGCATGTAGATCTTTCTTTCTGTTGATACAATGAGAACAAATTGCGTGTGTGTGTCGTATGGCGACCGATATATCTAGACCTGGTATTTGATATATGGCTTTTTTTCAGAAATGAAAATTCCCATGCATGACCCATGCTTGAGATATACGCAATGCAGATTAGCGGGCATATGTACATATGTATACAGGTACAGTCCAAGACAAACACCACCAGCGTGCTGTAAGCTGTAACGTTATGTTCGTCAGACTGAAACCTCTGACCTGCCCATCGGATAGAACATGGATGTGGAGGCTTTTCACAAAGGACATGTGAGATAGGGAAGACAAAAAGTAAACAAGCCCGTACAGTTACAACGTTGACTGTATGTCCTGCGGTACGAATGGTAGAAGAGCCAGATGGGTCACAATTTGCGGGATCGTTCAAGCGGAGAGCAGAGAGGTGGTTATGTACAATAGTACACAAGATCTTGTTTTTGACTGGAAGATACCAGCTTCAATTCCTTCCATCTATTCCCTTCTCGTCTCTGATACTCTCTCTTCTGCAGACAAGACAAAACAATCACCTTTCGTTTGATTCACATTACGCTCCTTTACATATCCTGACCAAGATCATCTTTCGGCTCAATCAATTCCACACTGCCTTAGTCTCAGTCTCAAATAGTTCCACGATAACCTATCTTGGCATCAAAACTCCTAGATCGTCAGAAAGAAAGAAACGAAGACATGTGAGTGAGCGGGGATTGAATTTCCTCGTCACTACTCGTACCCGTACACCGCTTCTTTTCGTTCTTACCCCTTCTCTTCTTTGTCCTTATTCTTCTCATTTGACTCGCTTAGTATCTGTATAGTGTAGTATCCATATGCCATCTCATGACGTTCTGGCAGCGTCATCTGAATGAGCATATCAAGCCTTCTCTTTCTCGTCCTTGATCCTTTGAATCCTGCAGACAAGAAAGATCTTTGCTGACGTCTGCTTGTTACTTTTCAGTTGTTTACTCCTGCTGTATTTCGGAAGTAATATCTCAGGCACCGCTTTGTGTTGGTGTTTGGAGTGCGGGATACTTGGCGGTTGATCATCGGATGGCCCTGAACTAAACACTTGAAAATCAGGCAAACATTAGGGTAAGTTGGAAGTTGTACCGTTGAACCGAAACACAATAACACCGCACGGTCCACCTGTAAACCATCGACTACTCATATCTCCGCCTCTGTGAATTGGTCCACTCAACCCACACAATAAGTGTATAAAAGCTAACATAACAGCTCATTCTTCCTTATCTCCCTTCCCTTCGCCTCTTCTTTCGCCTGCCTCTGCTTCTCTCATCCTCTTCTGGTCATCCATCCGGTTCAGTCTCATTTCGACCTCTTACTGCACGTACGCATCATTGCGCGGAGCATTCATCAAATTCAGCCAGACATGTTCACGCATACGTTACTTTCGACTTTCTCATTTTTGGTTATCGCTGCTGCGGCCGCACCAGTCGATGAATCATGGGTCCAGCCTCGAGATTCACCAGTCCACGAACTATTCTATAAAAGAGCTCCTAATCCTTCGGATCCAAGTGAGTTCGGATATTGGTACCTGGTACCTTTGAGCATCTTTGCTGATCATTCCTCTTGATTCGATTCAAACAGATTTCGCATCAAACTATCCAGCACCTGGTAGTACCCCACCTACCGATTCGTTACCTCAAGCATGGACAGATAAGTTGAAAACAATCAATCTACCTGACGTTCAGCCCTCGAGTCCGAACAATGGTTATCCAACTTATGCCGATGGTGAAACTCCATACGATCAGAAGATCTGTTCATTCACTTACCAATGTACGACGGATGAAGATCTGTATAATCCACCTTCGGGTGTCCTCGCTGTATGTCTCTTTCGATCCCGTCAAAGGACCTGTCTTGCTCTCGATCTCATGATGCGTGACTGATCTTCACTCGTATCTCATTTAGCTGTCCTTCGATGATGGACCAGGAGATGCTTCACCAGACTTGTACAGTTTTTTGGCCGCCAACAACATCTCAACTGCTGCTACCCATTTCATGATTGGTGGTAATATCGTATACAAGTAAGTGTCTTGTTCCATGGCGGAACCGGACCTCCCGTTTGGTGTATACATATGTTCTAACCTGTGCTTCCTGGTAGTCCTACCGGTATGCAGGCTGCTGTCGATGCCGGTGGACTTATCGGTGTTCACACATGGTCTCATCAATACAGTAAGTCTCCCTGTCAATCCCTCTGGCTTGCCAGCTGAACTAATCATACATCTCTCACGTGTAGCTACTACCCTTTCCAACGAAGGGGTTCTCGGTGAACTCGGATGGACCATGCAAATCATCAGTGATCTCAATGGAGGACGGATCCCCAAATACTGGAGACCACCTTACGGTGATGTCGATAACAGAGTTAGGGCAATTGCGAAAGGAGTTTTCGGACTTGAGACCGTTGTCTGGAACACTGGTAAGTAGATACGTTCGTTGTTCCCTAGGCTCCTCCCCCAGATACTCCTGCAAATCTGGTCGAGAATGTATCGCTTACCAATTTGATCTGCTAGACTCCGCTGATTGGGCTATCGGCAGTGATGCTCGATATACTCACGACTCGGTCGTTTCCCAAGTCAATCAATGGTTATCCGGAAACAAGACCAACGGATTATTATTACTTGAGCACGAAATCCAGCAGACCGAGGTCGATGTCTTCAAGGCAATCTTCCCAAGCATCGGATCGAATGGATGGACCATCAAAAATGTCGCTGATGCATGGGGTATGGATTGGTACGTCAACTCCGGTAAGACCAACACCGAGGCTATCACTACGATGTCAGTCGGAGCGAGCACCTTGGCCGTGACCAATCAGACCACCTCTCAACAATCTTCTACCTCTGCCTCCGCTTCTGCTTCTGTATCGACAACTTCCGGTTCAGCCTCTACTACTTCGGCTCAAGTCGCCAGTTCCACTTCGACATCATCTGCTACTGCTGCCGCCGCTGCGAATTCGGGCTCATCATCCTCTGCCTCTTCCACCCTGATGATCCCAGGATTTTCTTTAGCAGGTTTAGGATTCTTAACTGCTCTTTTCCTTCAAGTATAATCAGTTACTTTGCATGGACAATATTTTCGGATTTGGTAATGTAACGAAATGACATTTAACATGTAGATAGAAGAAACAGGGCAGAACCGAAGGGGATTATAATCACAACACAACATCTCATTTAAGATGTCCTTTTAGAGTGGATTGAAGGTTGAGATAATGACGGATGACAGATAATTAGGTAGTAGCTTTCATACAGCATTAGCAACAATCATGTTTGGAAAAACGATACGTAACATGGACAATATAATCATCTTTCATTCAGTAGTAGTTCGAGTACATGCATTTCCATATAACAGGTAATGGTATAGCACATCGTTGTATCGTAGCCGTTATAAATCATCACCGGCGTCACAGCGTCACATTTGAAGTTGATTGCACAGTAGTCGCAGTACATCTAATCGCCTTGGGTGACGGAATGTACTTTACTGCACAGTGTTACGTAGATTCTGTATTCATAATCAGATTGATGATGCTTAGCGACTCGCCAGGGAAGGATCTATAAGCATCACTCCACCTCCATAAGGTCGTTCGACGATATATCTATCAAGAATCATGGATCATGGATCATGGATCAGTCAACAGGGACTTGAGAATGTAGATTGAGAACTTACTGATATCTGAAAGGACTTTCATGATGTCCTGGATGTCTCCTTCTGTGAACTTCGTCAAAGGCAAGCGCAAATGGCTTGAAACAATCAACTTCGATTGTAATTTGGAAGATATCTTGTTGGTGAGGAAGTGAAACAACCTCATGGAACTTTGGATTGGATATGTACAGGTTTATTCGTCAGATCTTGTTGAGCAGTGAACGGTACGAAGAGGAAAGGCGAGAAATAAAGACCCGGATTTAAACATGTACTCACTTCGACAGGAATTGACATGTTGTAATTGATAAGTATAACTCAGTAGGACGATAGACGAAAGATTGAGTTGGGGTTTCGAAGATTGATTTTTCCAAGTATATCAAGGGGTATCTATGTCTTTCATTGTACTGCACTGAACATCGAACATCGAAACATCGAAACATCGAAATCATTCGAGCTAAGCATGTCCCCCCAAAACGCACTTCAAAGTCGTGTTTGAAAGGGTCTCTCTGGCCATCAACCAAATTATCTTCACATGATTCAGGTGCATATTCGCTTTACTGAATTCCGATCAACCACAATGGTCATCCGGCAGCAGACCATGCTACCAAAATGGTAAGTGATGCGGAAATGGTCGTTTTTGAGATCGGCGAGGCATCCTAGATCATTTCGAGGGCTGAAGTTTTCCCTTTGGAAGACTATCATGTTCGCATACAGGTTGATCCTTTAGGGTAAGACCTATTCCTTAGATCTGTTACTTATAACAACCGATTATGTGCGTGCATGTGTATTTGTGATGCATCATCAAGGCGCCACTTTTTAAGATTGGGAGGAGAACGCTAAAAAGTTCAGTTGAAACCCAAACACGTCTACACATAGACACTTTTGTGCATCTTTCATAATTTGATACGCATATATCGTAGCAAGGTGCGGACGCCGGATAGGCAAGGATGATGATCGGAACCAAGGGAAGCGAGTACGAAGCGAAGAGCTAAGAAATAGAGAATCGCAAATACACTCAACATGCCTTCGAGGCGTGCTCTAGAGGCCACATCTGCATGCTACCATGCTTTATCCTGAAGGTCTTCCGTCTGGATGGAAATACCTTCTTGAGGTTTTACTTTACTTTGCGACATACAATGGTATTCTCGATAACAACATCCCTCTACATTATCTTCCTAGAAGAAGTCTTTCAACAACGTCAAACCCTATTAAGATGATTCAGTATTGTTCGGATTTCTTGAAGATCTCAGCCGTGTATGATCGAAAGATGCTACAGAATGAATAAGCCGTGTATGATCGAAAGATGCTACAGAATGAATAATGTGTTAAATACAAAATACTATCAATTTGGGTGCCAAGATCAAGCCTCAAAGCGTCAGATCGTCGCCAAAGTGATACGACGGTCCCCCCATTCGATTGCGTTATCGTGCAGATTCTAAATATCATTTTCATAGATGCAGATATAGTACAAAGGCTCACACATACATAAGATTCAGGACTCTCCTTCAGTGAATTATTCAACCGATCTTCGAACCAACTCTACTTGTATAAAAATTGACAGCTATACACTTTCTCATCTTGATCCCAGTGTTCCCAAATTGATTCCGGATCTTCCTCCTGATCTACCATTTCTTTCGAGGGGATCGCAAATGCTATAGTCTCATATGGTTCTGCTGCAAGCTGTGTATGTTTGTTAAACGGCGTCAGCAACACTCAGGTATACATACTATCATGCAGAGACAAAGGAGACTGTAGGCAGAGGGTAAAACAACTCACAACTAAATATTGGAATGCTCTATTTGGTATTTCCCTTCTCTGTTCAAATGCAGACATAAATCTTCTTCTTGGTTTTTCACCTTCTTTGATCTCCGGTAACGAAATGGTGAACAATAACCCCATCCTCTGACTGACCGGTTCACGTATCTTGATGATTTTATAACCTGTTCATGTCGCAGAAATGCATCATCAGCACCTCTCGAGTGATCGTTAAAACTGGAAAAACGTCATACTCACCTGGACGTCCAATCTTGACGAAAACCTTTTTCTTGACTTGCTGGGCAGCATTAGGAGGAGCCTGGATCATCAAAGAAGCATCTTTGTTATCCTTGGCTGCTCTTCTAGCCAAGTTTGTCTGATGTTTCTTTCCCTGTGTATGGGCGAGATAGGAACCTTCGTTGACATGGAGTGTAAGACATAATCGACATTCAAGCGTACCCAAATGGGTTCTGCAGGAGGGTCAGCATGAGACACTTCTGATCTGTTAGCTTACCGATATTTCTGAAACTCACCTAAGAATATATGGATCTTTCGCTAGATCTATCGTCTCCAAAGCTAACTTTCTCAATCTCTCTCTTCGATCTACTGCTGTCTCGGATGCTCCGGCTATGCAGAAGATCAGTAAGTCTCACTGTTCGTGATTTAACAAGATATCACTCACCAACACCACCACTACCTTTGTTTGCACCAGCTCGATTCTATTGACAAGTTAGCGGAGATACAGAAGTGTGTCGAAGAAAGCAGAGAGATACTCACTTGATAATCTACACGGGAAGACTGATGTCAGCAAAGTCGATCTATACCCATTTTGATCAGATTGACTCACCCATTTTTGTACCCGGTGACTGTCCAATGTCGAGTCTTCCTGTGATATTGACAGAGATAGAGGGTGAGATTGGGATAGAGGTTGAATTCCAGGCTGTTTCCTTCACATCGTTCGAATGTGACCAAAGACTGAAGACGGAATCAAATTTTGGCTGAGTCGGTGCCCCATCCTAAACTCGAAGTTGTCGTTCAACGACATGTTATGATCACATTTTCTACCAAGGCATATTCATCAATCGCGCTCCCTCTTGCATCTGAGTCCGAGATACCAGGTAGAGATCACCACGTAAGATGTCACTGTTCCCTTCAGCGTTCGAAGGATCGGCTGCTGGACCCTCGACGTCACTCACTTCAGCGTTCGCAAAACCCTCCAAAAACAACAACAAACGAAAACGACCTTCGACAGGTGGTCATCACGATGAGAGCCTTCTCAAATCGACTCAAGCGAACCTCGAGAAGCTGATGAGTAAGTTGGAGAAGGGAGATGTTAAGGAGAAATTGGGAACGGAAAGTATGGGTGGATCAAGTAAGAAGAAGAAGGGAAATGCGCATGTCGAATCGAAGAAGGGATCGAAAGTGGTAGACACCCCGAAAGGCAAGGAGAAAAGTCATATTGTCCAGCGTCAGTCTACACCTGGGTCGAGTAAGAAGGAGAAGTCTACGCCTAATCCCCAGCAGCAGCCAAAGAATAAAAGCAAAGAGAAGAGTGGTCCGGTGGAACTTCCCATACCTCCGGTATCTTCATCACCTGAGGGAAAGATCAAAGTCGGCGGAGAAAACTTGACGGATATGCAGAAGAATATGCAAGCTAAACTTGAAGGAGCGAGATTCAGATGGATCAACGAGCAATTGTACTCTACGCCATCGACGGAAGCTGTTGAAATGATGAAGAAGGATCCAAAGATCTTTGCTGATGTAAGTTGACCTTTGTTTATCGTTCGACTGTCATCTCGCTGTTCAGTGGTGGTCAAGCTGATCTTGTCTTATGCCTACGCAGTACCACATGACCCACCGAGTGCTTACTGCCGGATGGCCCTCTCCACCGCTTCAACACATCATCAAAGCTCTTTCAATTCTACCTGCTGGCACGGTTATCGCAGATCTCGGTTGTGGTGATGCCGGCCTAGCCAGAACTTTAGTACCTCAAGGCAAGGTGGTACTATCGTACGATCTGGTAGGAGACTCGGGGGTACCCGGAAGTAGTGATCAAGTCAAGGAGAAGGAGATATCAGAAGGATGGGTCATCCAATCTGATTTCCTGGAACAAATTCCCTTGCCCGGTAGACCTGGTGGTACAGACCATGAAGCATCGGTAGATGAGCAGGCAACTAAGAAAGAAAAGGGAAAGAAGAAGAGTAAGAGGGACGAAAAAGCCTCAGAAGTTGTGGATGTAGTGGTCTGCTGTTTGAGTCTGATGGGTAAGAATTGGGTAGGAGGAATAGCCGAAGCTTGTAGAGTACTCAAACAAGGGTGAGTGGATTAGCTCTGCCAACTATCCAATAGTATGCAGCTCAGAAGCTAATTTTGTGTCTCTGTAGAGGTATATTCCATATCGCCGAAGTGACATCGAGATTCACATCTACAGAAGCGTTTGTAGAGAAAGTGGAATCCTTTGGACTCAAGTTGGAAGAGCAGGATTCGCCCTCGACCCATTTCACTCTTTTCCGATTCACAAAGGAATCGCCTGTGCCCCTTGGTCCAGCTAGGGGAGAAGAAGGATGGCAAGAGAGGGTTAAGGAAGGTGAAGATATATTGAAAGCTTGTGTATATAAGAAACGTTGATGAATTGGGAATCCCATCTTGCGTAATGATTCAGCGTCATACATGGGAGAATAGGTACAACGAATTTTCGCATATAGCTGTCGATATACATGTATATATGATATTGATCCTGTTCTAGCAGTCCTTGCGATTATTGGATAGTCACGACGAGTACATTATTAATGTGAAAGAGTAGAAGTGTCAGCGTATTTCAGATCTCATTATATCGATAGACCCGATTGGGCTGCTTTCATTGTCCTCCTATGAGCTTAACACTGAATGAGACAGGCGAAATCTGATATTCGATTCACCAAGAAGTGATGTAATGATCGCTCAGTCGCCGTTTTTTGCGTAAACAGATCATGCCTTCCTGGCTTTTCGGATCACATTTTTGAATACATTCGGACATACGTGAAGGTCTACACGATCCAAGGACTGTAAAGGAAGAATGTTAGTGGTACATAACAATAGGTAGCAGCACGAGCTTGGACCTTTCGTCATCACATGGATGAACCAGAAAAGGGGTCGCACTCGAAAATTTATCGGGACCGGAACGGCGTTAAACATTCCACCCAGAAACCTCCTAATCCGACCTCCGAAAAGGAATTACCCTGATCAACATCTGACAGCAAAAGTCTCCCTCTCGTGTTGCCCTCTGGATCCAGATGGACGTTTCACGTTTAAGCGAAACAAACTTACCGCTTAGTCGTCATGACTCATGGCTCGGTAAATCAAACCAAGGTATGACCGTGAAAACATTGGATCCGAAAAGTTTTTAGTTTGAGTGGTCTTGTGTTGTACTCGCTAGTACTGCAGGATCAATCCAATGACGGTTTCCGGAGATGTAAGGAGACTGTGTTGTGTTCGCAAGTAATCGTCCCTCTATCTTTTCCATCTACTGTACTACTATATATCCTTTATTGCTTTTCATCATCTTGCTTTTGGTTCAAATCATCTCCATCCCTCAATTTTCCTCAACGTGCCTACATAATCTCCTCATCCCCTCTGCACACATCCCTACCAGACTGCCATAAAGATCAAGAGGATGGTTTTCGGTTTCTCGCATTCCCACTCTTCCAACAAAGAGAAGAAGGAATCACCTGTTCTAGACTCAAGCTCCGAGACCGATCTTGAGACAGCAACTGTCAAGACCGATGATGTGTTCGGTACCATCAGTGAAGACGGTCCAAACTACCGTAATGTGAGTTTTATTATCAACTGTTCTGCGCTTCTCATACCAGTGAAGCGAAGATTGTCTTGCTGAAACTGTCGATGGTATAGGTCGGATGGCTAGGAACGACTGTCTTACTGATCAAATCGCAAATCGGTGTAGGAGTATTGAGTGTACCTTCCACCTTGGCTGTATTGGGTATCGTACCTGGAATAATCTGTTTATGGGTCATCTCGGGCATCATCTGTTGTAAGTACCAGCTAGCCATACATTGGATTAAGCTAACATCGAACCGACGATATTCATAGACTCAGATTACGTCGTAGGACAATTCAAAAGGAGACATCCCCAAGTTTGTGAGTTAGAGTTATAACCACTATAAGTCCGTTATTCCTCTTGATAGATAGCTAAAGACAAGATTTCTTGATGTAGACGGTATCGACGATGTTGGACATCTACTATTTAAGGGGAGGTTAGGAAGGGAAGTGATAGCTGTGATGTATTGGCTTTGTGAGTTCATCGCTTTAAATAGGCCATGGCTCTAACAGCATTCAGCTGATCTTGTATGTTTAGTTATGACATGTGTAGCTGCATCTGGTTTATTGGGTATCTCAATCGGTCTCAATGCGATCTCCTCGCACGGTACATGTACGGCGGTCTTCGTAGCTGTAGCTACAGTGGTTACTTTCTTCTTGTCTTGTATACAGACTTTGGGCAAGATATCTTGGCTTGGATGGGTAGGATTGGTTTCGATCATGAGTGCTCGTGAGTGATATTCAAGCGTGATTAGTCGTAAGTGAAGCATGCTGATTGTTTCTGATATTGCAGTGTTAACCTTAACAATCGCCGTCGGAGTGGAAGATCGACCTGCCACAGCACCTCAGGACGGAGCGTGGGATAAAGGATTAGTAATCTGGGGTCAACCTACTTTCACAGAAGCTATCACCGCGGTGTCAGCATTGGTATTCGCGTTTACAGGTACACCAGCATTGTAAATTTTCCGTTCAGCACCATTGATGGCTATGGCTATGACTGATGCTGTATGACTGGTGACGCAGCTTCGGTATCGTATCCGAGATGAGAGATCAAAGGAAATACACCCAATCTATGCTCCTCTCCCAAAGTTTCGTGACTGCTGTTGATACAGTCGTCGGCGTTGTGGTCTATTACTACTGTGGTCAATTCGTTGCCTCGCCAGCTTTGGGAAGTGCAGGTGGTACCTTAAAGAAAATCTGTTATGGTCTTGCTTTACCTGGTTTATTCGTAACTGCTATGATGTTTACTCATGTAAGTGGTTTCCTCCCGACTCGGTATCTTAGCAATACCCCTCCAAGCCTTTGTGGCATGACCCATCCTGGATTGGATTATGTGTCATCGACTAAGGATCAGGAAGGCTGATGACCATTTGCGTTAATTCTAGCTACCCGCAAAATTCCTTTTCGTCCGACTTCTAAGAGGAAGTAAACACCTCACTAACAATTCCACCAAACACTACGCTGTGTGGTACAGCTGTGTCATAGGATGTGTCTTGTTCTCATATATCATTGCTAGGTGAGTTGTCTAAACATTCTACTCTCATCGATCATCTCGCTGATGGGCGTGTCATCATATATCAGCGCCATCCCTGTATTCGACGGTATCGCTTCTCTTGTAGGAGCTTTGTTCGGTACGGTTTTATGTATTCAACTCATGGTAAGCTACCTATTCCGCAATCGTGAAATCCGAGACTAAGACCCAGACTGATGATGGTTTGGGCGAATAGGCCGGAATGTGGTTATACGATAACTGGGAAAAGAGAACCACCAACAAGACCATTTTATATAAGTTCCTCCTTTTCTGGAATATCTTCATGATCGCTTTAGGTTCATTCTTGATGGTCGCAGGAGTAAGTAATTGTCCTCTCTCATAGGTGTTTGCGAAGACGGATAAGGTTTTTGCTGATCATGTTGTTGTAGACATACGGTGCTGTGATTGACATCAGAGATTCGTACGCTGCTGCCGAGGGAGCAGGAGCATGGTCATGTAGAGATAACTCTTCATAAGGGATCATATGGGGAAAATAATGAATGTATCCATAGAAAAAGACATAGACATGATCACATGGCATGTATCGAATAACCCTCGCTCCCACGGTCGAAAATACTCCAAGGTTGGCAATATCGAAGAAGGTTGTACTGCGTGCTCCCTTATTGACCTTGATGTTGGAAATATACTTGCGGTACGTGTCACTGTGGAGGTCGTTGATCCCTGTGATCTCATATTCAGAGAGCAATAACCTTCACAGTTGCGGTGATAGTGATACTGTGACATGGCTCAAATACTGTAGTGCTTAGATCAGATGATAAGACGCTGTCGTATCGCACCGGGGTGAAAATGGGAGAAGCTGGCATGTATTTCATCCATCTTCGTAAGCGATATGACATACTGTATATCCTTGTCATACCATACGTTATAACCTAAATCAGTATGTCCACTGTACATCCTTCCTCGATCTGTTGATAACTATCACAGCGGTCTATCATACCATACTGTACATCCATATTCTTACTTTCCGTCCAATTTATCTGAGATTACAGACCCTAGTATAAATATCAGCAATCATGTCTTTATCAGAGTACAACGAGAAGACCCCTCTTCTCACTTCAGACACCGATCAATTGTCTCTCGCTCCCAGTGAAGCTACAGCGTCTGCCAAAGAGGTTGAGGTTGCTCACGATCTCGCTTACCAAACCAAGGAGAATATTGAAGAAAAGCCTCCTACTAAACCCGCTGTACGAGTCCGTAAGTCCACAATTCATGTTCATTTGAATATCCAGGCTCATAAGCTCACTGTGGTTTGGGATGCATTTCAGAATGGGAAGAATGGATGGTGTATAGTATCAGATATAGAATCAGATACAATCGACCTGTCGAGTATGATGAGAAGGGCAGGAAATACAATTGGAGTGTTTGGTGTTTGGGTCTCGGTCTCAAGGTCAGCAATACAGTAGCGTTTGCCTTCCTTTCAGACGTTAGGATCAGTTCAAGTACAATAATTGATGTAATGCGTGAAAATTCATGTACTGTAGCATTATCAATCAACTGATAGAAGTTCGAGTCAAAAGGGTAAACTCAAGATAGTCAAGTGGGAGAAAGGTAAGCTTGACGACTGTAGGTAGATGACGGCGTTCGCTTTCTGCTGATTATAGTAATTGTATGTCGCACAGGAAGATTCCCGGATGAAGAATATATTTGGCCCAAAGGTAGAGGTAAAAAAGCTTGATAACCTTAGGGCAGTCAGTCAAACGGACTGTAAAAGTATAGAGAAAGCTGAGAAGTATACTCCTCAAAAGTCGTAAGATGCAATACGAGATACTGTATCGTTATTACTTATAACCCCGGACGAGCACGTCCAAGGACAACTTGGAGGACAGTTATCAGATATACATCGAATATACCATTGCGAAAATATACAAACAGTAATTATTCCAAGTGTCACTTCATCTTTTCAATGTCCTTACGATCTGACTTTTTTCGACCAATTCAATACTACATGTCTAGCAACCTACAGTGTCTCTGTGTGTTTATTTCCTGGGATTGATTGGATACAGTAGCTCATTTCTTATTTGCTGTTTTGAAAATGAAGCTGACAAGTCGAATTACAGTAATCCAGCAATATCATCAGCTAACTTTCACTAAATGCTTGACCCGATGCGGTTCCCCTACTCACCCATTTTGGAGTTTTTAGAATGTTCTTCACCTTATCACTGAAGCCTTGTTGGTGAGACGAAAAATTTCCTGGAAGCGATCGCCAATTGGATCATCAGCGATCTTATCCGTACCACTCAAATGGTCAGATATCGGCTCACCTTCATTGTCGTCTTGATCCCTCCCAATTCGCTTGGCAGGTACGAGCTTACCCAAATTCACCCATGGCATGAAAACACTTTCGGAAGTGAGACTATCACAGTCTGCATTTTCACCGGAAGCCGCATCCTCACCATCTACTAAAGATCCCGAATAAAGCACAAATAAGTCAGCTCAACAGATACTATACGAATGGGTAACGAGAGTTGCTGTTCGCCACTTACCTTTGTCCTTCTCCACGAAAATATCAACAAACGTCACTTTCCCTTCTTTCTCAACGACCGTGAAATTACCTTTACTATCCTCATACATTAACCTTCCACCTGACTTGACCACTAACCAAGCATGCTTGGTAGGATCGGGATGATAAAACTTGAAAGTTCCATCTGAAGAAGTTGTATAATCCTTGCCAGGTATGAATTGATGTTTGCCACCTTCGAAAACACCTTCAAAGAAGATCGTTCCGTATTTTCCCTTTGGACCATTTGATCCTACTGAGATGGAGAACCCAGAACAATCTTGGATTCCCCACGTACCGCTCTGTCTACACATCCAACCGCTTGATCCAGTTGGGTTTGTGAATGATAGATTACGGTGAGAGTCGATGGTGTATGATGATATCAGGGGATTATAGCTGGTCATTTTGATTCCTTGGATTGAGTTGTGTGATCTGCAAGTCTGAAGTCCAGTAAGTGGGTTTTGACTTGCATTGATAGTTGAGAGTGAGATACGAAAAATGTAACGAAGAGAAATTAGATTGAGATGCAGAAGCATACAAAGAGGGGTTTATATACTGTACATACACCTACAGTACCAAGACAGACCGAGTGGCAAAAGGCAAATCCAAACAACCTTCTTTTTCCAAAATTAAAGTTCAAGTGTTTCCCGACAAATCATCACGACATGCAGTACTGTAACGGCCTGTGAGGTGCACGGCACTGCGTTTATGAGCAAACAGTCGTAGGTCACATTGGAAAGATGTTTGAACTGTTGTATGTACTCTCTCTTGTTCTATCCCAAATGAGCTGTAAGTTGCAGCATCGGGTATGCAAACTTTCAACGCCGTATCAATGCACGATCGGATGTGCGAGCCACTTTACAAGATGAAGCATGCATGTATCATGACCTTCATACTATATATGTCAAACATAAGAACAACCACTCTCCTCGTTATATGCAGTACATTACAGTACATCCCCAATATAATGACAATTGATCATCGGTGAATGAGCAATCAAAAATAATAATATATAAGTATATGATGATAACTTCAGATAGACATCGCTCCCATTCCTCCCTGCTCAACTCTGCAGTCCACATGACAAGCATCTACAATTCAATGACAGTTCCAGTACAGCATTTACAGCAACCTCTAAAGTCCAATCTCGACTTTTCAAGTTCACCTATCTCCATCGATACCTTGTACAACTGACTATCCTTCCCTATGTACCTTTGGACATGTAAATCGGATCGCTTGAGATCTAAAGATGGTGAATGTTTCGGTAGATAAGATGAGATAAACGATACAGCTGAATTTGTAAATCCCATATCCGCCTCCGTGTCTACTTCCGATAAAGGGTTCTCAGCCAATTTCGTTATCGGTTCAGAAACGGATCTAGGTGTATATTCATCTTGCTGCTTTTGATCATAAGAGAATGATATCGACGTTGACGACGCACCAAGGGTAGTCGAAGTCGGGGTCTGGTCAGGTAAGACGAAACATGGGAGATCCACACCATTGTGAGTCTCAGCTTCGTCCGCGCTGACACTTCGTTTCAGTACAGTCGACAACCCGAAAAATGATTCTCGCTTCGATTGGTTGGATTTGACGGGCGATGGATCTCTAGGAAAACCCCAACCTTTCATTCTTGCTAAATTGGGATCTGGCGTGGAATGCGTTGATCCTTCCATCGGAGGGGACGAAGCGAGTTGGGCAAGGGGTGAAGGAGGAGTGATTACGGGCGAAGCAATCGAAGGAGTCAACAAGACCGGATGATCTGACATCGCAGTACGGACCGATTCGTTATCTACTGCTACATCGAACAACGGAGATGGCTGGGCAGGTCGTTGAATCTCTGCTAATCTGGTCAAAGCAGCTTCTTTCGCTCGGCGCTCCGCTTCAAGGGAAGTTGTAAGGTTGAAGAGCTGTTCTCGCATTTCAGCGATCAAGCGTGATTCGGCAGCATGAGAATCGGAGGAAGATCTGTCTGTAGGTACCGATGAAACGCTTGATAATCGATCACCGACTAATGCAAGACGTCAGCTAAGCAAATCGACGATTGAATTTGACAAATTCAAGCTCACGTTTCCTGACTCTCTCTCTCAACACTGTACTCTCTTTCCTTTCCATCTCAAGCGTCTCTTCCAAACTCGCACATCTATTCCTGAGCAACTCCACATCTTCCTTCAAAGCCTCTCTCTCCATCTCCATATCCAGCTGAACATCTCTCCAAGTAGCTTCATCGGCGAAGCTATCTCTCCTATCGTGTATGCCAAAATTCTCATCATGATAAGGATGGATAGTATCGTTGTTGTCTGGAATAGGGGAAGTCCACATCGATACTGCTCCTGGGATAGGCGAATTCTCTTCATCGACTCCATCCAATTCCCCTAAAACCCTCCCGGATCCGGTGTTATCGATTCCTAAACCTACCAATGTTCTAGGTCGAGGACACGGACGAGTGGTTGATCTTGAAGCTGATGAACTTCCCCATCCAGAGAATTTAGGGCTGGTGGGATGCAAAGGTGGGGAAGTCACGGACTCGGGGGAGAAGACATTTCTTCCATTACCGATGGACAAATCATGAGACGAGGAAGAGCTATCGTCTTTCTTATATGAGATTGAGCTTCCCCTAGAACCCGATCCAGGTGCAGTCCTCTTACGTGAGGAGAATCCAGCTGATTTAGGAGTCGACATATTTGACGGTGTGGAAGTGGTCGATCCGATGGTCAGTGGTTTTGGTCTTCCTCGACCAATCGACCCGTAGCCTTTCGTAGGAGACGAAGCGGAGGGGGATGCACTTGATTGTCTAGGAAATGAGAAAGAATGAACGCTATCCATCGATTCTTGACGAGGCGTCGAAGAGCTTATAGATGATCGCAGACGTAGCTCTCGAAGACGGCTGGGTGTAGGTTCCACGGGGAAAGAAGAGATTATACTTTCTGGTTCATCGGAAAAAGTCCTGACCATTTCAGTTGGAGCTTCGTTATCGGCAAAGTCTCCCTCATCCTCTTCTGACTCATCCACCTCAGCCAAAGCACTGAGCTGACGATTTATCGATGGTCTTTTGGCCATAGCTGTCGACAGATCCATACCAAAGTTCATCCCATCGTCTTTTCCGTACTCTTTAGCTAGACCGAAACCGAATCCGGACCAGCGTTCTACAGGCGATTGCTGGTCGTTCGGTGAGCCCCAGGAGAACGTTGAGGACGACATGGCTGAGGCAGAGGAAGTTGTGGAAGCGGTTAGAGAAGGAAGCGTAAGTGAAGATGGGCGACTGAAGAAGTTTGATCCGGATCCTGAACCGAAAGCTCCAGACAATGGTCGATTAGACGAAGCGACAGAAGAAGAGTCTTCATCGTCCAGATCAGGGAGACTAATTTCAGCAACTTGTGGTTCCACTATAGGAGATCTGGACGCGGCGGACGGTCCACCGGTCAACTTCTCCAACGCTTTGCGACGAGACTCTTGTCTCTCCTTTTCAGCTTCCGCTCCTCTACCTGAAGGTTCGAATTTTAGTCTTTGACCTGTTATCGGGCTGGACAACCTTGATCGACTCGCACTGTCACTCACACTAGTCGGTGAGCATGGTGACGAAGGAATACTGGGAGGGATGCCCAGTGAGGTAGGACGTGCTCCGGATAATTTGAGGTTGGGAAGAGAAATGGAGTTTGAACGAGTATGCGAATGCCTCTTTCTAGCAGGGGTAGGAGGTGATGAAGGTAGACTTGCCAGACTTGATGCAGCGGGGTTGCTCGGAGTAGGTGAACCGAAGGCTAAAGGAGTAGGATGAGTGAGGAGGAAGCTGGGAGGTCGTGAAGAGGGCGTCGAAAGTCTGTTGAGGTTTGGCGCTGATGCGGAAGATGTGGGAGAAGCAAGGGGTGAGGTTGATGGGAATGATTCTTGCGAAAAGAGAGATTGTGAAGATAATAAGGGTTGCTGCTGCCTTCTTTTCGGTGGGAAAGTTGACATAGGTGGTTTGGAACCAAACGAGAAGGTGGACAATCTAGCTGCAACCTCTTCGTGATTTTCATCCGGTAGGATCCTCGGTTCAGGCGAGATATCAGGTGAGTCAAGCAAAGGTGTAGCGGGAGTCGTGATGATTTCCTTGGGACCGTCAAACACGCCCATCACCGAAGGTCTCGATAGTCCCTGACCCAGAGTCATACTTGATGAAATGGCGATGGATGATCTCTGTCGGCGATGGGCTTGGCTATCTGATCTCTTATGTCGATGCCCACCAGTGATAGATTTGACCGGCTGATCGAGCTCGATATCCTTGCCTTTACTTTTGCTCGATGATCGAGAGTGTGATTGGGGAAAGGTGAAGGGAGAGTTGATGCTTGCTTCTGTCGTCAGAGGCATCATCTTGGTGGGCGAAGGGGGCTTGGACGAAGATGAGGACGAAGAGACCATTGGAGTTGAATCTGAGTTCTCGGACGAACGAGATGCTCGGTAAGTCTGCAGCTGCAAGTAGATTGCAGATGTGGGTAAGCCATTACAGAATACCAGGATGATCTGTGCACGCACCTTCTTTTTGGCAGAAGCTAACCTCTGAGCCCGCTTCTCCTCTTCGGATCCCGACGAACTAGGACTCCTCTCATGAGCAACAAAAGACATCGTCTCTGATAGAACTTTGGGTAGCAAGGACGTGAATCGCTGATTGCGTAAACAAGATACGAGATGTGGAGTTGGGATTTCTTGTTGGATTAAGGCAGAATGGGTTCCTTTAAAACAGGTTGATTGATATTTGACAGGATGGTAGTAACAGTGTGAAATTCGTTCGTTAAAAAAGGTTGAATCGTAAGTCGTCAAGATGTAAATGAGCGTGGGTGGGTAATGAATGTAAAGGTCGGTTCAATCATTCGTTACTGGATGTTGAAGATGACGAGAATAGGTGGGATGGTGGGTATGAGTGAGGAAGAAGAGGGGATGTGGGGATTCTGAGGTTGATGTTGTTTTTTCAACAGTTTTTGATGTTGGCGTGTATTTTGTATTTGTTTTATTCTATTGATCTAGTGAGCCAAGCGTCGTGTGTATACGTGTGTGTATACGACATACAAACCCAATCCAGCGAGAGGACAATGCGCCTTTGATCCTCGGTGATCCGTGTCACTGAGCACTAAGCTAAAACCCATATGATCCTACCGAGGGGATGTCCTTTGATCAATTTAACAATAAACACAAAATGCAATTCGATCTTACTGGGCGGAATTCGTCTTCAAGACGATTGCTATTTGGATGTCGAGATGGCGTCAAGCCTGAATGAGCGTGGGTGAGCGAGTTGGTCGGGTGAGAGTATGAGGTGGTGATTGATCTGCAGAATACACCAACATCAACATCAATCGATGATCAATGTGAGACAAGCGAGAAGACGAGATCTACAACCTAAACAAGTTGAGAGGTCAAAGCGGTAATTAAAGACGGATGACACTCACCAATGTTTTGACAAGGACCGGGCGGGAAGGAAAGATGGTGGGCTTATGAGGTAGAACTGATTATATACGATGTACCGTAGATGGGTGAATGATATGATGATGATTGGAATTTGAAATCTGAATCTGAATTGATCTTGATCTGGAACTGAAACGCGTGCTTTTAAAAGCTTTTCTTGTGTTCGACGTAGGTCCTTTGGTCTAAATTTGGTACAGTACAAAAGACATATGATGATGATCTACTTTGTTACAATGTCGCTGATGGTATTACAGATAATTCAACAATCAGCAACGATGAGATTACAAGTAATGTTCATCAGCATCCTCTTGATCATACACAATTAAGCTTCAGCTTCTGAGCAGAAGAAAAACAAAATGCTCTTTGCTGGAAAATCAACCGGACCGACGCGTCGGGCATCAAGACCAAAGGAATCTCCTTTCGCTGGCATCGATTCCCTGGATTGACGTTGAACCACGAGAACAAGACGATCATACTTGCATATCGCCCGTCATCTGTGCCTTGGCGTGGAGCAAATCAGTAATGTTCCCAACCACAGCAATCAGACAGACCCTTGTATCAGCAGAGGAGGAGAGGAGAATGAGTTTAGAGTATGGCTCTTGGTTTCCTCTCCCAACGCTTACCTTGACGACCATCAACTTTGAATTGAATTCAAAATGGTGAGTGGAATGGCAGTTCTGTTCGTACCAATGTGAACTGACACGAATGTATCTTACAGTCACTTCTTGTACTTGTACAAGTCTCAACAATTGAGACTGATAGTGCTTATTGCTCGGCGGGCAACGAAGGCGAAAGGTGGACTGGTCATATCAGTCCGTGAAAACCCCTATTGTGTATCTATGTGATGTACACGAAGCAAGAACCATCTGACCTTCTTCTACTGTTTTGGTTGAGAACTAACGTACATGCTATTCACTGAGCTGATCATATCTCACTCCTTGAGCTGACGAGATGTCCATGAATGAGAAACGGTCGTCAAGACCAGAGTACCATGTCTTACTTCACGCCCGGGGTTCATTTCTCCCTCATTCAGCTCACCAGGTCGATACCTTATATAATCTCCACCCACACCTTCATCTTCTTTGCTTTTGTCTTCTCAGCAACTCCTCATACATTTTTGTATGGCTCCCAAGCATCTATACGTATACCAATACAAAGATATAGAAGTAATACCTCGATATCGATCAACAAGAATGCGAGCCTCGAATTTACCTTCAACTCCCCAAACTCCTTCGCCAGCACCTCGACAGAATGGACAGATCACCCAATCTCGTCAGCTCGGGAAACATATCCCCTTTGGAGCTTACCCAACTCCGCAATCCTCTTTGGACGTGACTTCGCCGTCTGCTTCGAGATCAATTACACCTTCATTCTCAGCTGCGACCAGCATCTCCTCGAACATTGATATTGACTCCAACGAATCACTGCGAGAGAAAGACAGTGAAGGTGAAACCAACGAATTTATCAGAATTCACGATCAGCTCGCCAAACTCTTGTAAGTCTACCTTTGATCTCAGTACATCAGACAGATGCTCATGAGTACTGATGTCCCAACCTTTGTTCGGTCTAGTCCAAATGAGAAGCATGTCGGGATTCCTCGTATCTGTGCACTCGGCGGCCAGAGTGCTGGAAAGAGCAGCTTGTGAGTTGCTTCTTTCATACTGCAACAGTGGTCTGGTTATGTCTTCAAAAGATGCTGACGATTCATGAGATAGATTCAGTATGGTGTCAAATGTGAGTTGATATTCGCGATGTGACTGACCCAAAATCTAATTTTACTGAAACCCAATCGTCAAGCAGACACCTCTCTACTGTGCTAACGGTAGAGCGACATGGTGGGTATTTTCATGTGTTCCAAATTGTCAGATATTGACTATGCACTCATTTGCATTTCCTTTCTCAGCTGCCCTCACTTGATCCGATTGAGAGGTCAAGGCCTAACGCTGAAAGTCGATATCTCCATCCAAGTAACAAATGCCAGGACGGAAGGAACATCCATCATCCCATTCGTCCAGAACCTTACCGATATGGACAGAGTCGCCAAGCTACTCCCATTGGCATCTGACGAAGCTCGAAGAGCTGATGGAGGTATGAGCCTTGTCAGGTTAGTCGGCCCGAACTATCTTCTCTTTAGACCATGACCTGGGCCGCTAGCTGACTTGGAAAAACTAGACCATGGACCCAACTGGAGAATATGGGTGAAAGCGAGAGAACATCAGGTCGAGATGGATGGGCTAATTTTACTTCAAATGTGGTGATCATCAATGTAAGTCTGCCAAACAGCTTGAAGGTGATTAAGAATCGTCTGTTGACTGTTTTGTTCAATATAGATTCAAGGCCCTAATCTTCGGGATTTCGACATCGAAGATCTGCCTGGTAAGGGATCAGGTTATGCTATGATATTTAGGCTGTTACTGAGTCTTGGTTCTACTATAGGTCTCCATGGAGATCCTCTGGTCGAGAGTAAGCCTCTTCACATTTTTGCATCAATAATGTATGGCATCGTTTATCAGACAACTGACGATTCTGAATTTGCAGAACTCGTATCGGACCGAATCTCTCAGCAACAAAATCTCATCGTGCTTTGTTTAGCTGGAGTAGGACGTAGGTTTTTCCTTCTCCCAATACTATTGACAGCTCATACAACTGCCTCATTGCTGATTTGATACGGAACAGAGGAACCTTCGACAGACGATCGAGGAATCCAGCTCGCCATGAAGTACGATCCAATTGGAGAACGTACGATTGGTGAGTCAACTCACATATATGTTTCTGCTTTCTTACAACGGTCAACTAAGCTGATGTGATACCATACTATCAGGTGTTATAACTCGAGCCGACCAGATTGACGTTGTACCTGGCGATCTCTCGCCATTTGTCAATTACTTCTATGGACAAGAAGATGACTTAGGAGGGTTCAAACCTCAATGGGGCTGGTGGCCTCTTCGTCTACGGAGTCCAGAGGAAAGAAGACATGGTGTATCACTCATGGAAGTCAGGAATAGAGAGAAAGCAATGTTTGCCAAAGAAGATTGGATGGGTATCCAAGAGAAGGCGGGAAGGTCATTTGGGATTGGAGAATTAGAGAAGAAGTTGGAAGAAGTGTTCAGTCTGAAAGTCCAAGACAAGTAAGTCTTGTGTCAATATCTCGAGCCTGCCCAAGATTCTCGTCGATCTAATGGCCCTATAACATGTAGTATTGTCCATTTGAAGACGACTTTACGAGAGTCTCTCAGAATACACTCAAAATGGCTATCCGATAATCCGGCAATCCAAGATCCGGTCGCAAGTCTACATGACGATGTGATCTATCGATTCCACAATCTTTTGAAGGTCAAAGTCGCAAGGTCCAACGCATCCGGTAGATTAGTCGACCTGCAAGAGAACTTCGAACGAATCGTTCGAACAGCGGTACCGGAATTTCTCCCTTTTACCAAGGAAGAAGCCGAAGCCAATATCACATATCAATCTTACTGCAAAGTCGATGGCATCGTGGTCGAAGAAGAGGATGTTGTGTACATAGATACTTTGGCTGAGATGATCAAGAGGTGAGCACAATCAATATCCATCCTTGTAGGGAAGATAAACGATGAGACTGACTTAACTTAAAGCTTCTCGAGTCGGCGAGAACCGGGTGTGATCGATACGTCCAGCATCACACAATCTTTCGTCGACAAGTATACTGCGAGGTGGCGAAAATTGGCTATTGAGCATATCGATCAGTTGTGGAAGGAAGTCGAAGATGTTCAGCAAATGGTAATTCATGAGATATGTGGACACAATGTGCCCATGGCTGAAGAGATATTGTAAGTTGAACAAAGTCCCTATATTCTGGCGAGAAAAGCTCTTTGCTAAGATCTATGGGACCTCTTAGTCTCCGACTAGAAGATCTCGTTACATCCCTAAAGAACGATTCCGTATCTTTTATGGATCAAATGTTCAGAATAGTCACCTCTCCGCTTTCTCACTCCGGTAGGGGCTACGCGCAAGGCTACGAAACCGCCCTCAAGCAAGCTACAGATATGTACTCTAAATTTTTGGAATCATCATCCTCAGTGGGTCATCGACGAAGATCATCTTCTTCTTCTTCTGTACTATCCCAAACCAACAGCGATATACCCTCGATCACCTCTGAGGTTCTTCCCAAATCACGAAGAGATCAATGCACGGCTCTACAAGCAAAGATCACGGTGCTGATGATGAGCCGAGCTTTGGAGTTTTCTTCTTCTGTAGGTGAACATGCTCAGGAGTGTGTCATGGAATACCTTGAGAGGGTTACTCCTACGCTAAGGAAGAAGATGGGACTGGATCAAGTCGTCGAGAATGTAAGAAAGAGAGCGGGGGACTTGTTCGAAAGTGATAGAGAAAAGAAACGTGAAAGAGCAAAAATTGTGAAAGAGATGAAGACGTTGAATGAAATTCAGTAAGTTGGGATCATTCTTTCAATATATGTTGAAGGGTCGATTTCCTTGCTGATTTTATGATTTGTCAACAGACAACATTTGGACAAGATCGTCGATGCTTGATATCCAGGACGAAAGAGATCTTAGAGAAATCACAAATAGAATAAGATCTTGATTTCTAAATTCAATAACCTTGCTTTACAAAATGATTTGGGTGCTTAAAGGAATATCAGTAATCAGAACTGTAACATGGTCGTTTGGTATCTCTGATGTCCTGAATGTTATGCATATACATTTCTTGGTCTATGCACATTCGCATGATCACCCCACTCCATCTCCAATGCATCGCAACCAGTCCCATCAACTAGTCTAGTATCCAGCAGCAGCCACGAGTTTTGTCAATTCTGCAAGTAGAATAAACCAAAATCCATCAGTGACTCTGTTCCCTACGAAGTGATTATACTCATACTCTGCTAAGAGCACGAGGCTATGGAAGTCTCAAAAGGGAACCCAGACTCACGACTCAATTGAACATTCTCCTTGACGACACCGGCTTTTACATCATTATCACCATTCTTCGGTACCACCGCCTTATCACCTTCTACATTCCATCCGATCTTCTCTACGTACCCACCCACTTCGGATGAAGAAAGATTTAACCATCTTGAAAGTTGGTTGAGGGAGATGGTAGAGAAGCATGAGGCTATGGAAAGGGAGAATTGGAATCGGAGGTCATCGATGGGGGTGGAATGCGAAGGGAGGTATCGAGTTTTGAGAACTAGAGTTGGGAGAAGGTGTTGTTAGCTTTGAATAGACTATAGTACGCTGATGAGATGAATATTTGATGTTGATGACAAGATAAATCATGCTTGTCACATCCTTTTTTCCTGAATCGAACTGGGGTCGTGAGAAGTTCAAAGGACTCACTATTGGCAGCTTCTGATTCACCGTTGAACTCTTTCCAGAATTTGGTGAATTGGCAAGTCCTGATCAACTCGTGCAGATTCGTTAAATAGGGCATCAAGATTGTCAACGCCTCGTCATCTGATTCGATATCGTGGAGGATTGCCTAATACCATTGCCCATCAGATATCAGCCATGCTCCTTCATCTGTATATATATATTTGTGATCGTGGACTCGTGACTTTGTGAAGGAGAACGAGAATATCGAGAGCTGAGGGTTTATTTGTAGATAGCTTATTGTTTCACTCACCGTAGGTTCTCTCAACAGACCCAATGACAAGTTGAAGTCTGGTCCATGTACAGTCGAACTCAGAGCTTTGATCAATATGTGAATGATGATATCTGGATTAGAATGTTGAGGGTTGAATTGATATAATTTCAATACAGCTAGATTGGCGAACAAGTCATATTGACCTTCTTTGATTTGAGATAAGAGGTATTCTTCCATGAAAGGGAGGTTGGTAGGGTTATATCGATCTATACCAATCACCAAATACATCAGCATGTATATCGTGTACATCACCAAGGAGAAGGTTGTTGGGAAATAGAAGCTTGGATGAACTCACCAACACCATGGATCAACTCGTGAATTACCTCTGGTCGGGTTGATGGGGAGTGCCATTCGCTCAAGTTCTTCTTTGGTACTGCTACAGCCATCTTCAATGTTGCTTATAGTGCTCTTTGATGTTTTCGATGTACTCTTTTGGTGATCGCTCGAGATTCTAATTTTGTTGAATCTACAATCGCAAAAGGACAAAAAGCTAAGACGAGTTCGAGGAAAACGATGGTTTGAAGCACGTGGTTGTATCACAAGCCAGAATGTATGCCACGTCATTTAATTCATCGGGCTCGGGCCCCCTCATCGGACGCGTCCATGTACATGTCACAGCGAAGCAACAAGAAAGAAAAAACCAATCAATACATGATATATGATACATGATACATACATCAATCGCGCAGACTTACCGAGTGTACAATGAATCACCACCAACCGACAATATGACGACCCTAGAGGCTCCCATAGGAGCCAAAGTACAGGTAGCAGCTGGCGTAGGATATGTCAGATGGACAGGCTCCAATCCTGGTTTTGCAGCCGGGAAATGGGTCGGTGTGGAATTGTGAGTTCCATAAACCTCAAGTGCAATGCATTGCATAATTGACAAATTCGTGCGACAGAATCGAAGCTGGAGGAAAGAATGATGGTTCAGTCAAAGGTGAAAGGTATTTTGACTGTCAACCTAATCATGGTGTTTTCGTCAGACCAAGTCAAGTGAAGATACTTGAATTACCAAACCGAAGCGTGCCTTCGACTGTGAGCTATTCGCCTTGAATCGTGCTGGAAAGTCAAAGTAGCTTACCTACATATGGTGATACTTGAATAGCCTCGATCTTCTACATCAAGAACTCCAGCTACCCCAGCGGTATCTCGACCACCTCCTACTCCTACGTCCCGACTGTCCTCCGCAGGACCCTCTAGAGCTTCATCACCTCAAAAACCATCCCTTAGATCATCGACCGCAACGCCCGCCACACCTCCTCGAGCAGTCTCACAACCAACTGCTACACCTGGCCAACCACCTATAAGTCGGAGAATATCATCCGTCACTACTCCAGCTTCTACTAGCGGTAGGACCAGTGTTACTGGAGGTACATTCAGGCGACCACCCTCAGTAGTTGAAAGAGCATCGACCTCATTAGCATCTCAGAATGAATCGCAAGAGCAGACAGATGACGTACCAAAACGGACGGGCAACATGTCTCCTCCCCCTCGCCCTCCTGCTGCTCGTCAAGCAATTTCGCCCCCACCAACAATAGCCGGTAAAAGAGTGGTATCTCCTACACCCAGCTTGACAGGTATATCACCCCGACCTATACCGACAAGATCAATCTCATCAACCTTATCACCTGCGTTCGAATTTGAAACTCCTTCTACTGCAAGCCAGCAGAACCAAGCACCATCATCTGGTGAACTTCCCGACAAGGATATTACATTTACCCAGAAGAGGGAATTAGAAGAACTAAGAATTAAAATTAGGATATTGGAAAATAGGAGACATGAGGATCAGGAGAAGATCAAACTCTTGGAAGGCAGGGTAGGAGAAGCTGATACGCTGCGAGCTGCTAGAGTGAAACTACAAGGTAAGCTATGATATCATCAGCTGGAGGGATATCACCCCAAAAGGGCGTAGTAAGCTGAATTGCTACTGTTATCGATATTAGCGAAATTTCAAGAAATACAATCATCTTTAATTACTGCTCAGAAGACTTCCAAGAATTTGCAGTCGGAGAATAATATGCTGGAATTGAAAGCTGCAGAAGCTATGGATCAGCTAGAAATGGCTGCATTGGATAGAGAGGTGGCGGAAGAAAAAGCTGAGAGCGCAGAGTTGGAAAAGGAGAAATTAAACGAGAGAGTACAGGAATTGGAACTGGAAGTGGCTGTGCTAAAAGAGGAGAATGGTATGTTGTCTTCCGTTTCGGGTAAAATGGTTCAGCTTCCAATACCTCAGCATGGATCTGAAACCAAGACGATAAGGTGATCGATCATTGATTGATTAATTGTTTGTTTGTTTTAGCGGAATACGAAAAACCTGTATCTGGCTTGGAAGGTGAAAGAACGAGTTTGGCATTTGTCCAGCTGGAGAAGCATAATGAGAGATTGAAGGAGGCTCTGATAAGGTCAGTGCAGCTGGATATTACAGTGGATCCTTTGAAAGCGCATGCCCAGCTGAGATGACCCCATAGACTTCGTGACGTCTCTGCTGAAGCTGAGAGGGAACATAAGAGCGCAGTTGCGGAGTTGGAAAGAGAGCTGACCTCTCAGGAAGATTTGCTTGGTGGGTTTCAGCTTTGAAGCTAACGGCGTCTTGTTTTGCAAAATGCTGTTCTCAGCTGATTCGGTTTGTTTTATCAGGTCAATTGGAATTAGCAGAAGCTAAATTGTCTAATGCCGAAGCTCAAGTAGAAGATCTGAAACTTCAGCTTGATGATGCCTTGGGAGCGGAGGATATGCTCGAGCAGTTGACCGAAAGGAATTTGCAGATGGGAGAAGTGAGTTTAACAAACACGTCGCATCATGGTGTATGTCAACTCATATCTTCATGCTTGATAGCGAATTGAAGAGATGCGGGTGACCATAGAAGACCTTGAAGCTCTGAAAGAGCTGAATGACGAACTCGAGGAGAACCACGTAGAAGCGGAGAAAGCTCTTAACCAGGAGATCGGTCAGTTTATTGAGTGACTTTCCAGTCGAGGTAAACTGACGTTAGAAAATAGAAACTCTCACTGTTCAACTGCGAGATGAGCAATCACGAGCTACAGATCTTGAAAATGCCGTTCTGGACATGGAAGCTACCATCAATCAGTTCCGAGATCTGGTATCAAGCTTACAGAGGTAAGCTACCTTGCTATCCGCGTGAAGACTCAAGCTGACGCTCATGATAGCGAAATCGATACACTTCGGATGCAACAAGCGACAGTCGAATCTGAGACCGCGTCAACATCCAAAGAAGCTCAAGCCCTCATGAACCTCAATTTGAAGTTGCAGTCTACAGCGGTGAAAGCGCAATCCAAGACTGTCGATCTAGAATTGAAGAAACTGGAAGCTGTACAACTTGCAGAACATCTGCGAATCGTTACATCTTATCTACCAGATGCGTATAACGATACTGAGATTGATTCCACTACGATATACCTGTTCTTCAACAGAATATCATCAAAGGTTGATATGTTAATTTCGATAATATCTCAAATACACGGTTTACCCAATTCACTCCACAATGCTACGTCCGAGACGTTGGTAGGTGTGTGCGAGCTGAAAGGGAAATTAAGACATTTCAGCGGACTGAACAAAAGATTCTACGGGGTGATCAAGAGATGTTCACCTGAAGATTGGTTGGTATTTGGTAAACTCCTCAGTGAACTGGGAGGAGTAGAAAGTAGAGTAGATGGCTGGTTGAACAATGTGAAGAATGACGAGTTCAATGAAAGTGATTGTGCGAGAGAATTATCAAGGTGAGCTCAGTATCTCCCCGCTTTGTTCAAGTTACTCTCAGCTTACGCTATGCTGTGATGGATGGACAGTTTGATAGCTCAGTTTGATCATTTATCTGAAACGTCCTTCAAAAGACCTCAATTGAGTGTTGGTGAAGCACAATTGGCATTGGCGTGGAATTTTGATTCGGATTTGGACAATTTCGCGGCTGCTGTTGGGTTTGCTAGACAGGCTATCTTAGGATTGACAAAAGAGGATGGTACGTTATTCACTGATCCATACTGGCTTCGATACTGCGTTCTTCGAAACATAGGCTGAACTATACTCGATGATGTGTAGATATCGAGATTGACGAAGGGGAGTCGTCGCTTGAAGAAGGTGTTTACGAGCCTGTACAGCGAATTTTGGATTTGGTGAGAAGTGTTAAAGTACCTTCGGGGTGAGTACACTCGTGTTGCACAATAGCTTGGATTCAAGCTGACTTGAAACCATTAGTAAACTCGTTGCCCCAGTTGAAGATATTGTAGCTTCATCTTCAGCACTGTTACCTGAACTTACGCTAGCACTAGGAGATCTAGCCAATAGCGTCTCAAACGCTGTAGATCTAGCGGTTCAGGTGAGCTGCAAAGACCTTTTTGAGGTCTGACTGTGTAAAGCTTACGTCTATATCTCTCAGCTCGCTCAAAGAATAGGAGCACATGTCGCTTCCCTTAGATCCAGCAAACAACCTTTACGATTGGTCGATATTGAGAATTTCCTGATCGAAATCACAGCTGAATCTTCAGCTTCGTCAGATGCCCACCCTTGGGAGTTGATCGCGATGTTCGTGGCTAGATTAGGTAATGAATTGGGTAACGTACTTCCGAGAGTGAAAGAAGCTGTTAAAACTGGACATTTGGTATCCAGTAAGTCAACCTCCTGGCTTACAATTCATCCTGCGAATTCAAATCATGCTTATATCGGTGTTCTTGTTCTAGTGGACGTACCCCCACCTTGGTTGGCTAGAGTAGCGACTATCAAAGAAGCTGCTTCGTTCAATGTGGACACGGAAAGGAAGGTTGTAGCGTTATCCGAGGAATTGAAAGATATGTTGAGGGAGATTAAGATCAGGGTACGTGTAGCTGATGTCGTCGCTCTGGATACTTCAGCTAACGATTCCGTCCTATTTTTACAGGATCAAAATCTGCAAGAAGCAGGTGTCAAGGTTGAAACCCTTGAGAGACGTCTGGAAGCGTCCAGGAAACAGGTCAGTTATTCTGATCTGAGAGCTGTGGTACGTACAAGCTGACATATATCCAAATCACAGGCCGATACGATTATTGAGCTCGAGAACGACGTTGCAAAAGCCAAGAAGCAAGAAAAGGTATATGAAGATGCCATTGAACAGCTACAGGCTGAGCAAGATGCATTGGAAGCTGAGAATGCAAGGTTGAGAAAGAGCCAGGGACAAGGTCAGGCGGATAGACAAGGTGAGCTTGAAACAATATGTTCATGTGGTTCTTCAGCTGATCTATCGATGTATTTATAGGAAACAACATCACTTCGACGCCTGGAGGTACGACCATCGAACCAATCAATCTCGGCGGCGCCATCGGTAGTGGATCTGGATCTGGATTTGGGTTCGGTCCGGAATCATCTCTTCAGTCTAACGAGTTAATCGAGAATTTGAGGAGTACAATCCGATTCTTGCGACATGAAAATGCTTTATTGAAATCGAAAGAGTTCTATAACGATTTATATACTTTACCGCCATTGAAGTATACTTCTTTATCTACTCCCTCTTGTTCTATGCTTCCTGAATTGGTCAGATCGAAATCAAAATCACCTGAATCGCCTTTGGCTAATAGTAGTAGTGGAAGTGATGATGAGGATTGGGAAATACCAATTACACCTACCGATAAATCAATATTGAAAAATACTTTACAAGTTGAAAGTAAATTGTTTTACGACAAATTAATAGATTTCCAAACTACTCCTAAAATCGTGGATATATCTAAATTAGGTTTCACTACCGCCAGTACCACTGGTTCAGAGCAGGTTAAATATTGGAGAAGAAGAAGAGAAGAACCTGAACAACAGATTGTAGATTGGAAATTGAAAGAAAGAAAGTTGCAGAAGAGGTTGGAAGATTTGAAAGTGAGATTTAATGGGTTGAGTAATAGTACTATCAACAGTACCGGTGCTATTCGAAGATGACAAGACTGTGATGAATAGACTCAAAATGACGGATACTTGCGTATAAAAAATGTACTTCACATTTGATATGGATATTTTACGAATTGATGATTACAATCTGCTTTATATAAGTCCCAAACTGTGCATTCTTGACGCATGACAAATAGATTAAGTGGTTTGTTCAACGCTGCACCCACACCACACAGTGCCCGCTCGCTGTACCACAACTTGCAATTCACATTGCCAAATGACTTCACTGGTAGTAAGCTACTATGATAATCCCCGTAATTCATCCTCCACGGATAGTCAGTGGAAGTATGACCCATCATTCTGAGCGACGAGTATAGACGACGATTTATTTGCATAGATCATATATAATAAAATAGAATGAAATATAATATAACATAATATCAGTATCATATACAACTTTAACGTCCTACTCAACCTGCTAGATAGATAAATCACTTCATCTCTTGTCTCTTCCAACTTGCTCTCATCGTATCTGGAAAAAGGGGGGAAAATAGAAAATCGAAAATTGTTAAATCGGAAATCGAGAAAAAACCTAGAAGGATGAAAACGAAATGAATCGTCTATTTCTTGTTTTTCTATTGATAGCACAGCATGAACAAGTCAGCAGGCCGATGGGTTTAAATATCATGAGGAAGTGTTAAAAAGCAAGGAATCAGTATATACTAACAGGGTTCTCGGGACTATATAGTGAAGTTGAAAAAAACAAAAAAAAATCAGTAAATTTCTCAGATAGCGGATATACCGAAATGAGATTCGCGAGTTGATCACTCACGCATTTTTCCAGGATTCAGCAACTTTCTTGAAGTTTTCCTATTTTACCAATTCAAGCGAGATTCATCAGGACATGATCAAAGGTAATCAGGAAGATAATAAAGTCGAGACTCGACTTACTCGGTGGTTTGAAGGTTTACCTGATTTCTCAGCTTCGGCCTTGAGTTTGGCAAGTTGAACTTTCATGTATTCGTTGCTGAGAGAATAAAGGGCTGATGGTCAATAAACGCTAGGAAAGAGAAAAAGAGTGAAGAAAAAAATACTCACTAAGGAGTTGGTTTCTTAGCACCACCCTTTTTACCTTCAGCAGTAGCAGCTGTTGACAGGATGAGTTAGACGTTTGATGACCATCGTGAATTGGGAGTGCGAAGAATATGAGGAAAGGAGAAGGAGAGATCAGCTTTTCATCCTCTTAAGTCTGATCAGATTACGCTTTCAGTCCAGGTCCAGGAGAAAGAAAAGAGGAATGAGGAAGGATGGGAGGAAGATGGCTGGTTGGTTGTGGTTTTGGTGGATGTCCTCGATATGCATATCCGGTGTAGACTGTCAATCACCTGGAAACTTACCTTTGGCTATAACAAGCAGGAGAGAAAGAAATCATCAGCATCAGTATATATAATGATTTGAGTAAGATTGATCCATTCATCCATACGCGACGATCTCTCTTTCCTCGGACGGTATAGTGAGGAGAGAGGAGAATGGGGGGTAAACAACCTCCACCGCGTATGATACAGAAAGAATGCATATACTTACGAGCCATTATGAATTATTGAGATTGGTTTGGTTGTTGAAAACGGTTAAAAGTTGTTATGAGTGATCAGTGGGTTGTTTGGTTGTATGGTGAAGAAAAAGAAAGAAAAAGAAAAGAAAGAGGGGGGGAGAAGGGGGAATGAAATGGCCTGATGATATATTGGTAGTACAGTATGGTAGCACAGTGTAGTACGAAGGAAAGGAATGTTTACCGTAGTAAGGTATCATAAAGAGAGACGCGTCTCTATTTGGCTTTGTTACTACTACCCAAACGGGTATATACCCTCACGTACAACTGTATATTACCAAATCGTAATGTACAGTCACGGGTCACGAGTCACGTGATTGGGGTGATTTGCTGTATCACTCGATCATGCTCCTATAATCCCTTGGATATGGCGGTTGCAACATACGGGTGAGGTTCGAGGGTGAGGGTCTGTGCACGAGTAAATAGTATGACGTGGTTGTATCATGAGGTGGATTATCATCAGGCTCCAACCGAAAACTGTCTATCCTGTGTCATATGCAAGAATGCCTTTTCATAGAATACTACTATACAAACATAAGGAGTCCATGCAGACCAAGGTAAAACACCACACCAGCGAATCACCCCAAACGTTTCTAACGCATCATAACATCTTCACCGTCCTCAGGTCTTGGTGCACCCCTTTCGGCCGAGTTCACGATTTCCCTCCTGATCTCTGAACTGATCGTGGGATGGGGCCTCGATCGAATGACATCCAACAAAGCGTCTTTCTGGTCGGGTGTTAGATCTGATCCATACCTGTGAAAGAAATCCAGATGATCAGCGGTATTCTTGTATTGATACTACAAGGTATGGAATGAGATTTCGAAAGGAACTGAACTCATCGGTCCTACTGGTGCACGGTGAAGTCAAAGAGCATCGAACTACTCACCTCTGTACGAAAACCAATAAACTCTGATGCCATAAAACAGGTAATTTATCTTCACCCGTTCTACTTCTTTGAGAATTCGCTAATCTGATGAAATGGAATACCAACGCATCTACCACTTTGTATGGTAAGGCGTACTTCTTATCTAACAATATACGTATGAACAAGGAGTTTGGTCCTAGAAAGACATATAGCCAATCAGCATTCAGTACAAATAAGATGGGAGGGTATAGCAATGACTCACCCGAATAATCCATTGAGGCTAATCTCAACAAAGCAGCAGCAGAGTGTAAGACCGGTACAGATACTTTCGATAAAACGGATGCTACTATGGCGGCTTCCTTGAGTGAACAGCCGGTCTGATCAGAGTATCGCATAACACGATTAGCGCAATTTCGTTATCATCAATGATATGGATCAAGGAAGGTTGTGCTCATACTCACCTCACAAAGAGGGAACAAGATCCCTTTAAAGAACGCAGCAGGTTTGTATAAACCCTTCTTCAACGCCTCATACAGATGTACATTCAATTTCCCTCCATTCATCCTCATATCCTCTCGGCATTTATCCAGTAAGACACCCTCCAAGAATACCCGTACTTCCGTAGGTTTCAAGTTCGATACGAATATCTTGGTACATGCAAAAGTAGCGTGAGGGGTCCATTCGGTAGGTTTCGTCAATGCTAGTAATTGCGCCCAATGAGGGAGGGAAGGTAAGATTTTGAGTGCTTTGGGTAAAGGTCCAGATTTGTATCTAGATAAGAGGAATCCAACTCTGATAGAGGTGACCATTCGTTAGCTTGATCAAGGTGATTGATATGGAAAGTGTGGTATCAAGAAGCTTACTTGGTATATACTTCGATGACTTTTGGATTAAGCCCCTTTTTCGGATCAGGTGGTCCCTCATCTGTATACAAACAATAGCAATAGAAGAGAATGGATCGATTAGCTTGGGTTTAATGTCCAAAATGAAGTAAAGAGAGACTCACCCTCATCTTCGAGTCCTTTGCTTACTGCACCACCTTCCATCTTACTGAAAATCAAATCCGCTAAAGTTTTCGGTGGTTCGCCAGGTTCATCCGAAGTTCCAGCTTGGTTATGACCTGCATTCAACGCATCTAAAGTAGCGTGATCTGCTGGGTCGATCTCCTATGAGGTTTTGTGTAACTCATCAGTACTCAAATTCATTCAGTGATTGGGTTTTGCGAGATCAAATCGAATGAGGAAAAAAGACAACTCACAAGCTCAGCATATTCTTCACCTGACACATCACCTTCCTCAAAATCCTCTTCATCCTCATCATCACTTGGGATTTGAGCTATCTCTCTGGGTCTTCTCGATCTATAATGTATTGTATCAGCTGAATCTGAAAGTCTGTCGTGAAAGATACATGCCAAGCTGCCTGTTGGCATCAAGAGATGTAATAGAGGAACTCACGGTTCAGCCTCATGCTCATCTTCCCAAGCCTCGTCATCATCATCACCTTGACCCAATTCTCGATTAACCTCTTCCTGCTGTTCTCTAGCTAGGTCGAGGATCTTCATGGACATTCGAGCATCTTCTGCTTTCTAAACCATTCGAAGTAAGCAGAGGATCAGCGAACGTGATCCTTGACATGCAATAAAGATTGACAAATGGGCGGTATCGATAAGTGGCCATGTGAATGCTCAGCCGAATAGATGTGGGAATACAATGTTCGTACATCACGGTGATTCCAGAGGTACAGAATCACTCACAGGCTCGTCATCCAGTTCTTCAGCCTCCATCGACTTCTTCTTACTAGGTTTACTCGGTCTACCAAATTTCCTCAATGACTCATCCGCATCGATCTGGACATGAAGTGGATCATGTCGCTGTTTCGAAGGTTTGACCACCCTGGGCATACTGATGAATGTGTCTTTTCGGTGATATATCTGTCGAGGATGTTCCAGTCTGCCAGCTATTGTTGTTACTTCCTAATGTGACTATCTGCTATCTGTGTTGTAGCTCGAACTGTGATGATATAGATGTATGCACTGAAAGTGAAAATTGTTGTTGGTTGTTTTCACTTTCTTCAACTTTTTGCGCTCGGAAATCTTATGAGTATCGACCAGAGTCTTGAGTCACGTGACATCCCTCATTCATGATTAACGGTAGAATGACGTTCAACTCCTGCCTGGTCGATCTCGAGATCATCTAATCTCATCTAATCTCATTTCCAGATCAACCCACATTCATCGTGCATAATTTATTGGAGATCACACGCATATTAACGAACAAATTATGATGAGACCGACGTGAATCGCGAAAAAGCAACCTCCCTTCAGATCATCCCAACCTTCACCATAATTTCATGTTACAAGACGCGATATAACCTAATCTAAACATTTCAGCTGATCAACTGAAATGTCCGACTTTATATAAATCCCTTCGCTTTCCCCCTTCTGTCCCTTCCTAACCCCATCTATGACCGAGATGAAGACGGAAGAACATATAGATCCAGGATCCTTGGCTGCTGTTTTAGCTGTGAGCTTGCTCGATCGCATCTCCGGTAGATCTACAAGCTGACAACAACCTTATTCTTTTTTCACCTGAATCTCTCAGGCTGATTATCCATTGATCGACCAACCACTGATCCTAGCAATCCTATCAGACTACCCTTCATCCGAACTAAAATCTAAATTACCGGAGATCAAAGATCAATTGGGTATACTGGAAGCTACTCTTGTACCTGATCCTGATATCCCTTCTGAATTTGCTGAAAGCTGGGCAGGAACGGAAAGTACCAGTCAAAGTGGGATTGACGACCTGTCGAATAGACTGGGTAGTCTCAATACTACCAGTACGAATGTAAATGGGAGCACGAGTACTGGTGCGACTACCTGGAGTGAATCGGATGGTACGGAAGAATATGGAGATGAAGTCGATTTGCTGAAATCGCTTTTCCCTTCAACGTGAGTTGTTCGAAATCTTTGCTTGGAATGTCACAAGTTGATTGACTCTGTCTCTGTCGTCCAGTCCGGAATCGGAACTTAGTTCGGTATTGCACTCTTACCCTATTCTACAAGATGCCATAGACCACCTACTATCCCTCGAACTGATACGCCATGTGGAAGAAGAAGGACATTGGCCAGAAGATGAACAAGATATCAAAGTACTTTCTGAGCCTGAACCTGAATCTGCTGTCGAGGAATGGGAAACTACTCAATCAAAAAGGTCAACAGCAAGATCGAAATCAAAATCGAAACCATCCTCCAAAGCATCTTCCAAACCACCTTCAATCGAATCTTCACCCATCGTCACCTCCACACCCAATTATGATAACATCGCCTTTCCTTTACCATCTGGATCTCATTCTCGATCATCCACTAACGGCGATTCTATTTCCGGGCCCGATCCCGTTTCTACGAAGAAGTCCAAGAAGAAGAAGGATACAATCACCATCCCGTTAGTCGATACACTCCAGCGTAAACATACACCGACTCCCTCCGCCAGATCTCGAACATCGACCGCTCCAACCAGTAGATCATCTTCACCTAGCAGATTCGAAATAAGATCGGTATCAGCGAATAATCCTTGGCATACTGTCACATCCTTATCATCATACTTATCTGATCTTCTATCTCAACCTTCTACCCATTTCTCATCTCATCTCCATTCACCAAATTACCATTCGACCTATTCTGCTGTTTTAGCTTCACTCGCCAAGTTGCCTGCTCATCCTACCAAGACTGACTCGTCATCCCGGATGATCCTAGAAGATATATATGCCTCAATGTTTGAAGATAGGGAAGAAGGCTTGATGAAGAGGGATTTGGAGATTTGCGTACATGCAGCAGGGGAAGATATAGCTACTGTTATGGATCTAATGGATTTATTGAAAGACATTTCAGACTGGTCAAGTGACGATCATGATGGAAACAATGATGGTTTCTCCGATCCCACAGGTCAACCTGATTATAAAATCAATACCGACTCTACACCCTTGCCATCTACATCAAAACCTCAAACTGTCACTTTGAATCTACCTCCTGTCCAAGCTATTGATATGGCTCGATCGACCTCAGCTACTTCCACTATATCCAATAAATCAGTAGATGAAATCCCTCACCCTCCTTCGAAATCTGGATTGGGTTTACCAGGAAAGATGACTCGACCTGAGAAAAAGGTCAGACCTACCAAAGTGAAAGAAGAACCGTTATTTGGAGGAGCGATAAGAGAAGCTAAGATTAGGGAAGTACCAGGATCGAAGACTAGTCTATCTTCTTTGAATAGTCCGATGGTATTGGACGCTCATGAGATATTCTCGCCGATTGGATCCGCTCCCTCATCACCTAAATTAGGTAACAGGCAACTGGGTGGTAATGGGAAACAAGTACATCCTCAAAATTGGCGTACTGTCACGAACTCCATACCACACTCACGTTCTCAGTCTACTTCTTCTAGTCGTCCAGAGAGGAAGATGACATATGAAGAATGTATGGCCAACGCTCAGCTCGAAAGAGTCCGAAGAGAAACTGTCATTCGAGCTGCTGGGAGAAACTTCCGACCGAATGTCAATGGAGTCGCGGGAGGTGGGAGAGCCGTCAAAGGAGTTATTGCTGGACATTATGCCTCTCAAGCTATGGATGCTGCGAAGAGAGCCAGAGATTGGGAATTGAAAGCTGCCAGATTGAGAGTGAATTCGCAACTGCAAACTCAACTTCAACCACAAACATCCGATACCCATACGGCTAGTCATAATCATAATTATGTTGAAAGAGGAAGAGGAGGAGGGGTTGGTGGGAGAAATCAATCTATCGATTTACATAATCTAACGATTAACGAAGCTCTCACAATCGCCAATGAACAATTAGACCAATGGTGGAAAGTCGAGAAAGAAAGGAGATTGGAAAGGTGGAAGATTACCGAACAAGGTAGATTTATCATTATCACTGGAGTAGGTAGACATTCGGTAAATAATAAAGGTGTGCTGGGACCTGCTGTATCGAATGATTTGGAGCGGAAGGGTTGGAAGGTTGATAGAGGTGACTCCGAGAGGGGTTATCTGGTTGTTAGAGGGAGGTGAAGAATACTTATCTGGATTGGTGATTGTCGTTTTTAAGCTTATTACATTTGGAGCTGGATCTGGATCTGATTTTGAATCAGGATCAGGTTCAATGGTATTCATAAGAAGCGGTTTAGTTACTCTTGTTGGAAGGATACAGCACATTGATTTGGAGAAAGGTATATCTATAGATTATGTTGTATAAGATATATTATCATATCGTTATTCATTTCATCTTCTTTTTTCACTTATCAACCGCACTATCTGCATCGTCATTATGATCTCATCGGATCTGATTGGATATCTATTATACCATGTTATATTTACTTGTTTCCATATATGCATACACATGATTGATATTGTATGGAAAATTCTTCATGGTAATCTTGCAAAACAGCCCATTCAAATGACTCCTCCAACCATACCATCGATATTTTCCTTCAACCCTTCAACAAAGTCAAGAAGTTCAAGGTATCCAAAGATTTAATTTGATTTAATTTAATTAAAACAAAACAGAATTAAAAGCTCAAAGCTTTCCTAGCCATTTCCAAAACACCTTCAAAAGTCTCATTACCACCCGTAAACCCACTCGCATGGACGAAAGTCCCACCGGGGATACCACTGATTTGTGATAATTTATCATCACGCATACCACACCATGGTTCAGGTAAGGATTTCCTATTGACGAAACTATCTGTTGATTCGGGTACACATTGAATACGCCATTTTGAACCTGGTGAGTCGGATTCGGGATATAATACGTAGAGGATCTTGGAAGGGAGGGTAGATTCGAGGGAGAATAGGTGATCTTTCCATGGACAAGACTATCAAAATCGAAATTAGCTTTCAGATCTCCTCACACAGCATATCAAAAAAGTAAACCGAAGACAAAGTGGGTTTGGATTGGGATGTACTCTTGATTGATTGGTTGATCGGTTTAATAGATTTTAGATTTACCTTTTCGAACACCACGATTTGACCCGATTGATCAACCTCCAACCTCTTCTCTATAGCTTGTTTGACAACATCTCTAGCGGGTAACCAAGCAAATGCGAAATAATCTAATTGAGATAGGAATTCCTCTCCAGTTATTTTAGATGCTTGAGCGAATTTTTCCTATTACCGACATGAACAATCGGTAATCAATACATGGGACTAGCGATGCTAACCAAAAGCTGACCAAAACCAACTCACATCGTATATGGCATCTGTAGCTTCCTCGTTCCAGTTCGGGTTTAACCTCTTGACCCTTGAGCTCAGATCGGTACGTTGGGTGTATGATAAAGGAGAAGAAGAGATGTTGACTCCGTTATCGATACTATGTCATTGGAAAGTACCATCAGCTTGAACCTGAGATGACAGAGTGGATACATCTAGGTATAGGGATGAGGTAAATTTACCCATCAACTGATTCGATCATTTCCTATATAATCAAAAGAACGAATATCAGCGCGATAGAATTCCCCTGCTCTTGTGATTTATGGAATAAAGAGGACCTGATTCGAGTAAATCCTACTTACAGAGTACAAGGTCAACCATAATGTCTCGACCTTTTCATTCTGCACATCAACACCTAACCTCTTCGCAATAATCTCTTTACCGAAATGCTTGTAGACCAATCCGGCGGATGACAATTTGATCTTATCGAATCCACCTGATCCAAACACTTCTGAGAAACCCCTTTGATGGTGGTCGTATCGATGTTTCTCGGGGGAGTATACTCCTCCTACGTCCACTATGATATCAAGTGGTTCGACTAATAGAGGTAACCATCGAAATAAGTTTTGCTATTATTGTACAATCGGGTGATCGCTAGTACATACGCTTAGCTGGGTCACGAGTCCTAACGAGGTCTATAACAATAATTCACCCCATGGAATCAGTAGATGGAGATGGGTATGCGGATGTTAGAACGGAACGAAGTCGACTCACCGGCATCCTTGAATTCATCGGTCAATCGAAGCATGAACACAGCAAGTGCCTCTATGAGTGTCTCGTCAGCTAGGACCCCTTTGAAAAAATTGTAGATATGTATATATATACACCTACCATCACAGTGGAATGTACCAGAGTGGGTACCGATTACCTACATTCCAAATGACTTGATCAACCACATGTTCCAATCGTAGTCAATCAACTCAACTCACTTTGGTGGACTTCATTCTCTTCGCGATGGGACTGGACATGAATGTTTTGGGAATACTGAATCGAGCTGTTGGAATCGTCCGGAATATAGATCTGTGAAGCATACAGGTTGCTTTGTTGTCAATGTCAATGCTATGTTTCTGTTGATACTTTGATGAGACGTCTATCCATCGGCCAATCATCCACTCTGCAATCCTCATCCTCATCCTCATCCTGAGCTTTGGATTTCAACTTTTCGATATGATACTGGACAGTTGCTGCTTTCGGAAATCCAAGTTGGATTGATACTTTCCCTACTTTCCCACGGTGATCCCGTCTTCATTACGCGTGTTTATAATTACGGTTGTCGGATCAGACCTGTTCCTACTCCTACTCCCATTCCCAGTTTGGTATAACTCAGCTGCTCTCACCACTAACGGCCTTATCTCCCAACCATCATTCAATCAGCACTACTGCTTGCTCATCATTACCCCATCCCGTATCTCAGCCCTGCTTCGCTCGTCGACTCTTCCGCTCGCCATCATATCCACCTACTCGCCCGACACCGCTCATAGCGGGAACCAATACCAAAAATGGATCATAGGCGTAGGACGTCAGTGACGTCTACATCGACCATCCGCTCAGCCAGAGAATCATCCATGCAGGTGAAGAACCTCAGAAGTCCAAGTATAGGGAGTGCAACCCCCAAGATGGAGGATGTGGAAGATGGTGAGTGCGAAACGAAGCTGGCTATCGACAGCCCATCTATTCGTAAGAAATCCTACAGGATGATGCGAGAAGAAGAACATCGCTAAACAATATTTTTGGAATCTCGTATAGGTAAACCTAGACGTACGAGAGGACGTAATCCACTCCCACCAACTACCGGACCGCTCTTCCCTCCTCTACCACCCAAACAGCCGAAAAATTCACCTAAAAACTCTCCTCAGGCTGCGTCGCGTTCACCTGCAGTCCGCACACCCAGCGGTCTAGCCCCACCTCCCGACATCGTTCTTGGCCCTCCTACCGCAAGCACAGTCCTGCCTACGGACAGTGCGGCATTAGAAGAGGATGCTATCTCAGCTAGATCGGTCAGTCCAGACGTACAACCAGAAGCAGAACTTGAACTGGAAAAACTACCTGTACAAAGTCTATCCAATGCCAGTCTCACACCTCCTCCACCAACAAGCGAAGATACCAATCCTGATCCTGATCCTGACCCCGAACTTGAACCTGCAACAGATGTAAAGGAGCAAAAAGAAGGGGAGGGGAAAGATGATTGGGAAGATTACAGACGTCATAGGACAGTTAGGAGTTTTGGAAATGTATCGGTCAAGGAAGAACCTGGTTTAGATGACAATGATATAGGGAAAGCCAATGAAGATGGAAATGAGGAAGTGACACCAGTACATACTAGAAGTTACAAAAGAAATGGACTGAATATACCTCCTGGATCAGGTGAGAATACACCCTTGGCTACTACGCCTTTATCAAATACCGAAAGATCTGGTTCGGCATCTAGACAAACTAGAAAGAGGAGAGGTGAAGATGAATTGTTATTGGATGATCACCTACTACCTGCTGAGATTAGACGAACAAGTTTTTCATCGAAAAAGCAGAAGAAAGAGAAAGAGGAGGAGGAGGAACAGAAGGTGGAGGAACACGCGGTGGAAGTTGATGATGAGCAGGATGAACAGAAGGAGGACCAAGAAGAAGAAGAAGAAGAGGGGGAGGAGGAGGAAGAGGAAGAAGAGGAAGAAGTCAAAGATGTTACTCGATGTGTATGTCACAAAGAAGGTGAGTCGAATGGTTTTATGGGAACCTGGTGAGCGTAACGACATGCTAATGTGGGTACATCAGATATCGACGTAATGATGATTCAGTGTGATCAGTGCAATGTATGGCAGCATGGTGAATGTATGGGTATATGGGGTGACGAAGAAGCACCAGATGGTGAGTCAACCGTGCTACCGTACTGCATATGTCATACTGAAATAAACTGTCATGCAGAATATTTTTGCGAGGAATGTAAGCCAGAAAGACATCAACCGTTACTGAAATGGATACGGCGACTGGGACGAAAATCGTGAGTAGATGTTATTCGATTCGACCGTCACCTCTTTCGTTCCTCCTAAATAGCCAGCTGACAAAGCTTATTGGTAAACTCGTAGAGGAGGATTCGTGCCGCCCTCGCCTGAAAACCTGGAAAATCTACATAACGATCGGGATGACTACCCACCGTCCCAGTCGAAACGTTGGCCGGAAGGACCATCCAAAGAGGCTCCCGAGCCGACACCTCCCCCCAAACCCTTATCTCGCTCGCATCACAAGAGACAAGCTACCAGTCCACAAGTCGAGACTCAGGATGGACGAAGAAGTACACGTGGGAGACAGCCTGCCCCCTCAATCACTCGGGACAAACCACCTTCGAGTTCAGGCAAAAATGATGCTATCAAATCCCATACCGGTCGTAGAGTCAGAGGAATATCGTCTATATCGCCCGATCGAGATTCGAATTCACCTCAACCTTTGTCTGCTAAAGAACCAAAGAGGAGAAGTACGATGAATTCTAGGGACGCAGCGTACGAGGAAGAGGTCAAAGCTGCTTTAGAAGCTAGCAGAGCTGAGATGCTGTCGCCTCCTCATGAAACGGATGAGGTCGCCCAGGCGGAAGAAAAGGAGAAGGAAAGGGGTGAGAAACGACGGAGAGATGACGAGGATGAAGCGGAAGATAAGGAAAGGACTAAAAAAGGGAAGAGGAAGCGAGACGAGGACGAAGGATCGGTCGAACCTAGCAATCTCAGCAAACCTAAACATCCTAATCAATATACTTATCGCAAACCCCCTTCCACATTACCACAACAACCTCCAGCTGCTGCACCCTCTCCCGCTCGTAGGGTAGCTGCATCAACTCCTGTTCCTATAGCTCAGCCAGCGCAACATGAACACGGCACACGACGTGCTGGAGCTCTGGCAGCTGCGCCAGTGGTATATCACCCTTTGACACCTGAATCGGCAAATCATCTCTCGTGGTTCTTACCTGATCATCTATCGGCTTTTGCGGATCTCTTACCCTCAACCAATCCCAATGCTTTAGAGGTACCTGCACCCAGAGTACTGAGTTATCTACCTAGAAATCATTATCACAATCAACGATATGGACCTTTCTCAGAGGAAAGGGATGAGAATGGGAAGCTTGTATTACCTGACGAACCTTCAGGAAGGGAGGTGGTAGGTGATCAGAATACCGCACAACTGGACCCACCCGCCAGACCACGGTATCCGGTGAAAAGGATAACCACGGCCGAGATGAAGAAGCGGGTAAGGAACGTATTGGAGTATGTGGGTAGGGTGCAGGTGGAGGAAGGTAAAAGGCAAGAAAGAGCGAGATTGTTAGGGATCAAACTCACCAAAGTGAAGTCTGCTGCTGTCGATGGAGACTTGTACGGAGATGTAAATATGGAAGAAGAACCTCAACGACCTGAAGAAGAAGGGAAAACGAGTTCGCCGATGCCGGAACAAACGAAATCGATGCAGTTGATGGATGAACTTACTCAAGATCTCATCAATTTCCAAGAATCGTTCAATTCGAGTGGAAATGGGAATGGGTATGCTTCACCCATGCCCTTGACGACCTCGACCTTCAGTAATGGTAATGGAGGCATCGACAGCGTACCACCTACGCCTACTTTACCAAATGATCCGACGGTATCTCAATTATCCGTGCCCACCACGGCAGTACCGTCTGAAGTCACAACTGAGGCCGAAGCTGAACTCAGCGAGAAGAATGTACTGAAGCAAGGAGAAGGTATGGATGTTTACCGACAGGGTATCGTCAGTACTGCCATTACCACCGAGGAGGAGAAAGATGCCGCTGAGAAGGTGGGCGAGATACTGGCTCAAGCTGAGGAAGGGATCGAAGCGTAGTTTTGGGGAAGGTGTATATTTTTTCACTTTGAGTTTGTGGGACATTTGAAGTACCTTTTTTCTGCTATGTATGCTTGTTTCCTGTGCGATCTGAAGTTGATCTTACGTCCATCATATCTATCATAGCCTAACTGTATAAGATGTATCAGATGTATGAGATGTATTTGTTGTTTTTGGTTCCGTGATGGGTAAGTTATCGTTTAATATGGTCTGCCACTGCAGAGGGGCGTAGATAGTGAAATGTCCGTGCACGCGATTCATCATGTCGTAACACCCTCACTCACTCTCTTGCGAAAAAAGGAAAAACATCCATCCCAGCCCATCCATATATCCATCCGATAGTCATTCACATCGACAGATAATCTCAGTCATAGACTCACTTCTCACCTCTGTAGCCTAACGCACAAGAGCAGGGGGGTATCTGTGTCATCGCAAACACACGCCGTCTTGCCTCTCTCCTTTCTCCCGGTCAGGTCAACCTAAACTCAACGCGTGGTCCATCTGATCGACAGACATCAGACACCTTACGCTCACCTTCTTCCTGGGCCTATCCTCATTATTGCCATCCGCTTCGCATGGTCGCTTTATCATAGATACGAGCCGACATAATGGCTCCTCCTCCTCATCTACCTCCGCGGCCATCTTCATCTTCGTTCAGCAACGGACCGGCATTCTCAGCACCTTCCGGCCCAAGGGTCCCACCCACCGGACCAAAAGCTCTGAGAGTCAAGCAATCCCCGTCTGGACCTGCTGAAGGGTTGAATCCGAGGCATGACAAGATTTCATTCGCATTCCCCCAATCTCAATCTTCAGTGATGTCGCAAAATGGTGTGTCCAGCTCAGATGCTATCGCTGGACCTTCCCGTGCCAGACTCAATAGTCTGGAAATCAAACCATCCATCTCATCTTCACCGATCAATGGGATATCTACTCCCCGTACAAATGGGATAGGCGAATCAAGTAGATACACTTCTTCTCCCACCTCTGGCATCAACTCACCTAAACCGCCCTTCCTTATCAATATCCCTTCTGGGCTTGCACCTAATCGGAAACCGTCTTCCACACCCAGTCTGAGCCAATTTCCTTCATCGACCAGTATAGCAAGCTCATCTAGTAATAATATATCCGAATTACCTAAACGACCGCCGACATCACCCAAGAAACGACATAACAAGTCACTTGCAGGTGGACAACATATTTCAGAAGAGGATAATAGTTATAGAGCCAACTTTTTACCTACAGATGAACATTCCAGAGCTAAAGTATCGATATCATTTGGAGGTGTGGGTGTGAACAATGGGATGATCAAGAGACCTAGACCACCTCATATGGATTTTGAAAAATCAAGTCCGGCTGGTACACCCCCTCCCCCTCCCCCTCCCCCTCCGCCGCCTCCAGATGGTAGACCTCCTACACCACCGTTACCTCCTGGATCAGGACCACCTTCCCCTCCACCTTTACTAGAAGAAGTAGAAGAAGGAAAGGAGGATTTCAGACCACCAACACCTCCTCCAGATGACTATCAATTGCCTCCTCCACCACCGTCACCTCCCACACAGGCACCTCCACCACCACCCTCTGCACCTCGTTCATTCTTTTCTTCCCCTTCTTCTCGTATACACTCTTCTTCCTCCGTACCACCACCTCCCCCGCCTCCTTCAAGTAATGATCGACCACCTTCACCACCACCCGTAGAACCTTCTTCCCCTCCTCCACCTCCTCCACCTGCTCCGCCATCACCTGGACCAATGTCCTCGAATGCACCCCCTTCCTTCCACTTCAGAGATCTGTCGATACGACCTAAATCGCCTTCTGGGGAAGCTGGAGCTGAAAGTGACGATGAAGATGTGAATATGGAGCCTGAAGAATCTGCTCAAATCGCACCACCACCCCCGAGAACTCCCACACCCCCCTATGTTCCGCCTCCATACATTCCTCCAGCCTGCGTTAAACCCAGACCTGGGATCGGTAGTTTCCTCAATGTCAAAGGAAAAGAACGGTACGATGGGGTTGAGAATGGTCAGGCTGTGGAAGTGTTCGATCCTAGAGCGAAAATATCAAGAGAACAGCTCAACAAGGGTAGGGGAACTAGGAAATGCCGCACTGCTTTCTACGAGGTGGATTATGAGGTGAGCTGAGCTGACATTGATTCCAGTATATGATCAGATGAGCTGACATCATGTCATTTTCAGTGGGATGATTATTCCACAGGACCAAAACCACCACCACCACCTGCAGCGGTTCTAATCACTGGTCTTAGTCCTCTGACGACCACCGATCAGATCAGTAAATTCCTTCGACCTCATGGTAGGATAAAGGATATAGATGCTAAGATGGACACTAAATCGGGTATGCAGCTCGGTATATGCTGGGTCAAATTCGACGGACCACCTCATGGAAGAACGGGCACAGCTCATGATGTAGCTTGTCAGGTGGTTAGGATCTGCGATGGACAGAGGATCAGCTTGAATACTGATGAGAAGATAAAAGTGGTCTTAGACGGAAGAGGGCTTAGAACTCAACAAGCAATAAAAGATGAAATGGCTAGAAGGTATCCTCCCAAACCCAAAATCGTACCTAAACCTGCTATACCTGTATCAACACCTTCGCTCATCCCTCCCACAGCAGCAGGGACGAGTACACCTTCTTCGGCAGGCGCGCAAACTCCTCGCGCCGATTCGTCTATCTCTAGAATTATTCCTTCTATCCCCAAACCTCTCACTGGATCGCTCCCTTCCAGACCTTACATCCGACCGCCACCAACTCAACCCGCCAATTTTCAGAATAGCTTACCGTCCCGACCAGGTTCACTCCCTTCTCGACCACTACCACCACCTCACTCTACAATGTTACCTTCTCGGCCCCTCGGACTACCCGCTCGACCAGAGACAGTCCAGCACCTCGCATCGTCCTTTACCGCAGCTCCGTTCTCCCGTCATACCACCTCAGCGGACTACGACCGGTCCAAGAGATATGATCAGTCAGACTCTTACACGCCAAGTACAAGGCGAGCTCCTTCAAGATCGAGATCGAGGACCCCGTATTCGGATTATTCTTCAGATTTCACTTCGGACAGTGAAGATGATCATGCTAGACCTGCGTATAGATCTCGTGACAGGTCGCCTTATGGTCGAAGGAGAGTGAATGGAAGGGGTGCACCTCAACCGACGAAAGAAGATGAAAAGGCTATGGAGAGGATGAAAGAGGATTTGCTGAAGAATGGTATGGCTCATGTATTTATCGATTCGAAGGCTCTTCCCCCTGAGCGAGAATATGAGAATCTCCTAAAAGATCATTTCAAAGCTTTCAAACCTTCTCAGGTGAGTCGACCTCATGAAATAGGATTGTTGATTAATTGACTGTGCTTTATACCTTCATCAGATACTGTATAATCACAGTGGATGGTACATACTCTTCTCAGATAATACCGCGGCTTATCGTGCTCAACGAGTCCTCGATACTACCGCCATAGGAGGACATCGTTTGACTCTAGTCGTCAAAGCTCCTCCTACAGCCAACAAGAAAGCTGAAGACGAGAGACCTGCAGTGACGGCTGTCGGTGAGGCAAATGTGGAGAAAGGTACTTGGAAATACTTGACTATCACCAAGAAAAACCGACCTGCTCCGACTGCTACGCCGACCGGACCTAAAGCGGATAGACTTAAAGAGGTTCAGAAGATCAGGTCGAGGATGATCGAGTCGGACGAAAGTAGTGATGAAGAAGAGGATATACCGTTGATAAAACCTAGGAAGAGGGTACCTTCTTTCTCATCCGCTTCTTCTCTCTCAGATGATGAGCTGCTTGCTTCTCGCAAACCTGCTAAATCGGCAGTCGAGAAGGATGAGATGGCCATGGATATAGATGAGGATTCTATATCACCTGCACCTCCTCTCCCTGCTGATAAAGGTTCGATTGGTGAGATGAAAAAGGAGAAGACTGAAGAAGAAGAAACACCCATTGCGAAGGGGAAGAAACGACCTGCCAAAGCTAAAATCACGAAGAAGAGCAAAAAAGCAAGACTCGATTCACCAGTCACCACCATCGACGAACCCATCGTCGAGATCCTTCCTCCACCAGAACCTGAAGTGGCGGAAATTACCCTTGATCAAGAACCTTCCGCTGGAGGGGAAGGGGAAGTCAAAGTAGCTAAGAAAACTGGTGGGAAGAAGAAAGGACCCAAATCTGACTTTGAGAAATTCATTGGATCTTCCATTGTCGACGAGGAAGATGCCTATTGGCTTGGTCGAGCTTTGGCAGCTGCCAAGGAGGGTGTGGAACCTACATTCGCAGATGATGCCAAGGCAGAGGAAGAAGTATTGCTAGATACTGCTCATCCATTGCATCATACCTCTGGATCATGGCGCGCAGAGGGACACAAGAAGGTCGCACCCGCCTCAAAATCAACTTATCTACCACAGCGTAACAAAGCTACTACTGCCGCTGCTGAGGATTCATCGTCATCCTTGGCTGGAGCTGGAATCACGACGGGTAGAACAGCAAGATTGGCAGGTAGAGATCAGAATAGACAAACTCAATCATCTTCCATCAATGTGACCGACTCGGAACTATTCGCTTTCAACCAATTGCGTATACGTAAGAAACAACTTCGTTTCGCCCGGTCTGCGATAGAGGGATATGGTCTGTATGCGATGGAGATGATCCATCAAGGGGAGATGGTCTGCGAATACGTTGGGGAACTTTGTCGAGCGGCGATTGCAGATGTAAGGGAACAAAAGTATCTGAAACAAGGGATAGGATCGAGTTATCTGTTTAGGATTGATAATGATGTGGTTTGTGATGCGACTTTCAGAGGCAGTGTCAGGTGAGTTGATAAGTCTTCTTCTATATCTATCTCCATTGTTTCTTGCTGTGCTGATGGGATGATTGTAGTCGACTCATTAATCATTCATGTGATCCTTCGGCCAATGCCAAGATCATCAAAGTCAATGGACAGTCCAAGGTGGGTTGGGGTCGATTCAGCTACATCGGCTGTAAATGTGTCAAATAGCTGATATTCCAATTTTGGTATCTTGTAGATTGTCATTTACGCTGAAAGGACCTTGTATCCAGGAGAAGAGGTGAGTTATACCAGTTTCAATGCACAAACAGTAGACCTTGAATCGCTGACATTCTAAACCTTTGCGTTTGTTTAGATCCTATACGATTATAAATTCCCCTTGGAATCTGATCCTGCGTTGAGGGTACCTTGCTTATGTGGTGCCGCAACCTGTCGAGGATGGTTGAATTAACTGTATAAGTCGCAATTACATAGATTTGAGTCTCCCTCTTACATAAAGCATCGTACAAATCATTTTCAATTTACATTTATATGTTCAATTTTTCTTTCATGGTCATATCTTCATATCTTGCATGCATCTCCCTCATCACGTTGTAGCACAATACTCTTCTTGACCATGTGAGCATGGTAAGATACATTAGATCGGGTTTATAGTCCGAAACCTTTTTGCTTTATCTGATATGACACCGTCTAATTTGGATCCGTTCTATTGGTCAGAGTCGGGAGGATTCGCAGGTATCCTCAAGTCAATTAGCCAATAACGCAACTGTTAAAGTGTGTGGTATTTGAATTTTGAATCAGGGGCTGGAGGGTTGAGGAGGAGTAATGCGAGTTGGGTGGGTTTACTTATCAGATAAACGGAGGGTGTGGTCCTTACTAAAGGGATTACTCGAGTAGTTTACGAGTACCCTGAATGGGTAAAACATCCTCTGCTCGGCTGCGAGTACTCTTTAGATTCCTTTTTTCACACCTCTTTCTTTGTCATGTCGGCCGATTCCTCACTCATCTACACCACACCTCACAGCGTAGCATAGCGCCATAGTCGCATGCGAGACGGTGAGTCAACTCATTCAAGATCCATGGATCCATGCATCATCTCTGTCAACCACATCATTTCATACATTACATTCGATCGACCTCCTTCTTATCGGCCGATCAATCAGAGAACCAAGAGCGCTGCACTCACCAATCACAAAGGGACCAGGCGCTATCTGATTAGACAAGAGACGAGAGACAAATTTTGCCATCGTGGAGCACTCTAGTAAAAGTACAGTAATCGAAGTTAGCGTAATCTACGACCAACCTACCTTACTCGTACGCAGAAAAGAAAACCAAGCGTTCTTGACCCGAATCAGATCACTGGTGCATTCTATTGGATTGGACACTACTGCTGTAGCTGCAAGTCGACTTTTGAATTACTCATTCATTCGTTTAAATCATATCTCTACACTCTGTCCTTTCACTCCTTCATCATACTGCGAAAAAGTGGTTCACTCGCTATCCCCATCATATGCTCACCTCATCTAATTCAACTATAACAAGGGTACGACAGACCAACGAGGCAGACAGTCTGGGAAATGTCAGTCGCCATCCCTCAACCCAGACCGACACCCACCTCTTCCTCATCAACCTCTTCATTCGCCACTCGTCCTACAATGTTACCTAGACAATCCACTCAAAATGCAAAAGTCCAACCTCGGCCTGCAACATCAACCGGTCAACGACCAATGATACCTAAACCATCTTCTTCTTCTTCTTCTTCTTCTAGACCGCCTATAAACCCTTCGGGTTCATCATCTGCCAAGATCCCTCTTCCTTCAAAAGCAAACACTTCATCTGCACCATCTCCGTCCCCATCATCGGCTCGTCCAGCATTACCTTCCCGTACATCTTCGACGGCATCCACACCTACTTCCACTTCCACCTCAACGGCAGCGGTAGCGCCGCTCTTGGTCGCGGGGAAAGATACCTCCTCTTCGGCCGGAAAGATATTTGCTAAGCCGAGTAAAGAATGGGTGTTACCTGAACGTGCAAAACCAGGTAGGAAAGTCAGTGTGGAGGAACCTGATAATGTGAGTCATCGATCCTGCGGTCATTCATTCCAAAACAAAATATTATGTTGCATCACTTCTGCTTGATAAGTCGTCCTCGCCGTCGTAATCTGTTATCAAGACTGATTTTTTCTCTATGTCATAGAAACGCCAATCCCAAAATCGACTTTCTCAAAGAGCTCATCGTGCCAGACGGACAGATTATATCCAAACGCTGGAAGAGCGACTACGACAATACGAAGCGAATGAGATCCATTCCAATGTTCGATTACAAGAGGTCGCCAGAGCTTTGAAGGCTGATAACGAAAGATTGAAGAATGAACTGAACAAGATACAAAACAAGATGATAGAGTATAATAATGAGAGGAGTGTCTGGGACATGGAGAAGAAATCATTAGGTGTATTGGTTAATCAATTGAAAGTTGAGATTGAATCTTTGAAGAATAGCAAATCGATGGGAATGAGTAATCCTCCAACAACTACAACTACGATTGTTAGAATGGAATTAGATCAAAACACGATAGATTCTTTGGTCCCTGGACCGAGTCCAGTCATACAGCGAAGACAATCGTTGTCTCAGACTCAGCGGAACTCTTACAGCAATCAGCCGATTTCATTACCCACAACGTCGTCAACGTCGACCTCGAATGGTCAGAAGAGAGATTTGGTAGATTGTCCAATATGTCCTAATCCAGATCCTGATTGTCCATGTCAACAAGGTTCATCTTCTACTTCAACCACCGTACGAAAAGATGTTACGTTAGTTCAACCTTCTACATGTGGATTATGTCATTCTACCGAAGAATGTTTATGTAGAGTCGTAGTAGATCAAGAAGATATCAAACCTATCATCCCTCTTTCACCCAATACCATCTCGTCACCTACCAAATCGTTCAAATCGATAGATGATGGATGTGGATTATGTGCAGGAGGAGGATTCTGCGCTTGTAGAGCTGCGTCAGATACGCCAAGTAACCATTCGGGCTCATCGGGTATAACGAAAGCTATTTCAATAGCCAATTCCAACTCTTCTTCATCCCCTGCTACTAACGTCGTACGAGCGACTAGTTCGGCATCTGCCATTCCATTGAGATTGAAATCGAAATCTACGATCTCTACCAATACCAAATCATCCATATGGACGTTGAACAACGTAACGACGACGACAACAACTTCACCGAAGAAGGAAGCTGTATGTACGGGTGATCCGGACAATTGTGATGCATGTAGGAACGATTCGTTTGGTGAGTGCGACCTACTTCCAACTCATCTCTATGAAGTTTAGGATAACCCTTGACTGATTCTCAAATTGTACTGATAGGTCGAGAGTTCTGTCAACACCTATTCGAAGATGCTCACCCAGATGCTACCGAGGGTTTGGAAGGTGTTACGAGTGAGAAAAAGGGCTGCGGGAACTGTTCGGGTCCTAATGGATGTATGTCCATCAAATCTTTACTTTCACCTGCTTCCAACGAAGAACCACGAGCAGTACCAGGACCTGGACCATCCACGAAGAAATTACCTTCACCTCCGACAGTAGTATATGAGGAAGACCCAGACCCGAAGATACTCGCACCTCTTCAAATGGCATGTTGTGGTAATCCGGAATTGTGCGGAGGGAATCATGGACACAGTTCGGGATGTACTGGTGAGATCGTACTTGGTGGACTCGACTCGATACATGAAGATGATGAGGACCGATCAGGTGGATTGGACAAATCCAATGGATCAAATGGATCAAATGGATCCAATGGACCTATGGTCCATGTACATATTGAGAACGGACATGAACATGGACATGAGACGCTGAGGCCTGATCAAGCTTGGAAACAATTGAAGGTGAGTAGATAACTTCACTTGATAAATCTTTAAATGCCCTCAACTAACCCCCAGTTCGTTCTTCATTTTTAGGCACATCCCAATGCCAAATTTGCATCTCTCGCACTATTAGCAGATGTAGTAGCTAGACGAACCAATGTCTTGGGTGGTTTCAACAACAACGACACACCTTCACCTTCACCAATGCCACCTTCTCCCGTATCCATCAATGCCAAACCTACAAGTTCGACCTCAGCCTCAGCTTCAGCTTCGTTGAGCCATGATCACATTCATAATAACAAGAAGAGAGGATTTGATATTGAGACTTCTGCTGTGCGAGAGGCATTGAAGTATCTTGATAAAGCTACGCCTGTAGGTTCACCTGCACCTGAAGAAGGAGAGGAGAGACGGGGGAAGAGAAGGAGGGTTTAGATATGCAGAACTATTTACGATATTCGTGTTGGTGAATATAATCAAGTAAAATAATTATCAAGTTGATGTAGGACTTTTTTTGTACATTAACGAAAAAGGGAAGTATTTGGGTGTACTTCGTATAGTATATAGAGGAAATGGGCGATACCTTTCATGTATACAGATGAATATGCATTTAGTTGAAATGTATGAAAATGTCCAATTCATTATACAGTCTAGCTGTGTTTGTCCAACTATTCACCAGACGGAATTAACCCTTTACAAGCATAATTTTTTTTTCAATCATTCATATCAATGGGTGATGCTGCTGAATATACCTCGACTCAATGAGGCAACCCAATTCCACATTCTTAGCCAACATCCAATTAATTCTCTAGCTGACGGTTTTCCTAAAGAGAAGATGCCTCATGATAATTTGACAAAGCTAGATGACCCGCAACCCATGAGACATCAGCAATCATTTTCAATGAACATCAGCACTGTACACGTGATGTGAATATTGCACTCACGTAGCATCAATCTGTTTGATCTGAGGTAACGCCAAGATTATTTTCCGTCTATAACCAGCCATATCGTTCAATTGACATGGATTACCTTCTAGATAAACGGTCTCGAGGTTTGGGAGGGGTCGAAGTTGGTTATCTAGCGATTGTAGATTTGGGATCTTGTTGTAACTGGCCTATTTTCCATGATCACAAGTAACAGAGAAAAGATTAGGTATAATACTTGCGGAACGGAATATCTTGTTTTCGTTTGTCGACTCACCCAAAATTCTTCCAATTCACTGAGATGCGAAATACCTTCAATCTCCTCGATCATATTATTACCTATATCAAGGGTTTTCAATTTGGTCTGAAACGAAAACATTGGATTAATAATCAGTTGAACCGAACAAAGTGATTTTCCAAAGTCCCATCCCACTCACATTCTTCTCTAACCCTTCAATCTTGGTTAAACCATTATGTGATAGATACAGTTCTTCCAAATTCACCAAAGCGTCCAGGTTCTCCATTTTGGTTATCCTATTTGACTGGAGCGATAAGATTCGCAGTGAAGAGAAAGTTGAGAGGTTCTATGGGTAATCAAACAGTCAAAATAGTCAGTCAGAACAAGATATTCTTCTCCCTCATATCGATTTTCAGACTACTATATCTTGAGATTAGTCTGGTCTACACTCCTTGAATCTTCCTCTTCCCTTCCCTCATACAGAGAGTCCTCCTCTCAAGTAGATATTCGACTCACCTCCAAAGCCCTGATCTTATTTTTACCCAACCACAATTCCTCCAATTTCCTCAAATTATCCAGATTCTCAATGGACCTTATCCTATTCCCACCCAATTCTATCGATGTAATTGTATCCTGACACCAATCTAATTCGCCAGGCTCAATGTGAGATATTTTGTTTTGTACGAGGTATAGGACGTTGAGTTTGGTCAATGATGGTAAGGAAGGGGGGTGTCGGAGATCGTTGAATGATAGATCTAGTGACCTAGAAAGTGGCAGGGGATTAGCTAATGAGCCGCACGAGCTGCCTGTGTGTATGATATGGACTGAAGATGACAGCAGCATAGACCGCACTAAGCTGGTATAGTGGCCACCGCTCTGGAGGACACCGCTCTGGAGGAAAGATGGAATAGAGATTGGTACAGCGACAAATGATCTCTGAGACTCACGTCAAATTGTCACATCCCTTCAGCTCCTCATCCTCAACTCTACTTCCTAATCTATTGTCGTACAAATCCAATTCCTCCAATCCGGACAAACCCTCAAATACACCAGGCGGTAAAGGCGATGTAATTTCGTTTTGTCTGAGACACAACCTCTTGAGATACTTTGAGAATCTGGGGATGTTCAGTGGGGGTAGAGAAGTAGATTTGAGTCGGAGATGTTGTAATTGCAGATCCTACTCGTGATCATTCGCAGTGTCAGCTTAACCAAGAAATGAATAAATCCGGCATTTAGCATCCGAACCAGGGAAGTGAGGGTCGTGAGGGTGGAATTACCTCTGTGTCCTCCGGATAATCTTTCAAGAAATCAGCATCATCCCCTATGTCCTTGGCTTCGCCAGGCATACGCGGTGGCTCTTCATTGTCTTCAGGCTCGGAGTCGGAGGCTGGAAGGTGGACTACCTCGGTTGGACCCAGTCTCGCTCGGGGTTTGTTGGTTGATGATGATCCGTCTGTAACATAAGCAGCCTGGGTTTGATTCTCTCCAAGAGGGACTTGTGGGTTGGATGCTGAGTCTGACATGGTGTCTGAGTATCACTTTAGTACTTGTAATTGTATATGGTTGCAACATCAGGCAAAGGTGGGATGGAATAAGCTAGTCTTAAGATTCGAGATGGCCCAAGCTAACTTGCTTTCCGATGGAAAGTACTGGGCAAGGGGAGGGAGGGATTAGCGGGATCAAATATGGGATCAAACCCAGACTGCCGAGTGACTCTGACGCGAGTGAGTGAGTGAGTGAAATGCCGGCGAATCGAATTGCCACCACCCCATCATAACTCTATATGGGTTACCCACTAAGGACGCCGTACATATCTGATCGAACTCGACCTATCTGTTATACGAGTACTTGTAGACATTGAACCGATCACTGATCGACCATCACTTCATCACGACAACGCTAGAAATACCACTGTTTAGGTCATAGTCAAAAAATCTAGCTGGAGCTATATGGTGGAGTAAAAGAATGAGCGAGCACGATATGATACCGTGCAACGAATACCCTCCCTCGACGGACGAGGAGTGGGAGGAAGCTCTGAAATGGTGAGTATCCATCCACTCTCTTGGAGGAGGTCCGTTTGACTGACCAGGTCCATAGCTACGCAAGGGACCGTGAAAGGGGGGAACCAGCGGAAACCAAAATAGTCCAGGATACTTCACAGCAGCGATGGGCAGTCTCTTCTCTATCTGCCGGTCAAGATATGACGGTTGCCTCCAAACCACCTTTGGTCCACCATGGCGATTCGGATGACTCGTTCAATGCTGATATAGGAATACCTTTTCATCGGCCGGACAATATACCTGGTCCGTTCAAGCACATTGAAACCGTCTTAGAAGCACCAGTGGATATACAGCAATACGATGATAAGAAACTATCAGATATCACTGAGAAGGAACAATCAGCACAGATACATCCTATCCCAATAGCATTTGATACTTCTCGAACGGGACCTGGGAAAAGGGACGAAAGTGATTTTCAGAATGATGATACCAGATCAGCTGAAATGGAAAGGAGACGGATGAAAGAGTTTTATCACAGAGAAGGTTGGCTACCTGGTCCGCTACCGAGTAGAGCGACTCGGCTGAAGAGGCGAAGGGCTATCAGAAGGTTAGGCTTGATAGGAGAGGAAGAAGATGGTAGGAAAGCTGTACTGTCGAAATATGCTGAGATGGCAGAACTCGTGAGTCACTGACCACCCCTTGGTTGTATGTGAGAAACGCTGTAAATGACCTCTCGGCCGTCATAACTCAGGTGTTCGATGTTCCTCAATCTTCAGTGGCGGTCATACACGATGAGAAGGAGTTTGTCTATTTTTCTGATGTGAGTTGCATCGTTCGGGCCAAGCCTCATCTTCCGCTGACCTACATATCGGTCGTCTAGCCACACAAACCACCTGCTTCCGGCACAATGCCTCAAACGATATGCAGTCATGTCATAGATATCCACGATGGAAACTGCTGGACGGTAGCCGATTGTACAACAGATTGGAGGACCATCAATAACCCTTTGTATGCAGATAAGCAATACAAGGTAAGTCTTCATCTGGAGCTGCTGCATGGTCTCGGTTCTAAAATGTCTGCGATCGCTGATAAATGAGTCTGCAGTTCATGGCTGCTGCTCCGCTACGATATCACGGTAAAGATGGATCACTGGTGGACTTTGGTACTTTGAACATATATGATACTCAACCTAGATATTCGTTCACTCAGAGAGAACGTTCGCTGTTGTTAAAATTAGCGAATATGCTGGTGTATCAGTTGGCAACTCAGGTGAGCTCCTTTTCTTCCATGTATCCGGAAGACCTGACCTCTGATCAATTCGGTGGTCGGGTAGCAATCAGAGTATATGGCGAAACGTTCCAGCGCGATGTACGAAGCCTCTATATCATTCCTTACCAGATCGATTATACCCGAACCTTCAGAAGAGCGACGGCGGCGATCTTCTGCTTCTACCAAATCAAGATCTATATCGCCTCCTCCTTCACCAAAGGCAAAGTTTCAACCTCCAAATGCAGACGAGAATACACAAGTAGCCAGCAAAACCGGACCGCGGGATAGTAGGGATGCTAGAAGGCAAGCGTTCAAATCTGATCAAGGTATTTTCAACGATGCCGCTGCTACTTTGAGGGTGCTCCTAAAAGCCGATGCAGTAGTTGTGGTCAGTCTAGATGATTACCATCTGTTCATCAAGAAACAAGAAAATGCAGGACCTCTGCACACCAAGAGAGGCAAAGATAGGATCAAGACCAAAGAGAAAATAATCAATGATTACCTGAAAGGAGAACCTTGGCCCTCCGATATTGAGCCTGTGATCAATTACGTCGGTCGACCTCATCGAGCGGAAGTATTGGGACTTTCAGCAGACACGGGGACCAATTTCCATCTTGATACGACAGGAGTGGAATCTGTTCTAGCTGAATTCTTGAAAGTGTATTTATCAACTCGACAATTCTGGTGGGATAGGGAAGAAAATGCTAATCCACTGTCGATGAGGATAATGGACTTGATGCCTACTGAAGCTCAGACGGCTCTATCAACGACATTCATGGGTCACGATGGACACATCAAATTTGTTACGTTTGCAACGTGGAACGAACCTCCTTCCTCATTGGTCGACTCGAGCATAGTGTCATTGCCATTCGTCTGGATTTTAGGTGGATGTCTCATGGCTGCACTCGCCATGAAAAAGATCAGAGCCCTAGAGCAAAGTCAGATATCATACTCGAATCTACAAGCACAGTGAGTACACATTGCCATCTTCCATCTGACTAGAATGCTCATGCGTTGTCGCCCTTTTGCAGCGAGTTGCGAACCCCACTTCATCAGATATTAGCAATCACGCAGCTCCTCAGATCATCCATGACGGACCTTGCTGAAACACCTCAATCACCCTCATCGCTAACCTCGACTGAGCAAGTGCGAGATCTCTTGCCATTCTTAGACGCGATTGATACTTCCGGAAGAACCTTGCACGGGATCGTTGATAACATCTTATCCTTCTTAGATCTGAAGGGCAAAGAAGCCTCACATTCATTAGGTGATACAGGTCTTATCACGACTCCCTCCGGTGCGCAAACGTCCCTCGAAGTTCTGTTCGAGGAGATAATACAGGACACGATAGAGGAAGATAGGAAATCAAGGAAAGCCAATGGCCAAGCACATTGTCATATTGAGACGATTTTCGAGATCATCCCTCCGATGTTAGGAGAACAGGTTTCTGAAGATGCTGGAGGTGCTTTGAGAAGGTATGTCACCTTATGCTCCATCTCAACGACTCTGCCCCAAGCTGAAAACGAACAAACTGCCCATACTGTTTAGAGCACTCGCCAAAATTTTGGCGAATGCATACAAATTTATCGAGACTGACGGTTGCGTCGAGATTTATGTCGATGATGTCGTGGACTTGCTGCCACCAGAAGGGTGTGAAGGTGTGAGTAGAAATTCATCTGCTATCGTGCAAATGCTGATTGTGATTGTTCTTCAGATCGCCCTCACCAAACCGATCAGTATCACCGTCAAAGACGATGGTCGCGGTATGGATCAAGCGTTTGTGAATGATAAACTTGGAGAGCCATGGGCGAAGGAAGACCCTTATGCTACGGGAAGTGGTGAGTTCTCGTTTTGACATAAAACCCCTCTCCGGCGTCGTTGTTTACTGATCAAGATGATGACGAGCAGGTCTCTCTGTGCATCTTGCATATCGAATAGTCGATTTGTTGGGAGGATGTATGGAGATCACTTCTGCACCTGGTGCTGGAACGACCGTCCAGATAGATGTCCCATTACCTCTTCGATCAGGGCCATTCCCTGACTCACCGTCTGAGCCAGGCTCACGAAGAGAATCGACTGCTAGTATACGTCAATTGAACTTACATCATAATGATATGGAGATTGGTCGGAAAGTGTGTCTGACAGGATGGGTGGGGCAGGGACCGAGGTTCGAGATGGTCGGTAGAGCCTTATACAGACAATATGTCAAGATCGGATGTGAGATGGTTCCAACTATAGGAGATGCGCAGCTTATCGTAGCGTACGGTGGCATCGAAGAGGATGTCAGTCAGGCCAAAGAATTGTTTGAGAAAGCTCGGACGAAAGATATAGTATTTTTTATTACCGAAGAACACTCTGCTCAAGGCAAAGTACTGGAAATGGAGAAACAGATGGATTTGAATATCAGAAGATTCAAAAGACCTACAAATCCATCAATTTTACGAGAAACACTGTTCCCCAATCATTCGGAAAGATTGAAGAAACTGTTTGATCAAGAGACCAATGGAGAAGTGAGAGTTGATTCTGGATCGATCAATACCCCTCACCTGATGTCTCCTGAAGGTGATGATGCGGGCCAACCATCTACATCTGCTGACAATCGAGGAACCAAGAGGAACGCGTCATCGCCTTTTCCAATGAGTTTGAGTAATTTTGGAAGTAATGGTTGGTCTTTCCCCACAAATGATAATACTCAACCATCGATCGGGCCAGAATCAGTTTCGGATAATTGGAAGCCTTCAAATATGGACACCGAAGAAGCTGTTGCGTCCCTTTCCTTAGGTGAATATTTCCCTAACATGTCACCTAAACAGACGTTTCGAGGGGAGGAAGATCCATCGAGGGATACCACGACTCCGGACGCTGAGGAGGAAAATGACGAAGAGGAAGAGAGTCATGCCACGCCGATGAACGAGAATACGAACGTCGATGTGGATAGAAAGTATTCGGTTGGCACTGAAAAGGGTTCCGAATCTGGTCAATCGGTCTCTACTTCGACTACGAATCATGGGCCTGACTCGATCAATTCGTTCTCGTTAACAAGAAACCATTCGATCGACTTGACATCTGGAAGCAAAGAGGATGGAAAGGTCAAAGTCATGGTAGTAGAGGATAACAAGATAAACAGGATGCTTTTGGTCAAACTGTTACAGAAACAAATCAATTTGGTATGTTATGCTTATCCTTTTGGGATGATCGCTGATCAATGGGTTAATATGGGTGGATGGGATGTAGCCTATCGAGATTCTTGAAGCTGAAGATGGGCAAGAAGCTGTTGATCTGTTCAAGAAGGTCACCGGTCCGTTGATAGGTGAGTGATCGTGGTCGACCTGTCAAGGCCTCCTGACTCAGAAAGAGTCTCTTATCATTATTTGTTGCTGATATGAGTGATGCCAATCTCTGATACAGTCCTGCTTGATATCAATATGTGAGCTTTCGCAATCATTACAGCTTTCCTTTCTATGGTGATTGATATACTGACGATAACTGTCATGTTATTTAGGCCAAAGAAAGACGGATATCAAACTTGCACAGAGATGCGATTGATAGAGGCAGATGATTCGCATAGAAAGAGATCACAGATAGTAGCCGTTACTGCTTTGGCTAGTGTTGATGAGAAGAAGAGAGGCTTAGTCGAGTGAGTACTCTACTCCATCTCATACACATACAAGGAACGGGAAAATAGACTTTGAAAAGAAGAGGTTAAGCGGAATACTGATGCATACATATTTACGATAGATGCGACATGGATGATTGGTATTCGAAACCATGTGGGAAATCCGTTATTGCTCGGATAATCAATAAAGCCTATCAAAGGTTGTTTGCATGATCTATAATCTGAATTCAATCAAAGTAGTCAAGTAGATGAAACCTACATGATCGCATCGTCTGTGTTTCCTTCTTTTTGGTCATTACAATATTTTTTCCCTTTAGTCATTCATAGAGCACATTTGATAGTCATTTCATTTTGGTTGTAAACTACGTCTTATGTTCTTTACTAGGTAGATCGTTTAGGTTCATTGGGTTTATTGTCCATGGTTGTATCAACGGGTTTCTTTCTCATGCGGAAACGAGTATTTAGCATTTAGCATAACCTGTTTAGTAGCATATCTTATAATCGTATATGAAGCATTTGTAAGTCAGATGATCATAATCTTGCATTATCGTTTCATCCTGCTTAAATCCAATTCACGGTTTTCTAAGGAGCTTTGCAGCTGGACTGTGATATCCCCGTTGCATATCGTAATTAACTACATGATATTATAATGGTACATGTTGGTATGAGAAATGGGATGCCCTTTGACAGATGGAATAGGAAGAGTGTGTTGACGTCCAAATATCCTTTTGACTGTGACTGGAATTAAAGTAAGGTCTATCTTCCGCCTTAGCAGCTAGCTAGCCTCCTGAATACCGGAGAAAGGGTATGGATTTCAGCGATCACGATCGTGGACGACGATTAAAATTTTAAAACCTCCTCGTCCCTCCGAATCCACTTGTCCCGAAATCCGAAGACGTGTTTGGACGATTGGATAACTGATCGCCCCATACGATTTGATCTTTCTCTCCTGCTTCCTGATTTGGCAAAATTTGGCAGGGGGTCAGTATATATTCATACCATAGCTAATGAGTAGATTATGGATAAAGTCTCGAGGACGATGGTGGACATGATATGGATCTGAATAGAAGTCTAGAGAAATAACAACCCACGTTCAACCTCTCTTTCATCGTTTGACTACCTTCTCTCTGACGTATGATCTTATCCATCTCTCGTTTCAATTCGGGGGAGAGTTTCTATATGATATAGAGGTGTATAAGTACATGTCCTCGCTAACGAGCATATCATGATATCGTATCGCTCTCTCCGTTTGTGATTGAGATTAAAGATCGGATCGAAGTGATTCGAATCAAGTTAGGTGTAAAATTGATTGGTTGAATTGAGTGTAAAAGCTAGAATCATGACTAACGTTATAGAACTCTTCTTCTGTTGGTACAGTCGCTATTTTCCATATCAAACTTATCAGTGACTGGATGCATATAAACACCTTAGGTCACAACTCACCTCTCATCATCAATACACCACCTCCGATTACTGCACATCGAGAATGACATGACGATTAGGCAATCAGCTGCGGTCCTCCTACCGATACTCGTAAGGTGTTACAGATACATACTCGTACTCGATATGAACACCCATCTGATCATAGGATCCACAAAATGGTAGAAGTCAGCACAACTCGCTTGTACAAGTTAAGTTGATCAAGACGGAAAGACGATCGGGAATTTTGATGTATATCAGAAGGTGGATATGGATCTGACATACCTTAACCAAGCTCCTGCTGACATTTTTTTGGTAGTTCTGGTGATTTACTGTAGTGTTGCTCTAAATTAAATATGCTATGTTATATATCTGTTGATGTATGTGTACGATATGATTGACAGCTTAGTAGTAGTCAGTATCTTCGATTTCTAACTTTTGCTCATTCTCGAAGATCTCCAGTCGGGTGACTGTGATTGTGATTGTTATTTGACGAATACAATCCCGATGAAATCAAAATCAAATGCCAGGGAGAGGATGAATTGCCATATTGGGTAATAAGGGTGGGATTCCCACGTTAGCATTCGCTTAGTGCGTCATACTCGTACCGCATGCATATTCACCCACTCCCACACATCCTTCTCAATCTTGCTAGAACCATACTCGTATGCACCTATACAACGATAGTCATAGTAACAATACCAATAACAACAACAGTAGAGCAGTAGTATCACGATAAAGTAACACTTGCCCTTCGATATATCACGGACTAACTCACTCCCTAGTCTATCCAATCATCCCACATTGCACCGCTTTCATTCCCATTCTCATCCCCATCCCCATCCCCCTTCATCTCTGACTAAACTCTTACTCTTACTCCGTCCGCCTCCGAAATCCCGAACACTCGCTCCCTTCCTCTCTTGCATCAACATCAACTCAACTCGTTATCTCATCTGGACTCTTGTCACCGACATCGACACCCAAGGTTCCATCAATCAACCTTCATCACCAGGCTCAGTTGATCCCTTTGATATCATATCGTTCCTCGTCTAACATCCTTTGGAAACCTTTTGGACCCTTGGATCAACTCGACATACTATCCCATACAACTCTATCTCCTTGCTTCAATCCTTTATCCTCACATCAATTAACCCTCATCGCCAGTCATCAGCTGATCAATCTCACCATTCGCCCATCCTTGGAGGCTGACTATACATAATAACGGTGACGACATTGGATTCGGTATAAAAAACCGCTCATATACTGCCACAATCAATACTCCATCTAATTAATCCATCAATTCAAATAAGATCAAATCCCCAACATGCCACCTCAACCACCCGCTCCTCCCGTCTTCTACTCGTTCCCCAAAGTAGACGTCTTACAAGGTGAGTAGTGATTTGTGACTTGTTGACAATCTAATCTATAGCTGACCATCTCTTTCTTCCTTTCTATCTTAGACTCCCTCGCTAACTTCGTCGTCAAAGCTCAGAGAGACGCCGTAGAGAAAAGAGGGAAATTCACCATCGCCCTATCGAGAGGAAGTTTAGCTGCTAATTTAAAGGGATTGGTCGGTCAGGAGAATGTACAGTGGGATAAGTGGTGAGTCGGATTCTTCCTTATCTCCGAACTATCTTACTTTCCCTCCTACGATACGATAAAAACACCACCTGCAATGCAAGAGATGCTGACTATCGACCTCATATAGGGAAGTATTCTTCTGTGACGAAGCAGCCGTACCACTCGACTCTGAAGATTCAAATTACCATTCCAACATTCTCTCTTTCCTTTCCGACGCTCCCATACCCGCCGGACAAATTCACACCATCGATGCCAACCTGTTGGACGACCTGGAAGATTTAGCCGATCAATATGAGAAACAGCTAATTGATCATTTTGCCAAATCCAATGCTGCCAGATACCCAACTTTCGATCTGATGCTTCTGGGTATAGGACCTGATGGTGAGACTGCCTCTTTGTTCCCCGGGCATGAACTTTTGTCGGAGAGAGATGCCTGGGTGGCATATCTGGATGATGCACCAAGAGGTCCGAAGAGAAGGATCACCATGACGTGAGTTCCACTCTCTACTATCCTTACCGTAATTGAACCATATGACTGATTGAATCGATGTAAATTAGCCTCCCCGTACTCACACATTGCTATCGAGCGGTATTTGTCGTGTCCGGAAATGAAAAGGCAGAAATGTTACATGCTATACTTGATAGACCAGAGGAAGGATTACCTTGTTCAAGAGTCAGACCTGCGTAAGTCCGTTTTTCTTCGTGTTAAAACGTCATCTGGTAAGTTTTTGTTCGAGTGACTGATCTGAAATGGTTGTTGTAGTTCCCCCGGATTAGTATTCTTCTTTGCTGATTCTGAAGCTGCCGGACTTACCAACTACCCGCCCACGGCATTCAGATGGATCGATAATGAAAAGGAAGCCGAGGAAGCTGTAGCTGCTGCCAAGAGAAAGGCGGCTAGGAGAGCAGCTGAAGAGGGTGAGGAGTAAAGAGACCTGGATGTGTACGGAGATAGGATGATAAAGGAGAGATCATTGGCAATTGGCAGAAATTTAGTTGCCTAGTCTGAGGTTGTTCCTGTTGAAAAGTGAAGTAGAAGTTTAATTTGATATCATTTCGCGTGTCATATAATCGTCACATCACATGTCCATACCATTTGTTTCATTCCAAGATACAATCCGTCGAATTAATCTTTTGGGAAAACAGGTAGATCAGGTCACTCGATGAGATTCGATGTTTCGATAGGTTGGCCTCTTAAGTGTAGTAAATATCCTTACAATTCATGCAGAAAAACAAGTGAATCATTGACAAGTGCACGACTAGACGAGGTAGGGGTGATGAATGAAACGTTTCGCTTTGGTGTTCGGTGTATCTTGGTCTTGGTTTTGGTTGGTGTCTGCGGACTGCGAGTGAAATGGTTTCAAGTATGATGAGGTATATACCGACTGAATACTTATGACTGTATACATCAGGCCATGACAAACTGGCTGTGAGAGACTGACTCGACCAAGCAAAGCCAAGCTCAGCGAGCCGAGTCGAGCACGATCTCTTGGAACTATGATTAGCATCTCAGTCGAAATCGTCGAACAATAAGCTTAAAATACCCAACCATTCCTGCCTCGACTTTGTGCAGGAAGGAGTTTTTCCGATTCAGGCTCATCTGGTGGCTTTCCACACATCTGCGCAGTCCGAACTGTGGAATGTTTTGGTAACTTACTGTAAATCACCAAACAAAAGTGCCTGGTCGGGCAAGTGACCGCCCCCTTCCTTTCCTACCTTTCGGACATCTACGAGTTACCGTAAAAAATGGGAAGACATGACGAATTTCCTATATGACATGCAAAGGTTTTTTTTTTTTGTTTGGTACAAATTACGACGAGTATGAGCTAGGATGGACGATACTAGCAGAGTATGTAAGACTATATATAGTCGAGCATTTCATTTCAAAATGTCAAATCTCACACTTCGTGATTCCTTTAAAAACATACATATATAACGAGATAGACGCAGTAACCTGACTTGGTGGATTTGTACTTCTACGCAGTCAAGAGGAAAAGACAGTCACGATATACGATATACTGAAATTATCGTAGTTTGCTGTGTCAATGCTTTACGATGTATATATAGTATAGTATGGACATAGTGAATAAAGTAAGTCAAGTCGTCAACTCAATATCACTCCTATAGCTTTACTTGGAATCTAGCTCATTCCCATCTCATACTTTGTGAATCGTAGCTGGTCATCCTAGTGCACCTATCTAATCTAGAAACGTAACAATCCAAATGTCAATAATAACACTATCTCCAAATCGATATTACCGATACATCCTCTTCCTACTATTCCTTATAATCCTATTCTTCACTATCCCTTCACTGCACTCTCCTTCTTCCAGAACGATTTCTTCGGAAATACCAACTGACGTATGTGGATTAGAAGAATCCTCTGATTCTTGCACCGACGATTCTTCAACTACCGAATCCGAATTGGAATTGGAATTGGATGGAATCAAAATTGACCTTGGGAGTGTGGTTTCTAATATTCAAGAGTCAGTCGAGAGGAACGGGAAGAAGTATGATGAAGATTGGTATAGGAATGATTTAGGTTTTAAAATACGGTATGAGGATTTAGGACAATACCGATCGATCTTAAAAGGAATTTGGAAGAGGTATTTCTCGAACGATATTGAGGAGAATCACCGAGGGAATAAATTAGATGATATACTGAGATATACAAACTTCATACGATCACGTTCCGGTGTGGCTGGAAGACAAGAAAATGCGATTCCAAAAGATATATACACTACTTCGATGGAAGATCCGGATAAGTTACCTGACCAATTCGATAGTTGGACCAAGGAAAACAAAGATCATAATGTGAGATTCGTAGATGATAACGGAATTGATGATTGGTTGGAAGAGGCGTTATCACCGGCTAGTGGAGTAGGGAAGGAAATGAAGTGGTTGAAGGATGAAGGACGATGGGGTGTGGTGAGAAGTGATTTGTTTAGGTGAGCATTGAGAAATCGAAAGATCTTGCCCTCTCTCCCTGTTTGGTGGCTTCTTTAATTATTCCAATACTGAACGAGCAACCATTCTGACGTTTACTTGTTCCCACAGATACCTAGTCCTACTTCTCAACGGAGGGATATATACCGATACAGATACAGCTTGTATACGCCCAATCTCAGAGTGGGGTAAGAACCCTATTAAATATCAATCTGACAATCCCTTGATCGAAGCATTACCTCAACTCTTATCTTTATCTTCATCCTCGACCCATGAACGGTATCCTATCTCGGTAGAGGCGGACGATGCTCCGTCGCTGATAGTAGCGTTAGAGGTCGATTCACCAGCTTCAAATACCGATTGGAGATCCGAAACGTTCGTTAGAGGTATACAGATAGTCCAGTGGACCATAGCTTCAAAGAAAGGTCATCCGATATTGTTGGACGTGATAGGACATGCGTTGGAAAAAGTAAGGGAGTTGAGAGAAGCTGAGGAAAGAGGTTGGGAAGTGGATGATGAACAGGATATTGTAAGTGAAATGATATATATTTAGATCAAGAGAGCTGAAGTTGATGGTCAATTGATTGCGGAATAGTTGGAATGGTCCGGTCCAGGTGCATTGTAAGTGATCCATTTGTCAGAGGAAGTTTACATTGAAATTGTTGTCTGACTTGAATTGGATCACAGTACCGACGCAGTGTTTCGTTATCTCCTCATTCGATATGGATTTCATCCCAAAAGTGTATCAGGGTATGATAAACCCCTGAGAGTAGGTGATGTCTTGTGAGTCCAATTTTGCGAACTAAAAAAGGAACTGAACGAAAACATTGGTCGACTGCTCCCGCTGATCAAAGCGTGTTTGATAGAATTATGCCTGTGTATTCATTCAGAGCAGATGCTTCGGAGGGATATCAAGGTGATGAGAAAGTCGTTTGGCATGGGTAAGCTCATCGCTGTCTTTTCGCCAATCGATCGATCTTGGTATGAGCGCTGAAATCACTTGTTATGGGAATAGGTTCTTTGGAAGGTGGAAACCTACATAGAAGAATAGACGCATGTTGTATCTCACTTCGCTTGCTTAAAAAAGGTTGAACAGTTGTATTTCGGAGCTATACCGCCACTAAATTGGACCATGCACAGGGCATTTGGGTCAACATGACAAAGCTCAAGTCCTTCTCACGAAAGAGAACTAAAGTATCCGGCGGGATCAAGTTTGCCTCAGGAACAGTGTACTGTTATGGGATGTAGCTTCAAGCATGTTATCACCCCATCAGGACGACGAGGGAGGTGCTGGCTCTCGCTATGATCACCGACAAGATACTGATGTCTGTTAGACTAGGCCTAGGCCAGGGTCGTCTAGACTACCCCACTCGAATCTTAGGGGCAACGAGACACGTTGTCGTCTGACATCCCCCACTTTAGATCCCACCTGATCAGGAGAAAGCGTGTTGAGACACTGCTACACCATTAAGCTAATCGGAATAAGCTTACTCACAGCGAACTCATCCTCTCTCATCGCTCCTATTCACGTCTGACGCAACAGGGAATAGGGAGAATGGTCAAAGCTGAATTAAGGTTCCAAAGGAGATTGATTAGCATATAACGATAACCTGAAACAAACGAAAGACCATCACCATCAATAGCATACATCACACCATCACACATCAGTCCATCAATATCATCTGATCCCATATGTCGTACTCCAATATCTATAACCTCCTTTGGATCACAAAAAAGCTCTTGTTAATTTCACCAAAGGACGATACCCCCTTTTTTGCATCGATACCATCAAAACAATTTGTATCTTTACGAGATCTTCGGCTCTCTTAGCATCATCAACATCAACGCTTTCCTAGATCTAGATCTACTAAACAGAGGGCGACCCCTGCGCTTTTGACGGTAACGAAAATTTCCAAAATCTGAGCGGGTTGCTGGAGAGGGGATACGTGTATAAAAAGCAAAAGGCCCAACCGCCAATATGTCAGCTGAATTGAGGTGAGATCCTCAACCTACTCCTATACCTCTCATCTTCTGCTATCTTCATTTTGCGCCTCGCCATCGTCGATGGTCGACAAGACGAAGAAAACAAATTATATCGTATTGTCTTATAATTGCACTCGATACGAGATTCGCCTGTTCGACATAGGTCAACTGATTCAAGATGTCTGTGGATTTCAGTCAACTCTCACCTGAAGAGCTAGAAGGAATCGCCAGAGCTTCTTTTGGGATCGACATAGGGTTGAAGCTGGGTCCTTTACTCCTAGGGTTAGTACAGGCCCTCCCTTGCAACAATATATCAAGCTCAATTGAAAGCTTATTGCTTTATGCTTGGACACAGAGGCATCTTCGATGTGATGTTGCTAGGAGTGTTGATCCAGCAGTTCCAAAGTTGGTGGGCATACTGTAAACCCTCTGATAGGAAACCTATAGCTTTTCTCACTGTAGGTGCTGTATACATAAAACCCTTATCAAAAGGTCAGAAAAGAAAATTTGACTGACAAGCGATGATTCTATGAAAGACGTATGTGATGATTTGTTCGATAGGCTGGACGGGTATGGTCATAGGATATGTGATGCATAACTTCGTATACAGTGAGTTGTACCATTACCATGACGTTTATTGATGCTTCAAGAGTGTGCGAGTTCACTTACGATAATGGCCTGAGCCACTTCAGACTTCGGAATCTTCAGTGTGTTCTTGGAAATGCCTTATTTCACTGCCTTCCCAATAGTCGGTATGGGAATGGTTAGTCCAACTGCTTACCGCTCATCTTTCAGGTTCCGATGCAAACTGATGTGATTGTATTCTCTTCAGTCTACAGTAATCCAAGGTTTCTATATCCAGAGATCATGGCGTTTGAACAATCGAAATCCCTTCTTACTGGTATTCCTCTGTATCTGCGTGTAAGTTCCATTACCTCGTACTCGACGGCATCTGATGCAGTATGCTAATGGCTATATGAGATATTCGCTATAGTCTGGGAGAGTGGGTTGCAGTGTTGATACTGGTCATCAAAGTCACCTCTATCGCTTCGTTACTACAAGCCACGGTGAGTCCGCTATCTGCTTCTATTTTACCTACTTGGTATACATTCCAGGTTATTAATCATGTTTTTGCCACTGGATATCATAGGAAGGTGTCCCACATACTCGAGCTTGGCAATGTATGACCCTGGCAACCGATGTTATGATCACCGGTTCGATCGGTTGGGGTCTTTGGTCCGCCAAAACAGGTTGGTCGCGCACCGACGCTCTCGTGAAGAAGTTGCTTCTGTAAGCATTTTCTGTACGTATAGCTTGAGAAGGTGTTGACGACATTGTGTTGCAGAGTCACATTGGAAACTCAATTGTTTCCTACCTTGCTGTGAGTCTTCTTGCTTTCCTTGAATGATATCCGTTATGTTGACTGATGGAGCGATTTCAATCAGTATGGCCGCCTTCGTGATTGAACTCTCTATCCAACCAGACTCGACCCTCGGTGTCTTTTTCGAGTGAGTCTACATTCGTATTGGATTGCGGATTTCTTTGCGTATATGTATTGAGACCTCCTTTTCATACTCATATAGTATCCTCATCCCCAAATCTTATGCTGTCGGTTATCTCGCTATTCTCAATACTCGAGTCCACCTCAAAAGAAAAGATCACACCACTAGTGGCAGTCGAGAGAATCCTCAGACTGTGAGTGTTGCACCGCTCTTCCCAACATACACACTTACTCACAATCCGATTCTAGAAATCCAACACGTATCATCTGGGTAGCGGAAGGTTACAACAAGCTACTGTACATGTTGAGACCGATACTTACATCGAGGTATATCCATCTATCTCTTCTATGTCGAGTTCCTGTAAAGCTAATGATGATTATGATCTGTGTCATAGTCCTATCAGGTGAAAGATCCTGCTCCTGGATTGAACCGAATCAACGAACATTCGTATGAAGAGTCCATCGAGAATTTAGATTACTCTTCAAACCTTTCTAAGCAGAACTTGAACAAGCCAAATCAAGGGTTCTAGAAATAGAAACCCCTGTCAACCGCCCTGAACCAGTTAAGATAGCATACGGAAGCGCTGATCGAGAGATTGCCGGAGACAATGAGGTGGAACTGGAAGTGGAAGAAGATGTCGTCAGGTATGGCCTAGCGGTATCTGCTGTGGCTGAGAAAAGATGTATGAAATGCATATTTTCCATATTTTCGTAATTGTAACCACCTCGGTCAACATTTACCCGTTCTTATCGTTGAATTCGGGTTCACGGAATCTCCCTATCAGGACAACAATGGATGTGATCGTGTGAATTTTCTGCAAGCTCGCCTGATACGCGGCTCTCCAATAGGTTCGGAGCGACTTGTCCATACTTGAGGTACAGTTTCACCTCATTACCATTAAATGATGGTCCTTTTGGTTCGTTGTCTCGAACTGACACAGGCAAGGAACGGTGCCCCAAGTGGTCATGGCGCATGGTTTTGATGTGAGAGGTCAGTCTGCGCCGTTTCATCTTGGTCTGTTGTACTAGTAGTAGCACACCTATCCGCTTACGAGTATATAACGCCCCCAAACTCTTCAAGTACCATACACTGTTGTGTGCTTACCCAATTGCCTTACTGATTCGACTATGACTACACAATGTCTTTTCATAATGTCTTTATATTCATTGCTGAAAACCACAAGTCACTCAAACCAACGAAGAGGGTACTGCTAGATTAATTGAGTTTTACAAGATCCAAGGCACGAGTAAAGGTATATGAAGTATATGCAGGGGGAACCAACCTATACATGTATATATCATGGTTCATGCATACGTATATGATCGAATCAGGGCATGAATCATATAGGAAGAGTGTGTCTGACGCCTTTGAGCCACAATTGTAGGCGGTTGTATACATTGATGCTTAATTTACCATTCAATGGAATCTAATTCTCCAATAGCATTTTCTTCAGATCCCATCTCGATCTAATTGAGAATCATGTCTATCTCATATAAGCAAAGTACAGTAATTGTACCGTAAGACTAATGAAGCTTTAGCGCTCGTTACGATAATCAATACATTCGTATCTTACTTCCTTTTTGGCTTGTCACTTGCTTGTATGGTATACTTGTTTTTGGTCTCATAGTCTCGTGCCTCGAGTATATCCGTGTATCAATCACGGTCTTACCGTAGATTACGCTGAAGTAGGATCCTTTAGCCGAGTAGAGCTGTAAAGTGAATACAGTACAGTGCAAATGTGGCGATCGACTGAGTGACTCAGGGCGCAAACTGTGTCATATGTTGTATCTGCCATTCGATAGAATATATATTCATACCCATTCATTCAAAACAGGTAGCTATCTTGCCTCTTGATGGTGAAGCATATATACAAACATGGATACGATTGGTAGTGCATTATGACATTGTTATTCCCCTATCCTTCGCCGCTGAGGCAAGATTGTTCCCAAGATGACGATGGACATTATTGATATCAAGGGTATGTCAGATGAGCAGGTAGAAACCATTGCACGAATGGCCTTTGGTGGGGATGACCTAGGATGGCATATAGGTCCCTTTCTATTGGCGTAAGTCGTTACTTTTGACCTCGAACGCACGCTGAACGGGATATGGTACGGGCTGTAGCGTTCTCTTTGATTGTATGCTGTTTGGCGTGGTGAGCCAACAGTATATGACCTGGTGGATGTTCTCACGGGGAACTGAAAGAAGATGTTACGCCTGGTTGACAGTAAGCCCTGTCTTTGTTCATGCACTTGCGTCAAGATCAAAGCTGAATGACTTCCGTTTACTGTAGCACTTCCTGATGATAGCTTCGGCAGCATATACCATATGCGAGATCAGCTATGGAATGCATAACTTCGTGTACCGTGAGTACATTACTTGGTCGCTATCACCATTGCAGCCAATGCTGAATTTAGAGCTGACTGGGCTCTCTAGATTTCGGCCATTACAAGGTATTCCTTGAAGTCAAATATCCTCAGGTCTTTCCGCTCCTTGGTTGGATCACTTCCGCTCCTGTACAGCTGTTCTATACTGAACGCACGTTCAAACTCAACGGGAGGAATTGGTATCTAGTCGGGTTGCTCATAGCTCTAATGTAAGTTTGTACTGGGGTACAACGTAAAATATAATCGTATTTGACCCGCACCACAGTTCAGCCTCGTTGGGAATGACCATTTGGATTTTGGTGATATGTCAATATCTCAGTTCGGAACTACAAGCTAAAGTGAGTATCGATTATACGGATCACGCTTGGAAAAGGAAGACCGACGGATCTATTGCACTTGATAGTTGATTATACATCAGGTACAAGCATGGCAATGTATAACCTTAGCAATCGATTCGATCATCACTGTCAGTATAGGATGGGGTTTATACAAATCGAGAACCGGTTGGTCGGATACCGATGCCCTGGTGAAGAAGTTGATGCTGTGAGTCTAGTTCCTGTGACAAATTTGACAAGTTCCGGATTTTTGAAACTTACTTTATACACAGCATCACCTTGGAAACGCAACTTGGCCCGACTATTCTGTGAGTACTCGGAAAGTCAAATGCTATATGTGGTGAAGACCGGCGCGAAGCTGATACAGTGGCAATGACCGAATAGGATGTTATGCTTCGTGATTGAATTTGCAATTTCCCCTCCAGCAACCTTGGGCATTTTCCTAGAGTGAGTGTATATCCTGTATCTAAGATGCACATGCACATTAACAAATGGACCGAATGATACCTAAAATTCTGCAGACAACTCATTCCTAAGTTCTATGTGGTGGGCTACCTAGCAACACTCAACTCAAGGTTCAGCCTAAGACGGGATAGTGCACCGATCAGTTTCGGGAAGGCTAGTCCCAGGACGGTTTGTATCATATCACACTATCGTCACATATCTGATGAGCTGCCCACTGACTAGATCACTATCATATAGCTCAATCGAGTGAATACATATGGACATGGATCAGATCGACCTCAACAGGCTACAGTCAATATCGAGACAGAAACATATGTTCAAGTAAGTTGAATACAGCACAAGTACAATAGTCATGATTGGACTGATCTTCGATACAGTCTTTCCAAATGCAACCTACTCCATCGGGAATCAATCGCAAACCTATTTTCGAAGAGGTGAAAGTCAAAGAATTACCCGAAGATCAATGGATCCAACATTTGGAATTCACTTCGAATAATCGATCTAATTTGACTTTACATGAGCACGATACTTGCGATTTGGTCTGAGTTGACAAGATTACAGGACAATTTGGTCAAGTGAAGGTTCCTCTTTCTCTTTTCAGTATGTATTTTAGTGAACTGCGTCTTGCGTTTCCTTTCGATCTTTTTGCTTTGCTTTCCGTGTCTTATGCAAAGGTCAATGAATGAGCACTACTCGCCACTCGGAGAGTCTTTCAGCTACTCCGGAGACGTGGGACCGAGCTTGACTCCTTTGAGCGATCTAGCAGTCAATTTACCTTGCCTTGCTAGATCAAAGGATTCAGCATCATTTATCTATATCCTTTCAAATTTCACACCATCAGCATTAAGAGATCTATCCAGATCCCTTGGCATGAATACGATACCGATCCTCTCGGATCACTTCAAGGGCGCAACGCATGGTACATTTCGGAGGTATCCGTCGGACCAAGTGTTGATCGATTGATTGATTGATCGTGATCAGTTTCAGGTTGGGGCAATAGCCTAGTCGGTGGACAACAATGGGACCGAGCGTAGATCAGGTACAGACGATGAGCAACATCAACATTAAGTTCTCGGTGTTCGTATACCGGAGAGATGCCTCTTGATCCCAAAACATCGAATTTTGAAGCCAATGTAACGATCCCAATTCCGCATGCATCTCGATGAAAAATCCCATTCGAGGGTAAAGATATAGACTAAGATCGAGAAATCCTCCACTTGATGAGATAGTTACGACGTAGATTAGTAGGGCTAAAAGGTGAAACGACGCTCTGATCATTTCGTCGATAAAGACCCTTGACAACGGCTAATTTAGATGTATAACGGTCAATACATAGGAACGACGCTTAAGTGAGATTCTAAAAGCTCAGACCTGAACACCAATTGCGATGAGGAGATGAAGGATAAAATTTGCATGAGCGGTACTCTACCGTACGGTACGGTATCCATGTATATAAAGGTCAAAGTGAGCGTTTGTTTGTAGGTACCCTAGACCATGTCGACACACCCATTTGGTTTGCTGTTATCCAACTGTGGATCTTCACCTTAATTTGTTATCACTCGTGTCAAACAAAAAGTGCAATAACAATCCTTTCAATATACATCAGGGTTATAGTAAAGATATTTTGATTATCACCATCAATCGTTCGAAATCAGCAACATGTCTGTACCATTTGGAGAAATGACTGCTGAACAGCTAGAAACGATTGCAGCTGCTGCCTTTGCCCCAGACCGAGGGTTCAACATTGGTCCATTCTTAATGGGGTGAGGAGCAGTATCCAGTATCAGATACAAATATATCGAAGAAGGATGAATACTGATAGTTGACTTTGGTTCCTATGATTGTAGGTGTTTATACGACGCTATTCTCTTCGGGGTGATGACCCAGCAGTATATTGATTGGTGGAAATATTGCGAAGCGACTGAACGTCGTATGGTCAGATGGCTGACTGTAAGTCCATATCAGATCCCTCGACCTTGCCTAAGATCAAAAATCAGAAGAAGCTGAGGCTGACACCATGTAGCACTGGATCATGTTTGCCTCTATTATGTGGACGGGTACCGTCATTTGGTATACGATGCGAAGCTTTGTCTACTGTGAGCATCTGCGTTCCCTTTTGCATACAATCGATCGAAGAAGCTGATTGCATGGAGCATACAATGGGAAAATAAGATTTTGGACAATATCTCGTTTTCACTTTTGCTGACATTGCCCTCATGTGGCCTTTACTGGGTCTTCTTATGGTAAATCATATGTCAGCTCTTGGTCCGTTCTTTATTTACTGATCAACTTCAATCAAACGAAGGCGGGACCGGTCCAAGTCTTCTATGCTTTTAGATCTTATAGGTTGAATGGAGATAACATCTTCCTTTTGGTGTTCTTTCTTGTGATGATGTGAGTCACCACGTTTCTACTCTAATGTACAGGACCGAGTGAAGCGATTTCCAATGATTGGTTGATAATTGTAACTGATCTTTCTCTCTCCACCTCTACCAGTGCCACAGAATTGAGCATTCAGCTCGTTTTCGTGGTCAAAGCCCAGCCACTTAAGACCATCTTTCAAGCCGGTGTGAGTAGAAAGACGACTAAGTGGTCATGTACGAGAAAGTATTCTTACGTGTGAATGTCGAATGGGTAACCAAAGGAACTCGAGTCTGTCGTCAGAGGATGGCAAGTAGTCACCATGAGTACAGATATACTCATGACACTCACTTTGTCTTGGGGTCTATGGAAATCCAGAACCGGTTGGTCACACACCGACGCATTGGTGAAAAAACTTCTTTTGTAAGCTCTGATTCCTTTGGAGTATTCTATAAGACTTGCTGACCATCGAGCGTCCTTTGTCGATTTAATGTGGCCATAGAATTACGGTCGAAACTCAATTAGCACCCACCTGTGTGATGCTGGCTTTTGTGATTTCATGGTCTATCAACCCCGCTTCTACTTTGGGTATCTTCTTCGAGTGAGTATGACTGGGGGATAGTCAATCAGCATGTTTGATGTCAGTGAAGCTGATCCTCATTCGATGTTTCCAGCTTGGCTATACCCAAAGCATACACTGTCGGTTATTTGGCTACCCTCAACTCCCGTTATTCCCTTCGTCGAGAGACCGCTTCTCAAGGAAAAAAATACTCTGCGGAAACTGTGAGTTGTTCGCTCGTAGACATTCGCGGGAGGATCTGCAAGTCTGATATTTTGTGTTTTACAATTGGGGTGGCAGAAAACCAATACCTACGCTCTGGGAGGTAGTAGATTACAACAAGCTACCGTTCAAGTCGATACCGAAACTTACATGGAGGTGGGTTTATTTCAATTCTACAATTCTACAGTACTCCGAAAGCTGAGCCTGACGATGCTGTTTTGCCTAATAGTCATTCCAAATGCAACCTCCTCGAAGTGGTGTCAATCGAGCTCCCCAACAAGGATTATACGAAGTGAAAGAACATAATGATGAAGACGAATCGATCGAGAATCTCGATTACGCTACTAATCTTTCGAAAAAGAATCTTCACGATTCTTCAATCGCTTGATCCACTTGGAAGTGTTTCCTACACCAGGTATCAAGGAGATAAATGAGATTCTGAAGGTCGGAGGAAGGATCAGGTCAATTGAGAAAAGCTCGATGATGATTGAGCTGCGTTTATTCTATTGTTGGGATTCGGAGAGGTGGATGAATGTATATTACCTAGATCTTGCCATACCTTACATCACATTCTTTACAATTCCGTATTACTCGCTGTCCGAGTACTCGCATGCATCGTCTTCATGTGGGGCTTATATAAACCCCACTCTCTAACCGAAACTCAGGGACCACAAGGGAGAGGGATATGACGCTACGCGTTTCTCCACATGCGCTTAAACTGGAGACAAATTTTATAACTGGTGGTAATGCCGTGAACTGAATCTTTCGACTGTCTCCTCACCTCGTATGGGGGGATCATGATATCTTTCTTGACCTAGCCTTTGAACGGATTGATCGCCGATCTCTGACAGGATCACTCGTATATTCCTTCCACGGTAACCATCAACCTCCTTTGATCCCTTTGGTCACACAAAGCACCATCACTGGTCAACCCGCACGGGCCTTGTCGAAAGACTGGATTCCCACTTTTCATACGAATCACACGATCATATCACACCACACACTACACACGGTCATCCGAATCACAATATATATAGATTCATCGCATCTCGATTCCCTCTCATTCTCCCGTAGTTTGGCCACTTCACCCTCACCACCATGTCCAACTTTCCTCATTCAACCTCCATCGCCGCCTCTCTGTCCACTTCGCCGTATGGTAAGTCGCGTGAATACAGTCCTTGACCGTGACTGAGACTGACATTCTGATGTAGCGGTTCAATCCAATCTCGAGAATCTGATCAATCGAGCTCGTGATCATCCTCATCCACGACGAGGCTCTACAGCTACTCATCCCGATCATCCAGATTATCACGATCTTTCCCCTGGCGAGGAGACCGCTCCGTCGCTCGCACCGGGTAAGAGAAGACCTTCAGCTGCTCCTAGCGGCCATGGACCTCATATCGGTACGATTCAGGAAGCCTCCTATGAAGAGAACGCGATTATCTTCCATGATGATGATGACATCGAGGCGGAGAATGAACGATCCGCATTGTTAGATAAGGATTGGTCTTCTCGACGAACGAGTCGTGCGTCAAGACGATCCTATGGTTCGACTAGTGCTCCATTAGGTCAACAGAGAATGGGAAGAAAACAGAAATCGTTAGACGGATTGAATGGAGGTATGACCATGACACCCAGTGGGACTACTGGAAATTCAAGATCGAGATCTAAAGCTAGAACACCACCTAGGAAAGATGGTCATCTTCATCGACACCAACACCAGTGTGCTTCTTCCGCGGCTCCATCAGACGAAGAGGAAGAAGGTATAGAAGCGGAGAGACGAGGAAGAGGTAAAACCTCCAGACCATTATCCCGAAACTCCAGTCCATACGTATCTGAGATTGGACTTCCCTCCGGTCCAGCTGGTAGAAGGATGAGCATCACGGTTAGAATGGCAGATGATTCGTCTGGAGATGAAGGCGGTGATGTGACTAGAGGATTGGTGCAATCTGCAGGAGGAGCAATGTTTGGTGGGAGAGCGGGATTAGGTCTTACACCTGGGACTGGCGCTGGAGCGGGCCCGATGGATTTGGATCCTGTAGAGGAGCTAGATGCGGTTGATCTTGAGTTACCAGTTGATGAACAGGGGGTAGAAGTTAGAGTGTGGTCTGAGGCATTGAGGGTGAGTAATCCTATTTCTATCTGTTTTGGCTACGTTCTTGACCTGAAGTGATATCGAAGACTGACTGATATTGCAAATATGCTTAGGCTGAATTACCTATCATCCTCCGATCTTCCATCCCCATCTTCTTCTCTCAAATATCCGAGTGGTCACTGAACCTCGCATCCGTCGTTTCAATCGGACATCTAGGAACGACAGAGCTTGCAGCTTCCTCGCTCGCATCCATGACGGCTGCCGTATCTTCGTTTTCAATCTTGCAAGGTCTTTGTACCGCCATGGACACACTCTTACCTGCTGCTTGGACTTCGTCTGATCCTTCGCGTGTTGGTCTCTGGACTCAGAGAATGGCAGTGGTGTTGGCCGTATCGATGATTCCCATGTTTATGATTTGGTGGAACATCGAAGGTGTCCTAGTTGGACTAGGTCAGGAGAGAGATGTCGCTCAACATGCTGCAATGTATTTGAGATGGTTGTCACTTGGTATTCCGGGTTATGGTGGTAACGTCTTGATGAAGAAGTGAGTAGACATCCCATTATCCCATCTTTGCGAAACCCGAAATTGACTCGTTTGTTATATCAAATAGATATCTGCAAGCTCAAAACCTCATGCACGTACCTACATACGTCTTGTTCTTCGTCGCGCCTACCAATTTGCTCATGAACTATCTCTTTGTGAGTGAAAGTATCGCTTCTCATTTCTGATCATTCAAGTGGATCATGACTGATCTGGTAATTTCCATGTTGTTTGATCAGGTATGGGGACCGGATTTCTGTAGACTCGGATTCGTAGGTGGTGCATTGGCCACCGGAATGTCATACAACTTAGCAGTGAGTCCTTCTCCTCAGTCCACGACGTGATTGTGAATCTAATCATAAAATTCGACTGTAGTTCATCACTTCATTACTCTGGATTGTATTTTACGGACCCAGAGAAGCTTTCCATCCTGTCAAACTGAAGCACTGTTTCTCGAAATTGGGTACGGTCACTTCGTTGGGTTTGGCTGGTACAATCATGGTGCGTTGGCTCCTATATGCTTTATAGGCCGATGATCGTTGCTGACTGATTCCTCGTCCAGCTTTCTTCTGAATGGTGGGCCTGGGAAGCATGTGCCCTTGCAGCATCCATCCTTGGTCCTGTCCACTTGGCAGCTCAATCAGTGCTTTTGTCAACCGCCTCGACATTTTATCAAGTCCCCGCTGCTTTAGGTATCGCTGCTGCTGTGCGAGTGGGTAATCTTTTAGGTGCGGGAAGAGGCTGGGAAGCCAAATGGGCCAGCAGAGCGAGTTTACTGTGGAGTTTGATTTTTGCTATCATCAACTCGTGAGCTGTTCTCACTATATCCAAATATCTCATACTAATTCAGAATAATCATTGGCAGATCGATCTGTGTGATTTTCAGAAAGAATTGGGGTTACCTCTTCAACAATGATGCTGAAGTTGTATTTTTAGTAGCTGAAATCATGCCTTATATCGCTTTGTTCCAGGTAAGTCATCATCACACACTACTCATACATTGCTCTTTAAAGTTAAATGCAAAATGGTTGATCTCGCTGTAGCTATCAGACGGTATAGTCTCAACCGCTGGAGCGGTCCTCCGGTCTCTCGGTTTACACACCACCGGAGCTCTGATCAACTTGACATCCTACTATGTGATTGGTCTGCCATTCGGATTATGGTTGACTTTTACCCCTAGATTTGACTTGGGTCTAATTGGAATCTGGGTAGGCTTGAGTATCGCATTGGCTTATGCGAGTTTATTGGAATTTTGGATGGTATGGAAAGCGAATTGGACAAGAGCCGTTGAGAGGATCAGGGAAAGGTTGGGATTGCCTGCTCATGGACAAATTGGGGAAGATGGCAAATGGGATATGAGAGAGGAGGATAATGGACAAGCTCATGGACATGGGCAATATAGGGACGAAGAGGAGGAAGGTGTGATTTAATTAAGGAATAGAAGAGATAGATAGAGTTGGAACGGAATGTACGGAGTGGGGCAGGGATGACGAAGATCACTATAATGTACTGTATATACGACAATGCCGACCTCTAATTCAATACATCCTACCTACCTTACCTGACCCAGCAGGATATCAAAGTAGTTTATAAGTTGGCGTATTATGCATTGTCAAATTGTGAATATGTGGGTGTGGCGATCTTTCGTATTTGACCCTGACTGAGTCTAGGGTGATGTCACCGCACGGTTCGTCATGTCATTCCGGAGACAACACTGTGACACACCTAAAGCATCATCTACCGCTCATATACCTCTCAATCATTCCATCAATACAGCTCACGCACATACATAATCACCGGCACTGTAATCCCAAGGACATACCCATAGCTGTGAAACTTACCGCTTTCTCATCGCGCAAATCCCAGGGCCCAGTCACCATCTCGAGTGTCGGCAGTGGGACTTCCGTTAGATCGATCCACCATGTCGTACCCATATCTCGCTAAAACAACGTGAGTGACCTGTACTGCTCTCCTACATATCAAGATCTGCTAAGGACACGTCATATGCTGACATCTGGCTGCTGGGATCCAGATTGAAATATAAATCCCCTCACGCTACTGACCTATCGTTCCCCAAGGATGAAACGTGAGTTGCAGTCATCAAAAGATAGTTGGAGGTCACATTTCGTGCAAGGTTGCTGATGCTATTTTGTACATCACTCAGCATTCGAGTGACGGGACCGAATCCGGATGACGAAGATTGGTTGATTGGAGAATATCTCGATGGATCGAAATCTGGTGGATTTCCAAAGGTGAATTAATACCGTCTTTTGTATCAGATCGAGTGATAGTGTCACTGATATATCATCATCTCTCAGGATTTCATCGTCCCCATCGAAGAGTCTGAACACGAGCCCCTCTCCCAGCCCGAGACCGAGCCCGAAGCGCAAGTAGCTGAACCTGCCATGGAGGAAGACAATCCTGCTCAATCTCCACCTCCCGTATCAATCCGTCAGCCTGCTCCACCTTCACCTAAGTTAGATCCTCAATCCAGATTACCCACACCTGGAATCGCACCTTCTCCCGCTCATCCATCTCCTGTTGAACCCTCGACTCCCGCTCCTGCTCCAGCTACCACTACTTCTGCTCAACCCAAACCTACTACCAACCCAGCAGATTCACCTCCTCGTCCACAGTCTATGAAAGATCGATTGGCATTCTTCGCTGCCGCACAAGATAAGCCTGCTCCACCACCTATCAAACCCAAACCTCTGGGTGGGGCTGGTGGCTTGACATGGTCACAGAGGCAGAAATTGCGTCAAGAACAAGAAGCCAAGGAACGTGAGGCTAATCCACAACCAGAACCACAATCTCCACCTCAACCTACACCAGCTCCCTCTCAGCCTGCGACTACCGCGAGCACATCTACTGAAGAGAAGAAGAAAGAAGAAGAAGGGAAGGGGATGTCGGCTGCGGATGCTCTAAGTTCGATTACGAAAGGTGGTTCTTTGAAAGAACGTATGGCCGCGTTACAAGGTCATGGAGCCTTTGGTGGAACAAGCGAGAGCAAACCGACTCCGCCTCCTGTATCGAGTGGTAAAGTCTGGAAAAGACCTCCTGCTCCACCTGCTCCTGAACCAGAAGCAGAAGAAGATGCCGAAGCTGAAGGCTTGTCATCGACCGACAAACCGGAAAATGCCAAGTCGCCTCCTGCAGTCGAAGGAGGTGAACCTCTGGCTGAAGCAGAGGGTCAAGGGGTTTCTGAAGAAGAAGGAGAAGAGGACGAAGAGGAGAAGGAAAAGGCTAGAAGAGCTGCTATTGCCGCTAGGATGGCTAAGCTAGGTGCGAGAGGTCCAATGGGAATGATGGCCCCTGCTAAACCTACTAGAAAGCCAACCAAGGAAGATACTGCTTCTCCAGCTGAGGAGAAAGCCGAGCCTGCACTTCCAACTGCTCCAGCAACTACTGGAGAGAAGGAGGAAGCCAAGCCCTTTATCACATCGGAAGAACCAGCTTCACCAGCCCCATCTGCTCCCACTGAACCTGCGAGTTCTGCTGCGCCTCCCAAGTCAATCCCAATAGCTGCGATGCCTCGTCGAACTGCTCCTCCGAAAAGACGTACACCTGCACCAGCAGCTTCCACAACTTCGCCTGAAGCCGTCCGAGAGAACCCTTCTGAACCTGAGAAACGATTCGAAACTACCGATGGGAGTGGTGCGCCTATACCACCTCCTCAGGTGATGGTAGCAGGCGAAGAGGATCTTCTGCCCAAGACCGAATCTGGTGTTCAGAAGGAAAAGGAGGCCGAAGAAGTGGGTAAAGGTGCTGGTGGATTGGAAGGAGCTGCTGCTGCTGGTATTGCCCTTGCTCCCGTCGGCCCTCCAACCGATACTGTACCCCCAGAAGAGGAAGAGGTAAAGGAAGAGGGAAATGCACCTCTTGACACTGAATTACCCGAAGAGAAAGACCAGCCGCTCGTTGGAGCCGTAGCAGGTGCAGACTCCCTTTCTCGAGGTACTGGTACAGTCACTACGCAAGATGAAGGAGAAACCGGAGAGATCATCGATAAATCACCGCCAGTAACAGAAGTAGAAGAAGGTATAGTGGAAGGTGGAGATGAAAAGGACGGTATCCTGAAAGAAGCGCAGGAAGGTAAACTGAAATTTGAAGAACCAAATGATCCCCTAGATGAGGATACGCCAACTCCTCTCAGCCCAGATCCCATAGGTATGGTACCCATCCATCCCCCAGCTTCGAACGGATCGGATTACGATGAAGACGAACCTGCACCACCCCTCCCGCCTGCCAGAAGACCCAGAGGATTGTCATTGGACGTTCCGTTGGATGAGCTGGAACTGAAACATGAACATGATCATACTCATGATCAAGCTAGTGGTTCATCACAACAACCTATCGAAGAGGATGCCCCACCTCCACTGCCTTCTCAAAGACGACCTTCAACAGAGAAACTGGCTGGCCCCAGGCCACTGCCGTCACCCGGCAGAGAGGGAAGAGCTTTACCCCCTCCTCCTGTCGGTAGTGCTCTCATTCCACCCCGAGAAGATTCGGATGACGACGAAGAGGAGGACGATGCACCACCACCTCCTCCTGCTAGACCACCACAACCTCCTGTAGCTGCAAAACAAGAGGAAGAAGAGGAGGAGGATATACCTCCGCCACCTCCTCCAGGTCGGCATATCCCTCCACCTGCCCAGGACATCGAAGCCGAAGATGAAGAAGACGTACCACCACCTCTTCCATCTGCAAGACCCCTTCCTCCACCACCTGCTCAGGCTACCACAGACGGTGAAGAAGAAGTTGCTCCCCTCCGGGACGATGTAGAGGAGGAGGAAGATGCCCCTCTGCCCCCTCCACCCGCTAGAAAACCTTCCATGCCTGCGCCCATCCAGGTAGCAATTCCTGCTGTTATGAATTCCCCCAAGTCGCCTTGTGAGTGTGATGTCCGATCTCCATTTAGGCGTACAAAATTGCTAACTTCCGTATACTTATCAGCTGCACCTTCTCCTAGTGCTACCTCCCCACCGACTCAATCTCGTACCCTCGCTTCCGACGAGCCACCTTCGTCGCCCAAAGCAGAAGATGAAGATGCTACCCGACGATCAGGTATCGCGGCGCGAATGGCCAAGTTGGGAGGTATAAAATTCGGAATGCCACCACCTGCATTCAAGAAACCTCAAAATATCACTTCACCTTCTTCCGAAGTCCCTCCAGCTGAAGAGGGACATGTAGACTCCCCCATTGACAAAGAACCTCCCTTGCCTAGTCCGAGAGGGGAAGCGCCTGTTTCTCCTGTCACAGGGGGTGATGACGAAGGCGAAGAGACGCCTGAACAAGAAGCGGCTAGACGACGAGCTACTCTAGCTAGACTACGGGCTGGTGGAGCGCTAGGTGGATTTGGGCTGTTCAACCCTGGCGGTTCTGCTGAGCCTGAGGAACCAAAAGAAGATCCGAGAGGTATAGAACAAGATAAGCCTGTGCCTACGTCAACAGAGGAAGAAGAGGAAGAAGATGCACCTCCTCCACCCCCACCTGGAAGACCTCCTGTCCCATCTGGTCGACCTGTCCTTGCCCCGCCTGCTGATGTTCATGATGAAGAGGATGCTCCACCACCGCCTCCTTCAGGTAGACCAACGATCTCTACTTCTGTCGGCGGCAACGATGCGACCCCTCCACCGCCACGAGTACCCCAAACTCCCACTTCTCCTGCTGTAGGATCTCCCGTACGAACCCCCTCTGGCAGGAGACCACCTGTTCCTACAGAGAAGCGATTCTCCTTATCGCATAAGAGAACCAGTACGGCGTCGTCAGCTATCATACCTGAAGATCAGCCTATATCAGGTATTGGTTCAGGTGAATGGCAAATATCAGATGAACCAGCTGCTATCTTGTCAAGTCAGATAGATAATCAGGAAGCAGAAGATGACGGTCCACCACCACCACCACCACCCAATAGACCTCCAGCTCCTGCTCAGGTCCAAGGTCAATCACCACAACCTTCACCTAGAAGATCGGGATCCTTGCTTTCTAGAAAATCTAGAACTTCAATTGATATTCCTCCACAGGCGCAGACGCCATCGAGGGTACCTCCCTCGCCTGTCCAACAGCAATCGCTTGCTAGACAACCTTCCGTCTCGCAAGCTCAAGGTGGTAGACCAGGATTCGATCAGCTGAAAGAAGCTTCGCAGAGGTATGGTGCTCAGCTGGCCAGATCAGCCCATAACATCTTTAGTCAAGGGAAGAAAGCCCAAGTCGGGGTGAGTTGAGTTCAGTGTCCCTACTTCGGGAAATTATCAGCTGACAAGTGTGGATTGTATTTGTAGGATGGAAGTCCCGCTGGTTTCGTGTTATTCGCCATGGATTCTGCGCAATTACCTCGACCTGATACTGAGAAAGGATGGGGTCAAGTGGTATTTGAGCAAGAGGGTGGATCGATCTTGAGAAGATACGATGATGTGAGTGTTGCCTGAATAAACAATCTACAATTGCCGAAAGATAGAAATGATATTGATGATCTTTGATGATAGCCTCGACCAGGTGATATAGCTGCGTTTCACGATTCAAAACTTAAAGGTAAAAAAGGATTATCAACGTATAATCAACATGTCGGATCAGTCGAGGAACCTTTGATAGGTGTTGTAGCGGAGTTTGAGGAGAGGAAACATAAATTGAGGATTCTACAAGTTGAAAGGGGGGTGAGTGCAATTTCAATCCGAGAGGTGTATGAGAACAAACAAGATTGACCTGACTCGGTTCGCCAAATAGGTACCTGAAGAAGTTAGTTATAGATGTGAAGATTTGAAGAGCGGTAAGATCATTGTAGGTGATAGTTGGATTGGCTCTGATCGTGTAGTGTGGATGCTAATGTGTCAAGTACAGGTTTACCGACCTGGTCTTTAAATCTATGGTTTATCGGGCGGAAGAAGCAACATTGTCCATGTGTCGTGATATATCAGTAACGAGTGAATGAGAAAGAGTATTGATAATTTTGATTGTATTCGGAAATCGTTAATTAATTGATATACACATATGATAACTTGATTTAATGCACGAATTGTAATCAAAGTAACAACATTATTTTCAGAGTGGATTCCACTGATGGTGACACAATCAGCCGTGAGTAACGAGTGCGGGGATTCTGCAGGTGTTTTCGATGTTTGCCAGACCGAAGTCACTGACCTGCAGATCTTCGAACTTGATGTTCATGCAAGGTAATAAATATACCATAAGCTTGCAGACAAGCAAGATAATGGAATTAAATTCATTTCTGTTCATCAAATGGAATGGACAAGTAATTGTAGAAGGGAGTGAAAGAGACAATAATATATAAAAGGCAATCTCAAGTTGTATATGTGTATATATCTTTTTGAGAAAAGAAGTAAAAGGAAATAAAATAGTTCGAATAGTAAGGGGAAAGGTTATGAATTGTCAAACTCAAAGATACAAGGATTAAAAGATAGGGTATACAGTGGATCTTAAGGTTATCGAATGAAGGGAGTGGTATATATATATATATATATATATATAATCATGACGTTTTTCAATGGATGATGATCGACGATCATATGACTTGTGTATCGACCGATAGCATTCTACCTTCCCTTGGGCATGTTCAATCCCTCTGTAATAAGCTTTATGACCATATCTGTAGAATAAACATCATCAGTATCACACACATCCACATCAATTTCGGATACTCAGTGGATAAATCGATTAAATCTCACCTTTAACAAACTATCCCAACTTCCTGTACATAACGCCACACCATCTCCACTGACACCCATACATGAAATTCTATTTTCGTGACCTGCCAAAACACCGATTCTCTCCCCTTTCAACGTATCCCACACATTACAGTTGTAATCGTCATATCCTGCGAACAAGACTCGACCAGAGATGGAGAATGCGACCGAGGTTATACCGCATAATATGTTATCGTGAGCATAGGTGTTGAGTTCTCGATCGGCACGTAAATCAAAGAGTTTACATGTGGCGTCGTCTGATCCGGTAGCAAATGCATCGCCATTAGGGAAGAATCTACAGCGAATTGAGTTGGAATCAATCAGCCTTGTACGCGAGCCGTGTAATGGTATCACTCACTGTACAGCGTTGATATCTGATTCATGACCTGTGAAAGTCTGTACGGCTTTACCAGTTCTGATATCCCACACTTTGGCTGTAGCGTCACAAGCACCAGATACGAAGAGATTCGCATTTGGAGCGAGAGAAATGCTAAGGTAGATTGGACCGATGATATAAGCTTATATACTTTGAATTATGATATCGAATATTTCGAATGAGATTTTCTCGCTTCTCATTTCATGATCCTGTATGAAACCGGAAGGAGTCGAGAAGATCAAACGGAAATTTTCGACTCACCTCATCACATCACCCGTATGATCATTAAACTCCATCGTTCTCACACCTTGTTCTATATCCCATAACATACAAGTCATATCGCCGGAACTAGTCACAATCTGTCTATCATTGATGAACCGACAACAACTCAAATATCCCGAGTGCGCCGAAAGCTCTCGAGCGACTTTCACTTGACCTCCTCCTGATCCATTTGGCGAAGCACCCCGAAGGGAATAGATCGAACAGATATTATCTAATCCACCACAGGCGACAAAATTCCCCGATGGCGCATACGCACAAGTCATCACCCAACTTGAACGCAGTGGGATGGCATGAACCTTATTCGTGGTGTATGCGTCCCAAACGATTAACTTCCCATCCTGCGAGGCTGATACCAAATGACGTTTGTCGGCTGCCCAATGCAAGGCGTATATCTTGGCTAGATGACCTTTCAACGTCCGACGTACTTTCAGGGTCATACGTGGTAAGGGTGGGGTATCATTGGCCATTGCTCGGACTATGTGCGAAAAGAATAACAGACATATGTCAGCGAATGTTTCATAAGAGTATTGTCGCATTTTTGCTCATATGAGCACCCAAGAACCAGCAGTCTTTAGCGTCAATCCCCAGTAATCATCCTACCAAAAGAAACACCATTCACTAGCTATATCACACATCGTCTCTCAACAATACCGTGCAGTACATCTCGACTGTATCCCAAACTATTACCAATACAAGATCATACACTCACGACTGGTATCAGCAGTTTGATCCTTTGCCGCTCTGATCTTATCTTTCAGCGCATCCGCCTCTCTCCGCGCCGCCGAGATCTTTTCTTGTATCTCTGCTGATGACATAGTGGTTGGGGGTTGTTATATCTGAGGAGTGATAATGATGGTGATTTTGTTATAGGTTGTACTCGTGTATTGAAAATGAAGACGAAGATAAAGTGGTTGTATCTGGATTGGTTGTCAAGGTGTTATGGAAATATGAGTCAGCGTGGACTATGAAGGCTAAAGAATTTCGTACCATGCGGTGCGGTGACGAGGATAGGGATAGGGATAGTAGTCTCGATCAATCTACTCACTTGCTTGTTTGTCGATATAATGTTGAAGGGGGGTTTTATTTGATGGTTCTACGTGGCGATGTTATGAGATCAGATCGGATCAGATCAGGATCTGGATAAGGTAGATTGGATGATGAAGTATGTGACGAGTTGAGATTGAATAGCTGTTGAAGGATTTTCACAATGTCACTGAATGAGGAGATCCGTGCTTTCTATATGACGCTCGGGTTTTCCCAATTTGACTGGCTTGAATCTAAGCTTCTAGCAGTACAGTGAACGACTACGAGCGGGTGGTTCGTGCGCTACGGTTGTTTGTCAGGTCGTATAAAGTATTTCTGTCGATGAGAGGATGAAGTGACGTGAAGTGACGGTGAATGATCGTCGTATAATGGGTGAACAGCTGCTGAAGGGGATACGGACTGCCGAGAATGATCACAAGCACCAGAGAGGAAAGGAAGATTGTGTGTTTGTCGAGTGGGAATGAGAAAGGAAGGCGAAGAACGAGAAGAGAGGAGCCAATCGATCAATTAAACGGGAATGAGGTAAATACGTCCGAAGTACCGCAAGTCAGCTAAACCGACCCGACGATGTTGATGAGTAATAAGTGAAGGGAAGTACAAGAAGTACAGGATATGTACTGTAATGTTGATACACTCACATAAACTGATCGGATCGTGTGTATGCCGATACTTTTCCAACTTTGTTATGACAAGATGAGATTGGCGTTATCCCGTTGATGGTGGTGTTGATGTGGATAAGCCTCCCTCACTACTGTGATTCCACCTGGCTCTGTTCTATGCCACCTGATATGTCCTGCCCTTTCCAGGTCCTATGGAGGTGCACGGGGAGGTAAAGTGAAGGATCAATGCTTGTAGCTTGATGATGGTACCTGTTCCTATTGACTGACGATAGAGCTAGCAGAAGCCAATCAGCATGTGTCTCGACGTTGGCAGTGTGGCTATAGGACTGACGAAGGAGATCTGTCACTCACCACCTATTTACAGCTCAAGCATCCATCCACTCCGAGGTGTACCGTGTCGCCCCTAAGTTCCACTCACGGTGCTGTATAGCTACCTACTTGCTTGTATATTGTATTGTGGTAGGATGTGATGATGTCGTATGAAACACACAACCGACAACACGATGCGGGTCTGTGCTGTCCGAGTCTTTCGACTGTTGAATGTTGACTGAATTGGCTTTGAACGAGATGTTGATTCCGGTAATATTGCCCGTTCCGTAAATTGTCCAGTGGATGATCTCAGCGTTGTACACTTATACAGTACAGCTCGACCCACAGAGTAGAAGATGGTTGATGCTGATTGCAGAATTGATCGTGTCTATAACTTTACAAGAACAATGATTTGCACAGTGCTTTGCAATTGTACAGTATCAAGCATAAGCATATAGGCTTAGCACGAGGCTGAAGGTTGTGTCGGGGTTTGGGTAGGATATCTTAGGTTAATTGGGATTGTCTTTTTGTCCATTAGGAAATTACTCGTGATTGGCCCTGAACGAAAAGACTGTTTACCCTGGTTCCTCAATTGTCAAAATGTCAAAAATGGTTATTTTTCATTACAGCTCCCAGTAACTGGATCACCGGTATTGTATACAGCATTGTATACATATATACACCTTACGAGCTTGGTGATACATGATCCGACTGGACTCCTGCCCAGTATGAATGATATAAGAAATCTGAGCTGCTTTGGAAAAGCATCATCTCGATATGTGGCATGAACATTCATACGGATTGTCCATGTTGGCTGATCACAGACAGCTTGAATAGGAAGATCAGTCAGCTGGAGTCCCCAGAGTGGTTCAAACGGAGTAAGCGTACGAGTCTACGAGAATAACACGCGAACATCAATAGATGTGATAGTCCTTTTGGCTGACCAGGAAGATCATTCTCCAGATATTGACGACCAACACACCCCAAGATGGCTCCACAATCATCCGAAGACGATATTCAAATGACAGTCCGAGGAAACACCCGAGGACCTTCGGCGTAGATGAAAGGTCATGAATCGTTGAAGGCAGTCGGACATTCCCAGAAGTGTTTCACTCGGTCAAAAGATCTGTGAGACTGAATTATTCTGGCCTCAGCCTTCTATCGAGAGGGCCTAGATCTGGAAGGGTCTACAAGCAACGCACCTCTGACGCGAGTTTGAGCGATGATTTCCTTCATGAAAGTAGCGACACTCTTCGGGGAAGACGAGGTCTCCGATTTTCAGACTTATTCACATGATTTCAGGTACAAAGCCTCTACATATATCTCAGGAAAATCATGTGTGTGTTATTCATCTTGATTTGACAGCACTCTCACACTTCACTACCCAGGCAGAACTGACACTTGTCCCATCACGACTGTCCTCTGAATTACCCCAGATAGAGTACAACCAGCAGTCACCAAGCTGTAACAATGTCCTCACCCGATGATCATATTGATCCCGATACTGGACAATACCGAAGTGAGGTACGAAGATCCTCATTGTATCAGATTCCCAATATGGTTTGAATCTGACAATGAAGGACCGACCGAAGGGGTAATCTTTGTGGACTCAAACGGTGGTTTCAGGATCGAATCGCCTCCTGTCACGTCCAAGGGCAAGGAACATGCATCGGAGGATCAAGAGAGAAGACAAGAGGGGAATGATCAAGGGCATTCTACGATTGGTTGAGTTGGAAGAAAAATCTATTAAGCCCCTTGTAACGATGTTTATACTGCCTTAGGTCGTAAAGCGAGATCCAGCTGTACCGTATGCGGATGGTCATTAACGCAAATTCGACGTGTATTGTATATACGTAGTATCGAACAGCAACATTTAAGATGACTGCCCTTTGTCGCAGAAAATGTATATCCCTTCGTCACATTCTTGCACCCTTCCGAAGTGGCACCCATACATCATAGTCGTTGGCAACGAACAAAGGCTTAATGAGGTCTTGGGAGATTGTTGGTCGCTCACAGCATTGATCAACACAGCATGAGTGCGAAGCGGAAGCTACAGCTTCAAAGGGTTGCGATACCGTGAACTCCGACGACGTTGATGGCGTAATTTAGCCATGCACGAGTAATACGCAGACGAATAGGAGTATATGCATTGTATTGTGCTCTCTTTATCAAATGTATGAACCATTTTGACCTTCTCACCCCCTAACACCCCTTCCAGCTTATAAACTTATATGGACAAGTACATATCTACAGTAAGCTACAATGTCTTCTTCTCACCAAACACAGCCTTCGAACGATGGTCGACCATCCGATCGAAACACATTTGGCAGTAGATCTGGACTATTGGACGGATCTACCGATACTTTTACACCTGCTTCTCCAAGAGGTCCACCGGAATCTCCCAACGGGTTGCGATTCGGTTCCAACCCTGCTTCTTTCCAAGGTGGTTAACTACAGGACGATGAGCTTTTCAAGCATTTTGGAGGTATAATGAGCCCGAATAGTAAAGCTGCGGAATTCCTCAAATCTCAATATGGTGTTGCTATACCGCCCTAGAGGGATGCGGGCGATATTGCGGCTTCCGGAACTGCCGAAAGTCCCAACACTGAGAACAGCTCGACATTTCTCAAGGAAGAGGAACTTGATTACAGTGATCTGTCAATCATGCCGGATAGGTCGGGAAGGAACCATGAAGCCGGAGCTAGGTTCAAAGTCGGACGGGAAGGGACTACGATAGACTCAGTAAGAATCAGGAAAAAAAGTAATTGTTGAAGGTTGCATAGTGTCGGCTCTCCTTCGTAACATCGTGATATGGGATGCACACGAATACATTCCATGATCCTCCCCTGGCTGACTAAGGTAGGATAGAACATTGTAGGCTATTGTAAGAGTTGGATAGTGTGGAAAAAGAATTCGCCACCAACAGTTACTGTGAACTACGGAAAACAACCCTCAAAGAAAGAGGAGACTATTACCTTTCGCTTGAGGAAGTAAAGAAGTAACCTCCTTTCTCAACGTCCAACAAGAAGTCCGGAGTCCTTCTTCGTGCTTTGTCCAAAATCTCCCCCAACTGTGGCCTTTCAACCTTTAAGATCTCCCAGGGAAGGCTTTGTAGTTTCGCCTTCCAAGATTTCCTTTGATAAGGTATTCAAATTGAGCGCTGGAATTTCACACCCTATCCCCTTCTTGATGATATATATATATAAATCCGCTGAATATGTGTACCGACCCCCGCCTCCTCCACGTTCACCGTATACTAGCAGCGTTTGTCAATCAAAAATGACATTTAACGAAAAAATATCAAAATCTCCGTCTACAGAGGACCAAAGCACCAAGGGCACAGAGAATATCAGCTATGCCTCATGGTTCTCTACTGATCAAACCCCAACATAAGGTGTAACTTTTCAAGTGGACCAAAGTGGTAGAACTACACTTATCTACGATGGATCCGAGAACACCTCACAAGAAGAACCACGAGCATTGGATTCATCATCCAAAATTGAAAGATCAGAATAGATAAACTTCCCAGATTGGTTCAGGACCAAAGGGACTACTAATGGATTGACCTTCCATGCGAGTGAGGATGGAAAAAGTACCACGTTTCAATAGAAATCACCACCGACGTCATCTTCTTCCGCGACCGCAAGGTGGTCAGAAGCGGACACTAACATGGGGAACAGTGGAACACAACACACTTATGCACAGAGATTGGGGGTGGGCGCGATTCATACCATTAACCAGCACTTCTTACCTCGCCAAAATGGGAAGCCGTTCATTGATCCTATGATGCCGTATCCTGGTGACATGTGATTGTGGTGATGTCACATGCATACCCGTATATCGATTGCACGAGGTCCTGTGGAGTGAGGTGATAGAGCTTCCATGCGATGACTGAACATGGAGGAATGGACCGAGACTGCGTGACAGTCACCCCACGCCACACCTTGAAACATCAAGTTGTTTAGCTCAGCGAGTACATCCTTTGTGCCCAGAGCATATAAGGATTGAAGAAGGCCGCTAGAGTCGTAGAGATGTCTTTTGTTATCCAAAGAAGGCCGATGTGAAGTGCGATGAACCCAGAATCACTGATGAGGTTTAGGTGATTGCCACTCATATTCGGGGTGGGGTCAGTATGCAGGATTACTGACTACTGCAATTGATTATTCCGAGTGATCACATAAACTGGTCAACCTCTCATTCGCTCGTTTCCGATTCTTAGGCTTTTACGCAAGTGTGAGGCAGCTGATCTCGTGATGAATCAAGGAAGCAATCACATTACCAGGCCTGTCCAAGTTTGCTTAGCCACCCATACTCCAGAAGACGGAATAACGGTCATAGGCTATGATCAGGAGACCACCCGACCCACTTGCTATGCTCCCATGGAAGGTCCAACAGGCCAGAATGGGTCCCACGACTGTAGAATCCCTTCATTTGACCTTTACAATTCTCGACCACCATACCGTGAGTCTCAGCCTGAGACTGGGCATATGACCGGATCTCCTGCAGATTCAAATATCAATACCTTTCCTCACCTACGTTAGCCTGGAAGTGTAGGTCGACCCGACGAAGTGAGTTGGGAAAAATACATTCTAACATCTGATAAGATGAGAGAATTTGGATATGATCACCCAGGAGAACTCGAGGTCATAGACGAGAATGTGAGATATACCGAGTTTATGGTAATGCAAGCCATTGATACACTGGATCCAAAGACAATTGATAAAGTGAGATTGATCAGTAATTTTACTGGTAGACTGGACCTTGCGCCGAGATGGCAATTGAAGTTCAGGAAGGTAGCTTCAACAGCTTCACAAGTTGGTGAGGAGGAAGAGGACGAACAGGATGGTAAGTCTGGTTGTATAGTACATGGATGAATGAGGGCGAATATCCCAGAACTGACAGATATACATTAGCAGAGTACGAGGAAAAGCTGGAACGAAGAAGTATAAAACCCATACATGCATTTCTTCGTGGAGTGACTTTCGGTTATCCGATGCTCATTAGCAGAGATTGCAGTAGAAACCCTTAGCGCCAACTTACCGCGGTATACTACCGTGTGCCTGAGATGTCATTACTGCAATTCAATCAAAACGCACGTTTATGGTCGACTTGCCAAGCTAAAAATGATATCAGTCGAATCACTTCTTCTCCTTTCAATTGTATCGATGCATCAGAACATTCCATAGCATAGCGCCTATAAAGACCGAAGAAGACGGGATCAGTGTGATACGGACGATACTCGATCCTAGCCAGTAAAAAAATATCCCTGGCGTTTCCTTGACAATCTGGGTGGATGTTTCCTTGCGTCATCACCATCTTTCAATTAGATAGATCCCTAGGTACGTTACACACACGTGTGTAAGATTCATCTAATCTTTTAAGTTAACATCATCCTTCGATCCTTCTCTTTCTCGTCACATATTCAGCTTCCCATCTTCATAGCATCTGTATCAACCCTTTTCTTCTGTACATATAGCAGCAAAGCTACCTTACATATAATCATACATAGTTCACATTCACCACATACACGTATACACATTAGCACCAAAGGAGTACGACGACATCCTTTTTCCACCTGTTGGATCGATTCCGTCGAACTACAATAATTGCATCCACGTGCGAATCAAACCAACGCACAGATCTTCCTAATCAGAACACAGACGTTTGACTCCAGCATCATCAGCATCATTCATCACCGTCTGTGATCACCTATCCCTTTCATCTCTCAAATTGCCGTCTCCAATTGACGATAGACCTCGTTCATCATGAAGTTCGGTAGACGGATCAAAGTGAGTCATCATCAATTGGTATCTGTGCTCCCTTCTCAGTATGCACAGTTGACTGACGTCTGCCTTTCACCCTCACCTAGGACTCTCGATACGCCGAATGGGCAGATCAATATATCGACTATGGAGGACTCAAGAAACAGATAAAATCGAATCTACCATGGAATGACACTGCCGAAGCTGATTTTATCCAATCGCTCAAAAATGAATTGGCCAAATGTGAAAAGTTTCAAAGGGAGAAATCGGACGAGTTGATGTTGAAGATTACAAGTTTGGAAAAAGAAGTTTTGGGTCTGGTTGAAAAAGCTGGTTTACAGGACTCTGACGATGAAGATGAAGATGAAGGAAGAACACCAGGAGATGTAGAGAGACATGTTGAGAGTCATAGAGATGATGATGCGGGAAGTGATGATGATGACGATGATGATAATGCTTCATCGGACATATCGATAGACGCCATCGAAGAGAGGTTCAGAGAATTGGAAGAAGAAGTAGCGGTCTTAGTTGCCGATGTACATGATTTGGCACTGTTCACGAAACTGAACTTCACCGGTTTTATCAAGATTGTGAAGAAACACGATGTGAGTTGATACCTTCTCTGATTACAAGACAGACATAACTCACAAGGTGATCCTGTCCTTCATAGAAACTCACTGGATTCTCACTCAAACCTACTTTCAATAAAGAGTTCCTGGAGAGACATCCATTCTACCGAATGAACTATGATCCCCTCATCGTAAAACTTTCTAAGCTCTTCGATCTCGTCAGGACCAGAGGACATCCTGTCGAGGGTGACTCGTCAGCCGGAGGAAGCCAAAATGCTTTCGTAAGAAGTACTACCAAATACTGGGTGAGTTGATCTCGCCACTCTAAACTGACTATGATGCTAATGCGATACGATAGGTCCATGACGAGAATATCGTTCCACTCAAATTGGCCATTATGAAACACCTTCCTGTGCTCGGTAAGTCTCCTACGCCTATGATTTATACGCCGGCACCTGACGATCGTCATAGTATTCGATCCAAACAAGGAATTCTCGAAAGCCGATTCTGCCATCACTTCCATCTACTTCGATAATGAGGATTTAGAATTATATCTCGGTCGATTGGAGAAGACGGAAGGTGCGGAAGCTATTCGAATGAGATGGTATGGTGATGTCACCGGGACTACTGTGAGTGGCGTATGGCGTCCCACAAGCAGATCAGTCAACTGATATGGTATCATCTGTTCGTCGCAGATCTTTGTTGAAAGAAAGACCCATCGAGAAGATTGGACAGGAGAGAAATCAGTCAAAGAACGGTTTACCATTAAGGAAGACAAGATGAACGAGTTCTTGGCCGGTCATTACACCATGGACGATGAGTTTGATGCTTTAGTCAAGAAGGGCAAAAAGACTGAGAAGGAAGTAGAAGGAATGAAGCAGCTCGCGAACGAGATCCAGTATGCTATCATAACCAGAAAACTTAGGCCTGGTAAGTATAGCCAGCCGCGCATGTAATTCACTCATGCTGACGACCATCGGTCTTGCTAGTCATGCGAACATTCTACAACCGAACGGCTTTCCAACTTCCTGGAAACGCTACTGTCCGGATCTCTCTCGATACTGAATTGACCATGGTGCGAGAAGACAATTTTGACGGGAACGACAGAACTCACGGTAATTGGCGACGGACGGATTTGGGCATTGATCATCCATTCAGCACGATTTCTCCTTCAGAAAAGGAACTTTTCCCATATGGCGTCCTCGAAGTGAAACTCGCTACGAAGGTTGGAGAAGAACCACCTCAATGGATCCGAGATCTCATCAACAGTCACTTGGTCGAAGCTGTACCCAAATTCTCCAAATTTATCCATGGATGTGCATCTCTCATGCCTGAGCGAGTCGACTTGGTTCCCTTCTGGTTACCTCAGATGGACCAGGATATCAGGAAACCCGTATCTGCCAAATCGAGAGTATTGATCGAGCGACCGCATTCGAACGCGCATTCATCTGCGTCTAATGCCACTTCTGCCATCCATTCACCAGCCAGATCCAGCCAACCATCATACCACGAACCTGTATCTGAAGGTGAAGAAGATGAGGAATTCATGGTGCAAGTAGCGAAAAATGAAGATGAACATCTTAGGTTACCACCTGGTGCTGCGGCTGAAGCTAGAGCTGCAAGGGATTTTAGAGAAAAGAAACTACGAGATGAAGCTCACCTCCAGGCCCGTCCTCCAACCCAACAGAGGGCTCCTTCCTCATCTACTAAACCTAACGGTGATGAGGATGGAGGATTGCCTCGAAGGAATAGTTCGAATAAGTACGATCCGTCGTTGCGTATCGATCCGTTAGCTTCTGCCGATCGATTCGATAAGAACGTTTCTCTCCTCGATGCTAAATCGCTCAAGAAACTGAACGAAGCAGTCGTAGCTAGAACAGGTAAAGGCCCTTCGTCTCCTGGACAAGGACAAGGAGGACAAGCGGATCAACAAATCGATTCGGAGGACGAACACGAACATGAAGTAGATGAAGAAGAGGACGAAGGCGGGAATCAGGTGATCTATGTCGATCAATTCAGAGCTCCACCTGGTAAACGAATTGCGGTTTCTGTCAGAGTTGAACCAAAGGTGGTATTTGCAGCTGAAAGGACTTTCCTGAAGGTGAGTTGATATTCTATAATCTCACTTCTGTATCAATCATCTACAAGATCTTTGTTGATTGATAGCATGCTTGCTTGCTTGTCACCTTACAGTGGGCCCACTTCGCCATCCTCTTATCGGGAGTCTCCATAACTTTATTGAACTTCATCAATCCTCGAGATTCAGTAGGAATGATTTCAGCTCTGTTGTTCTCCCTCACTGCGCTATTGGCGATCATGTACAGTGGAGGAATGTACGCTTATAGAATCATTAAATTGAGAAAGAGAATGGCAATTAATTATCATGATAAGTATGGTCCGACAATACTCTGTGCGGCGTTGGTGGGCAGTGTTCTAGTTAACCTGGTTTTGAGATTAAGAGAATTATAATTATGGGTATACCAAGGTAAAATGGGATAAGGCAACAGCTTCATTGGAATCAAGTAACAGTTTTAGTTTTAGTGAATTCAAATAGATAGAAGAAAGTCATATTTAGTATTCTTATACCCCCACATATATACACAATAGAATGTATCAACTCATTTTGCACAGATGGTCAAGTACAACCTGGAAGCAGTTACAGTGGAAGTCCATTTTCACACGATATATCTCTTCCCTACATCAACGTACGACTGTTGTATACGCGATGCATTAGATCTAAATGCCTATGTATTTAGTGATATTTCCCAAACACCTTAGAGCCTCTTGAGGATAGCTTCGGTTACATCTGTAGTAGATGATTTACCGCCCAAATCAGGAGTGAGGTATTGACCTTCAGTCAAGACTGCGTCGACGGCAGCGTTGATTCGAGAGGCGGGCTCGACGTAGCCTAATGATGAAAGGAGAAGGGCGGCGGATCTAGCAGAGGGATGGGACTATTAGCTTTGATTTCCTGTTTTCAAGCTATCACAGGCGATGAAAGAGGAGTCATCGGTATGAGGAGATTCGCAATCTCACCGGATAGACGCAATTGGGTTGGCAATGTTTTGACCCTCGATATCAGGAGCAGAACCGTGAACACTGTTAAATAGGAAGAAGACTGATTCAGCTTGATGATCCAAATTTGACGAAAAGCGATACTCACGGTTCACCCATAACGAAATCGTCACCTGCGTTGATGGACGGGACGAGACCCAAAGATCCGACGAGAGCGGCGGCACCATCGCTATACGGATCGACGGATTAGCACTCAAGCTACAGGAGCTAAACACGCTATGATAAAACTCACGAGATGATATCACCGTAGAGGTTAGGGGCGACAGCAACATCGAAGATTCTGAAAGAATGAATATATAGTATCAGCATCCACTCCCTTTCCCGGAATACAACCAATCATATAATGGGTTATTTACTCACTCTGGTTCTCTGAACATCCTGTATACCATGGAGTCCACTAACTGTTCCTCCATCTTAACACCATTATATCTATCCGTACCTTCCTTGATGGCTCTGACACTCTCTCTAAACAACCCATCCGTCACACTGAGTACATTCGATTTATGCACGATAGTAACTTTGGGTTCACCATTCCACCAAACATCTTTACCAGCTTCCTTAGCTTGTTGTCTCTCTTGACCTCTTCTAAGGGCAATCTCAAAAGCCATCTTACCGATCCTTGAACTGGCCCTAGAAGTGATCTGTCTAGTTGCCAAAGCAATCTTCGATCCATCATCGTTGGTTTTAATCTCTTCTTTCTTGATATAAAGACATTCGGTATTTTCACGAACAATCACCATATCACATTGATGGTATGATTTTTGATTTGGTATAGGTGCTGAAGAGACTGGCCTGACATTCGCATATAGATCTAAATGTTTTCTCAAAGCGACGATAGGAGAAGAATAACCTGCGACCTTGTGCGAGGGGGAGGAGACAGAACCGAACATAGCTGCGTCACATTCTTCCTTGAGGATTTTGACTGTCTCGTCGGGAAGGGCCTTCCCATTGGCTTGGAATTCTTCCCATCCTGCTTTGAGAGGGATGAAAGTCGGTTTGGGGATTGAGGAACCGAGCGCTTCGAGAACTCTTTGAGCGGCCTACAATAGGAGATGTCATCGTATCAGCCCAGCCTTCGATTTATCGTAAGCTTATCAAGCTGAGCTAACTCCAATCATTTACTTGATATATTGCTCAAAGCATACCATGAGGATCCAAAGAACGATAACATATACGCGCTTGAAAAGAAATACTCACAGGTAAAACCTCTTTACCTATACCATCAGCGGGGATCATACCCAGCTTAAGGGCGGTTCTCTTGACAGCTGAAGCCATTTTGTCTAAATTTGGAGGATGATCGAGGAGGGGTGAAAGAGAGATAAGATAAGGATGAACAGATAGATATACAGCTGTGAATAGATAGGTGGAGTTGTTGGTTCACTACTCGAGTACTAATGAGCGACTGACTTTTTTTCGCTTTAATCGGGTTTTTGTTTGAAGGCGAATTTCGGCCGGATAGATAGATGGGATCAAGGTGGAGGAGCATCAGCATCATCCAACTTCACCTTTGTCTTTGGTCATACATGTATGTTCGTCTTTACAAGTTATGCAAAGCTCAGCGGATAAAATGGAAGACGAAGATCCACCTCAGTGAGTCAATTTCAGATTACATTCACTAATTAGTAGGAAACGAGAGTTGAATCTCCGCTTCTTATAGACTACTCGACGTTCCCTCTTCTGACGACGAAGAGGCGGGCTCTTCTCGAGATCTCTATGATAGACCAAAGATACCCCTAACCCTCTTGACTGGGTACTTGGGTGCAGGCAAATCAACATTACTGGACTATATACTGAAAGAAGAACATGGATATAAAATAGCCGTGTGTATGAATGGTATGTTTGGCTCTCTCGTACCGTAAATGATTTATCAGACATGCTGATTGATTGACTGATTAGATTTTGGAGATACGACCGATATAGAAGGTATGTCCAGTATGCCTTTGGGGTGAACTAATAAAATCTCGCTGACCTTTCGATATTTCTGAGTAGCCAAATCATTGACACTTTCCGACCCAAACTCACAATCAACTACAACCGAGTTCCTCTCCCTTCCTAATGGATGCCTGTGCTGCTCCTTCAAGGACATGGGCATAGCAGCCATCGAAGAGATGGTGGCGAATGCTCCAGGTGGTATAGATTGGGTGATGGTGGAGTTGACAGGTGTCGCGGATCCAGGTGAGTCACCTTATCACCTTCAGAAAAGATTTTAGCTGATGAGTAGGCTTTGACGTGAAGGCCCGATTGTCCGTTCGTTCTGGGCCAACGAGGAGATGGGTGATTTGATCTTGGACGGTGTAGTCTGTGTAGTAGACAGTAGGAACGTCCTGAAGGTGAGTAGCCGGGCTTCTCGTTCGTATATGGTTATTTGATTTGACCTGCTCTCTTACGATATAGCAACTTGCTGAGCAAAGAGAGGGAGATGAGATCAATGAATGTCAGAAGTGAGTCTTCAGGTCCATCCTGGCTATTCTATTAAGGATTTGAGGATGTCATGCTGACTAATAAAACGGACGGATTGGCAGACAAGTAGCATGTGCCGATGTGATCTTACTGAACAAGCTCGATCTGGTAACTCCGGAACAGATGAAAGAGGTTGAATCGACTATACGGTGAGTCTCGAATAAACATTACCATCTGTACAGATGATCCTCTCGTCGTCCTTTCTCTCCAATTCAACTAACACATGTACTATGTTATCCTACTAGTACGATAAACCCTACACTTCGAGTCCATCATACCACCCAATCCAAAGCACCTTTATCAGATTTATTCAACTTACGTGCATTTTCCGATCCTACCGCCCTCGCTTCCACCAAATCAACAACCAATCATGTTCAAAATCATGATCATGATCACTCCTCAGATGACTGTTCACATCCCTCCCACGCACAAACACATACTAATGGAATATCAACCATTTTAATTCCATTACCTACACTAAATCAAAAACAGTATTTCAGACTTAACGAATTTCTAGAATCGATTTTATGGGATAACAGATACCCCATCAGCAAAAAACCTTCACCAGAGATATTACGTTCGAAGGGCTATATCAGATTGGATGACGGGAGGGAATATGTATTACAGGGTGTAGCTGATTTGTTCGAGTTGAAGGAATTACCTGGATCGGAGCAGAAAGAAGGACAGGGTAAGGTGGTGTTTATAGGTAAGAATGTGGGTGAAGAGGTGAAAGTAGCACTGAAAGAATTTGTAGGCATATAATTAGATCAATCAATGTATTGAGTATTCTTGCATATATATGAACTGAACTCAGAGGGAGCCCTCTCAAGGAGACAGTGAAAGCGAGTGAGACAATCATAAATAATCAAATAATCTAAGATAGTCATATATCATTATTCATTCATATGCAAATTTCATAATCTATCATAAAGTTGCAAATTGTATATCGTATTTTACTTTCATATTTGCAAATGCGAAGAATGAAGAATTAAGATGTACTGTGCTATATCACAAATCCCATCGCCAGATTCCCAGATTCCGGTTTGTCCAGTACAACCATGATCACCGCTTACGAGCCGAGTTGATAGCTCTACACCACTGAAGAGTATAATCATGCGAAGCTCCATTGAAATAGTATATCGACTATTTTTGGAAAACACATCACATCAGTCATTGTCATTGCCTATTCTTGTACAGACGAAGCTGAAACCTCAACTCACCTTATTATCTACTACTCTCAGTACATTTCCATGAACGATACTAGCTGGTTCCCTCAGAGTAGCCATTCTCAGTACATTGAAAAGATCCACCATCCCTTCCCAGCCCTCGTTTCGTTGAGTGGCCAAAACCATCAAATCAGAACAGAGGACAAGCATCACTTGTCTGTCTACCAATTCAGGTTTGATATATTCAACTGGAACTACCACTTTCGAAGCCAATGTCAAGGTCTGATCGCCATCAGTCGTGGAACTCGAAGACTCCGTCTCGACAAACGCTGATGCTTTCTTTACCAAGCGGATCAAGGATAATGGGCCTTCCAGGATTAACCTTCGATGAGGTTGGACGAGAGGTGATGGTCCGGATTTGGATATACGCTGTTGCCAGCTGAGTAATCGTAAACGAGAATCGGCTTCTCGTTTCTCCTCGTTCATCAATGATGCCAAAGATGCAATCTCATTGAGAGCGTCATCCAAGGTGTCTCTCACACCGTCCGATCGAGGTGGGGTACACATCGCAAGGTCTTCGAGCTATACACCAAAGCGTTAGCATTACTCAAAGATCGATTTCGATGCACAACTTACCAAGAGTTTATACCTAGGAACTCTCTGAATGGGCAACAAGAGATAGCTTTCCAGGTTGATCTGCGAATGTTTAGGATGCTCTTTGCACCTCTTTAAGAACGTCTTGACTCGCTTCTTTTGACTCGAAGTCATCTGGGAACCGGAGATGGGTACACTGTCGGGTCCAGAGGAGAGCGAAGAGATCGCGCTCATTCCTACCGATACAGCCGCAGCTGATATACCAGGCGATGAGCCTCCCTTGGCTGAGAAAGCGGGTGTGTTGGGCGCAGAGCTAGGCGCAGACCATGTTTTCATCCTTGATAGAGCATTGTCGAAATTGTTGATATAGGTGGAATACTGTTTCATGTATGCGATATAGGTTCTGAACACTTCTCCGACGCTATGAGCGGTCGAAGCTGACATTGAACCTGCATCGTCATCCTGTCCTTCGAGTAACGTTCGAACAGCTTTCTCCAAAGCAGGTAAGAAATTGTCTCGATGGATGGTCAAAATACTTTCTACACCACCAAAGACAATCTTCCTCTCGGATGCAGGAATTACAGTTTCGTTGGACTTGTTAGGGTTGATAGGTTGGCAAGATGGTCGGACGTATATGGAAACCAGTTCTCCAAGACCTCTAACATAAGTTCTCTCAGTCTCGTATATCTCTCGAATGATCTTGACTCGTTTCGATTTATCGTTTTTGAATTTCTTGCCGGACAAGGACGACTGTTCAACATCTTGCTCACTCTCCACCACTGAAGTAGCTCGAGATGACTGGTTGTCCAGAGTAGGTCGTCTAGCTCTTCTGACGTCGGTCGAGAATGTACTTTGACCGGTCATGGGAGAACCAAGATTATCGGAAGGAGCAGATGAAGCTCCGCAAGACCCATCGTGACTAGCGAGTACTTCAAACCCACCATAAGGTTCGATAGGCGGTCGAGAAAGGTCGAAAAGATCTCTGAGGTATGACTTGATAGATTCAAGACCTTGAGCGTATCGATCTTCAATAATGCCTGATGAGGTGTCTAATCGAGAGTTGGATGCTGTCATCGTGGCGATAGTAGCCTCGGAAGTGGCCGAGGGCAGTCGATCAAGACTATCGAAGCCTGTCAAAGGAGGAATGAAAGGTGATGTCAAGGGGATTGATATCTCGATGGAAGGAGGTCCAAGATCGATAGGTAGAAAACTTCTTCTTTTGCCTCTGGCTGGGATTGCACCGCTTGTATTACTGTATAACGAGGTAGAAGTTGGAAGACCGGTATTTGGCAAAGTCGCTGAAGATACAGGTGGGGATTCGAGGGGAATCTGACCAAATTCGCTGGCTTCAGGACCTAAAGCACTTCGCGTAGGGAGAGTCATGGCAGATCTAGTACCGTTGATGGTCGGGCGAGATGGCAGGGTAGGAATTGGATCCGTGTTGTTATGATGAAGTTGAGGCATAGATGGTGGAGGAGGTAGCGATTTCAGGTTGGCAGATGCAGAGGCATTCATGGTGGCTGTTTTGTCTTTATCACCTTTCAGCCGATGCATTGACATCTTTCTAAGGAATCCCCATTTACCGGTCTTGGTTGATGAACTGGTAGTCATACCTGGTGCAGCAAGTCGAGAGTTGGTGGCGGGTTGCTCATTCTGATAATTGCCCATGGCACTCGCAGCTCGGCGGCCTTCACTTGAGCCAAGGCTGGCGAATTTACTTGCATTGGCAGGAGCAAGATTGTTGGTCGTGGGTAAAGGTGCATTGGTGAAAGTCGATTGAGTAGGACTGTTATTCTTCGATCCAAGGAGAGCTCCAGCGGATCTCATCTTTCGCAAGGCTTTCGACTGCGAACCTTGATCAGTTGGTGGCGCAGAATGAGGATGGTCTTCCGCAATGGAATCAAGTTGGTATACCGATTGAGCCGCAGAGTTCGGAGTCGTGGCCCAGGGTTGGTCCCCATTAGAGCTGGAAGATATGGGAATATCTCGAAGCGAGCTTGCAGTGAGAGAACTGGTCAAAGAAGCCATGGATGGAGGTGATCGGATACCGTTGTTGATGGAAAGATGACGGTGATGGGAGTTTTTCATGCTGGGACCCGAAGGTCTGGAAGGTCCAGCAAGGATAGGAGCGACGATAGGAAGCCACTCTGCCGCGAAGGGGTTATTGTCGATTCGCAGCATCTCCAAGTGACTAAGCAAGCAGAGCCATGACGACAGAGAGACAAGCTTGTTCCGACGAGCTATGAAAAATCATCAGCATATTGTCGTGGAGGGAAACATCGAATCACTTACCGCACAGAGTATGTAATCCTCCTAGTTGTGCCAATTCCGCTGGCAAAGATTGCAACCCACAATCATCTACTGCTAGTACTCTCAAAGCGATCAAATCTCCGGTCCAAGCTGGTATCTGTCGGAGAGGATTTCTCGAGACGTTGAGCTCTTCAAGAGATGTACAGCTCTGTAAAGTCTCCGGTAAGAATGAGAGATCGTTATCAGAAATGTCAAGAACCACCAGAGACGGTGCGAGGATTTCCAGCAAGCTCGGTAAGAACGATATGATGTGCGATCCGCAAGACGGTAAAAGCAGATGTGTAACACCTGGTACAATTGGTTAGCAACGTAGACTTCCTTGGTTCAGCGTTACTTACCAGCAAATGATCCAATCATATCTACAGTCAATGCGCCGAATCCTCCCATAGCTTCGATTTTCTCTACATTCAAGATGTTTTCTCTTCCTTCATCTACCATTGCTATCGCTTCTGCTCTAAGCGGCTGGTGCCAAGGAGAGTTGAACCCTTCAAAAGCGTACGCAAAGCCATTGTCAGGCGGTGGTATTCTACTTGAAGAAGGACCGGAATCTGTCGTCGAGCAAGAAGCAGTCGATATCGATGAAGAAGCTGAACCGCTTCGCAGACGATTCACCATATCTCTTTTCCATGGTCGATGAGTGAACGAATGTGAGGGGGAGAGTGGTGGGTTGCTGGAAGGACTTTCGACCGGCGGATTACGTTGAGGGAAGTCGGCGGAGATACCTAATCCAACATGTTCGTTGTAATGACTAGGTAAATGAGGAAGAGGAGGTGGATGAGGGTTATATATCTGATCAGAATAACCATATCCCGAATAAGCACCTGAGGCCATTGAGCTCTCGGCTGACGAATAAGCATGCGACCGTCCGGCAGTTTGACGTATCTTGACTTTGCCATCCCCATCATTAGAATCTGTTCTATAACCGTAAGTAATACCCATGGAAGGTGTACTGGCGGTAGAGTCTACAGTGGAGCTGGTGACAAAGCTGAGTGTTGGTTCTCTCTCGTCCATTCCCTCTTCTGTATCGAATTCGGTAGCTGAATAAGCATCAAGGTCGACGTCGAGTTGGTGAGCCGGCTGATCATACCTGGCAGAATGAGGAGTAGGGTCTGTGTACTTTCTGTAAGGCATGTGAGGCTTTGAAGCATCATTTTGAGAAGGATATGCGCTTGCAGGACGTCTAGTCGGCTGTATCCTTCTTGTGGGCATGTTTGTTTCGTTACAATTGATCGAGGAAGCGCCCCTTCGATCGTGTGATTCGTCATCATCTTCGTTGACGGGAGGTGTAGGAGGGAGTTCGTGACGAGGAGGAGTAGGATAAGGTCGCCAGCCATGGCTTGGACCAGCGACTGCTTGTTCAGTCGTCATCGTCTTTGAATCTTGACTTTGTAGTGCCGGTGAATGTATTGGTGTAGGTGGTAAAGGTGTAGGCAGAGCTGGCATGTCGCCTATTGGTGAATAGTCCATTGGGGGAGGGGAACGAGCGGTAGGACGAGGTCGAGGTGAAGACATGATTCGTCGACGGGGGAGAAATGAGCGATTGTTGATCCAAGTAGGAGATTCCAGTTCGAATGGAGATCCAAGGCAGATGGTGGACGAGCGAGAACGACGATGTGAGTTGAGCGTAGTAGTCGAACATGTTGAGATGGTAGAAGAGCGATACATGATACAATTTGGTCAGTCCAGCTGTCAACGGGTAATGGAGGGTGGAAAAGGTGAAGAAGGAGATTTGATCAAATTTTTGGGGTTCACAGTCGAGTTGTTGATCTGATGAATAATCAACTTACGATTGCTTTGACGTCGTCGTTGGGGTAATGCTTTCTGTTGACCTATCGAAAAGCACAGGATATGGCAAGGGTTGTTGAACTCGCTCTCTTAAATTTCACTTCGTGAGTTTCAGTTTCAGGGTGATCAGGATGATGATGATGGTCCGAGCTGAGGATGGTTCAAAGCGTCAGGTCTGGATCTTTCTTTCCACTTCACAGAGAAACGCGGAAGAACCAAGGAAGGAGGGACGGACATTGATCGATTGATGATGATGATGACAGTGTGGCGTAGAGAGGGAGTAAACAAGTGTTGAAAGACTAACCTGTTTGATTGAAGAAGGTTCTGCAGTGATCTGGATGAACAACATCAGAGAGCTGCGACACTCGGTGATGATGGATGGTCGTTGTCAAGTAACACTCACAGCCGTGCACAGACCAAAAGACAAACAAGCTCGAGATCCCTTAGATACTAGATATATTTACGGCTTCATTAGATGTCGTCAAAGATGTCGTATATGGGATGTAGCTGGAATCAGCTGTATGAGGATATGGGGCCAAAGATGATCAGAGGGTATCGAGGAAGAGATGATGAAGAGGGACGAGGGATTGGGTGGGGTGGGGATTGAAGAATTGTGATTGCAACCGTCGTTAGCTTCAGCTACAGCTGTGGTGTATGATGGGGGACATGAAGTAAGAGGAAGAGAGAAGGCTGAGATGTTTTGGAAAGGGGGAGAGAAGAAGGAATGACATGACTCGGGCTAAATTGGAATAAGGGTGAAATAGGTGATTGACAAGGATGTTGAAGTTGAATACGAGTCAACGCACAAGGTACAAAAGTACAATAGCGCACATCAGAGATTGAATGGGTTGGATCTGTATGACAATACAATCTGTTCTCGACAAGACAAGCTTTCGAATGAGACTCACATATTTGAATAGGAATGAGAGAATAGAAAACCCTTTTTTCCCCTCTGTTTCTAGAGGAAGAAGCACAAGTCACCCGTAGATCCCTTTCTTGCTCGGTCACTTCACCACTATTGCTCTTCCGTGCGTTCTTTTGGTTTGCTCCACCTGATGAGGTCTACTTCGATACCAACGACCGGTCGTATCTCGACGAGAAAGATGCCGAGAGCTGATGAAGAAGGAGGATGTGGTAGTTTGGAGATGAAATTTGCGCAAGCAATAATTAGAATTGCGATTTAAACGGTTTCCTTCCACCGAATGACGTTGAATTTTGTAAAATACCGAAGTTTCGAATAGATTATCGAATTTCTTCTTAGCTGTTCCAGTCAAATCAAGCTATGAGATTCGGTTGGATAAGGATTAGGATATAGCGAATTCCAGACTTGACTTTGCGATTCACAGTAGCACCGATTATCAATCGTAGATAATCTTATATAGTTGGACTGATGGGTATTTGGATATGGAGTTGAAACCTGATCCAGGATGTTCTTTATTGATTTCACTCTCCCTAAAAGGTGAGTTTCGGAATCCTAGATTTAAGGGTTGGGTAGGAGCTGATGAAGCTGCGAGTGAGGGCGGATGGGAACGAAGCGAAGGAAGGAAACCAGTTGAGGGTGATGTTGTTACAAACTGTTGATCTTGGAAGCTGGTTGATGGCTTCTACAAATGCGTACTTGCGTTACCACTGGTTGCTCCTCTTCTGTGGCAATGTATGCTTGAGTAAGTGAAAATTAATGTTGAAGTCTGATGAGATGTGCATACATGTGTTGTAACGTAATTTGAGTGAACCCCAGATTAGATCAAGAATGGGATTCAAGGATTCAGGATGATGGTATGATGAGAATGAGGGTCTTGATTGTCAAAATATTATCGCGTGTTGGATGGGGGATGGGGAGTGGGGATGATGCCATAAGACGCGTAAGGGATGATGGATAATAGGGGTGACTATCAGGTGTTAGTTAGTTACCCTCCAATTTACACGCTTTATATCCCGATTGGCGAACCGAGAATGTAAATGTAATGTAGATCACGAAAGAAGAAACGTAAACAACATCAGTATGTCATCGTCGTGTTGAGATGCATATTCCTACTCCCACTCACGTATGTATAACATGTACGTCTTGCCTGATGTTTGGTCTTGGAGAGGATTGGATCAGATCGGACTATGACGATATGAGAATGTCACGAGTTACGGACACTGGCTGCGCCATGACATTAGCGGATGTACCTCGTGGGAGAGCCGGGAACTTTGAAGGGTAATTAGGTCGATGAGCAGGATACATACCTCCAATGGATGGGATAGCTCAATATGTCGATATGGACGACAAGACTCCGATAGGCTTTCTACAGTCCGCGATATGAAACATCAGTCATCGGTACATACGTACATCCCTACATCAAACAGAGTTGGGGAAGGGAGAAAAGAGTTGATAAGAGTCAAGCACAAACAAGGAAGAGATAATGATGTCAAAGAAGAAGATAAACAAGCATACGATCTCAAATACCATACTCACTACTGTAACCACTTTGAGATCTGAGCCGAACAATTTTGAAAATCAAACACAGGGTTATTGTGAGACCCTCAAGTGTATGACGGATGACGATCAATTGACTGATGATGATGATAATGGGAAATAAGGTTAGTTGAATGAGAAGATGAAAGAATCAGGAGATCAAAGATCAGCATATCAAGTGATCCTGTTATTATTCCTTTCATGCTCAATAATAAAATATATCACAGCTTCTGTTTTCGATCGAAAGTGAGATGTTACCGGAACTTCACTACCGTCAACAAATCCAGACTAACACTAGATTGAAGGAATACCATTGGTCATTACCGCCAACTAAACAAACCCAACCATCCCTTTCCCCCAGCAATCAGAAGGTGGAGCCGTGACGTTGAACAAAGGCCCAGAGGAGGAAAGGGGGTTGTAAGAAGGAAGCGAAGCACAGACTTGGTGACCTTAAACGCGGCCTGCTTGTCTGTGCGATGTTCATCACCTCAAACACCCAAACAACGAGTGTATACATGAACACACGAATCGGGATGATAGGCGATGAGGGAATTGTTGTTTCATCTTGCATCTACATGTACATATACACAGAGAATATCGAGGCTGTGTTAGTGCATCGGATGTCCTCTCATTCAGCTCGGTGAGAGTCGAATCAAAATTAGCTCCTTGGTTCACCGAGTACCGTACAAGTATGCAATGTAGACGTCCATGAAGAATACTCTGGGATTCCCATACGCTCACTCATGATTGTACACCCTAATCAATTACCTGTAATTCCCCACATCAGATCCAAAGACCAGTGAACATGAGAAAACGGCTGGCAGCAACCTTCAGATGACCTCGACAGTAGCCGAGATGAGAAACTAGGCTTGATGTGGCAGTAATGAGAGTACACGAGATGTACACCCAGGCTATTGATACATTCAAATGAAATAAGTGATGATATCTCTGACTTGATGGGACACGATTACCCTCTGATTGCTCACCATGCACTTCATCTGACCTAGGTTCAAGGCCGTTTCACCGTCATCGTCATAGCACTGACCCATCCGATCATTGTGGTGACCTGTACTGCCCCACTTAACAGATCCACATGTTCGGTAAAAGGGTGAACAAAGTTGCTAACCTTAACCCTTCCTTTAGTATACGATGGTGGAGTCTCACCTTGTCCTTTGGATGTCTGAGCTAAGAGCTCGAAACCTGCAGATCATTCTATCGACGCAAACGATACAAGAAATGAGGAATGAGGGGACGTAATACTCTACCTTCAAATTGCAGCATTTGAGTTCTTGCTTACACGGATTCAGGGCGGTGATGTGATGATACAATTGTTTACAGCATTGATGGTGATGGCTTCGGAGAGGGGGTTCTGAGGGTATAGATTACATATGTTTCATCATCCGTTGAAGAAGCTTTGCCACCCGAACAACATCAAATTCGAGTGAACTTATATATGTATGCTGATGATGATTATACATCACTTCCGCCTGAATATTCTATCATGTACAGTACAACCAATTTCGATAAAAGTATTGACGCCGCTTCGAACAGCGAATAGAAAGATGGGCTGTTTCTCTTCTAAACATATCGAGTGAGTCTGTCCAATTTACACTGGTTAAACTATTATTGATCTGATCAATATACGTATATACTATAGTCCTCGAATGATCTCTGAACCCGTACCCATTCCATCTCAATCTCACCAACCATATCCTTCAACAAACCAACAGCAATATCCAGAGCAACATGCCTACCCACCTTCAGCTGCTAGATACGATCAAGATACACCACCTCAACTTCGTCCTTATCAATTCCCTACCCGATCGTTCGAACCTAGAGGTTTACCTCCAGGTCATCCTTTCGCCAATCCATATTCCAAGTATATGCCGTGAGTTATCGCGACTATGTCTATACAGTATAGTATACTGTTTATGGAGGTAACCAATGACGAATGACCAATGATGCATAGCTCGAATATCGTATACCATTGACAGAAACCAAAGTGAAATCCTGAACACAGCCATAACAAGAAGATGACATATTGAACAGTATACCTGAATTTGTAAGAAGATATGTGTATTGTAAGAAATATACCCATCAAGAAATCTCGAAGCAGGTCAGATACATATGGTATTCTCGTACGCTGGTCATACAACAAGGATGTTTATAATCGAATCGATCTTCCTCTTATGTATTTCGTACATGCATGATCCACACACACGAACCTTTGCTGAATCTGATCGTATTATAAAGTACTTAATAATGTCGCTGGAAAGTCGTGCTTTTTCTCTTCTTCTCGGAATCGTTTTTTTATATTTTAGATATTAGTAAAATATCGCAATGCGAATGAATTGAGTCACCTCGCAAACATCATGCGGTTTGGAAGGAGGACATGTACATTTCAGGATGGGTTATACAATAACATGCTATTGACAAGTTACGGATATAACACATAACCTTACATTATCCTATTCTCGATCCACTTTATTCGGCGACAGGGAGTTCTTCAGCCTTGGGACAGTCCCTACAAGTGCAATCACGATATCAGTACCGATTTGATGAAAGAAGAGCGATGTACTTACTTGGCGATGTGACCGGTCTCTTGACACTTGTAACATTTCTTAGAAGCGAGGATGGCAGCTTCGTCTCTTGGAGCGAGACAGTCTCTGGCCAAGTGGTTCTCACCGTTACATCGGCTATACCCCAATATCCCAACATCAGCATTGAGACCGAGTTAAGGGGTTTCTCTGAAACTTACTAGCACTTGACAGGGGTACCATCAGCGTTTTGAGGAGGGGGTCTGGGTCTACCACCGAAACCACCGTTGAAACCACCTCGTCCTCTGAATCCACCGAATTGAGGAGTTCTGCAGTCTCTGGCGATGTGGCCTATGAGAATTCAAGCAATAGTCAGCACACCAGTCAAAAAAATAGTATAAGGTGCCCTAGCAAGCATGCCATACCACACTCACCACCTCGTCCACATTTGAAACATTTTTGACCTGGTCCACCAAAGTTACCTCTCAAGGAAGGACAGTCGGATTTGACGTGACCTAGATATCCAGCAGACAGACATCAGGAAATTGACATGAAGGGATGAAGAGGTTGTGAGGGCGCATGTGAGTGAAGCAGGGGCATGAGATTAGCGAAGACATTTCAACTACTCACCAACACCACCACAGGCGTAACATTGTTTGCCATCAGTAGATCTAGGTTGAGGACAGGCGGTTGATTCGTGGCCTGGTTCTCTGTGAATGACTATCAGCCATAGATCAGAAAGAGGTATTTGATGACTCACCTGCAGTTGTAGCAGAGTCTACCGGGAGCTTGACAGTTCTCGGCGATGTGACCGACTATCAGATTCTGATTAGACTAAACCCAAGTCCAATGAGTCTTAGGGAGAGAGGAGATACGCACGGTTTCCACATCTATCAAATTGGATAAAGTCAATATACAGTATCATTTGAGATAAGCGCCAGTAACGATTGATAGCTCACTTGAAACAACCTTGTCTTGAACCTGGGATGGTAGCAGCTCCACCTCGTTGACCGCTTCATTTGATCACAAGTCAGTTGGAAAAATGAAAGGATGCATGGAATGTAAATGTATTTTAGACATACAACATGATGACCCTACGAGATGAAATACCATCCATCAGCTGAAATTCCTTCCCCATCTCATCTTCAACATGAGATGGACTCACGTTTTCAACAAAAAATTCTACACTTGTAAAAAACAACTAAACAAGACCCTCCACGATCTTACTATTCTTACTTCCCTTCTTAACTTTCGTAAAAAAGAGTGTGGTGGTTTTTTGAATATTCAAAAAGGGTTGAAAGAGGAGAAGAGAGAGTGAAAAGGAGAAAAAGCGAAAAAGTAAGTCAGTATATGGGGGGAAATAGAGAATTATCCATGTGGCGTTTTCTTTCCTTTTGTTATCGCATCTCACTCACACTCTCAACTCCACTCAACGGATAATTAGAGATAACCGCTCATCAACGAATTGGTTTTGGTTTGAATTGGTAAAAAAAGCATTCTCGTAGAGTGTGATAACGGACATACCCTTTTTCCAGAAGGATATATATCCACGTCATACCTCACACAGGGACTACAAATCATGTATAGCACGTGTTGACGGATTCAAAAGCACCCTTTCATTTTGCATGCGAACGCCCAAAGCAAGCTAAAGATGGTCTTAGCGTGTATCGAAGGACATAAGCATATGTGTGTAGTGTAGTTGCGCAGTAAGGGGTAATCATGAAACAACGTCACCCTCCATCACCGACCACACTAAAACGACTAGATATCCGTCAATGTTATGTTTAATCCGATCCCCGTTTCAACTTGTTTATGCCTTTTTGGACGAAGAGATGATCAACTTGCTTGGCTCGGACAGTGATTACTCTCTCAGGCGTAGGCAGTGACGATCGCAAGTCATGGGCGTCCTTTCTCAAAGGCGATGAGATGAGATGTGAGAAAGAGGCTGTGAACAAGTGGACGTGTGGACGAACCAAGCGGACCAAAGGCGTTTGTTGTTGTTCGGTTGTTTGGAAATTCATGTCATGTCAATGCGTCATCCTCAACCAGACCTCTTCATAACTTTCAGGATAAATCGATTATTGATTTCGATAGAAGGACGCTAGGGACTATCTTGTAGTTTTTGTAGTCTCATGGATCCCTTCATTTCGCCCTGTCTACCTGTCTAGCCTTTGACCACAAAGCACTCACTTTTGTTGACTTGACAACTAAACTGCGAACATAGCTTTTAGAAATAAATACCACTCTCCTCCTTTCTTCTTCTTTCATTTCCCCCCCCCTCTCTCTCAAATTATCCAAATATATATCCTTTATCCATAACAACCTACACTCTCTCACCTTTAACTTATAATCAAGTACAAGTACAAGCACAATCTACTTTACCTCTTTATCATATCAACGGATTAATCGATAAACAAATAAGCAAAAATAGCAAAAATGAGATTCACTGCTACTGCCGTTTCTACCGTTGCCCTTCTTGGTGCTGCTGTTGCCCAACAAACCTCTGGTGATATCACAGTCAACACTCCTGTAAGTCGGATTGTCCTTTTCTCATCTCACACCCTAGCGATTTTCGCGCTTCCAGATCAAGAACTATCATCGAAATTATGCAAAACGTATAACATACAGAAGCTGACAAATGATCAACTACTATTTTAATATATCTATCATATCACATCTTGATCCCATAACCTTGACTACTTACTACCTCTATCGCGATCATTCTACATGGAATCACACTCGATAGGCATCCCTCGTCCAATGTCGTGAGTATCTGCAAAATCACGAGCAACCAAATCTTCTCGTACTGACGTTGCCCTACCCTTACAGAACCCGCTGCCATCTCATGGACCGGTGGTACTGGACCTTACATTATGTGAGTAAGATTGTCCTCGTCATCGAGTTATCGAGAACAGGACAGCATGAGCATGAGCGTAAGGCGCCACGTGGGATGATTGTCATATCCATCCACGTGGTCGGAACCTTCTCCCCCTGTGGCATTTCTCATGACCTCTAATCGCTTTTTCTTTCCTCGCACCCCTAATTCGTGCATAGAACATCATAATGGTAGCTTGATGCTGATTAACGTTGATCATCCCTCCTTCCCTATCCTCCTCGATTTGGCCCTCTGAACGATGAACTACACACTACAGCTCCGTTATCCCCGGTGGTCAACCATCCGCTGCGGCCCTCGAAACCATCAACGATAATGAGTCTGGAAACTCCTTGACATGGACAGTAGACATCGCTGCGAACACAGAGATCACCATCAAGCTCACGGACAGTACAGGAGCGATTCAGTACTCGGTATGTTTTTTCCTGATCGATTTTGTCTATTGCTGTTCTCGGTAAAAAATTGAAAACAAGTTTCGTTTTCACTGACTTTTCTTCTGTCTGTGATCTTTCTTTTTCCAGTCCCCTGTTACTATCCAATCCGGTTCCGACTCATGTTTGAACGGCTCTTCCGCCTCCGGCTCATCCTCAGCTACTGCCTCTGGAGCTAGCGCTGCTTCTTCCGGTGCTGCCTCTGGTGCTTCTTCCGCTTCAGGTGCTTCCGGAGCTTCTACTTCCGCTGCTTCAGGTGCCTCTCAAACTACCGCCACCGCTACCGCTGCTACTTCAACCGTCACCGGTTCAGCCTCTGGTTCAGCTGCCTCTGGCTCAGCCACCTCCAAAGCCTCTACTCCCGCTTCTTCCGGTTCAGCTTCCGGTTCAGCCTCAGGATCTTCAGCCTCTGCCTCATCTACCGGTGCCAACTCCGGTGCCCTTCCAAATGGTATGGTCGCTGTTCCTGCTGTCGTCTTCGCTGCTTTGGGTGCTATCGTCGCTCTCTTCTAAATGGAGTGAAATGTATCCTGCAAATGTCAGTTTACATGACGTAGATTCCTTATAAAATAGAGTAGAGCCAAGTACCTAGTTTTCCCTTTTCCTTGACGACTAACGAACCACACTATCACTACAACCCTGCATTGGATCTAACCTTATTCCTAACATATATGGACTATTATTTAGACTGTTATCTTTATACCTGTATATGCATTTTCATACTATTCAAGTATTGCGAGCTGGTGTTCCAAGTTTACAGTGTTTGTCTGCGATCTTGGTTTGTAGTTTTCTAGACTTTTATAATCTGATCTTGCCAATATCAGAGTCTGTTCTACACTTTAAGCCAAGCAGGTATACGGAATACACCTATCCTATGAAACTGCCAAATCGCTCATTCAGGAGATGGAGCATTGCCTTGACTCTCATTCGGATAAATAATATCATACATGTGCATTCTACTTGGCTTAGATACCAAATACTTCTCGATCTATCCATCATATGTCACTCTTCCCATATCCTCTTAGATCCATTTACACACCATACTCCTCCCTCAGAGCTTTCTTCCTCACTTCCAACAAAACCCCTTCCATCTCCTGCTGGGTAGGTACAACAGGGAATTGCAATGCCTTTGGATTTAGAACATTCAAGAATGACAATGCAGCCGATTGAGCAGATTTCATAGCTTCGTCTATTGATTGTGCGGGCAGCACATTGGGTGGTAATTCGCCATTGGTGGTGGTATTGGTAGTTTTGGACTTCTTAGATTGTTCTCCATCGACTTCGGCTTCGTCATCCACTTCAATTGCATCACCATTTTCACCAGAAGGTTCCTCCGAGTCGGTAGGGATCTTTCTCTTACTTGATGATGAACCATTTTGATTCTGAGTGATCGTAGTAGAAGGGGAAGATGAGATTGGATAAGCGGGTAGGTCGATCGAGGAGTCAACATCTAATAGTTTGGCTGATGATAATGCAGCTGCTTCCCATTCTGCGATAAAAACCGAGGCAGATGGATATCGTCAACTTCTTATGTTTCTCGGGTCATGGATATCAAGCATGATCTCCACCGATAGAGTATCTACTCACCCTGCCTGGCCAATTCGTCCTCTTCTTCAACCAATTTCGGGTCCATCTCATCCTCATCGCCGTAATATGCCGGACCCTGGTGTCTGAACATCTGGAACGAGGCATTTCGGGCTGATTCTTCGGTAGCTTGGGTGGCTGCCAAGTAGAATCAGTTCAAGTCAGCATCAACTTCTATGCTACGCGAAAGATGGATTATAATCATAGCTTGAAAGAGATACTCACCTCCCCTTTCAAATAATTCTTTCACACCTGGTAACTCCTTTGCTCTTCCGAAATATCTATATGGTTTGGAAACAGAATTAGTATGTATATTTTAGGTTTACTGCGCTCTGAAAGAAGAACCGATGGATGTGACCACCATCATTCTTCGATCACTTTCCTCCAAAGATATTCCTTCTCCTTGATCCCTCTCCCATTCAATAGAAAATGAAAAGCTACAACTCACTTATATCCCCTCGTACCAGGTACTTCCCTCCCTTGATCATCCGTCATAGCAACGTTCCCTCTCTTGTAGTTCGCTCCTCCAAGATTAACAATTTGATTCTCCCAATGTCTCTTCTCCCTGAACAAAGCGTTGATTTCGTCGTTCAGATCTCGGATCTCGTAGTCCGTCAAAGAGACTAAAATGAAGCGACGGGGTGATATGGTCAGTGTACCTTGTTCATCATCACTGAGAGATACAGCAGGACGATATATATATGCTGATTGACCAATCTACCACACCATATGATACAGTAGTTCGATTTTCATCATGTATATACGTCGTTCCTCTTCTTTAACATCAGATAGAACAGCCCAAAACTCACCATCCTGAATTTTCCCCACTTTCCTATTGATATCCCTCATGATATCACCTCTCCACCTCTCACATTCCCTCAAACTACTAACGCTACTCGCCATCCTAGGTCTCCTATCTCCCTTTATACGATTACCCATCCCCATCTCGATAGCCTGCTGCTCTCGGAATCGATATAACATCGATTGAGCTTTTTCTTGATTTCGTGCCATTTTGAGAGTACAACCGCTTGAGCTCTTGCTCAATTAGTCTAGCTGAAGGGATATTGTGGGATTTACTGGGATATAGCTAAGAGATGATAAATGATAGAGGACACAGATGAGATGGATGTTGGTTCACTGGTCCGTCAGGTCGTTAAATGGTTGGATTCGAATGATTACGTAATTTTCAATGCCCAAGTGCTGTTATAATTAGACGTCTTGCTTTTAACGAAGCATGCAATAACTCGTAGACTATTCACGGTCCACACCTACAATCTCATAGCTACAAGGCTTCACCCGCCCGACATAAGATACTATGCGGAATGCATTTAATATGATATATGGAAATATGTATAGACAATATTTATTCATTTTGTTCCACCTTATTCACCTCATCTCGTCTGCATCCATATACACTTTTCGTCTATTCCTCTTCATCTGAATCTTGCTCTTCGAGGAACTAAAGCGACACATTGATGTTAGCTCTGCAAATTGACCATATCTGAGAATGGCAGATCAACCCACCTTGACCAAAGCCTCGGTAGCTTTTAAGAAATGTTGTTTACCGTTGGGTTTCGCTCCTTTCTGGTGCCAATAGATGATAGCTTGGTCCGAAACTACATCAGCGTTGTAGAAGATCTTGAGGATCTGTACGAAAGATTTGATGACTCTCGTGTCGGTGTGACAGTAAATTTGAACCGAGTTGATCAAGTTGACTTGAGCCTTGGCTGTGTTGCAGAATGGTTCCAGGATTGGAGCGTATTTCTATAAGGAAGTACATCGCATCAAAATTAGCTATGATGTCAGAGGATGAGAGACTCAGCTGATATACTCACTGTCACATGTTGTACAACGAAGGCATCGATTTGATCGGCTCTAGCTGTCATATCGACGGTTCTCATTAGGCCTTGCCAAATCCAATCGACCAAATCAGCTTCGGGAACTGGTTTCTCAGCTTGTTGAGATTTGAGGGTCTCGATGATCTGCGGGTGTCGGACAAAGAATCAGCTTTGGCCTCTTGCAAACCATAGAACAATCGGACTAACCTGTTCGTTGGACTCTTCATCATTGATCATTCTCTCCACCGATTGGACGGTCTCTTCCTTTACTTCACCCAACGCCAACTTGTTATACCAATCTACGATAGGTTGAAGACCTTCTTTCTTGAAATGTTGATGCAAGTGAGTCTTATCTCTAGTTTGAAGTGGGAAGAGGTTCAAAATATCTTTCAAACCTGATCTTCTAACTGCTGAAGAGAATTGGTCGATCGACGATTTGGATAGATAGAATTTAGCGAATGAAGTGAAGAAGTTTAATCCGATATTATCTTTCACTACGTGCTCTTTAGTCAAGGAAACTAAGAATTTTGAAGAAATTTGAAGATCAATAACCAACAGAGCAATAGCTTCTGCTAATTTCTTTCGATGTTCTTCATTCCATTTTGGCAAATATCCCAATAAATCAGGTAAGAAGTTCTCTTCTAATGGTTTTTGTAGATATTTGTATCGTTGAATAACCTTCTTCAAAACTTCAATCATCCCTTTCACACCGACGTTTTTGCCCCATGTACCATCATCTTCTGATTCATCTTTGAGGATATAGATAGGTGATCTCTTATCATCCAGATAACTTCCACCAGGTTGTAACAATCCCCCTACAAACAAGATCTCGAATAGCTGTTCATAGTATTTCAAAAATTCGAGAGTGGATCCGGCCTGAACGAGCTTGGAGACTAATGAATCGGTCGTATAGGGAGTGGGAATGAGGGCGAGGTGTAAGAGAAGAGCGTCACGGAAGCCTTTGACAGACCACAGGTTCAGTTTCTTACCCATACCACTATTGATATGATACGGTATCGCACTCACCCTCGGGTTCGAACTTTGCTGTAGCTTTGGCTTGACCTTTTCTCTGCTTGATCCTCACCCCGGTCAAAGAGGGTTTCTTATCTTGTTGGCCGGCTGAAGAGGCATTACCCGATGGGGTGGTCGAGGTTGGCGTGTGAGACATACAATGGGAGTTGTTACTATCTAGACAAAGGAAAGTGGTTTGGTTTCCTTGTTTATGTATGAGATGATGTACGTTGCGATTTGATCAATCAGTATAGAGTAGAATGTAGAGCAAGAGGAGGAATGAAGGGAAGATAGACTCTTTTGATGATGCAATGGGTCTGGGGTATATGGTACACGAGTGGAAATGCCACACTCTTTAGGTATGAAGGATGAGTTCGGCGTTATTGTTTCTCCGTCGCTTTCCCATTCCTGAGCATGATGAGCAGGAGCATGTGGCAAAACGTCATTCTGGCGCCAGTAGTTCAGGCATTCGAATCCTTTAATTCCTTTTTCCCCTCTACACATGTCTTACAACTCTAGTCTGGGCTAAAAGAGAGAAACGGAGGAACATGCATACTGGATCTTGAGACAGCAAGAGGCACAGGGAAAAGTTCAGCTACCCTCACCCTGCCGTCTTCGATTCCAGCTTTACTTGTTGCAGTGTGGGAAGTTGGAATTACAGTAGAAGCAAATCAAATTACTAAGTTAGGGTTCATGGGAATCTTTCATACATGGAGATTTAACTTTCGGTTCTCTATTCCCTGCTGCTGCTCGCTCTGCCTCTCATCTTCATGGACGAGTAGAGACGACGCCAATGCCGGAGGCCGTTGTCCGAGGTAATTAGGGAAAGGGGAAAAAGTGAGTCATACTATTCTGCTTGTCTGAGTTTACATCGTATAAGGGGATAGAGAGGAGAGAGGGGGGGGGGAAGCCAATGTGGTTCCATACCACTTTGTATACATTCATGGGTCTGCCGTTACCGTTTTCCAACGTTGATCATTTCACTCATTTATACTTGCAAAAGCATACAAAGACTATTCTCTCGGAAACATCTACCTTACATCTACATATAGCGATCTCCTGCATCAACTAACTTGATCTTCTATTATCATATCAATTCAAGACATTCCTGTTCTCGGCATCACCTCAGATCTCACTTCCACTGTACCTCAACAACGCATCGATAGCCCCGTTCCTCATCATCATTGGCATAGTCCCTCCCATCAACCTATCGCTTGGACACATACCGCCGAAACTCACTATCTTAGTCTGGTATCTCGATTGATTGATCGATTGATAATCTTAAATGCATTAATGCATTAATCAAATCAATCAAAGGACCCAATCAACAGATACCAAGGAAGAGATCTCATCCTTAGCATAGATCATTCACATAGTGCATCGACCTCTCGCCTCTCGGAGATACACCGTCCGTCATTCATCTGGAACCAGGTCTGTCACAGTCACCGCTACTGTCAAGTTCTGTGGTGGGGAAAGGAGGGATATCATACATCGGCCATCAAGCATTCTAGATCTAGACTCAGCTATTGACACAAGTGTCTGTCACTAGCCAGCACTAGACTACCATCAATAGCATCCCCCACTCTTGTTAACAACATCTCATCATACTCAAAATTCCAATTCAGGTATAAATAACACAAGAAAGGCAATTGAATAGTCCATTCGATCATCCCCAACGTTTCTTCGCTTACACCGTCTCACATACCTTTTTGTCTTCTCTCCACTTGAAACACTACACTCAACATGGCAATCCTCAATACAACCCCCAATGGCTCATCGGCAGGTATAATGACACCTGAAGGTCTAGTCAAACCATATCCCTTCTTCGCTCAGCCTCTCAAAACTCCAAGTAATATCGCCGCAGATGATGATCTGGTCAAAGAGCTCAGAGAAGCGGTCGTAGAGCCAACGTGGCAGGATATCCCTAAGCCACAAGTCCTAGGAAGGAACGATGATGGGTGAGCTTGATCCTTTTCTGATTACTTCGAGATAGCGGCTGATGAAGAGATGTGCCAATATATCAAATAGTTTTATCGCTTCTTCGACCATCTTCAACGGTGCTGTCAAGACTCCCGCTTTAGCATTGGTGAAACCCATTACTGCTCAAGATGTCAGCAGGTGTGTATAAACCCTCTGGACTTTTAAGCTGAAGCAGCCAAAGCTGACAAGAGATGATCCAGAACTATTGTATTCTGTCGAGAACATGATCTAGAACTCAGTGTGAAAGGTGGTGGAAATGGTGTACACGGTTGGAGTGTGAGTGATCACTTAAAGAGTCAAACCCTCCTAGCCGATATGCTGATATGAAAATTCGGCTGTAGGTCGCTGGTCATATTATTCTCGACTTGTCACTTATGACCGACGTCACCATCTCCTTACCAGATCCATCACCTCCAACCCTCCAAGAATCCTTTCAGCGACTTCAAGTCCGCCGAGACTCGGGTACATCGACCGCTGGAGAACCTCGACGACCATCTCTAGCGTCAATTCACGCTGCATCTTCCGACGCCGGTACGAAGCGATCCGCTTCTGACGATTTCATCACGGACGGTACGGACGATGATGGAGCGAGGAGAAAGGGTAAAGTCGATGGAGATAGATCTGGTCCATATAGTCCCTTGGATAAAATAGACGAGGTGATTCCTGCTGCTGAAGATTCGAGAGCTAGTAGTGCAATGGAACAAGATAATAATGGTAGTGGCAGTAGAAGTAACAGTGGCAGTGGGACTCGAAGTGGGAGTGCCAGTAGAAGTGATTCTTACGGTATCACTGGAAATGGAAAGGATTCGACTCCTGCAACTTCTATCTCTGGTACTTCCGAATTCACCAGATCGCCCAAATCGAAATCGCCCATAGAAGATGGGTATATCCTACCTACTCACAGATTTTCCTTCTCTTCCAGCAACGGTTCAGCTACGTCTCCTGAAGCCGGTCCTTCCTCCAGACCAGGTCCTAGGGTCACCTATGTCAACCCCTCTCAAACGCCCACTTCCTCCTTCCCATTCATATCTACGTCTTTCGGCGTCAACTCATCCACTTCATCATCCTATTCAACAAGTTTTCACCCCTCTTTCGCCTCTGGTCCTTCTACCCAACTTCCACTCAACACTCACCCTGATCCTCCACCATATACACTTGTCACCTTTGGTGCAGGAGTAAACTCCAAAGCTCTCGACGCAGCTACAGCGGCTTCGCCTTATGGGGCATTCCACGTACCCACCTCTGCCTTCCCGGTCGGCGCTGGGCAGTTTATCTCAGGTGGATTTGGATTCATAGGTAGGAAACATGGATTGGCTATGGATAACCTAGTAGAGGTAGAAATGGTCTTGGCCGATGGACGGATAGTCTGGCTAGGTCAGGATGGGAAGAAGGGGGGTGGATGGAAAGATAATGAGGATCCTAAAGAAGTTTGGTGGGCGGTTAGAGGTGCAGGTGCGATCATAGGTGTGGTTACTAGGTTCAGAGCAAAGGCGTATTACCTACCTAGTGTATATGCTGGTAACTTGATCTAGTGAGTGGTATTGCCTGTCTTTTCAGCTTATGATCTCAGGCTGATGCAATATTTCTGTAATTTGTAGTCTGTTCGACAGAGAAAAGACACCTTCACTCCTACGACATGTTCGAGATTGTATCAAAGGATCACCACGAACGTTATATACCAATATCATCATGACGGCTGGACCACCTGGTGCGCCCGCCATCGTAGTTTTCCAACTCTGTTTCTCGGGTGCGAGAGCGGAAGGAGAGATGTACGTCCAGGCGATAAGCGCTTGGGAAGGTGGGAGATCACTGTTCCAGGATTTCAGCGAGAGGAAGTTTGAGAGACAACAGTTGGCCGTGGAGGAGATTCTCAAAGGCGGTTCAGGGAGGAAATGGTAAGTTATGGTTTTACCCATTGGAAATGGGGTATTGACATTGCCGTTAATATAGGTTCATTAAGAGTGATATGCTTAAATCGCTTTCGGATGAAGTGATAGACGAGACTTGTTCGAGGTTCCACTCAGTCCCCGATGGATGTAGTGAGTAGCTCAGCTTATTCGTGAAGACGCCGAAGAAGACACTAATATCTATGTGCATTGTAGCTTGGCTCTTCGAGTATACCGGCGGAGGAGCGATAACAGATGTCAAAGATTCATGTTTCCCTTCCTCACATCGAGAATCGGCGTTCACTGTCGCCGCTTTACACCAATGGTCTCATAGCGAATCACCAGTGGAAGATACGAGATGTGTGACTACTGCTGAGGAATGGATAAATGAGGTCATACATCCCAATTCCCCCGGTGGACCTCTACCATGTGTGAGTGGTTTTTTTCGTCATCCTGATCGCTCTATTCGCTCATATTCGAGAAAACATACCTGTGAGATGTTTACTGATTCTTGTTGACTTTGGCAGTTCCTCCAATCATCACTTTCCTCATCCGTCTCGGCAGTTTATGGCGAATCATTCCCTCGACTTCGAGCACTCAAGAAGAAACTTGACCCTACCAACTTCTTCTGTCATGCGATGTGGCCTCAGAACGAGTCCGAGGAAGACGGTATCAATGGTCTAGGAGAAGATATAAAAGAAGGTAAAATCGAGGGCATTCAGAAAGAAGACATTGATAAAGATGGATTCATGGATGAAGACGAGTTGAGGGAGAGGAAGAAAGACGATTTGGAAGGGAAAGAGAAGGAGAAGGATAAAGGGAAAGGGAAAGCTCTCTAATATCACCAAAATTCGACTTTTGTCAAAAGCGTCATTGATGGTATCATCCTGGGCAGAGGAACATATTCAAGAATTGTGTGTGTGGCAGATCAGAAGGAAGGAAGAAGTTGAGGGGAATGATACATTCTCGTTGTGTACATTCATTTACGCACTGTATATAGCATTCGCTGAATCGTAGCATTACTCTCGAAGTACAAATGTCTAAATCACAAGTCATGATATAATCTATGTCTACTTCATGATGGGTCGGAACATCATAGCAATGTTTCGATGGCTCTCATACATATGACATCGTCAACACGCAGTCATCAAGGGACGAGAAGAAGTTGGAGAAAGCAATGGATCCTTCTTCTTATCGTCTTGTTCGATTTCAGGCAACATGATGACGGAACGCACAACTTCATTTTGAGGGATTCCGCTCACCCTTTTTAGTGGAAATCTGATCAGCTTTTGGAATGACCATGAGAAGAATGCGTGGTCGAGGTCGATGTATTGAATGCTTCTTCTGGATGGCTCAGGTCACATCGAGAAATTGGCCAGTAGGAGATGACCGATACAGCACTGATCAGAAAGCGAAGACAACACACAAGTCACAACAGGGAGAGGAGAAGCAGAAGCAGAGCGAGGCTTGCCATCTTGATGACCACAAGGTAGTCCAGTGATCGGACTGGATGAAGATTGTCGTGTGTCTACCAGCCAGTATAAAAAACTGTTAGTACGGTGTGCGGACACAGATCTCCAGTGAATTGGATTGGACCTTCCTGTGCCTTCGGTAGACAAACACGCTTTTCTCTCAAGGCTCAGGCTACTAAATTGGTGGTGAGGTCTGGTATGCTGATGGTATGGTATATAAGACTACTGTGTATCCCAGTCATGCGTTGACAGCACAACGGCACAACTAATCATTATATCAATAAACTTAGTGATCTTGAACAGCATGGGTTGTTGCAGCTCAAAAGAGTATGTCGCCATCTCAAATTCTGCCTCGCCCTCAAACGTCGATGATTGTATACAAATTACTGACTAGCTTCCAAGTGACGATCATTCAAAACATGTACGATCCCCGTCATCATAACGCAGGGATACCTATGGTACCACTCGGGACAACCACGTACGGTGGCGGTGTTGGTGGCGGATATGGTCAACCGAGCTACATCCCGAATAGAAGCTCGTATATGGGTGGACCACCCAGCACACGGACTTGGGGAGGCTACGAGAGCAGAGTACAGATACATGACTATAGTGAGCTCAATTTCCATCTTTCCTCTGAGAATCAGAGACACGACTTGACGAGATGTGGTCGACTGTTGATTACTGTTTTGCGTGTGAAGTAGATCAACACAGGGAATTACAGAGAATGAGAAACGGGCGGAACCCGAGAACTTGGCAACCTTCAGGATTCCATTGAATAAGTATGATTCGTTTTGCATGTATGTATCATTTACTATTCAGTATGCATCCATTGGAGGAGACCGTTCGATATGGTAGCACTAATTTACTACTGTCTCGAGATGCCACATTGCAGCTAGTGCTGAAATTCGGTGACAGTGAGGTAGTGACCGGTGCGTGGTGGGGTAAGTAATAAGTACCTAGCATCAAAGACTGAACAAATCACACACCACCTTTCACTTTCAACAATCCTTTGATCAACATCATCGGATCGTTTGACATCATGAACCGTCCTACCAATAGACAGTGAACAACGCACCGTACGATGTAACGCATCTCCGACATATCATGCATCTTTTGTAGATGATATCAGTCCTTTCAACTTCACTCCTGGCTTTTGGGGATAACATATCGAGTCGATTTGTCAGCATAGATATATAAGGCTTCGAACCATTGGGGATCGGTCTGAATGAAGAATCCAATAAACATCAGAAGTGAAAGAATATCCCAAGAGTACCTACACATTATAGAACTTAAATCATCGATACGTCACTTTATTGAATAATCGAGTAAATAATAGTCAAAATGGTTATGGGAAATCTCGAACGATTGAGCGATGTGACCAAGGTAAGTATGAGTATGATGATGTATGATATCCCGCCGCCTTCTTGTTCAGAGAGGACTATTCGAGCCTCATTCTTCATGAGCATGGCGATCGAGCACTGACATATTTGAAACCTCTTACAGCTCTCTGCTCACGTCACCCGAGTACTCGGTCAAAACCCCGGTATGATGACCTTACAAGGAACAAATTCCTACCTTCTACAACCACCTTCCAACCCTCATGCACCCCTGATCCTCATCGACACCTCGTCTCCACTTACAGCCAACCAATATATCGACCTCCTATATACTCACTTGCATCATCTGGGATTAGAATCGGGAGTTAGGGAAACACATTTTGAGTCGTCCTACGCTCAGGCGTCCTTGAAGAATGTCCCGGAAGATAAAGTAGATGAGATCAAAGCGTCTATCCTAAACAAGCGATCTGAAGATCCGAGATATGAAGAGATGGATCTATTAGAATATGGACCGGGGAGTAAATGGGTACCTAACCAGAATAGGGAAAGGAAATTACCTAATATCGAACATATCATTCTCACTCATCGACATTTAGACCATGTAGGAGCGTTACCATTATTGCTGAATACATTGAAAAAACATGGATGTTCATTACCTAAAATATGGAAATGTCCTTCACCCGACGAAAGTTATTTGGCATCTTCAAAGAACGAAAATGAAAGATTGACAAGTGACGGTGAAATTTGGAATTCCCTACCTAAAGGAACATATCATTCGTTTTCACCTTTTCAACCATTTCACCCTATCATACCCGGATTGATGATATCGATTATCGATCCGGTCTATAAGCATTTGTTGAAACATGATAAAGATGATAAACCAAAGTGGAACGAAGTACCTGAAATTGCAAGAGTCAGTTTAAGATGTCTGAAGACTCCTGGTCATACTCAAGATAGTATCAGTTTGGTCATGTTGGAAGGTGAAAAGGGAGTGTTCACCGGTGATACGGTATTGGGTACGGGTACGACTCACTTTGCGGACTTGGGAAGCTGTGAGTCCGATTGAATCATTGTTGATATACCCTAATATCGCTGATACAACTTTTACCTTAGACATGACCTCCCTCCGAACCCTACTCGCACTCAAACCTAACGTTCTCTATCCAGCCCATGGACCCCATATTCCCGATGCTGCCAAAGCAAAAGCCCATCTGGAAACCTACATCTTGCACCGACAAGAGCGGGAAAATCAGATCTGCAAGATCCTCAAGGATTTCAGAACCAACGATCAATCACTTGCGGATATCCTGGTTGATCTCAAGAAAGAGATTCATACGAGATTGGAAGAAGACAACAAAGCCAAGGGACCATTGATGTTAGATAAGCGAAAGCCTATCCCTTTACCTGATTTCGAAGAAGAAAGAAAAGCGATTGAGAAAGCCGATAAAGAAGGAACTCGAGCTAGGTCCGCAATACCTTTGACTGTGATTTGCAGATTGATTTACAAATCCGAAGAAGAGAAATTACTCTTTGCAGCTTCAAAGGGCGTTTTGGCTCATCTTACCAAATTGGAGCAGGAGAATAAGGTTAGGAAGAGTAAAGCTAAATGGGCGATATTGGTCGCGAAGGAGGTGGATGCGAATGATCTAGAGCAGGTGAATGTATGGGAGTGGGTCCGATGACGTGAAGATCAGAAAGCTCAGATGGCATGGCAGTCAGTAAGGGCATAGAAATATCATGAACTACCTACTTCACATGTATGTATCTGGAACCATAAAAATATCATGAACTACCTACTTCACATGTATGTATTTGGAACCAATGAGATGTCCGAATCGGATTATTTAAAAGCTTTGATTATTTCTTCCAATTTCTGTTGTCTGCTTAATTCTTCTTGCACTAACAGTTCAGCCAATTTCTTGAATGCCTTGGTGGCTTCCTCAGTTGAAGTCTTCATGTTTTTAATCTCTGTTTTAATCGCTTCCAACGATGTGAGGACACCGTTTTGATCTTGATCTTCGCTCTGACCAACGAGATCATTAGCGTTAACTTTTAACACTGAAAGGATGTGTAAACGCACTTTATCGCTCATCAAGGGTACAACGACTGATGAGATACTAGAGGTTATTAACACAATCCAAGCCAAAGTATAGAAACTTTTGTGCCATTTACTCCTGCCTTTTGGCAACTCCTCTTTCGGGGTAGTCAATTGCCACACCACAGTATTCAAAGCCAAAAAGACCACTGTCAGGCTCTGCTTTGTCTTGAAGCTGGAAAAAGAGGCGTTCATCAGCATCTGTGACCGACGATATGCAACCAGACGTAAGACCTTCGCTCCATATATAAACAGTGGTAGTCATAAACATTGTATAGGACAACAAACAGTTTGAATCCTCAACTTTCGATAATCACAAACGGGTAAAGCACAGGAAAGGTGAAAGGTATGGATATGCGGTGGATCAAGGTCGATTGGTAGACAAGATGATTGCGAGATATGGCGGTATGGATCGCGGATCGATGGGAAATGTCGATGTAACATGTTTGACAATTCATCAGACTGCTTGATCCGCTAAATCCGGCGGAAGACGAAGGCCTATATTGGGAATGTAACAATGCTGCATTTGGCTGAGTTCGAAGTCTACTGATGTTGCAAGAGCCAAACATTCGGCATCATATCCGGCTTGATCCATTCTGAGAAGATGGAGTGCAGCATAGATAAAGATGTCGCTGATCGGTTGACATTCGTGGGATTTGATGGGACTTGAAGAGGTCAGGCGGAGATTTGTGATATCGTATGATTCAGGCGTAAGCCACTTTGCAGGGATTTGATGTGAATCTTCGAATTATTGGAGTATGCTGATAGCCCAGTCGAGTTCCCCTATCCAATCATGTCAGTACAGCTCGTTTGATATAGAGATGTACTGACTGAAGCACCCAAGCCACTAGATGGGACATCAGTGTCTGTGACCACCAATAGTATGAAGATCTTCCAGTACTTACGTCTTGTGCAACTCGCTTTATTCGTAGAGCTGTAACGGAGTACTTGTGCATCACCGGGTTCTCATACTCCTCTGTCAGATGATATAGCAGCTGACCATGAAATCGCAAAGCATTGAGGCCTATGACCCAAGCACGAGCCAGTTCTTGTCGGGAAATCAAGACTTAGATGCAATGCGATTGTCAGCAGTCAGGCCATATGGAGCAAAGATGAACATCGACTCTTAGACTGACTTTGGCACCTGATTGAGACCGAAATGAGGTAAAATAATACCCAGACTTGAGGATTGGATAAGATAGGAAAGATAGAGCGGGGACGTGTTCGCGGTAGGAGATTATCGTATTTGACCGAACACGTTCGGTCAAAGCTTCAGGTGGAGAGGATGACCGCAAAACGAAGCCGACTCCAGGGTAGTCTGGACTGTCAGGGAGCCCTACAGGGTACGATGGATCGCTCATAATGCTGTGTTGGGCTATCTTCTGAGATATGGCATGTTTAACATGCAGAGCACTGACTGATTGCGAGACGAAGTTGATTGATCTGGTATCGTTTGAGAAGAAGCGTACGTCATTAAGATCCTTAGGGTTGATAGTCCTTTTTACGTAAGTTCGATGTATTTCTCGATCACGTCAGGAACAGCGGTAGTTGGACTGGAAAGCGGAAGTACGAGTAGGATCTCGTCGACATTTTCATCATACAGGTCAGCACTTCTTATCTTCGGAGGTATAATGTGAGGGAAATGCTGATCATGAATATACAGATGAAGAGGTCGAGCTGGAATTAGCGAGGGTCCGAGCAGAGAATGGGATTTGGGGGAGCAGACGATGATCATAACGTTCGAAAGTCAGGACGCTATCTGAAAAGCACAGTCCTGAACGTAATGTGTGACATCAACTTGTGATGTATATCATCAATCACGTCTGGTACCTATTCTCAATACAAAACCAACTCTACCGTGAGTAGCATGTACGTTGCGCTCGGAAACAGTGCACCTGGATTTAAAACAACGCCTGTACTATGTCGATGAGATTTTTGATATGTGGTAGAAATACTGTAGATTCCTGTCATCATCCCTTTGACTTAACAATCGTACATCAATGATTGTATAGAAGATGACTACAATGACTATCCATAATATCCTCAACAAAGTTGAGGCTTGTGCATGGCAATGATGGAGCAGAAACACTAGGATCAATGTCAGGATCGGGCATGAGGTATTTAGGCTTGAAGTAAAATTTGATATCATCTTGGATATCTTCGAAACCTAAGTAGGGTTCTTTACCTTCCTTGGCGTTGTACAGATAGACTCTGTAGATGGATATCACCGTTTGAGCTCCGTCCTCATTTGTAGCGGATGCCAAATATGTATTACTCACTGTCCTTCCCCAAGTTCATTGCCTTCGTCATCAAATGCAAGACCTTCAGCGCTCATTATACCGTACCACGTACTTTTCCTCAGACCATCACTCTTATCGGGACTAGGTCCAGTCTTTATACATACATTACTTCTAGTTGCCTCTTCAAGCACTTTCCCTAATAGTGATTTCCACAACAATCAATCGTATCAATATACCTATAAAAGCTGAACATGATACAAGGCCACTCACAGATATATCTCTTGTATGTTTTCGCATCTCTATTAGTCTCATGGAGATCTACTTGTTCTCCCGTCAACATTCCATAGGCGAAATGGGAGTCACCATCTGTGAAAACATCTTTGTCTATACCTTTACCTCCAAGTCCGCTGATCCGCATCGCAGCATCTTCCAAGGCAGCGATCCATCTACATGTGGATCCACCACCTTTGTCAACTCTGGAATCATTCAGTGCGGTACCGTAGTATCAAGAAGAGATGGTGTAAACTTACCAATACTGATTTGAACCACTATAATCAGCTGTAATAGCTGGATATTTCACATCCCTTTTGTCCCATTTCGCCTCTTCTTTATTCCACAGCTCAACAGTCACCGCATCGGCATTGTGTGCCCTTTTTTATGGAAGTTTGCATAGCTGAAAATCGATCTTTGATTTTTTGGGAATCCCAAATGACTAAGGTCGAGCTGCCACCAGGAACCATTCGTTATCGAATTCATCTAGAAATAAAACCCATATGTTAGCTTGTTAATCTCATCCATAGTCTTTCTGACTACAGTTTACTGAAGCTTTAATCACGTCGACGGTAACATACCTTTCTTTATATCTTGCCATTTGGGTGAGATATCCCATAGGGGATGATCGCCTCGGTTCTCAATATGAGACTTAGCAGGAGTATCCGCCAGAGCACCAGTGCTCCCTTCAATCGATCCGGCTGCTGTGGCGAACAGGCCGAGTACCATAGATCATTATGATACCAAATTAGCCTGCTTGGTACCCCTATGTCTCACGAGCTGAGTGTAGCATGTAAAATGAGAGGAACAAAGTCTTCGCGACGATTATACCTACCGGAAAATACATTATAGTAGTAAGTCATGAACATCGTGAAAAGCTCTACCATAGGGAACGTATGAACAGTGATCAAAATATGAAGAAGACTATAAGTTAACCAGAATTGCCGTATCCCTAATCGCATATGTGATTATTTATATCCAGGATACAGCAAGCTATACCTTTGAGGTAACAGGTTCCACTCGAGACCAAGCTGACATCGAATCATAGTGAAACGTGGTCCTCATGGGGCCGACCTCCTTTCATTGTTGGAGCGACTGATTAAGGGGAAGCAAGGAGCTTGATCGACCAATGTTAATCGCGAAACCACTCGGCAGGGTCTTGAACGCCCTCGGTAATACTCACGTTTAGCATACTGCCTTCAAACGGAAAAGCACGCAAAACAGCGTGAAGGAGCTACATGAAACAGGGAAAGCGCCCATGTGGGCGGACTGGCGCGCATGACCATCTAATCTTAACAGAATCAGAGACAGACCACTATCGCTGAAGCGCAAAGGAAAGCAGCTTGGCAGCCCGTATGGAATAGCGCACTTCAGAAACAGCCACCTGAGCGGTCATATCACTCGCAAAGATGGATAGCGAAAGAGGAATATTGTCCCTTTCCGATAAGTTACATTCGGACCGGAGATTTATACGAATAATCGAGTACTGTATGACTATTGTAAACATTATCGAGAATGTATAGCAGACACTGTATAAGTAATCTGCCTGTAGGAGCCGACCTGCATCAGAGCTTGTCATCACCTTTCAGTATAGAGTAGTACTTGATGTCGAGATCATCAAAATCGTACGATTTACATTCACCTTTTTTGGTATCGTATAGGGTCACCCTAAGGGAGTTCTCAGTCGTGCTTCTCGAATAGTCCACGTCTTTGGAACGACCTACTTGACATTACCATCCTTCAATTCACCTTCGATGCCTGTAACGCCATACCATTGTTTCCCCTTTTTTAGGCATATTGATGACTCTTTTCCTTTCTTCAGAATGTCCCCTGCGACATCACATCACATAATTTAGAACTATGATGCTTATTGATCACTGAGAGGATCGATGGTAATGCGGGAGACACTCACATAATCCTTCATCATCGCCTTTGATAGGCTCGCTGGTCATACTTTCCAAACCTGTCAACATTCTCAATCCAATATCTGCATCTGCATCTTTATCGAACCCATCTTTCGAAGTATATTCGTTTCCCCCAATTTGTTGAGCTGCTATTTCATATGCACCGATCCACCTATATTGAGATACCCATGTTCAGCCTAAATTGAGCAAATAGCTTGCAGTCCACGTACCAAGGATCACCAGATAAGCTATTCTCATCTTTGATATCAGAATGTTTGGAATTAGCTTTTTGGAATCTACTCGCATCGATGTTATAAACTTCAACATCTAGAGAATCGATCTTCCCATTTGCATCATCGCTTTCAGGTTGGAAAGCGCTGAAACGCTTTTTCTTCGATCCTTGAGATACTGGTTGCGCCACATAGGAACCAGTCGTTATTGAGTTTCGAGCCTACCAAGTGCATGGAAATCAAAATTTCAGCTTGAGCCCCTTGCCACGGGTTGAATGTTACTCACCCTTTATTTCACTGGGTTGTGGACCGTAGTATCCACCCCATAGGACCTGACCATCCCGTTTGGCGATATGGGGATTAGTGGCGTTCAGCTGATCATCTGGGGTGGTTGCGCTCAGAGCGATCGGACCCAAGGCTAGAAAGTATAACACTACGGGACTATCGAGATTAGCAGATATTCTGTGTGTGAGTCCTTTAAATTGAGTGCATGACCTACGACTCATGTCATGGAATTTCATCTTGACTGATTTATTAGACTCTTCCTGAGAGGCGCGGTACTTAACGTATTTACAAATTGTGCTTTGTTATTGATATTAGATATTCACAAGATGCCTAGTTTCTAAGCTCCATGGATATCGTCGCGAAATTCACGTCCATGCTATAGAACATGGACGTTTAAAATCTGTAAACACGTTATCTGATATTTGATCAATGTTCCCCTCCCTTTCACGAAAATCCTTGATCGCAGGGCTAATGAATCAAAGGTGGCCCCAACAATCAGGTAAAGTCTCGTTTCATGTTAATATCTGCTCGATCATTCTCGTTATTTATGGTGGATCAGTGCTTTCGTTACACGTTGAGTGGGAGGAACAAACACCTGTGCAACGGATGATTCGACTTACAGACTGTCCATACTTCTTCCAAGTTCGAAGATTGACCAGTATAGAACGAGGATGACCTTGTGAGTGCACAGTGAGGTACTTGCGACTGGTCTGAACGCGTAAACGGACATGTCCGTTTGTATCAGTTGAATGACGTGACCATCTCTTAGCGTACCTCTCTGCACACTGGGATCCGCCGGTTCACCGATTAACCTGCACGTCCGACATTCCTTCACTCGACGAAGAACCAACCTTGTAAGCTACCTTGCTTCCTACACCCATCTGAGCACGACCGTACAAGATGCGATTCCCAGCAATCACCAAGATCAGCTTAGCCAGACGAGGTCTGCATACCTCCAGTATCGCGAGGGCACCTCTGTTGATCACGCCTAAAGAATATCAAGACCTTCCCAAGGTAAGTTTGATCCTCTGCAAGAAGATCTTCTTTAGCTAACTTACTCGTAGCGAACGACCTTGCCATTGGATGTATCATGGCATATGCCTAATTCTACTCGATCGGCAGTCGCAGAATACCTCTCCGGACCCAGGATACCTAATGCGAAGCGGTTCGACCTCGATGAAGTTGCTGAATTGGATTTGGACAAAAACCCTCTGAGCTTGACTCATATGTTACCTAAACCAGAGAGGTTTGTCGAAGAGTGTCGTAAGTCCCCTCATCCGATATCCAGCATACGACTTGAATGACAGGCAGCTGATGGATTGGATGCATTTGTGATCATCATTAGGTAAACTCGGTATAAGGAATGATGATCATGTGGTACTATACGATACGATAGGAATTTTTTCCAGTCCAAGGGCTTTATACACATTCAAAGGTGAGTCAACTTACACTTATAAGAGTGAAGAATTCAATTGACTTATTTCTATCTGTACAGCTTTCGGTCATGAGAATGTTTCTGTACTGGATGGTGGATTACCGAGATACATCGAAGAAGGATATGAAGTTGAGACTGGGGATGTCAAACCTACTTTGAAAGAATCACAATACAAGCTACCTAAAAATTGGAAAGAGGATTGGGTGAGATGTGAGTTTAAATGAGCCCGTGCTTTTCCCTATGCAGCCCATACCGTCAGACATGTCATCACAATTGCTGTATATGAATGAGCTCGGAGCTGACACATTCTTGTATTCTGTCAAATAGCGTACGAACAGATCGTTTCCAACTCTGAGAAACCCACTACCGACCCCACCTCTGAGATAGTATTAGACCACCGTCCCCTACCCAGATTCACAGGTGAAGCTCCCGAACCTCGACCAGGTCTCTCATCAGGACATATCCCTAATTCACTTCCATTACCGTTCCCACAATACCTCAACGCGGCGAATGACAAAATTCCTTATTCAAGTTACAAATCCATCGAAGAGCTCAGACAGGTTTTCGAGAAGGCTTTAGGAGGCGAGGAGAATCTGAAGAAGTATATAGAAGAGCAAAGAGGGATCGTGTTGAGCTGTGGAAGTGGGATGACAGCTGCGATCGGATGGTTGGCTAATGAATTGTTGAGGGAGCAGAGTGGGAAAGCGCTCAAGACGGCTTTGTATGATGAGGTAAGTGATGTGTAATGGTACATGTACTTAGGGCGTCAAGCTGATGAGGCATTATTGGTGGTTTAGTCATGGACTGGTTATGCTCTTAGGAAAGAAAGTAAGATCGTGAAAGGGAATGCTTGAGGGCTTGCTCATATAGCGGCTAGATCGAATAGATTGTATGATGATTGGACTATGACCAGTTCGTCCAATAGAAGAGATCAGAACAAGACATACTGTCATAGTCTGGAAGTAGTAGATGACAAACATCCAATTCATCAATGCGTGATGTACATGAACCAGAACTTGCCATCATCGCAAGCCTTAAGATCGTGCGAGTCGCTTTGTAAAGCCAAATATGAATGCACAGGTAAAGCTGAGGGACTGGCTGAGCTCATGATTGACAAATGACATGAAACATGGGTATACTTATTTATAATGCTGGATATACAAATGCCTTTTCCGCTCAACTCATCCCTTTGACTCTTCCTTCACCTTGCATTTCTTTGACTCTAATCCATCTAACCTTCCCACCATCCTCTACAACCTCATCCTTCTCACCTGACTCACTATCTCCATTGTCTCGAAGGACCTTCATCAACCCTCTAGATTCAAATGCAGATATCTCCTCTGACACCGTTCCCACAGTAATATGTAATAAACTCTTCACATCGGAAGGTAATACACTTTCTAAATCCACCTGAACTCCTCCCTCCTTGTCTACGGGGATAGGTCTAAAATCTTCTATAGCTAAAGTCATGACTCTTTTATCCCATATCAAATGGGTTAATCTGAACTTGAATAACATTGAAACTTTCATTTCAGATAATCTTCTACATGTCTCCCACAATTTCTTTTGAGGACCCTCTTCACCTTCTTTCCCTTCGGGAGCTAATTGTTCAGCTTCGGTGGCAACGTTCTTCTCGTGTGATAAGGTGATATGCGGTTTTGATGTGATTCTACCTTGCGATTTAATCAGATCAAATACCTCCTTAACAGATTCTAAACATTCGTTTTTATCACCAAATGACGTAGAGTATTGTATTATATTCTCTACAATTTCACCCAGGTCGATCTCAGGTGCTATACCAAAATACCTGATTGGTTTACCAACTTTTGCAGGTGCGTGATATGGCGTAGTCACTTTATATTCCCCTGCCTCATCCAAGGCTTTATTCATATTTCCTTCTTGAGGTTTAGGTAAGCCCATAATGTTCACTAAGGAATTTACGATCTCACCCAATACTTCCCTTGGCGAGTTTAGAGCTTTGACATCGATAAGCTGATCGAACAAGAGTGGATCGGGAGAAGTGAAATTTCGTAAGAATTGGCCTACTACCGCTTCATGTTCTGCATCTACCGTTGGATCAGGTCGGAGAGTCTGATGATTATCTCCTCGAGCGACGACTCTCTCTGAGCAGATTCGGAGTAACCTATGATATGGCTGAGAAGATATATCCCATACGATTCCTATTAGCCGGACATCGTATTTCTGCATTGGCTTCGAAGAGGCTATTGCGGATAGTTCTTCGTAGTGTTTTGGTATATGGTTATTCCTACGAGTAGTCCAAAAAAGTAAGCTTGGGTTGTATCTCATATTTAAGAGAATTGCTAGCTTACCTGTCTGCGTAGACGACGTCCTCTTTCTGCAACAATGCCGTGATGTTCTTGATGAAGGTAGGTGCTGTACGTTTGGTGGTGATATCGTCGCTTTGGGTATGACCGAAACCGAATAGCTTGGACAACGCTACGCCGATCAATGTTTTACCTATACATGAAATTCGTACATCAGCTCGTTCAATCACAGGAATCATAATGTTGAGCTGACTTACCACAACCTGGTACAGCAATTGGCACGAGTAGCCATTTCTTAGGTAAACCCTCTTTACTTCGTTGTTGTTGTTCACTTCCGTTCTTCCCCAAGATGTTCTTCGCTTTACCGTCCCTAGCGTCATTCCAGAGTTTCTTTGCGCTTTCATCCTCTTCTATCCATCTCAAGAACCTCTCTCTAACTCTCACTACACCTTTCTCATAATTATCGAATAAAGCAGGTTCTGTCTTAATCATCTTCCCTACCCAATCTGCGTAAACTGAAACTTCGGGTCGTTTCGATTTCGTTCGTACCTTTTTCCATATTGCCGCTATATCCTCTGGTTCAGTCTTCTCCAAGAGAGGTAACATGACTCTAGTGATTTCTCGCCACTGTCTATAAAGGAGATAAGGTTCATCGAATTTCACTTTGAAAAAGAAAGGTGATCCGACTTTATATGGTGGTTTACCATTCGTCTGGCTACCTTGAGATGGTTGTTTGACCTTGCACCGTACGACGAATCCTTCTATCATGTCTCCTTCCCACGAACCTGTCTTAGCGACATCATCGGTGAACCATTTTACCTCGTCTAAAGTCTGCAACTCGACATATTTCGTTTGGATGAACCCGAATTCTTCAGCAAAGGAATTCACCTGATCAGGAGGAGAAGTTGAGAAATGAGGAGTGTTGTGATTTAGTCCGTGGAGGTGAAGACCTGTCCAGTGGGCTGGCGTGGCTATCACATGCTCTTCGAACGAATCGTCACACAACTACCATGATCACGTATGAGCTTGAACCTTTCAAGTCCAGCAGAAGAAATGAGGTAGAATCAGATTGGGCTCACCTCTAACACAGCAGTCATATTTCCATCCCACAACTTCTTGGCCAGCTCAGCTTCTGTTTTTCCTTTCGCAGTTAAAGTTTTCTTCACCCATTCCCTGCCGACCGCAGCGTGGGCCTTGGCCTCTTCATGTTCTGCCTTTTCTGCTTTTGCCTCCTGCTGACTCTCTTTCGTTTCCTTCTTGTCCTTAATTGCGAGGTCTGCCATACCATTTACAGCTTCCTGTTCCTGAGCTTCGGTAGTGGTTCCCAGTGAATGCTTGGAAGCCACTATCAGATGGGAGGGTGAAAGGGCTGATATCAGGATTAGACATCCGTTCGACTTCAACGTCAGGTGATAAGGAGGTTCGGTATGTAATTTCATAGCTGACCACTGTTCGGAGGTAACAAGTATGAGCTCAAGCTGAATTATACATCTACGGAGACCAAGATGACTCACATTGGTCCATTCTACTTCATCAATGTTGAAAAATTTATCATACCCTCTCGCTACTATCCTATCTTCAGGTCTCGTACATCCCTCACCTGCACTACTGACCTCATCAGGTAGTGGGTCATTTTCCTGAATCTCTTCGGTGAACAAACCTCTGGCCAACGTTGGAAAGGGATTTTGAGAATTGAAATACATATGCTCGGTCATCTTCCAGCTTATGATCTTCCTATCTCTCATCGAGCCCGTCGAGCTTGATTCTCCATTATTGGCGTAAAGCGTCGCAGGGTATATATGGACATTTGCCCGGACGGCTTTGGGATTGGTATCCCGCAGATGTCGGAGGGAGCTCATGAGAGCTGGGATGGATTCGGGATGCTTGTCTGCTGACATGGTGGCGGCGTATTGAGTACTATGAGAGGCAGAATGGGAGTGGCCAATCACCTGAATGTGAGCGTGCTGCTTGAGAGAGGTGGTTCTTGTTCAATGAGATATGTTGGATGGTCACAGAGCGGTTGATGATCCAACTTTTCAACTACTCGACAGAACTCTAGCATTCTTCTTCTTCTGCACGCACCTCCACTTGACACTTGATGCCCAAGTCGCGGAGATTGAATCCCATCTCCGTGAATGAGGGGGACTTTTGCCACGTGTCTATGACTTCGTACCAGTCGACGAGAGATTAGCGATCCGTGCGTACGTTCTCTCTTTGTCTTGGGTCACCTCACACACCATCACTCTTCCCTCTTTACCCTCTTTACACCCTTGTTGCATCTCACTCACCTTCTTCCTCATCTAGACCCCCACAAATGTTCACTCCCTCATACTCATGACGCACTTCAATCATCTCGACCACTGCATGAGCGTCAGCTTATGAGACCATTCAACCATTCAATCAATCAATCAATCAATCAACCAATCAAGCAGCCGACATATACATAACCCTACTACCCACACCCTATAACCAACCTTCTTCCCATCCGACAAGTGGGATAGGCTTATCATTCCAAACTATCATTACATCTCTCAATGAACGACGAGGCAGATAACACTCAATCTCAATCTCAATCTGAACGCAATCTCAATCTCGGATCGACATCTAATCGTAACGACCCATCGTCATCATCAAGTCACTTGTTAACTGTCAATAACGAAGCAACCACAAATCCTCGTGCGACACGAGGAAAGCAGAGAAGACAATCAGACATCATTCCACAATCACAACCTTCGACCGAAGCTATAACCACTCGTCGATCAGCCAGACTATCTATAGGTGGTAACACAATTTCCGCATCTTCCCTGGATCTCCCTGGTCCCGAAAGCTCAGGTGGCAAGGGAAAGAAACGAGTTCATATAGAAGAAACACCCCAAGCAGGAAGTAGCAAGAAGAAGTAAGTACATTATCTCCTGTTTATCTTCCGGTGTAGCCTGCTGTCTGCGTCGCTGCTTCATCGCCCCTCGGTAACTACCATCATATTCCCCCCCAAATTTTGTTCGACACAATCAAAGGAGGTCGTCTGAGTCGTTATTTTTTATCAACCTGTTGCTTCATGACAAATACGTTCCAAGGTCACTGCATGACGCTGACCTTTGTTAATGGGCAATTAGATCCCGGGCTTCACTACCTCACGCATCTGTCCCTTCTGAAACCTCTCCCATCGATAGGAAAGGAAAGAAGCGAGCTCCACGATCACCTTCGCCTCCTGTATCTGACCATAATCCATCAATCACCGAAGCTAGCATCAATCGCACCAAGAGAGCATCTATCACTTCTACTGGCAGTGGAAGATACGATCTAAGGCATAAGTCCGAGGAGGAAATCCAACCTACCACCCCCGCTGCAAGCTCCAAAGGCAAGGGTAAGGCGAAAGCTGTTGTCAAAGGAAAAGCAAAGCCAAAGAAAGCAGCTTACAAAATGCCTAAGAAAGCAAAGTACGTAGTCTTTGGTTTTGTGTTGGTATCAGCCGCTGATATAATGGTAATGCGAAGCCCAAAGCAGAAGCGCCCAACTCTCGGATCATCCAGTGATAGAACCAAGAAAGGAGATACCTGTAAGTCACTCCTGAAATACGATTCTAGAAATTTGCTCTGACCCTCCCTTAGCTGCCAGACACCTGGTCGACGATCACATGGATGATGATGACTCGCTTTGGATGGATGAACCCGGTGGATCTGGCCGCGGTATCTTAGACGATGAAGATGAAGACGATGAGCACATGGAGGGATCAGAACATGACGATGATGAAGACGAGGACGAGGATGATGATGACGAAGATGGTGAAGGCGATGCGGGTAATCGCGGAGGAGGTCCAGGTGGAACTGCCTATGATCGACTCGCTCGACTTGCCAGTGATACCGGTCTCCACCTTGATGAAGCGACTGCGGCTGCTATCTTCGGAGGTGGATTCCGTGCATTTGGAGGTATGATGTCAGGTCTTTCCAACCGGTTCAAACAATTGAAGACCAACCTTCAATCCAAAAATGTTGCCACACGACTAGCCGCTTTGAGAGAATGTAGCGAACTTCTTCTGGTCAGTAACGAAGATACCCTTGGTGGTGCATTTTCCCCTACATCCTTCGCCACCGAGTTCATCGCCATACTTAATGGTAAACCCAACATCAACGAAGATCAAGATAGCGGCGATGAGAATCAGGGATTAGACGAGATGGATGAAGATGCTCAACTTGCTGCTGCATTAGCAATGAGTTCTGGAGGCATGATGCCATCGGGAGATCAAGATGATATGGAATGTCAACTTCTGGCCTGTAGATGTCTAGCTCATCTGATGGAAGCTCTCCCCGGTTCTGGTCATACCCTAGTTCATCTGGGCGCTGTTCCCGTCCTCTGCTCCAAGTTGGCTGAAATCACCTATATAGAATTGGCTGAACAAACGTTAAGTGTGAGTATAGGTCTATCTGCCTCTCGACCTACATCGCTGACGATTGTGTTGCCTACCAGACCCTCGAGAAGATCTCCGCGGAATACCCGGCAGCCATTGTACGAGAAGGAGGTCTTGGCGCTCTTCTCAATTACCTCCCCTTTTTCTCGACTAATGTTCAGCGAACTGCGGTGACTGCAGCTGCAAATTGCTGCCGAAACATCTCGAACGAACATTACGCCCAAATCAAGGAAGTTTTCCCTATTCTCCGAGATACCCTCAGCTCAGGTGATCAACGACTTGTCGAACAAGCTACTCTCGCTGTAGTCAGAACCATAGAATCTTATCGACATAACGCTGAACACCTCGAAGGCCTTCTAGAGGTTCCTACTATCACAGCAATCGATGCTCTTCTCATGCCTTCTGGAGGATCACCACTTGTATCTCCATCAACTTACACTCATCTTCTCAAAGCCCTAACTACCTCAGCTCGAGGCTCCGCCAAGGTCTCTCTCGCTTTCCTCGAAGCTGGTATGACCAGTACAATCTACCAGATACTTACTGGTGTTCTCCCTCCAGCCCATGACGAAGATGAACAAGGTGGCTCATCAGGTGGACAAGGTCTTGCTGGTGGAATAGCCGATATGGCCGTCCTTCAGAATCTCGCTCATCGTCCTAAAGATCAAGTCGAAGAAGCCCTTGGTCTGATATGCGAATTACTTCCACCTACACCACGAGAAGGTGTTTTCGACCCTAAAGGATATACCGAGAAAAACCTTGCCAGAGTCAAGAAAGGGCGAAAAGTAGATAGATCTGATCGACCTGGTGCTCCTAGGCGTAGTAGTCGAGTTGCAGAGGCTACCTCTGGCGCTTCGACTGGTCCTCCTACACCATCTGGCGGCAACGCCCCACTTCCCGCCGACGCTGCCACACCAACTGCTGTTGCTTCATCTTCAGCGTCATCGCGGGAAGCTGCCATGCTCAAAGCACTGAAAGAGGCAAATGCTCAAATGGAACAACGATTCGAATTACTTCAATCCAACCCGGAGATCATTGGCAAATTCATCAAAGCAGTTGTACCAGTTCTTGTCGATGTCTACGCTGCTTCAGTCGTATTCAGAGTCAGAGCCAAAGTGTTGAGTGGTCTGGTCAAGGCTATCGCTTTTGCCAATGCAGAGCAGCTGAAGAGTACCTTGAGAGTAAGTCAAATTGATTTTGAAATGTCCACACAGTTGCTCATTTCTCGTCCCAGTCCGTACCCATGGCGAGCTTCCTCTGCGCGATCATTTCATCGAAGGACAATCCCACCTTCGTTCAGCATGCTTTGCAATTAGTCGAACTTCTTGCTACCAAGATACCAGAAGTCTATCAAGCCTCTTTTCTCCGTGAGGGTGTGGTTTTCGAGATCGATGCTCTGGCAGAACAGGAAATGGCAAAGGAAAAGGCTGCCAAGGAAGCCGCGCTTGTCAAGGCTGAACCTAAAGAAAACGAAGAACCAGCTGCGGCACCTTCCATTAGCACACCGACCAATGCACCTGCTATTCCCGAGGATCTGAAGCCGCTTCTCTCCTTGGCTAGCATCCCAGGCGGTATCCCGCTTCTCGGTGAAAGCCCCAGTGGACCATCTACACCTAAACGATCATCCAGCTCATATCTCGATCCTAGCGATGCCAACATCGTACGAGCTCGTATGCTTCAAGCCAAGAAAATATTTGATGTCGATGGAGATCATCACCAAGCGGCTTCTCAGGTCCTCGACGAGATTAGCGCGATGGTACAGAAACTCTGTCGAATGGAAGCAAATGAAGCTGAGCTAAGGGATACTCTTAGAGACATCGCATCTAGATTTTCTAATGTCGATCAAGCTCTATCAAGTTTCGAATTGCTCAAGAGTGGTCTAGTTGATGGTTTACTCGAATTCGTCGACATTGATGGAGAAGTCTCTTCCTCAGATCGAAGATTGATGCTATTCGAAGTGTTCTCCGATACATCATTATACAATCCTTCACCTCTCACCATGCTTGTCAAACGACTTCACGAAAGTCTTGGACGACTCGAAAACTTCGATGTGGAAATCGCATTCGGCGGTGGTACCGACGCATCAAGACCATCTGCTTCTAGCTTGAGTCGAACCATGCGCATCAGACTTCAAGCTGAGGAAGGTGAAGATATTCCCAAACAGGTTTCTACCCTTAGCGTTACTATACAGGCTATCGCGTCAATGCAAGCGCTCAATGATTACCTTAGACCTCGAGTCGCAGATGGAAATTATGGTTCAGGTTTATCAAGAATGTTTGCTGCCTACGCGGCAGGTATGCCAGGAGGTGGAGGCAACCCTACTTCCCGACTTCTCTCTGCACTGGCTGGAGGCGAGGGACCTTTGAGTCGACTTGGAGATACCTCAATGGCTACTGCAGGTAGTTCAGCAGCAGCTACCGCTGCCACTAGTACAGAGAACAAAGCGGAACCGTCGACCGAGAGAAATAAAGCTGAGGAAGCTGATAAAGCCGAACCATCGTCTAAACCACAAAGAAGGAGAAGCGCAAGACTTAGTGCTCAAGGGACTGGCGAAAGCTCCCAATCAGTATCAGCTACTGCTGCGGCTGAGCCCTCCACACCTGCACCAGCCGCTGCTGCATCAATTTCCGCTAGTGGACCGTCAATCTTCCCTCATATGCCGATGGATATGGATTTCGATGAGGATGATTACTCGGAAGAGGATGAGTATGGTCATGAGGTGAGTTCGAAATACCTTAAGATACTTTCTGAAGTGAATGCTAACTCGAATATTGTTATTAGGTGTTCGAGGAGGAAATGGAAGAGGAATTAGCTAGACCAACAGAAAGCGTTGTTAACATGTCTGTTGCCGCTGGTGAGTGTTTTGACCTGCTAAGGCCTTACGTGCTAAGCTGATCTAACTGAAAGATGGTTCCCGAGTCGAGGCCAAGACACCTGAAGGCACTCGAATTGCTACCCCTCAACAAAACCCACAAGCTGCAACTGCGACTTCAGGCCCTGGCCCATCAGCTAGTGGAGCTGCTACCCCTCGTGGATCATCATACGCAGGAGCTGTCAAGACTGCCCCTACTGACTGGCATCTGGAATTCAATATCAACGGGAATAAGCTGTCTCTGAATGATACTCTGTATGGTGCGGTTCACAGGAATCAGGACTCTATATCTGGAGGTGGCTCTGCCGGATACGGTGGAATCTACAATATGCCTGTGACGATCAAATTCAAGAAAGTTGAGGGTCCCGCTAAATCAGGTGAGCTACCATTACATAGTTGCATCTCACTGAATGCAAGCTGATAACAATGCTCAGATGCACCTGTCGAAGCGCCTTCTCCTGCTTCCGTCACCAGTTCTTTCCCCGCTGGTCTCGAGCCTGGAACTCCTACATCCAAGATTCTCAGGTTACTCAGAGTCGTACATAATCTGTCCGTGGACGGCAAAGACGCCTTTGGACTGTCGGGCAATGCGCTAGATGAAAATTTGTTTGTCAACAACAAGTTGACTGCTAAATTGACCAGACAATTGGAAGAGACAATGATAATCGCTAGGTAGGTCTGCTTATGTCTTCTGCCGCAAATAAGCTTTTAGGGTGCTGATCTGTCCGTTCTAATGGTTAGTGACTGTCTTCCTGAATGGGCTGTCGAGCTTCCCAAGCACTTTTCGTTCCTCTTCCCTTTCGATACTCGATACAACTTCCTCCAATCCACTTCCTTCGGCTATGGTCGATTAATCTCCCGATCTCAACAAGGCGGCAATTCTCGAAACGGCAGACGAGACGATGTATCCCACTTGGCTCGTCTGGTGAGACAGAAAGTAAGGATATCCAGATCACAATTGTTAGAATCGTGCTCCAAAGTTTTAGAGATCTATGGAACGTCGACGGGTATATTGGAAATTGAATACTTCGATGAGATCGGTACGGGATTAGGGCCAACTTTGGAATTCTATTCTTTAGCTAGTAAAGAATTTGCGAGAAGGGCATTAAGTATCTGGAGAGATGAAGATGAGACGAAAGAGGGTAATTACGTATTCCATCCTAAAGGATTGTTCCCTTCACCACTTAATGAGGGTTCAAGCGGTTCAGAGTAAGTCTGCTGTTCTGTACTATAACATCATTATACCAGATCAGAATGAAAGCTGATGTGTGATGCCAGATCCAGATTATCGTGGTTCAAGACTTTAGGATTGTTCGCTGGAAGGGCATTGCTCGACACGAGAATCATCGATGTCAACCTTAATAGAGTATTCTTGAAGTTGATACTTGGACAGCCGGTCAAGAAGACCATTGCGACGCTAAAGGTGAGTTACCCGCAAATTCTTTAGTATACATACGACACTGGGGTTTTCAGCTGACCTTTATGCCATCTAGGCTGTCGATACTGGTCTTGCGAGATCTTTGGAGAGACTGCAAGCTTACTCATACGCTAGAAAGGAGATCGAAGCGCTCAAACTGGTCAGTTAGTATGCTAATTTTGGGATAGCTTATGCAGCAAAACTGATGTTTACATCCCTTCAGCCCGCTTCGACTAGACGCACCAAGCTTGCCGCTCTTACAGTAGGAGGAGCGAAGTTGGCCGACTTATCTCTTGATTTCACGTTACCAGGGTACAACATCGAGCTTAAACCTGGTGGATCTCATGTCGACGTGGACGATTCCAATTTGGAAGAATACCTTGAGAGAGTCCTGGAGATGACTTTAGGTAGTGGGGTCGAAAAACAGGTCAAAGCTTTCCAAGAAGGGTTCTCAATGGTTTTCTCTATAAGAGATATGAGGATCTTTTCACCTGAAGAGTTGGGATTGTTGTTTGGTAATGCCGAAGAAGATTGGTCAAGAGAGAGTGAGTCCTATATACATGATCAAAGATCTGGTGCAAGTGGAAATGATAGAAACCTGATGTGTGATTTGACTGGTAGCACTCGAACAATCGCTCAAAGCTGATCATGGATATAACCTCGATTCTCGAGCTGTCCAGAATTTGCTGGAAGTCATGGTGGGATATGACAAAGAACAACGAAGACAGTTCTTACAGTTGTAAGTTGCACCCCTCATTCATTCGATGATTTAGTCTGAGTTCAGCTAACAGACGATTGGTAGCATCACCGGTGCACCTAAACTCCCTATCGGAGGATTCAAAGGTCTCACCCCACCCTTCACGGTCGTTAGGAAACCTCACGAGCCACCTTTCAAAGCTGATGATTATCTACCGAGTGTAATGACATGTGCTCAGGTGTGTTTTGGTCTCTATGAGTGTCTACGGCATGTGGGATAATTGGCTGACGAGATGTTCTTGATCATTTTGTAGTATTTGAAAATGCCTGATTATTCGACAAAAGAGATTCTCGCTGCTCAGATTGAAAGGGCTATGAAAGATGGTGGAGGATCTTTCCATCTTTCTTAGGTTGCGCCATTGCCTCATTTCAAATCGTCTGACTGGCATTTCCCGTTTCTGTTTTTTTTTGTTACTTATACCAACGATTATACCATCATTCAGTTTATATAGACCATGTTTTTTGTTCTGTAGTATATATACGTCTGTTTCATCTCTACATGTTTTATCCCGTTCTCCACCACCCTGTCCTCCCCATGACCTGATCAGTTGATCGATCAACCGTTTCGCATGTATCTAGATTTTAACATGACAGTTGATCCCGACAATCGGATTGCCAAGGAATACCCACTGCAGTACATGGGAAGAGACACAGGTGGTTGAGTGGGGATCGTGCACGTGGGCAAGTCCCGGTCCGGTATTAAGCGCGATCTCTTGGTTGAGCAGGGGTATCCACCTGAGCAGTATGAGATCCACCTGAGATCCACCTGTTAACCCTTTGTTCATCGTAGACCTCAACCCATCCAACCTACAGCCAGCGAAAAGATAGTCAATCATCGTTATACTTATCATCTAGTCTTATCGATAACAGATCGTAGTCAGCCTAGCTCACCTCGCACAAAGAAGAGAATGTAAAAGATGCCTTTCCAACAAGGTCCAAGGAAAGCTGAAAAGGACGATAAAGGGAATCCGGTCTATCCATGTTTATGGATTGGTGAGTTGTGAATGAGATCCACCTTCACCCATCCCACCCATGCAATCTGGCAGGAGGTCATGGACATGTCAAGTGGGAGTGAATTATAAGCTGATGAGTACGAGTGGACGATAGGATGTAATAAATCTTTCGGAACTGCTGGACATGTAAGTCGTTCGGCTTGTTTAGTAGAGATCAGCATGAGATGGATCATTGTTCTATGGATCCACCTAAACCATGTGTCTGTTCTCGTACATCACATCATCATGACTTGTCTGGTGCTGATGTCGATTCGATTGATACTCCGTCACAGGTTCGTAGACATGAGAAGACTCATGTAGGAATCACACCCTATGCGTGTCCACACTGCGATAAGAGTTTCAACAGGAGTGATGTGCGTGCCAAGCACGTATCGACTATGCATCCCGAGAAAGAGGGACAGAGTGGATCGTCATCATCGGGTATGGTCGATGGTGATGATGAGCCTCCAAGGTAAGATTACGTTCTACTGCACGTCGCTATGTAAAGAAGAGATAATGTTGACAGTGTGTTTCTATCTCGACAGTAAGATAAGGAGGGTATCGATGGATGAAGATACTTCTACTCAACGCGGTGAAAATTCGGATTTCCATCATCGAGATCATCATGAAAGGCGATATTCAACTTCGTCCGATCACAGGAGACCATCTATAACATCTATAAACGAGACTTCCAATCCTACACCCAACCCTTCATATCCATTCGTATCTGTCTCACCATTATCCACTACCGTCCCCATCCAAGTAGCCATACCAGCAAGTACACCTCACCAACAACAATCAAGTATAAATGTCAGTACGATCGACCAATTGTGGAATACTTTCAACGGCCCTACTCCTCCTTCTGCTACTGGCTTGACGCCAATGACAAACCCTAGTCCAAGTGTGATGATGTCAGGATCTGGTCCAGCAGGAATGTCAATGATGCCTCCTCCACCTCAGCAGACTACTGTCAATACCGGTACACCATTCAGTGTGCCTTCAGTTGGATCCTCCAATTCCGGATTCATAGACCCTGCCCAACTCAGTGTAGGCACCAGTGCGGGTCTAGGTGGTGATTTCGGTGCGGGTGAGTATCATCCCTTTCATATTCCATATCCACCACATACAGGATGTCATAAGTCCCTTTCATGAAATGGTCTCGGGCGATATATGCTGACTTGGTACGCTCAGACCTATTTGGACCTCCCATCGTACCTGACCAACCCCTCGACCCCTTCGATCCAAGTTGGGAATGGTTCGGTCAAGTATTCGGTTGGGGCTCAGACGAAAATATCGACTTGGATATAGGTCTTCAAAGTAGCATGTTCGATAAAGGTGGTGTTGGACCTATCAGCTCGACCGACTCGTTGAGCGCAGCATGGTTGTTGTGTTCTACCCCTAGAGGAGGTAGTCCAGTGAATGGAGAGGATCCAACAAATCCACTTAACAAGGGGAAACCAGTTTTGGGAATGCCAGATCCATTTGGAAGGAAAGAGGATAATCCCTGGGTGAGCATCACAAGAATAAAGTAAAGGTGAGACTAATAAGACTGTACTCTGTTAGCCGAGTATATTCAAACCTAAAGTACCTGATCGACCTTTAACTCTAGCTGGCGTCAAGGCCTCACCAAGAATGCACAAATGGAAACAACAGTCCAATAGCGGCATGCCGCAGAATGCGATTAACGAAACGTCAAGAAACGCAATGCTATCTTTGATTTACCTATCACATCAACCTACTTGGCTCATGCCTGACATAGATGATTTCCCAGATTCTGAAACTCTATCTGACTTTGTCGATTTATATTTCGAAAATTTCCATCCGCTCTTTCCTATCGTACATAGACCGACGTTCTTCAAGGGTGAAACGCCTGCTGTGCTGCTGCTTTCGGTCGCGGCTATAGGAGCGACATATGCCAATAAGGAGTTTGGGCCGTTGGCGGTGGCGCTTTGCGAGTTGGTGAGGAGGATGATAGCTTGGATGGTGAGTGACTGCTTCATGGAAAAATATATACCGCTGTGGGTCATTTCAGATTGAACACCAATTCAACTTATCGTGTCTGTCATCTCAGAGAGGTAGTGATCAAAGGGCTAAATTCGATCGAAATACACTTCTTGCCTTCCTCCTGCAAACAGCTCTGGGAATAGCATGTGGTTCAAGAGAGATGTATTATCACGCGGAGATCTTTCGATGTAGTATCGTCACTACCTGTAGGAGGTTACACTTACTTCGTGGAATCGGATCAGCAATGAACGACTTGTACGCCAGAGAAGAATTCCCAACGGACGGTCAGAGATATAAAGCGTATATGGAGGATGAGACGAAGAGGAGACTGGGGTGGGGTGTCTATGTAAGTATCAACCTTTGAGCTGATAGCCGACTCATTTACAGTCGAAGTGGCTGATTGAGTGACCGTCTGGATACAGTACCTCGATTCTCAGATGGTAGCTCTACTGCATATCCCAGCGGTATTCGCAGTGAACGAAGCTGGGATTCATCTACCTTGCGAAGATTCCCTGTGGGAAGCCCCTGATGCTGCGAGTTGGGCGGCACTGATCGCCAATGGAGAAGCCACCGACCCGTCCACCACTAGACCTAAATTCTTAAAAGTATTAGCTAAATCATTGGCGGGTGAGGACATAGGATTGAAAATGGATGATTTGGGTTGTGCGATCATATCTCTGACTGTATGGAGGTGAGTCCCTTACCGAGCAATTCTTGGCTACCCGAGACTGATATAAGATGCCTTCTTTGTGATAGGATGTTACTTGATCAACAGATGTTGCAGAAAGCTCTTGGAGTGGGATTGACAGATAATGGGATGGATAAACCTTCTTACACCCATGAAGCTCATGTATTAGATACGTAAGTCTACCGATCAATGATCTCCAGACGTGTAGGACATATGCTGATATGGTGTTATATGATGTAGCAAACCAGCCCATTTGCTCCTACGTCTAGCTCAAACCACCTACCTTTCCCCTTCACCTACGCATCTCCGTCTCACACCCGCAGCATTATACCATTCCGCACATATACAATTCACCCGACCTGGTCTGATGGATAGGATACGGCATGTCTCGGGTAAATACGAGCCTGATATGACCACGAAAGGGTCTTTGGGATGGTTGAAAGCGTGGATGAAGGATGGTAAGGAAGTCAGGAAAGTCTTGTGGCACGCGGGGGTATTGAACGCCTTATTAGCGGAATTTTCCAGGGGGTAAGTCGATATGATCATCAAATTAAGTAGAGACAGATACTAATCGTGGCATTGCCTAATGTATCAGCTCCTTTGCCGAATTATTCTGGACATTCGATTGTGCTTTGGTTGTTTGGGCTATAGCTAAATATGCGCCTTATCAAATAACCAATAATGGCTTGAAATCAGCTTTGTTCGCTGCTAATTGTGAGCTGGCCTGTCGTCCCAACTCAGACTTCCAGATGCGTACTGACAATCATTCTTGGTTCTGAAATTGATTAGGGTTCGATACGATCCCACCTAATTTATGGCTTTTACACGGCGGAGAGATGGTTTTCCCCTTCTTAGGTTCATCTGCCAATTGGACTGTCTCCAACCTCTTGGAATTGTTTATGAACAGATTGGAATCGATGAAATGGGGTTTAGCCGTACAGTATCGACTGGTACTGAATACTTTACTAGAAGCTGAAAAAGTAGGTAAAACTTTGGCTGTTGATGGTGGTAGACCTAACAAGAGGAATGGTGAAGGGGGGGATTATAACACGGACTCGGATGGGAAGTGAGAAAGTGATTGTGCCCCTTCATACGGGAGTATCGTTGTATAGAAGTATATCGATTATTGCGACATGCTTTATATGATAATGCATAACTTCATGAGTATATCATAATGGATTCGTGTCAGTTGAGTCCAAATTTGGATCTACAAAAAGAAAACCAAGTACGATAAGAATGGTAAGAATATACAGAGCAAAACAAGACAATCAAGATGAAACAGGAGGAAGACACAAAGTACAAACAATATTCAAAAAGCATGATCATACCTTCTAGGTAGTCAATCAAATGACAATCGATAAAGTATGGAGACTATACACTAGCGACAACACGCCACAATGTCCTACGATACATTCCTTCGCTACTTTCGTTTAATCCCTTTCAAACCTTCTTCTGACCTCTCTGACTCTTTTACCATCCTCCACCTCAGATGGATCTATCTTGAGCACCTCCGCAACCTCCCTAGCCAGACTTTCCAGCCTATACGCCAGCGTGACTTGTTCCTCTCCTGCATCCCCAGAGATGGGAGAATGAGAGATATAATCGCAAGAAGCTTTGGATAATCTATATAGCCTCGATCCAGGTATCGTAAGATGAGATCTATAATTTGGAGGTAAGGTTTGACAGATCCTTATGGATGTCAAAGCGATGGAAAGGAATAGCGACTGATCACTGAAACGAGAAGCACAAAACCAGTTCAATTAGCTACACGCCACTTCAATTCAGACGTACATCATGCTGTAACTAGAGAAAAGCGTTTTTGTTGAAACTTACATCTCTTGAAATCCAGTTTTGTAAGATAGACTTGGTGGGAGTGAAGCCGTGTCCCAGGGGATCAATTTGATAAGGGCCATTCCGTAATGTTCAAGAGAAGCTTCGTATTTCCCTTGAGTGAATAATCTGAGAACGGATTATACCGTCAAATAATCAGAAAATAATACACATCGGCTAGGTCATAGGTAAAACAATTAAGATAGGAACACGGGATATCAACTCACTCATTACCTCTTATCTGTAAACACCTGGCCTCCTCGACACTCCTCCTTATAACCTCCTCATCCTCGAACAACTCGGCAAGCGATTTGGCATAATGTTGATTTTGGTTTCTGAAAGCCATCAAATCATTGTACCTATCACCGATGATCCTACCAAATAGGGTTCTACCCATTTGCGGACCGTGATTTACCCCTCGGATCAAGAGGATCGAACCCAGGACTAGTATCTTGAGTGAGGTGAGGGTCCAACGGCACTTAGTGAGAAATAGAGGGTATAGGGAGGGAGGGCAGGATAGGGGTAGGTTGTGGATGAACCTGTTAGGATAGGATGGTTTAGCTTCATATTGTTGTTTCATTAGGAAGTCAGAGAGTGGAAAGTAATATGAAAGAAGGTAGTGAACGGGGGCGGAGGTAGGCAGAAGAACGCACGAGGGGGAGAGCGAAAGACAGATAGGGCGGAAGAAAGCAGGGAGGGACATCGACAGCAAGAGCAAAGGGAGAGGAATACGGGATGAGCAGAGATGAGAGGAGGAATGATCGGTGAAGGGAGTCGACGATAAGGGGGCCAAACAGGAGAAGGCTTAGAGAAGTGGAGAGAGAGGGAGCAGGGATCCGGAGGATACGCGAGAGGAATGAAGAGAGGGGAGGTAAAATATGATCTCTGGTCTGAACGAAGCTTAACAAAGCAGCGGAACCACTCACATGTCTAGTTGCGATTTGTTACCCTCAGCCCAACGATGTAAAGTCATGTGAGGTCTCGAGGGGAAAGCGAACCAAGGTTCCCAAAGTTCTTCGTCGGTCAACGATGGTACATCAAAGTGGCGAGAGAACCTAGCACTCGATTCGGTCTCGTCGTCAGCTGATGAGGACGAAGATGCTGGTGATGAAGGGGCTTCTAAGATGGTCACTTCGATACATTCTTTCGGAGTGAATGAGATATCAGTATTGAATGGTCTGATGATGTTTGTGGTCTGGGTGGTTGCGAATATAGCGGACATGGTGATACTAGGGTTGATGAACTTGAACCAAAATCAAATATAGAAGTGGCACAAGAACGGGATGAGAATCAGGTCGAGTTGGGCTGGTATATATAGAGGTTAGTCGGGTTGACCGAGTGGGGGTAAAGTTGAATCATCTCGTCGTCTAAGAGGAGTACTATGAGAATAAGATTGGATTTTCAAGAACAAGAACCGATCTAGCACGGGATTGATGTGATGTGTGATGTGTGATGTGTGATTATTGTTATCGGTATTGGCTAGATCAGGTTCACCTGGCAGTCGCACACGGACACACACACACACATCATTCACCCTGCCTTTCCCCCACTTTACACCTTTTGTCCGTTGATCGTGGTCATTAGCTTCTGATGGTAGCTGAATATTTCGAAAGATGAGGAATGGGGGCGTTGTCGAGAATCATCGATCTCAATAAGATCAGCAATCCACCACTCCTTCCTATCCTTTGATTGCCTGTTGCTGTGCTGTGTCGCTGTGTGGCCGAGTGCTTCTGAAAGATCAGAATCAGACCATTAGAGTAAATAGGTTTATTGCCATCGTCATCTCCACTAACGGCCAATCAGATCCAGACTAAGATTAGTTCATGATGGCGAATTACAAGCCATGAATGAACGCCTCTTTCTCGTTTCTTTGGCTTCTCATTCTTCGTTCTTCACACGTTGCTATCCTTCCATAGTATACCATTCCGTCACCCTCGGAGCAATCCGTCCCTGTCCTGTACCTGGAGGTGCATTTATATATATGCGCTGTGAAGGAGTCGATATGGTGTCACCATGAGGCGTTGTCTCGTCCAGGTGGATCAGGAACAGTAGCAGATAAGTTGATTGGATTTGATGGGATCAACAAATCAAAGGGACCTGTAACAGGACGATGACCCCATCAATCGGTCGTAAGTTACGTTCTAACTGGTTATGAAATGGGTGGTGCATGTCATTAGCATCGATTGCATGAAAGCGATACAAAGGAATTCGCTTCCTGATGGAAATGATTCGGGCTAGACGGTCAGGAAGGGGAATCGCGTTTCCGTCTCTTCCTGTCTTATATGATGCATATACAAGATGCGTGATGTCCAATACCACTCTACAGAGAGTCCGAAAGACTATACACAGTACATAGAGCCAGCCCAGTTTCCCCCGGAATGGTGATCGCAATGGGGAAATCGCCATATGAAGGGCCGCCGCCTAGAGTTGGCATGACGGCCGCTTGGCCACTTTTAATCTCATCACCATTTAGTCTACGAATTTTCCTCAACTCATTCGGCTGGCCTTTTACGGTTTCCATCTCGTCAAACTCCAGTATACCGGTGAATACAGCATCGGCCTTCAAAGATTGGAAGTTTACCATGTAACCCTCGCCTATGAGCAGGAAGGAATCATCTGATCGTTGTATGATTAGACCATAGCCTGGCTCCGGATGTGCTCCTCCAAATGTTGCCGCTCTCTCGATCTTCAGATGCCAATCACCCATGTCAACTTCTTTAGGTGTCGAAAGATCCGTATGACCAACATCAAATCGATCGAAGTAGAAACCAGTGACAAGACTGCCTTTCTGCCAAGCTTCTAAGATGAACCCTTCCACTTTCGATAACAATCCGTAATGTTTGGTCCAGGGGGATGTAAGAGGATCCAGGGTGTCTATACCAAATGGACCCATAGCCAAGGCATCGTAATCGCCAATAGCTTGCCAGATCCTTAAAGCGCCGTATTCATCCCTTCTATGTTCGGGAACGAAAAGTGGTTGGTTGTTATGTTTGTACGCCTTGAAGATCTCCACATAATCAACCAGGTAGATATCGGGACTGACAAATTGTAGACTTGGGGCAAACAATTGGTATATATCGATAACGGAATCGGCTGGTCCGCCTGATGGATATTCACCAGGATATGCTCCACCCCCTGCAGTGGAAGATGGAACGGAATTTGAAGTACGTAGCCAACCATTTGTGAACATAGGCAAATTATATTTTTTCTGACCAGCCGAAGCGACTTGATTGATGTATTTGGCATAATTGTAAGCCATGAATAGCTCGTCGGTATAGACGCTGACGCCAAAAGTTTCAGACCAGCTTTTCCCTTTGCTCTGTGATAACCACATAGCATCTCCTAGGCATGGTATGTTCTCCTTGAGCAAGTCTCTCAAACTCCCCTCAGCGGCCGCTTGACAGAGTTTCGACATAACTTCTTCGGGCACGGGCGAATCAAAAATTGCGTTGGCAGTCGAAGACCTATCCCTTGAGTCCCCTAAAAGCCCTACCTCGTTTTCCACCTGTACTATGACGACCGTCCCTTGTTCGCCATCGACAAGCTTGAGGTGATCCATGAGAGCTTCAAAAGCTTTGCTGTCCGCATTGACGTTTGATTTTGAACATGGGCTGAGCACTTCGACCATCCGGGAGGTCGATCCAGGGGACGGTTGAACGCGTGATCGAGGAAAACGCTTCGGGTCGCGCTTCACCCAAGATGGTACATAATTTGACATTCCTGACGTCTATATCAGTTGACGGCGAATCAATTTACCAGATTTGGGAAAGAATAGATCTCACCGTTCTTCCAAGCACCAAACCATAGGATCACCAATTTGAGTTCATGTTTGCGGGCTCCTGCAATGAGTTTATCCAATTCTTCAAAGTCAAACTTGCCTTCTTCGGGCTCGATGTCTTCCCAAGCGGCAGGTCCAAATACAAGGTTGACATTCTGAGCAGTGAGGATAGGCCAGATCTTGCTCATGTATTCAGCGGAGGAGAATGAGGAGTTTTGAAGCTCAGCTGCACGAAGAAAGAATGGGGTACCGTCGGCCAGGACAAATTGATGCCTGTTCGCTGGCAGATTCACGAGACGTGGCACCATGTCGAATTTCATATTGTTGTTGTCTGCAAGTTCCAGAGGATCGAGGCAGGATGTCTTGCGATATCACAAGATGAGACTGACGGTCATATATCTGACTGGTAATTCACAGGAGTTAAGACGGACAAATGAAATGCACATGTTTTGCGACGATCATATGGACTGCACTGACTGGAAAAGGAGGGCGTTTAGCCGATATGCACAACAATCAAAAAAAGAACGTTATTGCCGGTTGAAACGGCACCTGATGACTTTACCGTAGCAGGTCGACGTCGTGTGTCGCTCTTGCACTGAACTTAGGACAACGACAGCTGTTTTAGCTGAGGACCGAACAGCCGTAATAGAGCTCCGAGCAGCCTGAACTCGCTCCCTGTACGGCGGAAACCGGGGTTTGCGCTCCTAAAAGTGAGTCCCAACATTCCCCTCATTCCCCGCTGCCTTTCTTACCCCTACGATTAGGATGCATGTATATAAAAAGTCTCGATTGTTTATTGTCTATCCTGTTCTGTCCTGTGAACGATACCAAATCTCGTATCGACAATAGTATTCAAGATGGCTATCTCTCCTAAAATTTACACATTCGGTTGTGGATGCTTTGCCGCGTGAGTGTTTTGCACGCAGACGCGGAACCGACGCTCAACGCAACGACTGACAATCCTCGGCATGCATACAGGCTCGGGGCCTCCATTTTCGGTTATGACCTTTCAGTCATCTCTTCTGTCTTCACCGCCCCCGACTTCATTGAGTTGACCGACATCGCCAGCAATCCAACATACCAAGGGTTCATCGTCTCGTCCATGTTGCTCGGGGCCTTTGTTGGCAGTATTCCCGCTAGTCTTGTTGCCGATCTGTTCAGCCGAAGAACATCTCTCACATGCGCGGGCGTAATCTTCTTGCTAGGTGGAGCCCTACAGACCGGCGCCCAAAGTCGGGGCATGATGCTCGCCGGTCGATTCTTCGCTGGCTTCGCCATCGGAGGCTTGGGGACTCTGGTGCCCTTGTATCAATCCGAAATCGCCCATCCCAGTCAACGTGGTCGAATTATGGCAACATTCCAGTTCTTCCTAGGTTTAGGATCCTTCATTGCCACTTGGATAGCATACGCCTGCGCCAAATACCAGTATGGTACTGCATTACAATGGCGCCTACCTATTGGCCGTCAGATGCTACCCGCTGTCCCCTTGGTCTTTTTGACCTTCCTTTTACCAGAATCTCCCAGATGGCTCATGCTAAAGCATCGAGACGCCGAGGCGATCAAGGTACTCGCGAAACTACATGCTCGAGGCAACGAATCTGATAGTTTTGTTCAGGCAGAATATGCCTCAATGAAACGACAAGTTGAAGAGGAGGCTGGAGTGGATACCACTTGGAAAGCGTTGTACAGCAGCGTGCTGAACCTCCGTAAAGTATTGTTGGGTGTGATTCTTCAATTCTCTGTTCAGATGACTGGAGTCGGGGTCATTCAGTATTACTCTGTGTGAGGCAAATTTATCTTCAGCAGTGGGTGACTCAGAATGCTGAAGTGCTCTACAGCTCGATATACACATCTGTAGGATACAAAGGATCTCAGACTCTCCTGATACAAGCCATCAACAACTTGTTCGGCCTGTTGGCGGAAGTTGCCTGTATCTTGTTCCTCGACAAGACCGGTCGACGGGGGCCCTTGATCTGGTGCAACGTCATAGGGGGTATCTGTTTTGCGGCTGCAACGTAAGTCTCTGGCTACTCACATGCCCAGCTCCGTTCCAAGCCACTGACGAACGATCGCGAATCAGACCTCTAGTTCGCAAATTTACCTTCGGAACAGGGACCAAGGCGGACGGCCTCGGTTTTCTGGCGGTCACATTTTTGTTCAACATCGTCTTCTCGTATGGTATAGGACCTCTGTCATGGGTTTAGTCAGTGGTATCATTATCATTTGTATGTACTGAAGCTGACTTTCCGTAAACCTTCTCAGTCCTACCGAAATAATGAACACGGGAATCAGGGCAAAAGGATCAGCCCTCACAGCCATGGCAAGTTGGATCGCAAATTTCATGATGGGAGAGATCGCTCCCACAGCGTTCGCTCAAGTCTCTTGGCGATTTTACATTGTTTTTTGCGTATGCTGCTTCACGAATGCTCTTGTCATCTACCTCCTGTTCCCGGAGACCAAGAATCGAACACTTGAAGAAATGGACGACTATTTCCGCCGTGGCAATTGGGTAGTCATTCGGGACAAAGACATGCTTCGTTCAGCTGAGGATCCAGAACGGCGATTCACTTCAGGTGAGTATACAACTATTTGTAACTGGGCACTGTGGCGTCTGTGAAGTGACTAAATATCCTTTCCATCGTCTAGATGACAGCGCCCCTGCAGTCCTTCCCGTTGCGGACGACGACAAGCACGCATCCGGGCATCTTGAGATCGCTTGATTGATTTGGCATCGAAGAAAGCCGAGAAGAACGAGGAGCTCGTTCGGGAGTACGCCAGTGGCATATACGCTAGGGTTGTCATCAGCAATACGTATAATCGCTGAGAAAGATTGAATGTTTTATCTGAACTTGATGAATTTCTGTATTGAAACACCTTTGACATGTTTGTATGAGCGACGTGAACGTGATCGAGGTGCCGCTTTGCTGGCAGGTCGGGGACGTTAGTAGAAACTGGCTGCTTGCGTTTCAAAAGCTGTTTACCTTTTCAGACGTGAACGTAGCCGAAGACGAGCAAGAGCCCTCATCAAATGCTGCTTGTTGCCTGGTCATGCCATATGGCACAGAATCTACCATACTCCACTCATCCGCCGACCAGTATGTCATGCTTTGAACAGCCCCTTGAATGGCTCAATGGTGAATCAATCATCAAGGAGAAATACTACAGTGGCGATTCGTCACTAGTTGACTCGGTTCACAATCTCGAAGAAGGCCGGATCACAAAATGATTGAAAACGGCTACACTTGGAGGCCGAGAGGTATCAGAATCCTGCAAGGTCGAGAGCAGACATTGACGATACATGCCGATCATGAGAGCAAGTGAATCGAATTATTCTATCCTGAGGGGTACAAAGGACTAGATTCTCTGTCCAAATCTACAATATCACTGGTCATATACGCTTGCCGTTGCTCATCCTTGTGCAACATACGATGAGAATACCGAATGCTCAAAGATGTGTTTCTCCATGACGAATGGAGTCGGGACATGATATCACGAGGAAAATCTTTAGGCGGAGACTAGCCCGCCTTTCACCTGGATATATCAGGAAACATTTGATCTAAAAATGAGTTTGCCAGTAAGGCGGACCTGTAAGTACGAATTCGATCAGCTCAAATCCGTCACGAATTGGACAACAGCCAGTCTCACCAGTACGCCTCCTCAGAATGTGTATCGGTTTGTTGAAAGTCGGGTCCATCCTGATCAATGAAGTATTCCTGCCACATGTAAAGTTAGCATTTGCACCAGACCCGCGAGCAGATACGAACCATTCCCAAGTTCAACATTTCTGCCGTCTGGTTCAGTTGTTCCTCCGTTCCAGGATGATCGCCGGTCAGTACAATCGAAGTAGGGGACCCCGCTCGACTGGGTGCATGCGATTCTGAACTGAGCTTCCGGACTAAACGATTGAAGAAACGGGCAATAAAGGCGAAGGGTGATGAGCTGTCCTGATTCGAGAAAGGCTTGACGCAGCCGTGAATTTGCTGAATCATATCGATCACTGCCTTTCTTTCAGTTGATTGTAGACGCCAAAACATCTAGAGACAGTATCGGCGTTCCGAATCATCAAAATCATAATCAATTACCTTACCTTGTACATGATGACTCCTAGGGTTGATAGGTGCACCGCCGTGGTATCTTGGAGGTAGAGCATGGAACCATTTCCGGCCACTATCAAGGTTTGATCTACAAATGCACGAGTATCCGATATCGTTTCTTGTAGCAACAAAGGCTGATCCTGGAGATCTGCACATTCCAGAAGCTCGAATCTGAGGCTGACCATCATTCGTTTATCATACCACAGCAGGAAATGATGTTGGATTTCACTCAGGCCTGTGTGACGACTGTGTAAGTCTACATTAGCACTTCGTGAAGTGTGGATATAACATACGTATATCCGATGCAAACCATCGTTGCATATGACGATCATATTGGCTGCGCAGATCAGCTAGAATGCTTCGTCTCCAGTCAATGGGGATGTCATCACGCTCTCTCTTGTATTTTATCCAGGTATGATGCGCCTGCGCGACTCTGAATGGTCGTGAATCACTCTGAGTAAGCCCAAACCTTTCATGGCCATGAGTTAGATGACGTACTCCATCGAGCAAGCAAGATGCCAATCAGCGGGACACGATTCAGAGTTTAGGCGCTGGATCCAATGCTCAAGCTGAGATGCTAATCAGCTTGGATCGCGTCTCGCTTGGTTTGACCCACATTGCCATGCTCGTCAGTCTTGATCGTGGTCGGTAAATTGAACATGTCCGAATACCTATATTTCATGTCACCTCACCAGACGAACTCTTTAATATTTTCACTTACACTCTGTCCATACCTGAAGAGCGCTCAAGTTGGTCAGCGCTCGCAAAAGACATCGAATCGAAAAGGATGCACAAGAAAGACCTGTAAATCAAGTCAGTATATAATGCCATCGTGCCACGTATGAGCTTATGGAGGAGCACCCACAAAACCAGGTCCGGTCCCGATCTAGAGATTCGTCTTGATCCATGCTCTCGCCAACATGGGGTATATGCAGCCCAAGCTGATAACTCAGCCTCAGGGCTATTCCAATATCGACCCAAGCTGTTTTATCTGTCGGATCCTTCCAGAAGACTGTTATGATGAAAGCCTTGACCATCTGTGTGGTGTACTCCCCAGCAAAAAGGGCCCGATGAAGCAACATGCGTGCGTGCGAGGATAACGCGGTCGCCAAGTTTCGACTGAAGAATTTAGCGGATGCTGCGAGTACGGCGGTGAATAGTACCGGGTCTTCCCTAACCTTTTGAAACGTATGTACTGAGAACATCCGTGAAGATAAGCCGAGCACTCGCAGCCATCAAGTCAAGGCCGCTACTTACTCTTAGGATCAAAAATAGCTATCATAGCATTCAAATGCGTGAGAAACCTGTGCGAGGGATGGGAATTAGCAACAGTCCGACGATGATGGATCATATGAGCTCGATCTGACGACAAGAAGAGGTTCCCGGCTTCGATCAGACTCAAAAAATGCAACGACACTATAGTGGTTATTCTCAGCTGATTCTTGCCGTGACTGCGCCCGAATGCGTACCTGGGTCTTGAGCAGTGATGACGGAGGCTGACACGCTCCTGATGGCCGTTGAAAGGTTGACGCCGTTGAAGCCAGAGTTAGTCCATGCAGATCCTGGTTCCTGTTCTTGAGCTTCCCATGAATCGAAAGGACCGGGATCGAGGTGTTGAGACACGCTGAACTGACGCTGAGGAGGATTTTGCAAACTTCCCGAACCAATGGTACTGCTGGTTTCACCAGTTTCATGTCCTGATGTGTAGAGTTGTGATTGCTGCGAGTCCGGAGCATTGGCGAACATGGTGCTCGAATCTGTTCGGCCAGCCATAGTAATTTGGGATGCCTTTGGACCACCAGCGGGCAGATGGACGGCGGCTATGGATGGGGATGAGGACATGATCCTCAATCGCATTGCTTTCGCAACGGCGTCTGGACCAGTTCCCCGCCGCTTACGGACAGGATATATGCAGGGTAACTCGAACCTTTCTGCGAAGTAAATGAGCTCTATCAGATTAGTTGTAGAATGAGCGTACCACATCGTTCACATCGGCTGTCCGAGGTTGCGCCTTCCACTGACACACATTTCGCCTAGATAGAACATCTGTATTAGCTCTGCACGGCACATGCACGGTGTTGTTTAGCCGTACCTTAGCCCCACGACATCTCAGACAGCTGTTCAAACAGTGTATCATCAGCGACAAGGCAGGGTGGAGGTCTGGGCGGGACTCACGCCAAGGTCCGACGTGTTTGACTAGGTCGAATCATTTGCCAGGCTCTATCAAGATAACTCAGAAGAGAGCGGCTGCCGGTAAAATGGATTGCTGGGAGATGAAGTCGAAAGGACTTCGGTCTGTCTGATTCCTTAGACAGGGAGTTAATTGCATGAATCAGCAGCACACTTTTCTCGGGGGTGTGTCTGCAGAACTTCCCTCTAGGTATTTCACCTCAGATCTGCGTGGACGTAATGAGAACTCAACGGCGATTGCGAGTTATATAGCCGAAGTACCGGTGTACAGCCGGTAACTGTCATCCTCCTAAACTGTTCAGAGTAGTAGTAAGGCTAGTCCCGCTGATCAATGCAGAATTCGCTCTGAGCGGCTAGTTATGCGACAGCACACGCGTAGAAACCATTGAAGGATTGTGCATGGCGGTGAGACCTTTGATGTGGACAGTCCGAGGCATCATAGAGTAATACCACCTTTGAACGACCCAAGAGGACTGGGAGTGGAAGAAACGAACGACTCTTCAAAGATATCTTGACAGCAGAAACATGACATGAATGCAGACTAGGCTGGAATAGGTGCGTATGTGGACTTCGATAATTAGAAGGTGAAAGAACTTGTATGTCATCATTGTCAGGGTCAAATCTCATTGCTGTTTCGTTCTCCGTCGGACTAGTCTTCAGAGTGCATGAGCCTTCCGAGACTGGACTCACCGTACCCATCGACCTTCTATAAACATCTGCCTCTCTTCAGGTTCATCTCCACCAGCAGAAGAAGATGCGTGGAGACGAAAACTCAGAGTTTGATGTGAGAAGTGAGCTACGGAAAAGCGGATTGTGAGATAGGACAAGCATCTCTGAAAGCTTGGTGATGCGAAAACCTCACAACATCTGCTCGAAAGCTTGACGACACTATCTTCGGCTTCGACGAAGCAATGCGCTGAAGGCCGTGCAGAATCGACTTCAACTAGGATGGAGTGGTTTTATAGAGAAACGATGGGGAGGAAAGTGGACAGAAAGCCCTGATTTCATGTTCAAACGATCATCCCGCTACATTTATAGCTAGAACCTCTCCCAGCGAGTTCACCGGGGGAATGAGATGAGATGGAGGTGTAAGACAGCTCCGCCTACATGGACTCTCGTGCGTATCATATCCCAAAGGATTTTACCACATTTTATGTGTCCATCGATCTCGTATACTTCAGACCTTATCATCTACCTATAAAGGCATTCAAGTACTGATTTCGGGGGCATGTGAAACAGCATTCATGTCACGATCACATGGCATGGGCAATGAAAGAGTTTGCTTCATCAAGAATAGCTAAAACCCTGACCTTCATCAGCATTGATTAGCTTTCTCATATAAGCCAAGAATGGTCTGGATACTTCGACGCTTCTACACGAACCATGTCGATCACATCTAACATGACGTGATGCCCCGCTTTGCGCTTTGCCTCGCACCTGTTGAGATGAATGAGATCGGGTCAGTCGGTCCGATAATCTGCCGGCCCGGGCGATCTCATCTCCGCTTCACGGGAGATGGATATACCACTTGCACTATCACAAATACATATATATTATATACTTGACGGGGAGGATCCACCTGATTCTCACCTCTGATGACTGACATTATCTTTCATATCCACAAATACCAAAAATTACACTTCACTGAAATCGAAATCAATCAAAATGGCCGCTTCTGTCCCTTCATTCAAGCTCAACACCGGTGCTACCATCCCAGCTATCGGTCTTGGTGAGTCGTTGCGGCATGACGACTGATTTGGTATGTATGCCGATGTTGATGGACTTTCATAGGTACATGGCAGGCTAAACCTGGAGAAGTAAGGGCTGCTGTAGCTCACGCTTTAAAATCTGGCTACAGACATATCGACGGTGCTTTGTGCTACCAAGTGAGTCTGGATTGTGGACTGTGGATTGTGTTTTATCTCATCAATGACCACATGACGCTGACTGTGTTGAATGAAATTGTACAGAACGAGAAGGAGGTAGGAGAAGGTATCAAAGATTCTGGTGTTCCTCGATCTGAGATCTTCCTCACTTCAAAAGTGTAAGTAAGGTCTCATCTGGTGCCCGTATCACGTTGATTATCTGCTGATTCGTATTTATATGACATATAGCTGGTCATCATATCACGACAGAGTAGAAGAATGTCTCGACCAAACGCTTTCCGACCTCGGTACCGACTACCTTGATCTCTACCTCATTCACTGGCCTGTTCGACTCGCTCCCAACGGCACTCACCCCTTGTTCCCAGTCAAGGAAGACGGTTCTAGAAACATCGATTGGGAATGGGACCAAGCCAAAACATGGGAACAAATGGAAGCCGTCTTGGCAAAGGGTAAAGTGAAGGCTATCGGTATTTCCAACGCTGGTATACCCATCATTGAAAAACTTCTCAAGACCGCTAAAGTTACTCCTGCCGCGAACCAAATTGAATTACATCCTTATAACCCAGAACATGAACTTGTCAAATACTGTCAAGATAAAGGTATCTTAGTTCAAGCTTATTCACCTCTCGGATCTACTTCGTCCCCATTACACAAGGATGAAGTTCTCACCAAGATCGCCGAGAAACATGGTGAATCAACTGCTGCGATCTTGCTCTCCTATTTGATCTCTAAGAACGTGGTGGTTTTGCCCAAATCTGTCACTCCCTCAAGAATAGAGTCTAACTTGAAGGCCATCAAGTTGGATGCTTCAGAGGTGGAACAATTGGATAAATTAGCGGAGAGCGGTAAACAAACGCGAGTTAACTCTCCTCCTTGGGGTTCAGACTTTGTGAGTTCATGTCTTTTACTCAACATATTGGGAATGACAGCTAACACAGTATGTTGCACTTTATAGGGCTTCCCCAACTGGTATGGTCCAAACAACAAGAACGCCCCTGAAGGAGCCAGATTGCTTTATGGTAAATCTGCTTAAACAATCCGCTCCGAGGGTTGACCGGAATAGATTTGTAGCCTTGTAGATTGATGGCGCGGAGTATGTAGGATTTATCAATAGAAAAAGAAGTCAGAGAGGTAGGATCTTGATATTGTAAATGGTTCATCTAATCATGCAATCATCCATCTATGTGTATACACAATATCCACACCGGTGAACCCTCACGAGGCAGAACTCCATGTCTGTATTCAGATTGAGTCTATGAGGCGGGGATTGACGAACAGATCGCAGAATATATACCCATCTAAGGCTTACCAACGCTAGCTAGCACTAGACATCAATTCATCTATACACATATTATATACAAAAATCAACATGTCCCCATAAACAACAAGATCTAATCGATGCACACATGGACAACAACTGAACCCACTGGTACCTCTAATTCCCACCCCCACCTGTAGATTTCCTCAACCCACCTAACAGCTTTTTCCTCCCCGGATGAGTAGGACTTGTTGACCTGGCGCCTATGGAGATGTTGGGATTCATAGAAGCTACTGCTCCTCCGATGCTTACACTGGGCGTTGGAGTAGGCTGACCAGAGATTGACGTTATCCTTTTAGGATTCAATGGTGATATGCCACTTCTCCCTATGCCTGCTGCTGACACTTCGACGCTATTCTGTCTTGATGCTGATGCGGATGTAGATGCAAATTTCTTCTTGATCGTGCCTCCGCTACTCTTTTGGCCTGCTGATGGCATAGAGCTCGTATTAGGGATGGAATTCAACCCGCTTTGCGAAGGTGATGAATAATGTATGGAGGAAAGGGAACCGGGTAAATCGGCAGAATGAAGTTGACGACGGGCTTTTTCATGTTTCGCTTGAACCGATCGAAAGTCTGAGTGGATACGTCAGCAATACAATCGAGGCCGCGGATGTAAGAGTCTGCTTCTACTCACGCGATAACAATTCCTGCCATTTGATTTCCTCTTTATTACCCAGCCTGGACTTAGTCGCCGCAGCAGCAGAAGAGAAAGTGGATCCTGTCGAGCTGTGGCCACACAACATTCAGTCAACACATCACACCAAATCGATCGGGTCACACTCACCTCTTCGTGCTGGAGATGGGGACATAGCCTGACGAATGGACTACGGATAACCTCGCCCTCAAAGAGATGAAAGCGCTACTTTGAGGCAGGATCATGAGCAGACCGTATAGGCATTTGGGCAGATAAGGGTATTTCTCAGGTTCGAGGAGTTGTAATCGTAGGTCTGGAGAGAGTCAGAAGACCATTAGCGATCGACTATGATATTAGCAAGCTTGAAGTAGATAGTGAGGTCAGAACGTCACTGACTCGTAAAGACAGGTGATTCGATTAACATCACCAATTTATCAATCTGGACCAACAACGGTACGGTAAGTTCCAATTCAGCACTATCACGAAGCCCTTTCAATTAGCGTTATGCCATTCCAGTTGATGAAGAGTGAGAACTTACAAAATCTGAAGCAAGTTGGAAGCATGTTCATAAGCCTGAGCCAACAAGCACAGGGCAAATGCAGCAACGGCATTATGACACCATGACCTGTACAGTGAGGAGAATAGCATTTGACCATCCTAGAAGACAATGTCAAGGTCAGCGCACGGGATTTATGGGAAGTGGTGAATATTAGACATACTTTCGATTCTAGATTCTTCAGTCTCCTTCTGAAATCTGCCAACTCAGGCGAAGTGATCAAGATCATATTTAACTTGACTACCATCATACTTGCAAATTCGAGGTCCTATCAAGCACAGTATAATCAGTATATGTCCAATTGTTAATAAGAAGAAAGTAAAGAAGGAGTATCAAGAACACCAACACCCTGATTTTGTGAATTTGACCATTCACCAAGGCTAAACAAATCACTTACATCGTCTTTCTCCAGAATCTCAGCTATCGTCCTAAATATCCTCTCTGCATTCAAATGCAAGCATAACTGTCTGATGATGAGACTACCTCGAGTTTCCAACAATCTCCTATCCGTTGAGAATAGCTCTAATACTTTGACCATGAAACTGGTGAAATATGAATCTTCAGATGAAGCTGATATCTGGGCCAGAAGTTGCAAATCATGTTTGACGACCTACAGAACCACAAAATTCGGCATCAGTATCTCGTGCATTCTCTCTTGTAAGTATGATGAAGCGGCTGTTTATGTGAATCTGACAATGAGTTACATGACTTACATCTTCAGAAGGGTCCGATAAAGTCTTCAACAAAGCTGGGAAAGTACCACTATCTCTCGAAAGGATCTACAGACTCAATACGTCAGCTATGGGAATTTACTAGATGAGATGCTCAGCGGATCAGATAGCTCACCTTATTAGGCGCTTTCAGATGCAGCATCAATAACCATTCCAATGCCGCTATTCTCGTCTCAGCATGATCACTCAAGAATTGCAATGTCAGAACATTGACAGTTTCTCGAACGTCAAACGGATCTACATCATCCGCTAACAACAAACCTTGTTCGGTCGTTGGTGAAAGTGGTCCTTGACCTTGACCTTGCTGGTTCTGAGGTGGTGATTCAGGTCTTATTGATGACTTCTTACTTATCGAGCCTGGGAATTCACCCGTAGTTGGAGTAACAGGTTCGGACATAGTTGGTAAAGTACCTTTCAACTTGTGTGTTTGGAGGTTGGTAGCTGATAATGTCTGTGTTATACCTGATCCTCCTATGGTGGCATTCTTGGTCGTACTGGGAGTTACATCCAGAGGATCATTCACAGGTATATTGGAAGTTGTCTTGGCTGAGTCTGGTAGATCGGTTGTGGTGGCGGATAAAGCGAAATCTTTCTTGATTGGATTAGGTGATGTACCTGTCAATGCCAAAGTAGATGGAGGTGAACCTGCCACGGAAGATATGGGTGGCGGCACGGATCCACTCGTGTTGGGAGGTAAGACAGTAGCTGTGGATGCGGTTGCTGGAGTGGGTTGAACTTGAAGTGGAAGGGACTGTATAACTCGGTATAATGAGCCATTGGTCTCGTGAGCGGCGAGTTTGATATGACGACTAGTATGACCTAGTCAGCTTTGTTTCGTAATTGTAGAGGAGAGTAAGAGCAGCAAACTCACTGTGGGGAAGCGAGGTTGGGTAGGATAGCTGGCACTATACGTGGTGTAAATGCTACAACGGTATTTTGGGCGAATTCGAGGAACGTCAAAATCCATTCCATTGCTGTTGACTGAACCAGTTCATCTTTATTCGCACCAATCACCATCGTTAGCAAGAGTTGACTTTTGCCAGATGGAAAAGCAAAGCACTCACCTGGGTAGGATAAATGCTGGATAATAATATCCATGATAGCCGCATGGTCCACAAAAACGCCTTGCCCCGGCACCCAGTTGCCACTACCCTCACCTTCCCAATCATTGTCGTCCTCATCGTGATCATAGCCAGATTGAGTAGTGGTTGTCATCGACTCATCCACAATCGCTTCATCTTCATCTTCGATCGCGGATTCTAAAGTATGTCTACTTCCACGTGTCCTGACCGAACGAGTTTCCTTCTTCAACCTATTTTCCTCTGCCTGTTTTTCCTGTACTTGAGCGATATACTTGATCTCCCGCAGGAATTCCGCCAAAACATTTTCGGTGGCTAGACGGACATCGACATTCCCATCTGCGAGATATCTCCTAATGATCATTTCACCTCATCAGCAAAACAGCAAATGTACTGCAGGAGGATCGACAAAACTCACAATAACCCATCTAGAAATTCAGGTAACCAAGCTACCAATTCCAAATCCGGTACAGAATCCAAAACCATCAACCAGGAAACCAGATGCATTCTGGTATACGGTGATATAACGTATATCCGTTCTGCAAGGAGAGGTATGAATCTAGCTAATGAAAAAGCTCTTCGATCTTCTTCCTGTTGTTGTTGCCCATGGGATTGATCATTAGATTTCGAAGGTGAATCTAATCCTAGACCGATCTTTGGACTAGCACTTGGATCTAAATTGCTATCTTTTTCGTTATTGTTATGACCATTAGAGTTTATACCTAATCCTGATAACTTGTTGTTTATACTTGTGGTCGTCGTTTCACTTTCTATCCGTTGCGCATGGGAATGAGGTAGATTCGGATTGTAATTTCCAGGATAGATCGAAACGTAATGAGGTGCAGCTTCCGCTACTATATCTTTCATCAATCTATCTAATAATTCCGCTCCGTTTTTGACTGACATTTCGGAATCTGAAGAAAGCTTTGATAGAGCATCGAATATCTCGTTGAAGTGAATGAGAATTTCACCTTTACTGACTTTTGCTCTATGGCACGTAACACCCATCAGCTAGATTCCCTTTCACAGTTGACAGGAGTGAGGGGGAACTAAGGAGAAGAAGGTGTACAATCACTCACATATTATATAAACTCTCACAAGCATGATACCTGACTCTAGACTCTGGATCTTGAAAACAAGCTAATACGGGCGGTATGATTACACCCAGAAACGGAGCGACATCTTGACCTAACGCTATGGCAGTAGCAGCTAGACCGATCAAACCTAAATTGATGATGTGGAAGTCACTGATTAGTCTGATCCTCAGTTTATGCTTCGAATCTGAATGCATCACCCACCTCCATTCCTAGTATGTAAAGCCGAGTTGGACGAACTGAACATCCCACATAGTTGGTCGATTATAGATGATATTCGAGGAATATCAGACGATAAGACGAGTCTACGACGCTCTGTTAGCTACGGATGTTCATGGTCGGAAGAGAAATTGGCAGCTTACTTCTCCAGCTCCAGGGCAGCGGCCTTCCGCCTTTCGTATCTATCGAAGACACGATTATTAGTATGTGTTCATCGACATGGAGAAATTTGGACAGCATCGACCAACATTTTGTCATTGAGCCCTATGGGTGAGGTGAAAGCATATCAGCTTCAGCTGATCTACATCCTCCGCTTGTCATGTACACTAACCTCTCAAGATGGATTGGTCTACATGTCAATGCGAGCGATTGACATCAGCTCGGAATGATCCATGCTCTAGTGAAAGATATCGTGCTCACCCATTGTGAACACTTGGTTGTCGGCTCCTGCCTGTCCTGTTTCAAGGTGTTGCTTGACTGATGCTCTGTGTATTACTATATCATAGGGTACTGAGGTATGCTTGAGGGTATCTCTGGATGCTTGAGTGGTCGAGTGAGTCGAGTCTTATGCATCAAGTAGATTGTGGTCTGCTAGATGGGATGAATGGAATGGTATTATCATGCAATATGACGCGTCTGTATGGTGGGATGATACTCTCCACTCGTACCAGTGTACTGATGCAGTACTTTGGTTGTGATTAGGACCGATCATTATGTTATCTTCCGTCTCATCTCTCTCTTTCATCTTTCGGTTACTTTACTTTTGCAGTCACACCCTCTCATCGTCTCTTACACATACTGTACTTCATCAACACTGCTTGCTACATCTATCTATTCCTATACATCTCGTTGCGACATCTGCTCGATGACCTTTCATGCGCTGAGAAACCGCAGACTGTGATACCTTCATACTTAACAAGTTCGGCCACTGCAGATTGGAAGAGCCGTCCGGTCAGTATCATCATCATTGAAAAACCATGTCTACAATATCCATCCAGCCTGGCCAACCCGAAGCCTCCTCCTCGACCCCCTCAATCGGCCCAAAACACCTAGCAACCTTCGTCTTTGACTTTTCACTGCCCAGATCGAGATACAAGAGACTCACAGTAGCGGAAGGAGTAGTACATAAATTAGTACAAAGGTTGATGGAGAAGCATGGCGGAGAGACTAATGTGCGTATTCATGGCCATCCGATCGGCCGGTATCATAGTGCAATGCTTGAAATGGGAGGCTGACCCATGTTCCTGTTGATTCATAGTTACGGTTATGCTTGCTTATCACTGCATCTAAATCGGACAATAGAAAATCCAGAGTGTTCAGAAAAGAATATGCAGGACCATTAGCATTCTTAACTTCTTTGCCCAATTTCACAGACTATTTCCCCAAATCAGGTAGACAACCACCCAAAACTGCAAGATGGCCCTCATTCTCAGATGGGACAAGCGAAGAAAGTGGGAATCCGGAGGGGACAAGAGATAAGAAACGGAAAAGAAAAGATGAAATTGCATTGTTAAATGGCGTCGTCGGTGGAGTGGAAGTAAGTGGATCTTTCTCGCTTCCTAATGTCGATGTGCTGGAATATTGAATTGACATTCTATATGCAGACGCTAAACAAACCATATGTGAATATCCAACATTCGCCTTCCCGGACATTCATCTCCCTCACCCCATCTTCAGCTATCCCCTTACTCGACTCATTGAATGCACCTATCTCAACCGGTGATGAAACCCCCGGATCACCAGCCAGACGTTATCTCGTCGTTGTAGCTTCCGACGACACCAGCTCGGATAGCATCAAAGACCAGCAAGTCGAGGTGATACTTCCGCACGATAATTGGGATAGTACATGGGATGGTCAGGGTTGGCAAGAATTAGCAAGTGGAATCAAAGGGAAGGATATTAGATGTTCTTGTGTGGTTGTCGGTCAGTCCGGCAATGGAGAGACGCCAAGCAAGAAGCTTAAAAGCATGTGCAAAGAGGTGAGCATGACACCGGCGCTTTCATGTACGATTGGGACTGTCGCTCAATTCGCATCATGATCCATCTTGCAGATCTCAAATGGCTCATCAGACGCTCCGTGGTTCATTATACCTCCGGAAGTGGATCTCACATTATCTGGATACTCCATTGAATCAGGTACGTTGCCTTTGTCCAAGATGGTCATTGTCTATCAGACTCACGGCTGATGCTCATGACCGCTCAGGTTCAACTCCACCTCTCGACATGGCCTCAACATTAGCTACCGAACCAATCGAAACGCCCATCTCCAATCCTCAACTGCAAGTTCCTATGCCAGCGATCCCAACCGTGAATGCAGATGGCAAGACTTTACAGCAGTTGCAGAATCAAGCTATGCAAGCTAGAATGGCCCAATTTGCCAAAGCTGTATCATCCGTTTCCATGGCTAATGGTGCTAATGTCAAAGTCGATCCTCAAATGATGGCAAGCATGTTACAAGCGATGAAGAACCCTGGTAATACACCTATCGATATGACTGATCCGAAATGGCAACAGGTCAGACAATTGCTGCAGCTGCAGCAACAACGTCAGATGGCTGCTTCATCTAACAATAATAGTATGATGAATATTAATCAACCTACATCATCGGCCATGCCTCTACCTGTACCGAACGCTGTGAATACGGGTATGAACGGGAATGGGAATTCACAAGATCAGAACGTCATGGCTGCTATACAACAACAACGAGCACAACAAGCTCAGAATTTCGTGCAAAATCAAAACCAATCTTCGCAACAGCAACAGCAACAGCAGCCTATCGTCCATAATATACAGGCACAACAACAGCAACAGTCGCAGTCACAGCAACAACAGGTCAGACCTGCTCAACAGCAAATCTGGTCAGGTTCACTCTCTTCCGCAAGTCAACCTGGAAATTACACTCGTGAGTGTATCCAGCATAGAGGGTGAGATGAAAGGCACATAGCTGATATCTGAATCGACTCATAGATCTATTGAACCTCGATGCATCGAAATTCTCTGGGAATTCGGAAGGTATCTTGGCTCAACATTGGCCCAAAGGTATGTATATCATATCTCCGGAATACTGATCTCTAATTTGCTGATCATGGTTTCGTGAGGATAGATCTGCAATTGCGTAATGTGGTAGTGTTAGAAGTACAAACTTTAACTGCTTACGCACAAGCGAAGAATTGTCCCATCGTGGTGTTTACACCGAGCATTACGATGGGTCAGGATTCCACAGCGAACTCGTACAAGTACACTCAGTTGGCTAATAGTCTACATGCTAAGGGCAATGTAAGTTTCAACAATGATGTAGCAATAGAAAAGTTTAGAAAGCTGATTATACCGTTGACATTGCAGATGGTGATCATACCATTCGGGACCCAAGATAGAGGTATCGTCCTGTTCTCCGCTTCGATGCCTGTGCAACCTCCCACCCCGAGCGGCAGTAGACAATATCACCTGATGGGTGTGGTGTGTCTGGTAAGTGTGCATTTCAATGAAATGGGAAACGACCTAGAATGAGATTGGCTTGATGGCTAATTCCCGATCGCGATGTTCGTAGCACGTACCATTCCCTCCCCTGAATGCTGCGACTATACGTACGACACCAAGCCAAGCACCACAACAACCACTACAGCCTCAAGTTCAAGCCGAGCAGCAGATACCTCAGCCCAGACCGCCAGCTCCTCAGCAGCAGCAGCAACAACAACAACAACAGCAGCAGCAGCAGCAGCAATATCGACCTCCCCCTTCTGGGCAGATTGCACAGAATAACAATAACAATAATGCCATGTACCATCAACAAATGTTGTTACAGGCTCAATCGGCTATGCAGAATCAGTCTCAGCCTCAAACTCAAGCTCAGTCGCAAGGCCAAGGTATCAACCAACAGCAACAACAACAGCAATTCGTACCTCAGCAACAACAACAACAACAACAACAATTCATTCCTCAACAGTCTCAGCAGCAACAACAACAGCAACAAGAGAAAAGGGGAATAAGTCAACAACAATATACCCAACTAATGCTTCATGCTCAAAGGTTAGGATTGAACATTCAACAATTCGATTATAATAACATGACATCTAATCAGATGCAAGCTATTATAAATGGAATAAAAATGGCTGAAGCTAAATTCCAACAACAACGAGCCCAAGCCCAAGCTCAAGCTCAGCAACAACAACAACAACAATTGCATCAACAGCAGCAGCAACAGCAACAACAGATGGTGCAGTTACAGCAGATGTTGGCTTCGCAAGGTCAATTTACGGGATCGGGAATGGGTGATGGTCAGGGGTATTCACAGTAGTCCGTTTGATATGTTATAGAGAAAGTAGCGTTTTTTTTTTTGGTTGGAGGTTGACTTGAATATCGGGGATTGGAACGAGATTGAGAAAAGGGATTTTACGATAATTCTTGTATATTCTTATTAAGTTTTTAATTCGACAGGTATTGTATATAGATCTTCTAGAATGTAAACATCCATGTATCTCTAAGTTATGGCTGCTTTTCAACGCATACTTCGTCCTGTATCCTCTTTCCTCTTGAGTGAAATCTGTTGGTACACAGTAAACGAGTGTAAGAAATTGATCTGATCACGAATCCATCAAGTGTAAAACAATTAATCTCATCAGAATTTTTTATCTTAAATTTACAAACTATCCGAATCCAAACGATAAAATAAAATCATACCTAAAACCTAATTTAGATTTTAGATAGCAGCCATAACCAACCTCGCACCTTGTTCATTCTCCGCCCTGACACTCAATTCAAGAGTCACTCCCGATCCAGGCGAATAAGTCATCCTGCACCTTGCCAGCACCTTACTGGACTTATCGTTCCCGTTAGTTGGAATCACCAAACCTGACAGATTGAGAGTATGTACAGAGTTGGAAGTGGGAGTTTCGGTACCGCCTAGTGGGAGCATGTTGAGTACTTCGATAAGGGATTTACAAGCGTCTATATTGATAACACATCATCCAGCGGATGTCAATTTTTAATCTCGGATACAGTACAGAGAAAACCTAGGTCACAAACTCACCTTTCAATGATTCGGACGATGATAAGGCAAATGTCTCGGTCAACGAAGCTGATTCTGCCAGTTTATCCCATTCACTCGAGAACGTAACGTAGGTAGGGGTAATGTACTATCAAACGAAACGAATATTAGCGTATGTTACATTTTCAAACCTCACATCAAAAGTCTTGGAGGACCTGAATACTCACGTCACCAGCACCCAAATCCAACTCCTCAACTTGATACTCATCATCATACCCTTCCTCCTCAGGTTCACCAGAATTAGGATCAAACTCTTTACTTATGAATTTCAAAGTACAGCTGAAAGTTCCAGCGGCGTACGTCGAGGGATCATCTCTCGTGAACGAAACGTAGACTACACCCGTTCCACTGGCCGCACTCAGACTTTGGATAGGTACGATGAAATCCTCTGTCAAACCCGAGTCAGGTGAAGGGTTCATGACCACCGCCACTTGTTCAAGGACAGTGTCAGGTATGGTATTCGACACGTTGAATTGGAATACGACATGCTCCTTGAATATGTGTTTGACGGCTGATACGACATATTCAGTTTCAGATTCGGTAAGTTCGACAGGTTTGCTTGATGATCTAAGCACGGGTCCGTACGATTCGAGTTCGGGAATGGCAGCAAGTTGACTTGCGTATGATGAAGATTGAGCTTCGGCGGATGTAGATGCCTGAGCGGAAGATTCAGGTTTGGGTGTAGATGGACCAGCAATGTCGAGAGCGGAAGATCGAGCTTGAGCGATCTCGGCTGCGGCAGCTTCTTTGCTGACTCGGGGAATGGAAGAAACGTCGAATGCGGACGAATGCTTGGTTTCGTCCTTGACGTAAGAAACAAGTTGTTCTTCCAGTTGACCAAGGGAGAATGTAGCCTCTGCAATGAACCAATAAGCAAGAGTCCTCGTGTAGTCCGAAGACCCATCACTCACCCTCTCGGACGAACACGTCAGCTAAGGATTTTTCCTCCAACACCTTGATGTACATAGCCGCTCTATCCCTGACCTCATCATCTACATCATCCAGACATCTTCTCAAAAGGACATTCACAGATTTCATCACAGCCTTGTCATCGATACAGACACCGAACTTGGCGAGACTGCTAACTGCTGCGGCTCGTACAACGGCGTTTTCAAGTACCACTCGGTTGTAAATGTATCTGATGAATTTGGTTGGGTTTCGAGTCTTGGGTCCTTCAATACCGAGTAAATGAAGGATTCGGACAGAGAGTTTAGTGAATTCACAATCTTCGATGAATTCACAGAGATGTGCGAGAGCTATGTCCAGCAATTACCGGGTCAGCCTTGTTCCTGTACTGGCATGTGCAACGGAACATCACTTACCAGTTTCTCTACAATCTTTGATGAATTTGATCATGTCAAAGATAGCTTCTACAACAGCATGTTTGAAGTCGTATCCACCTTCATCCCTCAATACTCCAGAGAGGAACGAAAGCATGATAGCTTGTTTACCCGGGAATTTAAGACATAACGATCGGATAGCATCAACCACGATGATCTTAAATTCATCGGTGATATCAGCCATGAACGAGGAGATTTGTTTCATCAATCGATCGACTGAAGCTTCATTACCGGTCTGATCAGGTAGAACATGTCAGCTGAGCTCGGCTGTACGATCTTCGGACAACTGACCTTGAGTAAAGTGGTAATAGCATAAGTAGCGATACTTCGATTGGAGTCCGTGATCAAATTCTCTAACTCTACATTGACAGTCGCAACTGATTGAGGTAAGATCTGAGCGAGTTTGTTGAGAGTCTTGACGGCAGCGAACTTGATGACGGGTTTAGGGGAATTCATGAAGAGTTGGAGGACTGAAACGAAGATAAGTAAGCTTAATTCAACCATGATGGGATTGGGATTCCAAATGGCAAAACTCACCCGCAACGGTCCTGTACAAGTCTCCAGGTTGAACGTCCCTCATCTCACAGATGGCTCGAGCAGCTTCGATGTTGACCATCTCTGATTTGTGCCTCAATAGACTCTCGAGATATTCGTGCATCTGTTTCCTGACACTACATTCGACAATTTCGTCAGCAAGTTGCGAGAAGATCTATTCACAAGGTCATTGAATGATGTTTGCACTTACTTTGGATCCTCATCCATCACTTTCCTAGCAAATCTGATCAACATGCACATAGCCATTGGATTCTTGATTATATTGTTTGACTTTCCATTAGAACCTAGCTGTTGAACCATTTTCGTAATTGCCATTCTATCTTTCTCTCTTATCAGGTATAGCAAGCCTAAAGCATGATATTGCATTATATAGCTTGAGCTTGCTACAGCTTGATATCCACCCGAACCACCACTTCCACCTCCTGATAAATACGATGAAGCACTGGACGCGAAAGACGAGACTGATTTGGCATTGACAGCTTCCTGTGCTTCGTTGGACCATCTCTTGATTATTGATGGTGAGAGGGGGAAGAGGTGGTAGGATGATACGAGGGACGCAGATGAGATGGAGGAAGATCGATCGACTAAGGCGGACTTGAAGAATCTCTCGACGGATTGAACGGATTGAGCCTATAGAACCATCTCATGTCCGTCAGCTTGATTGCTTCCTTTGGTTCAATCTACAGCTGAGTCACGAGATACTGAGGACTCACGTCGATGATCCTTGCTAACGCCCTGATGGCGTTTGGTCTATACACGACTTCCAAATTGGGTTGCATATCCTTCATGATTGATGAAGTAACCATGATGACGTCTTCAGCGATAGTTGACAATTCCTTGATGACAAGGTATACCATTTGTCTGAGTGCGGCCTATCAATTCAATGAAAGGATCAGTGTTTCAGCTCCCACGTTCTATGTGTTTGGTCACTATCGTATGTGGAATATGACCAACTCACATCTTTATGTTGAAACAGCTTTGTCACTCCGAAGAACAACGTTGTAGCTTCCTGAGTCGAGAATGTCTCTCCAACATACAACAAGTACACAATCCTAGTCAAGAGGGCACGGCATTTTCTAGGTGATATGGGCGATTCATTGAACACTCTAGCTTCCTGTAGGATGGTGGACTTGTCATGGTAGAACGCTAACAGAGAGACAAGGGAATCAACATTCAGTAACATTGGAGCTGAACAAAGATAGACAACGATAAGAGACATGTTACTCACACATCCCACCTGCCTCTTCATCCTTCTTGAAAGACATTTTGGTGAGGGTCGCGAGAGTACGAGAGGTGACAGGGGTCTATATGGTACCTGTGGTATTTTTCTCTCTCTATATATCACCCATCTATCTGTCGTTGATGATGACACTCTCTCTCTCACTCCCACTTACAGCACGACGCTGGGAGCTGAGACGCGACCTCTCTTCTCGAATTCAAGCCACGTGGCGGATTTACTCGGTCACAGCGTCAGGTGGCATCTAGATCCCGGTGGTTTACGTGGGCAACCCATTTACGCTCATCTCTGCGGCACAGTGTTGCGGCATCGACCGTTACCGTTAAGTTACCATTCCATCGTTTCTTGTGGTTTTAGGGGCATTGGACAAGGGGGTTAGGCTGTGTTTCGGATGTATAAACTCAGGAACAATCAAAGATATCAAGGGTCCTTTGGTTCTTTAGCGGTGAAATCTGTTTTGTTTTCCCATCCCTGTTGGTTCACGTCGGACCAAGTTTTAAGCATACGCAATGTTGTTGATTACGAGTATGGTCGGACCTCCACTCGGATACGCTTGAATTGTGAGAAACTTGACCTTGGCATCTCGGTGTGCAGGAAATGCACAGCGCATGCTATACGAGTAGAGAGAAAAACAGATGGAGGATGACTTATCCTGTCTTCTTGCTCCATCTATGATAATACATTGTTTTGAGGACTGAAATTCAAAGAAGACAAACAGCCTCGTCCATTCTTTACTGTTGTCGCCTTCGGGTGCCAGAGGTATATCATATCACCTTATAACAAAAGAAATCCCCTATTGATCGACTGATCAAGTATATCCAACATGCGACCCAGCAGTCTATCAATACTTTCCACCTTCATCTTTGGCTCAATATCAGTTTTGGCAGCATGTACATCCAACACGACCGATACAGCAGGATTGCAGCAGTTGATTCATGATGGAGGAGCAGGATACAAGTTGGAATTGTGTGCTGGACAGGTGTACGAGATCAGTGAACAGCTGAATTATACGGCTCTCAATCAGGTGAGTCATCCTCGCTTCACCAAGTCACTCCAAACAGAAGGAAAGCTGTGGTGCTGATCAAATGATTGTTTCGTGTACGATCAGGAAATATCGACTGAAGGATACCCTACAGATGATAGTCGAGCGACATTGAAGATGGTAGGATTCAACAAGACTACGTTGGTGATGGCGCAGGATGCGGGTCTGAGCGGTGCTAAGCTATTGAATGTTCAGGTGAGCAATAAGCTCATGGAATCCGAACAATCTGCGAGTAAAGCTGATTGATTTTACTCTTACCCTTCTGGCTTTTGACTGGGGTTCAGCTCAATGGAAATAGACTGGATAGTGAAGATATATATACAGCTGGAGGAGGGAATATAGAGTTCGGTGGACAGAATCAAAATCAGACAATAGAATATGTGAAAAGTTATGATCCAAGGTATGTCTAATCTGAATTCGATCGATTTGATGAGATCGATGTTCGCTGACCTGTGGAAAATTGTGTAATAGAGGATGGTCGTGTCTACACCTGTGAGTCCATGTCCATGACAACCGCATAGACGCGGTTGAAGCTAATCATCATGGTCATGACCGTACTTAGAGCCGAAGGAACCTTCAATTGTGTGAATATAACAGTACAGAATAATGATATCGGACCGTGCGGCAGGGACTACTTCCAAAATGTGAGTCGCTTACGTGCTTTGAAGGGGTGAACGCTGATATTTTGTGTGATGATACTAGTGGGCGGATGGTATCTCCCTCTCCTGCGCAGACAGTCTAGTCCAGAACAATCAAATCGTAGATGCTACCGATGGAGGGATCGTGATTTTTGGTGCTCCTTCTTCGGTGATTAGGAATAACAACATCAGCGTTAAGACGGTTAGTCCATACTCCGGATGTTCCTATTCAATGTTTTGCCAACTGACATTGACGTTGTTGGTCATATGGTAATAGCGAACAATGCTAGGAGGTATTAACAGTAAGCATCTCCTCTTCCATCCTAATTCGTCTTGATCTGATTGTTTTGGTTTTTCCATTCACAGTGGTCGACGTCTTACCTTGGTTACCTGAAGGCAATTTCTCAAATACCCTTGTAGAAGGTAATACCATTCATGGTGGATTCGCGACCGAGGTGAGCATGCTTCTTTACGTTAGGCGTCAGATATTGGATATGGAGCTGAATTGGTTATCGAATAGATGGGTGATGCGGAACATGGACCGAATAACGCTTCTGCAATAGTAAAGATCGGTATTGTGAGTATACGTCAACCGCATATTTGGTCAGATTTAGTGATTTATCTATGTTATCTCATACAGGCTGTCGGTCCGGATGTATGGTTCTCCGACGGGTGAGCTTAAGTCAAGCTCACAATAATGTTCACCTATACTGATTTTGGGATATATGATTTAGGCGTTACGGTACCAACAAATCTACCGGAGCTATCATCAAAGACAACATATTCTCAGGTGCATTCGCCTTCGCTATGGTGGGTTGTAACGCGCGGTGTCCAGTCGACTCATCAATGTACTGATTCAATACCATATGGTACCTGATAGGGTGTATCGAGTGCCAAAGATTTCACGATATCTAATAACTCTTTCGTCGGTAATACATCGTTTGTAAGTCATTCTCATCTGATAGATATTACCCGTCTCTGCTTCTCATTTTCTCATCTTTTCTTCTTCTCGTTTCCTTTGCTTCTCTCCTCTCTTCTCACTTCCTTCTTCTCGTGATCACTTCCATTTTTCTTATTCTTCCCTTCTTATCACCTCCGGTTCCGATCATCCTTTACTGTGCCTACAAGCTAATCCACTCCTCATCTCCTCAGATTGGCTCATATGGTCCCAACTGCACCACCGAGACTAAAACACCCCATGAACCCGTCCCTCTCCTCTTAGAACCTACCAGCGTTACCAACCTCAATTTAACCCTTCCTCCTGATTCGCCATACCAATTCGTAAATGGAACAGCCCTAGGTCTCACTTGTTTCATGCCACCTGCGAATGATCAGAATGCTTGGCCATACGGGGACGGATTCAATTCGGGTCCTTCGGCCACTTCAGATGGAGGAGCTACGAGCGCTTCTACCTCCAGTCCTGCGTCCTCTGGAAGTAGTGGTAGTGGCCAATCTAGTGATGCGTTTAGATCTATTGAGATCGGTGGTAAAGTGATTTTGGGAAGTACGATCTTGGGATTATTGGTGGGCTTGAAGGTCTTACTCTAACATGATCATATCGGAAGAATGATAGAGATACTCGTAGTGAGATAGGATAGAAAAGCTGAAATGGACAATAGATAAGATAATAATGGACAATAACACATTAACGAAATGAACAGTACTGTATCAATAGAAAGATAGCTGAACATGATCACACGAACCCAATAGATTTTATATGTTATACCTCGTACAGACAGAATAATACCATGAGCATATAGATAATATAGATTATTACTTGGAATAGATCACAGTATATTGTGCGGTTCACTACAGGTATATTATTATACATTCACAGACCATGTATCTAATATGCAGTATTTGGCGTGGTAATAATACATTCAAATTCAGGTCCTGAATACCCCTACAAGATCAAGAATTGCCTTTCGATCTGAAGGTGTTTGTTGTCCTTGACAACATCGGGGCAGCTGGTCACCTTGATATATGCGCGAGTACATTTCAGCGGTGTACGTGATGTACACAGTGTACTCGAGTAAACCCATTCTGATACATGTATGATTGGATGGTTTAACAATTGAAAGTACGTTACATATTTATCTACATTATATCGCATATTATTATTCATAAACCTGTTTTAGTTACTTGATCTCGCTTCTTCGCCATATATTTACTCTTCATTAAAATGGTAATGTACCCCTACAACATTCACGGCATTAGCCCTTCTATACAATCAAATGGAGCTGAACCGTCCACACTTACTGGTTCCTGATAGGATCAGGCATCCTGATCAATTTCATATCAGGTCCATTCAGTTCTATACCAGACATGTCCTATTGTTGACAATACCAAATCAGCTAAAAATCTTAGACTCAGTCTTTTTTCGTCATTGGCTAACCTGCGGAGTAATCAATATATATTGTTTGCCATCACTTTCCCTCGCTCCTTCCATTAGACTCTTAGCTGCCACTCTCCTATTCGCAGCATCTAAGAACACATCCCATTCATCCAGGGCTCTGAGAGGACATGGGACAGTTGACCATAAAGATAATAAGAAAGAGACGGTGGAGAATGACCTTTCACCTCCGGAGAGGTTCTTAGGTGTTTTGTAGTGCGATCTTTCAGTCAATTCACCATCCTCATTTTCTGTGCGGGTAGTGGAATGTACCTGTGTGCGATGCATTCAAATATCAGTTGCCTGGTTTCTGCCTCCAATGGTCTAAACAGGGATAAGGCAATACTCACCACCAAAGATAACTTCTCATCCTTATGCTGAAATTCCAATCTACCCTCCATCGCTCTCATACTCTCAAAGACGACGAAAGCTGTTCTAGCTCTTACTGCAATGTTGTTTCGACTGTCGGCCCACCACGTTCGTCTATTTCTCATCGCATGGTGGAACACCTTGGTGGTCGCATGAACAAGATCAGCATTCTCCTAGTCTGCTCACCCCAAACACTCACTCTGTTCAATTTTCGCATTTGCTTGATATTCTTGGAAACATCGACCAACAGTCGTTTGGCTGCTCTGTGATCCGACGCAAGTTGACTGGTATCCACACCGAGACTACATACAAATAATACAATCAGCAGTTCGCACCTCAAGTGGCTCAGCTGATACGACCTACTGTCTTTCAGCTTCTTTGATAGCTGCTTCCAATGTTGCTCTCTCTTGAGCAAGTTGAGCAGAACTTTTCGTAGAATGTACTCGTACGGGACAGAAGCCTCTCGCTTGACTAGCCCATTCCTATGGCATATCTCAATAAGCAATCACAATGTTGACAAGTGCCATTGATTATGACTCACTTCAATCTGTGCATCATAATCTGCAACTTCAGCAGCAGCTTTATCTCTCCTAACTTGGTAAATTTTCATGGCATTCTCATAATACTTTTTCTTCGCGTCGGCATCTGCACGATGTTGTACCAAGGCAGTGAGGATTTCCTGCAGGATAGATCCAGATCAACATAAGCACAATTCACGCGAAGCCTATGATTGCATAAGAATGACGCACAGCTTGCTGATTTTGTTGAGGCATATGCTCATCTAATTCTCTCTGACGATCGATACTATCCTGTTGATATCGTTCGATTTCAAGTTCCTTCTTCTGCTTTTCGTTGATAAACGCTTGAAGTTGGTCTTCTTTATCTTGTATTTTACGCATTCGTTCCTATACCGAAGTATACCTTGGTCAATAATTGTGTTTCTTCCTACCCGTTCAAGTATACCAACTCACTTCACGCTCAGCTTCCCAATTATCCATCTCGGTCGAAGAGACCTCCGCAAGCTTCCCTCGGATTTCGTCCAGTTTGAGATCGATAGGCTTCAGGCCCTGCGTTATTTTCTTGATTGCAGCCTGAATCATCGGACAGGTCAGTACGCTCTGAGATAATAAGACATGATACGAATGACGCACACCAATATTCTTCACTTCTTTATCAATCTCTTGGATAGTCTTCTCAGCCTCTAGCTTCTTATCCGTCAATGCTTGCAGTTCTTTTTCACACGCATGGAGTTGTTCGCGTGCTTGTCTGTCGTAGATTGAATCAGCCTTATAGCCGGTAGCACACGTTGGGTTCCAAACTCACTGTACATCATCGTTCAAGTCCCTAGTGAAAAGGAGGTTCCCTCTCCATTGGGCTGATGGATTGGAACTCTTGCTCCTGTATAAGACGTGAGCATAATACCGACGAAACTACAACAAGTCTCGAACGATGTCACTTACGAGCTGGTACCAGAGATTTGTTGGAAATCTGCCGAAAAGAAGTTCACGTGGTCCAGAATCTTGTTGGTATGGAATCGTTTCATCTCGTTATTTGCTTCTTGCACCGTTCGTGCCAGGAAGGTCCTCTCCACTCGGTGCAGAGTGATTAGCAATCGAAGGACGTCGTCGTTGGTTACCTATTGAATGCAGTCACTTTGTTTGTTCCTAAAGAAAAGGATTGCTTGATACTCACTGTAAGTTTACTGAGGACGGTTGGGCCAAGGTGACTCAAATCACCTCGCTTGTAGTCGAATGTGTCTCCTCCATGCATATAAACAGGAGGGACCTGGTTTTGACCGGTACCAGGTCGATAGCCACTATCCCAGCCATTCAGCATCTTTGGTTGACATCGACTGTAAACAAAGATTGAACTCACTTTCTCATATTTCTTCTCAGAATCTCAACGAGGGTGGCTCGATCGTGTGGATCTCGAACAGCGAAAGTACAGAGAGTTGCACCTAAGATCCCTTGAATGGTATCTCGATAGTACATATCATTTAACTTGACATACATTCCCAGCGGACCGAGGGGAGGAGAATGTCTCCATTTGGTTCGCTGAATATCTCTCATCACGTTGTTCAAGCCTTGACCGAAAGCTGCCAGTCGATTTGTCGATTGACCTTCAAGATTTTTGATCTTTTCATTGATGTTATAAGCAGCAGTCTCTTTCTGCTGAATCTGGTATCTTATTTGTTCAGCTTCCTGCATAGCAACTTTGAGATCGCCATTCTTCTCTGCTAATTGGAGTTGCTTTTTCGGTTTATCTTTGCGTAATTTGTCAGCGAATTCTTCGTATCGGGTCCGATCTCGAAGTAATTTCGTATGTTCGTCTCGTTGCGCGTTGGCGTCCAATCGCAGCTTGGCGTCGATCTTTCGCTGTAGGATCTGTAAGCCACCGCGGTCCGCGTCGATGTCTTCTTGGACAGTCATGATGGATGCCTGCAAGGAATCAGCTTGATTTTGTAAATTGTGAACACCTACGTCTATGTCACCGAGTTCTTTCTTTTCCCTCTTCACCTTTTCCTTCGCATCACGAACAGCTTTCTGAAGCGGTTTACGCGTCTCGTCGAAATTGGAAATATCTTTCTCAGTTTGTCTGATTTCTTCTGCTAATGCGACGAGTTTTTTCTGTGTTCGCTCACAAGGTCAGAATAGGCGAGACGATTGATCCAAAGATCATGCTTACCTCGTGTTTGTATACCTCACGCTGAGCTTCTTCAATCTTCTGGTCATTCTCATTGACCCTTTGTTGGCATTCGTCTCGTTCCTGTAGATTTGCCGATCAGCTGCTGTCTATGTAATGGAAGTAACAGCTCACTTTCTCCTTATCCGTTACATATGACCAAGCTGACTGGTTGAGGACAGTTTTGTACTTGTCCCTCTGCCTCAGGATAGCATCTGAAGCGAGTAACTTTCGCTGGAGATGATCCACCTTCTCCTTGAGCGCAGGTACAGCTTCAACTTGTCTCTTGATTAGGGTATTGACTTGCTCTATGTTCTGCATTGAAGACTCGTATGTCTCAAGCAGCGACGAAAGTTGAGTACCTTTTAAAAAGAACTGTACGGCAGTCAGTCCATGATTGTTAACCTCAAGAATGATAGGATAGCCAGCGTACCTTGTATAATTGACCAGGATCTGAACTAGACAAGAAGCTTCTAGCTTGATCTTGAGTCAAGAGAGTCAAAGGTGAATCAATATTGATGTTGAAATTTTCTAGTATCGCTGACAATTCTGATCTCTTATTGGCCAAAATCCTTCCATCTCTACTGGCTCTGAACTTGTATGCAGTTGCTCCATTCAGTGATATGGTGCGTTCGATGATAATGTGAGGATCGTAGACATCAGGTTTGAATGCCTGTGGACCGGAATTGGCCATGACAATGGTGATTATCGCTTTGCTGTAGACGGATCAGAACGGTACCATTCAAGCAAAAGCACTGTTCGCTTCACAAATCAAACTCACTCTGCTCCCTTCCTAATCAGATCCTTCAGTCCCTGTCCTCTACCAGTCGTCATCGCTTTGCCACCCAGAGCGATAGCTATAGCAGTAAGTACAGCTGATTTTCCACCTAGGAAATCTATGTAAGCTAACAGAACGATCCATGCACAATACCAGTATCACTTACTTCCATTATGCCCTACAAGGAAGTTCATCCTCGGTCCAAAATCTACGGTAAGATGTCGATGACACATGAAATCTACCAGGTTGATCGATTTCAATACACCTCCTTCCGAAGTGGACTGAAACAAAGATCAGTGAGCTGTGTTTCCGTGTCAGTTTGAAAGAACCAACCTACCCCGACATGACCTTTCTGACTTTTCCTCGCTGCTTGATAAGCTTGTACCAGGACATCATCCTTGAATTGGACATCCTCATAGTCGTCCAGGGGATCATCATCGTCGTCACTGATGTCTTCCTCATCTAAACTAGGTACGGAATTGGACGAGTCGGACGAATCATCCGATAACCCATCCCGTTCCTCGGCTCTCTTCTGCTCTTCTATACGTTCTCTCTTCACTCTTTTGACCTGAATATGGAGAGGAATACATAAGTTGTGCTTCCGTATTGAGTGGGAGGCAAGTCGAATGTACCTACATCTCTCGCACGGACATCTTCGCTCTCCTCATCGTCGGACTGAGGTGATGGGGATGGTCTCTTGGCTCCCGCTCTGGCCATGATGGCGGTCCTCTTTATGATTGATGATCGCCTTTAGTGTGTGACTGCTTAGCTGAAGAAGGAGTGAGTGAAGATGGTGATGTTGATGTTCATTTCTGATATCTCATGTCGAGTCGCGTCAACCAACAATCAATCAATCAATCAGTCAGTCATGAAACTGGTCGCGTCATCCGGGGATACCGTGGGAAAGTTGATTCTCCCACTTGAATAGCAACTACCGAGATAAGATAAAATGGAGAACAGAGTGATGCATCTGCATCAACCGCACCCGAATATAGCTACACATTTACTGATATATTATTAATTAGCATATTGTCGATACGTAGTGGTCATAAGAGGATGTGACATCCCAGCACTAGGTATCGTCATACTTGGTAAAGTCAAATGATCCTTCTTATCCGGATTAGGCGTATGGATGTAGTTCATCCCGAACCCAACCTGCAGACATCAAGATCAACTTAGCCCAGAATATCTGCGGTATGTAGAGTACTCACCTTGTAAGGTACACCGATACCACACCCATCAGGATCGACATTCGTGACTGTCGTATTTCCTGATGTCTTTCTGATTGCGTCCGATGAGACAGGATCTTTCGAGCTAGACTTTGACGAGCTTGAGCTAGATTTAGAAGTATCTCTTGATGAAGAGCTCGAAGACGAACTCTTTGTAGGATCCCTAGAAGATGATTTGGCTGCTGCCGCTGCCGCTGCTTTCTCCTTCTCTCTCTGCGCCTGGAGTCGGGCGAGTTTCTCTTTCTCTTCTCGACTCGACGAAGAACCAGCACTTGATGAATTACCGCTACTGCTACTATTGGTGGAAGAAGACTGTGGTGTATCGTTGAGCTCTTGAGATACCATCTGAAGGGAAAATAGGAGCAGTAGTAAGAAACCCAAAGTCTTATTCACTGTAGGTCCACGTCAGAATCACTCAATTCATATTCACACATTTATCGCAACAGAAACTCACGCATACTGACTCCAATGATCATTGCTAGGTATTTCGTTCTCCAAAGCTTCTGCTTATGTCTGAAGGCCGTCCCGAAAAAAATAGTATCAGCAAGCGTATTCGAATCGCCAATGAGTACTCTACTTACCTATCTTCCACCTTCTTCCTTTCTAGCTCCTCTTTCCTCCTCTTCGCATCCTCTTTAGCTTTCTTCATTTCCTCCTCTTTCATTTTCGCTTTTACCTCAGCTTCCTTCTTAGCTTTATCTTTCTCCTTTTGCCTTTCAGCTTCTTTAGCTTTCTCCTCTTCTTTCAATCTAGCTCTTTCTTTGTCTTTCTTCTTGCGAGCTTCTTCCTCTTTGGCTCTTTTCTCAATTTCCGGATCAGGCTTGTTAAAGTGTCCTCTGTGTATATTCCCCAAGAGTCAGCTGTTCGATTTCCAAGGTGGATGACCGTTTCGTCAAGCTTACACATGACTTGGCATTCCCTTCTCCCACCACAGCTCATTCCCCTCCCTCCTCGCTCTTCCCAAAGGGAACGGCCAAGGCATCAGCTTGTTCAATCTGGTAGTAAGAAACGCAGAAGGGTGCGATCGTAGATCATCCCATGGTGAAGGTTCAGACGGCCCTTCATCCTTTTTATTTTTCTCGTGCTTCTTTTCTGATGGACTTTCTCGGGAAGTAGAGGAAGAAGATTTCTTCTCTTCTGCAGGAGGCGGGATTTCAGATACGATATGGTTCCACATAAGGATGAACCTATTATCATGGTTTGAGTAATCAGGCTGCATCCCAAACAGTCCAAAGGGTCATACCATGATCTGACCTACGCATCCCAAAGCGGACTGTAATGGACTCACAATAAACTCGCTAAGGCCATATGGACGTAGGTGATATGTAATTGAGGTACACCCGGGACAATACCCAGCATTTGTACCACTGTATATCACTCTCTCGTTAACTGAATGCGATCATCAGAATACTGCTCACTCACTCAGTGCAAAGATGATGATGATGAATCCCCATTGCAAGACCATGGGAGCGACGTGCCTTCGACATAGAAACTCAAAATCAGCTATTATATGCTGAAGTGTATCATTTTGAACACTTACCATACTCTGTCGGCTGCCGGAATAAGATTAGGCATGACATTTGCAGCCATAAAAAGTACCATTCCAACTATCAGTAAGGTATATATCGGTGAGGGAGTTGTCAGTGACTGTGAGAAAGGGTGTGAGTAGGGCGGGTAAGGTGAGAACGAGGGGTTGTACGAATATGGTAAGAATGACATGGTGTCGGATACAAGGCGAGAAGTTATTCAGTGACTATGAATGATCAGAACGTCAACGACCATGAAAATCGATAAGATGTAAAATTTCAGGTGTTAAGCCTATCATTCTTGTTGGTATCAGACCGTCGAGTGAGACCTGAGCTTGAGGGCATCAGAAACCCTACGCACATGTTAAAATGTCATGAGTGTCCAAAGGATCAAAAGAAAGACTCAAAGGAGCTGCATGTAAAGCCCTATGTCCTTTCTGTTACAAATGATATTCTAAGCACTCACGACGAGACATCAATACATACCACTTCATACAGCCCTTGTTACTGTCTATTCATAAGTCTGTCAACATGGTCTCTAACCCTTTCTTCCCACTCATACCACGTAACAGAAGCATACCAATCATCTCTAACCTGACCATCAGATTGTCTAACATCTTGTCGATCCTCTACCACGGCACTCAATATATCAGCCCGTATCCCTTTTACCATATGAGATGAATTGAAATATTGACCAATCGTGTATTTTGAAAGGTATAGAGATCTGCGCGAGCCCACTCACCTCTCGCACCTTCTTTCCCAGGTGGTAAAACCCTCATACATCTCAATACGCCCTCATAAGTATATCCCAACCTCTTAGCGGCGTTCTGACTAGCAATATTCAAAGTGGTTGTTATCCACTGACATCGTCTTAGACCTAGTCCACCTCGTGATGGATGATCTAGTATACGGTGCATCACCAGGCCTGTTGCGTGGGTTTGCACGTGAGTTCGCTGAACCGATCAACCAACTTTTGATGAGCATATCATACCAGACCCAAGCTGTAACACCTATCGATTGCATGTTTGAAGGCAGATAGCTCACATGAAATTCAGGTAATATCATTATATATCCAGGTTCACAAATCATAGCTTGATAATTCGACGCTATCATACCGATTATTCCAGCAAAGACATAATCTTTTGGGGAAACTGGTGAGGTGCTATTAGGAGGTTGAGTGAAGATCGCGAGCATCAATGTATCCTATACACCCTCTCACATTCAGCTTAACGAATGAATGTGTGCATTTCGAGGGAAAGGGGACATGGCATAGGTTAAAGAAAATAGAGTATGAGAAATGACACGTACCGAGGCCCTTCTACAAGTATTCTCAATCCATACCAACACATCACCCAAATCCCTAAATGGAGCGAATCCGAGCCATCTAAGTACCTCGGGTGATCTGGAGTATGCATCAAGTATCAACTGAGCATGGAGGGATGGCTAGAGTCGATCTCAGCCAGACATAAGCTTCGTCCCACCTGGTTCGAGTCAAGCACACTCACTATAATAGGTCGCAATTCAACTTTATCAGATTTCAATTTCTTAACATCAAACACGTAATTGAGATCGTACTCTTCAGGAGGGGTCGTAAGGTGTATATCTTTAGGTGTGGGCGAGGGTTGAGCGTAGTTGTTAATATAGGTTGTCATATTTGTTGAAGGTGATTGAACGGTCCGTCCGGAACAATTGACTTAACAAGTATATATATATATATAGATATAGATATATGGATGCAGGTCAACGAGCGTGTTCAAGTGAAGGAAGCTTAGCCGACGGTCGCTCCCTGAGCTCGAGTCGTATACCTTTAGTCCAAGTTTGATGTCGTTCCCATTCGCGAATGTACGTGCTGATAACGAGAGAAGATACAAGAGATTGATCGACTCGTCGGCCTGCAGGCTATTGGCGACTACTGTATCTCGCTTAAATCCCGTAACGAAGATAGCCGAAAATTCCATCCAGCTTGCAGCGAAGTCAACTCGGATCATCCACTGAACTTGAATTGTGATGACATGCATTTAAATCCTATAAGTCTGCTGTATGGCTATACCGAAGAGGACAGAAGGGCGAAACCGAATATGGATATGCTATGACTTCCTGCTTTTCATCTGCTTTATGTCAATAAAAGCCTCTCCTTTCCTTTCCCTCTGTATGTATGTCTACTCATCATCGATCCATCTTACAGATCCAATCCACTTCTTTTAAGCACGGTACCCACCTAACATCTATAATTTCTCCCTCTCGGGTTGTCTCTCCAATGGTAACGTCTCCCTCCACCTGCTCTCATTCTCCGTACCTTTAAACACCTCATATAGAACCTGTTTGACATCTTCGACAAAGACAAATTCAATTCCCTTTTTGACTGACAAGGGAACATTCTCGTCGATATCAGGTTTACAAGCTATTGGAACGATGAGTTCTGTAAGATCACACAACATGACATCAGGTCAGTTACCATTCTTTCAACAAGAGGAAAGTAACCCAACTAAAGGAATACGATACTCACTCTTGATACCTGCTCTATGTGCCGCTAGACTAATCCCCCAAATCATAACACCATAACAATTAGCTATCTGTCTCTGACCTCACCTAAAAGGTTCATGGGTATGTCACTTACATTTTCTCCTTCAATCCTCCTACAGGTAATACCTGACCTAACAAACTGATCTCTCCAGTCATAGCCACATCCGGATCGACCTTCGTTTTGGTAAACAAACTGACAAAAGCAGTTAAGATGGCCGTACCAGCCGAAGGACCTTCCTTACCGATCCCACCTTCAGGCATATGTAAATGTACGTCTCTATCGTTCAACGTCACCTCGTTGTCCGATTTGGTTATTCCCAATGAATAAGCATTAGATTTGACGTATGACAAGGCGATTTGGGCGGATTCCCGGATGACTTCGCCTAGTTTACCGGTAAGTTGGAGATTGCCTTTACCTGGCATTGCCTATGATATGAAAGCAAGGTATAAGCTAAATGATGTGTTCAATATACATGCGAGGAGTATCGAAATGCCAGGAAAGACAAAACCAAATCTGTTATGGGAGAGTAGGGAATTAAGGAAGAGCCAAACTCACCGTAACTTCGATAGGCATGACAGCACCTGAACCATTACCCAAATAGCCTAACCCTGTCGAGACTCCAGCAGGTGGTGAAGAAGTATACAATCTATCTTTGTGGTAAATTGGTCTATTCAAGAATCAGAATATCAGTACAACGATTTTTCTCCTTTCGGCCATGTCATAATTCTCAACACTCACGGTCCAACATAATCTCTCAAATTCTCCTGGGTGATCCTGACATGTACACCCTCAGGAACCTTCAATGGTTCCCTCGGGACAGTCGTGACATGTTTCGTCGTACCGGCATCACCAGGCGAAGGCGAATGTTCTCCCGGTAAATGCTCAGAAGCAGGTTTGATATCTGGTTCTTGAGCTTCTACAGTTTCCGTCATATCAGGTTCTTTGGGTTCAGGTAAAGCTTCCTCTCCTAAATTACTAACTATCTTGAAAGCTGCTTTTCGGTAGATCTAACAATACAAGAATCAGCTTAGGTCTCCATATTTCACGGCAGAACCAGTGGTAAACAGCTGAAGGTGAAACTCACTTTATCGATATGTTTCTTCAGATTCCTGACTCCACTTTCCCTACAATAGTATCTAATCAAAGCCTCGATAGCTCCAGGTTCGAGATCGATATCAACCTCTTTCAGTCCCGACGCTTCCTTAGCTTGAGGTGACAAGTACTTCTCGGCGATGTTCATCTTTTCCGCTGAGACGTATCCTGACACTTCGAGAACTTCCATTCGGTCAAGTAGAGGTCCAGGAATAGTCTCAAGAACGTTTGCTGAGAAAAATTAGAAGAGTCAGCTATTAGCTCGATGTGACAAAAATGTGCACATGATAGCTCACCAGTACAGACGAAGAGAACTCTTGACAAATCAATTGGTACATCGAGACTATCGGCATATATGAGTTAACGGTTGATCACCGGCCTAGAAGCAATTGCTAACTCACTAATGATCCAAGAACGATTTATTCTGCTCGGGATCCAGCATTTCCAACAAGGCACTCGCAGGATCACCATTATAAGCTTTACTGATCTTGTCGACTTCGTCAATCAAGATCAGAGGATTTTCAGTAGCGACTTTCTTGAGGGCTTGAACGGGTTTACCAGGCATGGCACTATCGCATTCGAACAGGTGTCAGTTGACGATGATCATATGCAGTGGGGACAACAGTGAATAGGGAATGATAGCGTAAGATGGGGGAGATGGGGACAAATGTGTAGTTTAAAACCCTACTCACCCGATATAAGTCCTTCTATGACCTTTAATCTCGGCCACATCCGTCAACCCACCCACCGAGAACCTAAAGAACTGTCTTCCAAGAGCTCTCGCAATGGATTTCCCGATTGAAGTCTTACCCACACCAGGTGGACCAGCCAAGCACAGTATCTTTCCTTCTACTGATCCACGTAATTTGCCTACAGCCATGAACTCAAGTATACGATCTTTGACATCTTTCAAACCATAATGATCTTCATCCAATACCTTGATGGCATGTGAGATATCGTAATTCTCTGGGGAATGTACACCCCACGGAACTTGGGTTAACCAATCGATATAATTTCTAGTAACGTTGAATTCTGAAGCTGAAGGTTCAAGATGTACCAATTTGTTCAATTCCTCATCAAATACTTTTCGAACCTGTTGAGGCATCGCCAATTTACTTGCTTTTTCCTTGAACTGTTCGATAAGCTTATCCTTACCGTCCGATTCCATACCTAATTCTTTCTTGATTCCTTTCAACTGTTCCATGAGATAATACTCTCTCTGTCTCTTCTGAATTTTGGTATCAACATCTCGAGCAATCTTAAATTGTAATTGCGCATTGATCAATTCCTTTTTCAATAAGACTAATGAACGTTGTAATCGATCTTCAACATTGGTAGATTCCAATACTGCCTGTAGATCTTCCAAGTTGGAAGTGGATACCACCGCAGCGAGATCGGCAAGTTTATCAGGCTCGTCAAATACTTGAGAAGACGTATTGGACATGGCGAATGATGTGACCTGTTCTCTGAACATCGGCTGTAATTGAGCGATCTCTTTGAATACTGATATCAATTCTGACATTATCGCTCGGATCACTTGCGAGTCCTTTTGATATGGTTCAAGAGAGACGTTGGAGACGTTTGTGATTGATATTTCAGGGACCAGGGAATGGATGAAGTTGATAGGCGAAAGAGGTTTAGTGTTTTTAGGTTCAGCGGGTTTAGGTGTTTCTATACAGTGACATATCCACGACAGTCAGTCACTAGTCCAGACCAGATTGCAAAGATCCATGCTCAAACTTACCAACTTGATCCTGACCTTCCTCAGACTCTCTAGAAATCGTTCCGAGCTCTTCTCTCACTTCCTCGACAGATGGTACATCGGGTTCGAAGCTTTCCACATGGCCTTCTGGGTTTTCATCGGCTTCCGCGCTTGATTTCGATACATTTACTAAAGGTGCTTCAGACGATAATTGACCAGGTGTTACCAGCTCATCAATTTTGATCCTTCTATGAGGGAACAAGACAGCAGTCAAACTCTCAGGTTTACCTTCCCCTTCATTCGAAGTGAAACAACTTGTGATCTGACAGAAGACACCGACGTTATGAACTTGATCCAGCGATTCGATCACGTCCGAATCCGAATTCGAGTCTTTCAGCAAGAAAGCTCCGACGTATGGTTGTCCTTTCGCTTGTAATTCACGGATAGCCTTGATGACGGGCGGGGAACGCACTGTGACTGCTTTGTAGAATCCCGGGAATAGAGGTCGATGGGTGATGGGAACGGCTAATACCTGAGGATAAGTTTCGGGTATATTGGGTTTCACTATTTCTTTCCCACTTCCACCTCCACTACCGGACGAAGATCCAGGTAAAGAGAATGGATTGTTGGATGATGAACTGCTGCCCGAAGCTGAAGATCGAGCGGTAGATGATGATGATGATGATGATTCTTTCTTGGCTCTTTCTTCAGCCGTTTTAGACGATTCAGCTTCTCCCGATCCGTCTTTCTCTATTTCTTTCTTCTGCTCTACTTCCGTTTCCTTTACACCCTCTTTCTCTGGTTGAGTTTTGGCTTCTACTTCCTCTGATCCTTTCTTGCCTTCCTCCTTCTTCTCTTTCTCTTTACCCTTATCTTTATCGTTCTCACTAGCAGGATTCACCCATCGTTTCTTCTCCATCAATCTCGACGAGCTATGTATGCCCCTCTGATGCAGCACCCCATCTCGAGATCTGCTGACCTCAATGTAATGGGAGAGTGACTTAGATTTGGGAAGGGGTCGAGTGGCAAGTGATAATGATCGTGTGAGATGGGTCGGCCGAGAGGAGGTTGCGATGCCGCATCGCTGGGAAGAAGATGATCGTACAGCTGCCCGGATCGGTAGCATGTTGAGGGTATGTACAGAAAGAGAAAGCCTGTCGATTGGGTAAACAGCTGAATGAGGAAGACTACAACAGGTAGATGTGATTGCTATAGGCAGGTGAATTATCGATTGGAATGTATAGATAGCATCGAGCTTGACATTGGTAATCAATCGAAGAGTGGAGGGTGTATCACGTAGTTGGAAGATGTCCGATGATGAAGCGTACAAGTTAGATCTTTACCCCTTAACCGAACCCTGTATCGCCGCTAGCTGGTTGTGGCGATTTGATCCCGTTGTCAATCATGTTCATCTCTCACTCCCACTCTTATGAATTCTAGGTGATATGCATAGCTAGCCTAGACATGGCATATGTGAGTCGAGCCAATGGTCAGATATTGCATACATGCTATTGTACAACAACTTCGTCCGGTATGTCTGGCTTGACGCCTTCTTGACCAGGTACCATGCCGTTCACTTCTCGATTGACAGTTTGTGATTCTACCTTTCCTTCTTCGTCTGATGATTCATCGTCTAATGTTGAGGAGGGTATCCACCATGATGGCCTATATTGAGGGGGTGGAAGATTCACCAGGTCTGGGTCAAATAGCTAGGCGCATCGACACGATCAGTATCCTCTTTATTACGAAATCAGACAGGACAAAAAGACAAAAAAAAAGGTATCGCCAGGGATGCCCGAGGATTGGGAGTCAAGATGAGATATGTGAGGAAGAGGAGAGGAAGTGCAGATGAGATACTTACCTCGATGTACTGCTCATCCGCATATCTATGTTTACTACCCGCATGAGCCCGGTACTGGTCGTACAAGGAGGAGTCAGCGGTTCATACTATGCAAAGTCTCCTGTCGTAGGTCTAGGTGATACTACAAATGCGATCACTCACCTCGACAAGCGTAGACGCAAAGTTCCATCCTTGCATCACTCTCAACGCTCCAACTACACATCCTGTCTGATGTACTCCGATACTATCAACCCAGCCCACCGACCATCAGCACAGTCTCGTCCACATACCGCACAGAAGTCATGGAAGTGTTTACTTACGGATCAATAAGCAGTATGGGATGCGCACGAGTATCTAGTATATATTTCTCCAACGTAACTTTGATGACTTCATCTCGAACGGGTTTCCATTCTGTTCCAGGAGGTCGCCATAGTGTCAATCCTAGATGGATCTGATGAGATATAAGAATAAGATCAGCACATGCAAATCGAATGTTCTCTGTGTGTTGTGGGCGACCTACGAAGTCTATCCCGCATGTTCTCATGAATGTCAATAACGGTTTGATAGGATGTTCAGGTGTGAGAGAGACTATCGTCTTCAAGTTCAACGACGACAAGAACGGTACCTGAAAGTATGTAGGTTAGTAAGCGATAGTCTCAGATATGAAAGCTTCGGCATAGCTCACCTGAGCTGCAGTCGGACTCGCACATCTATAAACACTAGGCTCGACTATTGAGAATAGATTTGGGACGTGAATCAGGCTTGGTCCAGGTGGTTGCTTCGACATCTTTGATGATATATTGTGGTCTTTCTGAGAGCTGTTTACACTGTATAGCCTGACTAGCAGGCTATATACTCTGTTTGGTCATTCTTCGCCTTGTACTCGACTGATTGTAGCTGATCAAGTATTGGGAGAGCATCCAACATTGCGAAAATCGTCATCAACATGCACATTCCTCCACTCGCTCGCTATATTTACCTGTGTCAATCCCACTCCATGAGTGGACATACCCGCAATCTCCGGTCTGACCATACTATTACGTATTCAACAAACCTGCTCACCCGCCTCCTTCAGCTTGCATTTTTAGCGCGAATTGGCCCGAAGTCGCGTTTCTCCAATAAAGAATGATTCAGGGTCCAGGGCACCAGGACAAGGAGGGACGTGATTGATTGTTTTGTGCCCGTTGTCGTGTCGGATGAAACGATCTGTGCGCAAATAACAGGTAATAGAGACTGTCAGGTCTGGAACATGCATCTCTCTCATCCTCCATCCTGCATCCTCGTCCTCTTCCTACGCAGGGCTGTGCTCGTGCTTGTCTTTCACTTTCCTCATTCCCTCCTCTTCTCTACAACAACAAAAGAACAAACGAAGATCACTTGATCTACTTCATTACTTTACTTCTTTTCACTTCTTAAACCTCAGTCCAAAAAGACCCGCCTTCGACTGAATACCAGCCTAGCCTCTACTTGTTGACGAGTAAACACCTACCATACCAGAACTCACATACACGCTCCTTTCATCCTTTGCGATCCGACCAACACAAGCAGATCCAAGCTCAACCTCATACATACCATACCGTACGAGTATACAATCCTAACACCAGCTTGCTGAAGAAAGTCGCTCTTTAGGTTGATAAACAATCGTGGTCATTGGTCCTTGTCATCATCGTATATTCGTCTCACCTACCAGTCAGTATCATTCAGAACATATCATACCAAGATATCACTCGTCATTCACCACCCCACCCTCATCGACGATCGCTAACGTATATCACCCACACTTTCCTTTGATCACTCATTCCTTACAGATCTTTCAACATGCACATATCCGCTACCCTCCTACTTCTCCCCTTGGTCTTGGCCCATCAAGGTGCACCACCCGCTCATCCTCACAGGAGACATCACGCACGAGCAGTCGTAGATGCCAATCGACCTGTCCCGAGAGCAGGAGGCGTCATCGATAATGGTACTTTAGCTTCCATCTCCCAACACAACGCTGAAGCTTCAGCGACCCAAACCAACCTCGCTACTTCCGCTACTGCCTCTGCAGCCCAAGATGACGATGATGCCATCACTAGTGCAGTGACCAGCCCATCAAACAGTGGGAAATTCGGTGATGGTCTACCTTCATCCACGATTTCTTCAAGTGCTGCTGCTGTCAGTCCACCCATATGTTTTTGAATTGACTGAATGGATGAGCTGACGAGATATTGCTATTTAATAGTCTTCCGCTGCTTCAACGTCGACAGAAGATCTCGCAATCTCTAGTCTGACATCAGATACAAGTGAATATCGATTTCTGCTTCCCTTCTCCTCTCATTCCTTAAATTTGTCAAGTGTGAGCACAAGTACAAGTTCCAGTACTCTGTCAGAATCAAGTACGAGTACAAGTGCAGATACAAGTTTTTCCTTCTCAAGTTCCGATTCAAGTGTCTCCTATCAAATGACATCAAGTACAAGTTCAAGTATAGCTGACCAGTCATATTACTTCTCATCATCAACAGTCTCCTCAACTCTTTCTTCAGATGTGGAATCTTCAACCTCAATCTCGACCGAAGCCGCTCCCAGCACGATCTCTCAGGTCGCTACGTCCGCCGCGGCATCTACCACCGTTCATTCGACCGTTGTTCTCGTCACCACCGCATCAAAGTCACAAAGCACCCATAAAGCTTCGTCAACTGCCGAGTCTGCCGAGGGAGAAAAGAAATCTTCAGGTATCGGTAAAACAGCTTTGATCGCTATTATCGTCGTCGCCTCGGTAGTCGGTGCGGCTGGTATCGGTTGGACGTTATTCAGAAAATGGAAGTTGAGGCCTTCGAACAGGTTCGACAAGAGGATGAACCCTATTGACTTCTCGCCTAACAACGGTGATATGAACGATGACTTGTGAGTCTCCTTGCTCTTCAATGGCTCATGTGGGATATACAACTGATTCGTTTTCGTTTGAATAGCTTTGAGAAGACACTTCAACGAACCGCTTCTAATTCATCTGCGTCACGACAACGAAGAGAATTGGTTGCCGAGCTCGATGATCCCAACCATGTTCCTGGTGTACCCCCTCACGATTTCACAGCTGGTACAGCCGGTGTTGGTGCTTATGCAATGTACAACCAAGATCCTTATGCCCACGCTGAACAATACGATTACGAGGCTGCATACAACCAACAAGGTCAACCTCAACATGGATACGATCAATATCAATACCCTCCCCAAGCTGTCACACAAGATCATCAAGGTTATGCAACTTACCAAGGTGCTCCTCCTACTCAAGATGATGCAGGTTACGCAGACTTGCAAAGAGGTAATTCGATCGGAAGTGGTTCAGGTCACGGACACGGACATGGTCAAGCGATGCACCAACATGATCAGCAAGGTGTTTACCCCGGTGAACTGTCTTTCCCCAATGCAAGTGAATATGGTGCTTTGGGTAGACCTACTGGAGGTGCTGATGGACCGTGAGTACGACATGAATATTGAACGAGGAATGTTTTGCTTATCATTCGCGGTATTATAGATACGCCCAAGCTGCTCAATATAGAGGATACTAAACCTCTTTTCCCCCTACGTCTACTATCACCCTTTCATTCGACTTCCTGATATTCTTGTTATCCAGCCATGACTTGCTGGTCAAGTCGCCCTCCTATTCATCTGAATCTCCCGTTCTCAATGACCGACGACATATGCTCTGATACCTTGCCGCCATCAACCCATTCTTCAATGCACACAACACGCTACATCAGACAAGTATGTCAACCAATACAAAGCATCATAATTTCCCCTTTCTCCACTTATTTATACGTTTATGTGTCAGACTATAAAATTAGTTGTGCGTTGTCCTGTGCTATGGGAAGAGAGGGAGTTTTGGGTTCAGGGGATAGAAGAGGAGCTGAGAGAGACATCCTGTATAATTTTTTGTATTTCATACATGCACCTGATAATCTCACTTCTGACAAGTGGTCCAATTTTTTGTGTGGTTTAGAAGAATCAAATGACATACATTGAAGATACATTGGGGACAGTTGAGATCGAGAGAAGACAGGAGATCGTGGACAGTACAGCCAATCAGAAAGCCATCAAGGTACACTAGCGAAACCTGCCAATCCAGCTATATGCTGTATATCATCTGCGATATCCCTGAGGTCGTACCATTCCACTCCGTTATTCGGATCACGTAACCTCGCTCTAAAACGATGGTATCCCAGTTGATAAGAATCAGTAAATTAAACATACAGTAGTCTACCTTAGATTAAGTCATGTGTTGGATCGGCTTGACCTCACCTTGCATCATCAGGTCCATCACCGTCATATGACATTACAGCGTATCCGTGTTCGCTATCTAATTTGTTTGTATCGCCTTTGGTACCAATCACCATTGGACTACTATCAGAGTGCTTTATCCAACTCCCTACGAGTATCGAACGTGAGCACAAATATCAGCGATGTACTTGACCGTTCTACTGTATTCTGTACCGCATGTGTCGCATGGATACTGTGTGGTCAGAGACTCACAAGTTTCATCGATGGTAGGTTCAACGATCACATCAACCTCTTTACCAGTCAAGAATCTCAATGCAAATTCGGGCTTTCCACCCTCTAGTGTGTTCTCTTTTATACCGGGATATCCACCCATCTTCATCACCCCTCTTTTAATAGCTGCAGGCCACCTAGAACGGTGTTAAAATCAGTCCAAGAAAAGCACACTTCTCCTTTTTCGTTCCCAAACAATCCTTCTTGACTTGACATTGACTCACCAATTGGTTAAACCATCTGCTATGCCCACGACAGAAGTTTGATGATCCACTTGAAAAGTCTTCCGTTCGTTATCGTTGTTGAGAAGTTTGACGTTTGCCTCGTCGGTGACCTTACCCTCCTCTCCATTGCCTATACCGCTATCTTCAACTATATTTGTAATAGCGGCTGGATGACATTTCACGAGTGCAGCCAGGGTCGCTTGGAACCAACATTCGCCCTCGGGTCCTATATATACATGTATCATACAGTCGCACCGTATCGTAAGCCAAAAAAATTGCCGTAACTTCGTGATTTTAAAAAGGTGACAGCTCGGTCCTGATCGTATGATCGACATAACTCACCTTGTAAAACATCTGTTACGACTGGACCGCCGATCGACCATAATGGTCCAGCGATAATCTCTTTGGATTGCTTATCTTGACCTGGTAGAGGATCTATTGGTGTCGCGAGGATCACCTGAATGGGTCCAGCCCAGATACAGCATAAAACTGCAGTTCATGAATATGAAATATGTTCCAACATCAGCGGTTACGAGTGAACAATCTTGGTCCAGAGCAGTACTTTCTAAGACTGAACAGGACAGAACAGATTGCAAAGAAAGAACAGAAAAGTACTTACCCCCAAGGGAATTAGTGATCAACATGATGATCTTCTCCCTATCTATCAATTTAGTACAGTAAGATATGTCACGACAGACAATTGACCAACGAACACAGTATTGCAGAATTACAATATCGTACATGTCCGGGACAAAACAATATCACTGTATTTCAAGTACTTATTGGACTTTGACGAGAACAAGGGATGTCACGATCCATTACATAACATTGTCCTATCATATGCTTGCCTCTGTGCCATCCTTTGTGTGGAAAAAAAAAATTGCGCTCATTGTATGAGGATTTCTCTTCAATGAAGCCAGACCAATGAAAGGATGACCGTCATCATGGTTTCTACCTCTTTCACCTCTCGTCATCTCGAACCCGCAACTGGGTGATGAGAAAGCTCGCTCGAGCCGTAGTTTTTCGATGTCCTGCCAGATGGAACTGGTCGTCCACTTACATTCACCGTTTGCCCTTATCTATCAATCTGTCATTCATAGTCATAGCTGAAATCGCATGTACGGTATGACGGTCTATGGACGGAGTGATATTACGACTCAAGTAGAGATTGGCTTTGATTGCATTGGATTTATACCAACTAGGTTCCATGTCAGGTGTATGAGTAGTAGGGGACATGGATATCTACTACTACATTACAGAGCTAAATCCTATAATTAATAGCGAATTCATCTCAAAGAGGATCATACTGTGTCGCGCACAACAAATCCACAAAGCGCTTGTATTATAGGCAACTCAGTCCACTTCTTGAGTAAGATCTACAGGCCAAGGAACGATATCTAGATCTTTGACGATATCGTCCCAGCTGTATACTCTCCTTCCCACTCCCTGTTCGACCGTAAGGAAGATGAAAGGTTGTTTATCGGGAACAAACTCGTTCGATAAATTCCCTGTGATCATATCGACCAATCAGTCCCAAAAGCACTCTCGGCAGCACACGTCTGCAAGTCTGTGTTGTCGTTTTTCCATTTTGATGATGTTAGCAAGGGGGGTTCAATCTTACACAAATCAATAGTCTCTACCTGGTCCGCTCTATATATCTCACCAGTCAATACTTTCAAACAGTCTTTAGCTAAACCTTGACCTAATCTGTATGTTTCGACTCCGGGAGTATTATGCTGTATGATAGCTGATCGGATCACAGCCGGCCATCTATGTTTCGATCATCGCTCAGCGTATGATGAGTTGAGCAGTACAGTAGCTACATAGATATTTTGGAAGAAGGAAATGGTAAATTCGACTTACCCCACATCATCATCACCCATGACTTGCGATCCATTTACCACAGCCTGGGCATAATCGACAGTATAGTTCTTTACTCCGCCATCTAACAGATGAAGTTGAACCGTGGTTGTACTGCCCGTAGTAGACAGCTGGTCGAAAATATTCTGGATAGACAATGAGGTGATATTGGCCAGAATGGCTGCTGTCGTAGGGTACCATGCTTGTGAATCATCAGTAGAGTTCGAGTCCATCTCTGTTGTTGGAAAAGACACTCAGATCATCAGTCACGTTCACGTTCACATTCAAGGGTACGGCAGAAAAAACGAGGGTAGACTGACTTTGTATAGCATCTGTCAGAACTGGTCCATTGACACCAAAAAGCGGCGGGACGGCAGGTGGGGCAGATTCGGGTGCTGTTGAGCGAGGGCTGTAAGAGGGAATGATAGTTGCTTGACTGAGACTCAGTAGAGTCAAAGCTTCACCAAAGTCAGGTCGTCCTAGCTACAATATACTCGGCGAGCTCAGGGAGAAACGATGTGAGCTTACCTCCCGATCAAATTTGATGATGTGTCATGGTGTATGGTTCTTGGCTATGTATATGCGGCAGAATATCTACCTGTCAATCAGAAAGTAAACAGACAATTTTTCACAAGGCAGTCTAGAATGAATGACAAAAAACCAAGTCTTGAACACGAAGTGGAATGGGCTCATTGAGCTCTTGTTAAGATCGGAGACCAGTCATCCGCATGAATAGATGAAAGGAAGGGGCACTGAAGCTTGAGATGCCAATCATATCCTTTGATGAGATTGTGTTGTGATACATGGTTATATCACACATCACCTTCCATGAAAGCGAATCTTGCATCATCTCCCCTTAGGACTCACATTTGCGTTTTCAAACTGCCAGCTGTGCCAGTGCCAGTGCCACTACTGCTAACAAGCGCCACTGAGGAATTATGAGGTTACTGTCTACCGTCAACAAACAAAGTGGAGGTTGTCCAAAATCACCACTGCACAAGTTCAACAACCTTCTTCTCTTCCCTCTACTCGCCAACGACAAATACGAACAAGGTCTTTCAACAGAAATTTTGGCAGTAGAACCGGAGAGGAGCAAGAGTGATAAGCTGAAAGCTAAACGATGGCAACTCCCAAGATCAGATCAGCCAATGCGGTAAGTCAAGCCTTGCATTTCGTCCGCCAAAGGATTCACTGATCAAATTTCCTTCCGGTGAAGGCCTCAACGTCCATCCTAGCGCCTGAGCTACCTCAGACTGATAAGCTAAAAGAAGGCCGATCGTAAGCTTCTCTCCGTCTAGCAGCTTCGACAGGAAAAGCTTATCAGTATCTCATCGAGATAGGTATGAGATATCGCTAGTGAAATCGGAGAATCTCTCGAAGAAAGCTCAGGATTCGATATTCAAGTTGTTTGATGAAAATATGTATGACCTGTGAGTACCTCTCAACCGTCATATAATCCCATGGTCGCCGAAATGAATTGGATGCCGAAGTGTGAACTTATGATCGGTGTCGATCAACAGTCAGAAAACATCTTCTTTCCCATACACTGAGCAATCCAAACGAGAAGAACTATTCGATCAAGATGCGAGGTACATCATACTTCTTTCCCCACCCCAGTCACTTTCATCAACACCAATACCAATCGTAAATGGTAACAACAAGAAAGGGAAGGCTAAAGAAATACCGATGGATTTTGATTATGACAATTTACTGGGGTTCTGCGGGTTCAGATTTGATACGGAAGAAACTCTAAGTAGTAGAGATGCAGAGGTTGTATATTGGTGAGTGACCAATTATTTTGTATACCTACAACCAGTGATTGATTGTATAGATGATCTCGCCTATAGCTATGAAGTGCAGCTTTCCATCAAGTGCCGAGGTCAAGGATTGGGTAAGAGGTTGTTGGATATACTGGAGGAGATAGGGAGGAAGAGGGGGTTGGATAAAGTCATATTGACATGTTTGAAAAGTGAGTCGATATCTAATCTGACAAATCAAGAGGAAAGATGTATTGCAGGAGATGACTTCGTTCTGGATAGGTAATGAGTCCGCTTTAGCGTTTTACACCAAACAAGGGTGTGTAATATCATGTCCATCTAACCAAAATCCAAGCTGATGTACACCTCGCAGGTATATACCCGATGAGATAGACCCCACACGGATCAATGAGCAAGAACCTGTCGATGACGACGAGGAGGAAGAGGAAGAAGAAGTAGATTATAGAATACTAAGTAAGAGCTTGAAAAGAATATGAAATGCATTTGGCAAAAATACAACGTGAACTTAGTATACACACAACACTCTATATGAAGGAACATGACCTCTCCGATAATAGCCCATGGATCTTCAGTCCCTCAATCTTTTGCCGAACCCGATACGAGATTCAGCAGTATATCCACCGCGTTACTTCCATTGACTGGAGTATTTTCTATACTCGACATATCATTCTTATCTAACCATATATCCAGATCTTTCCATACCTATAGCAATTCTCATCAACCATCAGCGTTGAACCAATGTATACCACCATGTCATGGTGTATCAGCTCACATGATCCAATTCTGCCTCTTTCTTTCCACCCCACACACCCTCCTTATATGTCCAATCAACTTTCCTAACTTCCTTCCTCTTCTTCCTTCGTATTTCTCCCTCTTGATCGATTCTTCTCACCTTGTTCTTCCGATGAGTTTCCTCCGGACGTCGATGCATCCATCCTTCACCTTCCACCTCTTCCACTCCTCCTCCAGACCCAATTTCATTAGGAGTATGCGATATGTTTCCTGATCCAGGTCGGAGGGCAAAGAAAGCCGATGGATCTTCACCCTTTCTTCTTTTCTGAACTGATCTCATCGCACTAGCAGGAGGTGGATTTTCAAGATCCACTCCACGACCGTGACCGGGAGTAGCAATAAATTTATTTTTCTTACTTGGTGTCCTTTCTACATCGTTCCCCTCTTGTTCGTCCTCGTCCCTGTGGTCTTCCTGTTTCTTCGTAGTAGGTTGTGGATGTTTGGTAGAAGGTTGTCTGGTGACGCTCTGTCGTAAAGGACTTGCAATGACACTATCATACGTCCTAGGTGTTCTAGGTGATTTCACTAATGAACTGATATCCAGCCCAGAACTGAATTTGTATTTCTTTTTCGGTGTCTGTAATGGACTTAAAACGTCTTCTGGACGTACTCCTCCAGAGGGTGTTATACTTTCTTCTATATCTATATCTTCAGGAATACCCAACGAATTGGAGTGGGAGTTGGAGGATTTCTTTGAAGGTGAATTACCCGCTGTTGACGTTGACGATCTCTTCGAAGGAGACCCACCTGCTGAGCGTTTCGAGGGGGAGACAGAAGGAGAAGGGATCGATTCGAGTAGAGTTCGACATTTGGAGAGGGTCGAACGGAAATGGGCTGGAGAGACGGACGAGGCTTTTTGAGCGGACGATAATGGTAGATCTTTACTGTGTATTCTACAATTCAGTGGAGCAGTACTATCAGCTCAGCTCAACAAACATCATTCATGTGTATATATCGAATGTATAAGAGATGTGATAGTATTCAATGTTACTCACTTCTCACATCCCAACAAGGCAGATACACCAACCAAAGCTGCTCTCTCCTCAGGTTTCAGATCATTACCTTTGCCCGGTCCTGTAAGGTGTCTGAGGGTGGACAGGATCTGAGCTGAGATGGGTATAGCTGGATGAGTAGCTGATGGGAATAAAGGGATGAGTTCGTTGGAGGACATGGTGATTAGGTTGGTCAACAGAACGTGCGGAGAGTACAGGAAGGGTGAAGGATTAAGGTGGCAGACCGACACATCTTGATATATTGGGCTGTCAAAGTCATCATTAAACGCGTCCTCGACGTTCACCCCGCTCTTCCATCGGAACTAAACCGCATTCATCTCCTAATCTTAAGATTTACTCTTTGCGTTGTTCAGTCACTACTATAACCAAGCACGCATCATTGTCGTTCGCATATATCATGCATTGTTCGAGCCTGGCATCGGCATCGCATCAAAATGATGTCCTACATATACGTCTACGTGTTATGTTTGGTTGATTATCATAGTTCAACTATGTCAAAACATTAAGGAAATGGCACTAGGCCATTCTACTTTGTATGAATAAGAACTGTACAAATTATCGAAAATAGTCAATAAAGTAATCTTACAGTGAGAGATCAAAATAATCATCTATCATATCACATTCGTTCGTTTCACCTCAGTCAGATCGTCTTCTCAACATCAATCTCTTCTTCATTGCCTCTGCTCTTTTCTCTCTCTCTTTCATTTCTTCCTCTTGTTCACTCGCAGCTCCAGTATCAGCTTCTGATCCGAAATCAGATTCCACATCGTTATCGAACGAATCACCTTCGAACAAAACCACATCACCTTCACCTTCTTCATCCGAATCTTGTTCAACACCGTTCTTCAAGATAGTTTGAGGTGCAGGTGTACATGTGATCATAGGTACAGACAAAGATGGACTTCCACTAAGGTTGGAGAAGGACGATCTGATACTTTCTGTAGGGGAGGCGGGCGAAGGTGAACTGAAAGCTCTTCTGGGTGAAGGAGAGGGTTGCTTGGTAGGTGTACAGTAAGAGTCCAAAGAATTGATTCTGAATCTTGATTCTGTTGGAGTAACCATGCCGTTGGCACTGAACCTGGAGAAAGCACCTTTAGTAGGTGAAGGGACGTTCCCAGCACCAGTGCCAGAGGTGAAAGAGGTCGATCGCTCTTTGGGAGGAGTGACTCGCAAAGATGGTTTAGACTTGGAGGAGTTGAAAGTAGCTGCGATAGCTTCGAAAGAAGGTAATTCACCTAGAGACATTGGTGGCATCGACATCGGTCTGGCTTTACCGCCCAGTCCCGATCCAGATAATCTACCGGAAGTTCGTTCTCTGAGAAAAGGTGCCAATCTAGCTTCTTTGACGGGAGTAGTCAAAGGTTCCGTAGGAGGAGTCGCAGGTCTCCTGTTGCTCAGGATTGACGCCAGGACGATCCGAGCTTCACGTCTTGGTGATTCCTCAGTGGGAGTCTTGATCACTTCGATGGATTCTTGAGAATCAGTTCTTGGGACTGTCCTAATTCTGCTAGGCGATCCAGCTGAAGAACATCGCTTGTGATCGGTAGAGATTCTAGCTTGGATCTGAGCGAGACTGGGCAATCTGGAAGGTACACTGGGTAACTTCGATCTAGCTTTGGCTTTCTCTTCAGCGGTGATCTCGGAAGAATCGCTGGAAGGCGATCCGGAGCCAATATCGGACTTGGTCCTACCATGCTTGGCAGCGACTGAAGAAGTCTTCTTGGATTTGGCAGATAATTCAACAGCAGATAGTCGAGGGACGAACTCAGGTGGTGGTCGACTTTGATCCAATCCTGAAAAAGTAGTCTTAGAAGGAGATGGATGAGCGGACTGAGTGAACAAGGGGAAATAATCGGTTCGTGGCATTGCTGAGGATGCCTCGGATTTCTTCGAAGGCGAGTTATCGGCTGCTACTGACGCAGCGAGAGGTGAGTTAGGAGGGAGCACAAAGTTGTACGATGAGGGTGAGACAGGTGGGCTTTGAGGAAGAGTTGATTCCGTGGAAGCTGGCGAAGCTGTAATGCAATCAATTAGTCAATATGTATCACGAGTAGAGAGCAGAAGGACAACTCACGTCTCTCTTGAACTCGTCTTCCCTTCGCACGATCGACAACATCCCAAAGAGATTTCCGAGCTTGCGTCTGAGGTTGAGATACGCGTCTTTCCCAAGGTTTGACTGAAGGTTGATGGGTCCAACTTTCCATTTCGAGCGGGGTCGGCATCTTACCCATGGCCATGTTGAACGAAGGAGAGTTGGGATCGGGTTGAAGAGCTGCCTCGGCAACTGAGAAAGCTAGTAATCGAAGAGGAGTGGGATCGGGCGAAGAAGGACAGTAGAAGTTGAGAGGGTGAGAAGGTTGGAACGAGATGGTTTGAGCCATTTTGCTTGAGAAATCCTGCGTTTGCCTGAAAATGTTGATGTCCAGATCGAAAATTACTTATTGCTGATGACTGATCGATTAAATGAGACCTGCTTGTGATTGAGTTGATAAGATTGATCTTTATATAAATACGTAGGTTACCAGAACCAGAAAGTCGATTATGTTGAAAGTTGCTGTTTTAGTTGGTAAAAAGAGAGATGTTGGAAAAGGAAATGGTTCACCAAGTAAAAGAGTAAAGCAATGTAACGTAAAGTCAAAAGGATTATGCTCTTAAATAAACCTTGGTAAGTTATCGATCCTTTATCAAAAGAGGAGGATGAAAGGAAGATTGAATTATCAATGTAAGAGTGTGAGAGGATGGGGATATCTGCGCGTGGTAGTCAAAAAAAAGGTTGATCAGCCTTTGAGATTATATGTTATAGATGGATTCGAGCTGAGCGTGAGCTGCACGGCAGGTGTAAAGATGTCAATTGGGTAGAGATGGAAGGCGAAGCAGATAGTTCAGGTGGAACGATGAAGAGAGAAGAGTCAGATGAAAGATGTAAAGATTGATGATGATGAGAATGAGAACGGATTGGGATTGACGAACGCGTTGACAAAGGAGATGTCCACGATAAGAGGGGGGAGATGAAAGGGATAGATCAATCACGCTGGGACACACAATACACATACACAGAGAACAGACTAGTCATACGTGTCCTTTGGTATCACGTTGGATGATACTAGGTCTGATGGGACCGGTCTGTCCATGAGGTTGTGAAGGAAAACAGACGATGGTATCGAGGTGAAACACGCCATGACACACACGCTCTGACCCATCCCCCATCTTTCTGTATTCGGTTTTTCACCCAACTTGATCCTCGAGCTCGGGCAAAGTATTCATTATGAAAGAGCATGCCCACCGACGTTCAGAACCGATCAGGCCACCGTGCTTCCACTCATCGATCACACACACGCACACTCGCACACACTAACAGGCAACTAGAGAAGTTGAAATCAACGACAGAACGTAACTCACAATTGAAAAGACACCTGGTCCTTGAACTGCACAGCAGCAACTAAACGATCAACGTCTATTTCTAAAGATCAACCAAACTAGCAAAACAAAGAAGATATCGTTCCTTCTCGGATGTTCGATTGTTTGTTTTTGATCTTATATGATATCCACTTGATACTGGAAAACCTGTTGTTCTTCTTAAAAGACCGAATTGAATTGATTTTGTTCAAGTTGTTTACGTATGTGGATATGACTATAAGTGAAACAAGACTCCAATGAAACCGGGAATAGGTAATTCCACTTTCTTTCTTACTGGTCAAGGGATCGATGATTACGGACTGGGCCAGGTAAGACAGCTAAGATGGGATGCTTGCTTTGGGAAGGTTTCGGGTTGGTTTTGTTTTTTTCGTGTCTACTGAGACAATGTAAGACGGAGTCGGTCTATCGTGATGAGTTCGTATATATGTACGTGAATCGATGCTGATACTGATGCTGATGCTGATGCGTTGATGTTGTAAAGAATGTAAGTTGAGATGGTATTGTATATCTGAAATAGATATACAAGCCTCTTCTTTTGGACTGGATTGATGGGATCGGCGAAACCTGTCAACCGTGCGTTGATTGTTGTGTGTACTAAGTGTCGAGAGACAAGATTGGTCTTGTCGTATAAACCTATATGAAAAGAGAAGAAGGAGGGGAACGATAATGAGAAGAGAAAGAAGAGAAAGAAGAGAAAGAGAAGAGTAGAATAGTGCTATACCTATGAATATGAATGTCCTTTTCCAGAATCAGATCGTCATGTCATGTAAAGTAGAGACAGACCAACAGCACGTCTATACTTGAAGATCTACCTTACCTTAATCTCAGTGTGAAGGTGTAACTGATCTTTTCGAACAATCACAAAGCCACGAAACAACCCTTCGCAACCGATGGACCGGGGTAACCCTAGGATGGACCCTAGAATTCCGAACATACCATATCACTTGGCACATATCAGGAAATAGATTTCCTTGTTAGCGCGTTTTATGAGTGATTCAAGACTCTCTTTGTGACGATGCATGTTTTACTATGAAGTACGACTTGAATTTCAATTTCTATGGTACAAACACACACTAAATTGTCAGACGAGGGTTGAGTGAATACCCTTCTCCCGTTCAAAGCCTTCTTGAAAAGGAGAAGACGCGACTTGTGACACCTTACCTGCAATGGTAAAATCATTCACGTCCTTCTGTCTCTTCGTATGCATCCTCAAGGGGTGTAGCAAGGTTCGGCTAGTGAATAATGAGATGAAAGAGGCTTTTTCATGTGTACGCCTCAAAAGATATGAGAAGAGATGGACATGAATCAGGTGGAAGATCCTCGACACGAGAGTCAAGTGATGATGATCATCCCATGGGTAGGAATGAAACGTAATTTTACATGATTCCCATAACTTTGGATTAGATAGGGGAACAGAGGACATGAGGAAGATGGGATGGCTGTCCATGGTCTTCTACAAGGACTACCAAAGTGTTCTGCTCCTCATATGGGTTTTCAGAGGTCGAAGGCATGTATCATTCCATCGAAGCTTGCTTGACCTTGTTTTCGTCCTTTTGAAGATAGGACCATGCATGGCACAGACAAGGAGAAAACAAGTCGCGTTCGAGGTGAGAGGTACGAGTATGATCTGCACGTCCCTCCTGTACCCTGAAGGCTCAAAGCGGTCAAGGCCGATCATCCACCATCTAGTCCCCAAAATGGGATGACTATACAAGTAAGTTACTTCCTGTCAAAGTGGAGGCATTCCGCAAAAAGTGCTCAGACTGAACTTTACATTACTCTAGACGTCCTTTGTACCGAGGATGAGTCATTTTCGCTCTCACTCGTGCTTCATGGCTGTATGCAAAGAGGAAAACATCTTCCTATCCAGTCGGACTGAGCTTCATGTGCCAAGGTACTCCGCCAATCTCACGCTGACGGGAATGCAGGCGAAATACTCTCATCTGGATGGAAACAAGATATATAATCACACTTCTCTCCTCCACTTCATGAACATTCGATAATTTGCCACCATAACATATCAAACCAATAATCTTAACCGCTATATACTCATATCATCCATAGAGAAATCAAGATGACTTCTGAAACAACTCTACCGACCTCTTTACCCACCATCACTCTGTTGATCTCGAACATGCATTGTACCTCATGCTGCGAGACGATCCACCAACTTTTATCCACCATTCAGTCTATCAAGTCAGTCTCCACCTCTTTATTACTTCACAGTGTCACTTTCTCCGTCGACCTGGATAACACCGCTTCGTCATCGAATGGCAAGCCCAAGACCATCGGTAGAGTCGTAGAAGAAGCGTTGAAGGTGTTAAGGGGTGAAGGAGGGTTCATCGTAATTGCTGAATCATCCGATGGATCCTCAAGATCTAAATATCTTGATAGCTTCGGTGAAGGCGAGGAAATCGGTTGGATTGGAAGATTGCTGTTCCAAACCAAAAGAGGAAAGGAAAGGAACAAGTTGGAAGATAGAAAGAAGAAGCATCTGGAACATTGCAAGATCTGTCAAGATGAATTAGCAGGTCATGATATCGCTCTTGGGCAGGTACAAGAAGCTCAACCTAGTCAAGGTGTAGATCTACCTCTAGAAAATGATAGGATATCATCCACTCAGAACAACAAGGATGATGAAGCTGGCTTGATCAAAACAACGCTCTCCATTGAAGGTATGACATGTGCATCATGTGTCAACTCGATCACTTCTTCGCTCAAGTCACTTCCCGGTATCATCTCGGTGAATATCAATCTACTTGGGTCGTCTGGGATCGTACGACATCGGCCGTTCACCACTCCTCAAGATGTAGCAAACTTGATTGAAGATATAGGATTCGAAGCTCAGGTCATCAAATCAGAACTAGAAGGTACACCTTTAGACGAAGAAGAACAAGGGTCGCAATCATTCAAATCCGTTTTCTCAATTGAAGGAATGACATGCGCATCATGTACTGGAGCTATCACACGTGCTCTTCAAGATCACGAAGGTATAGAATCTATCAATATCGATTTACTCAATAATGCTGGAACAATTGTACATTCTTCTGAGATGACTACTGATCAAATAAAAGATATGATAGAGGAAGTAGGCTATGGAGCGGAATTATCATCTTCCCAGCCGCTCTCTGTTTCATTGGCGAAAGGGAAAGGAAAAGATGAGGGACCGAAGTTGAGGACAGTCCAACTAAAGATCGAAGGAATGTTCTGTCACGACTGCGTCAGAAAAGTCAACTCGTATTTGGATTCTCTGACCGGAATTGAAACCTATACACCCACCACTTTACAATCTCCAGTAACCACCATTGCATATTACCCTTACCACCCCCTTACGATCAGAGATTTGATTGAGGGCATTTCGGATGTCGCTCCGGAGTTCGAAGTGGAGATTCTCAAGACTCAAAGTTTGAGCGAGAGAAGTAAGAAAATCCAGAAGAAGGAGGTTATACTACTCGCTAGTCATTGTGCGGTAGCGATTGTCTTTGCTATTCCTACTTTCATCATGTGAGCTTCCCCTCATTCTTCCATATCGATGAACCACTAAATTCAGCTGAATTTGTTGCGTGTGGGACAGTGCAATAGTATCGATGATACTCCTTCCTAACCATAATCCATTCGAGATGAAAATGATGGAACCAGTCTGGGGAGCAGCAAATATGGGCACAGTGATACTTTGGCCGCTGGCTTCGGTGGTTCAATTCGGGGTGGGAAGGTGAGCAAAATCTATCCACTAACTAATCGGAATACAACTGATCGTATTCATTTTATACAGAATATTCTACAAGCGTGCTTTCGCATCTATATGGCCCCATTTACGTCGATTAATGCCTTCAGCTTTGAGAACGAAGAGTATGCGTAGGCTGCCACCTAGACCTTTGGGTTGGAAGACGCTGGTCTCCTTTGGCAGTATGGGTGAGTACAGCTGGTAGTCTACCGTTTCCGAGAACAAGGGCAAGCTGACATGTGCCTTGGCTATAGATTTACTTGTAGTACTTTCGACGACCGTATCATACTTCGCTTCACTCGCCATGTTAATTCTGGATGTTCGTGCTTCGCCTGGTACCGAAAGTGTCGGAACGTATTTCGATAGTTGCGTATTCTTGATCATGTTCATCCTTCTCGGTCGGACCCTCGAGGCATTCGCAAAGAGCCGAACCACCGATGCTGTCAGTCTATTGGGCAAGATGCGACCTGACACAGCGCTACTTGTTGAGACTCCCTCAACATCGGACGACGCAGAAGTCCATAACGATTTGGAGAGAAAGAAAAGTCAAGATACCACATCAACTTCTACTCCCGAATCCGAAAACACCGCTGTTAGCCAAAGCATCACACGAACCATTCCTGTTGATCACTTGGAAATTGGAGATACTATCCTTCTTCCACCTGGATCATTACCTCCTACAGACGGCATCATCGTATCAGGTCAGACGACGTTCGACGAATCTTCGCTTACTGGAGAATCACTCCCAATCAAGAAATCAATCGATGATCAAGTATTGACCGGTACCGTCAACTTGTCTTCCGCCATCACCATGAAAGTCACCGACCTGGCTGAAAATACGATGTTAGAGAAGATCATTCGGGCAGTATCAGACGCATCAGCGAGGAAGGCCCCTCTGGAATTGATGGCCGAGAAATTAACAGGGTACTTTGTCCCCGTCATCGTATACTTCTCTCTGCTAGTACTGGCAATCTGGTTGATCCTCGCTTTGACCCAGACGGTAGATAATCAAGATGAAGGAAAAGCCGGTGGAAGGGTATTCTTCGCATTGGAATTCGCCATCGCCTCCTTGGTAGTTGCTTGTCCGTGTGGGATTGGACTGGCTGTACCTTGTGCGAATGCTGTGGGTAATGGTATCGCAGCCAAAAATGGAATACTTGCTTCAGGAGGTGGAGAGGCTTTCTTAGCTGCTACGAGGATCAGACGAATCGCATTCGATAAGACTGGTACGTTAACTATTGGCAAAAGTGTAGTAACGGATGAAGAGTGGATGATCAAAGATGAGAAAGAGAAAGAATGGGTGAAGAAAGCGACGAAAGAAGTTGAGAGAGGTAGTACGCACCCTTTGGCTGTTGGTCTCGTGGAATACCTTGAGAAGGAACAGGCTGCTTCCGGATCGAATACGCTGGACGACGAGAAGCAAAATAAAATTTCGATCAATCACGTTGAGGTGCTTGAGACCAAGGAAATCGCTGGGAGAGGGTTGAAAGCCATCGTCAAAATTGACAATCAGACGATCAACTTACTCATAGGCAACGTAGCGCATATGGCGGATCATGCCGTGATAATGGATACGGCCCATCAATCATTAGTGGAGAAATGGTCCAATCAAGCTAAATCTGTAGTTGCCATTGCATCTCAAATTGCATCGGAGGAAAGGTACAAGCTATCAGCTATCTTTTCGCTATCTGATCCACCTCGAGAGACTTCTGCGGACCTTATCAAGTCGCTCAAAGAAAGGGGTATACAGGTATCGATGTTGAGTGGAGACAATCAGTCGACTGCATTGGCTGTAGGCAAGATGCTTGGACTGGAGAAAGGGGAAGTTAAAGGTGGCGTGGGACCTGAGGGGAAAGCAGAGGTTATAAGGGGGATGCAAAGGGATCTGAAAGAGGGCGAGAATGGGGATGGCAAAGGATTGGTGATGTTTGTAGGGGGTAAGTCGCTCATTTCAACTTTCTTCCTATCGCTTGTATAATTCCTGGTCATGAAGCTAATTTGAATTGGATTATCGATCTATTGCATCTTGCAGACGGTCTCAACGATTCTGTAGCTCTCGCCGCGGCAGATGTAAGCTGTGCGATGGGTCATGGTTCTCAAGCTACCCTAGCTAGTGCAGGTGAGTCCATTCATCCTTACCAGGATCGGCATATACACTCATGACTAACTGATTGTATGGATGTATAGACTTTGTCTTACTCTCATCATCACTTCCCTCCATCTTGACCCTCATCCACATTTCGAAGAAGATCATCCTTCGACAAAAACTCAATCTCCTCTGGGCATTATTATTCAACGTAGTTTGTTTACCATTCGCCGCTGGGGTGTTTTACGGTATACATGGAATTAGGTTAACACCCGTCTGGAGTGCTGTGTTAATGGCTTTGAGTAGTGTTAGTGTAGTAGGTAGTAGTTTAGCTATGAGGTGGGGGTTATAGTGATATATAAGCATATATATATATGATTTATCTAGTTGATTATCTGACCGCTGATTGCCGGTGATCGACCATCTTCTACATCCATCCGCGCGACCCTACAATACTTACTTTGACGATTTGTATATTATGCATATATATATGAAATCCTTTGCTTGATCAGCTATCAAGGAGATAGTCTATCTGTGTCATTTCTATATACAACAATGGTTCCACTCAAGGGATGACCTAGTTTAACTTTGCAGTTTCGCATTCAACCTCCTTAATTCCTGAGGTGTGAACCTCAAGATCACAGACATGACTCTGACCAGATTCGGTCTCATCTCTTTATGTTCTAAGAATTGTAAAATCACATTTCGAAGGTACTAACAGGTGAAAATGTGAATTAGCAGGAAGCCAGGAACTCTTTCCCAAGTACTGAGGGAAAGTAATCACGAACGAAGCATTTACTCACTTCCAAATTCACTTCCTCTTCATCCTGCTGTTTCACCTCTCCATGCCCACTCGGCAAAGCCGTCGAAGCAGTCTGCAATGTTGTGGGTGTACCCGGCGCACCGGTTCTCGTATTATTACTTTCTAAACTGTTTCTACTCTCGCTCTGAGTCGGACTTCCTATCGATCCCGACACAGACACAGGTGTGGGTGTCGGACTAGGCGAAGGTACACCGGATCTAGGATTGATAGTTGAACCACCTTGAGCTGTTCCCGACCAATATCCTACACCGGGATTTCTCTGTCTCTCCATTAGTTGAACGGACGATTGTAATTTCCTCATTTCGTCTCGGAGGGTTCTGTTGGTACTTTTCAACTGGGTGATATGGTTCCTGGATTCGTCCAATTGGGTCTGGACTGTGTGCATCTGAGTTTGAAGAGAGGAGATCTCGTCTCTTGCTGAGCGCTGTGATGCACGTGGATTACATTGGTTAGCTTCTAATGCAAGTGACAGGTTCTTTGATTCAGGTATGATGAGAAGTATCACATGGACAGATGGTATCAACGCGGTGGTGAGATTCACTCACCTCAGCCTCGACAGCAACTTGTATATCACCTTTACCCTGTTCCAATTTCCCCTTTAATTTGATCAATTCCTTCTCCAAGGATTTAACTCGTTCTTCACCATCTTGAATCTTACTTTCCCTCTCCTGCAATCCCCTAAGGGTATCATTAACTTCCATATCCTTTTCCTGTATCTGTCTTCTCAATTTCTCCAACTCTCTTATTCTCTCTTGCAATTTGACCGACCACTCCTCTTCAATCTCATTTCGTTCCAATTCCAACGACTTGATTTTGAATCTCAGATCTGATAATTTGGATTCTGATTTAGCTTCTGCTTCAGATAACAATTTCTGTATGTCCACTCCTCCAGTGCTTTTGTTCGATGTGGAATTCCTTCTACTTCCCATTGGTGATCCAGATGGACTGCCATTAGGTAACCCCAAGCCCAGTTGATTCCTTTGGTTGGACGAAGAAGAATCTTCCAATAGGGCAATTCGTTCATTAGCTTCGCGAAGTTGGAATTCCAATTCCTTCGTTCTGGTAGACGACAACTCCATCTCAGATTTAGCTGATTCAGCTTCGGCCTGTTTAGCTTGTAGATCTTCAAATGTCTTTTGTTTATTCACATTCAACTCTTTCACTATCGCTTCTAACCCATTTACCTTGGTAGTCTTCGCTGACAATTCTTTAGCATGTGATGCTTTCGTGGTGATCATCTCCAATTCCCAGTTAGCTTTCTTACTAGCCATATCTTTCTCATATTTTTCCTTCTGTCCATTCAGTTCCCTTTCGAAGCCTTTTCTTAAACTAGTCACCTCTCTTTCTTTTTCACCTTTGACTCTCTCAACTTCCTCAGATGCCTTTGCTCTTTCGGCTCTCTCCTCGGCACGGTCCCTCTCTATCTCCTCTTTCTCCTTTTCTACTTTGACCAATTTCAACCTCACCGTCTTTAACAAAGATATAGCCTTGGTACGTTTCTCTTCCTCTTCTTTGGCTTGAGTTTGAGCTTTGGCCAAATCCGCCTTAAGCTGAGTAATCGTGCTATTATCCGTCGAGGCAGTTTTCACCTTCTCTTGAGCTTCTGATAATTCACTGCGCAGCTTGGTTATCAGATCAGTTTGCGAAGATCCTTCCAAACGATGTGTATCGCGCAGCTCCTCCATCCGAGTATCTTGTACTAATGTCAACGCCGATCGGATCAGCCATATGATCGAAGGTTAACGGAGTGAGTCATACATTACTTACGAGTCAATTTATCCTGTAATCTTTTCATCTCAGCTGTGATCATATCCAATTTCCCAGTGACCATCCTGACCCATCCTTCCAGTGCTTCATGATCTGCTATTCCTCCTTCTAGTGGTGTAAGCTCTTTCAAGACTTGATTAGCTTTATGCGTCTGCGTGAGCAAGGTTGTAAATCGTTGTGAGAGGTCTATACAAACCACAACTATATATCAGTGACCCTCCACAGATAATTTTGAAGATCAAAGAGATTTGAGCTTTACCTTCATATCGTCTTTCCGAATCAGCCAATTTCTTGATTTCCTCCCCTGACAGCTCGATCACTGGCTTCTCCACATCTTCAGCATCCCCTTCTGCACTAGTCGTTATCTGAACTTCCACTTTATCCGTGTCCAGTCCATCTACACCCAGCCCCACTACCCCTTCCTTCTTCTCGGTATCAGGCGTAGCTTCCTGTAATCCCAATTTCGGTACGTCCTGATCCGCACTCGCCTGAATGATCGGAGATGCCCCTAATGGATCTGAAAATCCCGTTGAAGGGGTCGTGAGGTTCTCGGAAGCTGATAAGGTAGGTGAAGGAGGCAGAGGATACGTAGCTGGATCAGAGGGATTGGGAGGTGGTAGAGGGATAACGGGATCCAAAGCTAATTTAGAACCTCTGCGAGCCGGACCTAATGTAGGTGTCGGTGTCACTGCCCGCGAAGGTGGGTTAGACCCCAATGTAAAGGTGGAAGTGGGTAGGAGTCTGGGATTGGGTGAAGATGGTCTTGAGGTTGAAGGTCCAGCTAGAGAAGGTGAACAAGTGGGAGAAGTGATGTCCTTCAATTCTTGTGGACTGGATCCTGATCCTCCTACTACGTTACTACTGGTAGCAGTGGCTTTGTTGGTAAGATCTTGAGAACTCCTATTACCGAAGTGGAAACTCTTTCTCAGTCCAGATAAAGCGTTCTCAGCCAAATGCGCAGTAGATCCAACATAACTTCCAGCTGCTATTGATCCACTTCCTCCTGTGGACTTGGTAGGCGATACATTATCGCCATTCTTCTCTGTGATCGTGCCGGCAGTAGCTAAAGGCGACGTGGGAGGTATGGGTGACTTGGTGACTGAGGGAGATGCAGACCGACTAGGAATTTCCTTAGGTGATGATGTACTGACGTTCTGGTTGTTGTTGGCATTGACGCTTAGAGCACGAGCTTGTAGTTGTGAGCCGGTAGCTTCGAGTGTCTTGACTGCTGCGTTCAGTCTGTCTTGGAGAGAGGTACCGAACATGGTGCAGGATCCATGAGACCTAGACGACAGCGAATAGCGATGGTATAGAAATCGCTTGTGGGTGAGTTGAGTGAATGGAGGGGGGTGAAAGAGATGATGAACGCGATCGACTGTCCGTTCCACAGCTGGAAGTAGGTGGTTTCTTGGCGGGTATTACCGAGAACGTCATATCATCAGATATCTACATCTTTTCTTTCTTAATTATCCCATTTATTGCATCTTACATCCATGCATCAACCTAGATAGTGTACGAAAGAGAGGACAGATCCATAGCAAGATGGGATACTTTCAAGCAGCTTTGATCAAGATGGGTATGGCCCAACCAGGACCCAAGATAACAGCTCAGGACCGAGCCATTCTCGAGTGAGTGGGCTTATGAGTACTGGATAATCAGCTTACACGGGATCGTAGTCTAAAGTTGCAGAGGGATAAGATGAAGCAGTATCAAAAGAGGGTAAGCTATCATCTCGCAGCTTTGCTCGGTCAAGCTTATAGAGATTGTAGTTGCAAGTGGTGTTGAACCGAGAGCAGGAAATAGCTAGAGAAGCTCTGAATGCGGGTAACAAGGTATGTTATTATACTCACTCATGCGAACGGAGCTGATGATGTGTCATTGTAGACACGAGCTTTGACTGCGCTCAGACAACGAAAGTACCAAGAACAGCTGCTTGCCAAAACGGATGCTCAATTGTTGACTTTACAAGAACTAGTGAGCTATCTTCGAGCCCACGATATACGATTGGCTGACCAGAAGATACTGCGGTTCTACAGGTCAGCACGATTGAGTTCACACAGATACAGAACACAGTCATGCATGAACTTGAAATGGGTGCAGATGTTCTGAAACAATTACATGCGGAGATGTCGCTAGAGAGAGTGGAGAAATTGATGGACCAGACTAGAGAAGGTGTGGAATATCAGCGTGTAAGTCTAGAACACGCTGTGTTGCATAAGACTTTGTTCGACCCGGCTGATTGTTTGTAATGTGTCTAGGAAATCGACGAGGCCCTCATGTCTCGTATGTCACCTGAGGAGGAGGAAGCAGTCCAAGAAGAGCTGGAACGGTTGCAGCAAGAGGCTTTGGTGAGTCTCCCTACGTGTTTTCTGACCTCTCAAATAGCGATATAGGCTGATGGCAAGCTCATTCTCATCGCAGCCTGCTATACCGTCTGTACCGGATCAACAGCCCGTCTCTTTGCCAGATGCACCGGTGGAAGAGCCTACCACGGCTCAACCAGCAGCCGAGGGTAAGTTTCATTGCACGCTTGCATCCGTACATTCTCTGGATCGACGGACGATCACTGACCTCCTCTGGCTCTAGCTCGACAAGCCGAACGGAAGGAAGAGAGAGTCGCCATGGCTGCTTAGCAATGTAGACAAGCTCACAACTATGAGAGGGGAGCGCCTGTACTTTCATTGTTCACGAACAGGAGTCGACTGTGTACTAAAGAGGGTATCTGCCGGCTTTAACCAATAACACCCATAACGCAACATATCTTCGCTCGCTTGATCATCACATCTCTATTTCGGGTTCGATCTGTTGTACTTTTATGATCGCGATGTGAGAAGTTGTATATCCTGCATATGATACATTATATATATGTTTGATAGTTGATGCCTCGTTGAACAAGGGAGAATGGATGTTGTGATTTATCGACCGAAAGTACCGGTGGCTTGAGCTGCACTTCCCATTGCTGACATCCTCTCTCCTACTTTCTTGTTGACCTGAGTAAAATACCGAGCATAGTCAGTGTTGGTCATAAATGAAAGATCGCCATGTCAATTCAGGCCATTTTGTTTCTCTCTGCCTCCGATTTTTGGATTAATTTCATCCCTCCGCAATTTTCCGTCCTGTTGACCATCCAATTCTTCAGGACACTCCAGCCTTCCCCCGGATAATCCCTCACACACCACCGAATGCCCTCAGACTTCGAATCGTACACACATTCCGTGACTATTGCAGCAGGTCGAGAGCAGACTCACCTCGAAGAATTTAGCAGTACACCTGTCAATACACACACTTTCTCCCTTCAACAAATCACCTTCTACGTATCGATGGTTGTTTGGTGTCTGGGAAATACATTTGGTGTGACATGAGTTGACGAGTCGGTTACTATAAACGACATGAGGTCAGCAAGCCATATACGAAGATACCGTGATTTGACGGCGGAGGAGCGACTCGACCTACAAGACGTCGGTGATCATATCTAGGTAACGCACATCGTCAGCTTAACCAATTCTCAGATAGCACAAGAAATGAATAGCTCACCTAGTTCAGCAACGGCCATTTCTATCTTAGCAGGATCGACGGACCCTTCAACTGATCGGTCTATTTACATGATTTCAAGTACGTCAGGCAAGGGAAGGCTCTGAAGCGTAGTGAAGCAGGGGCCAAAAACGTACTACCACCACCAAATAAGAACGACATTTTTGCAAGGCTTGTCTTTAATTGCTTTCAATGTAGGTGCCGGGGGCTAGGGTATGTAGGATGGAAGCGGGTAAGACGCAGTATTCGCTTTCAAAAATATACAAAGAAAGTCATCGATGGACTGACGGATGTTGGACTTTTTGAGATGATGGAGGACGGAAGCAAAACTACAAGTGGAGGTGGCATTTTCATGGTAGTGGCACAAGATGATTGCGTGCAGAAAGGAGTTGACGATTGAGTTTCAAACTTGCTTCACCCATCCGAAATTAATATGCACATTGATAGCGTATCGTCTTTCACATTTGACATGTGCAGGCTTTGATGGTGATTCAATAGATATTGTGATGGATATTTCACCTCACACCTTGTCTCATCGGATCAGACACATTCCTCATCTCGGTACAGAAGGTTTGACCCACAGATTCGACTCGCAGGTGCACTGGGCTCTGAATAAGACTCAGGGGCCATACCGTGAAAATGACTTCAATAGATAGTGATGAATCCATAAGATGTCTCTCTAATCTCGCACCAAGACCTCTATTTCTGATAGGTTGGGCTCATGTAGAGTTTTCCACTTTCGTAATAAACTGCATATGTGGTAAAGACAGATTGAAAGGAAGAACAGATGAATGCGAGTCGAATGATGGCATGACGACATCAGCATGGAAAGATGATGCAGGCTACAACAGTAACCGGGCCAATCTTCTCTTGAGGCGTTACGGCACATACTGTACGATACGGAGAACGGCTGTACATCACAATGAAGTGACAGAGAAGCAGCTCAGAAGGACAATCTTCCTTTCATCTCGCAGCCTACCTTTCAAATGAATACATGGTCACTTTCTTCGAATGACAGCAAATGATTTTCGTAGAAAAAAGGTTTAGACCAGAAGACACTGACATCTGCGCTCACTACATAGATTTTCCATATATCTGAGTGAGGCTAATAGTCTACCCCAGAATCATATAGATACACTAATCTACCAAAAGCGCTCAGTCTGGCGATCTGTGTATTGCTATAAATGATAGAAATGCCCGAGTTAAGACCATCAAATGGTAAGTACAAGCTCCCTTTTGAACTTTCACGGTACACCTCACCGGATTCGACTGACAGATGATTTGAACGGAATATTGGCAGCCAATCAATCCAATCCGTCATCATCAGACACCCAATCCACTCATCGAACCCTAATCGGGAGATGTCGATTCCTGCCAGATGTTCAATCCTCCTACTTCACCCTCCGGGACGCTCTCACAGCTGATGAAGGACCGGATGTCAATCTTGGACCAAAAAACCATGATGGGATCTGGTCCGGGGGGAATTTACTCATCACGATGAACGACGAGACTGGACCAGTGTCCGATAGTACCAACAAGACAGTGAAAAGTTATCAAGGCTTGAGTTGGGATACCAAACATGTTAGAGGGGGAATGTACGCTGAATCCCAAGACGGTTCCAATATTTACATGGGGAGGGCCCACAAGGACATCAGTATAGTCTCCAAGAGGACTCTACTTGATGTCAATGATCTTGTAGAGGGTTATCATTGGGTCAACAGTAACGGTCTGGACAAAGCAATTGAAGAATTGGATGAGTATGAGTACTATGAAATCGACAAGATTCTATCGCGTGCCTCCGAGTGGAACGGATTTTATAATTCCAAAGTTGACGGTGGTGGGTAAGAGTATGAACCTGCAAGAGAAGAACCGGTACAACTGCATGGGCTGATCGTGGGACAGTTCTCAGCATCCCAAGGTACTGAGGTCGACGACACGGATGGTATAAGCGGTCGGAAAACGAATCGACAGAGAATCAGACAAGTTGATGAGATTGATTTGAATTATGAGATCGTCGAGAATTGATTTGCTTCGCTCGACTTGACTGATGTTCACTTGACCGTACTTTCATGAATCTGTCTAACACTTACAAGTGTTGACGTGCGAGTTGCAGTATGTATGAGCTTATACTTCTCCCTGTTTGAAGAGAGAAATTCAAACGTGATACCGTAAAATGGTGATATTATACATTATGGTTTCTTTGAAGATAAAAATACTGTATATTTCAAGAGAAACAAACCTTCACCCACCCACTCTCCCTTGTCATGATCCGTCGTGTCAGGATGCATTGTGTGACCCGCTGCATGACGTAAGCCACAGCTCCGACTCAAAGGATCCTCACTGACTGCCGACATCCAGTGAACGAGCAGGACTGCATAAATATGAACATGATTCCCTGATTCACTATTTCTCAACACCCTAGAAGTGCAAGTGTACCATGTCAAATCCTTATCAAACTACTCGTATGGACGGTGAGATCCTTTTCAATCTCTCTCTTGTGAAAATAATAATGGTGTCTTGCTTTCTAATATTAGTCCATGTGAATAGCAGCTACAGTACCATCAAATGCTCCATCCATTTCCAATCGCAATCGAACGTTCCTTGGTAAATGTCAGTTCCGTCCTTCCGGCTCTTCCGTCAATTTCACCTTAATCGACGCTCTGACATCAGACAAAGGCCCTGATGTTCGCCTTGCCGAACACTCCCCATCCACTAGCGATCCCGAAACACATAGTGGATTGTGGTCAGAGGGAAATCTTATAGTCGACGTGAGCAGCGACATTATTCAAAGTCGTGATGGATCGACAGAAGTCACAAGCTATCAAGGTAAACCATGGATCACCCTGCCATTAAGCGGAACAATGTATACCATCCGAAATGGTAAAGAAGTACCTGTCGGTAAAGCTGTAATGAGCGCAAGTATAATCCCCAAAAGGACTCTGGTGGCGGGTACGGATATCGCCCCTGGATTATACTGGTTTCACTCCGAAGGTCTTGAACGAGGTATAAAGGGACTGGAGATATACGACAGAAAAGCGATCACAAGGGAACTGTCGGTCTCATCAAGTTGGTATGCATACTCCGAATCATATTCTGACCGCAAGGAGGGTGTACGATATGTATCGTCCCGCGATAGACCGGTAGATTTGGCAGGTTTGATCAGCGGCACGTTGGAGTATAGGATGATGGATGCAAAAGATGCCAAGTCGATGGATAAAGAGGATTGGGATCATTACGATGTTGATTTAGACTTCGAGGTGAGAGAGCAGATTGTGAACCGGGTAATTTAGCCTTTTTGTAAGAACGATCAATATCAAATACCGTTACGAAATTAGAATGAATTCGATAAGCAACAGTGAGATTGTTTATTGCTTGTTAGTGATTCACAAGCGGGAAATATCATCGGGTATGGGCAAAAATGTGAAAAGATCCATGATCATGCAGAGGAATAAATACAGAGTACCAATAGCAAATGATTAGATAGTAAAGAAAACAAAAGGGTAAGATTAGCTCGCATAAATCGATCACACCTCCAAAATCCGACACGACACGTCCAATTCACCAAAACCACCCGTAAGTGAAGTTGACCATCTATGATTCCCTGACTCCACCTGTTGATCTCTTCTTCTGATATTTCAGTATCCAAGGGTGTACCAATACTTCGGAAAGAGGTAATCGATCTTCGGGGTTGTATCGAAGTAGCTAATACATATCGGGCTAGTCAGTATTCTCCCACTGACGCGACTCAATCTCACTCACCCTTGTGATCAAATCAGCAGCTTCCGGAGAAACACTCTCTGGTATATGCAAGTCTATATTTCTTATTCTTCTATATGTAGCTTGATGTCCCGCATGATCCTATTTTTGCACCCTAAGTCACGCTATCTTCTCGTTCAGGCTTGTTACTCACTTCGAAAGGTGGACTTCCAACTAAGAATTCATAACACAGCACACCCAATGCCCATAGATCTACTTGAGCGGTATGTTCTTTACCCTCAATCATTTCGGGTGGTAAGTAGTCTAAAGTACCACATAGCGTGTTTCGCCGGTTTGACGGGGCGTGCTGTGACAAAAACAATCATGTAAGCTTTGATCATACATTCGATCTCAAGTTGCAAAGTAAGAACATGGTACATACCACACTCCAACCAAAATCAGCGATTTTCAACTCCCCTTTCAGCCCGATCAATAGATTCTCAGGTTTGATATCCCTGTGCATGACGTGTTTCTTGTGTAGATACGATAACGCATCTGCCATTTGAGCAATGTACTATCGGACAAGTGAAATCCGTTAGCTTGTTTCATGTCCCACAGTCAAGGAGGTAAGCTCACTCTACTACTTTTCTTTTCATCGAATCTCCCATATTTACTCAACTGTTTGTACAGTTCACCTTTCATTGCGAATTCTAATACTAGGAAAATCCGCTTGGAGTCATGGAAATACCCATATAGCCGAAGGATATTTGGGTGTCTGTCCACAACAACATGATCTGTCAGCTCATCTGATCACAAAGTGATATGAGATAATCTGATAGAGGTACTACGTGACTCACCTGAGGTTTTGTTGAATCTCAATTTCCCTTCTGACTTGTTTCTCGACTTTCCCTTGTACGATCTCCGATTTGTGTAAACATTTCAAAGCGACGATGAAATGTGGTGGGGCCTTTGTCCTTGCCAAGTAGACTCTCCCAAATTTACCTTTACCCAATGGTCGACCAATCTGAAATTGTGGTAGAGACAACGGTATACCTGCGCTGTGTACCAGATAAAATCAAATTAGATCAAACCACCCAGCTTTGTTGAATCTTATATGACTCACCTTCCACTATCCATTTCCAGTAGCTTAGCTGACTCTCCCGTGACCACCTCTTTATCTTCTACATCAGCTTCCAGTCCTCCATCGTATTTACCCAATTCCATTCCTTTACTAGACGTCGTCTGAGTGGTACTACTTTGATATTTAGGTATATTGGGATTGATCGAGCTTGACAATGCCCTGGAGGAAGTGGAATGTACCGGTCCATGTAACCCATGTGCAGTATGTTGTTTCAACTTCCCTGCTGGAGAGTTGGTCTGTTTTGTAGATACTGGAATATTGATACCTGCTAATTTCATCAAGGGACCTCTCTGAGATTCACCATAGTTGTTATTCGTACTTGACGAAGATGATAGGCCTGTATTGGGAGGTCGAACCAGCCCGGGGTTCATGTATTTCTTCAAGACGGGAGGTAATCTGTTCTGCGAAGAGGATTGATTGTTATTGTTATGTGACCGACCAACAGGTGAAGGTGAGGGTGGTCCACCGCCTGCACCGAGGGAAAGACCGCCCATCATCTGCGCCAAAGGTTGGGTGGACATGACTGGATGTTCTCTCGAGTGTCAAGCTGATGTATGTGAGATGAGCTATGTTAGAGGAGAAAAGTTGATATGTATGTTGATTGATCAGCTATACGAGTAGTAATTGTTTACGCACGGGACAGTTTGGCAAAAAGCAGGCGCGATCACCCAACACCAGGAGATAAACAAACAGCAGTTAGGCACACCCAGCTGGAAATCTCTCTTGCCGCGTGCCTGCTGGGGATGCATACTGGCGTACGCCTAAATTCGCCATGTACCGGCTCAAGATATCTGGAAGGGTGCCGAACGAATCTTTCGACTTTTCAATGTTGTTGCAATTTCACCACCGCATTCTACGATAACATACCCTCATTCATTGATTGATACCGGAAGATCAGATAGCAAAAATGTCACGAAGAGATGTGGGAAGGGTAGTGATGGATGGTAAGTCATCAATTTTAGAAAAACCTCTAAAATGCACGACCAATGTCTGATCTGCTCTTCTGTTCTTCCTCGAATAGTCGCATTCTTCGCTGCATCGCAGGTAAGCTAACAGCGATGTCCCTAATTTGGGCCACCATACGTAAAGCTCACATGATGTATCTCAGGTCGCACTCTACTACGCACTTCGATACGTCTTATCCTCCCTTGATGGCGGTTCACCTTCATCTCGATCATCCAAAAAAGCCAAAGAGAAAGGTAAACTCCTACTTTCCGAGACAGGTTTGACAGATAAACAACTATCCGAATTAGAGTTGGACGAATATGAATCGACAATAGCAGGAGAGATAGTCCCACCATCAAAGATAGATGTGACATTCGATTCGATAGGTGGTTTAGATGAAATTATCAATTCTCTCAAAGAAACTGTTATTTACCCCTTGACATTTCCTGAATTATTCGCATCTGCCGGAGGAGGATTGTTATCCGCTCCTAAAGGTGTGTTGTTATATGGACATCCGGGATGCGGGAAGACGATGCTTGCCAAAGCATTGGCGAAGGAGAGCGGAGCGACGTTTATTAATTTACCGTTATCGAGTTTGTAAGTCAGCTTCTCATGCTATATTCTCCGTTGGCGAGAAAAAAAGCTGATGAGAATTTATAGAACTAACAAATGGTTTGGAGAATCGAACAAATTGGTGGCGGGTCTGTTCTCTTTGGCTAGAAAGGTACAACCTAGTATAGTGAGCATACTTGAAACTCCCCATCAATGTCAAACGAAGGGATTGCTGCTTACGTTCATTCCCTACCTTTAGATATTCATCGATGAGATAGACTCTTTGTTCCGGGAGAGATCGGCGGGTGATCATGAAGTGACAGCAATGATGAAAGCGGAATTCATGACGTGAGTGTTGTACCTGTATGACTAATATGGACATCAGGCTGATACCGTATTTTTCTAGTCTTTGGGATGGATTGACATCAGGAACGGATACACGCATATTGGTGCTAGGTGCTACGAATAGACCGAATGAGTGAGCAGCTGAAGATCTTCTCGACAATTCTGAGGGAAAAAGCTGATTTCGTTTGTTCTCAGTATCGATCCTGCTATCCTGCGACGAATGCCTAAAAGATTCCCTATACGGTTGCCGAATTACGATCAGCGTATAAAGATCTTAACGCTTGTCAGTTGTACCATGATTGCCCGACAGATCTTAGGTAATCCAACTGACCGCTGTAACATCCCTCAGATGCTTGCTCACACCATCCTCGAATCCCCGTTCATCCCTCAACTAGCCCTTAAGACCGATGGATTGTCAGGATCAGATCTGAGAGAGACATGTAGGAACGCAGCTATGGTACCTGTACGTGAGGTGATGCGAGATAAAGGTAAAGCGGGTAAGGAAGGATTAGAAGATGCTAGAAGAGAGGTAAGTTGTAATCCAATATCTCTCTATTTCTGCATTTGCTGATCACATCATATTTGTTTCAGGGCTTCAAATTACGTCCACTTCGATTAGATGACTTCAATATACACGATTCCCATGCGTATGCTCATGTCGAGCCTAGTCGCAAACAGCCGCCAGGAGCATATGGAGATGCATTGGATTAGATGGACCTGCTGTATCTATGATTATGTATATATACTGTACTTCTCCCATCAATATTTGATATTCCAATGCTCGGTCTTGGGTAACATAAATGTCCCAGGGGCAAAGAGGGATGGCGTAGATGTCGATCGTTCAGGGTAAATTGGGGTTTGGTGCACGGCGGCTGACTTGTCCGAAGAAAGCAACCCAAACCACAGAAGGCACACATATGGGTTACTGACCTCGCAAGTAAGCTGACTTCCACATCCTCTCATTCTCTTCGTTCCGCCTACGGTATCATCTACATCGGACAGAGCTTTCCCTCCTTACCTCGCGTGTTCTGTGATCTGCTGTCCTTCGCAATCATCGGCACACGGGTATGGTGATCTCACTCACCAATCTATTTATACCCTCAACTACCTTCTTTTGATCATCTCGACCACCGTCTACCCACGTTGGAGAGTCCCCCTGTACATCCTCCGCATTGTCTCGACTCTCCCAACAACTCAACAATCCCACAATCCCACAATTCCACAATCCCATCATCATGCCTCACTCTCAGCCCTCTCCTCGAGTACCTTACCGCGCAACGTCCACGCCACCTCGTACGCCTCTCCACTTACCCGCCGTCCCATCCTATCGAGCCCCTCAGAGGGAATACCCCGAATCGCCCACAGCAGGTATAGAGCGCAATCGCGAACTCCACATCAAACCTCCCGTATTCAGTCTGGGTCAACCTCCTCCTCCTCGAAAGCGATATCTACCTAAATTTATCAGATCACCTAAAAGGGCGTTGGTGTATTTGGTGTTATTGGGTTTATTGGGATTCACCGTGAAGACGGCGTACAGTCATCTGAAGGGAAAGAAGGTATTGAGCCTAGGATGGAATAAGAGAGCAGGAGAAGGGTTCTTCGGTGGACTTGGCCAGAAATCACAAGAGGAGGAAGAGGAAGAATATGACGATGGGTTATGTAGATTCGTTTCTCCCGTTGAAGCTTATCAAAGGGACTTACATCGTCTTCGATCTTTATTCCCAAATTCCCACATACCTTCCTCACCTCACCATCATAGTCACAATCATAATCATAGTCATACGCACAGTCATCATACCTATTCACCTACAGGACACCTAATAATCTCAGATGATCCAGATGCTCCTCATCCGATTCCTCAATTATTGAGTCTAGGAGAGAAAAGATGGGAAGAATTATTATCAAGACAAAGTCGGACTCTCTCAGAAGCCGTTAAGGAATATACCAGGAGGTATGGACGTAAACCTCCAAAAGGGTTCGATAAATGGTGGGAATTTGCGATGGAACATAATCTGGTACTACCAGATGAGTATGATAGGATTAATCTCGATTTGGCACCGTTCTTTGCACTGCCCAAAGAGGAGATGAAAAGAAGGATGGAGATGGTAGAGAATATGGAAAAGACTTTTACACTTGTCATTGAAGATGGACAAGTGGAGATTGAGGTGGGTAATATCTCTTACTACGAACCTAACTATCGAAAGGATATATGATATACATCATACTATCTCAAAAATCCTTCTTCTGACTATCGCCCTCCATCACGAACGATATATTGATGTATACCTTTTGAACTTGACCAGATACGTGATCCTGGAGGACTCAAATGGGGTGGAACCCTTCCCCGAGCGCACGAAACTTCCAATCTCCTCAAGGGATTCATCAAATACTTACCTAATATGAAAGCTACCTTTTCGATATTTGACCAACCTCAGATATACCTATCCTGGGCTAGAAGAGGGTCATTGATTGATTTGGGACTACGAGGGGAAGTAACGACTCATCTGCATGAGACGGATGATAGTGAGGTGAAATTAAGTAGGAGTTGTGCACCCAAAACGAATTTTAGGAAAGATCCGGGATCCTCTGAGGGTGAGTCGACATTGCTTCTTTGTCTTGTATATTCAATGATGCTGATTGTGCTTGGGGTGATAGGCAAATCATTCATCTATGATAGTCTGGAAGCTGGAGATCCATGTCAGAGTAAGTCCAGCTGGTCCTATATCTGCATCATCAATCTAAGCTGACCTGGCAATACCGTCAAACTCAGACCCCTACCTAATTCCCTTACATGGATTGACACTCGAACCTCACGGTCACGATTCCTTACCGAAACCTCATACCCAGCTATTACCTTTATTCAGTCTCGCCAAAACATCGATTAAGTAAGCCCAATCCTACCGACACTTGCCTTTGGTGCAATAGCTGATAAAGGGATTATTCTGTGCAGCTCCGACATCTTGATTACTCCCTTGGACCAATTCCATGATAATCCCGGTAAAGATCCTATATGGGAGGAGAAAAGCAGTTCAAAGCTTGTCTGGGTGAGTTCCACCCTTCACCATTTCAGCTATATAATGTCGACTGACAATTGTTTTTGTTATGTTTTATAGCGAGGTAGCCCAACGGGAATATCGATGATGAATCGAACATTGCCTTGGCGGCAATCACACCGTATCCGATTACATCACTTTGCAGCCAACACCTCGCAAGATTTAATGGAGTTCATGATACCTGATCTTGGCCAAGACCAATCATTTTCTGAGGAAGGGGATGACCAGTTGGGTGATGAACATCAGAGAGGAAAAATACAATATCACGCTTCTCCTCCTCCTTCGTCGGAAAGACAACGGCAGGAGAAAGACAAGAAAAGTATGAGTGCTCCGCTCACGTCGCTAGAAGATGAATACTCGACGGAAGAAGTCATGAAATTTTACTATGATATGAAATTGTCTGGTCAACCTATACAGTGCTCTGAAGAGGATGGGACTTGTGAGGATATGAGGTGAGCTCACTCTCTGATCTACCTACCACAAATGGGATGATCGAGCTGATGCTGGATTACATTTTGTGTGATAGACGAGAGATCCAGTGGGCAGGACATCAAGGTGCAGAAGAGTTGAACCGACATAAATTCCTCTTGGATATTGATGGGAATGGATGGAGGTGAGTCCTGTTCTCACTACCGAGCACCAACCTGCCAGGTTTTAGGTCAACGCAAGTGCGCAATAGCTGATTATATGAGATTGATTATATAATAGTGGTCGATTTAGGAGATTGATGAGTACCAATTCGATGGTAATCAAAATGACAATGTTCACCGAATGGTTTCAACCTCACTTGATACCGTTAGTCCCCCGCCATTTTACTATCGCCATACTCATTCGATACACGAGATATCAAAGGGAATGCTGATGTTTTGATCCGATTGATTGGCGATACAGCTGGTTCATGTACGTTCCTGCCAAGTTGGATTTCTCAGATTTGACCGATATAATGGCATTGTGAGTTGATACCATCCCTTGAGGGCGTATCTGATATCATAATACTCAACTCGTTCTCATTCATCCATCGTAGTTTCCGAGGTACACCTAAACATCCTGAACTTGGGTTTGACGAGACGGCAGCTGCCCTAGCAAGGAATGGGGTGAGTATAGCCATCGTCAGGTTTTGGGACACGACTGATGTAATTGACTTGCGTTGATTTTGTGATGCTGTCATAGCAATGTTTCGTTCAACGTATGTTCAGGATGGAAGATCTTCAAGCATACATGATGAGGCTGTTCCTTGAATATGCAGTGAGTCGTCCATCATTTGTTAAACAAGGCAGAAGTGTCTTGCTGATTGTTGTCGATTCGGGATGTATAGCGTATAGCAGCGGATGAAGGTGTAGATATGGATCTCACTTTATCCGATATTGATATCGATATCGATAGTGAAAAACAAGACGAATCAGCCGATTATGCAGAGCCTGAGCAAAACGAGCTGCAATCGACGATGATTGATGATGACTCCGGTGTTATGAGTCAAGATGGCCTTGACCAATCTAGCGAAGAATATGCCGAGTCTGAGGAAGTATAAATGCATCGGAGAGGAGGTATAAGTGGGGAAAGGGATGAGTGAGCGCATTATTTTCACACTGGGTAAAACAATTTTCGCAATTTTAGATCGTCACAAGTACGGTATTGTACATAGATTCTCATGGGGCGTGTAGACCATGTCATATTACCATTTTCATAAACTCCTTCATTAGCAGTTCATAATTCTTGGTTGGTGTAATATCTGCCAATCTATTTCATTGCATGTAGTATTACCCATCTTTGGATGGATCTAAAGCTTTGACCGATAAGGTCGTCCAATACAAATCATGTGGGTTATACCCCTTATTGCAGGCACTCCGAATCGAAATGCTGGCCGAACAGTCTTTAGTATACAGATATATATATATGTATCAAAATGCATGGGGAAATCGAAACCTACATCCCACTCAAGAATAAAGACAAACAGACTATGGGGCAGAGATCTGAGCGATATTTCGATGAGCATCACCACCTAAATTATCAGGTAAAGCGTATCTCATATCAGCCTCCGATAACAATCTACCACCGAATAAAGTTTGTCCGTTCTTGGCGTGGAAAGCTGCTAGACGAGCTTCCACTTCTGGTCCTGTAAGTCAAACCAATTACATATCAGCCTATGACCTTTTACACCGGGGTAACAAGATGATCAGATTGAAAGGTCGTGGGTGGTGATGGAAAAAGAGAACGGTTTTACTCACTGAAGTGCCTCATCAAACCCTGAATGGGCCAAGCAGCCGCATCACCCAAAGCACAAATCGTATGACCTTCAACCTGTTTGGTCAACTCCAATAACATATCAATCTCCCTCTCCTGAGCTCTTCCTTCTACCATCCTATCCATCATGTTCATCATCCAGGTCGTACCTTCCCTACAAGGTGTACATTGTCCACAAGATTCATGTTTGTAGAATTTGGAGAATCGAGCGATGGCAGAGATCATATCGGTCGTTTGGTCCATTACTATTACTGCACCTGTACCGAGGGATGTTTGAGCGTCTTTGAGTGAATCGTAGTCCATCCTGCAAGCAATCAATTTTTGATCAGTATCTTACCTTCCCTACATGTCATGTAGTATTGGGTTGGGAAATTGTCTTTGATAGGTTAGATGGATATCACACTCACAATACCTTCTCACAATCTTCTCTTGGAATTACAGGCACCGAACAACCACCAGGTATAATACCTTTCAAGTTATTCCAACCTCCTCTAATACCACCACAGTGCTTCTCCAATAATTCCTGAAGGGGGATGGACATCTCCTCCTCGACGACACAAGGGTTATTCACATGTCCAGATATACAGTACACTTTGGTACCAGAGTTTCTATCTCTTCCAAAAGAGTTGAACCATGCACCACCTCTTCTGGCAATCGTAGGTGCGACAGCAACAGTCTCGACATTTGCTACAGTTGTTGGACATCCGAAAAGACCGACATCCGCGGGGAAAGGAGGCTTCAATCGAGGTTTACCTTGTTTACCCTCGATAGATTCGATCAAAGCTGTCTCTTCACCACAGATGTACGCTCCTGCACCTCGATGGAGGTAGACGTCGAAATCGTATCCTGATCCACAAGCATTCTTCCCGATCAAACCGGCCTTGTAAGCTTCGTCGATAGCTTGTTGAACGTGGGATGCTTCTTGGTAGAACTCTCCTCGGATGTAGATGTAGGCTGGAAAGGAAGAAAATCATCAGTTTAACTATTCCTGTGTTTGAATCGAACTCGGATCATATGAGTAAAATGAACGAGGCGGACTCACCGGCATTGGCGTTCATACCTCGTCCAGCAACTAAACAACCCTCGACGAGCTTGTGAGGATCACCTCGCATGATCTCTCGATCTTTACATGTTCCAGGTTCACCTTCATCTGCATTGACGACGAGGTATCGGGGTCTGTTTGTTGTGACAGTCCATGAATCAGCGTAAGTGACATTGAAAGACACTTTGAAGGTCGGAGTTCAACTCACCTTGGATCCTTCTCCCATCCAGGTTTGTTCACTGAAAGAGCAAATCAAAATCAGCAAAAGAGATCGAAGCGCTGAGGAATACAATTTTCCAACTTGTGACACTGATCGCAGTATCGTTGTATGATGATCATTATGTGAATGGTAAGAAAAGAAGTTGATACCCACTGAAACTCCATTTCAAACCACTTGGAAACCCAGCACCACCTCTACCTCGCAGACCTGAATCTTTAATCGTCTGAATAATCCAACTATCACCTTTCAAAATGATTTCCTTGGTCTTATGCCAGTCCCCTCTACTTTGAGCACCCTTCAGACCATGATCATGTTTACAGTACAAATTGGTGAAGATTCGATCTTGATCTTTCAACCCTCCATAATGTCTTACAGGAGGATCAGATACCGTTGCCAGCGATCGGACTGCGATCCTAGAGGAAGAAGAAGCTTTGGAAGCGGAGGAGAGGGAAGGGAGGGATCGTATTATTGCTCGTGAACGTATCATGTTGGTTTGAGTGTTTTGTGGTGTGAAACAAGAAGTATACGATGTACGATCGGATAACAATCCAAATGTTCGACAAGCTGAGATGGCCGATGGTGGTGTTCGTGGTAATTGGTGATAATTGAGCATCTCCTCGTTGGCTGAGGATAACATCTGGTACTCGATTGGATGGGAACAATTGCACGTGGCGGATATACTCGGACGCATCACAATGTGGCATCACACCGACTCATTCAACAGTCTGTGTTTGTACCCCTTAGCTTTGTCGAGTGGAGGTGGTCCATGCTAGCAGGAATTCTTTATGCTCCTATGACTATATCCTGTTGATGGAGGCAGCCCACTCTCGATCTGTTGATCGTATGACCCCTTGCATCCCTATCCCTGGCCGGTCCACATCCAAGAGTAGCGTCGAGTTCTCTCTCCTCCCCGACCAGAATGTCACCACCCTCTACGAATATTCTTCTTGATCCCATACCAGAGATCCGCGCAGCGTTAAAATCCAACTCGTTCGGAATATCTTCATCTCGCATAATAGAAGAAAGTTCGTTTCCTGTCACCCGGCAGGACCTTGAGAGCATCAAAGATGAGTCCAGAAGCACTGGTACGACTAGTGTACGCGTAGTCGGACGAGCGGAATTTCAGTTGTTGGGTGAAGAAGGGAAGGTTGGAGTGAGGTTGGACAGGAGTGGGTGGACTGTGAGTTCAGACTTCATCTGTGACTTTGGCCTCTCATCAAATCATGATGTACAAGAGGAGCATACTCTCATTATGTAGGTTACAAGTGTGTTCTGCGGAACTTATACATCGTCGGATGGATGTGTCCTTGGATATATGACGGTCATTGCTAAAGTCTTCCCTGCTTACGTTCATTCGACACTGCAGGTCGAAACTATACAAGAATCGTCATCTTCTCAGATACATCAAAAGCTCAATAAAACGTACGAAAGCTTGGAATCCCTATTGATAGATATTAGTGAATTGTATGTCAGAGAAATGAATAACGAGATATGGAAAAGGTTCGGGATGGATAAGCACGAGGACGATCAGCACCAAGAGAATATATAGTAAATCAGTGAACATCTGACCTCTCCGAAAGAGCTCTCTTTGCGAACAATCAAATGAACAGCACAGTCTTTGAGAATAAACAATCGGCATTATCAACTTGTAGAACTGTTGTAATCGTATATATCCCTCATGCAAGCTGCAATTACGATCCCAAACCCAGAGTGGTGCATCCTCATATGTCTCCTTGACTGATCAAGAGTATATATACAGGTTATTGTAATGTTTAATCCGATTTAGGTTTACTGAGAACTCTGTGAGAGGATTCTCGGAAAACATATTGTTTTGAACCTGGTTGACCATCGGCGGGTGGGGAGTGGTGATGGTGTCGATTTGGGCTGCGTAGAAAGTATCAACATGTTAGCATTGGAAAGGTGAAATGTGGGATTAAGAGAAACAAGTGTAACTTGTGACTCACCCTCAACGTAGAGTAATGAACCAGGTTGTAATTTCTCAAGAGCCTCGGCAGCCCTTTCTTTGAAGTTGAATACGGTGAACCAGGATGATTCTCGGACAGGGTCTAGGGGGACGAGATCAATCAGCTGTGTCGTTTTTCGGCATGGCAAAAGGCACAGCTGAACGGTGTATACTGAACGAAGGCGAATACTCACAACCTTGTTCATCAAGAACGGGTTCTGCAAAAGCAAGTACATGTCAATATGGTGTCTCCGTTTGAACAGACGACGGTAGTCCATCAACTCACTTCCTTCAGCATCTCTCTTACCGGGTTTGGTAACAGCAAGAGAGTATCTACAAGTCCATCACATATCATCAGCTCGCTCCTATACTCATAGACATGATGGGTGTAGCTGAAATAGACTTACCTATAGTAATCTTGACCACCGCTGGTAGTTCCCTTCTCAGGGGCAGCACCGAGTCGACCCACGAGTTGAGCTTTGGATACGAATGATCTGGTTTGAGTTTGAGCTTGGAGAGGAGCTCGGAGAGACTACATAACGTGAGATGGTCAGTGAAAGTGGAGGAGGGGAAGACGCGTCGAGAATGAGTCAGAGGTATGTAGACCAGCAGACAGGACCTACTTTGAGAGCAGTTGATCGGAACATGTTAATTGATGATCTGTAGTTGTGTATTATGCAGGGGAAAAGAAGAAAGAGAAACGATAAGAGGATGAGCTAGTGTCGTTTGTTTACAAGAGCAAATATATATATGTGTGTGTTTAATGAGAAGGAATGTCAATCAGCAATCAATCAATCACTCACTCAATTCAACTCATGTTCATTTCCCATTGCGGCGCGTGAGATAGCAGCAGTGGGTGGGTCCGTGCCAATTGGGTGGCAACTTGATTGTACGTCGTACGTCGTACCTGACCCCTGCATGGTTCTCACATGGCGTCATCCGGTACATCCCGGTATATCTCCGCCTGTGGCTCAGCTTGTGGCAGCTGATTGATTGCGGGGTAAGGTTGGTATGGATGTGGGGTAACAACGCGAAGAACCACACAAGCACAAATCACGACAAGAGATATGAAGGATAAAATCAAACAAGATGGCAAAGATGATATAGCATCCAACTCGTCACAGCCCGTCCAAACATATCAGCAGTCACTCAGATGGGTGTCGCAAAACCATCAATATCGCCATGTCACGCTCACCTTCAACTTCGCACTCACGTTCATCCTCGATCCAAGTTGAGGCAGGTCCATCACGCCAAACTCGAAACACCTCTCGAACGATATCGGTTGATGACGACATCCCGCCTTCAGATGTGGACCAAGATCTGGACGAGCTCAACTCAAAGTCGGGCCAATCGTCGCCTCATCATGATACAATCTCGTCCGACCCTCTGGCATTCAGCGAGGGAGGTAGTCCGATAAATATCAAGAAGGGTTTACCTGACCGCAAAGAAGGAGATGAAGATGGATATGGAAGGAATGAGAGATTGTTCGATGATACGAGACATACCAAAGGGGAAGGATCAAAGAATCTCATATCTCACACACGAAAGGGGTCATTATTCACTTCGAAACCATCATACGAATATGATGACGAGTATAAACGATCGAAGATCTCAGTAAAGTCCATATCTCGTCATCATTCCAAAAGTTCAACAAGCATCCATCTCACTAGCACTAACACTCACAAAAAAAGAAACAGATCGCCATCCAAGGTGAATAATCAAGATGAACCTATCATCATCGACTCTGATTCGGATCTAGTATCAAACTCTCACAGAAGAAGACCTATCGTAGAAATACCTTTGATGCCTTTGAACCACATTCGAAGGTATCTGCACCTCAGGAGAGATACTGAAACCCCCACTGAGAGAAGTAGAAGGAAATTACCTGATCTGAGATCCGAATCGGAATTGCACTCTTCAAGTGATACTGCCTCAGTGGTAGTCATCAACAAGAGGAAACGTAGAGAATCTTCCGTATCATATGGATATGAAGAGGATGGGGATGGAGAGATGAGCGAGGATGAATCCGATATGGGGAGCGATCAGATCGCGTTAAGAAGGAGTGGAAGATCCGGAATGAAGAATGGCAGAAGAGGGATATACGAAGATGATGGTGATAGCGAAATTGCTGAAAGGACCAGAGCGAGACGACCGATTGTGAGTCGTACTGATGTCTATGCTCGCAATCGATGTATAGAGGTCGAGACGAAGCAGAGGAGAAGGATCAGACGGAGATAATGCGAGGCTGGAAGAAAGCCGTGACCATTCTGATATATCGGTGACACTCGGATCTCCTTTATTGGAACCCTTTCAGACAAAGGAAATGAACTGGACAGATACATTCTATCCTTTCATTGTTCATCATTCTCTCTGGCAGTCTTACCACACGAGTCTGGCCACTTCTTTTTCTATCCTGAATATGCTTTTATCTCGTCTTTCGTGGACTGCCAGCTGATACTACCATACTCGAGCAGAACATCACTCGACGATCATCCCTGTCGACTTTTTCCAGCACCGACTCCGATACAAGAAGCTACAGAACCAATTCCAAAGGTAAAGGCAAAGCTAAAATGGGGAATAACACCAACAAACGTAAACCTAAAGCCTTGTCCAGTGACGATGACGAATTCAACTTGATCTCCATGTCGTCGGATCAAGATGATACCAACGAATCTGATGTCTCAGACTATAGTAAGCCCAACAAGGGTAAGGGGAAAGGTAAAGGAAAATCCAGTGGATGGAAAGTGAAGGTCACTCAGGATGATTTGTATACCCATAGAGGGGTAAGCTGTAATTCGATTTCATACCTGTCCACCTAGTGTAGCTTACTCAACATGTTTGATTTTGGTAGTTCTGCGAAAAATGCTCACGAGAACCTGCCGATGAGATCCTTGATAAAGCGATAAACAGGAAAAACAGGAAGAAGAAGAGAAAGAGGAACGAAGAGGATGATGATATGATAAGTGACGAGGAGCTGGCAAATATGCTGGAAGGGTGGTTAGAGGTGAGTATCAACTATTCGACTAAAGAATCGAAATTTCCGCTTAGTGGACGCTCTAGCTGATGATTGGACTTGAATATAGTGTGAGAAATGTGTAGTGTCTTCTCATTGGGTATGTTTCACATAAATGAGATGCATGTTCATCAACGGTAGGAGTGAGCTGATGAGACTTGGTAAATATCGTAGGGATGCCTCACACCGACACAAAGAAAAGACGTCCTTGCGGATATACGAGAACGTGAAGGTACGCCTGCCGAGGGTGAGAAACCCAGAAGAAAGATCGCAATCGACGAAGCAGCCACGTTTGTCTGTGCGAAATGCGCACTCAATCCTGATTGTTTCGTATGTCACAAAGATGATATCAAGGAGAAAGCTTCCATTGCCCCAGACAAAAAGGATGTCACTAAAAATGGAGATGAAGAAGATGAGAAAATGGATGTTGATAAACCTGAGGATCAGAAAGATGGCAACGACAAAGACGAAGAGGAGATACCGAAGTTTAGATGTTTGAGGTGTAAACAATGTGTGCATTATGAACATTGTATGTCGTCTGCATATTTCTGCGATATGAGTGACGGTTCAGCTGACGGTCATGTACAGTGGACGTACCTCATTCACTTGCCGAGAATCCTTCTCTACCTGAAGTAGCTTTCCATTATCAACACAGGACTGAAGAAGGAGATGCTTGGATCTGCCACCAGTGTAGAGCATGGATCTGGACTGTTGACATGGCAAGTCTAATGTAGTCAGGTCGATGGGGTGATGATTGGCTAATTGAAGCATTATCTCGACCATAGATCATCGCTTGGAGACCTTCTCCACCTAACGCGATTGAGCCAGAACTCGAAGAAGATGAAAAAGCCAACTGGAAAGATCCTTTACCTCGAGAATATCTTGTCAAATGGACAGGTAGAGGATTCAGACATGTCAGTAGAATTAGATCTCGTTTCTCGTTTCTCGTATGCGTAACATCACAGCTGAGACCTGGTTCAGGTCACATGGGTACCTCATCCATGGCTACAAGTACTCTCATCATCGCGACTTCGTCACTTCCTTGAGAAGGGTCCGAACCTCGATCTAATCACGGATGAGACGCTAGCTGCGAAAGGAGACGAGATGGCTCAGCCTACTATCTCGAAGCTGACTGCTGAGGACGATCAAGTCTCAGGTCGGAAGAGTGGACATTCACTTGAGCATGTTTCCGCAAGTCAGGAGGGGAAGAAGGAATGGAAAGGTATTGGACCCGGTCCTGAGAAGGATGCGGAGAGCAGTCTTCCAATTGAGTGGAGTGTGAGTCATTTGCGCGGGCCTGGATTATGGTTAATTGGCTGATGTTGACTGTATACACAAGACGATCGATCGAGTCCTGGATTTAATGCTTCTACCACCTCGTCAAAGGGCAAAACCTTCCACAACGAAACGAGGAAAGAGGATCATGTCTACTTCGCTTTCCGCTTCAGCTTCTGAAACAGGTCAAGCTAATTCCTCAGCACTCGCAAATGGTGAAAGGAGCCCGGCAGATGAGATGAGGAGGCAATACGGATTGAGAGATGGTCAGAAACCTCCTGCTGAAATGCAGATGGATATTGATACTTGGGAAGAGAAAGCTGGTAGGGAGTTAGATGAGGATGATGTGGATGAAGTGGCTGGGTTGGTCACTTGGTGCTTCGTAAGCTAATGATTCCCGATTGAAAAGAAGGGGTGAAGCTTATCAACAATATATCGTCAGGTTAAATGGGATGATCTGCAATATGATCAATGTGAGTTGGTTTGAGCTCAATAGCGACAGATGCCAACTAATCTTTCTCGAGCAGCTACATGGGACACACCGCCACCTACCGACTCACCCTTATATCCGGCATTCAAGCATGCCTTAGCCAGATACTTGAGATCAAGAAAGATTGAAATTCCCGTTCTGACCCCTGATCAAGTCAGACTTCGTGATACCAACGCTGAAGGGCTGTATGTACCGCCTACTAACCAACCGGACTGTATCGTTGGAGGGGTGAGTAAAGCTTTTCGCTGTTTTCGAGCCTAAGGATGCTAATGTATGGAATGAATGGTGGTAGCAACTCATGCCGTTCCAGATGGAAGGGTTTCAATGGTTATTATACAAGCATTTCAGAAGGGAGAGCTGTATTCTAGCTGATGATATGGGATTGGGAAAGACGTGAATTACATCTCAACTATATCAGAGATAGATTTTTCCGCTCCTTCCAGAAGCTGATTCATGGCGCTGAAATGTGACAGCATTCAAATTGCCTCGGTGTTGGGATATTTGGGTTCAAGCAAATACAAGATATACCCTTGTTTAGTGGTTGTCCCCAATTCGTAAGTCGTTACTTCAGCTAGAAGATGTGATTCATTCAAGACATGAGATCTAAGCTGAACATGATGACTGTTTACAGAACTATTACGAATTGGGTAAGAGAGTTCGAGAAATGGGTTCCACATATGAGAGTGGTGAGTTGGGATGTCAAGCCGGCTGGATTGCAATGGACAACTGACCAAGAACGTAGGTCCCATACTATGGCGAATCAGCTTGTAAGCTTGTTGACAATGTACCAAACAGATAGACGAGCTAATTTTTTTCAATGTAGCTCGTAAGATTATTAGTAAATATGAACTGTACCATAAAGGAATGCAAAATAAGGCTGAGGGATTAAATGCGTGAGTGTATCATTCCATGCAGCTAGTCAAATGTCTTGCTATCTGTGGACTGCCCAGCTGATCAGAAGCACGCTTGTCTATCAGCCATGTCGTCCTCACCACGTACGATATGATCACGGGTCATGACTTTAGGGTGTTCCGAAATATACCTAGATGGGAGGTACTGTGCGTTGATGAAGGACAAAGACGTGAGTGTCCTAATTATCCACTCCGTCATCATTACTTGTCAAACTCCTAAAATTGACTTGTTACTACTTGATTGCTCGTCATCAGTCAAATCAGATAACAGTCTGATATTCAACCGACTCAAAACACTTAATAGTGTTCATCGAATCTTAATGACTGGTACACCCCTAAATAACAATTTGAGAGAATTATTCAATCTGCTCAACTTCCTGGATCCGACCACGTTCAAGTAAGTACGGTCCGACCAAATCAGCTTTATCTATATCTACGTCCTCAAAGAAGCTGATCAACCTGTTTTGACCATGGATAGGCAACTGGAAGATTTGGAAAAACGATTTGAAAATCTGAACGAATCGCTCGTAACGGAATTACATGAGATGATCAAACCTTATATATTGAGGAGAATCAAAGCGGATGTATTGAAATTGCCGCCAAAGGTGGGTCAGGTTATACCTACCCCTTTAGAGTGAAACATATAGCAATACTTAAACTGACGTTTTTGTTGATCTTGATAATCCCAGATCGAAATTATCGTTCCTATCTCATTGACGGCGATTCAAAAACAGATTTATAAGGGTGTGTTTGAGAAGAACTCGGAGTTGATTCAGGCTATTCTGAGAGCTAGGAAAAGGAGAATGAGGTTGGGTAGATAGCTCGGCATATACTCAGAGCAGAGAGAACTACTATGGTCATTCCGCAAAGTGGATTTGTGGATTTGTTCTGATTGATTAGATCGAAGATTGACGAGAAATATTGATTATATATGATCGATCAGTGTAGTTGTTAATGCATTATCACCATTTACGATGATCTTTCAACGATTTCATGCTTTAATCTCAATTTCATTTCGTTCTGTCATGAATTCATCAACATTAAATCATTTAATCTACTATTTACATGTCTAATATCTTTGATGATTTACATATCTACGTATATCTTATATGTATTAGGAAGCTGATAACTATTATTTTTAGCAAGAACAAGATAAACTAATGATACTATATATATATATACAATCTTTTTTCAACGTCTACTTGGCATTCCTTAACTCTTCCATCCTCTCATACATCCTCTGTTCAGCCGCTTCTCTCAATTCGTTCAAATTCCTCAAGAGAGATTTGACACCTTGATAATCGAGGTTTTCAATCACCTTCTTTGATTTCACCGCTTCTTCCAACATGTTTAATACCTTGGTTTGTTGGGTATTTCGTTTGTTGGGTGATGCTTTGATCTTCTCTCTTATTTGGCTTTGGCTTTGGCTTTGGCTTTTGGTTTTGGTTTTGGTTTTAGAAGGAGATGAAGTGGAGGTTGAATTGGTAGGTGAAGGGGTATTAGATCGTATAGATGATGATGAGGCCGAAGCACCACTTAGGCCGGATCTGATTAATGATGGTCGACGTGAGATCGAAGTAAGATCTTCAGGTGCATCTACAACGAGGGGATTTATATCAGCATATACTTCAGCTGTATCGGTCGATAAATCTCGAACTCACCATCGAACCTTCCACTTATACTCTCACTCCACACTTTACTACTAGTGCCTTGAGAAACCCTAGCTATCAATTCATCTTCCTCCCTCTTCCTTCGTCTTGCAGATTCAGGAGATAAAAGCAACTCGTCCTCTTCTTCTTCATTATCAATCTCGATTGGCTCTGGCAATTCAATTGATCGCGAAGGTGAAGGCAGCGATCGCTGTGATTCGGTTGTTTCCTCAATCTTGGATCTTGACTTCCGCCTTTTGGATCTTCTAGGTTCTGACTCGATCTCATCGACTTGGATCTCAGGTATGATGGCTCGGTCTTTGCCTTTCCGGTCTTCTGATTTAGACTGGTCTACAGATTGAGGTTCAGGTTCGATCCCTCGCTTCCGCTTACTGCTTCTCGTTGTCGTTGAAATCGTAGAAGCCTTGGAGGCGATCGAATCAGTTGAAGTACTCTTACTTAGCGATTTTACAGGTTGAGTTTGAGCTGCGACTGCCGCTTGAGGTTCCGATTGAGATGATGAGCTTTCCTCGGTATGATGGCTGATAGAGGCAGTGGCAGGAATCGATGATCTTCGCTTTTTGTTGTTCCTACTCTTTTTACCCTTCTTCGTGGTTATCTCTTGGTTCTTTTCTCCACTCGTTTCGATCTGAGACGTATCTTCGGTCTCCAGTGGGAGTTCATTATCCGCTGCTGGCTCAACTTGCGTAGCAGGTGGAAACAATTCCGCTGGCGAGGACGCGATCGAAGGGGAGAAAAAAGGGAAAGACTGGACTCTCGATAACCACCTACTGGCAGAGGTGAGTAGAGAGGGACGAGAGGGTGATTCTGTAGATGGGGTCGGCTGGACATCATGAGTGAGTTCGGATGTTGGTTGAGCCATCGGAGGAGGCGGGGATTTGCTGGGTGAAGCAGCCCTGAGAGCTTTTACTTCCTCAGAGGACTTCAGCCCTGGTACAGCAACCACCTCCACTGGCATCTCGTGTCCTGATTCAGCAGTCGATTCTTCAACCGGTACCTCGCTAGTCGCAGGGGTAGGTGTACCTTCAATTACGTCTTCCCGTACCACTTCATCCTGTTCTTCCTTCATTTCGATTTCAGGTCCAGCTTCTACGGCTGGTGTATGAGTTGAAGAAGGCTGTGGTTGTGGTTGTGGTATCCCTTTTCGTCGATAGTATCCTGGACTAGGTACCACAATTATACAATCTTCATCTTCCTCATCGACTTCAGAATCTTCCACCAGAGGTGTGATATGTACATCGGACAACGAGCGGCTATTAGTAGGAGGTTCAATCCTGGTTCGTTTGCTTTCAGGTAAAGCTACATTATGCAAAACGATGTCAGCTGCATATCCCATAAAAAGTGTGCCCAAGCCAGCTCACATTGTATTTCCATACTTTCATCCATCCCAACACCAGTGACTGTACCGGTCGACTTTCTCTTTGTGGTCTTACTTTTACCTTTCTTACCAGCCTTCTTCGTCGCTTTGGATCTGGTAGCTCGAGTCATAGCTGCCGGACCAAAAACGTCTTCACCTTCTTGGCTCACTTCATCCTTACCATCGGTGACAGGCAAGGGGGTAGGGGAAGGAGGTTCGATAGTATCCTTTGTGGCATCTACCAAGATATCCTCATCTTTTTCTTCTGGCTGCTGACTGTCAAGCTCATGCTGAAGTGGAAGTCGAGGCTGCGTAGGTTCGATAGATTGCGAGATATCAGCATCATATTCAGGATTCGTCAATTCGACTTCCACCTCAATCTCTATAGGTTCTGGCACAGAAGGCCTGGGTAATTGCTGAACATGAGGGAATCTAGCCAAACTCTCTTCCTCGGGTAATTGGCTATCGCCTTCCAGTCCTGGACAAACGATTATGCCAGGAACAGCCATCAACAAATCTCGAAGGAAATCAGCGACATCTTCTGAATAATCCAATCGACCAGCTGATGCGGTACCAAAATTCTTGTTCCAGAAAGATTGGAAAGCGATTGGCACGGCTGACGAAGTGGCTCTGGAGATCCGGGGGATATACAGTTCAGCTAGAGAGTTGAGTGTTTCAGAGTGGATGGGGTGTTCTTCGGATGGCATCGAGGATGAAAGTGTATTGAGAAGTGAAATGTAGATCCCGTCGAGCTACAAGATAAAACACGATCAGCTGTGATCATAGATAGTTGCGACATGAAGCTCACCTGTTGATTCATTTCTCCCTCTACTACTCTTTCACTATCCTCTAGCCAAACTGCCAACCCACTTTGAACAGGTTTCAAAACCTTGCCAACGAACTGGTTAGGTGTACTTTCCAATACTCTGACCAGGTTGTTCAGCAAGTCGAATACAGCAGGTGAGAAATCCATCTTGGTCTGAGTTTCATTCTGACTATCAGACACAGGATACGCCTCAACCAAAGCATTATTGAGCAAAGTGAGGAAATCGGTAGGAACGAAATCTTCATCTGAGATATGCCAAGGTGATGCCTGTGATCCTTCGGTAGTAGGAGTGCTAAACGACATCCATGAGATCGCAGAAGCGAGACAAGAGAGGGTAATCGTAGTCGAACTGGTATTTTCACCTTCACCAAGGAAATCTTCCAAATGACCTGCTACAGCTTCTAAAACACCGCAATTTGATCCAAACCTCTTAGCTCGGAATCGCAATACGGTGACTTTCAGTAGATCTTCCCAGATCTCGAGATCGGATTTATCAGCTTGACGATGCCAGTAAGAAGTGATTTGTCGACCCCTGAATGGACCTGAGAGTAAGGAGACTAGTAGAGCACCGGTGTGGTTGGTAGATGAGGCCATGGAGGATGGCTGGAGGTCAATGATTTGCGTCCATTTGGTGGCTAAGAATAAGAACGATTGTCAGCTATATATACTCATCAGTAGGACCGGGAAAAGGCAGCTTACCAAGCAGTCTCCAAACATCTAATTGTACCTCCTCACAATCTTCAAATAGGAAAGGCATAGCATTTGTGATATCACCCAATAATTTGCCAGCATAGCCAGGCAACGAGCCTATATCTAACATGTTCGACACTAATCTTTTGAGTTGGTATTGCAACGACGGAGAAGCAGAAGGCAAATTCGATCGTAAAAGTTGACCAAGGAGTGTACCAGTGACAGTCGGATATCCATTGGCATCTCCCCCAAAGGCATTCTGGAATATACTTGAAATGCTTTGCTCCGAGGCGGAAGAAGGTACTTGATCTGGTCGAAGTCTGATTGATCCCAAAATATCTTCACCCAGTACCTCGACGGCCACATCGAACAAATGAGATATCATCCCTATCCTCAACTCATCTTCGTCTAGGAGACACCGTCCCTTCTCATCTATCTGACTTATCGGTACGTAGCTCTTGGGGTCTCGAGTGAGTATCTGAGCAAGTTGCGTAGTGACAGTCTGTAGACCGACTAGGAAAAGGGGTGTAGGAGGGGCATGGGCGATTTTAGCTGATTTCAGAGCCAAAAGAAGGTTCTTCCATATATTCGATAAAGGTCTTGTGATGACTGATACCCCATTGTCGTTTCTGATCCACTCTACAGTCGAAGGTTCATTTATACCATTTATGCTGGATAAAGCTTCATCAAAAAGGGTTAACAATCGACCTAATCTCTTCGCAGCCCAGAAATGGCCCCAGGAAGGTATATCGGATGGCTTCAGTCCATCATCTTGAATATCATTCAATAGATCCGTAAAATCGGTTTCTTTCTCTTTGAGAAATACTTCTCCACTCATATATCGGGTGACCAGTAACCTGTCCAAGCTCCATTCGGGTTGAGACTCGCTAGTAGGCGAAGTGATAGCTTCCAGTATCTGCCAACCGTGGATTGTCAATCTATCGACACCGCAAATAGCGAAGAAGGATCTGAGCATCGGATTGACCACTTTCTCCCATGCGATATCAAGTCGAGGCAACCTTGATTCTTCAGGCGACAAGTCAGGTAGGACCATCCCGCCATCTGAAGAAGGTAATCCTGAAATCTGACTCATCTCTTTGGCAGGTTGATCTTCATGATAGAGCGCGATACCCGTGTAAGCGTATACTACAGCCGTTGATCCGAGACCACAAGTGACGAGCCATTGCAGCTTTTTGCTCTTCTCTGATCGTTGCCAGACGCAATGTGATTCTACGCCGGGTTTGGGATTGGTCAAGGCTCGAGCATAGGATGGTTTATCGGTTGCTTTGGCGAGAGCAAGGTTAACAGGGAATTGGATATTGGCAGTTCGTTGTTCGACTGCCTGTTGAGATGACGCGGCGAATGGCTTGTACGAGCATATCATATGACCATTCTCAGTGATAGAAGAAGCGAATCCGGAAGAGAGGTAAGCGTGAATGGCATGATTCCATGCGACTCGAGCGAGGAGAGGTCGTACAACATTTGTCGAAGGTTGTAATGATCGCTAAACGGGTCTAATGTCAGTTTACCGACCTATCATCAAGGTTTTGAGGCAACTCACATCCATGATATGATCGAAACCACTTGATAATCCCGATGAAGCATAAGCGGAACCCATAAGAGTTACAAGCACACTCCAAGCAGCACAAGCCCAGTGAACGTCTGTAGTAGAACCGACGGTATCTTTGAAAACCTGCTCCAGCGAATGCCATTCTAATTTCTTCTCGCCATCTTTGCCGTAGATCGGCGCTTGTTTACCAGGAATCTTCAAAGCGCTTTTCAAATGACTGACTATGAAAAATTCACTTTTCGAAATCAACATTTTCACTTTGATCCAATTCTCCTTGATGACTGGATTACTTGGATCTGCCATTAAGGCATTCTGAGTTGTAGCGAGTAAAGTGAACTTGGCTCTGGCGAAAGCTGAAATGGCCAGACCTGCTTTGTATCGAATGAGCTGAGCAGGGTTGACCATACCTTTCAAACAGGTCGATAGTAGATCGGTATAATGGGGGAATAAGATGGTTGGGTAATTCGAGACTAGATTCGTTACTGCGTTATAGCCTTCTTTCTTAATTGCACTTGGACCTTCTTTGCCCGAGATCATATTCCCTCCCATTGATCCTAACGTATCCGCCATGGCACCTTCCAAAGCTCGAACGACTTTATCTTTGACCGGCTGTACACATGCTGAGGGGATGTTCATTTGAGCGAGGATGACAATGGACAGGTAATATGTCCGTTTGGGATTAGGAGTAGGCAATTTGGGTGTTCGAGGTATTATCATCACTTGTTCTAACATTGACTGTAGATCTGCTTCACTGAAGCATGAGAAAAGATGAGGTGAATGAAAGGTAAATGCGAGAAAACGAAGGACCGCTGCGCCGACACCAGAGGCTTCTCTTCGATATCGTACTTCCGACTCTGTATATCCCTGTCGAGCTGCTTTCGTTGGTGAAGATGATTTTGGACCTATGCCGGGTGTGGGAGAAGGTGTAAATCGACCGCGTTGACCGTTAGAGGTAGGTGTGTAGTCACGAAGGGGCATCAAACCTCTGAATGGTGTGTGATCCCCTTCACTGGAATCCATCTCGCTATTTGGTAACTTGCCTAACAACCTCTGTAAGTCCCGTTGGATCGCTCGAACCATAGCAGGAGCTTCATCTTTGATAGGTTGTGTTGACACTCTAACATCATCTATTTGGGCCGGTGTGAGGGGCTCGGCGTTATCATTCTGAAGTGGTATGCGTGTCCGTAATCGTAGTGTGAGAGTGTTATAAGCTTCTTCCAACGTTAACAGATCTTCTGCGCCGTCCAACACGATACCGATTAGAGAGGAAGTAGATAAAGCACCATCTTCTTCAACAGTCTCTTCCTCTTCGTCAGAACTATCACCCTCTACGATGATATCTTCATTACCTTCCGATGAAATTTGTTGTCCAGGTAAGTTGGTCGATGAGGTACTATCATCTGAGCTTGGCATATCATCTTGCGCCCTCCCTTTTCCTTTCTCGTTCGTATCTCCAGCTGCGTATCTCAACATGGCCGGCTGAAACGAGTCCTTAGCCAACAGCTTTGGTCTCTTTCCGCTCACTAGTAACCTAGCGGCCTCTTTATTGTTCAGTGTACCTTCTTCGACTGACGCTGCTAGTCTGATTCGCTGAGCCACACGTGATTTTAGGATACTCCGTACTAAAAGTGGTGTATCTGAAAGATTACGACTCTGAAGTTTGCTTCTGGAGTGGGATGGTGAATCGATTGGTGTGACAGGATCGGAATATGATCGAATGGATGAAGGGACTTTGGGTGTTAGATGATGGGTAGGTGAAGGCAGGATTAGATCATCGGAATGGAAGTATTTGGTATCTGTCCGAGGGGAGAATATCACTGCTCGTCTGTTGACAGCTGCTAGTTGAGGAAGACAATTGAGAGTTAGATAGGTTTGTTTGTCGTATGAAGAAATACATGAGATGTGAAGGCTACGTCAACTCACGAATGGTCTTACTTGGTCCAAGCGGTATCATGGTGGACGATGAAGCTACCAAAGCCCCATCATACATCATGGGGGAGGATGAGCTTGATCCAATATGCGTATCATCGTCGGTATCGAAGGAGACATGAGAGCGATGTGATGCGAGGGTTGACATCTGTCTTTGGTGACAGGTGGGATAGTGTCAGTGTTGTGTCGGGTGTCGCGATATGAAGGTTGGTTGATTGACCGGTGAAGCTAACAGATAGACAGTGACTAAGCTACAATGACGGGCTTGGGTAGTATTGAGTGAGGAAGTAGTACAGCAATTACAAAATCATGCGTGAGTAGATGATGAAAGCAATGATGATGATGTATGGTGGTAAGGTATCACTGTGAGACAAAAGTAATGTTCACTGAGGAGAGAGGAGGCTGAATGCAGCAATTGAAAATCACGAGATGAATATGATCCTGGGCTGCACTGTGAAAACCCTTAACGCGTCTGATGGTACAACCATGTAGAGTAATGTTCAACAACATTCAATGTTCAGGATCAAGGCACACAAACGCGTACATGGACTACCACCGTGGGAGAGTGGAGGTAGACCACCTCACCCACTCTCTTTCTGGATCAGAAGATCAAGAGTGGGGAAGCGCATCCAACGTTGGATTGATGGTGGTCAAGCTGGAGACGACTCGAGGTCATGACCAAACTTGTCACAGCTCATCTAATCATGGGATGTTGAGCCTCCTATGTCCTACTGGGAGTGATATGATAGGTTGAAATATCCCTCAAATATCTCACTCAGTCTCGCAAAAGGTACGATAAAGACCATCAATCTCTCAACAGAGTCTCTCAAAGCTGTGTGAGATTGGCCACGGCTCAAAGGAATGATCAGCAAGGACTCTCTATACACAGCATGTGGCCGGTACCATAGGAGACAGAAGAGATTATATCAGCCATCTGAAATACGTCATAGCGTATAACGCAAGCTTCTATGAAAGGAAAGGAGAGGAGAGGAAACACACAGATGAGAGTGATAGACCAGGGCTATGTCATTCGTACAAGTGTACTTACTGTATTTGCCACTCAGATCATATTCCTCTACCTTTACCTTTGAGATGAGTAAGTCGGCAATGGCCCACTGCCGCTTTGCTCATACCATAGTTACTAATAATCACTCATATCTGAGGGAATTCCGAATTACCAGACAACAGTCATATCGACCTATATATATATATGAAGACCAACATGATCTTCTTCCATTTTCATCTCTCATATATTCAACAATGATCTTCTAGCACGACTACTATCCATCCTTATCTTAACATACCATATCACACCACAACCCACATGCACACCAACAACATGACTTTCTCAAGGATCCTCATAACCCTCTTTTTACCCGTGATCGGATCTAGTCCTTTAGTAAGTCACCTCATCCCAAACACGCATTTACCTCATCATTACCACGACTTTGGGATCTTTGTTCTCTTATCTGTCCTATCTTGACAATCAATATCAAGCTGATACATACACTTCACTCTATCTAGCCTATTCCTACCAACGCTGACCTCAATTCTACACCATTACCCGAGGATTCAAATGCATCTACATTTGCCACCCGTGCAGAAGAGAGTGGTGGAATAGGTATAGGAGCTATAGCAGGTAAGTATCTCACCAACCATATGATTCACCTGATCAACTCGAACGCAGTGCTAATCATCTTATTCATAGGTATAATCATTGCCGTCCTAGCTATAATTCTAATCATCCTATTCATATTCATCCACAACCGTCGACGCAATTCCCTATCTACACTCACAACCTCGACAGTCTACGGCTCACCTCCTCCAGCATACACTTCACCTCCAACCAAGATCTACTACCCTTCTCAAACATATTATCCTACTCTTCCTAAATATACCGGACCGAACACTTCTGCCGCATACGTACCTTCCTCCGGTGGAGGAGGGGTGAGATTCCCTTCTGCCATCTATCCAGGTGGTAATAGGGGGTATTATACTCAGCGAACAGAGGGAGTGGAGAGGGGAGTGAGATTTGGTGGAGTTGGTGTGAGGGGATATCATTGATATTCACGATGGGATGGATATGTTAATGTCAATGGATAGATTAGAAATGAAGTTTTTTTAGACAGAAGAATGCTAAAGAATCATAGTGTATGAGTTTTGGACTGGACTGAACTTGCGCTTAGAATTGATGAACTGTATTACCAGATACCATAGTATACTATGTTTAGTTGACTTTACTTAGATACTCGCTTTGAACCTTTGACAAATAAATGATGACTTGTCAACCCTTGTTCCCTCTAATGGACTTGTATCATATATTGTATACTTGTATTTTTCTGTAATTGTTTCTTTTGTTTATCTGTAACTTATGTATGATCAATAAAACTTGAACCACTATACCGGTGGTAAGTTATAAGCAAATCATGAGCATTAATTCATTCGTCAGACAAACAGCTATCTATTATGGTAGTCTGGTATTATGAGTATACGAGTATTATATATAGTTATTTACAATATTTTCGAACGAGGTATATGATGGTGATCGGAGGACAAAGTATTAAAACCATGCAGGGTGACAAGGACTGAGAAAAGTATATATACATGTACAAAGAGAGGATGAGGTGGGAATCGGATTGATGATATGGAATGGTATGACTGTGATATTGATGAGTATAGGCAAAAGGGATATCGACATTACATCTGAGGTTGAGGGGACAGCCCATTTGAATATTCTTTCTCGACTAGTTGCGAAGTTCCATCATCATCTATACTCGAGCTCGGATCGACCACAGATTCAGGAATTTTCTCTTCTTCTCCAGCTGATTTGACAATTGAGGTAGAATTTGATGGTGTGGTGTCGTTCTCATTCAAAGCCCCTGCAGGTTCCCTAGGCGTCGGTATCTCGTCAGAAGGTTCGCTCACCCTTTCCTTAACTGATTCAACCGGCGAAGTGACTTCTTCATCTTGTCGGTCGCTTACATATTTGCCTTCTTCTTCTCCGACTCTTTCCACTTTCTCATCCACAGGTCGACGCACGTTGACCTCTTCAACCAAACTCTCATGTATAGCTCTGGGAGTTTCCTCTTCCTCTTGTTCTTGTGAAGGCTGAGCATCCTCAACCCACTGTTCACCATCATCGGTAGTAGGTAGGCTAGCATCCTTCGACATGTCAGTGGAACTAGGTACAGATGATTCACCATCTTCAGAGATCGTCGACAGATCATGATGGTCATAAACTGGTTCTTCCGCTTGATGATGGTCTGCTACGAGTGGGGAAAGGTGATCCTGAGATTCGGTTGGATCTTCAGATATGATAGGTTGGTTGTCGGAAGGTGGCTCATGTTCAGTATTCGAGGAGGTTGGAGTTGTAGAGTTGATCGGTTGACCTAGAATGGGTGGGATTTCTGACGCCTTCGCTGTTTCGTGCGAAGTCTCTTCAGGAAGACCTGAATTATACGGGACATGGATCCCAGCGGACAGTTCATCATGTGGTGTTGATGCTGATGCGTTATCGACAGGGTTTGAAGTATTCTTAGCTTTGTTGTCTTCTAATGGGTCTCGAGAATGATCAGCTTCTACCGGAGCAAAATCCGACGATGCGGATGCCTCATGCTGATTGGATGGCGTCTCGAAATCCAAGACAGAAGGAGGCGCAGGAGATTGTTGGATTATGAGGGCATCTTGAGCTTTGGCTCCGTCATGAGGCACTTGATCTGCTGAATGTTCATCAACCTCGAATGAGGGCTGCTCTTCAGCAGGCGCTGCCCCGACCGGTGGCTCGGGTGAATTCTGCGGAGGTGCAGACACATCTTGACTAGAAATATCTCCAGGTACAGCGGGATCCTTTATGGTAGAAGGAAGCGAAGCGGGAATTTCGGTCTTGAAGGTGGCAGCTTCGGGGGCATCAACGGACTCTAAGGGGGTGTCGGCGTTGAGTTCGGTGCTGGCAGGTGCGACAACTGCATTGGTCTGCTCAATCGAAGTATCTCCAATCCTGATCCGAACAGGTGCACTATCCACCTGATCCCCAGACGAGTCGGATACAGCTTCGTCTCCATCTCGTTTGGGTGTAGCATCCTCGATGGGTATAATTGTCATCTTTGGAGTGCCCGCTGAACAAACATTATCAGCTTCTACATACGCCGAGATCATATGCAATGTGCAATGTGAAGCTCACCTGATGACTCTGCATCAACTTGGTTTGCCTGTTCTGCTGATACTTCTTGAGCAGCATCATTGATTTTATCGGAAGACACGGTTCTCGTGGGTAGTTCCGATGAGTCCGAGGTCTTGACTGGAACCGGGAGCTCTGCAGGTATATCGAAAGCAGATGGTTGAGGGATCAATGGAGTTTCAGCAGGAGTATAGAAATTATCTAATTCAGCTTGAGGAGTATCTGCTTCGACGTTTACCCGATCTTCTTCGGCTCGAGGCGTATATTCACGAGATTCCCCAGCTTCTTCTTCCTTTGGCCTTTCATCTATAACGGCTGGCTCTAATGAGATGATGTTATCGGTATTGAGCTGTTCAATCGGTGCGATTGGGTTGGTATCCGGACCGTCATACTCATTATCAACAGCGGGAACAGGTTGAATGTCAATATCGACTTTAGGTTGTTCGGTGGAAACAGGCTCTCCCACAGGGTTGGTCGCTTGGTGCACTTCCGGAGCGAGAACACCGTCTTGCTCGCTTGGGGCTACCTCTCTGCTTTGATCGTCGACTTGAGCATTATTCTTCAAGAGCTCCTTCTCTTCTTCCTTCTCAGACCGAGCTTCCGCGAACTCCTCCACTATAGCATGGACAGCTTCCGCAGCTAGGCCGACGACGCTTCCCAATCCAGCTAAACCAGCTCCGATTATACTCGAGGATTCATTTGTCTTCTGGGGTTCTGCTATATGTTATCGTCATGAGGAGTTGGGGGCATGGGAATATCCCTTTCTTGCTGACGATTTTGAGCCGTACTTTCATGGTCAAGCAGAACTTCGGATGATACATCGTCTTTCGGTATTTTTGGTATTTCCTTTGATCGATCTTCATCCTGTTCTGGTATTTTAAGAGCAGGAGGTGGAGGAGGTGAAGGTGAAGGAGCCATCGACCGTTTCGTCCTCCTAGGATCAATCGCTTCATGAGCCGCTTGAGGCACAGAACCACCTTGATCTTCCACTGGTGACTCTGATTGATGATTCTGGTTACTTGGGGGATCAACTGGCTCAAGTGAATCTTCCATACTTGATCCAACAGTGACTGGCGCAGGCGTCGGTAATGGAGTATTTTCCCTCGTCCTATCAGGAGTAGGAACGAACAAAGCTCTGGTTGAAGCTCCATCAGAAGTATTGGTAGATCCAACTTCCGAGACTCCACTTAAGGTCAATCCCGAAATAGCTTTATGTCGGATTGGGATATCCAATGTTTGTCCTTCTTCCACTTTGACTGCATCATCATCTTGAGTATCGTTTTTGATTTCCTGGGTTGTAGAAGATGAATGAGTCTCTAACCAATGTTTCCAAATTTTATCATCTGTAGTTTTCCATTTACCCAAATTCTGAATCGGTTTCAAATCCAAATCTATGATTTTGACTTTGCCACTACCTTCCACCAAACTCCATTTCTCCTCTGTTTTCTCAGTTGATGGTGAGAGAGGGGGAGAAGACGAAGCGAGCGTAAGTTTCACAAAGACTGAACAATCTTTGAATATGGCTGACAAAGCGAATGCTATCATCCTCTGTCTCAAAGTCCAAGCTTCGCCGGTCTTCCCCGCTTGAGGCGAAGAAAGATAAAGTTTTATGAATTCTTTCAATTCGGCTGATGTGGGAGAAGGTATGAGAGCTGGGTCGAACAGTTCTGCATCGGGATGAGCAGAGGAGAATCGAGATGCCAGATCTGATATATCAGTGGGATCAAGGGTCGCTTGTAGGGTTTTGAGGGTCTGGACTACTTGTGAGCTGTTGAGGATCGGAATGATAGATGAGGCTATGTGATCCGCCAGGCTCTTTTCGTCATCAAAGTATAGTACAACGGCTTCAGCCTTAATGCATATCTCGTCAGCTCTCAGTCTGATCATCCTTCTTGATTTAGCTCACCTTGTCAGGACTTATTTTTTCTCCATTGACGAACACTCTCCAATTGTTCTCCTTTCCCTCACTCTGCTCCCATATCCCCCATAGACCATTTATCGCCTTTTTCATCCTGACTTCCTCACCCGAATATAGATCTAGCGGACAGAATTTGCCTTCTGCTGACGAGTCGTGTCCCTTGAGATGTCGGTGCATGCAGAATCGACAATGTTCAGATTTGACTTCGGCAGCTTCGGGCGGTACGACGGTAGAAGAATCAGGTAAGAAGCCCCATTTAGGCTGTTTAACGCGAATGTCAGCTGAAGGTGCCATGAGGTGAGATACCGAGGCCGCCAACTTACTTTGATTTCGAAGGCTAGACTGACTATGCCATCTTTCTTTTCATTCGTAGTTGTATCCTCCATGATCACTCCTTTGGCTTCACCTACCACCAGACTCTTGAGATCGCCTAGAAGTTTCCTTTCTTCAGGTCGGGTAGCATCTGCTTGTGTGAACAGATCTTTAACCCAACCTTCAGCGAGATTGACCTCATGAGTCTTTATCAACAACTCTAAGGGAACAAGCTGAGGAAGTAGATTGAATGTCCATTCATTGAGGGTTTGACGATACTCCGGATCAGTTGGTGAATTGCCCAAAAATTGCGATTTTCTCAGACGAAGTACCTTGCCATTATACTCTGATAACGTACCCCGATGGGAGAAAACGATGTGTTCAGCTCCTTCGCCGGCATATTTCCATTGTGAAGCCAAAGTATCGACAGATGGCCCAGTGGTGAGACCAGTGACCATAGGTTTGCCCTTTATGGTGGCTACGTCGGTATCTATTTCCTTCTCCGCAACGACCGACGGTCCAGCTCCAGTGGAGGCTGAGGGGTCAACAATAGCTTCTTCCACCTTTTCGTTTGGTGAAGGAATCTTGATCATCTCTCCCATTTCTGTGATGGTATACTCTGTAGGGGTAAGACTAGCAGCGGAGAGAGGAGCTCTCAATTGACAAGCATTGTCACTTTCACTTTCAGGTAAAGTATCCAATTCATCCGAAGCATGTCTTGATAGTGATAGTGAGAACCCGGAAGTACCGAAGAAAGATCGTCGAAGGTTCATACCCGATTGAAAAGATGAGGATCGCTTGAAAGACTCGGTGATGCCCTTCAGTCCACGGGGTGTTCCAGCTTTGGAAGAAGAGGGGGAAGTTGGGCGGTTCAATCCAAGTTCTGGTGTGGACTGAGGCTTATGCTGAGGGACAGGTATATGAGGAGGGTGGTGCACGACGGTAATAAGAAGCCATTCGATCACCTTCTCACACTGGAGCGGTTGGACTAAAGGATTGAGTCGAACAAGGGAAAAAGGTGGCCAGGAGGCCGTACTAGGTCGGTCGAGCTGAGCATCCTCCACAAATGCTATGAAAGTATCATCTATCTCGACAACCTCTTCTATTGCTATGCCATACACTGCTTTTGAACCTTTAGAATCGCTGAAAGTCGCTCTTTTCTTGGCCACTGACTCTTCGGTAATGTTAGCACCTAGCTGAATAGTCGATGCAGCAGGTACGACAGGTTTACTTATAGATCCAGGTGAGAAGGCTAAATCGAGTTTACCGGCATTCTTAGAGGAATCACCGAACCCAGACTTCTGGAAATCATCCCATGCTGAACCGCCGCTCTTGGGCAGCACACCAAGAGATGCTTGTTTCTTGACAGACTTGGGTGATTCATCATCCTTTCCGACATTCAGGAGGGTTGAGAGGTTAGGTGACGTGGTAGAAGAAGATACAATGGTGGCAGGAGAGGATAAATCTCCGCTGTGAGAGTGGTATCGACCGCGGAAAGTCCCTCCGTTCGATGTGGGCTGCTGACCCGATGGGGTAACGTTCACCAGTATCGGAGACCTCATTTGAGCTGGATTTGGTGTTGGTGGTATATCTGTGGGTTCTGTGACCTTTTCCAAGAATTTCATGGAGTCTGTCGACAAGATCTTCGACAAGTCCAAATCTTTTACAGCTTTCAGAGCCGACCATAGGGGCGCAGTAGCGTTCTCATCTAGTTTGGCCGAAAGCGAGCTTGAGAGGATATCCTCCGGGGTGTCGAACAGCCCAGTGACAGGCAAGGATGAAGTCAAGGTGACATGAAGAGTCTGACGGGGGAACGATGATGGAGGCGGTGATGGCGGTTGATCCGCCGTTGTTGATGCCTCGCCAAAAGGGTAGTCCTGGACAACGTCAAGCAAACGAGTGGGTAGTTGCGTCTTTGTGGATTGAAGTCTATTTCATACCGGGATGCGAGATCAGCTTAGATCAGTTCACGAAGCGTCTCAAAAAGTATTCACCTTATCCAGACGTATAGTAAGTGTTCCATCCTCTGACCAGCACTCTTCCAGTCCTTATATAATTCTTCCCAGGATCTGAACTTCCCGGTGGAACAGCCCCAAGTCCACCAACCAAGCAGATGAGCCAATCTTCCAGGCGTCATAGCATTCTGCTCCGCATGCGTGATCATCGCAGACCACACTTCGAAAATTTCATTCAGGTAAGTCGCTACTCCAGTTTTCAGTCGAGGTGAGAGAAGCCTCTCGAAAGCATCAAGGGGATAGGAAGACGAGCGTTCAGCTTTCACGAATGCGATGTACAAGCCAATGTCGATCAGTGGCTCTGGACGAGTGGGTTGAAGACGACGTAAGGTGTATTTGAGTACTTCTGAAAGATCAGAGCTTGTCTCGCCGTCTTTGAGGATTGAGGTCAGTCTTTCTCGCCATATTTCAAAGGGGTTGGATGTTGGTTGAGCGAACTGTGCGGCTATGGTCGGAAAATGTGATAGAAGGTCCGGACGTATGACGAGGCAATATAGAGCAAGCAGGTATAGTCGAGTGGTAGGATTTGTATTGGGTCGAAGAGGTAGCACCAAGCCATGTTGGTTCAGATCTACCCATATGAGCTGCATGTCAGTAAGGAAAAGAGAAGTAAGATAGCACGGACCTACCTGATTCTCTAAGAGCTTTACCGAAAATTTCCCATGCAAGCTTCACTTCCTCTACACTCAGCTGCAGCTTACTAATAACCTCTTTCTCCTGCCGACGAAGGACCACCTTCTCTCCTACACCATGTATAACCAAAGAATCTTTCTGTATTGCATCTTCAGTTTTGGGTATATCAAAAGCCAAATCTAACTTCGGTATGAAGGCACTGATCAAGTCGGGCTTGCTAGGTTCAGGTGACTTGCCTTTACTTCTCTTCCTCGTTAACTCGTTCGTACTTCCTCTTCTGCCTGTGAGATCGTACGGCTTAGTGGAAGATGAAGAGCCTGATTTATGCCTTAGTGAGAGGAACCGAGTGGGTCGACTAGTATTTGATGTACCACTTGGTGTAGTCTGCTGGGTTGGACGAGGGGCAGACGAGGGCGGGTGCTGCTGGGTGGGAGAGGGGGATCGTGACCTTGCTCTCTTACCCTTCTTCTTGGTCTGGAAGAAGGATAGGATGGAGACCATTATGATAGGTCCTGGGTGGGATCAGGTGGCATAAGAGCTGAAGTACGGTAGGAGTGAGATGAGATGAGTAGTCGAGTAGGACAAAGCAATGAATAGGAACCTGCGGATGACCCATGCATGTATCTTTGTGGTATATGGTATATAGGGTAGAGTCGAGCACACAGAGAGGGTTCGAGCGTTGGTGATCCCATCCCATCCCATTCATGAAACCTATCCGCTATACCCGACCATCTTCCCCGCAATTGCAACTGTGGGGTTAGACTGTTTCGACCACGTGCTTCGATGATTTTGCGCGTATGCATATATAACATATCCACTCGGGAAAGTTCAAATATCGCCAACGATGAAGGACTGTTGTAAGTCACCCGTCCTCAAATCTCATGGCAACTCAGCAGACAATCGTATGAAGCATCCGACACCTTGAACTTCTGCTCTATCAGGATTAGCTCCACCTTTGAAATGTCACCTCCCATCCTCTCATCACCCTTCCTAAACCTCAACACCATCAACACCATCCTCTCTTCCCCTACGCCCATTCCCATCGAACAGCGTATACAGCTATTGGAAGCCAAAATCCACCTTCTGACTTCATCACTGCCCGCGTCCATCAAGTCTGCAACCACTATCCCGGAGCAGCGGTCACGTTATGATATCATGGAAAGGGACAGAGGTACCCTGGACATTGACAAGATCAGAGTAGAACTTGGACAAACATGTCTTAGTCAGAAGATACCGGATTATATCAAAGCTGAGATGGAATTTGGGATCGTAGATAGGAACTGTAAGAGCATACTGAAACGTATAGAGAAGAGCCTGATTAGACAGGATGAGGTAGTCACCTCGAATGATCACATGAAAATGGAAATGTTGGATGAGGTTTGGATAGATGAAGTGAAACAGGTTAGGATAGATGCACTAACAGGGATGATATTGGTCGAAGAAGGACTTGGTAGAGAAGCTAGAGCTGAGAGGTGGAGAAAGGCTATCGAAGGCTTAGAAGGACAGGCGAATACCCCAATCTGATCAAGCGTGGGATAACGACCAATCAAAGGTCTATGGTATCTCATGATTTACGATCTACAACACGTCATGAAAATGACTACAATGATATCACTAGACAGCTCAACTCTTTTATCAGATTACCCTTCTTGACATACTCCAATCTACCTCATTGACCCAACTGCCTGTAGACCATCCAAGCCGCAACATTCTTAGCAGCCTGTGCGTTAGGTCTAATCGCTTCTCCGAGCCTACAGACTCCAAGTATATCAGCAATCACAGTCCTTCTCCTCCTCTCCTCTCCCAGGCAGATCGCGGGATTCAGTCTACGTACCATTCTTTACCATCGAGATCAACGACTTTACAAGTGACTTTCCACCTTTGGCCAAGTTTTGGCTCTTTCACATAAACAGGTTTATTGCCTACACTTTTGATCCAAGGATGCTGCGATAGAGCTTGGGGCATTCCCTTGGACCTCCTATCTTCCTCTTTCCAATGATCCGGAATCACCAATTTGGGTACATCTGGTGGAAGCGTTGATAGGATCTTATTTTGTTCTTCTAGCAATAAGGTGTATAGCCATCGGCAATATGGTGTCAGGAGTGGTTGGAGCCACGAGTGAATGTAATCGAATGCTTGGCCTTTGGTACGAGGTGAGATCAGAGGCGATTGTGGCTCTTCTGCATAGGTACCGCTTATAGGTACAGAGTATAATTGCGAAGGTGGCTGGAGTTGAGATGGCTGTATCTCTGCATCGTTTGGCAGACCTCTTGACTGATTATCGATACCAGTCGCGACAAGACCTTCTGAACCAGGAGCTGGAATTTTACTGATCTCCGTACTCGATGCAGTCGTTGCGGGGACGACGGTAGTCGATCTACTGGAAGTAGAAGCGATCATCATGGTACTGATCAGATCTTCCAAATCGGTGGTATGAGAGACCTCGTCTCTCTTCTTCATCACTTCTTCAACCTTCGGATCAGTATCGATCGATAGACAAGATCGGATAGGCTCCAGGACAGGTTGGAGGTTTTTTGGTGGTCTCTCTTCATCTTCGTCCTCTTCATATTGCACGGTGTCTTCGATGAGCTCTTCCCTTGACTCTATCGCAATTTCCACCTGTCGGGTATCCGTCATTGTTCGCTGACTTGTACTAATTTCACCTTCATGATCAATGGATATACCTCCACCCTCACCATACTTGAGATAACTATAGTATGTACCCGCTATCCACGCTTCCAACACTGACGCTTGGATCTTCTCGGACGATCTCACGTATAAGATCGATGATGGGTCGGCCTTGATAAGTAAGGGTAGATTGTACATTACAGACAGTTGGGCGAGGGTAGCATTAGATACCAAGTAATCTCGAATGATCTAATAATCATGAGCAGGTGATCAGCAAATCACCTAAAAAAAACGATCTTAGTGCTGATCAAAAGAAAAGGCATAACAAGCCAAGTTGTGAAGAGGCAAAGACATAATTGTCGGACCGATTCTACCACTAATTCAGTACAAGTCGGAAGGTTAAGGGAAGAGCAGGCGATACTGATCGCAGAGTTCTTTCTGACTCAAATGTGTAGCCTTTAATTTTTCTACCTACGATTAGAGGATCAATTTACTCACAGCTGAACCACCCTGCCTTAACCAAGGAAATTCCTCATGGATCAAACCCGTCGCCACGTTCTCCAGTATAGCATCTCCGAGATGTTCCAACTTCTCATAATCTACTGCTTTCTCCCAATCTTCCTCGGGTTTCGCCAAAGCCATCACGCTCCGTCGGGTCAAGCACTGGATCGATACGTGAGAGATTACCTGTTCGTATAGATCGGTATCGATAATACGTGGTAAGGGAGGTAAGGGAAATGCGGGTACGGGAGGAAGGACATAAGAAAACAGTGGGTTATTCTCGTGGGTGTCGTATCGCATTATGACTGAGTAATAAAATCTCAATGTATGAACAACGACATCGAGGAAAGGAACTACCGTATGATATACAAGAACATCAGGACCAGGGAAGGTTCCGGATGTAGGGAGGATGGAGCAGGAAGGAAAATTACAGTAAGTTATATCTGAAGCGGATGATCTGGAAAGATCGTGAGTTATGATCAAGAAATGATATCTCCACTAGAAATAAAAGAAAACAAGCAAGGACGGTTCACAGTAGATGAAGAGAGAAGAGAGAAGAAAGAAGAAAGAAGGAACAATATATTCCAATCGAAAGACTGTATACAAACTTGCTAATGCTCGAGCTTCACAGTATTCAATGCACTGACCTTCTCAGCAACTTGGACAATCTGATCAATTGTCAATTCGCTGAGCTCCTTAGCTTAACTGTTGACTAGTCTCTCAAGGTCGAAAAGAAGTCTACGGCTCTGGGTTGTTTGTGCCGTCCCACTCAATGCTAGAACAATTGCCTTTCGGAGCAGCATACAATTAGCGAGATTGTATCTCATAATTCACTGTCATGGCTCTGAAGGGATGAACCATATATAAAAATCTATAAGATTCGGATCTAGGTATCTCATTGATCATCCGGCCATACAAGTCCTCTTGCTGCCTCCCCAAGTCACTCGTCTACACTGATCAGACCCATTTCCACACAGATCTTCCAAGCAGCCATGTTCTCAGCTTTTTTCTTAATGATCCTCGTAGCTTCTGCAATCCTATCAACATGCAACACATCAGCGACCACTGTGCATTCCTCTTAACGAGCCGTAAAATCTGTCACAGACTTTGAGCCGTGTTGTGGCAGAAAGAATGAAAGAAAAGGAGGACGAAAGACAACATACCATTCTTTACCATTCACATCAACAGCCGTACAAACCACTTTCCAAGGTTGAACATCCCAATGTCCATCCAAGGCCGTAGCAGTGTAAGTAGGTCTGACTTTAATCAATTGATGCTGAGCATGTAAAACATGTTTACCTCCTCTCGCTTTCGTATCTTCCAATTCCCATTCAGGCGGAACGGGAAATTTCAGAGTGATTTTTCGAGGATTAGGTCGACTAGATTCGAAACGGCTTTCTTCCTTTTTCAATTCCTCTAGTATGAATTTAGACATAAGCTTGAATAGATGTGAGAGCCAAGAATAAAGGTATTCAAACGCTTGGCCTCTGGTTTTAACTTTACAGTTATTTGGTGAAATTTCGTTGCTTGAGTTTTCAAGTTTGGAATTTACGTGATGAGTCTCAACGATTGAAGATTTATCCTCAGTCTCGTCTTTTTCTGTGGCTTGTGTTTGCATGTATGTTTGGTCTGGTGTATCGTCACATTTCTCTTTTGTTGGTGTCTTCCCGATTAACGAATAGTATACAGCACCGATGTGAGCTTCAAAGACCGCCGATTGAGCTCTTCCTATATCAGTCGCTGTCCATATGGAAATTTTCGGATCGTAATTCACTTTGGTATGGAGATTGTATCGTACGGCGACTTGACATAACGTAGATTTACGAATCAGGTGACTTTGCAATTGCTAATGTGTTTCATGCATTACAAGTACCGCATGTGGATCAGCACATGTTCTGAGCTATTGTATTTTAGTACTCCTGGTGTACTTGTACCCTCGGAAAAAACTCACACTTGATGCACCTTGACGGAAGGCAGGGAATGTATCGTGACCCCAAGTAGTCGCTGTGGCCTCTATATAGCAGCACAATCATCATCAAACAGTGATCTCGACCTAGTATAGTGCACAATGTACTGTATGTCCGGAAAAGGTAATATCTTACCAAGAAGAGCGTTTCCAACCAATTGCAACTCCTCGAAATAGCTCTCATCCGGACGGTCCATCACGAAGACGTCCTGATCAAACACCAAAGGTCGAAGTCCAGTCGAGGTGTACGAGTCGATGATTCGCTCGAGATGAGGATCGTTGATCGGTGGAAGAGGAGGCAAGTCAAATGAAGGGAAGGAGGGTAATTGATAAGCCGTAAGAGAATTGATATCCGTTTGAATAACGGGTTGTTCAGCTCCAAATTCGGACATCGCGATGTGTGAAATGATTGGAATGAAGGATTCACAACAAGAACAAGTTAAGTAGAAGGGATTGTAGAAATAATGTAGAAGTGGGAGGTAAGTGAGAAGAATGAATAATACAGAATCTGCAGAAAATACCACTACGTGCACTTCTTTGCGTGGCGTTATTGTGTGTGAACACACAGACCTGCTCTTGTTCTGATATGTGATCATAGATATCATAAGTGAAGATATGGGACCGGCTTTTTTTTGCGCAAGATGTATCGTACGCTACTGTCCAGGTATGTGAGGTATCACTTGTTCTTATACATTATGAGGTGTCACTGCAATCAATACAACCATGTGTTAATCACTGGATCATTTCTTTCCTCCAGACTCCCTCATGCGGAACCTTGCCCTTCGCCCTTCGTTCATGTATTTGACCAATTGTTCTTTGACCCCTACTCATCAGCCTTAATAAGTCCCATGGCGATACAGACCTTCCATGCCGCCACATTAGCAGCATCCCGTTTGGTAAACCTCGTAGCTTCCGCCGTCCTGATCATTAATCCATAGAGAGCTCATCAGCATACAAAGGCATATTGGACTATCGTCACTAACCATTCTTTGCCACTATCATCAGTGACTGTACAAACTACCTTCCAAGGTGAAGTGTTGGGATTTCCAGGTAGTCGAGATTCCGTATAGGTTGGAAACTCTCCTTCCTGAAAATGACAATGAAGGATATTCTTCCCCCCTCGAGCTTTCTCATCTTCCTCCTTCCAGCTTGCAGGAGCTATGAAGACCGGTTCGGGTACACGATTGTATTTCTGCTGGATTCGTTTCTCTTCTACCTCGAGATGTTCTACAGCAAACCGGGCGATGGGCTTCAGGACTTGTCTTAACCATTGAAAGAGATAATCATATGCTTCACCTCGTGTCTTGCGGGGTACGATAGTATCGGAAGAGGTGGTATTATCGGGAGAGTCATTGAGTTGGGGAGAAGGCAATGATTCAAATGATTTTTGGGAATTCGAAGAGCTCATGTCCTTATCTTCATCCGATGACAAGTCTTTGAATATGATCTCGATACCATCGTAATAATCGGTAGATTCGTCACTTTCTCCAGACCCGGCGTTATTATCAGTATCTGATTCCGTAGTTGACTCCGCATCAAAGTATTCTTGATCGCTATCCTCGCTCTCTCCATCGGAGCCTGAATCTGGTTGCGCATCTTCCCCTTGACTGGGATCTGCCACAGATGGCAAAAGACTTGAGCTAGGGGTGGACGACTGTGCAAGCTGGAGTGATCGACTTGACTCGGCAGTGATTATATCTCCGCCGCCGAGATATGAGTAGTACACCGCAGCGATGTAAGCTTCGAAGATGGACGCTTGGACTTTCTCGTTTCGCCGAAGGGTAAATCGAAGGGATGGTTCCGATTTGAGAAGATTGGGTAGACCATACTGGCATGAGATTTGGGCTAAAGTAGCGTTACTGACAAGCTGGTGTCGCATGATCTGGTTTCGAAACGGACGACATCAGCCGCGCACGGGTATACGAGCGGAGCTGTACATACTGAGGCACTTCCTTGACGGAAGTTGGGATATAGTTCGTGAGCTAAGGAAACAGCTATGGCTTCAAGCAAAGCATCTCCGATGTGTTCTTGAGGTGCATTGTAAGTTTGGTTATTGAAACAAAGTGGGCTGTCACTGTATGAGCTTACCTAGTTTTTCGTAATCCAAACTCCCTTGACCTTCTTCCAGGAAGACAGAGGTGCTGTAGCTTCTGGGCACATTTGAGAGACTTGCATGGGTGAACACCATTTCTCTGAGCTTGGAATCGGTTATAGGTGGGAGAGGAGGGAGGCCGAGCTTGGGTAAAGAAGGAAGGACGAACGTGTGCATACAATGGTCTTGATTCTGATTAGAAGGAGGCATGGTTAATAGGTAGATCAGTGAAAACGAGTCAGAGAGTAAGCAAGCTGTCAATCGTAAGTGGATGAAATTGAGATTCTACCTCAAGAAGGCTCAAGAGGAAAAGTGAAGTGTGTGTGTAGAGAATATAGTTGAAGAGAAAGAGAAGAAAGAGAATTCAACACATTCATCCTTCTTTTTATCCCATCCACGGGCGGGCGTGCTTCACCTTTTCAGCGTGGACCTCGAAAGTGGAGGTAGGATCGGATATCACCGTGGAATGATTGCCCTGTATGATGTGGCATTTATACCATGCAGTGCTGGTGGAACTTGCCGAATTCGGGTGGCGTCAGTTCAGATCAATAGATCAATGGATCATTCAACCGGTCCTCACTCTGATTTTTCAATTTTCAATCTTATAAATCTTGGATCATCAGCTCACCGCACGCGATCACATATACTCGTACCATCTTGGACACTCTCCATCATCTCATCGCACTTGTCATAGTCTCAGACCCCATGGCATAGATCAGAGGGGGGCTATCACTATCTCTTGGATCACTAGTCATAGCTCACCCGGTATGCCCCTCTCTTCATTCTCATTCTCTTCCTCATTGCATATGACCAAAAACCACCGACAACCTCCTCCCACCGCTTCTTCTTCCACTCCTCCTTTGAAACATCGATCTTCCAACAACATGGCTATCCCATCCAACTTCATGATCTCAAATAATCCATCCAACTCGGCTGGTCCATCACGGTCATCTTCCTTGGCAGGCCGAAAGAGGCCAAGAGAATCGGACGGTGACGGTAAGAACCGTACTCCATCGAGGAGAACGAAAAGCACAGGAGATGCTAGAAGTAACAGCTCAAAAGATCGAGAAGCTTTCCAAAGAGGATTAATATCCGTCTTCGTACCCAAAGCACTTCAAGAGTCAAAACAGGGAAATTTGGCACACTATAACGATCTTCTTGCTCATTTCTTACCTTCACCCACGACACCCATACCCGCTTTGCCCCCTCTTTTACCCTTACTTCGAGCCATATCCGCCCATGTCTCCCTTCTTTCTCCTGAAATTCACTCTCCACTCGTCACGGCGATCATCAATCTACCTTGGGCTACAGGAGATGAGAAATTTGTGAAAACGTTTGTAGGATGGGCAGCGGTCCTGGTCAGTGCTCAGCCAGGTTGGGCGAAAGAAGTCGTGGGAATGGCCGTCAAGGGACTCACTTGGCGTGAGTCGATTTGATTCCCTTCATTCGGTCTCCTCACTGACCCGTATATATGCAGAGCTACCATTTACCTCAAGCACTGCCGCACCGATATCGAGAAAGCTCTTTCATGCCAGACATCATTTATTGCTTTCACATCTAATCTCACTAGTCCCTACACTGCCTAACGTGCTTCAACCTCTTCTCATACGGAATTTCCCACATAAACGAGAACCAGAAGTAGCTCAAACTACTTGGATCAGGAACTGCTGCGAATTGATAGGATATTGCCCGGAGCTAGGGGGTAGAATGTGGGGCGAAATCGTGGACAGGATGTTGCGGATTGATGTAAGTTGAGATCACATCGCTATCTGTTGCATCTTTTATGTAACCGTCAAGGATCTGATAAATTTTGTCATACAGGTTGAGATCACCAACAGTATAGAAGACGATGATGACGATTCGGATGCTGAGTCGGACGATGAAGACGACATGCAACCATCCAGTTTACCTCGATTATCCCCTACTCCCACTCTCGATCCCCTCGATCTTTCCATATCTCAGCAACTTCCTCGACCGCGGACGGCTTCACCTTCGCCTGATATCGGTGTAGATGACGATGCGTCCGATGGAGATCCAGATCCTGATGAGCTTTCTTCCGACGATGATGGTGAATCCGATGACGAAGACTCCATCAATGCAGCCAAGCTTGCCGAGGCGAGGGAGAAGAAAAAGGCAAACGTGAAAGCTATGAGAGAGAAACTTGATGGAATGCTTGTGCATTTCTTCGAACATCTTGAAGAATATATGGGTGCGAAAGCAAGTCATTTACCTGCTGCCGAAATGGCAGCTCAGAATATTGCTGGAAGTTCCGGCGCATCTACACCGACTTCTGAATACCCTTTACCTAGCTCATCGACAATCGCTTCCTTACTCGTTAAAAGACCTGCACCAACTCCCGCCCAATCCTTATCGTTCTTCCAGACTCTACTCAACCTATTCTCCCGACAAATTCTCCCCACATCTGCTACTCAACATATTCCATTCTTGCTGTTCCATACGGCTTCTTTCTCGCCATCCCATACCGATCTATTCCTTGGTCTGCTCGTATCTCAAGCATTGTATGCTCAAACCACTACAGCACCTCATACTTCACAACCTGTATCAATGAACCAGCGTATAGCAGCTACGGTCTATATAGGTTCGATCGTGTGCAGAGCAAGATTTGTCACCGATGATCAAGCTCGAACGGTCCTGACTTATCTATTAGCATATATCGACGGGAAGTTACATCAATCTCGTATCAACAAGAAAGAAGGCATAGATGAATTACCCCTATTCTACGCGGTTTGTCAAGCCGTAATGTTGATTTTCTGTTTCAGGTGGAGAGCCTTCACCGCATCTGCCTCGAAAGATGAGAATGAGAATGACAATATCGTGGGTGATCTAGAATTAGATGGCGAAGAATCGTTAGATGGGGAAAACAATAATGATAACAAGTGGATCAATGATTTGGATATTTTGCAAAGAGCTATAACTAGCGAACTTAATCCTTTACTTGTGAGTTTAGAATTTTCAGCCGATGGCTATAAACTTGGTCAAAACAAATTGGAAGGAAGCTGATTGAAACCGTTGTCGTGATGTAGGGATGTAATCCAACGATCGTATCCACTTTTGCCAAAGTGGCTCACCACACCAATTTCCTATATTGTTTCTCAATAATCGAAGCCAACCAGCAATCTTCTCATCCGCCCGCACGATCCACGTCATCCCAGAACCTAGCCAGTACCGCATCTACCAACGGCAATAGCAATCAACCTAAATTACCGGCTCGAACCAATTCGTCTTTGATCGGTTCACAGACTTTACCTCGTCAAGCTAGACAAATGAATATCGACTTAGGTCTAGACTCGTATTTCCCCTTTGATCCATATGACCTACCTAAATCGAAGCAGTATATAGAAAGGTTATATAGAACTTGGTCTGAAGTTGCTATCGACTCAGGCAATAACGATTCTGACTCGGACTCTGATAGTCAATCTGAAGAAGAGGAGGAGGAGGAAGGAAACGAAAGTGATGATTCAAGCTTAGAAGATCACATGAAGACTACTTTCCCACATAAGATCAATATTGGAAGTTACGGTGAACACAGGAAGAAGAAATTGTTCAACGGGACTGGTCAGAGAGATAATGGATTATCGAGTAGTCTTGAAGGAATGAGTATATCACCTAATCTCAATGGAGGATTGGGCATGGGAATGGGAGTAGGTGTGAGAGGTGCTTAATTGCTCGATGTTAAATGTACTTGTCACTTTACTTCGAATTAGCTGTTCATGTTTTCGGTTGACATCCTCGTTTCTTGTATGAATTATAACTTTTATTTCTTGGTCATTATTTTGCATACATTTACATCAAATTTCGTTATTTGTTACGGATACGATGGATACTATTTATACTTTTTTGTTGTACTTCACCCGATATGCAACCCTATCATGAAATCATATAGATCACCGATTATATGGACATACGTCTGCAAGTACAGCACAAGAAATATCAGTCAGATTTCCCGACAGAGATGACTGGACCGAACCCACCTTAATCTATTACCTCTTTGAATCACTTGAGAACCTTTCGAAGCATCCACCAGACCGGTAGGTAATTTACCTTCATCTTTCCATTTCCTCAATGTCTCTCTACCTGCTTGTAGACCTATATGAAGTACTTCTGAGAATCGTTTGAAACCGCCCAATGTGTCGAATTGCTTTAAAGAGAGGTTTCAGTGCAAATTCATCGCCCAAATGGGAAAGTCTGCTCACCTGCACTGGCATGGCAACGTATAAACACCCAGGAGCATTCTTGACGTCTTCCAGAGTCTTCACACTCGACACGCTATGCGAAAGATAATATCAGCTAATCCATATCAACAACGCGACGGGACATCTAGCTGAAAGAAATGACCACTTACTAAGTCAATCTCGAAGAAATTTCGGTCATGGATAATACCTTTCTCTCGTAGAATGGATTGAATCTATTGGCGCCTTGATCAGCTTTGTTTTCATGATTACGCAGAACCCATCTTCCGATAGCTAATTGCCGACTAACCTGTTGATGAATATCCACCAGCCTGATACTGAATCTCCATAGTTCCTAGGACTGGTATCATCTATACTTCCTACATCGACCACTATGACATCCCTTATACCGTTCTGTCGTAAAGGTTCGATAGGCGTGTTATCCATATATCCTCCATCCACAAGTACTATACAGGACACAGTCAGAAGATGCTTGATCGAGATCTACGGGTCATCACTTACAGTTGCCGTTATCCGACAGAGGAGGTAGGAGACCAGCCAAAGTCATCGAAGCTCTCACATACCGCCTAATCAATAAGTCCACTTCATCAGCTAGTGATTCAATCATAATTTTGAAAGCGGCAGCTGCACCTACCAAGCATATCCTGTTCGATGTATTTCCATTCTGGAATGAGTGATGTTCGTCGAGTTGGCGAAGAATGGTATCCACATATCTATGATGCATGGAAAGTCAGCTTACGACCTTTGCATCCGGGGCAGACACAAAGCTCACCTTCGATATGTGTATTATAGAATGCCTTGTCTAGAGCTCAATGTCAGCTACAGCCCCCGAAAGGAAGGTTATATCTTGAGTTTCCAGATACTTACAAATACCTCGGTCTATCGAATAAATTATCAGCATTATCCTGTTTTCTTTCGGCTTTCTTAACAGTTTGTTACTCACTAAACTCATGCCCAGTCGTATAAGCCACAAAAGGATACGTCACGTCGCTCAAAATCCTCAACATCGATCCCATCCTACCTGCAAACTGTTTCGTCCTACCGGTGGTCTCCAACAGATCAGTCTCTTTCGCATATAATCCTCCAACGAAACTTCCAATCGAACATCCTCCAATCGCATCAATGGGTATTCCAAATTCTTCCAATGCCTGTAACATTCCTATGTGCGATATACCCCTCGCACCGCCTCCACCTAATACCACTCCGATCTGTTTCCCACATAATCTCCGGGCTATCCTAGCGAAATCGTTCATATGTGAAGGTCGACGAGGTCTGGCAAATGGTCTTAAACCCCTATATTTTCGGATTCTGGTCTCAACTCTTTCTCGTAAGTGCTTGAATGCGGCTACGGCTGCTGCGTCGTGCACTGTCGGAGTCACTTTGTGCGGGGTGACTACACCTGGTAACTCGACGTGATGATGGGCATGTACCCAAGGACGGTTCTGAGAAAGATTGAGCTAATAGTGCCAAAAGCATTGAGAAAAGTGACTCACAACAAGCCAAGGCCGAGTCGATCCAGGAGCGACAGCCTTTTCATCATGTAGCAGGATAAGTTCTTTCCTAGCTGTCGTTTTAGTCGCGAGGAGCAATTTCTCTGTGCAAAGAATATATAAGCTACATGATTTTTCATACACAAACAAAAGCTCACCATATTCTCCCAAAGAGGGATCATCACCCATCGCCAGCACCAACACTAAATCAGCCTGAATATTGACCGTTAGCTATTGCACCTTTACTGCAAACAAAGCACTTACCTGACGTATACAAGTCAAAGTCCATTGGCTCGCAGGCGGGGAATCCGCGACATATAGAACCGTTCGATAATGTTGCTAAATTCCCATGTCAGCTGGCCTCCGGTCCTTAGTTCCGGTCAGCTTACCTCTTGATCAGCAAGCCAACCAGCGACTTTAAGTTTCCTACCTCACGCAGGTCTCAGTCAGCTTCATATCAAATCTTCAAATGCTCGGTAGCTTACCCAATTCTCGCAAAGGCGTGTCTGCCCAGATGGCGCATCACAGTACCTTGGTCAAGATATGATGTTGAAGCTCCTAATTCCTCCAAGGAAGTTTTCAACTTTCCTGCAAAATGAGCAACAGGCACATTCCTGTTATTCCCAAGTATACAAACGGTCTCTGTAAATCCAAGGTTTATGAGCTAGCTCATGCTTTTGCGCCTGATACAAACCTTTCAGTCAACTCACTTAGGTTAACATCTGTCGTAGGGACGTTCAGAGGCAAATGACCGATCTTCATCTGTTCTCCCATAGCTTTTCTCACTCGTCCCGCTATCAATCTCATGAACTGTACAGTGGTCGCAGGGTGTACGATACTGATCGCGTCGAACAAGGCTGCTGGTATTCTTACGAGTTCGGAATCTCGTATGGCATTCACCGTATCGGAACGGTCAACAGCGGTGATCACATCAAGCTCGCCGATAGAGTCATTCTGACCATATTCTCGAAGGACTTGCATTGAGCCATCTTTGTCATGGAAAGATCGAAGTCGACCGTCTACGAAATCATCATCAGCCAGAGAACCACTGCAGAAATCCTATGTATCAGTTGACTCACTGATCACGATGTAAAAGTCGGTAGCTTTATCACCTTTCTCATACTACGCAGTCGTCAGAATACAACCTGTTCCTACCGTCAAAAACTTACAAGAACCTAGAAAGTTGATCAGCAAAGGTTCATTGGTAACAGCTATTAGTCTAGCTCACCTGACCAGCACCAAGCTGCTGCCAATCCAACCCAGCATCGATATGCAGGACTAGCAATAAAAGATCAGCTATATGTGCGGCATCAACCTATTTTGCATCTTACCAAGGGGAGACAAAAGTGATAACAATCTCTTCGCAAGAGTCAGTAATACGATTGGTCGCCTTTCGATGATCTTTTCCAGTGTATGATGAGGCAGGAAACCGACAAAACAGTCCGTCTTGGCGCTGGATGTCATACAATCGTCAGCTATCGGAGTGCTTATCAAGCCTGTTTCATGTCTAGCCGACTTACGTGATATTGACATAAGAATCAGTACTGCATAAGGACGAAAGATAACCAGCTATTCCACCGGGCTGTATGGGATTATGCGAATATCAGGTTTAGCTGTGTAATATGAAGTTGACATCGATCAGCTTACCTTAACGGTGTATAAAGTCTCCTCGCCCTTTCCGCTACCGAAAGGAGATGAATAACCGTTATTGTGACTTGTGTCCAGTCCCAAGGCAGCACCGAACGGTCTTCCGTTGACATTCGTAAATGTCGATGGCGGTGGACTTACACTCCTAGGATTCACAGACGGCGATGACCGAGGAGTTTCCACTCCACTTTGATGTACAGGCAATGATGTCTTCGATCCGACAATAAATTAGCTATCTTTCTACGAGCATCTCATGATCAGGTAGCTCACCTCAAGGAATCCATCAATGACATAGTACATCCCCGGGCTCCTTTCACCCTCCTTGACCAATACACTCCCTTTCTTGAAGAACAGGATTTCCACATTACCCTCCAGATCCTTCAATACTTTCTTATCACCCGCAGCAGTCCCAAATTGAGAATCATGTACACTGGCTGAGATACTACTCGCCTCGTCATCATTCACTTTCGCTTTCAATGCTGCTTCTCTCAACATTCCCCCTATCACTCCCTCGTGCGTCGAGGCAGCCATCATATCCAATACATTTCCGAAAGGCGACTTGACACCTGGTCTTCCATTAGGGGGGAACATTGGCGAATTGGGGGTTGATACCGCCGAGACCGATGGTGCGAAGGAGTTTCTTCCGATGGAATCGATATTGCTCTCAGTAGGTTGAGCTAGTCCAATGGATCTTGCTATACTCATCAACACCGCTTCTTTCAGATCAAACGAGTCATCTTCCGGTGTGCCGTAGTCTCCTGAAGAAGGGGTGATGGCGACTCCATTATGATGTGCTAAGTCTGTTGAAGATCCAGAAAATCTTCCCATCCAAGTATCCATTCTAGGTAGTCCCGGTGTCTGCACGCCAGGTCGGTAGTACGCTCCTCCTTTCTCATCAGGTATATTCCTCTGACCCATAGCTAAATCACCAGCTGCCACCTGCTTCCTGAAGGCAGACTTGCGTCTGACGAATTCACTTCCATGCCTTGCAGCCGAGTCCGGACTGAACACACCGGCTGAGGGTGGCTCGATTGCAGTGTTGCTATCAGGCGTTTTCTCCGCTGGCGATTCTACAGCGACAGCCGCGTCGATCTTGCTCAGTGCCTGTAAACCTTTGACGGGAAGGATACCACCTTTGGCCGAAGGAGTGGAGGGCACTTGTTGCGGGGTAGCCGAAGGTAGCGACGGAGCTTTGACCGTAGGACTAGATGGAACATAATTGAAGTAGTCTTTACTGGATATTCGACCGCTAGGGGATGATCCGATTGACGAGAAGTTCTTCTGACTCCTGTCATTAGCTTGAGCTTCGGGCTGGAATCGATTTCGCAGAGCTTGCATGCCTCCTCCGGTATAGAACGATCTTGGGAGTGGGTGGGACACAAGGGAATTGAGGGAAGATTCCGATCGGAGAATCTCTTTAGTCAATCCGAGGTATTTGTGGGCTGCATGTATCCTTCGTCAGCTTCTGGTGCATGTTCGAAATCTCTAAGACAGCTCACCGGTCATGAAGGTTACTCTACTGAATCTTTCCAAGACTACCTGAACCACTGTTCCACTTGCCTTTGGGAACTTCCTGGTAAGTTTCCTGAAAGCAGACGCAGGAATGACAGCTAATGTACTATCCACAGTCGCTCTTGCGATGGTTCCTTTTAGGGCAGCAGCGCCAGTATCTTCGCGTCTCGGTACTCTTCCGAGCGGTCTAGGTGAGTCGTGTAAAGAAGTGGTAGTTGAAGGAAACGTTCCAGGCTGCGGCCTCATTTGAGGCGATGGATGAAGAGAGCTTGATTGTGATCTGCCTCCTGCAGGGGAAGGAGAGACTGTTGCTGGCATGGAGTAAGAAGGCTGTTGTCCCGCATCTTCCGAGTCTTGGAATACAGCGCCACTTCCTGTTCCTAGCGAAGACGATCGCTGATGCTGAGGGCTGTTTCTTCCGCTAGTAGGTGATGTGTTTTCCGGACTACCAACCCGTTTACTCAGAACCTCATGGTCGAGCTGGCTGACATCTGAGTTCGCCCTGGATTTACCTCTGTTTTCGCCCGGAGGTGCCAGCGAAGGCTCTCTGCTCATATCGTCATCATTGAGTACTTCTTCATCTTCATTCTCGTTGGGTGGTGTCCACGAAAGCTTAATATCTTCGGTAAACAAGGATAGAATGGAAAATAGCGACGACAGTGTTCCGCCGGTGGAAACCTCGTTGAGTAAGTGGTAGCCATTGAAGGAAGATGTGTTCTGATTGTATGGGTCGGGTGACGATGGAATAGATCTGCTGAGAGGTGACGAATCAGGGGCGAACTGATTCAGATTGTCATTAGCCATGCTTTTGGTGCATAAGGTATCAAGTACGGGTTGACACATACAACCTGAACTTTTCCTTCAACGACACACCAAAAATCCCCCCCGCCGATATTCAGCGTATCTCCAGCAGCTAATCGTCGAGTCTGAAGATGTCTACTCAACTCGTGGAAAACGGGTTTCTCAAGATACCCAAATATCCTAATTGCGGAGAGGAAATCATCCAGATAGTTGTGGAAAGATCCTGACCTACTTCTTTTGTCGTTTATGCCTATTCCCGGCGTATCGAGGGGTAGTAATTCAGCAGTGAGAGAAGGCGGTGACGGAGGTGGAAGAGCAGGTTCTTTGAGTTTGGTATATCGCGTCAGGTATCGATATCGTACTAAGAAGAATAGACCTAATAATAATGCTGCGAAGAGCGCTAAGAAATGGGGAAACCCGAGTGAGATGGTCAAACTGTAATGAAGTATCCTGACGATTGCGCTACGGTCGAAGCTCTCTGTCAGCTGTGTATCAATGAAGCAGCAGGTAGCTCACCTCGGAAGGCCAATAGTCAACACCCCTACCAGATTCCTAAACCCTTGAAGGACATATAAGATGGCATAGATCACCGCTACGGCCAGAGCGATAAGAGGGTTGCCATTGGCGTCGGGCGGCGGAGGCACGTTAGACATATTGTCCTTCAGCTGCTGCTGTCAATATCGATAATATATGACTCTCGAATGAATTCGCTATCTTCCAGAATTTGAAGCGGATCAGGCGACAAACGTTGAGGAATTCATTCATCCAACATCGATGGGTGTAGGCGGGGCACCGGACATTTGACTTTACACGTGGTTCTGATTCCGCATGAATGGGGCTCCGGGTGAATAGGATCAGATATTTTTGTTGATCCAAAAATCAAAATTACTCGAGTTGCGTTCAACAACTTAGGACATTCAATGAGCATAGGACTGTTCAAACTTCGCATCTTGACCCTCAATCAGCAACATCGAAAATGTCAGCCCTGGCAGCCAGACGAGCTGCTGCTCTTCTCGCCTCTCAGAATCCTACTTCCTCTTTCTCGAAAGCTCCCTCGCCCCAGCCCAGTGTAGCTTCTTCACCTTCTCCCCAAATATTAGAGAGCGATTCAGATGAGGACGGAAGCACTCCTCCTCCTCCTCCACCCGCTACCAACAAGAAGAGAAAACTGCGTAAATCATCCCCACCACCAGCAATCACCCCTCCAACACGGTACCATAATGATACATTTCCGACGACCATGATCCTTAAACCTGAAATCGTAAAATCAAATAGGAAAAGACGATTTTCACCATCTGCACCCGCCGAGGAGCCCGACGTAGTATCTGAAGACGGTAGTGATATGTCCGTAGGAGATAGTGATGCAGACTTAGCTGAGGAAGGTATGAATGATGTTGATGAAGGTAGAGCTCAATGGAGTGTACCTATAACTTCTGTTGATTCGACTCCTGGTCCATCGAGGAATAAGCCCAAGTAGGTCAGATTGCGATATCAAAGACAAACGTCAGACTGATAAGATTCTGATCATTTTCAGGCCGATCATACAGGATAGCACTGGTATTGACAATACGTCGAAATTCGCTGCACTGGAAAGCGTCAATATATACAAAGTATCGAAAGATGACTTACGGTTGGCTGGACTGAAAGATGATTATGCGGGAGATGGGATGATCATAAGTCTAGCCAAAGAAGAGGTAAGCTATCCCTCCATAAGAGCTCTCCATAATTAGCTTACTCTGTACTTCATATAGAATCTGATCATTGCCGGTACATACACCTTGACCCCCTTGTCCGGAAGCATATCTACATCTTCCTGTACACTTCAATGCGACGGCACGTCGTATCCCGTCTTCGCTCCTACCTCTCATCCTATACCTGTCATCTCACCGGTATCTGCCAAAACGAATCAGGGCAATGTACCTTGGCTTAGCAAGCTTAAACCACCCAAAGGATTCAGAAAGGGAGAAACACTATTTCTCATCAGAGAGAATAATTGCGGTATCGACGGATTGAGGTATGGTGCTGTACCGGGATTCGCTCATATATGGTTGGAAGAGATAGGAAGCTGGGGTCTCAAGGGTGTTCATCCCGTATGTCCCCGTCTACCTTCCGTATTGAAGGTCTGATCACTTGCTGACATTGAGTTGTACAGGTGATTGGATCATTCTCCACTCCCATATATCCTCATGTAACTCCATCAACGTGGTCCGAAGCTCTATCTTCCCTCTCCTCAAATGAGGAAGATAGTGAACGACCATTTGTAGGGCTTATCAAAGGTCCAAAGCGATCTGGTAAATCCACTTTCGGACGGGCGGTCCTAAACAACCTTTTGGAGAAGTACGAGAGGGTAGCTTGGTTGGAATGTGATCTGGGTCAAGGCGAGTTTAGTGCGGGTGGTATAGTAGGATTATGGGTTCTGGACAAACAAGTTTTAGGTGAGTAATCGTTTACTGTACCATCTCAATAATCCGTACTAATTATTCAATCGTCTGAAAAAAGGTCCCTCATTCACCCATCCATCGCTCCCTTATCGAGCCCATTATTTAGGCACATACACGCCTCTCACTTGTCCAGATGAGTACATCACGTCCCTCAAACATTTATTGGAAATCTACAAATTCGATATCCAACATTCACTTTCCGCCTCTACTTCTACCTTCACAAACAAAATCATTGATCAAGTGCCATTGGTGGTCAACACTCAAGGATGGGTAAAAGGTCTAGGTGAAGAATTATTACAATCCATAGAAAGGATGTCTGAGCCTTCACATATCTATTCATTCTCTTCTCCATATGAAGAGGAACAGCAGTATATCAATACGAATGGATGGACGAATTCACCAGTATATCCGACAAGCCTATTACCCGATCCATACTCTGACGAAAAAGTACAGATCAAGCAGATCATACTTGAATCAGCACCAATCACACCCCTTCAAGCTAGGTTCTCGGCCGCTGATCTGAGGGTATTATCAATTTTATCGTATTTCTACAGTTCGATCTCGCCCGAGGGAATTAAAAAGTGGGACTTTGCTAAACCACTTACATACCTTAACCCGTGGGAGGTAGAGTACGGTACGGATACGAAAAACAAAGCGATCAATAGGATATATATGATAGGGGAAGGTAGTGAAGGTGTCTTGAGTGAAGATCTGAATATAGCATTAAATGGATCGATCGTCGCTTTGATCGAGTTCATCAATACGGTATCTATGATTGAAGATGGAGATGAAGATCAGGTTTATTTACAAGGTAGATCTCTGCCGGAATTGGATTCAATGAATTTCCTAGGATTAGGTTTAATACGATATATCCAACCTTCGTCTTTGACCTTGTTAGATGGTAAGATTCACCTCCTGACTCCTCTTTCGGCGGAAGTACTGGGTAGATGTAAAGGGTTGATCAAGAATGGTGCTATCGAATTACCAACTCCGGGAATGCTAGGTTGGTCAAAATCAAATTCGAACTCTTCGACTCAAGGAGAGGGTGAAGAAGGGCAGATACCGTTCTTTGATAAGAGTGGGATCGAAGTTGTCGGAGGGGAAAGAAGGAGATGGAGGAAGAATATAATGAGGAAAGGGATGTAGGTATGAAACTTGGTATGACTTATCATATTTGATCGGATACCGAGATGTAGTCATCATGAAATGACGCATTGAGTACTGTTATTGTACTTCAAGTATGCATATAAACATGATTGTTACAACTATTCCATATCTAAACCATACCCAACTCGATCAAACCCCATGCCCATTAACACCACCTGCATTCTTCTGATTACTCTTCTCAACAATGCTTAGCAAACTCTCATGAAACCCTTCCCATTGTTCTATCAAATCTTTTTGATCATCAATTAAATCACTCAAATAACTTTCCAAAGTATTCTTAAATTCTTCAATACGTTCTTTTTCGAACCTTACAAATTCCGATTTGACTAGTCGAGTGAGATGTTCGAAATTTGAATGTTGTTCACGAACCGTTCGTTCGGCCTATTCCCGTTCACAAAAAAAAAAAAACAAAACAATCAAGTTAAGTCAGTGAGGATCTATAACGATCCAATACCTATCAAGCAAGAACTCACCTCTGCAATCTCAGCCAAAGACTGATTGACTCTATCTCCCAATTTCCCCTGATTCCTCAATTTCTCTCTTGTCGATTTCAACCTCGTCAATTCCCTTTCAGAGAACTGCCATACATTCCATGCTTTGATTCTACCTCCAAAAGCCACCCTCACACTCTGTACAAACCTGATATACTCTTCTGCTAGATTCAATAATTTGATAACTTCCAATTTCGCTTGGTTCTCATACAAGTTCTTTTCCCTTTCAGCTATTCCAGCTAGATTCGCTAAACTTGTTGAAAGGGATATACCCAAATCACTTTCAGACAATGCAGTGAGACTTTCTGAAAATTCTAAGATTGATTGTGAAAGTTCCAACTTCTGTTTTGAAGATTGTTCGATCGATTTGCTTAATTGTTTCAATTGATTTTCCATGGTATTCAAGAAATTATTCCGAGATTCAAACCAATCATCAAATTCATTAAACTTCATTCCTAATCCCATTCCAGTCAATCCACCTAATATCCCACCGGTGGAACCGGTACTGGCATTTTGAAGTTGTTGATATTTCTCATTGGCTAGTATCTCCTGTTTCCTATTTTTCGAATCAACACTGAACGAATCACTTTCTAAGAACAACCTAAGATCAGGATCAAGTTGAAGAACGGGATGAGAAGTAATTTTCAGTAGGAATTGTTGGAGTGCCGAACGACGAGTCTCGATGAATTGATCTTGGAATCTACCGAATGTATGTTTACCCGGCATGGGAGGTACGATTATACATGGATTATTGGAAGTTAGAATTTCAGACAACCATAGGAAATCGGAGAATCTTCGTAAGACTGAGGAATTCCCTTTTCGATAATGAGGTGAAGTGGTGGATGTCCTGACGGTGTATACTGTATATCCACGTACAGGATCACCTACTTTCGTAGGATCACTGACAGTTATTTGAAATACTGGTAGAGTAGATATCTTACGACGAGGTGAGGTAGTCGGTGTTGATATACTCCCGTCTTCACCTGGTGAGACCGGTTCCTGACCGCCGTTGGTTGAATTTGATAAGGAAGTATTCAATCTCGATGGAGAGGCAAAACCGTTAGATGGTCCGGCTGAAGCCAAAGCATCTTCCATCGAAGTCTCGCCCCAACCACCGGTAGACTCATCGTTGTTACCCCACATATCGGATCTAGTCGTTGCACTGACCAGACTAGGTCCACCTTTACCAAATAGCCCGTCTTCTTGCTCGTCATCTAGTACCCCCCATCCCTTTCCACCAAACCTCGAGGATGGAGGGCTAACCACTTCTGAGGCGGAGGCCACACCCCATTCTTTTTCCGGTACGGGAGGAGCAGGAGCAGAGCCACCGATAGAAAGTGATTTGAAACCATAGTCTTCCTCTGCGGACTCTACTGATGTCGGTGCATCTAGAGGAGAGACCGAAACTCTATCAGTCGAAGGAGTAGCCAACACCGAGGACGTATCCGTGATGTTGTTATTTGCAGGTGGGAGGGGTGTTGAGACTCGTGAGATTGTAGGTGTAGCCGAAGTGGATTGTGGTAAAGGTATCGATGTGGGTGATTTGATCGTAGGTATAGTAGGTGTACTAATTTTGTTTGGGGAGGAAGGGGACGTTCTAGTAGGAGTTGCTGTCTCGTGAGAAGGATCTTCCGCCTCTTGGACGGATGGCTTTGACTCATCTGTCTTGACCTGCAAAATCCCTTCATCGTCTTTACTGTCCACTTCAACCTTCTTCTCCTCCAGCTTTTCCGCATCCTTCGATCCGTCCTCCTTGACCTGCTGGTGTTTGGCTATGTTCTCTTCCTTTTTCTCCTCTTTGGCAGGTTTCTTCGAAGCATTAGGAGTGAACACATAGGTCTTCTTTTCCACCTTACTAGCAGAGGCAGGCGAGCCAATCCGAGGCGGGGGCGTAGACTTCACAAAAGCTTTCTTTAACGATTGTTCCGGATCGGATTCAGCCATCAAATCCTCATCTATGAGGGATGAGGGTAATCCCTTGATCTTCGGCTGTGGTTGAGGAGGTTGAACAGTACTTGGTAGATAATCATCATGGAGAGGCTGCTGAGGGGAGAAAGGTTGATTGGCAGGATCAGAGTGGCCAAATGGATTGGAAGAAGGGTCAAATGGGTTTACGTGCGGTTCTGGTAAAGTCGGTGTATTGAAAGAACTACTTGCATATACCCCTTGAATATCATTTTGCTGCTGTTGTTGTTCCCTCGCTGCTATGACAGAAGGTGGATCAGGCAATTTACCAATTGAATCTTCGTTGATCTTCTGCACATAAGGTGATATTTCTTCTCGGGGCGAATCAGGTACACCGAATGGTCTTGTATGCTGTTGAGGAGGAGGAGGAGGTAAGATGGTAGATGAGAAGGGAGTGGAGAATGACGGTGTGCTATCTGAGAATGGGTTGGCCCATGGATCGTCTGCTGCGCTGGGTACGGTCGGGTTGTCCCATGATGGTTTGGCGGGAGCTGCGGTGGAGGAGAGCAGCGCCGAGAAAGAAGCTTCTTCGTCCATCTTGCGGGACGATGATGGGGCCTTATGAGGATGATGGGATGGAGAGATGCAAGGAGAAAGGAATGGATGAGAAGTTGAAGTGAGTGAATGAGGTTGGACCGGTTATATATATGTGTTGAGTGCGTTGTGATGATGATGGTATGTGCTTCAATCGTCCATGACCCGCGCCTCACAGTGGCGTAATCGAATATGGGGGCCAAAGAACCGTTGGATTCTTGATATTGCAGATTGTGAACAAATGATATGCATCTGCCCAGATAGCAGATAGACCAAGGTAGGCATCTGGTCCTCCTGAATGTGATTCATAATGCATAGTTCGCACATCTGGATAGAATGATAGGATATCTATATATGAACATGATTGGGATAACATCTTGATTTACATTCCTAGTTGCCATATCCAGTTCGGTCGTTGGAATATGTTCCATGTACTACATCTCATTGTTTTGTATCGATCATCATTCTCCAGTCGTCTAGGCAGTCGATTTGACGTGCTGGACACGGTTCGTTAGAACTTTTCTGATGTGAAGAACGAGAGATCTGAACAGAAACTTACCAAATCATCGATCGTAGAGAAGAGCATACCATCACTCATGAGCTGTTCAACAGCATCCCTATCGATATGAAGAAGATGATGATTAGCAATCTGCAGACTTATACCATTCCGATGACTAGATGATTAAAGTCGAGGGACAAACTCACATGACAGCCTCTCCATTACCACTTCCCACTTGTCGAGAGATCAACGAAACATGTACTCCATCATCTGAGTCATCTTTCGATACAAATTCCATGATCTTTCGCTGTAAGCTTGGAAGACCAGCAAAGGCAGATTCGTTAGAGTGAGATTGGATACCAGCTGAGTAGTCAGCATGTGATGATCCAGCTGGAGCGGCACCTCCCTACGTTTGAGACAAGCGAACAGCTGTCAGTCTCACAATGCGATATGATCATTGGAACAAAGCTGAAAGATAAGGGACAACAAGGGGAGATCCACCACGTACCCGTCCTGTAGTTGCACCTCTCAACTGCAAGCTGACGTACAAAGCTTTCAGGAGATGATGATGAATTTCGTTGAAATCCGTTATCGGTCTAATATGAGTCGCTGAGATATGTCTTTTACCACCGAACATCTTGATCGATCCCATTATACCGACGTAGTGATCTTGTCTGAACGTTATTCCACATCAGTAAGCAATCGTTGTTATAAAAGAGGAAAGTCGAGAGAAGAGGTGGAAGTCAATTCACTCACTCGATGCCCTTGGCTTTACCAGTCTCATCATCCGCCGAATCCAACCATAATCTAACATCTATATATCCCGTTCCATCTCCAATCTCGTAAGAAACGTTGGTAGCTGATGATGATGAATTATGAACTGATCCAATCAACAATACCTAATTTCCTCGAGAAGATCAGCTTGGTTTCCTTTGGGAGAGAGAGCCAGCTGACCTGAGCGACTTCCACCCCATCAATGACGAAATCAGCATCCGCATGAACTTGCTCAGCAGCTAAGATCTGCTTGATCGTTACTGGTCGGATCGTTTGATTTCCCCCTCTTCCCTATAACCGTTCGTCGTAAGCTGGTATCCGCGACATGCGAGTCGAGCTTACCTTCTTTCCTCCAGGTGAATCTTGTGATCCGTAGGGCGATCCTCCGGCTACGAAACCACCACCGCCTCCACCACCACCGTAATATGGGTTCTGATTATCGTCTGGGTAATCGAAATCCATGATTAGTATTGATTATGAGGTTGAGGGAGAGACTAAAGGCAGTAGAAAGAAGAAGGAAAGATGACTGACAATTACTCATTCTATAGGTCTTATATACCTTGCTATCTGTATGGCTGTGTGTATACTAGGAAGGAAAATTGTCTTTGACTCTACTTATGATGGATTGACTTTTACGAGTGGTTGACTTTGGTTGACTGGACAAATGCAACATTATCTCTGCACCTCAGCATGGTATTGAAAGACGCGTCGCGTGTCCACGTGGCTTGTTGTATGGGATAAAATCAGATCAAATCGGATGTCAGATATTCCCAATCCTTGCTACCTTATCACCCCTTGCCTGTTGACTTTGTTTTGATTTTCCCACTGCAATCGTATCGTATCACATGATCTCCATCCCCATACACGCTTCTCCACTCTCAACGTCCACCTTCGCGACCCATCAACAACAAACAGCCATACATCACCCGCACTCGCACACATCCTTCGACTGAGCTCATCTGAACAGGATCAATCGCAGCCATGTCAATAGCGGAACCATCACCCAGCACACGCTCACCATTCTTGGATCAACCCACTCTCGACTCACTCTCATCTGCTACAGCCGGTGCTACTCGAGGTGACGGTGACGATGAGTCTGGTAATCCACTTAGCGAGTTCGCCCAACAGGTGTTAGGTGTAGAATCAGATTCGGATGCACATAATCTGTTGGATCTGGGTAGAAGTGATTATGCAATCATCAATGAGGAACAGACATTTAACGATTTATTACAGAACCAACATCAAGAAAGGGAACACGAACATGAACATGGGAATGGTCAACATCAACATGAACATGAGATTGATCCAGGATTAGAAAATGAATTATCCAGACAATTTACAGAGTTAGACGAATCGCAAAGGAATCAATCCCAACATGAGAATCACGAACATGCTGTGGATGAAATCACAAAACAAGGTGATCAGATATCCACATTGGTATATGGTGGTAGGATAAGTAAGCGAAAGAGGGTGAATGTAGGAAATGGTTCGGGAGGGGACAGACCTGCGACAGAGGAAATTATAACGGACGCGGATGGGAATCCGGTAGGACCACATGAATATGTGAGGTTGAAGAAGGATAGTCATGTGAGTAATACCCATTCGTCCCGCTGTAGCGTTTTGTATACTTGACAAGAGTTTGTTAATCCGCTATATAATGTACAAGAGTTGATGCTGATATACCTGATTTTGCAGAAAGAAGTCGAAAGACGTCGTAGGGAAGGTATAAACGACGGAATCAACGAGATCGCCCAGCTGATACCTGGAGGGACCGATAGAAAAGGGAAGGGGACGGTATTGAAGAGAGCAGTAGCTTATATAATTGAATTGAACGATAAGGTCAGAGCGGATCAAGAGGAATTGACAAAGAAGGATATCGAAAAACAGGATCTAGAGGTGAGTTCGGATTATCGTATGCGATTTTTATGCGTAGGAATGGAGCGCTGAATGATCTATTTGGGGATGATATAGGCTCAACTAGCACACCTTCAGAGACAGATGCAGGAAGAACGAGATCGATCGATGCGATTCGAAACTTCATGGCGAGAAGCTGAAGATAGAGCGGCAAGTTCGAACTTTGAGGTTGAACGTATACGGGATGAGTTGGAACAACTGAAGAAGTCACAGGCATGAGTAATCAGTTGCTACGTGGAGAGGGGTCCAAGAGTATTTATCACTCAGGTCAAGCAATTCAGATGAGGTTTACAGTGCTTGATTTGTCTGAGGAGAGAGGATGAAGGATCCAGGTGAACAATATGTGAATTTGTGATTCTCATTTCTTATATATTTTTCTTGGTCTTTCGTTTTCGTCTTTCGTCCGCTTTTTTTCTAGGTAGCCTAAGGTTGTATGCACCATGTTCGTATTTATATATTAGAGTATGAATGAATCTATCTGTGTAACCAGCGGTGATGTCCGCCAGATCTCTCTGTTCTAGCTTTGACGTGTAACGTGAACGTGAATCCTGAGGATGAGCAAGTGAGACAACGGCTACCTAATCTTTGGGGTCAATATACTAGACATATAATCGGAAATCATCTCAACTCTGTCTGCTATCTCGTTCTGCACCATATAAGACGATCTAGATACGTACGAGATACAAGCATACTGGCTCAGCTTACAACTCTTCGACAACTGCTCTTCCGCCGCTAGTGAAATTCTCCGACTCTCAGCTTTGGGCGATTCGTCTCATCACCAATTATCGTTCGGATTTATCTCACATCAACACATCATAGAATCTCTATCGCAGGCTCAGAAGATATCTTGTCAAGCACAGGGGACATATAGCAACCCAGTAGCAATAGGACAGTAACTTTAGTAGCATCAGCAACAGGGGACGGAGACCTCCTTTAATCTCAATCTCATCTTCAAGGATGTCTTCATCAGGAGGTTCAACGACTCCTATCCTAAATCCGCCAGCAGAGGTGATCAACCCAGCCGACGAGGAGTTTTATGCATCGTATGTTTTCATATCTTCTACATAGCTCAACCGTTTCCCCTACCCTCATCGTACGCTACAAGCTGATGTCGATATGATCGCAGATGGGGTCTATGTATCCTATGTCTCCTCCTGATCGGAGCGCTCATAACGTCATATTACCTGCAAATCAAGAGGATAAGAGCAGTGCACGAAACGGTAGTTTCGATATTTGCTGGGATGGTAGTGGGGTTGATCATTAGGTTGTCGCCTGGACATATGATTAGGGAGATGCTGGTGAGTGAGAAATAGCATTTGATTGAACTCTCCGAGTAGTGAGCGTGATTGTACTATGTATGAGAGACGGAGAAGAGGTGATGACAGTAGTAAGGGTCACGGCGAGGAGGATTGTTGGGACAGAATAGCATGGAGACACATGACAGTGAGCGGAGAGCGATGAGGGGAAGTGCGAAGAGAGAGTGGAGTACAACAATTTCAACCAGCGATGATATGGCGCTATCACGATTCTTGGTATTATTGAGGTGGGATTGTATAGGATGGGATGATAGAAATATAGTCTATTATTATATCGCATGCTGATCATCTCTATAATCCTGCCTGCAGTCATTCAAACATACCTTCTTCTTCAACGCTTTACTACCACCTATCATCTTGAATTCGGGATACGAGTTGAAACAGGTGAGTGAGATATCTCCCAAGCTCAATATACCATTTGTGACCATCATTCAAGTTAATAAAGCTGATTCATCCTATCGCATGCTATAGGAAAACTTCTTCAGGAATTTCGGTGTGATTCTGACATTTGCATTTCTGGGAACTTTCATCTCAGCAGTAGGAATAGGGTGAGTATTTTTCCCTATCCTTCCTGGTGATCAGCCTCATGCGATACATATCGTGGTCTGAGAAGAAGCTGATAATCGTGATTTGATATCGCAGAGTTTTGGTATATATCTGGTCGTTCCTAGGCTTAGAAGGTCTGAAATTCACCCTTTTGGAATGTCTAATCTTCGGTTCGACCCTGTCTGCCACTGATCCTGTGACGATCTTGGCTATCTTCAATACGGCCAAAGTCGACCCCAAGCTGTACTCAATCATTTTTGGAGAATCCATATTGAACGATGCTGTCAGTATCGTCATGTACGAGTAAGTCTTCTTCTCCTTTCTATGAGACTCATCGACATAGTCAAGTCTCCTGTCAATGATCAATCATGGTATCTCGTACATATGATAAGAAGCGGATGGTTATTCTTGTGGATATGTATAGCTGACTGTTCCGAATTCCACCAGAACCCTCTCCCAATTCCACGGTGAAGACATCTACCTTTCATCTTTGTTCCACGGTGTGGGAATATTCTTATTCTCTTTCCTCGTATCGATGGCTTTGGGTGTAGCATTCGGTCTGGCATGTTCATTAGGTCTCAAACATTCTCATCTGGCGACCTACCCTCATATCGAGAGTTGTCTGGTGGCCTTGGTGGCTTACACAAGTTATTTCTTCTCGAATGGTATTGCTATGAGTGGTAAGTTGGCTCTCCATCCTGTATGTCCAAATATCTGCTGATCGCTATAAATAGGTATCGTATCCCTCTTGTTCTGCGGAATAACCCTAAAACATTACGCCTATCATACGATGTCAAAACGAACGCAAAGAACTACAAAATATATGTTCGCTGTATTGGCACAATTATCAGAAAATTTCATCTTCATCTATCTAGGTTTGAACTTGTTTACTCAGGATGTACAGGTATTCAAACCTCTATTCATCCTTGTTTCAGCTGTAAGTATCTCTCGTATAGCTATTTCCTGAATCGCAGAGCAGTCTAAGCTTACAAACTCTGTGCTACTTTATTAGATCGCAGTCATGGCATCACGTTACGCGGCGGTCTTCCCCTTATCGGAACTTATCAACTGGGTCTTCCATACTCGAGGACAGCGATACGAGGAACTACCCCACTCGTACCAGATGATGTTATTCTGGGCAGGTTTAAGAGGAGCAGTCGGTGTAGCATTGGCAGCGGGGATCACCGGCGACAATGCCGATGCGCTACGAACGACGATCTTAGTTGTAGTGGTATTGACGGTGATCATATTTGGCGGTACCACCGCTAGGATGTTAGAAGTGCTGGGTATAAGGGTAGGAGTGGAAGATGAAGATGCCTCTTCGGATGATGAAGCTGAAGGATGGACCAGCTATAACGGCAACTTGGCGTTGTCGATGGGTCCTGGATCAAGACGATATGCGGGACAGAACGGTAGAGGATACAGTTACGGTGGAGGTGAATATGACGATAACGAAATTGAAAATGGAATTGATCTTCATTCACCTGAGAATTCACCTTATATCTCTTCTTCATCCAAGAATCAACTTCATTTACCTAGATCCAGACAAGCTTCTATGGGAGCTAGGTCAACGTTCGGTACGAACAACTCTAGATCTGGGTTCTCGACGAATTCAGAGTCGGATGATAATGAGGAGGTCTTACCTTCTGCTGGACCTAGTGGAGAGTATGAAGGAGGACGTAATGATGAAGAAGGTGGTGTGGGTGGTGGTTTGGGAGGTATAAGACCCGGAATGATATTTAGAGATGGACAGTGGTTTACAGCATTAGACGAAAGGTATTTACTTCCATTGTTCAGTAATTCCGTTACTGCCCGAAGGCATCATGCGAAGAAGGCGACTAGGAAAGTCAGCAGTAGTTTGTATAACGCTGCTGGGGAGAGGGAAGGAAGAGGAGGTGAAAGTGGACATGGAACTCCAAGAGGAGGTAATTCCTTGGAACTCAATCGTGGTGGTCAAGGGCAAGGGACAGACGAAGATTATGCTTATGATGGTGAAAGTGAGAATGGTAAAGTGAAAAGTGGATTACCAAGGACGTTTAGGTGAGTTTACTCAACTTGTGTAAAATGATTTCGTCCAAAAGCTGGGCCAAAATCGAACTGATATCTATGTTACGGGGAAATAGCGGTTCAGTAACGGATTTCTTCTTTGCCAAAGCCGATCCTTCATCATCCACAACGAACCTACATCAATCATCTTCAAACATGTCTTTACCATTGGAAGATCGGAGTAGGGGAAATTCGAGTAGTGGACCTGGACCATCGACATCAACGAATATAAGGAGAGGTAGTGGGGATGGTAAATGACTACTTGGTTCAAATTCTAATTACGGTTCCACACCTACCCCGACTGTAGTCTCTGTTCCAGCCAATGTGAAAACTAATTCTAATCCTGATGAACAAGGTTGGATATGGACTGGATCTGGAGTAGGTGAAGTCGAAGGAACCAGTAGAAGCTCGACACCTAAATTGACTAAAGCTGATTAATCCGAATATGTATATATATAAGATTTTCATATAGATGGACTCTTTTCGCTTTATTCCTATTTCTGATTTTGGATGAAATTGGAAAATGAAACCAGTCAACAATTTAAAATGTGTATAGTGAAAATATCGTATATGCATATCAAACAAAATAGAAAAAGCTCTCACAGACATCTTTCACGTGCTACTTGGCTCATTGCTGTAGCTGAAATGGTATACTGATTTAGGATGTGTCATGTTTGCATTTCAAGGTGGAATGAATGTTCCCCTAAGCCTAATTTACAACTACAGCTACAAGTAAAGGTATGAATACAAATACAGATACAGATACAAATATAAATTACTTGTTTTGGTCAAGTCTATAGATGTATTTTCACGATATTCCTTCTGTCAAATGATACAACTAATCACGAAGCAGATCACCTGTTATCAGTGGAACATTCCAACAGTCTAACAGCCCGATTTCGACAGAAGTCGTAAATTTACAACAGCGGAAGGGTTCACTCGAAATCTCAATCCAATCCGAGTCAATGCAGTGCGAGAATATTTACATTAGTTGTGCTCGTACGCCTACATGATATAGTACAAGTAAGCGATAATTAGCGAGTTCCAACTTCACTTGTGAAGTTTCAGATAATGAGCATAAAACTCACCCTGAAGATATTCCGTCGATGTCTAACGTTTATACCTCTACAACTAGTCAAATCAATCCTCGATAACAGTTTACAACCTTGCAGAATAATTTCCATGTCCTCATCTATTTCCCATTCCCGCATCGATTAGCTATTTCTCTTTCTCTTTTTGAATTTCTGCTGGAAGGGATATACATACCTGTTATAGTAGTTCCTGATAAATCTAATGATCTCAATTTGGGGAATCCCTGTAAGGCAAGTGCGAAAGTATGAGTATCGTCGATGATTGCTGAGGGCAATTCCAGTTGCTCTAGAGGACTCGTAACAGACCTCTCATCTTCATGATGTGAATCAGAAGGAAAGAAGATCGATGAGTCGATAGATTGAGGTATGACCAATGACAATTTCTGTTTAACCACCTTAGCATTCATTTATTCTAGTGCAATTCGATCAGCCTCTGAGTAATCATACCAACTCACCTTCAGGCTCTTTCTCCAATTCCCACTCAGACCATCACGAAATATCAAATCCGAATATCTACCCATACAAGCCTCGCACATCGGGTCTTTCGACCCTCCAGGATCCACTTTCATACTAAACTCTTCTAACCTCTCGCACCGACTGAGTATCTTGCCTAATCTCGTAAACGGGGTAGAATCAGGTATACCTGATGATAGTAATTTTGTCGATTTGATATGACCCAATTTTAACGATCTCAACGTATCCATCTGCTTCTCCAATAGATGATTCAGAACTTCAACAGGAACAGGTGGTCCACCTGCACCTAAATGCAATCTGATTAAGCCCGGAGAGAGATTTATAAGAGTATCTTCAGGTATAAGTAATCCAGGTAAATACAGATGAGTTAATTTAGGAAAGTGAATGTGAAAGCTGTACCACTGAATGATGTTTTCCGGATGTGACTGACGAGGTTGTGGGTATCCTCCAAAGGATTGGGATAGGATCTTGGATCGATGACGATAATCTTTGGAAGGAGAGTTGAGGAAATCGCCTGGGAGAGATAAGTGAGTGAGGGATGGGTATGGTTGAGAAGAGAATGTATCGTTGATATTCTGGCAAAAGGATGTATAAGTCTGAAATTCAATAACAATGATGAAATGACATAACAAAGTGATATGCTATCATGCTGACATGGCAGAGATTACTCACTTCGAAAAATACTGAATCCACTTTAAAAACTTCCAACCGTTTTCCAAACCTATCCAACAAATTCTTCACTTCCCCCTCAGTGATTTTCGTACCTTTCATATTCAATCCCTTCAACCCACTACATCGTCCCAAGATCTGCTTGATAGTCTTCTCTCCAGCCAGACTACATCCTTTGAGATTTATCGATTCAAGATTCGGTAGATTATATATGATCGCTGAGATACCTAGATCACTAGCTTTGGAAGCATGCTTCAAGCTGAGAGAGGTGAATTGCTCTCTTTGTTCAGGAGAGGGGATAAGGGACTTGACGTGTTCTGCTGAGGAGATTGAAGGAAGAAGTTCACCGGGGATGTACAAATGAGGTGGGATAAGGAATACCTATTTACCCGATTAAGCCCAATCCCAATTCTCAACGTAAATCGGTAGTGCACTCACCTCTGCAAGGATCTTGACAGTCAAGAACCCTCCCCAATACCTGAACACTGAATCCCTTATCCCCTCTTTCAAATGATTGGGCAGGAATCCCCATGCAGCCTTAAACTCGGCTCCAGTCCCATCACCGCTGACATCCCATAATTTCTTGAACCCCCTTGCTATAGACTCACTACAGCATTTCACTAATGTTGGTAGTTCTCTCAATCTGGGGGGTCTTATGGATATGGATGAAGTTGACAATTGAGATTCTGAGATCAAGGTATCCCAATCATCTGTCGAATTCCATATAGATCGTTGAACTTTGGTTCTCTTGCGGGGTGTAGTGGATGTATTGGATAGACGTGATCTCTTGGACTTGGAAGGGCTATTGGTGGTTTTGCCGGCTGGTAGAGAGCGCTTGGGTGGCATGGTTCATCTTACACCACCTCTGAGTATGATGTGTGATGGTCTTGTCAGTGTGAGTATATACAATGAAAATGAGCAGTACTTCCACTTGTGATGTTCTGCACTGAATTCGCACTCAAAAGTCGAGGGATGTAATGACGTTGCGTCCGTTGGAATCCTTCTCGGCGACCTCCGCCTTGATGTCTCCTCGGATCTCGTCTGGGTGTCACGTTCAGGCCCAAACCAAGCACAGGAACGGGGTCAAGATTGGGGTTTGTTTACATCCTCAGTCAAACAGCCTAAATGCCATCACGAGCACAGACTAGCGTATTTCTTATGCTTCACCTCTCTGCGAAGTTCATTTTTCGTCCAGAGCATGTAGGATAATATTCATATGACGAAGCGCATGTACGTCTGCGATCACACAACCACTGGTGACCCACCTTGATGTTGGGATACATATGCTTGTAAGATACCAAAAGCCTGGACCTATTGAAGTTCGGCGCCTCACAAAAATGAGAGATCCCATCCGACGTGATATCTCGCAAAGATCCATCCTCCGGATCATCACTCTCACGTAAGGAACTAGGGACGGAAAGGGTATGTCAGACAGACTCCTCTTATTTGTTTGTTGTTGATGTCTTCACCATAGCAATGCATGTGCTGCATACTCATGTATATAAGTAGGTCAACGGTAGATTTAGACTTGTATTATATATTCTATATTCTACATCTCTCTCTTACAATCAACAATTCACGACATCACAAAAAAGTCTTCACCGTCTAACGTCTAACGTCTAACTAACTTATCTAGTCACTCTTTTGATCAACCATTTCAACGACTGCCAGCACCACGAATTCGATATACACATATACGCTTCTAACGACCAAACTTTCTAAATATCGTACAATGTCCTTCAAATCAATTATCATCGCTTTACCATTCCTCCTTGCCGTCTCAGCTTCTTCTCCCTCATCATCGACAGAACACAATATCTTCTTGGGATGTACCGATCCTTTGGCTACTCCGATCAGACCGTTGAAGGTTAATGCCGATTCGGTATCTAGCTGTGTTGTAAGTATACATCTTCCGTCTTGCTGTATATGGATGATGCTAATTCCAGCTGGTTGTATGCGTAGGAATCATGTGGTTCATCAGCTATCAAAAATACTTTCGCATACTGGTTAGGAGGCGAGGAGTCTTCATGTGTATGTTCGACAGTCGGTCCAGCAGAGGAATATGATATTGCTTTCCCTAGAGATGGGGAGAGCAGTTGTGATGATCATGAAGTTGCTGTGAGTGTGATTTATGAACAGCCTACCTATCGTCAATCAGTGTAATCACAATATCGTCATCATCCTCGAGACGAAGACAGACATGCACATTCTGACAATTGATGAATGTACATCCGTATAGGTATTCGTAACCAAATCTGGTCATTCATTCCAACATCAACCCAAACGATCCGGTCGATCATCATCCAAATTCAAGAGATCATTACCTCCAATCGAAAGAGATACCTCATGTCCTGAACCTTTGACCGCATGTAATGTCGAGGGTGATTCGAGCAGTTATCAATGTATTGATCCCCAATTCGCTTTGAGTGAGTAAAATCCTCCTTGCGTTCCTAGCTAGTTGTCAAATGCGGACTTCACATATCGTTGAGGTTATCCCCATACTGACGCTATCGACAAACGAGTAGACTCATGCGGTGGTTGCATTCACGGTGAATTCGGGTCTACCTCAGTGGCATCTTCAGCTGTAGAGTGAGTGATCACTGACTACCTCGACATCTCATTTACCCCGATATACAAGCTGATATTTGGTTTTTTATATTGTAGCTGCTCAAAACTCGAGGGTGTAGCTGAAGGAGGAGTGATCTGCTCAGCAGGTAGATGTAAAGCCTATAGATGTTCGGATGGATATCAATTATCAAGTGCCAATACTTGCGTCAAGAAGTAAGGCGTAGTTTTGTAGCTTGTTGGGATTTCTTTCTTTCGGCTTCATCATTGTTATCATGGACAATATCATTTATATACCATACCATGTTAGATATGCATTGTCACTATAATCTTGCTTCTAGCTTCTGATCTTCATCTTCCATCGCTCTTTGCAATGTATACATACCCATTCGTCCAAGGTAAACAAGCGAATATTTTACCTTGTTTGATACTCCCCTTTTAAGTAAAAGGTGTGTTTGGTTCAGACGCAAACAAACCTCCACCTGCACGTACAGTAGGGAGATGCACTGGTCGTATGAGCTGGTGGCTGAAGAGCAAGTCTATCAACATTCCTCTGCTACCTTCCTTCCATCTGACTTACCTAATTATCAAAATCAAGAGAGGCTCACCTGACTATCTTATACCCGTAGCATCCACTGATTGAGGGTGCACATCGCTGTAAAAGATCCATTGAAAGAAAATGGTGAGCGAGCCATCGTTCCATAAATTGTTGATCTCGCGCACGACCAGCTAATTACCTTACTCCTCAACACGGACAGTCTCTCACACCCCAGGCATTACGATTACTTTCTCGAGAGACCATCACCCTCCGTTCGGATCCTCCTGAGGGAGTGAGGATAGTGGTTGATGAAGATGATCTGACCAACATGGAAGGATGGGTGCAGGGGCCAGGTGAGTGTCAGTTTCAACAGGAAGCAGGTTAGAAGATAGTCGCGTGCTTGGATGTTTGAGATCCGTAATCGACGACATGATACCCTCCAATCTAACATGTCGCCAAAGATATCTGAAAGTGAATGGGATAGCTTCGCTGATAGCTTGCTTGATGACTTATAGGAGGTACACCTTACGAAGGTGGTTATTTCCGAATCCGATTTTCATTTGGACCCGAATATCCCAACTTACCACCTAAATGTATGTCAATTTCCCTGTCTCTACTCCTACTTGGATGATTAGCTCTTCGCCACTATCAAGCCGTACTTTGCTAAAATTGAGCTAATGAGTGTGTGTATAGGCACGATGATTACCAAAATCTTCCATCCAAACATCTCTAAAAGCGGTGAAATCTGTGTGGACACATTGAAAAAAGGTTGGAATAAGAGTTATGGAGTTGGCCATGTCCTGGTGGTGAGTAATATCCAATGAAGCTCACTGACCGTTTCGGTCAAACGTCAAATCATCGTACGCGAGCTGATATGGGTGAATGATACATTCATTCATTCAATGGATAGACAATAAAATGCTTGTTGATTTACCCTAATCCCGAATCTGCATTGGATGAGGAAGCTGGGAAACAATTACTGGCAGATTATGATGGTTATTGCAAGGTGAGTAATCATGTTCCGACCAAATAGTGACATCTTCGAAATGGCCCCGATATTTGTGTACATAGTGATATATGTAAGAGAGAGTGATGACTGATAAATGGGCCATATGGGTCGGTATAGTACGCGAAATTGATGACTAGCATTCACGCAATTCCAAATGTGAGTATACCTCTTACCTTTTCGAATCGATGTATAAAGCCATTGGCTATGCATGAAGGCAATCATCTCAATACTTGACCTATCGGGCCTTACTGATATTTGACATCGTCAGCTTCCCCCTCCCGAGTTTAGGAACACTTCATCCTCATCTGCTACCCCTGTATCAACTGCACGACCAGTATCTTCCAGTAAGCCCACACCGCTTGGGACGAATGTCAAGCAGAACCCTTCTCCTATCATCGAACAAGGTCCAACGGTTGGAGATGATACTTCAAAAGCTGTAAAGACTATCATCACTGGTGTACCCGCTACTACCAAAGTCCCTATTGCTGGAGCTGGAGCTGGGGGTAAGACGGCGGCGAATAGTAAAGCCAAAAGAGGAGCTAAGAGGTTGTAAATACCTTGAACTCCTATTTAGTGATGGGTATGAGAGGGAGGAAGTGAGGTAAAGCGCGTATATTTATCGCTCTGGACTTTTGAGGAAATATTCTGCATATACATCCATATACCTGTTTATGAATCTCATGTGGTAATTGTACTGTACATGTATGCATATGTGTCTCTGTGATGCAGTGCAGCTTAGAATGAACAGCATTATACGATGCATGTGATTGAGAAGAGGCAAAGGTCAGGACAGCCGCGATAAAAGTAAGAGCAAAAAGATCAGTCGCGTCGGTCGACTCCAATTTATCGTTGATGTGTCTACTTCATATGTTGTGTGGTCGAAATCACTTACCACGACACAACCTTTCTCAATCTTCCATGAACACAATCTGTCCCCATATGAGAAGCACAAAAAGCACAAGAAGAAAAACAATGTCAATTCTCGATGCTTCCATCCACGACCAATCTGTTCTCATCTGATTGTTCAACCACGACCCATCGGAATGTTTCCCCGTAAGAGTACAATTCTCACTCTGTCCAAAGGCCCAAAGGACCCTTCCCCTCCCATGTCCAAGTCGTGCTAACATCATGTTCATGTTTATTGTTGTTTTCATCTTGCTTCATACACGCTCACCTCTGTTCTTGACAGACATATATAATACCGAATGCTTTCTTGGGGACTGAAGAAAACTCTTTGTCGTTACTAACATTTGCCACTCGGTCCATAAAGTTATCTCTTATCTCGGTCTTACCTACGTATCTTTGACGCACAGACCCATTGATCATTGACCAAACAGTCACACGACCTCCTTTGATATCATCCTCATCTTTGATCTCTCGTCTCTTCTTTTATTCACCTGACAACAAATCATATATAGAGGAGAGTATATCACCAATATCACTTTCACAAACGTTCTCACTTGGCTTCTTCTTTTGATTTTATACTCAGACTACGATAGCGAAGGCGATTCAACGTGCATTTGCATTTGCAATTACCAGCGTTTTACGATAACGAAAAATCAACCGTTGGCAAGAGACAGACAATATCCAATATATAGTAGGACAATTGTCGTATCCATCGAGACGATTGAACGAGCTTCATACGCAACAAAGAGACACACCGATACAAGATAATATACGATCACAGCTTGAAACATAGCCTCAAACAACCCTAGTACGTTAATACAAGAGGCGATTAGGAGCTGAGCTGACGTTATGCGTCTCTCGCAGAAATGGATTACCTTACCATCCTCTCCACACGGTCTTTGATCCTCTTTCCCTCACGTGACTCATTGCCTTCCAACCTGCCTATTCATCGACCATTACCTACATCACCTCTGTCCTCACCGATCTCACCTACATATGTCCTCTTCCCTCCGGAACCTATCGCTTTACCTATAAGCTCGTTATTATATAACGAGACTAATTGCAGGTACTACCTCATCCATCATGTACTTACCTCTACTCGACCCAATCCATTCGGACACCGGGAAGATGACAGAAGGATAAGGAACGAGGTGGAAGTAATGGTCTTCGAGGAATTAGATAGAGTCAAGATGTTCGTAAGAGAATTAGGCAATTGGTTTAACCAGCAGTCGGTAAATGGGATGGAAGAAGATGAGTTGAGGGACTTGGCAGGGAAATATGGTCTGGGATCACAGATGGATTTGCCAAAGGGTGATGGACATGCTGATAGCCATGGGTACGAGTCTAAAGGAGAGACGATGGTTTTGGTCTAGTCAGATTATACTCAACGAGACCAATATATGGATTAATAGATCGATTCGATAATCTGTCATCACCACAATTTGCGATTCTTACGAAATACGACGATCGACGATAATCAGTCCCGAACTCATATCACGTCACTCATTCAACCTTACTCATTCCGCATTTGACCAGTTGTCACCTTGCATGTTGATCATCCAGGTGGCTCTGTCACTTTTGTATCAGTTAGCAAACAACATTTTTTCGTTAGTTTATTCTTGTTCATCGACTGTAAACTTTTTTTTTTCCGTTGACTTCCAGCATCCAGATTCTCGCATTTCTGTCCGATACATGATCCTTGGATATACTCTGCACTTGTCTATACACCTTTTTATTCTGAATTGTACATTATTGACTTATATAATATCTTTTGTCGTTTCATGAGGGGTGATTCGTTATTTGTAAGAGAACATGGTTGTTTATAAAGCTAGTATTATGTATCTAAATGTTCATATATCGATACAATGTATCATCAGCAAAACATCTTTTCACCCTTTGATATAGTTATCCTCTGATCCAGATAGACTATTATAGATCGATATTACGAAGAAGAAACATCTACTCACCCAGCAATCATTCCCAGCCCACCTAAAGGCGTAACAGGACCCAACCACCTAAATCTATCTCTACCAAGTACCAAAGCGAATATACTTCCTGAAAACACCGCTGCGCCAGAGATGATCAACCCAGAGGCCAATCGGTACTTCCTACTTGCCCCTAGTAAGCCAGGATGGAATGATATCGCCAATAAGGCCAGACCGTTATAGATCAAATAGGACGATGCGGTGTTCCACGAGTTGATTTTCTGCTCAGCGATAGGTGGTTTGAGAGTGCGGAGACCGTGTGATCCGAATGCACCGAAGGATATGCCCGTCGCGGCTGGATAGGTCATAGTCAATAATTGTTGCTGGATATGATAGACAATCGGGACTTACTGATCAAAGCACCTGATCTGAAGATTGTGGAGGGGTTCATACTTGGATCATGTACGCTAGACCTATAAGGCTCGAAGGGAATGGAGCTAAGGTCGAATTACTCGTTGCGAATTTGCGTTGCTACAGTGCACTTGTGTTGTCGTTGTCATTGACACTCTGATCGCTATCATCGCCCATGTCAAGATTGTCCTGTCCGGTACAATCCGAGCGAAGGGGTACATGTGTTTATTTCGGTTTACCACTTAAGATTGCTCACCTGTAAACATCTTCGTCGCCACCTAACTCTACGAGTTATTATCTCAATCTCGTATTTCAACTCTCTTTGTGTCATCTATTCATTACATCGACAAGTGATCAACCAGCGCGATGGCTCTCCCACCGACATTGCAGGTTCACTCGCACTTCCAACCTGAAGAAGCTGCTCATGTCGCAACGGAATTAGTGTCTAGTGGGTGAAACAGTCCATCATTGATCAGTCATGAAACGACATGAAAATCTCACAATCGCTTACAATCCTTGTAGGTCTCGATAACTTACCTGGAGAAGTGGTCTTCTTACTGGAAGAAATCAGAGAGAAGGATGTGAGGATCAATCGTGAGTATGCTTTGCATTTGTGCACCAAGTGTCATTGCGAATCACATCATCGTGCACCCCGAACATCCTTCTTCACATTATATGTTACATACAATACATAAATAATATCTCACCTCCTATATGTTGTCATACGATAGAACTAATCCAACGCATCAACACCCGTCATATCGGTCTAACCAAAACTGCCAAATCCCTATCCACCCTACCCCCTTCCACCGCTACATTCCCTTTTCCCATACCGCCCGGTAGCCCTTTACCAATTTCGCATCTATCGCCGAAGGACGCACAGAATCTGACGAAGATCCAGGCGGAATGGGTGAAAGTGGAAATTCTTCAAGATGAGAAGCTCAAATTGGCAGAGAGGATGGAAAGGATCGTCAATCGTGCGAGACAACGAGCTAATCATGAGTGGATAAAGGTGGGTGGTAAGGAGATAGTCACGGATGATGGTATCTTGGTAGATGGTGATAGCAAAGTTGGAATTATGGGTGAGATGGGTGGAAGTGATTTGATATTACCTTCGACGGGATTAGGAACGGGTGTTGATGGAAGACCTCAGAAGAGTGAGTCGTGGCTGTTCATTGCTATTGATCGTCATCACTTGCGTTGCTATACACGAGATCTGTGCCTCATCTCTCACAGTGAGGTAGATAAGTTGTGTATATTCAGAATCTGCCATATCCTTCAGATGGATAATCATTTCAAATCATAAACGCATATCACGTTTAACTTACTAACACTTGTTTCGAATCAGAACGCAAACCCAATACGATGTTTCTCCCCTCCCCATCCACCTCCTCCTCCATGCCCCCTCCACCTGCACCTGTTCGATCCCACTCTTCCTCCAATCGCCCTTCAATTTCGACCTCTCATCGTCATCCAATCTCGCGGCATCATTCCTCTGTTGCCGCACTCTCCGATCCAGATTTAGATGCAGATGGGGAGAACGAAGATATCGATGTGGATGCGGAGGGAGAGGTCGATACGGCAGGAGAGACAGAAACGGATGATACGCTCTATTGTATCTGTCAGCAAAAGAGTTACGGAGAGATGATTGGTTGTGATAATGATAGTTGTCAATATGAATGGGTAAGTGAGATCTCATAAAGAAAAAAAAACGTCCTATTTTTCTCTTCATGTGATTGGAGAAGGAGAAAATAATAGCTGATAATCTGATTATTTATACGATAAACAGTTCCACGTCAAATGCGTCAATATGTCTGCGGGTCATTTACCTGAAACTTGGTATTGTCCAGATTGCGTTAAGAAATTGGGTTTGTTGAGTAGTGATGGCAAGATGCCTGGGACGAATAGGAAGAACAGGAAGAAGTAGCTTGGGTCATAATCAGTGGAAAATATTTGAAAAACAGTTGATTGAAGAGAGAGTCAAATGTATATGTTTGTACCGTTAACATGTACCGTGTATGTATGAATGTCAAAGCACCTGCCTATCATGAGTGAAACAGTTACATTACGGATACATATATGAAATAATGATGATACAGAAGATGTTTTTCTTTCGAGATATTCCGCTCCTCCATTGAACATTCGTTCTGGGTATCGTGTCTGCCCAGATTTGGTTGATCTCACTCTCTTCAATGAGAATCCATATATTGTTTCTATGCCTTCTTCTGCTCGTCTATCTCTAATCTCTCTGAGCTCTAATCAGAATCAATTCTCAGGTGGTTCGGCGACCTCTACATGCCTCTTATGTAAATCCTCTCTCATACTGATCAAAACCGATTTTCTTACTTTGATCATTCGCTTGTAGATAAAGTAGAGTGCTCCGAGTGTGATGAGAGCGCATGCGGCGAAACTACAAATCGATTCAGAACATAGAAAGGATCAGTATATTGTTTTCTTGTTAGAGAGAGCGTCCCCTAACAAAAAGACTCACACGCAATCTGATATAACGTGTGAATTGGTAGATGCGTTGGTTTGACCCAATACAACACCAACATAGACACTTATCAACTGATGGTGTAATGATCAGTCAGCAAGGTACGTTCTTTCATCTTGATCTTTGATGTTATCCTCATTGGGGAAGAATCACAAACCAATAAAAATGAAAAAAAGAAAAGAAAGAAAGGCTCACTTGTTTAGGTGTAGAGAGTAACAAAGCCAAGATGAATTTCCAAGTTGGTAATCCGCAAATTGCAAGTATAGCAGTAGTGTAGTGACTAAACTCATTATACAAGATTGTATCAGTATTTATTTTACATTCACTTGTCTTCAATGGGCCACCTTGAAGATATGAGGGTTTGTCACTCACGTAGGAATCACACTCAACCTTACCACCCAAGCCATCAAGAACCCTCCTTCCCTTATAGATTCAGATAAACAGGCGTAATTCAATGATTTCTTGGTCATCCTCTCCGCTCTGGCTCTACAACAGTTCTTGAACAGTAAAAACAGGACTGTTTCTCCGAGGCCTACACCAACTACGACAATGGCGAAACCTTTACCTAGGCCGTATACTAGACCGACGAAGACGATCACGATCTCTAAAGAATACAATGGAGAACAACAGGTTAGTATGGTGAACCATGTCATATTGATTTACAATACGATTCGATTGGGAATGCGAAAAACTCACCATTACCGAATAAAGGTGGGAAAGATAGTACGAATAATATAGCAGCAGGTATAACGAATCCGGCTTTCAGTTCTCTTATCTTCCTTACAAACGGTGTCAACCAATCTATGATCTGCAATCCATGATAGTACATCAGTACTGATCTACTCGTATATCACATGTTGGAAGAATGTAAACGATATGCTCTGATTATACTCACAGAATGATGAAAGAAAGCCATCAAAGCCACCACCACGACAATCAATATGAAAGCGATATACCACCAAATCCATTCTTTCCTTAACCAGAATCTCCAATTATTAGCTTTCTCCCAAGTGATCAGACCCTTTTCGTACTCTATCCTTTCATCTTCTGTCAATTCATCTTCGGTTTCTTGCATTATAGAATGACGGGATTGTATCCGGCTGGCAGAGGTAGTAGGGTGTGAGGGTTGATCGCTCCATGGATTATGGGATTCATCGTGGTTAACAGCAGTGGATGAAGGTTCGAGATTCGTGTATGGGTGCTGCTGCTGTGACATCTTGCAATGCTGGGATATCTGCAGATAAGGGTTAAGATGCAAGTGGTGGATGCTAACAAAAGAGCGATGAGATGTGAGTTCTACGATCTATTATTGTCCAAGTCCAACAGGTCAATCGCTCGTAAGGGGTTCTATGTATGCAAAAGATGTAAGCAAACACCTTTGAACCAGATTGGATTGCCAGTCAGTTGTTCACGTTATGTTATTATTACACCGCTTCTTCATTCGGATCATCGGATTCAAGTCAGTCTCGTTTGTAACCTGTGACCTGTTACGTCATCTCCAATCGAGCGACAGAAAAGATCGACACTCGGTTTACCAGAAGACGGGTTACTATTTTGGGAACAAACCAGGCACGTGACTGAACAGCTTCCAATTTGATTCCGTTGATCACATCAACTTGTTCTGGTGCCACATTGCATGGATCACAGTAAAAGAGAGAAACCCCGATAAATTCCGCCTTCCTCGTGGATTTTGGATTCTTGGGAGTGTTGCAGCGAATTCACACAGATTGTTTCGTCGTCGCAGGACAAAGACCTTGAATTGCACGAAACATCGTCAAGACAGCCAGCTACTTCATACATCAAAAAAAAAACACCTTTTGCTTCTTCACTTTTCCCTTATCATTCAACAAGAAGAAAAGCCGCCAAAATGGGTATGTGTCAATTCTGCTTGTGGCTGGTGTACTCGGGTCATGGTGGGAGGATTAGCTGGATACGAAGTAGAAGAGGTCACCATGGAGGATAGAGGGAATGATGGATGAGGATTTGGGAGGACCGTTCAATCAGAGAGCAGGCGAGGGAAACATATCTGTGCGACGTCCAACGGTATATACTGTATGATTACCTAGAAGAGATGTAAATGGGAATGGAAGGAGGATTATCGTCAATTTGAAATATAATAATAGAATTTATCGCTAATTCCATGTTTGATCCATTCCAATAGAAAACGATAAAGGTGTTCTCGTCGATCTTTACATCCCCCGACACTGTTCCGCCACTGGTAAGTTTGGTCTTTTGGTCGTGTCCACAATCTGCAAAGTAGATGAGTGGTATGGATTTGATGGCTAATTCCAAAGGTTACACTCAATAGGCCGACTCATCACCGCCAACGACCACGCCTCTATCCAAATCCAAGTTGCCGACGTTGATGCCGATGGAAAGGCCATCAAGGGACAAGGTCAAACCATCGCTATCTGCGGTAGAATCAGGGCTCAAGGTGATTCGGATGATTCCATCAACAGAATCGCTACCAAGCAAGGTCGTGAGTGTAATTCTTCTTTAAGAACGGAGGAAGAAGAGGAGGAGTGGTTAGAACTCGAAGATCAAAGGAGAGATTGGATCTTACCCATCCTATATGGGGTAGATGGTACACGGAATTGGATCAGATATAGATGGAGATGTGCATCAATCGTTGCAAGATCATCATGAGAGAAGGAGACGAACAGCAAATCCGTCCCAATACCACAATTACTGACCAATGCTTTTTCCTTATCTCATCATAGTCCTCAAGAACGTCTGGTCTTACACTCGTTAAATCAATGTAAATTAGATTTTCTCGTTTCTCGTAGGCAGTCGGTACTTGGATATGGGGATGCATCCATTCTAGGCATAATGGTATATCTGTGATTAGGCAGATGGGTCGTTGGCAATATCAATTATCATCAAAATTGAAGGGCCTGGATATTTTTATCGGACTGAATTCCATACACGCCATCATTCTTCAGACTTTGTGTGTTCCTATAAGGCTCATCCACACGTTGACAATGGCCGTGACGATATTCTGATCTGATCTCACATTATATGCTCAAAACGATTACTAATTGGATACTATCATAGTCATAATTCATCACATCACTCATTAGGCAAACAGAAACAAAATATATGTACACAGTTATATCGGCTTCCATCGTCATCAACAATCATCTTTCAGACAAAAAACTGGTCACATTTCTATTCTCATAGTCCGACATCGAGCATATTATGGCAAAGTGTATCCTGCCAAGCAACTTGTGCCGTTGCTTACCATAGTTTCAGGGCAGTGACAGGCAATAATAGTGGAGGTATACTGCAACATTTATTCACCATCACCATCATCAGCTCCCCAATCATCCCTAATTTGATTATCTCTTTCAAACATGATCAAGTCTTCCTCTTGATCTCCTTCGGGAAGTCGTTCAAGTATGGCTCTAGATTTCGAGATCAAAACGATCAGCTCATTTGTTGACCTCGATCTCTCCTAAGCTGATATGACTCGGACGAACGAATCATCCACTCACTCGCATTCACAGAGTAACTCGGTACAGTATAAATCAAGATTTAAATCGCAGGGATCGCTACAATGAAGTGATTAGTGTCTGTATCATAACCATAAATAAAGAAAGAATGGGTACATACGTTCCAAAAGGTTGTTCGATCATACTTGCTATACCTTCAATACCCATGAACGTCATACTAATACCGAACATGATGAAAACCATTTTCCAACCCATTGCGTCGACTAGGGTGAAAGGTAGGATAAATAGGTATAGGGAAACGACTTGTTTGAGGTGGACGCAGAATATGTATGGAAGGGGAGTTTGAACGCTGTATATAAAATGCCAATGATTAGTGAGTGGAATTAGAATTATAACAGTTAGTAACAAACACTCACATCCTCTCCATTGATCCGAGTTGATCTGTCATACCAGATACAGCAGCTTGAAGAGCGTTCATACCCTGTTCAATTCGCATATCCGTCAAATGATTATTTCCCAGAATCGCAGTAGTTGGAAGATTTGCTGGTTCACTCACTGCCGGTCCCACAGCTTCGAGACAACCCATCTTTCTAAACCTAAAGATAGATCTACTAATCTCATGTGAACTACCATAGCGAAGTATAAGTAATGTTCCCATTTTACCATCATGCGATCACGGCCTAACGTCCAATGGGGCTACAAGTCGAAATCGTATATCCCACTCACATGATCAAAGGTAAACCCAATTCTACCATCCTTCCCAATCCCTGTTCAGCCCTGACCATCATACCGGTATCGGGCTTAACTCCCTTTTTGATCAATGGAGTCCTCTCATTCGCGGTCGTTTTGCCCGTACAGGTACCAGTACTTGATTTACTCATAGTGGGAGTTTGCTCCGACTCGTTGTGATATTCATCCGGATCAACTACTCTCACAGCAGTCGGTCGTCTCTTCATCACGTTACTGATATTCCTTGGATAATTGGGTCTTACTCCATTAGGAGCGCTATCCTCGGTGGAGAACGAAGTTTGATTGGGATGAGGTGAATGAACGAGATTGTTGAGCGAAGGGGAAGGTGAGAAAGGTGTATGCGGATTATTACCCAGTCCGACGACACTCTCTTCATCTTCTTGAGAGTCGATAAGCCCAGGAGTCGAATGACTCGGAGTCATCGTATCAGGAGAATCTGTTACTTGATTACCGTAGTTGGCTGAACCACGAAGACTGGAATTTGAGATAGCTGATTTGAGTCGACGGATATCGTTTCCTGCTAATTTGGCTGGCAGTAATCCTATATCGAACATCTCGTCTGTCATTTTACCTCTTTCTGATACGGAGTAGGTTTCGGTAATGAGTGCATGTTGACCTATACATACCCTTCAAATCATCGTGATGAACGCCGCCTTCAGCCCTTAAATGATGTTTCGTAGCTACCACAAATGCCACTACCAATCTTATCACCTTTCTCTTTTCCGCGGTCAATTGTCTTCTTGACATGGTGGGTTGAGAACTATCGGATGGTGGAGGGGGAAGGTTGACTGCGACCCAGATATTACGAGATAGATTACGAGCGATGGAGATCAGTGCGGTAAAATCTTTTCGACCTCTGTGAGATGATGATCAGCTGGCATCCAGCATACAGTGTAATAGCTAGGGCTGTAGGAGACCTACTCGGCATATCTCTCATACGCAGATGAGTTTCTATGAAAATTACATCAGTCAGTGGGATACTCAGAGGTATGAGGTGTTGCGCTCGAAAACTTACCTGAAAACCAGCAAAAGACCTACCACCACGGAAAGAAGGGGTACTATGCACTCGAGTTTAGCTTACGTCCTTCATGATGAAATGACCGAGTGTTCATGACTCACCGACGTTATTTGTCAATCCCACTTCTTTACCCCACAGTTGACTTGCAGCAGCAACTCCAGCAGAGAAGAGTGTGACAGTCAATACTGGACCTAGAACTATGGGTAAGATAGATGATCGGAATACGAATATATCAGGTAACCAAGATATCTTAGATAACTGCATCCTCCCCATGATGCGTCAGCTCGCCAGCTAAGGCTTGAGCTCAGTTGTAAGAAGATAGACTCACCTTTGGTTTATGATCTTCTACATCCTGTAATGCTAATAGCGAAGAGAGGGTATTGATGGGTAAGGACATTGTATTGCCCTTATTTGTCGTCATGGTTAGCTGGTGTACTTTACGATAGGAGATATGGAGAATTCGAGGACAACAGAGAGGTTCTTGATTTGTGATGCTTATAGGCGATGTAGTGAAAGTCGAAAGGATCAAAGGGCTATCCATGCTCAAGTGCGAGATTGAAGGAAGGTGCACATGGGACACGGGACTCACGATTGTACTGAAACCCGTACCTTCCTTCTTCCTTGGACTTGACGAGCTTGGACTTGGTTGATCGGCTTTCAGAGCTGTATCTGGCATCTTGATTGACCTAATATCAACCTGAGATGCTATCAGATGTAGCCTTATAAGAAGAAGATTTCCCTTCACAACACGACCTTGCAGTGTATCCACCTTTACTCATACTCCAGTCTGTGAATCGCTAATCACTCTTGGACGATCACAGGCACGGACCACCATGGGACTAAATTGTGAAACACGTCAGTAACGAGAGAGACCCAAGCTAGCGCGTTTCAGATTGCCCATCACTACGAGTAAGCATGCGTACTCTCACACCGTACCAGCCTTACAGTACATAAGATACCACACATGCATCGTATAGAGATGACAAGATGTAGATTCTATACTGGTAAGATGTTCAAGGTCATGCTATGCATCTGCTTCACCTGCCCCATTCCGCTGGATCCCACTCTTCTCCCGAATCATCCTCTCCCCAGATATCATCCGGCACTTCCTCATCCCCCGGCACAGGTATCACACCGTCTCTACCTGCCAATCTCGCTATACGTCTGGCTAACCTTTCATATGCGTATATCTGAGGATTAATTTCGGCAGGATACCAACTACATCAATGGCAAGGGACCATCAGCTCTCAAAGCCCTTGAAGAGTTTGCAAGTGAAAGTAGGAGAGGCCACTCACTAATTGACTGCGACTACTATCCCAGCATTACCCTCTTCCTGCTCTACTCGATGCCACCAGTTCGCAGGCAAGTACAACGTCTCACCTTCCTTCAACTCCATTCGTATTGGATGGACACGCGAGGGGAGCTGAGTGGAAGATACCCATGGGATGGGAAAGGTCGGATCATCATCGAGAATAGGATGGAGTGTGCCAGAAGGAGAACGTCCAAGTGTTGATGGTTTATGAAATTGCTCTATACCCTCACCACATCATATCAGCTGATCCGTATTGGTATGCTCATCGGCTGTTGGACGGGCTCACGATCAAGCCATAGTCCTTCTATGGGCGATAACAATGTGAATATCTTCTTTCCCGCCAATACATGATAGATATTTTCGTATCTTCATTTCCAAATGGACATTAGCTTGGAGGAATGTATACTTTGTGTATAATTGAGGAAATGACCAGAAGAGGCATACGGATCATGATGTAAAGAAGTGGTACTTTTCCTATCGCCTATCCACAAATTGACAGCTTCCGCTTCACTACCTAACCCCCACTAAATCAGTAAAATCAACATCGGCGATTCTGCATGGATGAACATACCCGTAGCTTCTTTCATCCACTCTACGTCTCTCTGTATATGATCCTGAAACACTTCCAATTCAGGTGAACCATCAGGATGAGGAGTGGAACGGTATATATTACCATCTTGAGATTGAAGGTAATATGCCCCTCCACTATCACCTATATCCATACAACATACCTTACTTAGCTACGCTATAGTTTCGGATGTAAAAGATAGTTTACTTGCCTCCCGTGTCTGACTGTAGGTGTGAGATCAGCGTGGAGATAGTCATCTTATCATCGAATGCTTTGACAAATGTCGTACTTCCATCTTCCATTTCTCGGACTGAATCAGCTAGCCTACCATATAAATCAGCGACGGTGGTCCTCATATAGGCAGCGCTGCCTACCCATCATCGGTAATGGCTACAGTGACCTTTCTTTCTCCCGAGATTTCCTGATATATCTCGGGTTGTGTCCAATCGTGCGTATGAGCGGCCGTCGTCAAGGGTGAGAAGCCTGTACATGTGGCTTGATTAGATGTTGGGTCTCGTTGACACAGGCAAGGGAGGAAGGGGGAGAGAAGGGATGGGGAGGGAGAAGAAATGAAGAAGGAGGGCAAGGGTCAAGTGCAAGGGGAGGGGGAACGCATGGAGAGAGAAGGGACAGGGGTGAGAGATCAGCTCGTCGAGTCAACAACCTACCTTTGATAATAGCCGGATGAGCCCTGTTTACCATCCTCAGCGCTTCCAGAGAAGATGGATGTTCATCGTATACTGTGATATCTCGCAACTGTAAATCTGGTAAAATCAACCCGAAACAGTCAGCGGAAGAAACGGTTTGGATTTAGTTCATCTCGATTATAGCATTCACCTCTGTAGTCATCCAGTAGCTGATCCAAGAGCGATTCTAGCGCCTCAACCCGCTCGTCACTTGACATGTTCAAGGGATCTATCGTGCATACAATATCAGAATAGAAGCTTTGGTTGCTCAAAGGCATCGAAAAAGGTCAACTGGGTAAAATGGATTTTTGGATGGCGCATGAATGTGGGGCACCGAGCCAGCGGAATCAATTTGGCCTTACGTGCTCGAGTCGGAGAGGTCGAATGTCGAATGTTGAACAAAGCACCCAAGAATATCCATCTGCAAATCTTTGAACTGCTTATCGTTGTTGCTCTGAATTATACTACAACGTCTACTTTGTCCCCTCATCTACTTCACGAGTCACCTAGCAATCGAAAAAGAATTGTCAGGATGAGTGGCCAGAATATCCGTCAAGCTGACGGTTTACTCATGAACGTCCATGATCCTTCGAAAGGACCAGTGTGAGTTGTTTCTCTAAAATTTCGAGCTGGTGAACACGAGCCAAATCGGACATAGGCTGATGATAGTAACCTTTCAGACTTCCTAAAGATGGTGAAAGAAATGTTTTGATCACTTCGGCATTGCCTTGTAAGCCTTAACCTCAAACCGATAAAGGGATATATATCTAATCAGGGGGAATGATGGTGGGATGGTGTAGATGTTAACAACGTACCGCATCTGGGAAATATCATTGGGTGAGTAGCTGTCATCTCCTTTCCTACTTCTCATGAGTAATACAGCTGACAGCACTCATCCTGTACAGATCAACACTCTCGGCAGACGTTTTTGCCCGTTATTCACGAACGTTGAACGTCCCTACTCTCTATGTAAGCTAAAGGACTTTGACGAATCGGGAAAGAGAAGGTAGGATGCTGATGAGTGGATGCAGATCTGTGGTACGGATGAGTATGGTACTGCTACTGAAACGAAGGTGAGTCAATATATTCGAAAACATGAGGCTCATGATCAATCTTTGCTGATTTGATGATTTTAGGCATTGGAAGAAGGCGTTTCACCTTTGGAATTATGTACGAAATTCCACTTGCTCCATACCGAAATCTACAAGTAAGCTCTCAGCTCTATTCGCCAGGACACCGCATACAAACTGATGTCGTTGTGTGTATAGATGGTTTGAGTTGAGTTTCGATAAATGGGGAAGAACCTCGACACCTGAGCATACCCAGTGAGCTGTCTGACCATACATCAAGGAACGGCTAGCTCACTGATGCTCGATCATCTAGAATCACTCAGCAAGTGTACTTGGACCTTCACAAGAACGGATTCTTCAAGCTTGAGACAGCCGACCAGACATACTGTGAAGACGATAATCTGTTCTTAGCTGATCGATTTGTGGAAGGTACTTGTCCTCAGTGCGGTTATGACGTGAGTGTCACCTGCAGCTGATTGGTATCCTCAAATTGCGATAATGCCAGCTGAGTATCATTGTGTATTTGTAGGACGCAAGAGGAGATCAATGTGATAAATGTGGACTTACCTACTCTTCACCTACCGAATTAAAGAACCCAAGATGTAAACGAAATAAGACCCACAAAGTATCAGTCCGACCTTCCACGCATGCCTGTATGCGATTAGACCTGTTGCAACCTAAATTGGAAGATTGGATGCAGAAAGCTAGAGTCAAGGGTAAATGGGGTAGTAATGCGGTTATCACCGATAAAGGTGAAATCGTCGAACCTAGAATGTTGGGTGAGGGTCTCAGACCTAGTGCTGTCACAAGAGATTTGAAGTGGGGTGTGGAAGTGCCTAAGACTGGTGATGCGGAGGAAGATAAGGCTATGGAAGGAAAGGTTATCTGTGAGTTGACATGCTACTGGAATCTGGTACTCTAACTGACAAATCCATTCTTGATCAGACGTTTGGGTATGTACCATTATGTCGCAAGTTTCACTGCACAACATCCGATCACTAACGTTTGACGGAACAGTTTGACGCTCCTATTGGTTATCCCTCCATCACAGCTACTTACACTGATCAATGGGAGAAATGGTGGAAAAACCCCGATAACGTGGAATTGTACCAATTCATGGGTAAAGATAGTGAGCTGGGACAAGCACGCCTTCTGCCGAAGATGGACCCAGCTAACCCTTCTTATCAACTCAGACGTCTACTTTCACACCGTTCTTTTCCCTTCTATGCTCATCGGTACCGGTCAACCATGGACCATGTTGCACGATATCTCCAGTACTCGTAAGTCTAGCGTAGTGATTGTGTCCTGGTGTGAAGCTGACCTGAAGATGATAGAATACCTGAACTACGAAGATACCAAGTTCAGTAAGAGTAGGAATATTGGGTAAGCTGGTGTGAACCCAATCCATATGCACTCAGCTGACAATACCATAGTGTATTCGGTAACAACGCCCGAGAGACTGGTCAACCCCCTTCAGTATGGCGATACTACCTTCTTTCGCAGAGACCCGAAAACAGTGATTCCTCCTTCCTTTGGTCCAGTTTCATTGCTGCCAACAACAACGAGTTATTAGCTAACTTGGGTAACTTTGTCAACCGAGTGAGTCCAGTATGATACTCCCCATTTTGGATTCGTGAGACTAAAGGAAATCTTAGGTTGTAAAATTCGTCAATGCCAAATACGATTCCGTTGTGCCTGGTCCAGAGGGTCTCGCCGGTGGTGATTTCGTACCCGAATCCAACCCATCAACTCCAGCTGCTCAGCTAGACGCCGATTTCGTCAACGACGTCAACACCAAATTGACTGAATTCCGAGCGAGCATGGACGAAACCAAATTACGAAACGGTCTAAGCGTTGCTATGTCATTATCTGCTCGAGGTAACCAGTACCTTCAGGATAACTCTTTAGATAATGCGCTATTGGCGAACCAACCCGAGCGATGTGCTCAAGTGTTACTTAATGCTATCAATTTAATTTACCTCTTATCCGTCACCTTCCACCCCTTCATGCCCAGTACTACCGAAGGTATGCTGCGACAGCTTAATGCACCTGCCCGTTCATTACCTACCAAATTCTCTATCGATATCTTACCCGGACATAAGCTGGGCAAAGCCGAATATCTATTCAAGAAGATTGAGAACGTGAATGGAGCTCAGGAAAAGGCATGGCAGAAACAGTTTGGAGGAGATTCAGTCGTAGCTGATAAGGTCGACCCGGCAGGACCAGGTGGACATCCCGAAGGAGGAAAAGTTCCTAATGTAAAAGATGTCAACGTAGATAAGAAAGCTGCTCACTTAGCCAAACAGGCTGAAATTGCCAAGATCAAGAGAGCCGCAGCTAAAGAAGCTGAAAAGAACAAGACACCTGAAGAGAAGGAATTGGAAAGTAAGATTGAATCTCAAGGAAAAATCGTTGCTATGATCAAGAAGGGTGTACAAACTGGTAATGCGGATGAGGAATTGGCTAAAGCAAAGGAATTGAAAGCTGAATTGGCAGAGTTGAGAAAGAAGTTGAAAGAGGCTAGTATTTCGAATTAAGACAATGGAATCATAGAGATATATAGTTTTGATTTGTTGGCATAATATGATGTGGATAGATGATTTATATAGTAGAGTTTTGCGATGGGTGATGTACATATATGCTACTCTGGCTCAAACCCACTCCTTTGTCATGATCGACACTCTGTTTCTGTTCTCCTTCCTTCTTAATGAGACCCAGAAGCGTTGTAGGTGGTTGGATCCTTTGTAAGACCTTCCCCTTTTACCTTGCTCTGAGATGATAAAAGAGCATGAGAAAGGGGATCAACGTAATAACATATGAAGTAAGACGAAGTGAAATCTTCCTATTCCTCTTCTCTATTCCTTCTTCAACAATATACTCGTATCACTCAGCTGTATAACGGATAATCAACGATAAATATATCATCCATCGTTATCGTACTCAAAGCTGAGTACGACATCATCAGTTCTTTCCGACGGAATCATCTACGCGTCCACTTTGTCAACAGAAAACAAGGAATTGCGAACATCACTGAAACTCGAGATCAACATTCACTATCTCTCAAACAGATCAACAAAACACTCGCTCTTGCCTCTGGCCTTGACTTCTTACCTCAAAGAGGGCTGGTAGGCAAGATGGCGCCGATCAAAACGGTTCGGAACATACTTATGGAAGTGAGTCCATTTTGACTTTCATTTCCTTCACCTAAACTTTCCTCCTTCGACGACTCTCGTTAGTCGAGCTCTTCGCCGATAGATCCGTCCTCACATTCCTTGATCTTGGTAAGGAAGAACGAATTCACTGATGAAGAATGATCTTGATATAGCTCCGTAAGATATGTCAACATCCCTACCTGTCCGAACCAGAATTAGAATCATTCGATACACCCGAGGTAGAACAGCATAAGCAATTAGTAGAAGCTAGTGGGAAATTGATGTTTCTCAAATTACTCTTACCGAAATTGAAAGAGAGGAGACATAGGGTGCTGTTATTTAGTCAGGTGAGTATGGAGCTATTCCACTTGTTCTGCGAGTATATATGGGAGGAAAATTAGCTTATATTTTGAAACTTTGAATGGATGATGGAATAGTTTAAGATAGCTCTAGACAGAAGTAAGTTGAGCCGCTCGTTGACCACACTCTTAAATAAGAGAACCCTCAGCTCACTTGCTTATGTATCGCAGTCGAAGATTTCCTATATGGTGAAAATATCAAATTCCTTCGATTGGACGGTGATGTCCAGCAAGCTCAACGACAGAAATCAATGGACCTTTTCAATGCCCCTAATTCAGAATACGATGTCTTCCTTCTGACGACTAGAGCAGGCGGTGTGGGCATCAATCTGGCTACTGCTGATACTGGTGGGTCTCACTCTCAACTGTCGATGCAACGGAATGCTGTATGAAACCTAGTGAGCTGATGTGACGAAACTTTTACTGTACCACAGTCATACTATACGATCCGGATTTCAACCCACATCAAGATCTTCAGGTATGCTGGAGTATTCCTGTTGTCATGTAGGAAGACAGCTGACGTGAGCGACACTCATAGGCAATTGCAAGAAGTCATAGATATGGGCAGAAGAAGAAGGTACTGGTTTTCAAGCTTATGGTGAAAGGGTCGGTAGAAGGTACGTCAGCGTCGATGCTTTAGACCCAGCCCAAATCAGCTGATCGCTTATTTTGCAACAGAGAACATCATCAACAAGGGAAAGAAGAAGATGGTACTTGATCACCTAGTCGTCCAACAGATGGGTAAAGAGTCCGAGGAAGGTGATATCGATGATTTACTTCTACGTGGTGCCGAAGCGGTCTACTCAATGCAAGGAGGAATCAATGTTCCTGATATCGTCTACAACTCCAAGAACGTCGACGAGCTGATAGATAAAGTGGAAGCTGATGCTGAAGCTGAAGCTAACGAAATGGAAGAAAGGGAAAAGGCTATGGCTGAAGGAACGTTGGAACCTAACAAGAACAAATCGAATCAACAGTTTGGTTTTGCCAAGATATGGGAAGCAGATCGGAATCAATTACAGACTATTGCAGCTGAGGAGAATGCAGATGACAATGATGAACGAGAGATCAACTGGGAATCGATCATAGATGCCATGGAGAAAGAGAGACAAGAGAAATTACAGGAGATGATGGAAAATTCGACTAAAAAGAAACGTAAAGCTGCTGCAAATGCCAACGTTGCAGACTTCACATATCTGTCGGATGGATTTTTAGATGATTCACCTGCGAAGAAGAGTAAGAAAGGTAAAGGAAAGGCTATCCCAGATGGATCATCAGAATCAGAATACAGTAAGGACGGCAAGAATAGTAATAGAGGAAGTGAAAGTGAAGGTAGTGAATTCAACGATTTCTCAGATTCCAATATGCCAGCAGAACTACAAGGTCTAGGGTTACCTGGAATGCTGAAGAAATCAAAGAAAATGCGGAACACCCAAAATACCGAAAATCTACCTACTGTACCTGAACCAAGCAATGATCCATTACCTCTTCCTCCTCATCCTACTTTACCGGGGCTCATCAACACCAATACCAACCCCCTTGCACAGGGTCAAATGCCAGCTCCTGCCGAGTCTTCTAAGCAAGCTCAGATGAAGGAAGATAAGCAAGCTAGGAAAAAGAGGCGACTTGAGCAGAAACAAGCCATCGCAAACGGCTCGAGCTCTAACTCTACCATTGCTTCCTCTCATCCACTCAACAATCATTATCAGCAGGTGACTTCTCAACAACAGGTCAATCAACACATCCTACAACAGCGGTATGCACAGGCTAGGCATATACTGAACTTGTTATATCATGTCCTGAGAGAATTCGGGAATGAGAAAAACATACGTCGATGGGGATTGATCGCCTTACCGGAATTACCCGCTGGAGAGAGAATAAATCGATATACGATCTTAGCTGAGGAGGTGGACAAACATCTATCATCAATGAATCAATCAAAATACTTCTCATTACCTGAACAGCTTAGGACAGTCTCGTTCCTTTTGGTCAATCGAGAAGATGTGGTGGTGAAAGGGAATTTGGGTGTACCGAATGTACCACCCGATGTCGGTTTGATTGTGCCGCCGAAACAGGTCGCTGCTCCGGCTGCTCCTGCACCCCGCATACGAAAGAAGGGCGATACCACCTCTTCCAATGGAAGTAATGCTACACCTGATCCGATGCTAACATCAGGAAGTGTCATTGCAAAATCTCAACACCCTCAATCATCATCGTCAAGTACACTATTTAACAGCTTGATGGACGCTGCTCCCCCCACTTGTCAATTCTGTTCTGGCCAACATGAATTGAGGGACTGTGATAACCTCTCGTCGATGGAGGATTTACAAGCTGTTAGACAAGCTATACTGCAAGGGAACGAACCTGAATATGATAAGGTGAGTCATAGGATCTGTGCGATCGTTATGGATCATCGGCTGATTTGGGTGCCCACTGCTGTCATCAGACTATAGCATTGAAAGAAATTGATAAGACCCAATTGTGGGTACTCAGAGCTGGAAAGTTACCCAATGGACCAAATACAAACATCATTCCACCTTCCAATTTGAATAATCTGAATGGAAATACGAATGGGCACATCAATAAACATACACCAAACAAACAGATCCAAGCAACTCAGCCTGTAGCAACATCAGCATTATTGAAGGCGAAAATGCCCAAGTCTACACCGATCACAGACAAAATAGTCATTGAAATACCTGATTCTCCGTCTCCTATACCGGAACCTGCCAAGCCTGCAAAAGCAACTGGAATATGTCCATTTTGCGAGGCTTATTGTGGAATGACCATACGTGATTGCGTAGAACGTAATGGCGGTAGGAAAGCGCTGAAAATGAAAATTAGAGGATGTGAAGATAAGATTCAAGGTGGGGATGGATCGAGGGGGATAAGGGATATTCAACAGGCTTTGTATTCGGTTTATAAGAGTGTAAGTGATCTAAGATCTTTTCATCGTGTGATAAATATATCTTGGTTTGAGGGAAAGACTGATCGGTTCATCTGGTTGTGCGTAGTGGCCGAGGGATGAAAAATAGAATGAGTTATACATCTGTGTGAAGAAAAGTGGATGATTCATAATGATGGAGAGGGGATCAATAGAACTCGTAACGTATGGAGAGATGATGATGTAGTAAGTTCGAAAAGTGGATTGAAACGAACATCTGCGTTGAAAAGAGAGAGAGAGAGAAGTCCACCTTCGACTATGATTTATATGTTCTATGTGTTGTATGATGAGATCATCAAATAATAATTAATGCGTACTATTTCAGTATCACCGTGATGAGAACTGAAAAAGATAAAAAGTAATTCGCTTTGCAGTCAAGGGAGTTTGCAGTTACATATCTGGGTGTGACAATTGTACTAGCCACGATCGATCGTATAGAATGGATTTCTCCTTTGTATGTGTAGCAAAGATGTCTGGGGTGAACTGTCCGGTTTCAAACACTTGTACATGAAAACACAATCATGACCATAAACATCCCAAATGCGATATATCAATAATACTGTACAAACCACAACCTAATCTATAAAAAGAAAATTAGTCGAAAGAATAACAAGAAGCGCTCGCAACGGGAAATATATAGATGAACAAGTAGATTCGGAATGTTACAAACGTCGCTAACCATCGTCTCTTCCCCTTTTTTTACCCTTTCTTTCTTCTCCCTAGCGAAATCACGACATTACCCTATCTCTTCACAGCGATTATTCTCAATACAATCCTCCACACATGAAAACAACCAAGCACTCCTATCCTAACTCCACAGCGAGAAATCCGACGGTACATCCAAACCCGAGAACCCATTTCCTCCCAGTCCATCTTCATCCATTAAGAAGTTGAACAAATCGAAATTGCCTTGATCCATATCCACTCCACCTATACCTCCTTCGTTAGATCCATTTATCATTGGCAATTCCCTTTCCTTCACTGCAGTCCCGGTAGAGTTGGAATTCGAGCTCGAATTGAGCGATTGAGATACACTCGGTTGAGAGAACGTTGGGGTCTGCGTAGAGTCCTTCGAGGTGGAAGAAAATGCAGTGGATCCGAGACCCATCGCTAATGTATATGGACCTAATAAATTACCTGGTCCCGTCCCTGATCCACTACCACCAGTCGTATTGGCATAATCATCTGCTGAGCCTCGTCTATCTCCATCTCCGCCTCCATTGTTATACGACCTCCTGATTTGTTCGCTCGTACTCGTATGGAAAGCATTAGGTGGATATCCTTTGTTTCCTCCATGAGAATGACCATGTCCATAGGAGGAAGAAATCGAAGGATAATTTCCTACACCACCATAATCCACATTGACCTGCTCTGGCTCTTTCTTTTTCTTGTTTCGACATTTCTGATTAGAAGTGTATTCCGAAGCTTTGTTGTGCGATGCCATAGGGTTCCTAAATAGGTTATCCAACAAAGATAGCTCGTAAGGCAGCTCGACGGCCGGTAAAGGTGCAGGGAAAGTCTCGTTTGGTAAGGGATCTTCTCTGGACGAGGAGATTGGTGCTCCTCTAAGAATCCCTCGACCACCCGGTGAACTTGTCGACGATCCCATAGTGGGTGGAGGATCGAGCTTGGAGAGCTGTTCGAAGATTGCTTGCGAAAGTGCTTGCATCGTACGGTGACAGTCTGAGGCGGAAGGTACACGAGCTGAACGTAGCGGAAGAATATCAGCTATGTTGTAAAACCTCCTCAGAAAAGCAGACTTACGAGATAAGAACTCCAATACACTCAGACACGAATCAATTACCATCAGAGCATCTTCAATCGTAGGTATATCGGGTCCACCTCCCATCGAGTAAAGATTGAAATAGGCATAGAGGAATGACAAACCAGCCATGAAGGAGAAGTGACTCTGTAGAAACATCGAGCACCTTTAGCAAAGCAACAAGTACATAATTGCAAGAAGAAGACTACACTCACCGTCATCCATAGCCAACTGATCCGATTGTTCAGCTGCATCCGACGATAAATCCTGATGACGTAACTTGAGCTAGTCAAGACAGTAGTCAAAGCGCTCCGTCCAGGCCGAGGACATCCAGGTGAAGGTCGGAAAAGCAATAAGGAGGAGTCTACACACATTTTACGTCACGTCAGAATGTCGCTCGCGATTTCTTTGTTTTAGAAAAGTTCAGCCATGAACTCACTATGGAAACTGATCGCATAACCTTCAGTCGAAACCGTACCTCTAGGTTCCGGGGCTTCCGCCAACCAGGTTTTCAGTCTTTCGAAACAATCTTGTCTCCATTCTTCACTTGGTATGCGACCCGTTGACCCATGTACACCGTAGGTATTGAACAGTATTTCGGATTGTAGTTGTCTCATCTTGGTGGTATGGAGGAAAACAGCTTTGTACGAGCATGTTTCACCCTCCAGTGGTCCGTAATGGTCTGGATGAATGTCTATATCGTGCATGGGTGAGGGTAGCTTTAGGAACATATCAGCAAACGACCCTTTCTCTGCACTGCCCAATAAATGTAAGTACTCACAGGAACATTGATAAATCCGTCAGGAATGCTTGGCGGTCTGCCCAAGCTCTGCGATAACAATCTATCCATTTTATACGTGCACCAGAACAACCTTCTTCTCATATCCAATTCTAAAGAGTCAATTTGATCAACCTGCGTGTTATGCTCGTTATGATAGCCAAGATCCACACAGGTTCGGGTGGCTAAGCCGACTAAGAACCAGATTGATCCCTTGTCTGGATTCAGAAGCGAGTACCACACAAGGAGAAGAATCGCTTGTAGACCGACTAAAGCAGAACTATCAGCTCCGAGGCTGATCGTGCCAAGTACCAAATATGAACTCACCATAGCTTTGCTCCTCAAACACCGCATCGAGATGTTTCATCGCTTCCGCATGGAAAGCTTCTGAGCAAGCTCTGAGCTCATCAGGTGGATCCACAAATCGAGAGGAAGCCATTGTGCTGAGGGCTGCCAAAAAACTTAGTCAATTGCAGATGCAATTGGCGATAGAAGAAACAGCTGAACACACCTAAAACCATCATGACCACGAAAATATCGCTTTCCTCTACATCTGTTCCCTCTCTAATTCTCATCAACTGTTTTCCCAGTGAAGGGACATGTATGATCGGTCCCGTGACACCGACGAAGTCCACATAGGCAGCTACTAATCTCTCCACAGCTGGTTGAGGGGGTAACGGCGGAATTGCGAATGTCCTTCTTTTGGCTTTACCTACGCTGCTCATACTTGAGCTTAGCAATTGCGCGGGGTTGGCCAAAGGCGATACTGAATGTCTTCTCTTGTTCCCTTGCATGGGTATTCCAGATGTCGCTGATCTCGGCGTCAGAACGGTTTCGGGGGAGCTATCGTTATTACCATTATTATTTTGCAAGGTTGGATCGATATTTGAGATGACGGGTGAATCGGTCGATCCTCCATGTACACTTGAACCTCTCTCACTACCTGACCCACCACCTGATGCATACAATGCGGAGACAGCGTTCGCCGCGTGTCCCGTCCTGTATGCAGCATCGTGTACCATTCTGGTCAAACTCGTAGATTGGATTCCGACCGTCTGCCCCGTCGCATGATGATTGTGATGTTTGGAAGAGCTTTGATAAGGTGATCTAGGTGGATCAGAACTTAAGGGTGTAGATGGGAATGGGTAGTCGGAATGTCTTCTTTGATGCCCATGACCGTGTCCGTGTCCATACCCATAGGATGACAAGCTTGGAGATTCCAGGGGACTCCTCAAACTTGATGACGATCCATCTTCACCCATCAGCGCAGGGTCGATTGGGAAGTCCGACCTGAATGAAGATACAGCGTTGGATGCGTTCGCCGCTATGTGTTTCTTCGTTTGACCAATTGGGTCGTTCTGCTGAAGGGCGGCTACTTGAGCTCGAAGAGAAGTCACTTCTTGTTCTAGTGAGTGCAGATAGCTAATACAGGTCAGGTGACTGTCAGTATCAATTCCTCGTGTACGTAAAGAGTGTAAATACAAGGAGCACGGCAAACGAATGTTGCTGCACGAAGGAAAATGACAACTCACTTTCTTGAGATGTTAGTTTTACTTATCGCATCAAAACCTATACATTCCACCTTCGCTCTTTCGCACGCCGAACAAGCTGGCAATTTACCATCACATTTTTGCTTTCTCGATCTACACCTGGTACAAGAAGAGATTGCCCTGGCAACTTTGTACTGAGACGGTTGGTCTTCCGTTCTGATGGGCGAGGGTGCTTTCGCTTGAGACTTTTTGGATGAACCTGATGCTCTACTGGGTAATGCCGGTTGTTGAAATGATCTCGGTGAGGCCACGCTATACGGTGCGTATGACGGATCAGACGAGTGTCGTTCGGACGGTACCTTCATTTTGGTGAATGGGATACCGGGGATGTTGAGAAAGGAATGTTATGGGATGAGCGTATGATGGGTTTGGGTATTGATAAGGAGGACCGTAGGGTGGTGAGAACGGGACAAAAAGTTCCGAGTTTTCCTTGGTTTAGCCTGGGATGAACTCTCCTATTCTGATAGTCTGATCTGATTGCTGCGAGCTCTGACTGCTCTGCGGTGGTGATTGCAGGCTGAGGATGTGAGGATGAGATGAGATATGAGGATATCAAGATGTTTACTGTGGTGGTGGTATTCACATTCCGAGAATGAGGTGATCGCTCTTTTCCGACAGCAAACCCTGATCACGCCTATCTCTCACCACCAGTCTGCGCGGGCCTATCTGACGACACCATATTCATCACATATGGGCGTTAAGAACCTCCGGCAAAGGTATATTTCATGCATCGAAGTGACTCTTGTCAGTTTACCTCGTCGTCAAACAATACAACAAATCTATACGATGGACTCGGCATCTCCTCAGCCAGAAGAAGCAGCTGCTGCAGCTGGATCTCCATCCGAGTTCTTGAAGAACATAGTGGGGAAGAGGGTGAAAGTCAGGATAGGCAGTGGGGTAGATTATCATGGTGAGTGTTGGCGTCACTCGAGGACCCATCAGAAGGGAGTAAGGTTTGTGGATCATGATCCATCAGAGTCGAAGGAGATCACGATGGCAGAGTCTCATGTTGTTATTGCGTCGGTGAGGACTTCTTCAAGCCGTTGGAACATATCCATCACCTGCGAGATCTATCCTAAGTCATGTATGTGTATAATACAAGCTGATGCGAAATCGTTCATCTTGATCAATCAGGTCTTTTGACGTGTCTGGATGGATACATGAATGTAGCATTGGAGGATACAGAAGAATGGGCAAATGGCAGGAAGACAGCGGAGTATGGCGATTGTTTCCTTCGAGGGAATAATGGTGAGTGAGATCCACACCTTACTCGTCAAGTTCTCTTTCAGAATCGAAAACACCGATACTGATCATATGCATTGGCCTCCCAGTACTGTACATCTCTGCATTGGAAGATCTGTAATGTTCAAGCGGAACAAAAGAGAGTCGACCTGGGCAAAATGGTCACAAGATATGACGAAGGAGTGGAGAAGGAAGCTAGTGATTAAATACAATACATCCATATATACCCCAATCACGATCATCAAGAACCATCGTGCATGTAACACTTCGAAAGCCATAACTTCATGGCGGTTTGTCGTCGGAGTTCAAGGCTGGGAAAAGTATGGTCACAAGGGAATATATCGATATCCAGTGTGGGTAACACAGATACCGTCGTATCTCGCTTCCCATGTGAGCTATCAGGATCTTGACTGACCTAGTACGCATGATCGAGATGGGATATGATCTCTTGCCTTGTGAGGATATATCGACTACTTTGCCCGGATGTTATCGCTACCGCAAAAGATGTAATTGTTGAGGCGGTAGCAAAGCCAAATGATGCTCATTCTTTTACTCTCGTTGTATTCGCTATCTCCATATACATCATTTGCATTTTACAAGATGTACAGTGCTGGATGAGCGTATACTCTCTTGCAACCGTGGATTCCGTACACTCTGACAGACTGATGTACGAGCTCAAGGCCATGTGAGTGGTAAACGAAAGGAAATGGCAATGCCTGAAATATCGTTGTTCAATGTGCCACGAGCTAAGTTAATGAAAGTCGATCATCTTTGCAAACGAAGTTCAGTAACCTACTTCAACTGTCTCTTTCCTTAAGTCATCCATCGCGCATTGTGCATCCACTTCTATCGACTTGAGCAAGGAGGTGCGAAGAGGTGTCAGAGCAGTGATCTACTTGGACAGTCAACGGTCATCAAAGGATCAGGAATAGGGAGATCGAAAGTGAAGGTGAATCCAAACCAAATCGGATCTCCAAATCAACCTTACTTTTTACCGAAAAAACCAATCAACCTTGTTACCTTCACTCATCAATACGGTGCCCGTAACAGCGTGAATCGACGACATCCACATTAGAGAACAGCCAAAGTACCCTATACAAGCCTCGGTGCACAACACAGATAGGATCATACGACCTACCAGAGGCAGAACCCTAGATCGAGATGTCCAACCAACCTAACAACAACGCCAGTATGTCAGCGACATTAGCCCAACTGTCTCCTTTCAACCTCCAACAACTCCAGGCGAAATTCCCTCAACTCCTATCAGAGGCTGAAAGACAGTTGCCAGAGGAAAAAAGGAATGAAATCTTTAGGAATAAGATGATGAATTTTATGAGGAATAGTAATAACCAACAACAGCAGCAAAATCAACAAGCTAAACCACCTCAACAACAGAGACCGCCGCAACCACAACAACAATTTCAACAGCAGCAACAACAAGTGCAACAACAGCAGCAGCAGCAGATGCAACCTCAGCAATCTCAACAGCAGCAGCCACAACAACAACAATTCCTGCAACAGAATGTTCAACCGAATCACCAACCACAACAACAGCAACAGCCTAGTCCGATGATGAATCAGAATCAACAGAATACGATCAATCAGAACCAAAATCAACAACAGCAGCAACAACAGATGCAGATGCAATCACAGCAGCAGCAGCCGGGCATGCTGAGCCAACCAGGATTACAGCAACAGGGACAGATGAATACCCAAAACCAAGCAGTGAGTCTCGGATCATCCATCTCTTCGACACCCCTTTTGCCGAAACCTTCTTCCATTCCATCAGTCAACGTTCCAAACCGACCTCTTTGATATCGCAGTCTAGATCAACTATAGCATATATTCCTCTTCTTCTCTTCTATATATCGCTGGACATGCTCGGTGAATGATTCAAGCTGACTCTTGACTCGTTGCATCCATTTCACAGTCATACCAAGATCAACTCCGACTTCAACAACACGCCCAACAACAACAGCACCTTGCAGCGATGCTGGAAAAAACCCAAAGGCTCCAGCAGCAAGCTGTTCAAGCGCAAACTCAACAGCAACAGCAACAGGGTACACCCCAACAATTGCAAACCCCTCAACAACAACATCAACAGGCCATACCGCATGCACACCCTACACCAGCTTCCATCGCCGCTGCGTCCCCTCAGAACCATCCGCATTCTTCACCTCAGATGGTCCGACAATCTCCGGTATCCAACCCCAGCAGGAATGTACTGGGTATGAACGGTATAAAGACGTTAGTGGAGAACTTCCCAAAGTTGTTGGAATTGAAGAGGACTGGCAAATTGGGTGCTGAACAGGAGAAATTGGTAAGAACCCATTTGAACGGGACTCTGAGCTCCCCGTATCATACATAATCTGAGCTGATAACCCCACTTGCATATCTTCCTCCTCGTTCCTTTCCTATTCCTTACGCCTCTCTTTTGAAAATCGTCATCTGAATTTCCTTCTTCCTCAATCATGAATCGCCGCAACATCATCAATGCCTTCACCACCCCTCAGTTCGATGCATTCATCAGCAGTCCCGAAGGAAGAAATCACCTCCAGCAATACCAAGCTCATCACGCTCGTACCCTTGTCGAAAGTGGTCTCGCCAATCCTGTTGGTCTTCCTCATGGTGCTCAGCAGCAACAACAGCAGCAAACACCCATGATGAACGGTACGCAGCTTCCACTTGCTGCTCAGCAACAGATGGCTGCTCTCCAACAACAACAGCAGCAACAACAACAAGGCTTTCCTCCTCAGCAGAATGTTCATTCAGCTCTACAAGCGCAATTGCAACAACAATTCCCTGGTGGTGTCGTACCTGGAATGAATCAGCAACAACTCATGGGGAACCAGCAGCAACAGCAAATGCAAAGTCCTCATATGGGCCAACAGCAGATGCATCAAATCCAATTGCAACGACTGGCAGCTGCTCAAGCCCAAGCTGCTCAGCAAGCACAAGGTCGAACCCCGATGCAGAATCATGCTCAATTGCCTAACAACATGAATATGAACCCAGCTCAGGCGCAAGTATTGGCAAGAGCACAAGCTCAGTCACAGATGCTTCAACAAGCTCAGAATCCGATGAATCAACAGTACATGCAGGATCTCCAGCAACAGCAGCAGCAAGGACAACAACAGATGCCTCAGCCTCAACAAGGTCAACAGCAACCACAGCAGCAGCAACCTCCAAACTTTGGTTCACCCAGACCACCTGCACCTCAGTTGAACGTCATGCAACAATTACATCTGAACATTCAAGCTGCGACGAACAAGATGCCGCCCGAGAAGCAAGCGAATATCAGGAATGTACTTTTGAGACTCGCTCAGATGACCGAGCAACAGCGAGAAATTGCTTTCAACAATGTGAGTGTATGGCGTTGAGCTACAATCTGAGCAACAGCTGATCGGGGTCGTCGGTCTCGCAGAACCCACCATATCGACAATTGTGGAATCAGGTATCAGGCTTCACTCAAGCCGCTGCTGTCCAGCAGATCGCCCAACAAGCTCAAGTTGCCCAATCCCAAGCCCTTCAAGCTGCTCAGTTAGCTCAAGCTCATGCTCAAGCACAGGGACAAGCTCAAGGGCAGGGGATGAACCAACTTCCTACCGGAGTCTCAAGTCCTCATATCAGTATGCAAGCTCAACAACAGCCTATGAATGGTGCCGCTCCTAACACGCCAAGCATGCAACAGCAAGTGCGACCTAATGCCAATGCTAATGCCAATTCCACACCTACTTTCCCTGCTCAAGCTACTTTACCCAATCTACATATCCCACCCAACAAACAACGCAACTTATCTCAAGGTCAGATCCAGACTCAGACGCCTACTCAAGCTACCGCGTCACCTCAGATGCGACCGCCAATGGCTCAACCTCAGGCGCAAGCGCAGGCACAGCAATTACAGCAGGCACAAGCTACTCAAGCTCAAGCGGCGTTGATCCAGCGAATGATCAATTCTGGTATACCCGTTGCTCAAGCCGTACAAAATGTTGCTCAGGCTCGTCAACAACAACAACAGCAGCAGCAGCAGCAGCAACAGCAGATGGGTCAAGGTCAACAAGGTTTAGCTGGTAATTTACCATTCCAACCTCCTAATATGGTTGGAGGACCTACCAGTCAGATTCATGGGAATATCACACCTGGAATGATCATTGCTCAGATCGATCAAAATTCAAATCAAATTCGACCGAATATAAACGGTAGAATTGATAATACCGTTGGTAGTGGGGGTATCAGACAACCATCTGAAATGAGTGTTAATTTATTATTAGATAAATCGCAATCGCTTTTATCCAAGGTGAAATATGAACCAACCCCCGAATCGGACCTTGTACTCAAAGAGAAATTAAACCAATTCCAAGATCCGATCACAAGTCATAGGACCTCTTCAGGAAGAGGTACGATGGGTATGATGAATAGGGTTTTATCCGAGGTGACATTGGAGAAAATGCCTGAGAGTTTGAGGTTGATGGTTGATGAGGCGTATGCTGAGACTCAGGGAGATAAAGATGAGAGTACAAGTACAGGTACGCCTTCTGAAGGGACGTTGGGGATGATAGCGAAAAAGAGAAAAGTCCAGGATTTGGCAGAAGGGTTGGATAAGGCTTTGAAAGTTGATAGTGATGTTGAAAGTGTGAGTGGACCACAATTTATCTTACGATAAACTAGTCCTGTTTGTTCTGAGAAATGGGAAGAAAGGAAACGGAGGCTGATCACACGTGCTGGCTGTATTATAGTTGATGCTTCAACTCGCCGAAGAACATAACGAGATGGTATCTCAGATAAGTTGTAGTCTCGCTAAACATAGGAAGAGCGATACGATTGATCGTAAAGATGTTCAATTGGCTTATGGTGAGTCTTGGTCTGCAAAGGATCCAACGATCCATGGGACGATTGGATATAAGCTGATATATGTTTCAATCTTCTTGTTCGCAGAAACAATATTCGGTAGGAGTATACCTGGATTTTCATCCGATCTAATCCGATTAGATCAAGCTCGATCATCTCGTTCGAGACCTACCAATCCTCAACGAGCAATCAAGATGAAATTGGTGAATGAAGCGAAAGTCAATTGGAGGAAAGAGAAAGAAAAGAAAGCGCAGGCGGAGGCCGACGCTGAGGCCGAGAAAGCGAACAATGATGAAAATGGTATAGAAGAGAATCTCAATGTGAATGGAATAAATCCCATTGTTAATGGACTATCGCCGATTCCCAACATGAGTTCGGGTGGGTTGAGTTTACCGAATGGGAATACAATCGGGAATGGAAGTGGGAGCGTAGCAGTTGTAGTTTGATCTCTCTCCCTGTCTCTTTCTCCATCTCTCCCCGTCCCCCTCCCCCCTCTCTTCTCTCTCTCTCTCTCTCTCTTTCTCTTCGTGCATATATGTAGAATAGTGTGGTAGACTGGTTCATGTTTGATTTATAATTTATATGTTGTAATATCCACATATCCGTCTTCGTAAAATATGCACGCATGCTATCTAAAATTCGAATTACGAGAATCAGCGTAACAGCGTTAACGGGTATGAGTATGACCGAACGACAAAGTAAAGTTACCCCGACACATCAAACATCAACGTCAACAACATTTGATATCTTCGCATCGTAGCAACGGAACCACTAGATTCTACACATGTACGACGATGTCAAGTCCATCGATCAATCATATTCCATATACAGTAGGCAACCGATATCTCAACTCCAAGACCAATCATCCTCTGACTTTGAGGTACATCGGTTCACTTCCTCCTTCCACTTCTTCCTCGGAAGATGACCAGATATGGTTGGGAGTAGAGTACGACGACCCATCTAATGGGAAACATAACGGATCATACAAGGACAATCAGGTATTCCAAACGGTTCAAGACGGTAGTGGGAGTTTTATCAAATACATCCCGAATTCTAGGGGTGGACCATTGAAAGAAGGGAATTCATTAATCAGCAGTATACAAGATAGATATGGAAGTATTTTACCGAACTTTACCTCTGCTTCGAGTATGTACCAAGAAGAAGGCCAAGATGATAGTATCAATACGGAGAAAGAAGAAAAGGTAATACTTGGATCAAGCTCAAACGCGATTACAGTCACTTTACCAAACATCTCATCTGTAAAAGAACGAGTAGGGAGATTAGAGAAAATTAGGAATATGGGATTTGAAGATGAACATATATCTTTTTTAGGTGGTGATTCACAGACGAAAATAGTTTTGAGGGAAAGGATGAAAAGTATGTTTCGATTTTTTCCCACTATACCTACCGTCTGTTCAAGTATTGATTTATGGTGTGGTAGGTCTAAAATGGTTGAACCTGTCCAATAACCTATTATCAACTTGGGATCAGATATGGGAGATTGTAGACATCTTTGAAGGACTGGAAGTATTGACACTTAGGTCAGTATCACAACTTGGTAAACTGCAAGTTCAAGTTCTCAAGGCTGATTGATGTGGTGTATTCCTGTAATATAGTCATTCCCGTATACGACCTATATTCTCTGATCTAAATCTGTCACCAGACCAAAATGAGAGGTTCGCAATTATGTTCAAAAGGATTAAGGAATTATATTTATCTGATTGTCTCCTATCATGGAAAGAGGTGGGTTAATCCACAATCCGACACAGCTCATCTCACGAAGCAATACGTTGAATATATACTAATTCTTCTCTGGATATTGCAGGCCTGCGATCTATTACCATTATTCCCAAATATCGAAACCTTACATCTCGAAGCGAACAAACGAATCGACCGTTTGTCATCTATTCCTCAGGGGGCATTGAGGGAATTGAAAGAATTGAGATTTGGTGGATGTCCTATATCCAAATGGGAGGAGATCGTCACTACGTTGAATGAACTGCCAAGGTAAATGTCTACCATAAATCGATATGAGCTTCAATGAGTCCAGCTAATGCGTATGATACTGATCTGGTGTAGGCTCGAGAATTTGGATTTATCATTTACACCTCTCACTACCATCCCTGTATTTCCCACTGAAACAAAATTGGATAATATCAAATCGTTAATCTTGTTAAAATCGAATCTTTCATCATGGAAAGATCTAGATAACTTGTCGATCTGCATACCGAACTTGACCAATTTACGATTCACCGTACGCTCACACGATCATGATGACAGGACCACCATCGCCGCCACATCAAACAGAAATGACGAGACGGAATTGAACTCAGTAGATGATAAATCACTAAGATCGATATGTATAGCGCTCTTTCCCCACCTTACATCATTCAATTCGAATATCGTAACAACGAATGAGAGAAGAGATGCAGAACTGTTCTTCATCTCATTTATCCAAAAACAACCAGAGATAAATAAAGATTGGGGTAAAGCAAGATACGAGGAACTGTGTAAGGTGCATAGCGTCACACAGACAGTGGTTGATGATAACAAGGGGAAGAAATTGAAAGTGGGTATGAAAGGGAGGATGATCAGTGAGTGATACTGATTCTCCTCACGGGGTTATCCTTTTAATCTAATTCTAATTGATTTAATCTTTGATAGCTCTCAAGTATCATACGTCTCTTTCCCACTCTCAAGAACCCGATCTACAGCCACAGACTATATCGATCCTACCTTCAGCTAAGATATCCCTTCTCCAACGTAAATTATGTAAAACCTTTGGTTTACCCATAACTCAATTCCAATCCATCCAAATATGGAATACAAAACCTCTTGTTGATGGTTCAGGTTTAGAAAAAGTAAATAAAGTGTCGGTTGTTTGGGAAGATAAAGATGTGGGATGGTGGTTCGAAGATGGGGACGAGATATTCGTGGAATGTGAAGATGAATAGTTAGGTTTAACGGTTTTTCCAGGGCTTAAAGGTAAAATTTATCATGATAGACGACGATACTTAATTCGGATTAGGTTAAAAATGAAAGTTGTATGATGATCACTTGCTAGATGTAGATATAGATGCAGATGTAAATGTAGATGTAAATGTATATGGCACTTTGATGGATATGATGAATTTCACGAATGATATCGATCGTATGACAATTAGCTTCCTCATTTCTCACTGAGCAGGATTGAACTTTGGATAAAGTATTGTAGACGAGTTATACTTGATATTTCATATCGCATCGTAGCAACCTTCTAGGTTCAGGTTCAAGATTGGGTATCAAAGACATTTTATCCAGGTATATATAAAGAGTTCCCACCATGGTATCTAACCGTTAAGAGTAAAATAGAGAAAAATGAAGATGGGGTATATGAAATAGGTAAGCAGAAAAGAGGAATAGTATGAACATCAAATTGTCCAATTAAAGAACTAAGTAAGATACGAAACCTGCAGCAGCCAATAACAATCCCGCAGGTACAACGTCGGCAAGTGGAAGTGCCGCGCTAGTGGAGCTGGATCCGGAGGTAGTAGCTGATTTAGAAGCTGATGCGGAAGCTGCTAAACCGGCAGTGGCCTTTGATGATCCTGATGCAGCCGCTGATACAGGTGCGGTGGACGAGGCGGTGGTGTTGGAGGCGTCAATAGCGGCTAGTACGGAGGCGTTGAAGGTACCGGTCATGGAGGAGATAGGGAACATGGCTGAGAATGCTTGGTAAGGGTATTGAGAGTTGGATTCGGATTTTAATGAGAGGGAGGTGAATCGAACAAAGTAGTGGGAGTCTGCACGATAGAATGAGCAGATCAATATCAATATCAGCGAAAATCAAATCACGGCCATGTTGAGAATGAGTGCGCTCAGACTCACCATCCTGTCCGATCGATGGGTCGATGGTAGCTGATATACTCGAAGTTTTCGATACGTCTACTGAAGCAGCGAGGTTCTGGAGTTTGACCTGGTTGTTGACTGATCCGGTGTAGATGTCTACGGAACATTGACCGATTGATCCAACAGTGGGTGTCTTACCGTCATCAGCTGTTAGGGTCAAGGAAGGGTCAATGCGTTAGCTTACATTCTACTTTGCACTATACAACAATGAAACATCTTGTGGATGAGGAATAGTTCATTTGGGAGCAATAGGAATAAGATGCCTACTCACCCCACTTGACTTCCAGCACTTGACCTCCGATGGCCGTGGTACCAGCTACGGGAGAGGTGATGTATACACCTGCCAAGACAGGTTGGAGGGCGGCAGCGGCGATGAGCAAGTAAGAAGCGGCAGAAGCGAACATTGTGAAAGTGTTTGTCGTGATTCGTTGATGTGCGTTGAGATGGGTAGTAATTCGTAGTTGATTGGGTTGACAGGTCGTAAGTATGAAGAATACGTTGAGGTTCTTTTCTTTACGTCTGATGTTCCTCGGTTGTTATTCGAAAGAATGTGTTTACAGTTGAAGTTGTTTAAAGAACGTGAAAGTGGTCGGTTGATCGGTTTGGTCGATATTGGAATTTAACGGGGCTCGTCGAGAGGAATGTGGTTGTCGATGTCGATGTTAAAGATTAAAATGATTTATGTATGGAGTAAAAAAGAGAAAGGTGGGGATGGTATCTTGGATATGTGTGGTATATATGAAGGAGGAGAAGAAAAGGAAACCGAGACAGAGCGAGAGGAAAGACAGAGGTATCTTGCTCATGAGGGGAGAAAGGGTCAAAGCGTCATCATCAAACATTACATACACCTCTGATATTGCATACTGTACTATGGCTTACGTTTCCTTGGCACCCGCCTTGCGCTCATCCTCGAGAGCGGAGCCAAGGGAAGGGATATGTGGACGTCAAATGCAATGAATGAATGGGTCCAAGCGTAATCACCCAGTTGCTCTTGCTTGACTTGAAAGCTCAAAAGGAGGACTTGGCCGAAAGAGTCCCATTGTACATGATATATCATCCAAGCCACATTATCCCTACTCACGTATCATATCTTATTGTCAAGGGTGATCATTCGTATATTAAGCACTACCTGAACATAAAAATAAACAACGAGAAATCAACATGACACGATGGTTTGTTTACTCTGGGATGAAACGGTGCCTATGCACGGAGCATATCAACAAATTCAACAAAAACAACACTAGAGCATCGTTCCTGGAAATTCAAAGGACCTTGGAGTTGATTCGGGATTACCGGGATCAATTGGTCTCTGTGGCAGTGATGGAGATGTGAGTGATGTCCTTGTCGGGGCCACATGGGAAAGCCGTGGACGGGATCAAAAGTGAGATTCGAAAAGTCAAAAAGATCAAATTGAGCGACGAGTCGAAGAAAAGTCGGCTACTAGTAAGACTAAAGGTGGATGTTGATGTTGGACAGCAGAGTAGAAGAATATCGAGTTGATCATCAATTGTGTTCTGTTTTGGTCTTTGATATATCACTCATAAAACAGCTCAAGATGTCAGCCAGAGCTATATCTTCCTCTTTGAGGGGACGAGCTTTCAGAGCTGTTAGGTATTCATCGACTACCGCCCCAGCTCAAGCTGCGAAGACTCCCGCTCCTCCTAAACCCATTGATGACAGTACGAGTGCTTTGGATTGTAAGTGACGGCTGGCTTCATCATTCCGATTATCATGTCATGGCGAACTTTCGATTCAAGATCTGATGAATGCGTCCCTATTTAGACAAAATCCACAAGACAGCTCGAAGACTCCCTCACCTCGTCACTCCCAATCCACGAACACCTTCTGCCGAAGAGGCAGTGACCAACATCTTGTACAACACACCACCTCCTTCTAACGAGCCTTACAAGAGGTGAGTCCATAATAACGAGCTATAGACTGTTTGCTCATTTTCATTTCGCATGTAGACACTTGCTCAATTGTTTGGTCCAAAATGAACCGGGTGTGCTTTCGAGAGTGTCTGGTATCTTAGCTGGAAGAGGGTTCAACATCGGTGAGTGTTGCTTATCATTCTATCGCCGGCCCACATATGCTTACAGTAAATCTGAAACTCAGACTCCCTCGTCGTATGTCAAACTGAAATTAGAGATCTATCAAGAATGTGTATCGTATTGAAGGGTCAGGACGGAGTGATTGAACAAGCCAGAAGACAATTAGAGGATTTGGTGGGTCAAACATTCTTTCATTCATGCAAATGACAGAATATATGCCTTACGTTCTTCTTCCCGTCATGCTGACACCCATCGCTTCATTCTGTAGGTCCCCGTCTGGGCAGTCTTAGATTACACCAAAACCTCAGTAATCGAGCGTGAATTACTCTTAGCAAAAGTCTCGATTCTTGGACCTGAATTCGCCGAGGCTCAATTGAACAACTCTTCTGTCCCCGATCAATCGTTCGAGAACGCTTTAGAACACCAATCTGCTCCATCATTCGTTCCAGCCGAAGGCTCAGGTCAAGATAGTGCAAGTCAGAAGTTACAGAGAGAACAGGCATTAGCTAGATCATTTGAGGGATCATCCGACGGACAATCATCGATAGGAAATCAACTTTATCCTACTAGAAGATCTGAAATTTCTCCATCGGAAGCATTGATAGCGAAAAACCTTCATTTATCAGCTATCAAGACTCTCTCCGATCAGTTCAGCGGTAAAGTAGTAGACGTTTCGGAGAATAGTTGTATTGTCGAATTGACTGCCAAGTCTTCGAGGATCGATGCGTTTTTGAGTCTGATGAGACCATTTGGAGTACTTGAGGCTGCTAGATCAGGTGAGTGTTCGTCTTGTGATCGTGAATCATTCTACATAAGAATAATGTATGGTATGCTGATACGCTACGTAAATCCTCCCATACAGGTGTTATGGTCCTTCCTCGAACTCCCATCCCAAGGTATGGTGAGGAAGAAGATGCCGTAGCTGAGAAAGAGGAAGTTGATTTGTCCATGTTACCTCCTGGATAAGCGTTTGAACGGAAATCCACGTCATGGGGACGAGAAAAAGGGAAGAACATGGTATTTCATGAGTGTACATACGTATTCTACCATATTTGGGAAAATGCATGCAGAAATGCAGAGATCTGATATCATGGAAAGACCGTCTTGCCATTGGCTTGTCCGTAGACTGAAGTTACTCTTCTTCTTCTTCATCATCGTTCTCGAAGAAATCATCTTCCTCTTCATCCTCTCCTTTCTCACCACCTTTCGTATTCTTACTCGTGAACTTATCTTCGGTGGACACCAACGAGACTTTCTCCTTCTTCTCCCTCTTCACTTCTTCTTCAGGGTTCTCCGATAATTTACCTTGTTGCATCAATTCTCGAATTTCCAATAATATCTCATAACGTCTTTTAGCCGATTTATCATACTCTCCTTCCAATTGCTGAGAGGTAGGTGGGGGGCGAAGTAACGGCGGTATCGTCAATTTGGGTTCTTTGGTTGATGTTTCAGGTTGGGAGGAGGAAGAAGGGGGAAAGAGTGATATGTATTTTTCCGTATTCCTGTTGTCGACACGATATCATATCATCACATTATATCGTCAATATCGACCATCGATAAGTAGAATTGGTCATATCATATAAAACCTATATGTTTAGGTATATGGGATTGTGGACTTACGGGAAATTCAACACGTAATTCATCATGACCCTAGCATCTTCAAGTTCTTCTTTATACTTGATTAATTTCTTATCGCTTTTAGGTTCTTCAGCTTCTTTCAGTTTACGTTGGAGTCTTTTGATTATGCGGAGTAATTTCTGTCGTTCTGTTACAACATCAAATAGAAAGATCAGCTTGTATTACACAAATCTGAAGATCTGCATGGAGATATACTAACCGAAGAATTTGACCTTTTAAAAGACAATTTTCAACATGTCAGTATGAGTAAGATACCAAAGATGGTTATATGCCATGAAACCAGATTCGAGCTCACCATATGATATTTCGCACCATTCTTCTTCTCCACGTCTCTCTTCGTCGCATTCGCCAGATCAGCTTCCAGACTCGCTAAACGACGTTGTGTCTGGACTCTTAAACCGGGTTCGAGTGTGTCCTACATAAGTCAAACAAAACAGCGAAAGTAAATCAGTACAGTTTTACATCGATAGGTAACGATTGAGATTTTATGACGAAGTTAGGGTGGCATTACCTTGGCCAGTAATCTTTTGGTCTGCCTTATCTGACCTTTCAATTTACTTGTCCCCGGCAAAGCATCTCCACTCCTCTGTTCGACGGTCGGGATCTTATGAGTTGGTCGAGGTCTTGATGGTCCAGCTTGTTCTCCATCCTGCGCAGGCTTGGGCTTGGGTTTCTTGTAAGGGCTCGATCGGGTTTTACCTTTCTTGTTATCTACTGGCATCTTTGGCTGGTCGTTTATCACCTGTGATATTTGAGATATGAGATTTGAATAAGAATAACAGTATCATGAATACAAAGAGTCAATCTTGCTTCGTCGAATATTTTTGAGTTTTGATTTTTGTTGGAACAGCCTCCACTTTGATCTGCGATTACTGTCGTTCCTAATGTTCTTGTTACAATACACCTGACCAAAATCGTAATGATCATTAGAAACGCACATTCACATCTGTCCACTTGCCAGAGTCTCGATCACATCACATCACACGAGTCGGCAACACTTTTTCTGACCAGATATCAATCGCATCTCTTCTGTCTGATCATCGCCCTGCCTGGATACCTCAACTACCTACGACAACAACAGGATGGCTTCCCAGTCCCAAGCAAAAGGCAAACAAAAGGAGAAGCCTATAGCTTCATTATTGGCAGGAGCCATCGCAGGAGGTACAGAGGCTTTCGTGACCTTCCCTTTGGAGAGTTTGAAAACTCAGTTACAGTTTGGTGCATTGGAAGGTGGTAAGGTGAGTTGCGAAGGTTATCATGTCTTCTTCCCAATATGACCATCAGATTGGTCTGATCATATGCGTTTCGATCCTGCTTTTTCGTTGTTGGCAAATTCAACACCATAGGATGTTGCTAATGTAATGGCTCTTCGTCCTGTGCAGCAACTCACACCGTATCAAGCTCTAAGAGGTACGATACAACAGCGAGGAATCGCCGGACTATACGCAGGTGTCACCCCTGTGATCATTGGAAATGCCGTAAAGGCAGGTGTGAGATTTACGACTTATGATCAGTTCAAGAGTCTGCTCAAGGATGATGAGGTGGGTTGTGGGTCGTTCATTAATGGGAAACGCATCATGAATGAAAAGATCAAAATTATTGAACTATATTGTGGCTCGCTGTAGGGGAAATTGACAGCACCGAGATCGATGTTAGCTGGTTTAGGAGCAGGTATGTCAGAAGCTATCATAGCTGTGACACCATCGGAGACTATCAAGTGGGTATTGGAGTTCTATGCGATCAATATTCATCGAAAAGTATATGCTTTGGTTGGAATGAACTGGACTGGATTAGATTTGGACTGATGTGATGATCACAGAACCAAAATGATTGAAGATTCCAAACTTGCTCAACCTAGATTCAAAGGTACTTCCCACGCTGTCAGTACAATTATCAAAGAGGAAGGTTGGTTAGGGATTTATAGAGGTGTTGGACCAGTCGTACGTCAATTCATCTACGTCATTCTCATGACTCAACCGAAGACGAGCTACTGATGTTGTTATGTATGTGATGTGTCTGTAGATGCTTCGTCAAGGTGCCAATTCCGCCGTGCGATTCTCCTCGTACTCTACCCTCAAACAGTTAGCTCAAGGGAGTATCGTTCCCGGTACTCAGATGCCGGGATGGATGACTTTTGGTATAGGTGCTACGGCGGGTGTCATCACCGTTTGTGAGTGAGATTGAGATTAGTGTTCAAATACCAAAAGTGGAGAGAAGCTGATGGGTAACCAATACATTAGATTGCACAATGCCATTTGAGTGAGTTCTATAGCTATTCCTTCGAGATCTCACCTCGTAGTGACCGTCATCATCTACACTTATCTGATCTTGACACGGTCGCGATCTCCCATTATGTATGCTAATGTTCTTGTTACGATTGTGAACCCCAGCGTGATCAAAACACGTATGCAATCCCTTCGAGCTCGAACAGAGTACAAAAACTCTTTACATTGCGCCTACAGAGTGATCACTGAAGAAGGGTTCTTTAAATTGTGGAAAGGGACTGTGCCCAGATTGGGTAGATTGGTAGTAGGTCTTCCTCTTACTCGCACTAATGATATATTCGTTTTATCGCTGATTGATCCCTCTTTGCTTCCTATGAATTGGTAGATGAGCGGTGGTATCATTTTCACAGTCTATGAGAAATCTTACCCCGTCTTAGCTACTTTCGTTTAACCTGCGACATCGACTATTTGATTATATTATAACGGATAGAAATAGATAGGGTGCGAGGTGGTTTTGTCATGCAGATACAACATGCCAGTTATCCGATATTCATTGAAAACTATCTAAAGGTCTGAGCTACCATCTAAGAACGTGCACAACGGGCTAGAAAGACGATAAGTCCATTGCGTATATATGTAATCACATCCGAGTGTCGTCACATGAATGTAATTATCTCATTCTCTTTGCTCGCAATTGGGTGAAGACCAAGACCAAGATGATGCATTTCCAAGACATTTTCAGTGGATGAACTATAAAACTAACTAACAGAACTAAACTCAAGTAGGTAGATGAATGGCAGGCAGCATCTATGTATGAACAAACATGTTACTGCCAGAGGTGCAAGATCAAGATAGGAATTTCCATTCCGATCCGTCCAAAGAAGTGAAGAAGAGAAAAGTAAAAAAATGGGTATATGTTTTGTTATGGAAGCTACATTTGGTTTATCTGACAAGATCCGTAAATCCAGCAATCAAGATTGAATCTCACTAAATATAGACTATCCCATAAGGAAGATCCGTCCATTTTCACCGATTAACAATTCAAGACACCTGAATGATAATTGTAATTATATATCGCAGTCTATGACCAATATCGGTTTCGAGTCAGCTTCGTACCTCAATCCTTTGTGCATTGATGTATCTCAAGAGGATAAGCAGCACTCACATAATTACTTGTCATGGGTTTCCAACATTGATCACTGACTTCTACCGTCGCCTCTCCTCTCTTATATCCACCAGTCAAAGTGAAAAATTCAAATGTCTGTTTACCTGCTGCCATAGGAATTTCGACGGATTGTACACCCGGTTTAACCAATTTCAACACTGGTTGGTTGGATCCCGAAGTTACTTTTATAGTCCCTCCGAGTTTGGTCATGGTAGTTACGAAAACAGTATCGGCGACGATCTAACCACAAAATATAACGCACAAATCATCAGCATCAAGTCGAATAAATATACAGTTTTCTTTCTTTGAACTCACATCCCATCCATCAGGTTTGCTTCCATAATTATCAGTCGAATCACATTCAGCAGATTTCAAATGAGGCCTATACCAATAAAACACCTGATCCTTCTCTACAATGGGAGTCTTCGATCCAGATTTCCAAGCTTTTATATAAGGTAGTGAAAGATCCAACATCGGCAGATGATCTAAACCTTGAGCCCATTTGGAACAACCATCATCAGAATGAAGACCACCCCAATTTCTCAAATTGTGAGATTCTCCATAATCGTTCCATGTGACCATCTCTAAGTAATTCAACTTGTCTCCTAACTCTAAGATCTGATCCCATCGATATTTCCATAAGTTTTCAGATTTGAACAACCAGTTCTTAGAGTAGGATACTTCTTTTCCGAAATGAGTAAAAAACCATGAAGATACCGGTGCCATGTAAACTTTGTTGGCCTTTCCAACAACATCTATATAAGCTTCGTCTTGGACTGTCGTGAGGGGTTGATCGATTGGACTATTATCTTTGGATGCCCATGCGGTCCTACACCATCCGTAAATGTATTCGTATCAGCTCATACCTTACCTCAGGATTGACCAGTAGCAGGTTGATGTACTTACCAAGAAAACAAACCGCTTAATCCCTTATTATCGGCATTCTCCTGTGTAGGCGCCCAGAAGGGTACAGCGTAAATCTCCTGACCACATCCAGATCCTACTGCAGCCCAATCGAACCCATCCCCTATAAAACTCGATACGAAAGGTTTACCATCCACTTTGAATTGGGCGGGTAGATCATTATACCTCTTCATCATCTCAGATACTCCCGTAGTATTATCGACAGTATACCAATTGAAATCGAACGAGATGAAACAGACGAAGTCGCCAGATATCTCCGCTGCTTTATATGCGAGGTCGAGCTGAGGTTGCGTATAGGAGTCTAGACCGATGTTGAGGGCGAATCCATCTATACCTTTTGATTTGGCCAATTCGATGTCTTCTAACCATGATTCCAAGGTATAGGCGTACACTATACCAATCATGAAATGGGCGAAAACTTTTTTATCGGAGTTGCCTTTAACGGGGTTCCCACCACCATTCAGTCCTGCCGAAATTGTTATTCCCTGAGCTTCGACGGCACCAGAAGAGGTAGAAGGAGCGTCGGTTGAAACAGTGGAGACGGAAGCTGAATCAGATGTCATACCGGATTCAGTCGAGGAGGAGGACGAAACGAATGTATCTATAGGATTCGTAGCTTGAGATAACCCATATATTCCGGTTTCGGTTTGGACAGATACAACGGCTGAGGAAGTGGTTGAGGTGATACTGTCTTCATCGGGGATCGTCGAATCGGATGGAGAGGCCAAAGCGGCAATTTCCAGTGGAGTTGTAGATTGACCATCGATTGAGGAGGTGGAGGTCTCGGTGGGTGTAGCGTCTACCCAGATCGTCTCGGTCACATAGATGGTCTCGACAATTTGACGCTCAGCGAGGTCTAAAGATGAAACCAGTAGAAGCACATCAGGTTTTCTCAGTTATAAGGTGAGGAAAGGAAATGAGGAGAAGGATCTGGGGACTCACCACCATGTCTAGCATTCCTCGAACGTCTATCAAAAGAACTACCATGCTTCTTACCTAATCCCATGGGTAAGACCTGAAGCAGCGATAGAGCTACCACCAACTTCATTCTTAGTGGGAATCTTCTATGTTATATAGACAAATAACCTCGAGGTGTTCGGGCTTGGGTAGTATCTATATTGACAATATGATGAGGAGATCAAGTTCAACTTGATTATGTTACTCGCAAAAAGAATGACTAAAGTCAGAGAGTACAGCTTAGGTGAAAAGGATCACAAGGGGAGGAATGAATAAAGTGAAGAAGGAAGGTTGAATGATGACGATCCGTTATATGTATATTCGAGGATCACAGATCCACGAGCTCGGAGAAGGTGAAAGGGAGGCGCACTCCGTTCAATGGATACAACAGCGGTGATCTTGACGGACAGACAAAAGAACAGGGGAAAGGAAAAGTAAATTAACAAAACATGCGTGTAGAAAGGTAAGAAGACTAAGCAAGGGCCTCCTTTACGCCTTCATAATCCATGATCGATGATCTGCATGCCAGCACGACACCGACCCTCTGGGATATCACGTCGACATTGTACTGCTGTGACAAGAGAATGATCGAACACGAATAAGGGAAACAAAAAGGAATTTCAGACTAAAAGTAATGTTGGTGCTCGGACCGACGGACCACCTTGAAAACAATCGCGTCTTAGCGTGTTGGCGTGTGATGGTCAGGCTGAAACACGCTTGGACCGTTGGGTGTTTCAGATCACAACATGCATGCTTTACAGTAGGAAGACAATAACCTCGGTCATGCATAGTCATGAGTATGGGGCAATGCTAGCTTGATCGGAGCTTACACAAATGCCTGGGGCAGTACATGCTCTGGGGGTCTATCACAGTGATCATCAAGCGTATGCAGTTCATTCATCTAAACACGAACTAAACAACCCAACTCCTACTTTTTCTCTTCCTCACCTATCTGCCCATCCGCCCTACGTGTCACTATCTTATCTACAATCCCAAATTCTACAGCCTCATCCGCAGTCATGAAGTAATCTCTTTCTAGTGCCTTTTCGAATCTCTCTCTGGCCGTGTCCCTCTGTTCATCTGGCCTCGTACAGTGATCCGCATATATGTCAGTCAAAGCTGATCGAATACGTAAGATCTCCTTGGCATGGAGAGCAATATCGGACGCTTGACCTTGAGCTCCGCCAGATGGTTCTATACGAAGTAAGAACTGTTAGCACTCTCCTGCGCCGCTTGATGAGCCTGTCGCATCGTTCTCGTCCTTCATGTCACTTGAGGCAGAACATGGAGATCCTGCATCCCACCTGATACCTTCGAACACTAAACCCATTCCCCAAATCCTGTTTGCTTTACAAGAGAAATTAGACCACTCACGATGTATCATAACACTACTATTCTTCAATGCATATCTATGGCCTTTCTCTCCACCAGCTAAGAGCAAACTACCCATACTTGCCGCCTGACCCAAACAGAATGTATGTACAGGTGGAGATATATATTGCATGGTATCGTATATCGCCAATCCGGAAGTCACCACTCCTCCTGGTGAGTTGATGTACAACTTGATGGGTCGAGAGGGATCTTCAGCTTCGAGGAACAGGAGTTGGGCGGTTAAGAGGGTAGAATCGACAGAATTCACCTGAAATGGTAGATACATACTATCAGTATATTGTGCTTTCGAGCGCCATGGAGCCTCAGGTATGAGCAAACTGAGTTGCTTCAAATTGACTCGATTGATACCTCTGTGAAGTCGTAACTTACCGGTCCCAAGAATATGACTCGTTCCCTCAACAGTCTCGAGTATATATCATAGCTTCTTTCACCTCTAGCCTAGATCATCAGAGAAGTATATCAGCTACTGTTTCTTGTCCTTTGAAGCAACAGATAGCTGAATAGCCTTCTATCAACTCACAGTTTGCTCGACAACAATCGGTACCAGACTATCTCGAACTACAGGATTCGAAGCTTGATCAGGGAACAGCTTTTGCTCGGGAGAGGCTGTCGGTATGAATCCGAAGTTCCTTGACCTGACTATCCTGGATGGACCGGCAACTGCGGCTTGTCGTAGGATTGAGCTGGCTATCCTTGACATTGTAGGTGAGTTCTGATGAGACTAGGAAGGTGATTTACAATCGAAATGCATTAGCTTTTTGTTCTTGAACAGCTGAGATTAGACTGTCAGAAGTGGAGGATAAGATCGAGATCGATATCAGCCACGTGTCCCTGTCTGATAGAATGCCACATACGCTAATATTCTCGTTAATTCCGATTGGGTGGTCAGCTTGTCGGAATGGGCCGCATCTGTGTTGCCCATTAACGTTAACCTCCCATTTTGATTCGATGTGGTATGGTGGTGCGAAACAACGAATTCACATCCATCTACAACTGACAAGCAAACCAAGACTATAACATATCACTTCACCACTCGCCTCATTTCGTCAAGATGTCCATGCTCCTTCGATCTGCCCCTCTACGAGCTGCCAGGGCCCTCCCAGTGGCCAGACAACAAGTCAGAAACGCCCATTTCGAGAACGTCGTTGACCAGTGAGTCCGGTTCCCATTCCATCTTCAAATCATACACATTGAAGTGCAAACCTCATGTGAAACCAATTAGCTTCATATGACGAGGGCACTGACATACTTCGCTCTTACTCACGTAGCACCATCCCAACCAACGTTACCAACAAACCATGGTTAGCTATCAAAATGATCGTCTTCACCACTTTAGGTTTCGGTACTCCCTTCTTCGCTGCTAAATGGCAAATGTGAGTTTGGAAGGCATTTCACGTAGTTCTTAGCTGCTGATAGACTGATATGGATGCATGGTCGTAGGTCAAAATCCGGTGCCGCATAAATACGTCTTATGAAGATAGATCTATAGTAGGGAATTGGATCAAGATATCTCGTTCTTAGCTATTGGTGAAATCGTCATGAGGTCATGCATTGGATAGATCGGGAGAAACGGCCATGGGATGGGACTCTAGGCAATGTACTGAGATGAGTAATCGGAAGAGAATTATTGAGAGAAAGGAATCGTTAAATGAGCTGTTTGTCGTGTGTCGGATGTTCCGATGACACCGGCGAATTGTATTTGAGATCATCGCGATCAACTCATAACACGATGAGTTCTCGAGAATCATTGGACTATAGACTACAGACTACCAAGTCGGACATTGCAACGTCCGACCCATACTCAACCGTGAAACTTTTAAGTATCCTAAAGAGGATGACTGTCACATCGTGATCGTGGTCAATTGACTCAGCCAATCGATTCATTGTGATATTCCGGTGTGAAAGGAACTTCCACCGAAAACGGGGATGATGATAAGGGCTATAAGAGCAGATGGAATGAGCTAGCAACTTCGTCAGCTGTACCCCAATCGATGGATATTGGAGATTTCAAGAGCATAGTCTATAAAAGTAGGTTATTCAAAGCGAATCCCATTCGACACATAAACAGAGGCACATATAACTCGATTCCTCAATATGTGATAAATCGTTATGGAGAGTATGATGATAACGCAGATCGTAATGTCCATTTCATTCTGTGTGAAGAAATCATTGAGGACATTGCAAAGTCCAAGGGTGCATGAGAGAGTGTGGATAAGATCGTACCTTATATCTGTGAAGCAGCATCCTTGACTAGAGCGGTAAATCGATATGAACTCGAGAGGCATCGGATCAAATTCTATTCATATAACAAGTATGTATATGAATCTCAACATATAGTCACGAAGCAGGAGAATCATACTGTACTGAATATAAACTGAAATACATGGGAAAGCTCTAGATACAGCAATGGACTGCATCTTTTAGACTACTTTCATATGCATTGCAAATTCCCTCTGCCCACCTTTGTGTGTAGAGTCGATCAAAAGTGCATCGCATCAGTCGTCTTCCGATGAATTCGGCAATTGACACAGTCATATAAAGGTCTAGACCAGAGACATATCCTTTCTTTTGGAGAAGCCCTTCAAGTGAAGCATGTATTGGAATTACCCACGCTTCGCTTCATTGATTAAATCTCTGAAATAGAAGGTTGCAACTTCATCAGCGACATATAACACAGTCATCTAAATTTCTTTACTCCACACGAAGTCACTCTCTCATAGTATCGTGGTTAATTGACTTGCCCTTCATTGAACCGTCCGCACCATGGCCGAAGGAATTATCAAGACGGAGCCCAGTCTGAGCATCACCCAGGATGGCATCACTTTTGGAGTAGAGACCTCCCTGGGCAAATTACCTAGGCCAGCAGGATCCTCCAGACCACCTTCCCATTGGTCCAAAGACCATGGGCAGGAGTATCTCGGTGATCTGAACGGCGCTTTCGACTTGGCAGCTCATATTAGATCATCCCAGTGGCTAAATAGCTACGATCTTTATAGACTGAAAGATAGCATCAGATCGAAATTGTGCAGTGTATGGAAAGATGATATTGATGATATCGTTAAAACCAGTGTTGTCGTGATGGGTTCAGAAAGGGGTGTGAAGATTGATAAACCTCTAACTGATGGAGAGTATACTACTGCACCGAAAATCGATTGGTCACGAGCTTTGACGGGATCGTACCATTTCTCATCTGCAGATAAGCCGAAATATCATGATACCGATATGGAACGTTTCCACTCATGGAACTGGCAAGATAACCAAGACAATGTCAAAGAAGAAACGCTAAGAATTCCCATAAAGTTCTCGAAAGATATGTTAAGAACTGCCATGCATACCTCTCGAGACATTCAAGTCCCTAGTCATACCATGGTAGTTACCTATCCTTGGTCTCAAGGTGATTATATCGAAGATATCGATAATTTGGTATTCGATTTTGATTCAACTCGCAGGATGTATGGTCAAGCGAGATCCGAGAAAAATGGATTGAACGAGGAAGATCGGATGATACTCAGCCAAGTTGTTAAATCGGCCTACACGCTCGCTTCTCGTATCAGAGCACATGAATCTGGGGGCGAAGTCGAGACCGGTAAAGGTCTGTACAGAAAGGACGATTTGAATCGTGTTATGAGTAAGTTGACGAGTCTTAATGGACACACTGCCCAAAGGGGTAGAAGATTATCATATTTCATATCGGATGAGGAGGGTGCCGCAACGAGGCAGATCGATCGTGATGATGAGTATGATCGATGGATTTGGAAAAACTTGTCCGTGGCATCTGTTGACCATGCTGGACCTGCACAACCAATCGATTTAGAGACAATCAAGAGACTGCGGGAGATCAGTGAAGGGTCTCAAGCTACCTTCGATCATCTGAAACAGTCTGAAGATGGGCTCTCAGTGGCTGATTATATACTGAGGTTGTATTCTCTGGATGACCGTGAGAAAGATTTAGTTGCTGATTCGATGCTGTGCGGGAACATTCTTGAAGAAGTTGCGGATGGGGCGGAGTGATATTAGTGAGAAACGATTTGATCTCGTCAAACTCTGTTGATCTATATTAGGAAACGGTGTAGACTCGTGATTCTCAGAATATGCCTCTCTAAAGCTTTGTACTGCATACAGTCCACATATTGTTATCGCCGCATCAATGTCATCATGCAGACCAGGTACTAGAACATACGTGGTTCCATACACAACATGACATGTTCAGATGCATCCATACTGTCGTACCCCAGCGCTGGTCTAGGCCTCTTAGTCACTAGATCCAGATGTCAGTCGTACACTATGCTCCCCCAAGAATTCTGTGTATGTTCACGCATGACGAAGAATCAAAGCATCTTCGCTTGAAATCCTGAACGACGTCTTGTGAACCATTATTTCCGTTCACCATTGATGTCACCAATGGAAGTGCATCCAGTAAATGGAGAAGTTATGGAAGAACTCGAATCGTAGCTATGACGCCACAGGAAGCTTACGAAAGCATGATAGCTTTGCGATGGTGAGTGATGCTCCTTTGCTATACCGAAGCAAAGCATATCCTTCTTTTCATGAGGCTCTCCCCAAAGAGCAAGTAGTCCGAGTCGTATTAAGGCCTTTGGACTGTAGACGTCAAGTCTCACTCCAAAAATCACCGGGCATCTTGCAATTGTTAGCCATCTTCACCTGATGTCATCCAGATTCACTCTGATACAATACCAGAGACATTCTGTCGAAATCACTCTATTAAAGTCGCTTGCAAAAGGCAAAACAAGATGTCACAGGGTATCATAGAGTCCATAACCCTCTCTTGATATCACTCCTGATAAGATCGACTTTAGCAATACCGTCCGGCTGGCCCGACCCAAAAACCGGTCCCGTAAGACTTCCAAGTGGCCTGAACAATCTCGAGAGCGATTTATGAACACTGTCAGCACAGCTATTGATCTGGCTGCTCATGCGAGGTCAGCTCTATGGACCGGCGAATATGATCTATCAGCATTAACGGACCAAGAGAAATACAACTTAAGGGGGAACTGGGAAGGAGATGTCCAATCTATCATCGATATGAGCATAACTCATTTAAAAGCTCAAGAAGGAGGTGGTGTCGAGATTTGTAAACCCCTTTCGTATGTTGATGGAATCAATTGGTCCAAAGCTATCTCAAGACTCACAGAATTATCTTCGAACCAGAAGCCCAAGTTTACCTATGCCGATCTAAAAAACCTTAGTATCTCTCCTAATTCGGCATTGGTCGTCACCGAGGATGAGGAAGGAGATATGGGAGTTGCCGCGAGCCTGGTACAAGGTATCCTGCTGGAATGCATATCGAAGTTGAGGGAAATTCCTGTTCCGAGTCATTCCATATATTTCAATTTCCCTTCTGAGACCGAAGACCAAATCAACCAAGATCGTATCTCAGATCTCTCGTTCCGATTCAGGTCTACCAAAGATATATATGGTGAGAGACTCAACGAAAGAGTGTTGACCAAGGATGATCAGAGAGTGTTCAGTCAGATTATAAAAGGAGCTTTAGAGACGGCTTCGCGTATCAGGGAGTTTGAGAGAAACGTTAACGTCTCTAACAACGAGATGTCAACAACGACTAGTCCACACTTCCAATTTCGAAGTTACAGTGGACCCCTGCCGGCGGATTATCATAGGCAAGATTTGGTCAGTATATTGAGTAAGCTGACTAGTTTGAATGGTATGACTACTCAACAGGGTCAAACGTTATCATTTGGCCTCGATCCCGATTCCAACGGTGATTATGAACCCGAAATCCGATTGGCAGATTTACCAGTACCTCATCAAGTACCTTTACCACTCAATTCGCAAAGTATCCAGCATCATCTGAGATCCGTCGAAGCGATCAAGAGTGAGTTTACGTACAGGTTCGAGGAAGGTCTTTCGTTTGATGTTGCGGACCGTGCCTCGGAGTTGTACAAGAGTGGACGTTTAGGAGCTAAGAAGGATGTTTACTTGTTACTCTGCGAGGATATCCTTCAGGAGACAATCAGTAAGACACTAAGTCCAAGAGTGCTAGGTCAGATTCAAGGACCGATACTCACTGTCAGTCCAATGTATTTTGATATGTTTTCTCAGGTACTGCGATTGTTAGTATCTAGTTACCTTTCCTTGATGGTATTCTGATTGATGAAAAGTCGTCCTTTTACGCAGTATTGTTACACCTGTGAATGACAGTGCTGGGCTTCTCAGTGCTACGACGCAAAGAATGACCGATAAATCTTCATAGTGAAGGTACAATACAATGTGTGAGGCTATATAGGTTCAGAGGATGTTCGACATTCAACCTCCACTTTCGAACGAAATCTTCATCTTCTCTTCATAACATCTCATCTCACCTTCTCATCCTTTCTATCTGCTCACACTCAGTATAGTACATGAAAAAGCACAGCCCTCAATCAGCAAACAAATAACATGGCTTCACTCACACGAGGATTGAGGGTAGCAGCTCGAGCTTCTGCGCTCCCAGCCAGGAACCCACGTATAACAGCTTCAGTGTCCAGACGAAGGAATATCATTGCTGGATCTTCATCTATAACAGCTAGAAGAGGTCAGTCCAATCTTTCCTTTTAGCCTCTATGGAAGAGGAAGTAGCCGCTGAAATATGCCTTGTTCTTTCAATCTGCAGGCTACGCAACATCATCCGGTGAAGCCACGACCGTCGATCCTGCCTTTACCAAAGCCCTGGATCTTTTGGAAGCTGGGACGAGGGCTTTGGAAGATGGTGATTTATCTAAAGCTGCCAAGCTATACAGAGAGAGCGTGGAAGCAAAGGAGACAAGTGAAGGATGGCATAATCTTGGTGTAAGAACTATGATCTCGTTTGTAGTCTAGTAGACAGACTGACGTTTCTCGTTAATATCTGTAGAATTGCGAATACCATCTTCGTGAGTTGAGTTCACCAAGCCCAAGAAGGAGGAAAAGAGTCCAATACGTGCTGATCTCGTGATTTTCGTATAAAGAGAATAAAGTCGCAGCTGTTGAAGCATGGGGTAAATCAATTGAACTTCAACCTTCAGCGGACGCACATACGAGTGAGTGACAATTCCTACCCTCTGTCTCCTTCAACCGTGAAACTCGTCATGTCAATTCCGGAAATATCATGCTCTCTACTATGCTTCCAAGAAGGGTCTCTCATAGCAGCGATAACTCGGGAAGCTGATTATGGTTTTTTGTCTCCTCTCGTCAGATTTAGCTTCGGCATACGTACTGGATAACCCACCAAAACCAGCTTTAGCTATAAAACATCTGACGTGAGTCCAAGCTCCCTTCACGAATGCTCTCTAGATTCGGACAAATTGAAAAGGAAGCAAATGATGCTCGGTAGCTAATCTCCATTCTGATAGTTCTGCCCTGGAGCTGTCACCTGAAGACCCGGAGGTATGTCTTCACTTTCTCATACCTATTCATGCCTTGTCAAATTGATCCGATAATAGTCTCACGACAGCTGACGACAATCAATGTGATTGATTTTGACATAGATCGCTTTCAACCTAGCAGCCGTGTTGGAATCCAGTAAATCCATATCCTTACATCAACCTCGCTTCATCAGAGATGACTGGACAGATCGCTGATAATCTTATTATGGTTAAATAGCTGGTCAACTAGAACCTTCCCTCACATTATACAAGAAAGCCCAATCGGGCGGTATCGAACGAGCTGCTCAGAACGTGAGGAACGTCAGTGCAAAGCTCATAGGCGAGAGAGCAAAGGCACAAGAGAAGGACAAGGGAAATCAGCAGTGAGAATGAATCGTCGTATGAAGTGCATAACGGGAAATCGGTAGATGTTCAACCAAAAGAATACCAAAATAAAGCTAGAGATGGAAGTGCAAGATGAAAGAGCTATAGAGATGGGGCGGAAGACCCAAGAATGGAATCACGAGTATTCATGCAGATGATTCAAACATATAGACACAATCGAGTATATACAACACAAGATAATTATTATCATACTTCACAGAGACCATGCGATGCAATGCGAAATCTAGATCATCCACATCATCTATCCGTCCACTAGTTATATACTCCTTCCACGATCCAGTCATAGTCATCAAAGTCCAGCTTGCCACATCTCCTTAGCATACATCCCAAAGACCACATTTATCTCCAACCCTTCTGCATAAGGTTTCATGTGCGCTTCTGTTAGGTCAATAGCTGGGTCTAGAACATTGACAGCGGCCACTAAATATCATGAAATTGATATCAGCACTTCCCTACTTCATTCAAAGCTCCTCATTGATGGTGGAAGTGCACTCACAAAAATCATCCAGAGCAAAATCCATGGATACCACATCTATAATCTCATCATTGTTAACATCAGGGAAAGGAGTTTGAACGAAGTCACTGCGGTGAGATGACAGATATATCAGCTTCCATACAGCCAGTCTTGACAGGCTGACGAGCAGGCTTGACTTACGGTTGATTACCAACATGGGGAACTATATCATACCGTATGGTGAGCTCAAACCCATAATCATGCGGTCATTCAGCTCACCAGGATAATGTTCGATATCATCTCCTTTACCGGGACAACTATCCTTGGTGACAAATCCCATCGTTCTAGGTTTCTTCGGTATGTCACTTTCGTCATCCTTAAATATCCTCTGACTTTCCACTTGGTCATACAAATGATCATCTCCACCTTGTGTCAGATAATCTTCCCATTGTTCAGCCATCCACTCATTGAATGTCCTTCGAACCCTATCTTCTTCTTCGGACTTGGTTGTTGGCTCAGAAGGTAGTAATTTCGAGGCTCCAGATTTATTCATCTGTTCGGTGATATTCCTAGCTAGTCCAGCTGGAAGTTGAACATAGAGAAATTTACTCGTACTACCCAATGCTTATCAGCAAAGCTTGACGGTGCGTTCTTAGCGGGCAGGCCGACTTACAATGGTGAAACCGTCAATTCATCATTCCTGTCAAATCTCCCTTGAAACTGTCGTTATCGTTAGCTGTAGTCCTTGGACATGGATATACTTCGCTCAGCTTACCAGGTCAAATCGTAGACTTCCTGCATTTCCAATGATCACCCTTGTTTCGTTTCTCTCCTTGTCAAATATAGTATGTGGTAGTACTTGATCCGAGAACACGGTAAGGACTGATCTAGGGTGTCCGTACGGGTGTCTTTCCAGAAAATAGTCATGTGGAGCTATCCCCAAGGGCGTGGAGATATTGAGATTGGATGCTAGTCGAAGAAGGGCCAGGGAGATGTTCCTCCCAATCGGCTAGACAGCCATAATCTTTAGAGGAAAACGAGAATGCATGATCGTAGGAGAACTTACGAGGTCGAACTCCTCATCTGAGGTGTTTGTGTGCCATTTGTAGCTAGGATGTTTGAGTGAGCTGAGGCCAAGTTGATCAAATTCGGACATCCGCTCACCTGACCGGGTTACCGTCTATATACCTTCGAGCTACATCCAAAGGTTTCTCATCGTCGTCCTGGGGTAAAGATGACCTGACACGCTCACAATCAGCTTGTAGGCCTTCTGTCCTCGTCAAGAAAGCTCACGAGGTGAAAGCAACCGTTTCCAGATATCTTCCCGGTACAACTCTGCTCATCATGGCGACAATGGTCAGCTAAAACCTTGAAAAAAAGAAGAAAAAGCCAGCTTACCCGATAGATCTGTCATCGTACTGAACACAATCTCGTACATGAGTGTGTCCGCCTATTCAATTTGGGAGTAAGCTGGATTTCATGCAGCATTTCTGTCAAGACGGCTCACCGAAGATGTATATCGGGACTTTAGGATGCGCCTCTCGTATAGCATCGAAGATAGGCCCGAACTCTGCTGTTTCACCTCTTGCAGGCATATGTCCAGCTAAGACGCTATTTGAGAGGATAATTGACAATCAAATTTCACGCGTAAGCAATTCTTCGGATCTCAGTGAAGACGAGTAAATCCAAGACGATAAATCCAATGACGAGATTCATTCGACACGTACAAGTAATCAGGTTTGTCCTTTATCGCCTCCAAGAACCAAGGTTCTTTGGCTAATTTAGAGGGTTTTTGTATTGATATACCTCTGGAGTCAAAGGTAAGCTATGACTACCAAGCAGGAGCCCATAAGAAGCTTACTTAGCATGAGCTTGGACTATAGATCTCATTGATCAGCTTCATTATACAACGGAAACAGGTATACGGCAGCTTACTTACAGTTGAATATGATACCGAAGGCAGTGACTTTTCTACCTCTATTATCGATTGATCAGCTTAGTGGTCATCGGCATCACCGTCAGCATAGCTAGCTTACTGCTCCGTATCAAGCTTGAGATACTGTTCTCCCAGGGGTACCGATTGAAAAGATCCATCTTTAGATCGAATTGTGATATTTACGTTTGATGTTACGTATCTGCCATTCCTGTAGACCATGGAAATCAGCTGTAGTTCCCACGATCAGATGACTGCCCCCGACACTAGCCGGGTATAAGACGAAAGAGGATGCAGTGAGGGCAGTAGCGAAAGGCATCTGGAAGATGACCTTTCAGGTACTCGACTCACCATCTTCCTTTATTCCTGTACTCCTCCAACGCATCTTCATAGTGGTAGAGCTCATGGTTACCAATAGTGATGATATCATAAGGCAACATCGAGAAGATATCTTCTGCCTTTCCAGCAGCGTCCGACGAGGATGAGACGAGTCCTGATCCGTCGTGATGATCTCCGGCATCGCTGAACCGCTCGCGATACGATGAGCGATTTGTCCGAAATAGGAATATGTACTGAACTCACACTAAAAGCAAATCAACTCCCTTGTCATGCGCTACACGTCTCATGTGGGTTGCAAATGACGCTAAAGATCCGTAATCGCCTGAATAGTTCTGCATGGAAGGATCAGCTCTAACATTCTTTGATCTTAGTACTGAATTTCACTGAACTCACTGGCTCTGGCCAAGTCGCCTACGATGGAAAGATCAGCTGAGATACGATGTATACATCTGGCCAGCTCACATGTTGGTGACCCAGCAGCCAACCTGTTGTCCATCACTCCTTAGCTGTCTGTAACATCTTTCGTAAAACATATCGACATGCAACTCACCATGGATGTCTGAAGTACTGAGGAAATTGACATCTTTCCATTCCAATTGCCTGGTCGGTTCCGGCAGTTTCAAGCTATGTTGAGAAGCTGAAACTCCAGTGAGGAGGGAGAGAAGAGCGATATACCTCATAATCCTTGGTGAGCTCTTATATTATGCGTCTCTGACTCTTTGTGTTCTTGGTGTAAAAGTGCAGATTCAACTTGAGTCGTGATTGCTTGCTTTGTTATCTTGACTCAATCCGGGACTTGGATTTGCGGTACTCGTACTCACTCGATGTCATGAGATCATCATCGGCGATCGCCGTCAAGGTGTAGGATCTTTCCGGCGGATCAGCATTACTTCTAGGTCGGGAAGAGATGAACACGTTCCCATTCATTGCATTCATCGCATCCCCCTCTTTGCTTGTCCTGCTTCTTCTTATGAGCCGTATCAGTGGTATCAGCACCCAAACTCGATCTAGGAAACTCCCATACGTCAATTCAGCCCGAGAAATAGTCCAGAAAAATGTCATTACAAGACAGGCTCGCTTCTCAGGACGCACTGTCCTTGTTGACCACTGCTACTTCCCTCGCGCTGGTCACTGCAGGCAGTACGACGGGGTTCGGATACAACTTCCCTTTGATGGTAGGTGGATCTTCTCTGCACGTCAGCTAGCTAGTTTCCGTATCTCGAGCTGGTCATGGAACACGAGCTGATGACTTTGCAATACGACAGCTTTTCGGGATAGTCGCGCATGAGATGCACAGTACAACCGTACCATTCCGCCAGGTGAGTGTGACTATACACCTTGTTCACATAATACAAGACGACCAGCCATGAATCATACCACTATCATTGTATTCTATAGGACCCATGAGATCTCTGACTGACAATGCAGTCTTAATTCACAGTTCCTATCACTTGTCCTCTTCACAGGGATTTTCGACCTCTACTCCCTCCTATTCCACCGATACTCATTCTTCATCCTATTATTCTCAATCTTATTGTTCCTCATCAAGATTCCATTGTTTTTCAGCTGCTTAGCGCAACTCAGAGAAAGAGGTAGTGATCTGTCGTTTGGAAGTTGGAGAATGCCCCAGGGTGTCAATTTACCCGGAGGAGGCAGTGAGTTCTGTTACAGTTTCTATCAAATCTCCGGACATATCCTTGATAGACATCACCTCCAAAAGTTCTAGCTAGAATGGTCGTCGTTGAGATACAGTACATCGGGAACATAACGCTGACTTGACGGTCCACTTAGATTGGAATGTCCCTTCGATGCCAGGTGGATTCAGCTCGGCACAGCCTCAGGGCCAACAACAACAGCAGCAACAACAGCCTGGCAACTTCCCTTCCTCAGGTGGATTCAGATCAGGTGGTGACGACGACGATAACACCAATAACGGTACCCAACCACCAGTACCTCCTCCAGGCAGGAATGGCTACTCTACCATCGCCTAAGATCGTCAAGGTTCACCGCCTTCTAAACAGCTGGTCATGTTCTGAGGCGGCTCAAACGAACATCTTAATTCCGCCTTCAGGTCGTCTAGCCAAAATCTTTGGCGACCGGGCGAGTATCTGCCTTTATTTTTGACATTTTCTATTGAATTCTGGCAGATATGGCATATCGGGAGAATTCAAGTGAATTCATAGCTGTGTTCTGAATAAGACTACATGCAGTATATCCAGGTATCTGTCGTCTTGCCCTGATCAAACCCTACTTCGGTCGTGCTTCTTCTAAACCAAAGCAGTTGATACATGCTGATCACACCTCGTCGTAAGAATGGATTGATCAAACATATCAGACATTGCCATGTTTGGTGGAAGTACTCATTGAAAGCATCGTGGCGCTCTATCATTACTATCGTGGTTGGTGCTGATCCGATACGATGATATTGGGCCCCAACACATGAGTGTCATGGTGTTGCATCAGAAGGTGATTCGAACAAAGGGGTAACATCTTGGGGTACTAAAAAGTGTTTTGTATGTTAATTCAATCTTGACGAGACCTGATCACTGTCAGAAAAACAGTGCTGACATATGAGGATGACCGTTATGTATCGTATTGGCATCTCGGAGAGAATGGTTATACACAAAATCCTATCCCAGTATTTACAGTATGATACAGGAAGATCGTTCGTCTCTGCAGACATGGATATCTTTCCATTGCAGGCAGTACTCGATTCTAATTGAGGAATCTCAATGCGCCAAAAGCTATGTTAAGGATTGTACCTAGCAGGATACCCATCTGACAAACAATAACAATATATGAGCTTGTAATCATTGTCCATGGAAGAAGAGAGATATATGGGAGAGTGCGATGACAAAAGAGCGTTATAAGACTCACCTGCATCCTCTTCCCAAATACTTGACTCGCCACGATCTCACCCAGACCCATGCCAATTCCACCGGCGCGCATGAATCGATCTTGTGCTGAAGCCATTCCGTCCGTACCGATTGACGTCGACGCATTTGTGGTTGTGACGGGTTCAGACGATTCTCCATTAGTGCTAACATGCGTATTGTCAGTTGGATTGACATTACTTATACTGGCCCTTGAATCACGCCTATTGGCCGTTTGATTGATTCGAGAAAGGTTGATAGCTTCTGCATCGGCATCGAAAAAATTGGGTAGGGGTGGTTCGCGGAAGAAGAACCATGGTGTTATAGGGAATAGAAAGCCAGTCAATAAACCGTGTAAGATCGAGGAGTATAATCCTTCGGTTGTAGCTGAAGATAGGATAGAGCTTGTCAGATATATCAATGTCGCTTCTACATACTCCTTCTTATGGAGTGGGCAGTATGCCAAGATACACTTAACAATGGAGACGATGGGTGAATGAACGTCGAACTCACTGGTAGCTGTTTCAGCAGTCATATCACCTTCTATCCACTGTTCTTCCAAGGCTCGAGCGTGCTCATCGTCTGGATGATTCATACATCAGTAAGAGGCATGAGTTAAGTATATTAGAGTAATTTGGTAATGATCCACAATGTAAAGCCAGTTACTCACTGATATCACCGTCCTCCATACCTTCCGGCACTTCTTCCCCTCTACTCTCGTAGAACTGCCTTCTCATCGCAGCGACATCATCTGCTGAAAGTCCAGCATCTAGAAGCACGTCGAATCCTCTTCTGCGCGGTGCACTTGGCTAACCGAGATTCAATTCATATTTAGCCTGATGGTATGCTTTATACAATTGACGAGATGTGTACACTCACTTCCTCTTCTTCATCCGTGCTTGTCTTCTCCTCTTTCCCACCAACAATACAGTGCAGCCATACTTTCTCGTTGACGATCTTCTCATCAGCCTTTTTTCTTCTTTTGCCTCCATCATCATCGTTCTCATCATCTTCGCCATCAGATGAGGAGGATTCGCTCCGATCTTCGGTCAATCCAACTTCCTTCAGTACATTCTCAACATCCCCACCTACACCTGCAGCTTGTCTTTTGACTCTCTCTTCTAACGATCTCAGCCAAGGCAATAAGAGTATTCCATCTGTCAATAATCGGCCGGAATGGATTAATCGAAGGTTATGGGATTGTAAGGAAGGGCGAAGTGTCTTGATCTGTCGCCGAATACATTAGAGTTAGCCTCAAAGTGCGTGATTTCATCTGATATCTGATAACAGACTTCTATCCCTTTCACCTTCATATTCCACAGTATATCTCCATCCCAAGCTATGCGATGCACAAGCATCACCTATCAAACAGACTCTCAGACTCACCTGCTCTTTCAGACTCCCCACATTCTCTCCATCTTCCACCCAACACTCCAAATTCCCATGTCCCGTTATCTCCGACTCATTACTAAAGATGATCGTCACATTCCTACCTCGCTTGTCCTCCTTAGCTTTGGCTTTCCCTTTGCGTTTAGCGTTGGGCGAATGTAAATCACTTGTGTCACCGGCTGGGGAGATCCTACCAGCTTCGAGATCGTTCAGAGACGTCGCTCGGCCTTTACCTTTATCTTTGCTTGTGGAGTCCGCTGAAGGTGGGTTGTATCTTCGAGCGGACAAGCGGGATCGAGAAGGTGTGCTACTGGTAGTGGTAGGTTGATGGAGAGGTAACAGTGGTTCGGATTCTTGGTTTGACGGTCCAGATGGCATCTCGACAAAGTATATAGCAGGAATTCTTCCTCGAACGGGAGACGTGATAGGATAATGACAGTATGAGGACGGCTCAGGTATCTATCTGTGTCTGAGATCGTATGCTCATCTATGTATCAAGGCATGTCAATGGAGATGAAAGCGGTTGAAGAGTCTTGTTGCCGTGTATATTGACATGTCACCCTCGGTCATGCAGCGCCTTCTTAACCGGACTCGTAAACAATCAACAAGTGGCAGAGAAGCGTTCATCCCTCATCTACTCTCATCTCACTCGATATTCTGAAATGCTCAAATGCATGCATAGCCTTATCAATACCGAAGATACATGAAAACGAAAAGCGAATCCTGATTAAAGTTACTAAACTGTATGTACTCATATATGTAAAGTATAAACCATCCGCTCATATTTCCCTTAAGCGATCTATATAATGTCCCAACCCTCCTTTGCTCCCATTCTATACCCTAGCTGCCAAGCAACGGCGCCTAACATTTCTCCCACATCTTGACACTCTCAATGGCAAAAGCCCTATCCTCAGCCGTGGCATCTTTGGCCGTCCAAGATGAGTCCCACCATTTCGATTTAGCCGCCCAGAAATCAGACATTGCAGATCCGGATTGATCAATCCATGGTTTACCACCTGTACCATCTGGGAACCAACCGTCTTGTGATCCAACAGCGAGGTCAATCATAAGGTAGAATGCTATACAACAAAATCGATCGATCAGTCAGCACATTCGCTTGTGGAGAGAGAAGGAAGGGAAGAATTCGGAACTCACGTTGATCGAATGGAGCCACGTTTTCGGAAGAAGCCAACCATGGGTTAATCAATTTGATTACCTCGGTATTGTTCGTGTATGTAGTAGGGAACTTTCCTCTGGACCAGAATGATTCTTTGTTAAATCTGTATGAAATGACTTGAGCAACACGAGAATCAATATCTACCACAAAAACATTCAAGGTGTCAGTATCATTTGGTTCTATAAAAGAACATTTCAACTTGTCGAAGATTCAAGTTCACTTACAGGTCCACATGAATTGATCATTCCATTCTAATCCGAAGGTATGGTATTTCTGTGAATAGTAAGTTCGTCGTTGTTCTCTATATCCCCAAGTCAAATATTGTCTATCGAGATCGACGGTAGGGCCTGTCAAGAGATACAAGTAGATCAATATAAAGTCTTCAGTCCACATATTCGATGTGTTGGATACAATTACTCACCCCAATGTAAGTCGGATTGAGCATAATCTACACCTCTACTATCGTAAGAAGCATTATTACCTTTTCCATTGAGGATCTATATAACGCAATACTATCAGCTTGGCCATGTCTAAGATCAAGAGACAGAAAGTTTACTCGCATTGATTTGACCTGATCTAGGCCATGCTCCATAAGTGTTGTTAACAGGTAACATTGAGATTCTAGGCCATAACCAATCACCAGTAGGGAATTTTGCTTTCACTTCAACTTTACCATATTTGATCGAGTGAGAGTTCTTGGTGATCAATCGAGCAGTTTTGACAGGATTGATAACAGTCAATTGGGATGAGTTGGATACTGCCACACAATTAGATACATTGGTCGAAGTACATGTTCCGTCTGCCGTAAGATTGACTGTATACCCATTGGTGATCGCGTCGACACCAATGTCGTCCGATGTGAGAGTTGGTACGATGTATAAAACACCATCTTTGACGTAGGAGTTTTTAGCGTCGTTGGTAGTCCATTGGAATGAACCGTAACTGCATCCAGACAAACGTTAATTATTGGGTCTTAAACGGACAGAAGAAGGGATTGCGAGGCTCACCCGTATCCATCCAATCGGACTTCATGTTGGAAGATACTAGAATCGATACTACCACTTGAGAAATCTTCATTGATAAGATTACATCTACAACGAAACAGATGACACCCCATCAGCCACTCGGCTCTTTCTCTTTCCCATACATTTGAATTTTGTCAACTCACGTTTTCCCAAGTTTAGGTACAGACCTATACCCATCCCAACAGACTGTACAAGAAGCACTCTCATCAGAACCATGTCATACCAACGACCGAGAAGATATGTAATCGTCGATACTCACTGACACCGGCAATAGCGAAACCCAAAATGATACTTCCAATAGTAATCCATCTAGCCCATCTTAACGCTGGATCTCTTTGTTCCAACCAAGGTTTATAAATTTCACCTTTCAACCTAGTCGATTGGAATGCTTTTCTGTTCAATGCGGCATTCTTGTTCGGTTGAGTATAATTGGAATATCTACCATTGGCACCTTTTGAATCGGTTGATTGAGCTTGTTTCATCCTCAACGCTCTTCTAGCAGCGATATTATTTTTACCTTGATTGACTTCTACCCCTGAAGCGGTCAATACTCCTCCAGCGGCAGAGAAGGTCGACCCATTGGATGCTCGTTTGTTGGTCGGTGAAGCGGGTATGGAATTGATCGAACTTCTCAATGCAGAAGGTTTAGAGAATGGCGAGCTGAACCCGTGAGATGATGTCGAGCCTGGGGCTGAATCGGGTACAGCAGGAGGAGTAGGAGCCTGAGAAACATTTTCAGAAGAGGGAGAATTGGGCATATCGTTAATTCTTATTTTAGGTGCAGTAGGCGAAGGTATTGAGATAGACGATTTTGAGGAAGCTGATGATCCACCGACTGGGTTGGCTGAACCGCCACCACCCACGCTGAGTCTTTGTCCTTGAGTGTTGGTACTAGTGGAGAAAGGGTTGTTGACAGGTGTGGTAGAAGGTGAAATATCACCAGGTGAGATTAGTGGTTCAGTAGATGGAGTAGAACCTAGACTGGGTCGTTGTAGAGGTAATCCCAACCTACTTGCGGTCGATCTAGCCAAGTCTAATTGTTCTTCTTCGTTGTTGAGTGATGATCCCGATCCCGAAGCTGAACCTGAGCCTGATCCCAGTTCAGGTGGAGTTGAATGACTTGAACTCATCTTACTCGCTGGAGCGGACGTGGGAGAATATTCACCAACCGAAGGTCGAGCGTAGGGTGGTAAAGGGGGCTGATCTTGATTGATATCAGTCTGAATTGAATGACCGGTAGTGGGTAATCTTGGAGTGTTTGATGATCCTTGTTCTTGTTCTCTTGAAGAAGAAGAGGAGGAAGGGAAAGATCCTGACATCTTGAAATGAATAGAGGGACTATTTGAATGATCACCCCTCTCTCAATGAAAATCGGTTTGTTTTGGTATGGTCTTGGTGAAGCGAGTAAGATTGAAGATAGGTCGGCAAAAAGAAAGTTTGAGCTCAAGACAATCACCACCCAGATGATCCGGGGGAAATATATGAGTCTTATAAACAAAGACAGACAAGATGAGTGATGGGAATAGAGAAAGAGAGAGTGTAGTTTAGGTGGATTTTATCATTCAAAGAAAGCAAAGATACGGTGGGATGAGATGGGTTAACCTCACGTAAATAACAACTTATCTCATGTATTCCTTGAACCGACGATCATGAGAACCGGGTCCTCTCATCACTTCATTTCATGTAATTGGTCGATCCTTTGCAGTGTTTAGGTTCACAGGAGAAAAGGCTGGCTCACAGACAGAGGAAGAAGGGGAGAGTGACTTGACTAACCGCTGAGTTCGTTCCCTTTGCTTGTCACCCGACCCGTTCATCGAATTTTACCCTGTAGGAGTCAGTCACCTTGCTGGCCCCTTCCTCGGTTGGCTACCGTTCTGTTTAAGCATTAGTTCATCTAGACTTAGACCGACATGTACATGGGAAAGGAAAAAAGCTCCAATCGACTTCCTGAGACAAGCTATCGATTTTTTACTTGTTTCGTCTAAAAACGGTGAGTGAGTCACGTAATTTACGGATTCATAACCCTTTCATGTGGCGCAACAAAAAGATTGACTAACCACTTCTGCTTCAGTCGTCTGCGATGGGTGACACAACAACTCCAACATGCATGCTTGAACACGTGCGAGCAAATGATCTGCATCATGTCGTTGCTCGTGCGATTCATCATGCAGCTCATCCAGTTCATGTCGAAATATCTGCATAAAGTGCGTATGCTCGAAGATCTTCAAGGAACACGTGTATCCTGGATATTTCTTTTGTCATTACAGTACTCCCTCTCAGTCACGTCGATTCGTTATCTATTCAAAGACTTCGTTTAAAGTCATCATAAAATGTATTCGAACGTCCTTCCTTCCTCGAACATCCAATCATCCATCTACACCCCATCTACGCCTTCACTCCATCGGTCTGACAGGCGGACGGACCAATCTAGTCAGCCTTCTTGCTTGATACCGAACCGGTCTACAGGAGATAATCAAGCGTCAATGTTGTGAAACAGGGGACGACGAATCAAACAACAAACTCACAGCTTTGTTGTGCTCATCAGCCAATCGATTGTATTCGGCATTTTGTTGGTTAGCTTGTTTCTTGAGGGTTTCTATATTCATACTACATCAGCATCTACCCCTCCCTCCCGAGAAGAGTTACATCCCTTCTGGTTGGATATTTCGCTCGGGGGGATTCTTGAACTCACCAAAATCTCGGTCTTTGCCTTGACTAAGTTTCAACTGAGCTTCAAGTTCTGTGATCTGCTTTCGCAATTCTTCGTTCTCGCCTGAAGCACCACTTTGCTTAGCGACCTTGGTTTGAAGGGTGGTGTAGTTCTCTTGAACATGGATGAAGTCAAGGACGATGTAGAACACTCTAGCGAGGAGAAGGGAAAGGAACAAGGTGGCTCCGGTGAGGTATACTGAATGGTAGTATCAGCATATATTTTCACCAAAAACAAAATAGGTCTAGACGGGACTAACAGTTTCGTTGAGCGTAAAATCGTCTGGCGGCGCTGTGATCCTGAGTGTCAGGTTATAGACCTGACATTCTGAGTGGAAGGGAAGCTATTACTCACTAGTTTGTCTCAGTTCTAGCATCTACCATGTCGGGTTTGGCCTTAGCGGCGGCTCCTGTGAAGGGTTGCAGTTGTGAGCAGATGTCTGGGTGGTACCTTACATAAATAAGAGCTGATAATTCACCCTCTTGAGCTATTCTAACCATTCTTTGAACAGCGTCTACAAATAGAACCGCCACGAATCTGTCATATACATCCGTCAGCTTGTGTCCTAGCCGATGAAGTGCTTGAGTGGGCTCACATGAACGTTATCTTCAGCTGTCGTAGTCGTAATCAGGTCAATAAGGTTGATTTGCAGATACAGGAGTATCAAACAACTTACTCCGTACTGGACTTTGGCAACCTATGTGTGAATATGTATCAGCGTGGTGCGTATGCGATTGCGTAAGGCAAGCAGAGCAGACATACCACTGGGTTTTCACTGAGGAAGTGGAACATCCTATAGAACATTATCTATGATCAGTACGGTGTCTTGACTGGACTCAGAATGTGTCTTTCGGCCCTTCGTCCTATATGAGTATTGCTCACCTCTTTCTGAGTGTGAAAGGCATGGGACAGACCATGGTAGCGAAAAGAGCGAGCTCGGACATGAGCAGGCCGAAGCAGACTATGACAGCTCCTTTAAGTATTCGCATGAACGGTAAAGTCAATTATCGCATAGGTACATACGGGTGTAGTAAAGCTGTGACAGAGTGGCATGATTTCAGCTATACACTCTTGGATTGTCGCAAGGAGGGAGTTGCTAGCTTACAGTCATGCTGGATGTGGGTCCTTGAGGATTCCTTCGAGTCTGATGAGGTCCAATGTGGATTAAGAGACAAATAGCTGATTGATGAGGATGTGAACAGCTAGCATAAAAAGAGGAGAGCGTGTCATGTCATACCATACAGTCATAGCCGTACTGCGATACGTCATCATCATCATCTGGGAATCAAATGTCATGTGCCACATTACCTCCTCACCTCTGTATTCCCGTATCCCCGCCACCATCCTGACCGTCACACTCCTTTCTTGGATGAGAATCATCAACATGTCTACTTCCTGCTTCATTCCTTTTTCCTTCCCATACATGGTCATCATCTCGTTCACTCAAGCATACACAGCAACAAAGTTCATTACACGGTCAACGTTGCGACCAGTGATTGTCTGTCACTGAAGGTCTCATCGATCATCATGGCCGAATTAAAAGTAAGCTCACTGTCCCTCCAGCTCTCTTCCCCCCTCCCCTCTCCCAAAGCTAATATCCTCCCTGTTCCATCTCAGGAATTCGACAAGCTCTTGACAGCTACCATAACCGCCCCTCGTCTATCCGGTTCGAAAGTGCAAAAACTCGCATCACAAGCCATCGAACTTGTCGCAGAGGATTATCAGCTAGTCACGACTTTCTTCAAATTGAACGCTTCTTTACCTCCCGCGAGTCAATCGAGAATATCCAGTCTTTACGTCTTTGACGCGATCGCTCGAGCAGCCAAGAGCGATTTGAATAAAGGTATAGGTACTCAGGTGAACAAAGAAAGGGGCAAAGGGACGCAGGCGGGGCTGTTGTTGAAGTTGGAGGGGGTCGTGGATAGTTGGATCGAAGGGTTGTTGGACGATAGCAAGGGTGATTTATGGATTGAAGGAAAGGTGAGTAAGAGGCGCATCTCTTTCTTCAGGTACAATTCGAAAGGTTAGATTAATTCAGAGAAGGCTGACGAACTGATGACAAATCAGGAAAAGACAAAAAAGATAGTTGATATCTGGTCAAAAGCCGGTACTTTCCCTCAACATTGTCTCGAGCGATTGACGAAGAAGATCGCAAGTGCAGGTGGTGCTCAAGCTGGACCCTCCACCAAGTTGAAGGATATAGGAAGATCAGGATCGAGTGGGAGCGGACCGGGAAGTGACGGTAAAGGTGAATATCTCGTCTGTCCTCATTCTCATTTATTTTCGTTCTTCTGTAAACGCTCTGTTTCTCGGCAATATCAATATACCATTCTTAATCAAGGAAAGTTTATTGGAAATCGTCATCATCAAGATTTACCCAAGAAGACAAGGGGACTATCCTATAAGGAGAAACCCTTACGATGTCTCTTACTCTCATTACTGATCTACGTAAGGGACAGAAGAAGAAAGTGTACCTCGGTTATATATCCTTACATCGAAATCTTCTTCACACCTGTCGAAAAATACCAGGCATGCATCATCTTGCGTTATACTCTACTACTACTACTACTAGTCGTATTCAAAATAGGTTGGTTGGCAAGTCTGGTTATCTGTGCATGAACGTTATTAGAGAACAGAAAAAATCATCCTGCCAATATCCCCGTCCATCCAACCGGCACCTCACCTCACTACTCAAAATTACCTCCTGTATTACTTTCCCATCATCCCTGATCATCACGGGAGAAGGATGGAAGGAGATCGCGACGTGTTACTTTTATGTGCACGAGAGCCCGGTCCGGCTGGACTGTAGGAGGTGGAGGTTGTACAGGTGATATGATGGACAGAGGATGTCAGGGATAATACAAGAAATATCGTTCAAGCACAGATAACCAGGCAAGCTTGACCAAACCTAAACCTATTCGTTTCAATTTTTCTCTTGCTTCTATTGTCACTTCTGCATACGTTTACGTTGAAAGAGCATACACTGAGACTCCACTTTCCTCCACCTTACATCCAAAGATGTGACAGGTTCAACGACTCCTCCATACCCTCCTCCAGCTCCCTCCGCTGTTCCCACCCAACCAGGTAGTCTACCACCTGAAGTGGCCAAGTTACTCGGAATCGCAGCGTCACCTGTGCCTGTACTCAGTCCAACGGGCAGTGCTGCGACTCTTCCGAATCCAACGTAAGTCCACAAGCGTGTCCTATGATAGCCTCAAACCGCAATATGCTGATAAGTGTGATTGGCAGTGGCACCTCGATCCCGACTCCGGCCCCTCCTATCATACCGAATCTCGACCTAGCAGCGATCCTAGCAAGCGTTAACAAACCTCAACCATCTCCTATCCTCCCTGGCCAACCTCAGCCCCAGGCGGTGGCTTCGCCTCCAATCAATATCCCCAATTTAGCCAATCTAGCTGCACTTTTACCTCAACCTCAAGCTCAAAATGCCATACCCCCTTCAGTACCTCAACCAGCTGATCAAGCTGGTCCGTCAAATATGAGTGCTGGTCCAGGTCATAAGCCCATATTGAACGCTGCTCAGAATGCTGCCTTGGCAAAATTCGCAGCTCTGGCTCAAGCTGGTCCACCACCACCACCACAAATGCAGCAGGCCGGACCATCCCACCCACCTCCTGGAGGTCCACCTGGTGGATACAGGAGATCACCCCAGAAAGGATATTCCGACTTACCCCCGCCTCCTGCTCCTATGAGAGCTGAATCTATGCGTGGGCCCTCATCAAACGTAGATAATAGGTTTCAAAATAGAGATCAAGGACATGGACCTGGACATGGGAGAAGGGAATCGCAAGATTACAAGAATAATGGTGGTAGTGGCAATTGGGGTAGAAGAGGTAGTTATGAGAATGGACCTGGACCTGGGCCTGGTTCAGGTCAAATGGGCGCAAAGAGGAATCGAGAGAGATCAAGATCTAGATCACCTCATAGGGAAAGGAGATTTGATGGTAGATCGAGTGATAGTGGATGGGGTAATCGAGCTGGTAGAGGTGGATTCCATGGTCAAGGTAATAATCGAGAGCATGATCAGTATAATAATCCACCTAACGGAATGTTATCTAATCATGGATCAGGACCGCAACCTTCAATCTTACTGGGAAATGGCCTACCACCTCGTCCGAATACGAATCCTGGACAAGGACAAGGACAACCGACAGGGAATGGTCGGGCGCCTCCTCCAGCATGGATGGAAGAGCCGAGCCAAGAAGGTGGTGAAGAAGATATGACGTTGGATGATGGTTCGGATGATGGTATACAGCAGCCTCCAATCCAGCATCAGAATCAACAAAATTACAATAATAATAATCATAATGATAATGCTTCTCAACAACCGAATACAAATACGATGATGACATTAGATACATTCCCAATAAACACTTTCAACCCATCTTCACCCGAATCATGGTCCAACCTAGCTCAAGCATGGAAGAATTCAATGGGTAGGGATCCAAATCAATTGGAATTGATGGCTTTCCTTTCGGGTGGTATGGGAATGGGTATGGGTATGGGTATGGGTATGGGAGGTGGAAATGGGAATGGCAATGGGAATATGTAAATGATCAGGTTATTAATCTGTTCTCATTCCAGTTTCTCATACAGGATAGTTGGTATAATCAGGTATTGTGACATACAGGTTACTATGTAGTTTGTTCGTACTCAAGAGAAATGTATCCATTCACCATACGTTCATACAATCCAAATGATAAACACACGAAGTAGGCTTCGACAAAACGTTTGAAATCGGCAATTGGGAACCATAGCCGCATGGCTCCACACAATAGCGTAGCGCACTGACGTAGGTCAGTGACGTACCTGGTTGATCATTTTTAACTTTGCTGGGTTTCTTGCATTTCCCAGTTTCGGCATGACATCTTGTCTTTTTACAGCGTTATGACGGTGTTTGAAATGGCTTTGTCTGGGTCGAGGTTATCGTTATCATTATCATCGGACTAGACTGGACTGGTACTGGACACATGATATGTAGGGTAATACCAAAGAAACAGGATGTATGAGGTCATTGACATAAAGATGGCAGATGACTTTGTCGACTTGTAAGACGATATATAAGAAATTTCGATTGGAAAAAATGTCTTCGTTTTCTTTCAATATTGACTTGCATACACATACAAACATAGAATTAGAATAAAGATGTCTTCACCCACTGCTACTGCTCAAGGATACGGTATCTCCGGTAGGTCTGTTTTTTCACCTTTTTCAGAGCCTTATACTAATTTATATGGTGTTTTTTTATAGATACCTCGAAGTACACCGACTTCTCAGTCAAAGAATTTAAGCTCAAAACACCTCAATCAGACGATGTCACCCTCGACATCGAGGTATGCGGTGTCTGTGGTAGTGACGTGCACACCATCACGGGAGGATGGGGAGAGCTCAGTGCGCCTTGGGTCACCCCAGGCCATGAGATCATAGGAAAAGTCACTCACGTAGGAGATAATGTGAAAGAATTCAAAGTCGGACAAAGAGTCGGTGTAGGTGCTCAGGTATTGAGTTGTTTGAGATGTGATAGATGTAATGGGGATAATGAACAATATTGTCCAGAACAAGTCGAGTGAGTAAGACATCTTGGTGTCTATATACGAAACGATAGTTGCACACTCATTCGTGAAAGATGCTGATTTAAATACGATCATACTTTATAGCACATACAACGCTAAATTCCCTGATGGAGTCGAATCCCAAGGAGGATACTCAACTGCCATCCGTACAAACCAGCGATTCGTCTTTGCCATCCCTGACGCCATCAAGTCAGAAGATGCCGCTCCGATGTTATGTGCTGGTCTTACCGTGTTCTCCCCTTTGGTGAGGAACGGTACCGGGCCAGGTAAGACTGTTGGTATAGTCGGTATTGGTGGATTGGGACGTGAGTGCATTTGAACATATCGGTGATGCCATAAATGTGAAACACAATCAACCCTGCACCGAAGCTGATACAAATACCGTTTTGTCTGTAGACTTCGCCATTCAATTCGCTCACCATCTCGGTGCCAAGGTAATCGTCTTCTCCCATTCGCCCAACAAAAAAGAAGACGCGCTATCCCTCGGTGCAGACGAATTCGTCTCGACCTCCGATGAAGGATTCGCCGAAAAATATTTCGACAAGATCGATTACATCCTTTCTGCTGCCGATGCCAATTCCATCCCACTAGGAGACCTTTTGAGCACATTGAAGATAGATGGCAAATTGACTTCTGTGGGATTACCCGACGAAGCGTGGGAAGGACTCAAACCTCAGTCGATGGCTTCCAACGCTGCCTGTGTGGGATGTAGTCATATCGGTTCCAAGAAGGAGGCGTGAGTGTTACCACTGCTTATCTTTTTTTCTCTCTCAGAATTCGCTTATCGAGTTTGTATCTGGTCAATAGCAATCAAATGCTCAAACTCGCTGCTGAAAAGGGTATCAAACCCATCATCGATGAGGTTCTACCCATGTCTCAAGCTGCCAAAGCTATCGAATCAGTCAAGAACAATACTGTCAGATATAGATATGTCCTCAAGCAGGATTTGGCTTAAGTAGATCAGGGTAGTAGAGTGGAACGAAGTCGAGGGCGAGGGTGAGTGGCGTGAGTGTGCAGACGGCAGTGGTGTGTTGTGAACGATTTTACTGAGCGTGAGGTGTATTGACGACGTGAATATGATGATAACGGGTATACTGAGTGGTTTTGAGGAAGAAGTGCGATTTGTCAGTATGAAGCTATAATTATAATCATTGGAGATGAATGTGTATCAATCAATTCTTGTTCCCCTCACATGTCAACCTGACTGGCTGTTGGACCAAAATAAGAGTGGGACTATTGTACAACGATCATCGGTCTTCAGGTATCTTGCAATCGTCACGATTATATTTGAGATCTGGTAGCAATGCTTCATCCCCCCTGTGTCCGAGAGAATCATGGAATACTTTTAATACATGTCGAATGTTTGATGAGGATGAAAGGATGAAGAGATTCTATTTTATGGGAGAAAATGATGGAAAAATAACCAAGTATGATTCCCCTATCCAATGTGAACTCATTAAAGGTGATTGATCGATTGAAGGCAAAGCGGTTATTTCTGTATTGTATTTACGAGCCTATGGTGAGAAGAAAATATAGATCAGACATCTGTAATTACGTTTGCATGCAAAATCTTGACACCATCCACACCTCGAGTATCGTGAACGATCAGACAAGTTGTTTGGTGAATTAAAATCACTCACCAATCCAAACCTTCTTCCAAACCTTCACCTTTCGTCGCGCAACTTCCTCTCACACTCCATTCCCTTCCCTTTTCCTGACCTGCCAAACCTAGTTTATCACTTATCTCACCTGGACTCAGCGCACCCTCCACATCTTGCTTGTTGGCGAATACCAGTACGGGAACGGATTTCAGCTCGTCCTCTGATAACATCGTTAAGAGCTCTGAACGCGAGGTGGGTAGTCGGGAGACGTCAGAGGAATCTATCACGTAGATTATTGCCTGTGAAGGGATACGAGTCGTAAGCTTCTGTCAAATATCTGTATATTCATAAGATCAATGGCAATGGGATTTCAATGATTGGGCGTGATGAATGAGTTGACAAAGGTAGAAGCACTGGTTGCAGGATGATCTCAATCATTCTCCCCAGATAAAGCAGTCTTCTGGTCATATACCATGACAAGAGTATAGATCGCCATCTACTCCTTCCTCATTTTTATACCATGTAGCTTGAAAAATGTGTGATCCTTCAACTCACCTGAGTGTTAGCATAATAACATCTCCAATAAGGTCTAATACTAGATTGACCACCCAAATCCCAAACTTGGAAATTTATATTCTTATATGACACCGTCTCGACGTTGAATCCGATTGCTAAGGAAGTTGCAGGAACATCAGTGACTTTCTGCATGACCAGTCGATGGATCCTATTCTACAATAGCTGATTCATGATTTTGCGAGATAATTTGTACATGTGTTAGAATCACATCGGAAGAGAAACTTACTGGGTATAGTAGATACCACTTCGCCGATCTACATCCATTCCCATTCCGAATCAGTACATACAGAGATAGAGGGAGATCACAGTATCAAGCTCACCTGTAACCTATATAAGATAGTGGTTTTACCAGCCGAGTCCAAACCAACCATCAATATTCTGACTTCCTTATCTTTACCCCAGAATGCTAGTGAGGATAGAGACCCATATATACGCGAGAGTGAGAGACCCATATTGGAGTATTTAGAGTGTCGGGTGTGATCAGGGAGGAACGCTGGGAGGATGAGATTCTGCTGGGGTGATTGATGATTACTAATTCCTGTCCGGCCGAGAGAGTGATCGAATTGCTTGTTTGTTTGATAAAAGCAGATTATGTGCTCAGCACAAGTACTCTTCAGGTGGACTGTCCGATATTGAGACCAGGATATGTGGATATACCTGTTGTGAAGTTGTGTTGTGTATGTATGTATACAGTGAGAAGGAAGTAATGAGTAATCACGAAATCAACGACAGACCAACGCCGACAACGACGTGTTGGACTCGTGCACTCTCGTGCACTCACTCACTCGAGGATATATCCAAGTTAGGTTGCTTTGTTTTGGTGCGAGTGCCGCGTCCCAAGAGAACAATTAGGGTTGATTACAAAACAGATGCTAATGGGGTATAAGCAGTATAAGCAATTTCGTATTGACATTACAGATTACTCAACATGGAGTCCCCACATATTGGATTGTGATTTTTACGAAAGACAAAAGATTTTTGGTTCCCAACAGCTTCGAAATATCCGACAGCAATTACCAGTATCTGACATATACACTGTACAGGTATGATACTGTGATCTCATTGAATATCATCAAATAATTCACAATTCCAAGATGGGTAAATCAAAATACGATGAAGCGATCTCGACCTCGACGTCTCAGTCATCCAAAGATTTGGAAAAGTTGGAAAAGAAATTGAAGAAAGCTGAAGAGAAGATGAAGAAAGCCGAGGAGAAGATGAGAATTGCCAAAGAGGAATATGAAAAGGCCCAGGCTCAGACGCTTGCGCAGAGGCAAGCACAGGAGAAATCTTCCACTAAGAATGAAAAGAAAGAGAAGAAGGATAAGAAGAGGAAGAGGGATACAGATGAAGTAGAGCAAGAGCAAGAGCCACAGGCAGAGCAGCAATCAGTTGAGGTTGAACAAGTAGATGAAACGAGCAAAATAGTGGAACTGCAGCAAGATGGTGATGGTGAAAGAATCGAGAAGAAATCGAAGAGAGAGAAAAAGGATAAGAAAGATAAGAAGAAGAAAACGAAACTTGAGAAAGCTCTAGAAGCTGAAGCGACAGCGGAGAAAAACAGCAGTGATCATGCCAAGATTGGTGAGGAAGAGGTGCCAAGGGAATTTTTGAAGATGGATCATTATCCGATCAAGCTAAGAAGAGTGAGTATAGTATAGTCTCATAGAAAAAAATCCCAATGAGATCGACCGCGATAGTCGTGTATCCACGTCGCTCCCTGCGAATGGGATTACTGATGTATCTGTGTAATTCTATAGATATCTACTACGCTCATCTCTATTCCATATCTCGTCAACCTGGTGTAGAAGGAGAACTAGAAGGGGTAAATTGGAAATTCAGTAAAGCCAAACAGAACTGGTTGATAAGAAATATCTTCTCTGCCGATGAAGTAAGTCATCGTAATTGCTATATCTCATTGGGGATCAGGAAATCAAAGAATTCTATTATATTCATGTACGTATTCCATTAGATACCCGATAAATACGTTGAACTGGTTCTCAATTACTTGAAAACGATTCAAGGTCTATCAAAAACCGTAAGTCCACTCACCATACTTAGATACCATACCTCTCGCGAAAGCGGAATTGTCAATTGACATTTGAGACCTTTGATCTTTTAACGTAAATCAGAATGTGATCGAGTCCGCCAACAAAATCATCAATCCCCCTGCTGCCCCTCCTGCTGATGCTAACCCAGCTGAAGTTGGAGTTGAAGGCGAAGGGCAAGTCAAGGAAAATCAAGAAACGACACAAGAACAAGAAAAGGAGCAGAAAGACACCGAACAAGCTGAACAAGTTGTTTTACCTTTACCTGATACTGAGAAAGCCCAGTCTGAGCAAATCAAAGAAAACCTACAGAAAGAAAGAGCAAAGAGGTTATTATCTATAATGCAATAAACTATATCGGAGAGTATATATTTCATCGTTTACCTCATCATGTATGTATACGAGTATACCTGTATAGTGCTAGATCATAATCATTGTGTTGATGTTGCAAAATTACTCAAGAGCGAATATTCATTCATTGCTTACTACTACCTTACCTGTATGACAGTCCAGTTCCTAGATCGTGATCGTGCATTGCAGTATGTACAATTTTTATGTCATTTGCATGAACGATGAACGATACGATACGATAGAATAAGATAAATGTTACATATATGTGAAGAAGAGAATGATAATTAAGTGAGGTACTGATACTGTGAGAGTCAGAGTGAAAAAGTATAAAAGGCATTTACTGTACTGAATATCATCTGATCCATCCAAGCTATTGCCAATCCCTCAATGAAGGTGAGAGCAAGAGAGAAATAGACGTATAAAGGTAGTCAACTTGATGGATTCAGTAAAAAGAGTAAAGTAAAGCTCTGAAAATATTGAAAGAGAGAAAAAACAAAAGATTTATGGCGCCCTCCCGCGTTTGACAAACTTCCACCCTCTAAATCCAATTTCCACTTTGTGCTATTGCTGGTGGAATAGGGAATATCGGTAGAAGACGAACGTACGGGGACAATGACCTGATTCGGTGTCGCGATATATACGATTGATCAAGCTCGAGTTGAACTGAAATTGGTAATTGAAGAAAGATGAGGGTGGAATGAGTGTGTTTGTATACACAAATATAGGATCATATGATAGTTGTTATTGTTATTGTTGTTGGGTAAAGAGGAGTGATGCACCGAATATCACTTTGATGATGGAAAGTAAAACTGTGATACGAAACCGGATGGGAAGGGATAGCCGCTGATGTGTTGAATGGTGTATATTATATGTCACGCCGGCTGTCGATAGGGAAAGCAAAGTGGTACGTTGAGACCTGGTATCGCGTTGATAATGATCTGAACAAGAGTCTGAAGTTGTATGAGGAGAATAGAGGTTGAGAGGTCGATGATGAGGGGTATAATCGCTTTGTTCGACTAGTGTTGACGATATACGAGAGTTTGGTTATCGATTGATGTGGCTTCTTAGTTCAATCGATCGATCATCCCATTTATCTTGGTACTGCCAAACGACCCATGGCGAGCCGAACCATGTTGAGCTGACTCCTCATCCCCTTTCTAACTTTTCCCTTGATTATTCATCCTCCTAACCTGAGTACGAAATGGTCTTACCAACCACCTTGTTCTCTCGCATTATTCCTAGTCTGACTCCTCAATTGTCGTTGGTTCTCTCCCACACCAAGTTGTTCCTCAGGCATGACTCGTCTCTTTTGTTGCATCGCTTGTTGTTGGGCAGCCAAATGAGCTTCATCTTGTTGTTGTTGCTGTTGGACTTTGGAGGGTTGGACGGACCAGTCGAACACGTAATCGTATTGGAAACCTTCTCTGACGAACAAGTCTCGGAACAATTTTCGAAGATAAGAGTAATCTGGTTTATCATCGAATCGGAGGCTTCGACAGTAATTGAGGTAGATGGCGAATTCGTTGGGGAATCCTCGACAGAGTACTTCGGTAGGAGTGGTCATCTCTGGAGAAAGAAAACGAAAAGATCAGCTTACTGTCTCAAGCTATAGCTCAGGAATGTCTTCACTCACTCTTCTCCATGATTCGGTCGTACTTTTGCTTCTTGGTAGCGGCCTTGAGACCTTGCCAAGGGAGTTGACCTCGGAGGAAGTACTAAACACATAGTCAGTTGGCAGCCTGGTTTTGGAGGGATCGCAGCAACTTACCATAAGCACATAGCCTAACGATTCCAAATCATCTCTTCGAGATTGCTCCACACCCAGGTGAGTGTTGATAGAGGTGTATCGGGCAGTACCAGTCAAGTTCTTGTTCTCCCTGTAAGGAATGTGGAGGTGGGTTTTGGGGTCTCGGTATTTCTTGGCCAAACCAAAATCAATCACGTTGACTTGGTTACCTCGTTTACCGATACCCATCAAGAAGTTGTCGGGTTTGATATCTCTGTGAATGAAGTTTCGTGAATGGATGTATTCGACTCGGGAGATGAGTTGATCGGCAAGGAGAAGGACGGTCTTGAGAGAGAATTTTCGGTTACAGAAGTTGAAAAGGTCTTCAAGGGATGGACCACTATAACGTACATGTTAGCGTTGTGGATGATGATGTGATAACGATAGAAGAACTCACAGTAAGTCCAGCACCATCGCGTTGTAATCACACTCGGTACCGTACCATCTCACGAAGGGTACACCGACACCACCAGCAAGAGTCTTGTAGACTTTGGATTCATACTCGAGTTGAGGGTGCTTAGCTTTAACGGATTCGAGCTTGATGGCGACTTCCTCTCCGGAAACGATGTTCACACCGAGGTAGATATCACCTGAACGTACGAGTCAGTGCGTGTCATGGATATAAACAAGAATGGCTATGCAGACTCACCGAAAGAACCACTACCAATCTTCTTTCCGATCCTGTACTTCCCACCGACTCTAAGATCCATAGAAGTCATCCTGTTTTGTGGAGGGGGTGCACCGTACGCCATTTCAGGTTCAGGTTTTGGTTTTGGATAAGGGTTTTGTTCAGCGCGACGTGAGGTACGTGCGGGGTGTTGTGAAGTTTGACGTGGGATTTTGTCGTTTTTCGTAGATGGCGTGGATGGTTGCGAGTTATATTCAATGTTTTGATCAATAGCGTCGAGGATATATGAGAGACGGTTGATCAAATCCCAGAAGGATGAGGTGAAATTTTGCACGTTGTGGGAGGACAGGTTGGATGAGTCAATTATATATGATTATATTGGGGAAATCGGAATGAGAAATTGGGTAGAGGCGATGCAATCGATTCGAAAGGATGATCCGTGTGGAAGTCGAATTAGATATGTATGACGAGTTGAAGGTGAAGACAAAGGTTGGTACGATGTCGTATGGTGATGAGTGTACGATATAGTGGATATGAATGGAAGAAAGGGGGAAAAGATAAAACTGTCAGCGATACACTCCTTTTTATATGTTACAACACGACCATGCCATTCCCGTCATAGCGACGTTTGGTGCATGCAAAGTCATCGACTCAAGTCGACTTCTCGCATACATGCGTGAGAAGCATGTCAAGCACGTCAAGTACGCCATGATCGAACGAAACGGGTTAGAAGGGGATTGAGAGGGAAATGATGGGTATGTACACACACGACAAGGTGGCTTCTTCGGCTATGCCTGGACATGTCAGGACGAAAAGAAGAGAAGAACAAGATGACTAACCTGTATATTTATTCTGTTCTGTATAGAATCTAGAGATGTGACTAAGAATGCTTCTTCCTCGATATGTCTCTCTTAGTTGGAATCCGAAATCAATCTATTCTAAAACTTGAAACACGCGTGTGTCTCTCTCTCAGTTGGACTGGTAATCTATTTTGATTTAGGATAACAGTATTGGACAAGAAGTAGAGGCGTGGCAAAGGAGTTTGATGACCAGGACGATTTGAGATGTCGGTATTGATATTCGGTAAAAGCGTATAGATATATGTCGAGGTTGAGCGATGGACCAGTCGAGCAAAATAGAAAATGGAAGGTGTTGGTACGATGAAGTCAAAAGAAGAGTCGGTGAAGGGGAAGTAAGTTGATGTATATGTAAAAGAAAGGAAGGGAGAGTCAGCGTTTTGTCTTGGTTGTAACGTGTTTCTTTAGTTCAACCTCTGGTCATAGGGTTGGATGATCAAAGTTCCTTGGAACAGGCAAATCCTTTCTTTGTTCTCTACTCTTATGTAACTTTTCTTCGTGATAGAGGGGTTAAGGATGGATGTACTCACCTGAGATAAGACGTAAGAGGGATGAATATGAGCAAGAGTGAGGGATGGTAGTTGTGATGAATGATGAGTGATGAACGATTGATGGTGAATGGACTGACTGAGTGTTGAAATGCTACGCCCCCCTTCTGCTCGTTGCATGCATCGTGGTGACTAATTGATACATCAGACCACCTTGCACCATAGCACATATCACCGTGAATCGCCGCAAGTGGCAATTGGAAACACGCGTCGATGATGCACATGCACATGCACATGCACCCAGCACTGGCACTGGGCTCCTTCCTCCACATCAACGTCCTCGTTGAGATAGGATAGATTACTGCAACTGTTCTGCATGTATCGTTTTGTCAATCATCAGTCATACATATTCATACGACCAGCACTCCACAATGGTGAGCTACGATCTCGATGCTTAGCTGTACGCATATATGCACCAAAGCTCGCTGACATGCACTTCCTTGACAGTCTCTCCGTCTCGTTCCTCCCACCGCTCAATCATCCTCCGAGGCTCATGTAGTCTCATCCCAAGTGAGTTGATATGGTTACCAAGCACCAAGATGTCCAACTAACTTTCTATCATACCATCTATAGTCAACTTCCCATCCTATATCAGGGACCCACGATACATTTCGACATGGACTCAAATCAGCAGCTCAAGGCGTAACAGCAGGGAATGTCCATCCTTTACAAACTAGATTAGAAAAGGTGGGTCAGCTTTCCACAAAGTCCCAGCCTAGCCTTTCTGCCAGTCGTAGGCATTTCAGTGATATGTGAAAGGGAATGAACTGATAGCTAAATCACGCTCAACGTAGTGGCAACAAACTCAAAACCAATTAGAACAAAATATGCAAAGAAACACATTCGGTCTCGCTCTTCCCTTGAGGAAAGCAATGGAGATGAAGATAGTTTCAGAGGTGAGTTGGGATTCACTTTGCGTTGAGCTTCACAAATATCAACTAGCCACGCATACACATATGTCCCCACTAGTAATCTATTCATTACTATTCGATGATTTCAATTCATCACGTTTTCGCTATATATGCTAAGCCTCTTGAACCTATATGTAGAACCTCCACAACCCCCTTCTCGAAAACTCTACCACCACCGGTGTCCCACTCGGAGGTTCTTCCAACCTCGCTTTGGAAGTATTAAAAGGTCAAGATGAGACACTCGATGCAGGTGATTTCATGGGTGGTTCCAATTTCTTGAACGAGGTTTTGGACGTTAATGGCGTGATGGAGAGAAGTAGAGGTATATAGATGATAGCCCTTTGGGGTCTTGTATGTATATTGATAATTGTTCATCAGAGGATCATCATACTGCTAAGTGATCCTGAGATGTGATCGAAAATACTGATACCAGATATGAACTCGGGGTAAAAAGATTCATGATGTATTGCAGTGTACTGTCATATAGACATATAAGATTAAATAGGTTTAAGATAGGTCAAATAAGATAAAATATATACACATAGATAAATTGAAAAGTCCAAAAGAAGAGAAAAGTATATTTCACAGAAATATATACACAAGAGAATGTTCAAACGATAAAAGATAAAAAGATCGAAAGTAAATTCAGAACCATATCAACTAAGCCCTTCCTTCCGCCTCGTGATAGAAGATTGTTCTTTCAGAGCGCAGATCTACTTTCGATAAGTACAGCAAGCGATAACGTATGGTGCACAGGAGAGAGTGACCAATGCGAAAGCTACCCATGTCAAATCTACAAAAGCAACATCAGGGAACATTAGTTATAGCCGTAACACAACGTAGCAAACTGCTCACTCACACAAGGAAGGTCCAGCGTAAACATTGATACCTAAAGAAGCACCACTCCTTACTTTAACGGTATTTACGAAATTGTCTTTGGCAATTACAGCTGTCCAAAGTGCTGCACCGCTATTTGTCCCAAACAAACCCCACCTAGTCAATATCTTGTTCACTTTGAGAGGGAAAAAAATAGTACGACTGATCACTCACATCATTAATAAGAATGCACCGACACCTGAACAGATGGCAGCAGCCAAGAATGAGATTCTAAGTTTGATAATACCGAAGATCAAAGCTAATGCAGCGAGAACTGATCCGATCTATACGCGTAGGCGATCAAAATCAGTCACAGCTCATTATATGAAACGTGCAATCATATCGGGAAGGAATTGACAGTATCCCTTTTCGCTTTTTAATGTGAATGATTCACGATGATAACGTCACTCACAAAGATGAGTGCACTTCCACCTCTAGTCATCGCGTGATTATAACCATCTTGACCAAACGTAGGTTCAGGTTTGATATTCTTGATAACGTCTCTAGTCTCAGTCGTGAATTTATCTGGCGTATCAGCCAAGATTTGACTGAGTGGTTCAGCAGGGTAGGCGAACGTAGAGGAATTGCAGATTCCAGATCCGTCTTTTTGGTATGCACAGGCGTCTGAGGGCAAGGAAGGAAGATGAAACGTTAATCCATTATATACTTCCATTAAAATAAGAAAGAGTAAGACGACAGAGAGATGTGATGTATATGTGTAAGTGTAAGTGGAAAGGTAGATACTCACTGTAGATACCATATCTGTAGTATTGTCTCAGACCTTTACCAGAACCCAACTTATCATTCTTTGAATCGTACAATCCAGATGCAGATTTATTGTTCGCTCCTTGATATCCATTTCCGTAGCTGATTGAGACACACCGATAAAAGCGAAGAAAGAGAAAGAATCGTGAACGATAATCATTATCAGTACTTTGTCTATCTAGTGATGATGATACACCTTCCAACTCACGCTGCAACGTTGACTTCCATAAAATGAATCCCATTAACCAAAGCTCCCGATCCTACTTGACCTATATGCGCGAATACCAATAAGATGATAGCCACGGCGGAGAGGATGGTAGCTCCTGCTATACAGTGTTCACCTCGCATCGTTTATCGTTTATTACTTTGGTTTGGTTGGAGTTGTACAAACGGTTGATGTGAATCGCGTGTGTATCTAAAGATGGTCGATGGTCGATGACACGTTACTTGTGATGAGTTGAATGAAAGTGAGTGAGGGTGATGAGTCAGTGAATGTGGTGTATGACTATGTGTATGTGAATGTGTATACTGTACGATTGATAAAAGATCAAGAAGCAAGTTATGAACATGAGGTATCAGTTTCAATTTTCACTCTTACTCTTTCTTTCACTCGACACGATCAAGAATTACTACACTACTACACTCACTGTAAAGAGAGCCAAGCACAAACCGAGACAGCAGACTAGAGACACGCCAATCTGGACCCTGAATGAACATCCTATCCGGTTTATTTCCCTTTTCAGGAAATTACTCGATTACCGATTAGTACCTGATTCGCACTCTCCTCTCTTCTCTCTTTCACCATGTCTAGTAAATATACCCCATTATCACTGATTCAGTCAATTCAACCCGATACGATCGTTTCACTGCAGCATACGAGTAGTGCTGCAATTGACTGACAAGACATGGACTGACAGCATATTGCTATGATGCTCTGAAGTTCTGATGCAAACACCCGTCGTTTCGTCCATTCATATTGTTATGCAATGCATGCATACCACACATAACCCTCTACAACACCTCAGCAACCACTCCCTCAGGTAACCTGGCCTGACCCCAGAACCTAGGCGATTTATCCACCTGGGATTTACCTCTCGGTGTCCTCGCTAATGCACCTCTGGCAAGACCCAAACCGGTAGTATGTGTTGATACACCTGATAATCTCTCTCCGGCATGTAACAATCGACCAGATTTTGGGACGTTCATACTACATCATCGCAATCGGAGATATCAGCTCAACTCAGTCCATGCAGGACCACGAACGACAAAGAATCATGGATTGATTGATTGATTGGGCAGCTGTACACGTAGACAGGTACTCACCCTGGTTTTCTAAATGCGGGTGCGTCAGGGGATACTTTCGGTGATCGTACTCCTCCATAGGCAGCTTCCTCAGCTTGGATGTAGTCCTGGAACACAATATCATAGTTAGTTTGAGCTCTGGGTCGAACATTCTGTTTTAACCATCTTCCGATCCGGCATACGATTCCTTAGGAAGACATGTGTATATGTTGATGTTCCTTTCCTTCTCTTGTTTTCCCTTCTCAATTCATTGCCAGATCCATGATACCATTAATACCCAGACCCATCTCGGGAGAACATCTTCATCTCGTCTAATACAGCGAACCAAGTCGACCTGAACAATCCATCACTCACTGCAAATTCCTTAGCTTTCAACTTGAATTCCCTCTTCTCATCTTCACTCTTATACTTCAACACTTTCTCAACTTTCAATCTCGTCTTTTCCCCAAGTCCTTCCCAACCTTCATCAATCTCATCTAACTTCCCTCCCTTCCTCTCTAAAAGGTCCAAAGACGATTTACCTACTTCCCTAGCTAGCATCTCAAACTGCAGATCTCTCGGTCCATCAACCAAAGTAACGATAGCATGAGGGGCGTTGTCACCTTGTCGTCTACCGAATTTATGTATTCGGGTGTATCCTCCTGGGCGTTCGGCGTATCGCAGGGATAGTTCGTCGAATAGTTTGGGTAAGAGTGATTTGGGGGCTATGAATTGTTCGGGATCGGTGGAAAGGGTTGATGAGGAGGCGATTGGAGAAGGGGAAGGCGAGTTATGTGGGGGCTATGGGAAGATAACATATGCGATCATCAGTTTCAATTGCAAATACTTTTCATAACGAAAGTTGGTATATATGAAAAGAGAAAATCAATACAACATACCATCAGATATGCCATGGCTTTACTTCTAGAAGGGTTGGTACCTTTCTTTCCTAATGTGATGATCTAGACGGAGGGAAATACATCCATTAGCTTCTAAATCGTCCAATAACCCTTCCAGATTCTCTGTCTCTGTATAAAGCATATCTCGATAGCGATAGGAGAGATCTAATATCGCATCTTAGTATGTATGACTTACCTTCTCAGCCATCCTGGCGGCTTCCTTGGCTTTAGGTAAAGTTGTCTTGATCGTTTCATGATGTAGCAATGCAGATACGAGATTTCTGCGATGCGATACAATCTTAGCTCAGCTTGCACCATCCCAAGTGGTCCGCTAAGAACCTTTTCTGACACCGCGAGATCATAACAGGTGATGCCCAACTTCGTTTTCTTTCGCTCATACGATGGAAGTTGTAAACTCACCTCAACAGGGCTATCCTATGAGCGGGCATCCTACCCAATTTACGTTGATTTATACCGTGTTTCATGGTGCTAAGATCCCTTTCTCAGTATGCTATGTGTCGAGAATAGGTAGGTTGATGATCCCTAAGCAGTGATGTTGATACTTGACCTGCTATGTATGATGTTTCCGATATGGAAGTATAGTTATTAGCGAATGCAGAGTCGCAGATGTCAGAAATATCAAGATAATTCATCTCTCCCTCTACGTAAAAACGTGCCACAGAGGATGGTATGATCGGTGATAACGGGATTACCCGACCTCCATCATCTCTCTCTCACTTGCTCATAAGGTGTCACCTTCTCATAGCGCATAATGGTGCATGGTGCATACTGCATACTGTGACTGCATTCCTCGATATATCGGAATCGATCCAATTATCAATTATCAATTATCATCGACAGATACAACACCAGACTACCATACATATATAATTCTACACTCACACACTTCCCCAAATACCAACTCAAGTATCATCCAACATGTACAGAAACATCCCCCTCCTCCGATCCGCTCTTCCCTCCCTCCGACCCACCCTCCGAGCTACCGCCGTCTCAGCTATCAAACCTCAAAACGTGGTTTTCCAATATAGAAGTTATGCTGCCGCTGCTGGACTGAGTAAAGACGATATCACTTCGAGGGTGTTGGACGTATTGAAGAGTTTCGAAAAAGTTGATTCTACCAAGGTACGTATTTTTTGAGTTGGAAGGTGGAATAGAAGGATGCTGATTGGACTATTATCGTAATCCTCTTAATTTGATCGAATTGACTTGATCATTGTATTGAATGATTATCATACTATCACTATCATTTGTCAATACCTAACTTACGTCGGACAACTTACTCGTCAACACCTCTACATATCCATCCTATCCTATCCTGTGTCATCTTACCAATATCGATAATCCGATCTTGCTCAAATAATCCGACCAACCACCTAAACACCTAACTCGTCACGACACCCAACCCACACAGCTCACACCAGGAGCTTCATTCACCTCTGATCTCGGACTCGACTCCCTCGATGCCGTAGAGGTAGTCATGGCCATCGAAGAAGAATTCGCCATTGAGATTCCCGATGCTGAAGCCGATGAAATCACCACTGTTCAAAAAGGTGAGTCAGTGTCGCTGAGTGAATAGATTTCGATTGCATCTATGCAGAAGGTCATGAGGGCATGAACAGAAGTAGATTGATATAGGGATGGAATCATGATATCACCTCTGTTTCGATATTTCGATATCAGTGCTCCATCTTGGAGAACCAGCTGGATGGTCATGCAAGAAACCTCAAGGACATAGGACATAGGATGCTGTATGAAGTAGGGGAAGAATGATAGGAATCACTAGGCGAATTTCCAAGAGTAAACGCTGATATCCATCTCATTCATATATAGCTATCGATTACGTATCTCACGTGAGTAACTTTGTTCAGAAATGACATTTGATCCATCCATTCAAGATGATGATTTACTAACCTGATTCGATCGATTATACCGGTATAGTCTCCAGAAGGTTAGTCTCACATGTAACCATATATTTCTGCGCAGTGATTCAAAATGACTGATCTCTGATTGTTATATAGCCCACTAAATCATTCCAATAATATAACGTCCCACATAGTTCTGGTTCTGGTTTCATGAAGGAAGGGCAGGGAAGGGGTGGCAAGAAAGCAGGAGTCAGAAGGTAGTGGTATCATACACAGCAGATTCACTTTCATGCAATAACTTCTCAGCTAAGCTAGGTCATCGCTGAATAAACCACGAAAAGAAGATTGAGAAAAGAAATGGAATTGAAAGATCGAGCGAGAATTGTAAAGGAAGTGACGCTAAGGAAGAACGATACTAACATTGATACTATGACATGTCTGTATATTGTGCATCGTGCATCGTGCATCGTCTTCGTCACCGTCATGCTTGCAAACACAACAAGTATCAACATAAGTCATTGTTCATCAAGACATATCCAGGTCTGAAAATAACGATATTTACTGAACCGAGATGGATCACTACAAGTGGGTGATGTTGGAGAGAACGGATGAGAGCGTACTCATAGAGGATGATTACGCTTTCCCATACGGAACAAACTCTTCTACCCACACATACCCTTTCATACCCTTTTTCCTCTTCTTCTTAATCTCTCCACTCCCATCTCCATCAACATGTCCATTCTCGTTGGGTGTATCTGACTCATCCACATCCATACCCGTACCATTGGCAGTATACGCCGAATCAGTGGACGAACGAGTCATACCTGCACTTCTTGACATTTCAATTGATGATCCTTCTTCCGAGTTCTCTTCTTGTCCTTGGACGCTTCCATCTTCTACGACGGGTTGTTGATTTTCCGGCTGTTGTTGTTTGACGTCCAGAGCCAATTGTCTAGCCAATCTTCTTTCACCAGGTATGATAGGTCTGCCTTTATCGTCCAATCCTTGGAACTCTGGTGATATATGACGGCGTTTCCTCGAAGGTCCAGAATCAGAATCAAACTATTCAAATGTGAACGTACAAATACATCGACATCAGCGGTATGATCGATCAATATGTTAGGAATGGATTTATCGCTCACATCTGAATGATCATCATAGACATAATCAACTTTCTTACTTTGCCTTCTCGTTCTGGTCGATCTCATCTCTGCTTGTTGTTGCATTTCAAGTGCTTGAGCAATCTTCCTTCGAGCTCTTTGAATTCGCTACAATAATCATCACACAGAAAGACATCAACATATATGACCAAAAGATGTACACAACAGCCAACTCACCGACTCCTCCTTCTCTACACTTTCTATCCTCTCTTTCAACCTTTCCGCCAAATCACCTTCGTTCTTCTTCGCCTGGGCCAACCTCTTACTCTCCAAAGGAGCCTTACTCCCCTTCGCCGACGAACCTTTTCCAGCGGGAGTTTCCGGAACGCTCTTACTGAAACTTTCCATTTCCTCAATCAGACGTTCGTAAGATCCTCGATCGGTCGTTATAGATGACAGTTGACACGGTCGCTTATACGGATTACCAGATTTATACAATCGCCACGAATCTGATCCAATATCAGCTCACTTTCTTACCGGAGTGTAAGAATTGGGATACAACTGACCATCAAATGACCATATTCTCGCTCTGTCCCTTGTCAACCCCAATTCCTTCACTATGATCGAATCTCTTCCTTCATTTTCGATATGTGGCTTTTTGCCTCTACTGTCATTGGCTTTTGCCGGGAATTCTCGATGTATGATATTCCTTATCGATTCTGAATGAGTTACTGTCAATCTCCCGTGTCAGCTTTCGGTCCTTCATCTGAGCCAACTCGAAAAGATGACTATGGACTTACATTGCCAATCGACCAGCTGTCTCAACAACTTGGCTCTTTCCCACCAATCTATTTCGAATAACCCACCGCCCTTCTGTTCAACTTGGCTGATGGGGTTTTTACTCGCACGGGCATTGGAAGGTTCACCGTAATACCTTAATCTACCTAATTCCGATCTGTGTGGGTCGGAAGTACAGCATGATCCTCTATCTTCTTCATTTATTGGCCATCCTCTATCCCATACGGTCCATTCGGATGTATTTGTAAGTTGGTCGTTGATGTGATTCGATGTTTGTTGTTGTACGTTTTCGGGCCTACAAAAAGCATGATCAGCTTCTGGAAGGGATCAGTTCAATAAAGGATGTTGAGAAGGTACAAGATCTACCGCCACTAAGACGGATTTCCAACCTTTGGACATGATTACCATCATCACTTTGACCAAGCCAACATGACCCTGAACATGCGTGTGGGTCCAACACAGTTGACTGGGATATCCCATCATATCAAGATCGAAAACTTACGTTAGGTTTTTGTTACCATATTTGAGATTTTTGAGATTGGTCAGAAAACAAATCAAGATACTTTCGAATATATCATCTGGTCTATTCGCTACTGGTGCCTTAAGACATCCTTCGAAGCTGCGATATTCGAAAATTCCCATCAGTCGATCAGTAGAAATACGAGGTGCCACACGGCGATGATCGGAATTTTAGGAATAGATCCATGGATCCATGGATCCTTTCGTGTCGTGTCGTTTTCAACGAGTTTGAGACGTACTCTTGTAAAGATTCTAGTTTCGGTATATGATTTCTCAAATTGAACTTGATGATGAATGACCATACATAGGCTATCTGCCAGCTATGACACAGGATATATAAATCAGTACAGTACATGTGTGGCACTCTTGCTATAGACCCCCATCTCGTGATAGCAAAGAGACTGCGCGCGGACCACCCTTCACACACCGCAAGTCGGCGACCATCAACAATTGAGTGACACTCACTCATCTTCCAACCTTGAAGGTTTGACCTCGACAACCTGATGCTTCTTCACATCCTCTTCGTACCTCGCTTTTGAATCTCTGATACGTTGTTCTTCTTTATTCAATGGCGGGCTGTACTCATCATTCGTCCTATCGTAAGCATGGGTAGATTCGATTTCTATTTCTTCTACCGATTCGCTTCTCGTTTTGGAGCGTCCATTCAGGGAGGGAGTATTGAAAGTCGATCCTGCTTTGATGATGATTTTGGACATCTGTAGTAGGTAGCTCTGTGATCAGAGCTTCACCTATTCTGTCAAGCTCGAATACAAGAAAAAACAGTGATAGATCAAGTATTTATAGTAATAACGGAGGAAATGAAAGGAAGCGAACAAGTGATGGGAAGGAAAGAGAAAGAGATGATTGATACATTGCGCATTTTATATACCCAGTCACCCAACTACGCGCATCTGAATTCGAACGAACATGAATTTATTGATTTTACCCCACACGGCGTACCACGTGTTTGTATCACCTACCCCGCATCTCCCTTTTACCCGAGCCAACACCCCCTGTGTGCATGATGCACTCTCTAAATGCAAGCAAGATTTCAAGCCTTCCTCATTCTCATCTGTCGATAGATCATTCCCCATGCCATGCTATTACGCTCGATAACGATCATAGCCCCAAAGAGGGGCATCGGGGTCAGAGGGGTACATGATTTCATCAGGGGACCAACTCCAGGTGGTAGGTCGTATCTCTGTGTTGTTGAAACATCATATAGCTTACATCGTTGATTCACTGATTCATGTAGGTACGTATAAAGTACTACTGAACAATCCCAAGATCATAGGTGTATATTCGTCAAGAGGAAGCAGAGAGTAGGTCATCACATTTAGCTGTCTGTATCCATTTATTGTAAGGTGTGTACAAGCTGATCAAGTGGATCACAATCTAGGTATCAAGAAGATGCTGCCGTAGTGGGATCTTTACAATTACCTTCATCTGAACTCCAGACTACTCTGAGGAAGCTAAAGTCTCCTGTTGAATGGGAACCTTCCAGTGCTGGATCAGAGTTCTTGGCTGGACAGGTAGCTGCGTTCGGTATATTTGATGGGTGAGTGTGAATTCAGCTCTGCACGATCAAATGGTGAATGATCATGATGATCACGACCCGCCTGGGATCTAGATTTGCACTCTCGAGTAACTCTTCCAGAGACATTCTCATTTTGATACCTGGCATCATTCGTAAGGATATAAGCTGATCTGTGTTGGCCGCATAGCCACGGAGGTAAGGAAGTATCGACCTATCTCAAAGACAACCTATTCCAGCAGATCGAAAACGTCTCTTCATCCGATATCCCAGATCTAGTAGAATGGACCAAAAAGAGACACGCCGGCTACTTCAAACGATGGAGGGGCGGGGCATTATCGCGTTGGACAAAATTCGCTTCAAACGGTCAGAAACCCGCTGAAGGCGAATCAATGACTTTGGAAGAAAGGTTGACAGCTGCTTTTCTAAGTGTGAGCCAGCCAAAGGACATACGGCACAAGTTCACAAGCTGATTGATAGTATTGGGATCTATAGGCAGACAAGGTAGTTTTGGAAGATATAGAAAAGTCTAAGAGATGTGGATCCACCGCATCGGTTGTCTTGCTTCATTCGCTGGATGAACCTGCTCAACCATATTGGGCAGCTAAGAAGTTGAGTCTGACAGTAGCGCATTGTGGGTAAGTAGGTAGTCCGATCTTACCGCCTGCTCCCCATTCACTCGTCCGTTCCCATTATCTCTGTCACGCCTTCACTTCAATATCTTCAATATCATTGTTACTAATTTTGCCCTTTGTCCGCTTTAGGGATACTCGCGCACTGCTATGCTACCAACCGACCGGCCAAGTGATCCCTCTGACCGAAAAGCACCATGCGGAATCCCGAGTAGAAGCGAGCAGGCTGAGAAGGATGGGAGCCGAGTTGTTGGTGTCGGATAGTTTTGGGGAGAGTAGATGGATGGGTGTGGTGGAGAACACCCGAGGGTGAGTTCTGACTAACTGCATGGGGATGTAAGCTCATATGTTCATTGTAGCTTTGGCGATGGTGAATGGAAACCTTCAGGTGTGACTGTCGAGCCAGAGGTTACCACTAGACTTATAGATGGTGAGTTGAGTATATCATATCTCAGTCATCCGATTGCTTCAACAACCACGAGCTCCATGGCAGATATTAGCTGACAAATAGAGATCATACATCTATTAGGCCATGAACACTCTTACCTGATCCTACTCACCGACGGTTTAACATCCCTTCTCTCAGATCAAGAACTGGTAGACCTTATCAGACACTCATTCGACCCTACACGAGCAGCAAAGACCATTGTCCATTTCGCTGAAGATCTGGGAGCGTCAGATAACTGTACGGCCGTTGTGGTACCTCTACACGGATGGGGTCATGTAGGTGGAGAAGATACGACGAAAGAGAGAAGGGAGTGGAGGAGAAGGAGGTTTGGAGAGATGAATACTAGGATGCAGAGAATGTGATGTCTCATAATTACTAATATAGAAGAAGAGGTTCATTATATATACATCACTACTAGCATTTATTCAAACGGTACACGGGAAGATCATATAATATCGTAAATTAGATCATGTACAATACAATGCACTATCATACTTGGGGTTCCATTCTCGTTACTGGTGGACTTGTCCATTCTCCACTTCGGCCCAGGGAGGATCATCCTCTACCTCTACATCCCCCATAACTTGATCTTGATCTGTCCGTGCACTCTGAGTAGGCGGTATCTCATCTGTTTGAGCCGAACTTCCGACGTTGTTCTCCTGTGACAGATTATTCTGTTCACCTTCTTCCATCTGCACATCACCGGGGACACCAACCTCTTGTGATTCATCCTTTTCTTTTCCTTGATGATCATTATCAATCAAAGCTATCTTTCCATCTTTGTCCACACCCCAGATTCTACCTTTCTTCCTATTTTGACTAGCCTGACTTCTTGATGAATAACCTGAAATCACTTGTGATAAGTCGGTTTTGCTCAATAGGACATTCTCGCCGTGAGTTGAGGGGGGTAAACCCAAGGATCTCAAGACGTTCGGTCCAAGTTCGACTACATCGCATAAACAATAGCTAAGGATCAGCATCGTCCCATATTTCTCGGATGGTCTACACGATACGATAGAATTGTATATGAATAAGAGCGACAGAGATAGTCGAGTCTCACTCACCTTTCTGAGAAGTTTTCATAGCTTTCACATCGAAATTCTCCAGATCTTCAGGTTTATCAATGACGAATCGAGGTCTGACTTGTCCAGCACCTTTTGATCTACCCTTTTTGAGACTACCCACGGGAGGTCCACTGATAGTAGGTGAATCCATGGGTGAGTTGGAGAAAAGGTTGAAAGAGCTTGAAGAAGGTCCAGGTTCAGTTTCAGCTTGAGTTGTTTGTTCATCTTGAGTTTGGGCTTGAGGTTGGGAACGGGGTTCGAGTGTTATAGCTCGGAACGTCAGTCGATGATTCGTGGAGTATAATGGTGGATGAGTAGGTTCATGGGGATTATCAGAGTCTGTTGAATAATCATCAGCATTGAACATCATATCATCATGCGTTGTTAACCCAGCTCGAAGCTAAAGCTCACGTCGTATTAAGCCTAATACCACTTCATCCCCTATTAACGGTGTAGTCTGACCTTGAAATATCTGATTACCCAATTTTAGAAATGGCAGGGGTGTATCTAGACCCTATATTCCATTGTGAGATCAGTTTTTATATCCGAAAACAAAGATGGAGCATTGGCCTTGCGTTGGATGGTACTTTTACTTACGACAAGTTGATACTGATTCTCATTCTGTAATGCCTTGGCATCCAGTGTCGTTCCCAAATCCATCGTAACGTATATCTCCTATTACCGAAACATTAGCATACTCATTATGCTGAAATTCACGATGTGCAAGCTATGCGTTCGATCCAATTAGGTAGACAGAAGCAGGATCGATACGCACCTCTTCTTCCTCTTCGAACTCATCCTCATCAAGCTCATCGAAATTATCCACATGCGTCCATCCTTCGCCCAACAACGTTTGCCCTTCGGCTAAGAACCGTAAAGCATCCTCCGAGGATTCCAGCATGTCGAATAGAATGTTACTCCCACTTGATCCGCTATAACTTGTGGCTGTGCTATGACTGGTATAATACCAATCACCTTCGAGTCATTCATCCACTCATCCATCCATCCATGATTTCATGTCAACAAGAATTCTTCGGTCAGTCGGCGATCTCCGCTGCTCATCTTGCAAGATTCAAGACTTTTTACCGGAAACATCATCTTCAGCTCATCTCAAAGCCTTACTTATCGATAACATATTTGTTGAAAAGCAAGAGCAAGAGCAGGAATCTCGACGAGATTATCCCGAACGTGTGAAATTATGATAGAACATACAATATGAGAGGTGCAGGCTTACCGAGGTGAGTCGGGAGACGATTCTAGGGGTCATCAGCTTCTGCTCTCTCTTGCTGACAATGTCACAACTTCAGGCTGGTGACCAGTCGGTCACTCCCTCGTATATCGAACCTGCGTGCACACGGCATTAAAATACCTACGTCATCTCATCTCCTGTGTCCTCCTGCCTCCGGCGGGACCACTTTGCCTGGGAGAAGATATGCTCACATTGCTTCTCCTTTGGGAGCAACGGTCCCTACTGAGGAACCTCTTGAATCAGCAATTCAAACAAACAACTATCCAAACGCCGGACCATTACTCGACGATAAGTCTTTATCCCTCGGAATGCTTCTCGATCACTACGATCTCACCTCTCCCATTCCTTCAGATCATCTCTTACCTCTCCTTAAACACCAATCCCGTCCTTCCGACATCATCATTATCATGCCATCGATAATAGACTATGTCGAAGAAACAGAAATACCTATAGACCATATTGTTGATCTGATTCAACAATTGTTGATACACCTGGGTCGTCATCAAATGTTTGCATTACTCCCTTCGGTGGTTCAGCTATTCTTACAGAGAATGGAAGTGGAAATAGATGTGACGGTTCAATTGGATGTGGATATTCTACAAGCGAAATATAAAGGATTTATCCAACACCTCCGTTATTTTTCTACTCTCGGACCATCTAGAGCTACTCAACCTCTCCCTTTACCTGTCAGAGACCAAATATCTCGTATAGTAGCTCACTTGCTGAAGACTCTTTCGAAATTACCATCATCATCTAAAGTAGACTCACAACCACAACTATCCCCTTCGTTTCTCAAATACATCTTCAGACGTCGATTCCTCACTCCAGAACTACGGAGGATGTTAGTGGGATATTCATTTTCCAGGAAGATCGAACTGTCAATATTCCAATGGCAACAGTGTACCTTATCGGCTATGGAGGAAGGAGATGATAAGGCTGCTAGGAAATATAGGATAAGGTGGAAATTAGCTATAGATAAGGCTAACGCTGAAGCTACATCTAAAGCCAATGAAGAAAATGAAAAAGAGGAGGAGGTTGATGAAGACGAACTATTGGAAAAAGCACAAATTGTTAATGAAGAACCGATCAAAAGTACAATTGAGATGTGTACGCCTACTACGTCTATATCGGAGAGGGACAAACAAATTTCCAAGATTATCAGTGAAATGGTACTTTCACAATATAGTAAATCGCTAGACAAAATCTTACCTACGATGGAACCTTACATTGATCCGCGCTCGTTGTCCAATTTGGACGCTCATCTGAAGAAATCGACTGGACCTGGATTGAAAAACAATTTAAGAGGGACAAAATTCCGACCTGCTAGATATGATGTCCATTCGTTACTGCGCTACGCCTGGTCGATCTTATTAGACAGATGCTCGAAGGATCAAAGCGTTACGGCGGAAGCTTTACTTGAAATGGCGGAGACTCTCCCTGGAGACGCCGTGGTGGGCCATACCCTCACTCCGATAATGTATGGGTTGATCAAACGTGGAGAACCACTTAAAGCATGGGGAATATGGAGAGACCTGATAGAAAGGGAGAAATCTGCTCCACCCCTTGCCAAAGGCTTGTTTGTTGATAGAATCACACTAGCAGTGGCCACTGAGGCTTGTCAGGCAGCTTTGAACATCGAAACTGCTCTTGTCCTAGTTGATACCTGGGCTAAAAGACCTACAGCGATCAGAAAGAAGAAGGATAATAGCTGGGCGGGATCTATCCCGTTAGATGCTCAGAATATCAACATCCTTTTGAACCTCTGTCGACTTGATAGGAAACCTTCTTTGGCATTTAGATTATGGTCTGCTGCCTTACCTCGATATGGAGTTCACCTAGATGATATTTCCCTGAACCTCCTATTGGATATAGCGAGATATAGCGAAGACGATCTGGAAGACGAAGTTGCTTTATCGCATCAAGAGGAAAACGAACTATTTCGCCGAAGGCTTCGAGCGATAGCGCAGGAGTTTCAATTCCGAAGAAAGGGTAGGGAATCAAATGATAATGATGAAGAAGAAGGTGACGGATGGTTAGTTACTGAAGATGAAAATAATCGAATATACAACGATGAAGCTTGGGCGAATAGCTCGACGAGTATCTTACTTGATAATCCGAATACTGCTTGGAGGTATAGACTTGACAAAGGTGGTATGGAAGCACCTTGGAAGAAGGCTAGAAGGGTATTCCGCCAGGTAGTCTTGGGCAATTGGCCACACTTGAGGGATGTGCAATCTCCCCTGGAATTAGCTCATCGAGGTGCTTTCGCATCGATCTTATCGTTTTTCAGCTCAACCAATACCCATACCCATGCATCAGGACCCAAACAAGAACAGGTAGATGGAGAGATACACCTTCCTGCACCAAATGCACGATTCACTCATATCATTCCAACTTCCAATACTTTCCGATCGTATATCGCCTTACTGGGGTACTACAATAGACATTCCGAGATACCGATAGTATTAGCTTGGATGAAATCCTTGGATATCAGACCGACATGGTCAACAATGTGTTTGGCGTTATTGCACATCTGTGAATCTGAGGGACCGCGAAGATGGATCAAAGGGTTTGGCGAAGATGGGAAGGGTTTGCGCCTGGTGAGGGATGAGGATATTATGAGGAAATGGTTGCAGGATTGGTTAGAAGGGGAGATTTCAAAGACGAAGGGCAACACGAACATGTCCTATAATGTCGTCCCGACAGAACAGGATGTGGCGAATAGTAGGAGATGGTTAGCGGAAAGGAGACAAAGATTGACTGCGTGATCGGAGTGTTATTTCATACAGAAATTTCTTGCTTGCACATGTTCTTCTCACTCGCTGGGTATGATGGTTAATTAGATGACATATGCATTGTATGTATTGATATTGGTACAACAACTCGTAAATTCTGTTTCTTGGCTATGTAATTTCAACGCGCGATATCATAAATCAATTCCCATTGGACCAACCTTCCGCCCAACTACCTCTCCTCTCTGACCAATGAGGCGAAGAAATTGCCAAGGCCCCATTAGATCCACTTGCAGCTACCAATCTCTGTCCCAATTCATCCGCCAAATCATTATTATCACTGTTTTGGTTCTGTTTTCCCGATCCAGATACAATCTTTCGTAATCTGGCGAAAGTTCCCATACCTAAGCTGCCTCTTCTTGGCAAACCTTCACTCAATCCAGGTAAGGTACCATTATCCACCACGCTAAAGCTTGAATTCCTATTACTGTGGGCATACATTTCACCTGCTCCTTGGGTAGGAACAGATAACCTTCCACCTTGACCACCGGGCATGAGTGGAAAGGCAGAATCAACAGATTCAAATCTTGATCTACCTTTGAATACTGGCTCTGAGCTATTATCAAATTCTTGGATATGAGATCGAGAAGTTACTTGTTCGATCTTGTATTTTGATCCGATTGAAGTTTGAGGTGCAGATTGAGATGTGGAAGAGACTTTACGTGATGAGGATAATTTTCTACCTGTATTGGAATTGCTAGAAGTAGACAAATTCCGCTGTACGATCGCCGTAGGACTGATCGAACTTGAAGTTCTGGACATTCCAATTGCCGAGGCTGGTCCAGAAGATACCGTTTCTGAGGCAGCCGATGCTAGTGCTATATCCGCAGCTGCAGCTAGGGAATCTACGAAATCGACTTCTGCCCAATGTCCAGTGGTGAATGACCCTCGAGATGGTCCGGCACTATTCGACTGTTCGCCCATCGATCCTCTACTATCAGTTCCGGCAGATCCAGTATCGCCAGGATACTCGTCCGATCCTGGATTCCTTCCTCCAGCGTTGGTAGGTCTTACAACGATGTTCAGACCTAGACCTGTCGTACGTGCTGGAGAACTCTTGTATCGAAGTAGACGAGGACGAGAGGCTGGCGGTAGAGATGTGATTGGAGATCCATGAGGACTGGTTTCTTCTGGAGCTGTGAATGGCTGGTAGGTAGGTTGCTGTTGAAAGGTCGCTTGACTCGCCTGAGGTGGCGTACGTCGTTGGACGGGACGAGGTGTCATGGCACTTATGGATTGACGAAGAGTAGTCGGAGCGCTGGGTCGTCGACTGTCAGTGACTGATCGACGAGCCCCTCGATTCGTAGGCGAGGGCGTAGCGGTGGATGTGGTAGGGGGAGCATCGGACATTCTACGTAATTCTGCTCCAGGTCCGGTGGGAGAATAATGATAGTCTGACGAAGTGGCCATAGGAGCGTAGATGGAAGCAGGTGTAATACCAGGTTGTCTAGGTGCGAAAGGATCGTGGAATGACGTGAATGGGTTTCGGTAAGATGAAGAAGATGTGGGTTGCTCGGACGGAGTAACTAAAGATGTAGTCGAGGTAGTGGCGTTGGTACTGCTTCCTGTACCCAGACTGAGTGTTTCCAGCTCGGCACTATACAATCAATCAATACAATATCAGTTGGCCATATAAAGGATTACTCACTCATCAGGCTCATCTCCATCCCTCGAGACCCATGCCCAATCACCACCTCTCTGGATACCCAACTCTCCATCTTTCTCTTTCAACGCATGTAGTTCCCGGAGGGTCAAAACGGGTAGTGAGTTGGAACGGGTCATAGCGACAGTGGCGGAAAGTAACCTCGCACGGGTCTTTGGTGGCGAGTCCTCCTCATGATCTTCATCCCTTTCCCTCTCTCTGGCATCTACACCAACTTCATCTCGAGACATGAACGTCTGGTTTCTCTCCATGTCATGTGTACTGGGGTCCCTTGAAGAAGCACCTTCCGAGGAACCTTCAGAGAAGATGGTAGTCATCGGCGCGCTAGCTAGTGGAGAGGGATTGACTACAGGATGAGCGAGGGAATGTCTAGATCGCGGTGGGAATCGATTGGCCGTTGGCAATGGTGTCTCTCGACCCATGGATGGTGCAGGATTTATAGGAGCTCTTGGTCCGGCAGTTGGTAATTCTCTAGCTGATGCAGGTGTATTGCCAGTTGAGCTTGTAGCACTGTCTCTCCTCGGCCAACCGCTCGACTGACTAGTCGCACTTCCCAGCCTGGCAGGAGCAGTAGGCAAAGCATGTCCCATACTGGATGATCCTCTAGACATGCCCAACCCTCCAGCTCCATTCAACGCTCCAGCCGGTAACGGTCCACCAAACGGTGTGAGCAGGAGCATCTGATGGGCCGATAATCTTCTACTGGGCGGTTGGATCTCATGTAAAAGGGGAGAAGGCCTTCTCGGTCTGCCGGAGACGGACAATCTATGTTGAGCGGTCGACGTCATACTTGTACTAGCTAACGGTAGGCCACCAATCGAAGATGAGGTAGGTGACATGGAGGGAGCCATGGCGGTCATACCGATGTTGATGTTCTCTGTAGCGGGCGAACGGGTTTTACTACTGCTACTAGGGAAAGTATATCCTCTTGATGGTCCTGGTTGCTCTTTCATATGGTATTCTTCTGTTGATCTAAGCGGCGATGATGGACGTCGTGAGGATGATGAAGTGTTTGGTGTAGATGCAGAAGATGATGGGTCGATAGGGAATGACCGAGGCGAATTCAATGTATATTCAGCCAAGGTGGCGTATAATGGTTGATGGTGGTGATGGTTGGAGGAAGAAGTGGTAGATGAGGGTTTTCTATTTGGTCCAAATTTATAAAGTTAGCATTGTGTTCAGAATGATGGGATGCTTGCGCAAGCAGAGAGTGCGTATCGCCAAGGAAAAACATGCCAGGAGCAAGAGTGGGATTAAGAGAGTCGGCAAATTGCATTGGTATAAGGTGATTTGACACATGTGATAGCATATTCCAACGATTCAGTTGAAATTATGATGATTTGGGACTTGGAATTTGGATTCGGTGCCTCGATGGAAAAACCCGGCACGGACGCAAAGGATGGATTGGGTCGGCAAGGGGAGGGAGGGGTAAACTCACAGTGATGGTTGATCAAAATTTGGTTCTTGTTCACGATCACCCGTGTCCACGTCCATCACGCTCACTTGACGGAACATCGTGTGATACCTTCGTGCTTCAGCCAATGTCGTGTATGTAGGCTATGAGGTAATCAATGGGTTTCGTTCTCAATCGTATCGGTCTTTATGTGTATATAATGGTGGCGATGATTCTGGGAGGTATGTGATGGAGTTCTTCAGTCGAAAAGCTTCCGAAAGGCGAGTTCTTCAAGCGGCGAGGAATTAAGCTAAACTATTTTGAGTAAACCTGCACCTACGCCTACGCCTCACAAAGATAAGTGTATCCACCCGGACCGACAGATAAGGTAAGTTTGAAGGTTCGTTGAGCCCGTACTCGTATTCCAAATAATTGCTTGAATTCGAGACCTGCTTTGGATCACACTTTCCTTGAATGGAATTAAATTTGGAGCTAAATTGGGTACTAACGCGATTGAGTTGGATGAACGTCGCCTTGTGTTTCGCGAATCTGAGGAGAAAAACGAACGGCCGAGAGGTTGAATAAATGGATGTGATTCAACTTCTGGTTGATAATAAGGATGAAGGAGGTGGTGATACGTGTGTCCAATGGATCGATGGATATCTCATGATCTTCTCTGGCTCCCTTTGTATGTCTTCTTGACGGAACCGATCCGAACGCAAAAGAGCGTTGCTGAGGTGAACGTTTACTGAATGTCTTGTTTCGATGTATAACACGCGTTCCTCATTGGTGACGTATTGTACGTATAGATGGAAAAGATTGCGATCAAATATAGATTATCTAGCAAAGTGATTGTAGGTTATATACGATCTCGAATGCTCATAAAGTGAAGAGATACTCCGGAACCTTATGGGAAATACATTTCGGGACGGTTAAAACGCCAAATACCCATTCCAGAGCGAGTACTCTATTTGTACCGTTTGTGTATATCATGATGACTCATAATAAATACTTCCATTAGTCTTTCATGCAGTCAAAGCAAGAACCCCGTAGACGAGGTTGTCCGAGGACACCGTGATGTTTTCTTGTTCAGAAGTTTGGTAATATTTAACGTAATGGATTGGTTCAGATCTCTACAACAAGGTTATATACCTGAACTTTGCTCCATTTTGGCAATAGCGGTGTCGGATTATTGTCAAGGAGAACGTTCATTCCACGAGAGATTCCGGTACTTGCGGAATCGAAATCTTTACCAACGCTCGCAGTGGATTCCAGAATCGATCGGTTTTGTCTCAAAGATGTATCAAAATTGATGATCAAATGATATATCTACCGGTTGTTGGATTGGACATGACACCGGTCACTGGTAATGAGTGTGTATCTATACTCGTACCTTGTCGATCCAGAGGGATGTCTCAAACCCGTAACATATCATTTGCCAATAGCAGCAACAATCTGCTGAACAACTCCTAGGTTTCCGAACTTTGACAAGAAGAACAAAGACCCTGAATTCAATTCGATCACTTCTCGGAATGGCGTTTTTTATGCTCTCCCTTTTCACTTTGAAGCCGGAAACTCTTGGAATCGGCCAACAGGAATGTTTCTTTACAAACCTCTGAGTGATTAAGTTATCACATTGCTCGCTTCTTTCTGTTTTGTTGGATTCTGATGACCTTCCCCGACCATGGAGGTGAGGGGTCGGACGGACTGGACTGGACTGGACTGGACTGGACTGGACTCATCGAAAGACGATCTATATCACGTACAGGGGACGTGAAGCAATGAGACGTCTCGCGGGCAAGTCCGTTTATTGCGGACGATTATGCGGAATGTTAACAGGGCATGCAGTAAATGTCGTTAACATACCAACAGCTCAAACAAACTCAAACGCGTCGGTACTGTTGTACTGCAATGCGAAGACGTTGAGTTGACCTTTTCGATAACAAAGGAAGCGAGCGCTTGTTGTGCGCTGCGAGATCTACGGAGCTGCGAAGAAGTGACAAACCCCTATGGTAAAAGGTACAACAGAAAAAATGTCCTTTTTTTCTGTCCACTCACGTCATGTATCGCAGAAGTAACGCGTCTAGCTAGACCACATCTCGCTTAAGAACCAGTCATATTGGTATATCAACGTATAGTAGGTGATTGATGTGATGGGAATTCCGTTGATTTAACCTCTGGGAGTACCTTGAGGATACTCCGCTTTACGTTACTAAGCTGATAAGTTGACCTTACCCTCCTGTTCTCCTCGTCACCCCTTTCCCCTTGGTCTCTTTTCCTTTTCTGCTCTTCTTCTCCTCATGTCCTCAAGGTTCATTCTGTTAGAATCTTTGGTCACTACTAGACTGTCAAGTGGATTTATGAATGACGTGATAGGTACGATTACACATCGGGTTGTCTCACAAACGATCGACAGGAACACCTGTGAGACGTCCCATAGGCACATCGCAGCCAAAAGGTACAGGTACCATTCCAGTTGTTTTGTTGCTTTCTTTCAAACTGACATCCTGTGAACGTCTTCCCGCGTTGCTGAGCCCGGTCAATCCGATCCCGTGATGGTGAATTGGTACCTTGTCCCATATAGACTTTTACAGCCGTTGAGTGAAGAGAAAGGAAAGATGATATATACATGCATAACCTTACGTATCCATAATATCAATCGATATACAGAACTTGTGGTATCTTACAACTTTAACTTACTGCACTGCGGGGAAGGACAGTTCCTGATCAAGTTTGATATTCCTTACCTGTATCATCCCATCTGATCAGCCACGACATTCATATCAAAGTTCATACCCCGAATTGATCAACACTTACGCAAGAACTTGGCGATGGTTTCGAGCTGAATGTTACTTGTACCTTCGTAGATTGCTCCGATCTAGCGAGAAAACGTCGGTCAGTTGATCTCCGAAATTATAGAGGCGCAAACCGACCTTGGAGTCCCGCCAGTACTTCTCTAGGCCGACTTCTCTTACAAAACCTGTGCAAAGTTTGTTAGCTTTCCAGCACGTTGCGTTGAGCCATCATTTGAAGCTTACCTTGACCACCTGCCCATTCGATGGCATTACCAGCTGCTTTTTGAGCAATCACTGAAGCGAAGTACCTAGGAGCTCATCCATAAGCTTAGTCTTCAGCCTTGGTCCACGAATGTAGCTTACTTGGCCATGGCAGCTTCTTTGGTGAAAGGTCGACCTTCCTCCTATATGGCCCGATAAACATAATCCGTTAGCTGATGCAAGACCGATTGGAGATTAGAGAACAGCTTACCTTTAGCCTCGCAGCGTTGTAAGTTAGCAACCTTGCAGCTTCGATTTCAGTGGCGACATCTGCAAATTGGAATCCCATTCCTTGGAATTCACCAACGGGTTTGCCGAATTGTTTTCGTTGATAAGCATAGGTCAGAGATTTGTCGAAAGCTCCTTGGGCTAATCCGACCATCTGGGCGGCAATACCAATTCGTCCTTCGTTGAGGATTTCAATTGCGATCTTTGAAAGAAAATCAGCAGACGGCTGTCTTCTGCCACACATGCACTCACCTTGTATCCTTTACCCACTTCACCCACGACGTTCTCCTTGGGGATCTTGACATCGTCAAAGTTCAGCAAGCAGGTCGAAGATGCTCTGATACCAAGCTGTGAGAGGTATGAGCTACAGACAAGCAAGATTCAGAAACAACTAACTCACTTTCTTCTCCTTTTTGGCAATCTCAACTCCCATATCTTTGCTCATCACGAAACAGGTGATGCCTTTGTATCCTTTCGAAGGATCGACGTTCGCAAACACCTGATGAAGAAAACCGATTAGTATTTAAAAGGTCTGTAACTCATTCAAAGGGTGTTCGACTTACAAGGAAAGTATCGGCTTCAGCAGAGTTGGAGATCCACCTACAGTAATGATCTTCAGCTGGATGCATCAATGCATGCAAATAATAGCTTACATCTTGCTTCCGTTAAGGGTATAGAAATCACCACTGCTATCGAGCTTAGCAGTGGTCTGAAGAGCGAAGGCGTCTGATCCTGAAGCTGGTTCCGAAAGACAGAACGATCCAACCTACATCGCCAAGCCGGCATCAGTTGTAACCGACAGCACTGAGGATGTATACGAGCACTCAACTCACTTTCTTAGTTGCAAGATCGGGCAACCACTTCTCTTGGATCTCCTTCGATCCGTACAATCGCAAGACCGTGTTAACGAGGGTATTATGCACATCGCAGAGCACAGCTACCGATGGGTCGACCCTGGCCAGTTCTTCGACAGCAATGATAGCACTTGTGAAACTACATTCCGATCCACCCATATCCGCACTCGTCTCGATACCCATCAACTAAACAAGGTATCATGTTGAATTGTAAGCTGTGACATGTGATATGAAACGGGTAGTAGAAAGCTTACACCGTTATCGAATAATCCTTGGATCACTTCAGGATCCATCTTCTCCTCTTCATCCATCTTCGATACCTTTGGTCCGATGACGTCTTCGGCGAATCGTCTTACGGTCTCTCGTAACATGTTCTCTTCCTCTGTGAAGCTCCATAATGAGAGTGGCGTGTCTATAGCTGGTCTAGTGATCTCCTGGACTTTTCGACGGATGGGGGAGGTGGATATAGCCCGAAGAGCTTGGGAGGGTGGGAGACGGGGTCGGAGAAGGGATGATCGAAGGGATCGGACTAACATTGTGTATATAGGTATCTGAGGTGGACTTTGAATCGCGGTATATAGATAGGTGAGATTAAAAGGGTCAAACAAAACGGACCTGTTATATAGCTGATGTATGATGTCCTAAAGCAAGTCACGTTGACATCCATCCATTCAATTTCGCACTGGACACATACAGCGACAAGGTGGACTTTGACCGGCAATCTACAGGTGATCATTTAACCGGATCACCAGTTCACTTTATACACCTCCCTGTTTGTTCTACCCCGGCTTTCGTCCACGTGCGTGACGTCAACAACTACCGCTTTCCCCGCATTCCTCTGTTTTCCACATTCTCACGACGATGATGTTGAGGATGCGAGGGTGTCCGAGGATGCTCCATTCGAAAAGGAATGTGTGACTTCTCTCTTGTACATATACATATATGTATGGAAACCAAAGGTGGCTACGTATCATTGACTCCCTGACCTACCGATCATTGTCTTCAAAAACAATCCGATAGAAAGAGAAGCGAAATATGGCTTCCTACCTCTTAGCGATCAATTGCGGATCATCTTCTATCAAAGGTAAACTGTATGGTATACCAAAATCACCTTCCGACCCATTAGATTCCCAAGCCTCTCTGGAAGTGGTGAATATAGGGTCGACAGACGAGAAGGTGAAGATAAAGATCACATGGGAAGGAGATAAGGGGGAGAATCTAGAGGAAGAGGGTAAAAACGGTGACGAGGTCGATTGTAAGTTGAATTGTCTTATATACACATTGGTCTATCTCACTTGTTGTCGGGTCGAACGAATCTTCTATCATTTGCCGTGAAGTGTTGCTAAATGTGATAAAAATCTGACTGGTCTTTGTAGACGAATCTCTCATCCCCTTCTTGCTCGATCATCTCTCTTCATCTGCCGTTAACCTCAAGACCGATGATATCAAATATGTGACGCACAGAATGTACGTATCAGCTGAATCTTGCTAGCGTACCCTTTCGCGATTCAGCTGACAGAATACATACAGTGTCCATGGAGGAGCGCATACGAAAGGAATAATCGTCACTAAAGAACATGAAGAAGCCTTGGAAGAAATGGACAAATTATCTGAATTTGCTCCTCTTCATGTCAGCTATTGGCTCGGTCAGGATAATTTAGGTAAACTCAGCTGACACTGTACGACTACTCTTTCAGAACCACCACGCAGTAGTGGCCGTCAGATCATGTCTCGACGCCCTACCACACCATACATCACTGATGGTGTTCGATACACTCTTCCATGTTAGTGTCAGCTATCAAGCCTTTGCTCCCGTTGAGTGTGCCAAGCTGATTTGGTTGTTTTCCACATCATAGGCATCAATCCCCGAGGAAGTATATACCTATGCACTCCCACCACCCGATAGAGAACTTGTCATGCCTTTGAGGAAAGTAGGTAGTTTGCCATATCAGCTCTATGTTGCGCAATCCTGCTCAAGTCCAGCTGATGATTTAGTGGGAATAGTACGGTTTCCATGGTTTATCATACGCTTCGATCGTACAATCCATATCTCAGCATTTGGATGAAGAGCCCAAAGATATAAATCTGGTGGTAGCGCATTTAGGGAGTGGAGCTTCGGCTTGTTGTATCAAGAATGGAGAGTCGATCGATACCAGTGAGTAATTTATCGCTGCTACAATCCCACGGCAGAAGGTCGATCGAAGGCGAGGCTGACAAGTCAATATCTTATCATAGCGATGGGTCTGACACCTCTCGAAGGCCTCATAGGAGGTACAAGATCAGGTACGATCGACCCAACAGCTATCTTCCACTTAACTGCCAATCCTGCTGAAGGTGTGGATTTCAAGGATTACACTGTGTCGAAGGCTGAGATCTTGTTGAACAAGTGAGTCTTGACACCACGCGGTGTCGTTTCCCATCTGTTTATCTCTTCTCCCTTCAAATGTCCCTTCAAAGCTCCCTTCCTCTCTTCGCTTCTCCCTTTCGCCCCGTATGGCCATCAACCCGTCTCCAATTCTTTTTTTTTTTTGTTGTAACCTTTCCTTCCCCAATCCAACTTTTCTCGTGAAGCTCGATGCTTACCATTGGATTGTTTTGCCAGAAAATCCGGTCTCTCCGCCCTTGCCGGTACAACCAACTTCGGTACCATCATCTCCCGTCTCTCCTTTACTTCAGGCTGTACGAAAGAAGAACACGAACGTGCTGTTTTAGCATATAAGGTCTACCTGGACAGACTAATGAATTACATCTCTCAGTATCTGTTCAAACTCTTATCGACATCTTCGATAGATAAAATCGATGGATTGGTATTTTCAGGAGGAATAGGAGAGAAAGGATCTAAGTTACGTGAGGATGTTTTAAACAGATTACAATGGTTAGGTGTAGAATTGGATAAATCAAAGAATGATGGGAAACATACTGGGAAAGTCACAGAGATCACAACGGAGAAAAGCAAGTTGAAAGCTTGGGTCGTAGAGACGGATGAGGAAGGGTGGAGTGCGAAGTTGGCAAGGGATGAATTTGGATTTTAAATGAATTCAAAGTAAATACAGAGAAGAACAACCGGACATTTGAGCAATGAACTTCAAGTTTTGTCGTTCTGTGACTAGTCAGTATTTATTTCCTATAGATGGGAATGCACATACAATACATGAAATCGACTTATAATCCGAATTGTCACCCTACGAGATTCAGCCTTTTCTGAAAAGGCTGAATCATTCACCCCTCTGCTTGGAGACAGGACAAAAAGGAGACAAAATTAAGGCGACTCCTAGCTCTGCACTTGACGATCTATCCCTATCGCACGGGAAAACGCACAGATCCACTCTGTAAAGTGGATCATGTCCACCCTTTTTGAACTGTAGTCATTGATATAGTGAAGAGTGGGATTTGAACCCACGACAAATAGATAGATGCTTTGTTCGAGCGATGCAATTGATAAGTTGCAATCTATGATTCTAGACCAACTGAAATACCCCCACTACTTTCTGTTTGACTGAATCTTGAAAATCCAAGAAGAAAAATAAAGGTTAAGCTTCAAAAGTGAAATAAAACCAAATCGTTACTTGCGAAAGCTTGTCTTGGGCGTTTGGTATACCTTATCTGTCCAGATTGAATATTTCACTTATGTCTTTCAGTTCTTACATGAGTAAACGACCATGGCAGAAGAATAAGGCTTGATCAAATTCATCCTAACAAGTACTTGCCTCTATCAGCGATGTCGCTTAGTACTGTACGCCAAAGGGAAAAGTCATATGAAAATCACAAGCCATAATTCAGATTCTCTCCTTCCCATTCGGATCAGAACATCCTCTGATCTTTCTCAGTCAAGACATGGTCCATCTTCACATATGCACGATACTTGATACATTGCTGGGTCCTCTTCGTCGAATCGAAAGAGCGGTGCTTTCCGCCGGTTCAACTGGGTAAGTGGGTTAACCGACATTTGACGCTAAAAACGTAAATTATCGAAACCATGTCCATGTCAGCTGATGATTTCCTGTTCTTCTGTTAATTGCATACTGTTGTTCCACTGACCGAATACGACTTACGAATACTCCAGCACTCTGTCCCTCCGAGATACCCGGAATCTTAGGATCGCATAGACATCATCCCATTCCTACTCTACTGTATATATATACCTCATCGGTGTTTGATCATACCCCTCCCTTCTGACTTTTCGATATGATGAGATCAATCTCCATCTCGTTCACTACAATCCTCCAATCTTCCCCACTAGCCTCCTCTTCAAGAGTCAAACTACCATCTCTACCCGTGTTATCTATACGGATATCAAGGCGATATCAATCTACGACTCCCGGTCAAAATATCATTCCATTACCAGTAGGTTACACATACTATCAGAATCATAACGATACACCATTCAACATGTCACCCACTTCTAGTACTACCTCTCAACCTCGTCAAGATCAAATATACACTTCGACAATATCTCCACCGCATTTACCAAGGATGTCAGTCTACCATTACTTATTCCCATTTAAGAAATACAAGTCCAAACACCGTACGAGGTTTTTGTACTACCCTGATCCGAACCTTGAGAAACCATCATTCATCGATGGAATAACAGGAAGGTTCGTCACGAGGGCACAGGTGGAAGAACAGTCCAAGATGCTTGCAACGGGGTTGAAGATTAAGGGAATTGAGAGGACGGATATCGGATGTATTTTCGGGATGAATAGTTTGGAATGGATCAATGCTTGTTTTGGAACGCAGGCTTTGGGGGCGGTGATTAGTCCGGCGAATTATGCTTAGTGAGTGGGTTTTAACTTACTAGGTGTCAAAGAGGGAGGAGGAGAAGAGGGAGGACGGAGGACGAAGGACAAGGCAAACGACGAAGAGACAAAGAGGTGGTATGATGGATAGTATATAGGGATGAGACGGGGATGAGGAAGGGTTGATATCATCGTATAACGAAAGCTAATCTTTTGCCACATGCTCTTCCAGCACACCCGACGAGCTTCTTCATCAACTTCGCGATTCTACTTCATCATTCGCCTTTGTCCAACCCGCCCTCTTACCTACTTTCCTCAAAGCTTTGGAGCTCGACCCCAACTATTCTATTCCGGATAACAGGATATTCCTATTATGTACGAAAGAGGAAAAGGAAAATTTCAAGGAGCAAGGGTCAGAAGCGGAAAAAGGATGGATGGATAGATTCTCATGTACAGAAGAGTTATGGGAGAGATCCGGAACACCGAAAAGATTCCAAGATGGGATGGAAGAGAGGACGGCGTATCTGTGTTACTCTAGTGGAACCACTGGAAGAGCTAAGGGAGTGGAAACTAGTCATCATAATATGACATCTCAGGTGGGATCGGTTTTGTTACTGACCAAATGGAGTACACAATAGCTAATTAGACATGATGATACAGGTACAAGCTTTGAATTGTTCCTACGAGCCGATCAAATATAAGGATGTCATTTTGGCTATGTTGCCTTTCAGCCATATCTATGTGAGTATGGTCCCACATTTTGACTCAGGTGTATTGCTGATCGAGAGAATTCGGATAAAATAGGGCTTGACAGTGTGAGTATCAGCTTTGTTTTGACGAACTCGCCTTAAAGCGAATAATCTCATTGCTGATAACGCTTCTTTGCAGGACACTTCACCAACCTCTTACTGTCAACGGTACAGTCGTGATTCTACCTCGTTTCGAAGAGATGAACTTTCTCAAGGCTGTTGAAAGGGTCAGTTGACGTCGTGTTCTTGAAATCAAAACTCGACATCAAGCTGACGACCTATTCCCATGGATACAGTTCAAAGTCACTTGGGCACTAGTAGTCCCACCGATGTTAATAGCCTTACTGAACTCACCCAATGTGGCAAAATTCGATATCTCCTCTATTCGAGGGTTCATGTCGGGTGCTGCACCGTTATCGTCTGACCTGATCCAAGCGTTTGAAAAGAAGTTCCCACATATCAAAATGACTCAGGGGTATGGTCTAACAGAGACTACACCTGTATCTCACGTGATGAACCTTGAAGAAGCTCAAGGAAAAGGTAGGAACGGTAAGATCGGTAGGGTCATACCCACCTATCAAGCTAGATTGGTAGATCAGGAAACAGGTAACGATGTCGAACCATCGAAAGGTGAACGAGGAGAATTGTGGTTGAGGGGACCAAGTGTTATGAAAGGGTATTGGAGGAATACACAAGCTACTCAGGAGGTATTTGCTGAAAGAGGATGGTTCAAAACTGGAGATGTAGCTATGATGGATCAAGATGGTTATTTCTCGTAAGTGATATATCAATTATAATCTATATGATGGGGCCTATGGATTGATATTGGCTTTGTGAATAATGCAGTATCGTGGACAGAGTGAAAGAATTAATCAAATATAAAGGATTCCAAGTCCCACCTGCCGAATTAGAAGCTTTATTGCTCAATCATCCGGATATAGCGGATGTGGGAGTGATTGGTGTTTATTCGAAAGAACAAGCTACGGAATTGCCCAGGTAAGTATTTCTGGTATATTCGTCTCATCTACTATTACCTGACCTGTCGGTAATTCCCATACAGAGCATATATCGTACCTAAATCCGGAATTTCCGCATTCCCAACCCCTCAATCGAAATTGGAATTCACGAACAAAGTGCAAGAGTGGGTATCGAGCAAAGTAGCGAATCATAAAAGGTTAAGAGGTGGGGTGATTTTGGTGGATATCATACCCAAATCCCCTAGTGGAAAGATCCTAAGGAAGGATCTTAGAGCTAGGGCGGTGAAGGAGGAGGAAGATAAAGTGAAAGAAGGTAGAGTCGCTAAGTTGTAGTCGAAATATGTAGGACAATACAAATTATGAAGAATGATAGTAGATGGATAGGAATACATATGAGTTGTAATAAGAGTGTACGGGATGGATGTATAACCCACCTCACCAGTTTATCTATCTGACTCATCATGATTCACTGCAGAACTCATAAGTTGAAAATGAGATATCCATCGCATATATATCCACGGAATATTCAATCTAACTACTTCTCCTAGGATACCACCACATACTCCCATCCTTCTCTTTAACAACCCTAACAAACTTCTGTACGAGTTTATCTCTAGATTTCACATCTCCATCCCTAGTTAATCCTTTCAAAAAAGGAAGGATCTCTTCGGGTCTCCATTTAGGACGAGTGAGGAACAAATCGGAGAATCGTTCGGAGGGTTGAAGGGGTAATGAGGATATTGGGAAATGTGATATCAGAGATGAAGATGAGGAGAATGTGGTGGATGTGGTTAACGGTTTGGGAGATAGGAGGTATTCTCCCTGATGATGATTGTAGGCGAAATTCCAATCAGGAGATAACTTAGGTCAGACTCTGTATTCTCCAAAAAGAAAAGTGATGTCAGAAATAAATGTTGGACTCACCTCCAGTAATTTTGTATCGATTTCATCACCCCATTCTTCCCCTACTTCATTTCTCCATTCATCTTCAAACTCATCCAATTTCTTATCTTTGACACCGACCAATAACCCTTTACCTATCTCTCTTATTATCCTTTTGATATCCGCTTTCCACATTTCTTCCTCTTTACCATCTTCCTTGACCAGCTCACCGAATAGGGTCAGTACCTCTTTGGTGATTGAGGGATCCACTTCATGATCGTCCTGCAAAGCTTCTAACATGGGTTGAGATAATGCGATAGTTGAATTGGTAGGATCAAGGGAATGGATAGTCAGAAGGGAAAGCATGATCGATAAGAGTTCTTTCAATTCTTTTGGTGGTAGTAATAACATTTTACCTATAAAGTCGATATATCATTTGATTTGTAAGCTTGTCTGACAATTGGTCCTAATGAGTCGATAGAAAGCCCAACTCACCATTCACTTCAATTACATTTCTCTCCTTTAGACCCTTGTCAAGTTCCTCTTCACTACACTGAATCACACTACTCAATTGATCTCTTGTCCATTTTTTGACCTTGTTCTCCTTCTCGCCTCGTTTCCTCTTACCCAGACTATTATTGGTAGATGAATTGATACCCTTCCAAGCTGAATCTTTGAGAATGGTCCGTATCCTCTCTAAATTAGGTGATATAGCAACGCACTCGAGGATCTCATGGCATGTATCTCGTATTTGTAATGTATCTTTCTCCCCTCCTTCAGTTGACGTTGAAGAAGAGGAATGAGGAGATCGACAGACTAAGATTGAATTGGATATTCCAACGGTACGTAATTGGAATGTTGAATTGGGTGTACACAGTACAGCGTCGTCTGAAGGTTTACCTTTGATCGTCAATCTATGTCGTTGCATACAATATATGGATCAGCTCTAGTAAATTACCTATGCAGCATTTATGCTTCATTCGAGCTGATCTGAACTTACGGGAAGATACTCTCTTTGTCTTTTCCCTTGGAAGCTTCAACAGCTTTTATGATTTCAGGTGGGAGCTCAAGTAACTGATAGCTCTCTTCTGATTCTTCGATGGTGGAAGGTGGGTATCGGAGTATGACTGATCTCAGGGGGAGGTTCGATCCTACTGGCATGGTGGAAGATCCGAGGGGAATGTAGTGGGTCGACTTAGTAAGATAGATACTGAGAGGAAGAGGGATTTCGACAATCAGAAATCAAAGCTCTTCTAAGAACGCGTCAAAAGTCAATCTCACAACTCATGTCCGCACAGACCGCGTTGAATGACAGTGACACGTGGTTATCGCTTGGGACGTCATTTCCACAACAACGAGCTAAAGGCATGTTAAGGTGCATTGCTCTCAATGAATTCTCGCCAAGTACATATACAACGAAGACACATCGAGTGTCCTCTTCTCCCTCATCGAAGGACTTCTTTCTTAGCTACTATTCGCTTCCTCGTCGCACTCCACCTACGATGTCAATCAACACAGTTCAACTGACTCCAGGTCATAATCTCCCATTACAACACGGTAAGTTCAGAGTGACCTCTCTTCTCTTGACCGCCTCGGCCTACATCATTTCAGACTGGAGTAGACCTGCTGATTGATAACATGTAATTATGTTGATCTATGGGCGAAGATGTCCTTACTGCTGGACACACAGCAGAGATCGAGCTCAAAGTCCCAGCGACCATCCAAGGTCCCAAACGAACTGAGACCGCTAAGGGCAGAATCTGGGTGACTGATCATAGAGTGGGTAATTCTATCATTCATTTTGGGATATACCCAATCAACCATCTTAGGTGGAGCAGTTTGGATACTGATGCAAATATGATTACTTAGGTGATATTCGTAGCGGATACTTTGGATTTACCAGGACCTTCATCAGCTGGAAGTAATGCACCGCCAAATCCACCGGGATATGACGCTCCGCCCGTATTGAGTTCGGTAGAGATTCCTTATGTGAGTTTGATCATCCGTAATCAAAACACATAAATCTCCCAACATCGATGCCTGTTCGTCAATCTTCAATTATATTTCGAACTTCTTACCGATCTGTCATCTATATACCCTGGTTGATTCGATTAGTATGCAGAGCCACAAAGCTAACTTACACTTCTATAGAAATCCCTTCGAACAGCGACCTACAACCTCCCAACGTTCTCAGCAAACCATCTTGTTCTCACCTTCGTACCTTCCCCCACACCCGCAGGCGCATCACTGCCTAATCCAGGTATCGGTCAGTTCATCGAATTGAAAATCTGGGTAGGGGAAGGTGCAGGTCATGCGGTTTGGAAGAGGATCAAGGGGGAACGAAGTAGGGTTGAAGAGAGGATGAGAGGTAGGGATGAGGAAGAAGAGGGTTTACGTGAGTTGAAAATTGCAACCTGCGTAGTCAGACTTCATTTGGTTCGTGGTATGCTAACTTCACTTTTTTTTGATTGTTACGTAGCTGCTTATGCACCTGCATAAATCGAATTATGACCATTCCAATTGACATACCATCATCACGGACACGGACATGGATACTTCTTGTCGACATTCGATAGACTGAATTCTGCAGTGTGTCACAAATACTCTTTTTAACGTCGCTTATACGCTTGTATACGATCACGATCACTCTTAATGAATTCCCCTACTATTGAAACCATATGGATAGCCTGATGTATATGTGCAAGAATGTGATATTATCATGTCTGTTCTCTACGGGCAGCACTACAACACAAGCAAGAATTCCAAGACTCGAGTGATAGCTATGGTATATACAAACAGAATACAAGAGGTACAAATTAATCAATTATCTAATTATCTAATCGGAATCGTGAAGCAGATATATTATTAAAATCATTAACATCGTAATCGTAATAGTATAAAAAAATACAGGTCCTTCGTTTTCCTCAAAGTCTCATATAGATATTATGCAATACCATCGGTCCATTCACCCCCCAAACATCTTGTCGAACTTCTTGAATACATTTCAAAAATTCTTTAGACGATTTCACTTGAGTCCAATGATCCACCTAGACAAAAGCATTCTCAGCTACAGCTAGTCATCCGAAAGTAAAAGCTGTATGTGATATATGGGGTATTTGCTCACGATGTTATCTAATATTTCTGAGTGTAGTTTATCATAAGGATAACTGGCGAATCTAAGGTGGACGAACATGGTATTTACCACTGATGGATTAGCTTATTCACCTTCGAGTTGGAATCGGTGGTCAGACGAAATGCAGAACTCACGCAAGGGGTATACAATTCACTTCATCTAGATAGTTCAATGAATGCTCATTCGCCAGACCTTTCAGAATGTCCAATCGGTACTTATCAGCTGCTATGTATATCTCTAGAGCGTCTGCTGGAGGCAGTATAGGTGTGGGATGGGGATGGGGATCAGGCTGGAATGGACTATCAGATTTTGACCTCTCAGATAAAAGGGAAGAGAGCGAAGGATGATCCTCTTGAGGGTATGGATGGGATCGATTTGTCGTTCTTATTAAATTGTCTTTCGTGCTGAACCTGAATATCGAAGTGGTATTGTTTGATTCACCAGAAACCCTTCTAGTAGAAGAGGAAATCGGTATTGTTCTACTTGCAGAGGTAACAGACTTTCCAACGCTCTTAGTACGAGACTTCGCAGTATCTGATCCCTCCCTACGTCTAGGTCTAGGTGCGCCGTTGTGATATGGTGGTGGTGGTCGAGTGATAGGTAGTGGTTCACTCCTCCTACTCCTGCAAGTGCTTGTACTTTCGCTTGAAACAGATTTGACAGTCTTATCCTCCAGATCATCATGAACTTCCAATTCCTCCTGTTCACCATTGGAAGATATATCGTGCCAATCCCATTCTCCTTTGCTGAATGAATTGTACCTAAGAGAAGAAAAGATGATTTTACTTCCTCGCTCCATCACTAGGGAACGTCTCGTCATTGCCGGTCACATTTAGATCTTTCGAGAAAGTCAATGAATTGGTATATAAAAACCTATGATATGCCAATTTTAGTATAACCAGTTAGGATCCCATGGACTGGCGTACTATCATGATGTGAATGATAAATTTACCTAATGACCCAATAAAGGGTTATAAAATCGATATCATCGACAACAATTTCCTTTCGTTTTAGTGTATTTCTCTCATCATCATTGTCACTCTCTTTGAATCCCGAGTTGAAGAGATCTTTGAAATATTCTGATTTCGCTTGTAAAATCTCCACATGGGCAAATACCGTCCTTTTTCTTATTTGCATCTTTGTCTTGATATGATCAGTTGAATAATCTTCACCGTTCATGTCATGGGAGACAGTCGGTTGTTCATCTTCGGATGGATCGATCGAATGTTCCAAACATACAAATTCCACCTCACCCGTCGGTGTATCCACCAAATTTCCCAGAGCAGAAAGCGTACTAGCGAGTGTTGGGCTGGGAATGGTAAATGGAGGATAAGCTCGAATCTCGGTCCGATCCTCACACATAATGCGAATCCATCATCTCTCCGAATCCCTTCATGACTCTCGATCAGAATTAGAGGTAACTCCAATCGACAATATTCCACCTCGGGAGTATATGCAAATTCGATAGTTTGCGAATGGATGTATTCCGTTTCTACTAGTTTATGTCCAATATTGGGATTCAAACTTGTAATCCCTATGAATAAACCGACCGATAAAGTAGAACCTTTGTATCCGTTCTCAGAGGTGATGTACAATGAGAGGTTATGTTTATCGTTGGACTGGGAATCTTCGGCGTTGTTATCGAAGGATTCAACTTGAGAAGCATCTAAGAATACCTCAAATGAACAAATAAGTAAATATGCAACATCTGGAAAAGTAATGATATGATAAGATATGTGCGCCACTCACCAAGATTCAGACTGAACCCATTGTTCGTAGGCATCCAATCCTTGCTCATCTCGTATAGTGAATCTTCCGAATCGACCTTATGACTTCCTGAAGAGGAGGAAGAGGATGAGGATGAGACTCTCGCCAGTTCCAAAAATGATTTTATATCCCTTATGGGATGATAGAAAGTCTCCGGATCCCACCATTCTTCTTGTGAGCTCAAATTGCCGTTAGATATGGTAGGTGGCTGATTATTCGAATTTGATCGATTGTGAGCATTGTTTACTATGCTGGGTACGAAGTGGTCGTACCTCCTATGTGATGGTTGATTGGGACGAGAGGGAGTGGAGGTTCTGGTCGACGGTGAAGAGATTGAGTGCACTGTTGAAGTCAGTGAACGAGTGAGGAATGGTGAGGTTTGAGTAAGGGTTGACATGGTGATCTCGTTGACCCGAGTGAGCCGACTTCAACTGATAGACAGAGCCGAAGGTAGCTCAGCTGTGCTCGTGTCTTTGAAGCTCTGTCCGTCTGACTCGGTCGTCTAGCGAAGGGTGCATCAACACCCGTACACTACAATCATTCTACTACGAGTGAAGCAAGACGTGATGGTTGTGCAACCTGACTGACCTGTTGCTTATCCGATAACCGGCTGATAAGGCACGAGCCCGAAACGTGGGTATTAGCAAATCATCACAAAAACCTCGTGGCGTTTCAAGCTACTACCAGTATGGATTACGGATTTTGCTAGACTCATTTACCAATCCCAAGGGTAACGAACAGATGACTGTGCCTGGATATAATGTAGAATTCCCACTTGGAAGTGTGAAACCGTCCAGCACAGAGGCAGTACTCGTACCAGTCGAAGTGTCAGCACAGGCCACCGGGGATGAGTACCAGTACCCCAAAAAACACTCACGAATCACACACACACATCGTACATACACACACATACTCTATCCTTCTTTTGCCTTTTTGTCTTCGCTTCCTCCATCCTCATCATCAGTCTCAGTCTCTTCATCAGCCTGTACCCAAATCAGAAATAGCAACAGAAAACACGACCTCCGCCTTTCATTCTTACTTTGTCAACTTTGATAGTAGGATATCATCTAATCTCATTCCCACCATTTGGTTCCATTCATTTCTTTTTCACTCCGATCACCTTCCTTCTCATTATTCCAAAACGACTTTCAGAAGTTCAAGCACTGCTGTATAACGAACCCGACTATTTCCGTTTTTTTATTTTATTTCTTCGCTCCAATCACCTTCTCGACACACAGCAATGGCAGCCATCAACAACTACCCATTCTCAAGATCATCTCAGTCCACCTCACCTTTCGTCTCATACACCCCTCCCATCCCGACCAGTCACAAACTCACAACACCCCTTGCGGCTCCTCCCCCACCGCCCCTCTACATGTCCGCTCACGATCATTCCTCGGGTCCCGAAAGACAAGTGAGATACGCCGGGGCGGATCATACACTGGGACCCATGTTCAGTGAAGAGGAAGATGGGGATGATACAGCTTTCATAGCTGCAAAGATGGCATCTCTGGGCTTGGATCCGACTGGGAGACCTTATAATCAAAGTGGATATACGGTGAGTCATGCTCAGCTTTGTATCGTTACATACGACTTCTTCAGCTGACGGGTGCTCGCAACTGTGTCAGCAACAAGATCCACGTTTACAACAATACCGGGACCCCCGCTCTCGAAGCCCACTAGCACAAGCTCAACTTCAAGCTCAGAGACAAGCTCAAATGCAATATCTGAATCAACAAGCTCAACAACAACAAGCGCTCTATCATCTTTTATCTCAACAAAAGCAAAATCAACTCAATCCTCAATTGAGAGAAGCTATGGCTATTCTCGAACTTCAACAAGCTCAACAATCAGCTACTGATCGACATGCCTATGCTCAACAACAAGCTCAGCGAGCATTTAATCAGGCTCAACGACAGCCTGGATGGGAACAGACCAAAGTAGTACAACAGCAGCAGCAGCAACAACAACAGCAGCAGATCAGGGAAATGCAATACCTTCAAGATCTACATTTACAACAACAATTAACCGCTTTACAAACCACGAACACAAATACATACAATCCACCGAACAACGAAAGAACCGCTTTATCAGCACAGATGCAAGCCAATCTACAAGCTAGACAAGGTAGAGTGTTAGCTCAAGCTAGAGGAATGACTTTAGACGATTCTGAGCTTAGAGCGAGATTTGAGGCCGCTGAGAATTACGGTCATACAGCTCCACCTCCTATCGAATCTAAAACTCGATTTAGTCCTTCTACTTCACCTACTAACGGGAACAGTCCTACCTCACCATCTTGGAAATCATCCGGATCTCCTTCACCTACCAAGACGAATATCCTCACTCCTACGGAATTGCCTACTCTGACTCAACCTACTACGTCCGTAAGATCACCCAAGGGAGGAAGATTCTCACAAGCAAGAAAAGCTATGGCTGCTGAGGGGACTGAAAAGCCTTATGGAACTCTCACTGCGACTTTGTCTGGCAAATCACTGAACATGGAGAACTACGTTCAACCGATGTTTACTGAAAAGAAAGTTCAGGAGCAAAAGGAAGAAGTGGTAGAAGTTCCAGCTAGTCCAACAGTGGAGAAGAAACCCATGAAATATACTTTAGGAGCTTTAGGTAATGGGAGACCATCAACTGTACCATCTCATACTAGCAGAGCAGCCACTTTACCCGTTACCGAGACAAACTCTGCTCCAGTATACAATCAAAGAGCAGTCAGTCAACCGCTCTTACAAGTCCCCTCGAAGGTGTTCGTGGTTCGCCAACCTCATGGTCCACCTTGCGAAGCTTCTGAATTGGGCGATAAGAACTTCCAATCTAGGTGAGCTTCCCCCAGCTCAAGGAGTCAAATCTAGCTGACATGCTTTTTATGTATGTTCGGTAGATTACGAAGACAAGCCGGATTGAACCTTACCATGTTGAATAGAAGGACGGAATCACCCTGTCCTACTCCTGTTCTCGCATAGGCATATCTCACACCAACTGTACAATCTAAAAAATCGCATCAGGCCAACCACTCGTTATCTTTCCTTCTATCCGGTATGACCTGGCGGTTTCATCCTTTCCATTGTTTTTTTTTTTTCGATTCTTCGAGCCTTCGATTTTGTGGGAATTATCTTTCTTCTGGGAACATGTCAATTGTCATTCATCGATCATACACGATTACGCTATATTGAGTTTCTATAATCAATCATTGTTACCACGACTAACAATATCAGTTGGGATACGGTCCGCAGAAAGGACAGACTCGGGAGGTATTTGGGGAAGAAGAAAAATCAACATAGAAGGTAAGCGAGTTATTCAATAATCGGAATTCAGAAATCAGTTTCTCCTCCTATCGATCGGTACACATCACATACAAACCAAAATGATCTTCAATTATACGACGCAATCCACCGACTAGTCATTCCATTTCACTCGTCATCCTATCGAGCAGGTTCTCGATACCATGGTAAATATTGTGTCTATCAAATTTATCGATCGAATCGATCACTTTTTAACTCTTTCTTTGTTCTTTTCAAATGTCATATTCATTGGTTCTATTATCATGTCCCTCGTACATTCTCATATATTGTATATTATCGTGATCTCCAGTTGAACGTAAAACGATTTAGTTGTATTATCATTTTTCTCAAAAAGTATCTTATTATCGAATCAAAAGTTGTGTGAAGGAGGATCCAAATTACAGATTATATATTCATGTTTGTTTATATTATGATATGAATTATGTCTATTCATGTGAATTTATTAGTCAGAGTGACTCGACTGTTGTGAATCCTGTTGAGGGTGGGCATTTGATATATGTAAATTTAAATGCATACAACTACGACTGGATGACTATGGACTGATGAACTTGGTAAATGCCTGAAATGATGAACTTAAGAAGAAGAATCAAAAATGGATTTGAAGTCACTCATACTCCCTAGGCTTAGGCGATAGGAGCAGGTCGGGCAGGTTCGATACCCTCGCTAGCTTGGACTTGGGCCTTTCGACAGGTGGTGAAGTGGCCGTCTTTACATGCTTGACATGTTGAGGTGTTTCTGGGAGAAAAAGGAGTATGAGCTTATTGATAGGGAGGAGAGGAGAGACAGAGAAATTGTATGATTACTTACCCGGTACATGCCTTGGCTACACATCCATTACCTTGACAAACCGTACATTCCTTGGGGTTGGTGGTGCATCCATTAACTTCGACTTTGGCACAGTTGGTTTCGGTGTTCTAGAGATTCATGGTATATCAGTATAAAGCACCGATGGGATATATGATTCTCTATTGAGTTAGGAGGAAGAAGAAAGGATGAGTGAGACTCACTCCGCAGAAAGAACAGTTGGAGGGATTACCAGAGCAAGACATTTTGTATATATATGTGTGTGTGGTTTGTATATTATCTATGCGTAGATGGGAATGTGAGTCGATTGATATTGTAGAAGTGTAAGATGATAGACGAGAAGAAAAGATACGACTGGATTCGATCTTGTAGCAAGGTTTATATATCTTACAAGAACGGTCATCCGAGAGAATCAGATCCAAGATCAACAGACTCATCTGTGTGATATTACAGTAATACACGCGTCATAATTGGTTGAATCGGATTTGAGCCAATCAGAATAAAGGTATTTGTCAGGCTTACACGTAAGTTTATCGGGTAAGTCCGGATTCGTCAGTCAGGTTTTTGAAAATTGAAAGAAAGGATCGATTGCTCGAAGGGGATGAGATCGGAATGTCCTGTTGATCTGGATCTGGATCTGGGCACGACAAATACCAATAACACAATCGCACAGGATTTGATCAAGAGAATATGTAAGCCCTATCACCGCAAGCATGTAGGATATTGAAGCTTGTGAGGCGCAAGAGACGATATTGCTCTTTATACTTTGTGGCTCGTGGCAGCCTCATTTCTCCCTGCCTCCGTTTGACTCTCAGACTTTCACCACATCTCCTCTCCTACATATGGGTCCTGGTATATCCATACATGCCATGAGAGCGGGAACAGACCCATTGACGCTCGACAGTAAGTATAAACCATGGCTCCAACATCCCTATTAGGCTTTCAAACTCAAGAAATCCAGTTGAATTCCTCAATATTTGATCATCATCAGCCAGCTCACTAGATTGACTTATACTAATATTTTTGAAAAGCTTGAACAATCGATTGTAGTGGGGGTATTTCAGTTGGTCTAGAATCATAGATTGCAACTAAGCATTGCATCGCTTGAATAAAGCATCTATCTATTTGTCGTGGGTTCAAATCCCACTCTCCACTTAACTTTTTGTGATTTTCCCCCCTAAGTGCTCAATCATTCCATGTCATCATCTCAGGTACCTGAATATCTTGACGCGTCTGTCGCGTTCCTGCTTTGGAATTACTTCAGACCTATATACTCGAGTATACCATTGATCTTTCATTCGTCTTGATTGACAATAAGCATCTTGTATTCCATTATCCTCACCTATGCCTCAATAGTATCATGCCACCTCGAGCAGGGCCATCGCGCCCTCAATCTCGACCAAAAGGTAGACCGTCCTTCATCCCTTCAACTCAATTTCAAGCTGGGCCTTCTGACTCCAGAGCTCGATCGGACAGAGAAGAATCGGAAGATCCATTAGCTCTCAGTCCCATCAAAGTGACCCCCACCATCACTAGGACCAGAAGAAGTACGCGGTCGAGCAATCTCAGATCATCGTCGCCTGCTTCTGTTACAGGAGGTTTGTCATCTTCAACGCAAAGGGTGACAAGGGGATCTAAGAGGAGAGACAGGGAGTACGAGGAGTTGGAATTGGGTGAAGAAGATTTGGTGCCACCAAGCGAGGATGAGGAGTACGAGGAGTGGAAGGAGAGTAGAAGAGCTAGGACAGATGAAGGTGAAGGCAAGGAAGTGGTCTTGGGTATCGATCGAGAAGCGGGAATGGAAGAGGAAGAAGAGGATATGGCAAAGGGACTGAGAAGACCTAAGAAACCCGATAAAAGGGTGAGTGCAGGTTCCAGTGAGGACGTTGTCTTTTTTTGCTCATCGAATCTTGATCAATCACATTAGCTGGATCATAATCGTACATTCGAATCACTCTTACCCTCTCCTTCACCTCCTTCACCTACACCGTCGATATCATCTTCAATTACCGATGCCCGATCAAGAGAGACATCTCCGACGCAACCGCTATCCTTCAGTCAGCAAGATGATCCCTTTTACACTGTATATGAAGATGAAAGGTTAACACTGGATGAAGATGCGCGAGCTCGCTGGGAACATGATGAACTAGATCTGTCGAGCGAAGTGCCTCGTTCTGAGAGCTTAGATAGGCCGCTCGAAGAAGTAGCGAAGCAGATCGATGAAGGGAAGTATAGATCTGTCATTTCGCAGGCTGTATCAAATTTGCCGCTCAGATATGATATCAATAAGGATGGTGTAGAAGCTGAAACAGTGGATGAAAGCTCGGCCATTGCGCGAAATGACAATGCGACTCCTAATGAAGAAAGCTCAGATCATTCCACCCGATCGAGAACCACTACACCTCATACCGTCCCGATGCTTCCGACCCGAGACGAAGGATTCGAGACTCTCTTGCCTGATGATCGTGTGATCGATGAGTCCGACTCATCGGTGGATCAAGAGGGTTTGGCATCGATGGTTGTAGATGAGGATCTCCCAGCCAAACAGTCTTCCCAGATATCTCGCTCAAGTACCCCTCGTACACTGCCCTTCATGCCCGACCAAGATCAGGCCTTCGAGACTGTTCTTCCAGCCATCGGACTCGATCATGAAGACCTCTCCATTCGTGCTCATCGCCCACCAACTCCTCAGACCAGTACGGATTTGGTTGACCATTCAATGATTTCGCCTCTCAGGGCACACTCTCCTACTCCTAGATCGTCCGCTCGTGATCCGAACGATGAGAATCCCTTCACCCCCGACGAAGTCCTCGTCTCTCCGTCCAAGCAGCCGACTTTGTTTAGACAGTCCTCTCCCGCCAAGTCACTTTCCCCTATATTCGCAGCGGTTGCTGAACTTCCCGATAATCCCCCATCGTCTTGCATACCTCATCTGCCAGCTCCGAGTCCACCTCCCGCCGATCCAGCTCTTGCGCAATTTCGTGGCGCTCGTACATTCCGAACCCGTACTGTTCTTCAGTTACAACCATATACCAAAGAGAGGCAGATATATGAAGCTGCTCTTCGGAAAGGTGGGTTGAAAAAGGGAAAGAAAGCTATCGCTCCTTCGAAAGAGATCACTCAAGAGGAAGCCGAAGAAGATGAGGCTCGGGTATCTGAAAGCTCGGAAGCTAGTGCTGAAGATGAATCGCCAGAGCGAATTGTGATCGGAAATACCCCTCCACTCAATAAACCTAGAGAACCAAAGAAACTGGTGGACGCCGATTTTGACGAGTACTTTTTCGAGCATGGGACGGCTGCGGATGAGAATGACCTTGATCATATGAAAGATCTTCAAAAGATCGCGAGAAGAAGGTTGAAAGCCGAGAAGGAGGAGAGAAAGCGTTTGAGGGCAGATGAGAAAGAGAAAAGGGAATTTGCGAGGTTGATGAAAGAGATGAGGGGTGAAAAGGAGGATTCTGATGAGCAGCATGAGGACGGAGGTGGCCAAGTGAGTCAGGCTATCTGAGAAGGATGTTTGATCCACGAGCTAATATTTATGAAGCAAAATGGCAAGTCTCGCATTTCCCTACCGCGCCCTGCTGTCCGTACCATTCGTACTCCTGCTGGAATCAAGACATACGGGAATAAAGGTAGAACTCAACGAGCAGCCGTGCAACGTCCGTCATCTGATTCGGATGAAGACGCACAACCTTCTACCAGACCACCGCTCATATCCCCATCAAAAAGCCAAGGCAACACACCTACAGCTTCCTACAGAACTGCATTCTCTGGCTTCAATGACGCTGATATGGACGTCGGATATGGTCAACCTCAAGATGACTCTGATCCAGCTATCGATGCAGCAACCAGTCATTCGCCTTTAGAACGCCAAAACTCGTTCTTCATCGATGATCTCGCACGTTCACCCAGTCGCCCTCGTGCTAGTTTCGGTTCAGAATCCGACTCTGCGTCTTCCAGTGCAAGTACTGTGCACGATCGTCGACAGAAGATAGCTAGAAGGATGATGCCTGCTGCGATGCTGAGGAGACTTGAAGCTGAAGCCGCTGCCAGAGAACACCGTAAAGCTGAGAACAAGAAGAAACAACAGGCAGCAACCGAATCTCCAATTCGTCCTGGTCGGGCTGTGGTGAGAAGAGGTGGTGGACAAGTAAATATGAATGGCTTAGAAGGTCTTTTCGACGAGGAAGATCCCGATGACATATTAGAACAGACTCCAACACCGTCATTCTCTCGGTACATTCCCAACTCATCTGATCAGCCTATAGTGATATCAGACGGCGGCTCATCCTCTGAAGCGGAAGAGGATAATCAAGCTGAGCAAACACTCGCAAGGCTTCATAGAGGGGATTTCGAGAGCATTGTATCAGGTAAACGATGGAAATCAGCCGTTAAGACGAATCATCAAGCGCAATCACGTCCAAAAGCTCGATCAAGTCATTCTCGTCGACCAGCTTTGGGCTTAGCAAAACGTGTGCGTGCGCCTATCAGTGAAAACAATCGAGCAATGGTACAAAAGCGGCTGGATTTCCCTGTTATGGACAAGTCACCAGTGTCGTCATTGAAAAAGAAACGTAAAAGATCCTTTCATCAAGGTAAACAACAACGGCCTGCAATCAGGCTGGACGATCATGTCATATTTGCCACAGCGGATTTTGAATTCGATGAAGAAGATGACACTCCTACCCGACCGAGCACTAAGGAAAAGCTCCAGACTATCCCTAGACACTTCGCTCGTACGACTTCTGCTAATCTGAAACAGAGCAAATCATTGGATGCAGATATGGGGAAAGCAAGATCATGGGCGAACTTCGATAAATTTCCTATCGACTTCGACATCACACCTTTACCTTCTGGCTTGCATTGCATTGCAAACTCCATACCTGGAAGTGGCAAACTGGACAGGTTAGTTCGAGAGATAAGAGGGAATAAAGATGAGGAGATGATCGATTCCTGCCTGGACTACGGGATAGAGCTAAGACAAGATATGTCACCGAGCTCGATTCAGGCTGTGGCACCCCTGCTTTTTGATGCTGTCCATCGACGAATGGTCGTCATTGCAAATCAAGACGACGCGGAAGAATTAGAGTTGGAATGTTTTCGATTTCTTGGGCGATACGTCCGACATCATCACCATGACATCGATGAAAATGTAACTCTTCTCAAAACCGAAATTGAAGATGCTATAGGTCAGCTGGAAGGGAAACTTGAGGATATAGATATTGGACGTGCCAAGCAAGGTCGAGAAGCTTTACTGAACCTGAGATGGGCACTAGTCGAGCTTAGCTGTAGACTGGAAATAGATAATTCGTCGTCAACAGGTGAAGCGCATATGTCCTTGCTGCAAAGAGCATCTGTCAAGTTATTTCACCACCTTCTATCACATGGTTTCGACAAGACCATCCGCCCGCTCAAGCAGATTATGCGCGGAGAATCTGACTCTGCAGAGATCAAAGACCTCACGGTAACCCTTTGGATCTCCCTCATTCATGTGCTCATTGCATGGGACGAGCGCGAATGTCGATCATCTAACGACACGTTTTTGACCTATCTGACCCAAGCCTTCGACAGCGTTTTCAACCTCGATCAGACTGGTCCTATCGCTGCAGAAAGAGTATGGTTCCTGGTCTTCGGTCTATGTGCCCTCACTCAATTTGATGCCGATGGTCGAATTATTTCCGTTTTCGTCACTTCCCCAAGATGGTCACTTGTACGACGGGCAGTTGGTCTTATTAAAGTAGCATTTGATGAAGATGCAGAAAAACGAGCTCATCTGGATCAGCTTCAAGGTCGAGATAGGTATATCAAGGTGGTAATGGCTCGTTGTGTGAGATTATCAGCCGTATGGAAATGGTCTTTTGACAGAGAAAGCTTCTCTGTGGCTACTAGGGATCTGGGTATAATATTCAAAGACCGACAATATAGAAATCTACCTACCGAACCATCAGTCGATTATCCGGAATTCATCACTCGCTTCGATATGTCACTCACAGCTGCGGATGATACGAAACGAGAGACCGCATTCGAACTTTACTTGCGTCTGGTCTGTGTGGCTGCATCGGATATCATCTCTGCTGCTCAGACTCTATCTGAAGCTCAACAAGCTGAAAAGGACGTACAAAGATTGGTCATGTCAATCATCCCTGTTAGTTCAGTCAAATTCAATCGAATATTCCCTCCTTCGCCTAAGGATCTTGGTCAGTTGATCAATCGATACTCAACAATGATTGCTAGTTGTTACTTTTCGCCTTCTCTGTTGACTTACCTTTTAGCAAATTCTAAAAAGTGGTCAGCATTCGAAGAGGCAGATTTTGATTCTCGACAAATTTGTATAAGGGGATTGATGTATCTATCAGTAGCGAGAAGACACCATAAACAGCCTCTACAGCCTGTTGTCAATCGATTAGCCGAATTGATGGGCATCTTGCAAAACGAACTGGAAATCTTGACAGGACCCTCGAATCAGACACTGGGTGTCGGACCAACTAAATTAGAAATTGAGCGTACGATGGTCTTGATTGTATCTTGCTTTAGGCAGATGATTAAACATCATTCCTTCGATGTGGAAGAGCAGAAGAAAGCGGTGTATCCTGATCCTTGTCTATTGCATGAGAGTGAGTCATAGCAGTTTCATCATACATTCTGTGACTTTGTCCTGTACAGCTAATTCGATATCCTGTGTCGTCATCAGGCTGGACCGTTCGTATTTTCGACCTCGAACTAGCCAAAGATCTGAAATGCGGTCTTGAAGTCATCGCTACCATCCAATCGTTCCTTGATACCCGAACGGCCGCATTGCCTAAACTAGCAAAACAGCGACGTGAAGCCAAAGAGAGTCATAGTGAGAGCTTTGATGAGTTTGGATCACTGGGTATCGACTTTACCGACGCAGACGTGCTGGCTTTAGGAGGTGAATTGGGCGAAGAGGAGAATGAGGTTGAGAAACAGGACGAGGAATTTGCCAGAGTGAGCTCCCACAAAACTCGGTTCCACACAAGCTTACCATACTCGCCTTTCGACAGATTATTGAGGAAGTCATCTCGCCCAAGATCTACCGTCTATTGTCAGACATGCTGCCGCCTGTACCAGACGATGATGCAAGGATAGAGCATGATGCGGACCAACAGGTATTCATTAGCAAGCTCACCAAGTGTTGGTCGGATTGTGCATCTGTCCTGGTCGTTGAGCATCAGCAATTGGTGAGCTAAACCTCTTTTTCACTTCAGAATCTCCAGCTAATGATATAACTTAGGACTGGTCAACATTCATCTCTCCTTTTGGAAGGCAATCGTGGGCTAGATTGGGAGATGAAAGGGGAAGAGTTCAAGTGGGACTGCATTTCATGCTCAACGTCGCTCAGTCGGATCCCGCCGCATTCAGTGTAAGTTCGTCGAGTTATCTGAAGACAAAGTTGCTAAAACACTATTCTCTAGCACCACGAGGAAGATTTCATTGCTCTACTTTTCCAAGTAATCGGCACCGACAAGTTGACAGTCGAGCATCACTACCTATCAGCTCTTTTGGCTATGCCTGGTGCATATAACCATCCGCTACTTGCTCCGTTTGGTAGCATCAAATCCTTGGAAGGTGAATTGAGTCGAGATGGGTTCATGGGTGTAAGAGAAGTGGCATTGCGATGTGAGTCCATTTTCGTGCCATGCTATCCATAAGAAGTATGATCTCACAACAAAGTATGTCAATTAGCTATCTTTTCCGCATTACCTGACTTACTCAAATCATCGAAAACTCCAGCATCTACGAAATCATTCATTTACAGGTGTATCAACTTATTCGTCTCATCAATCATCTCATATGACCAATCAATCAAACCTAATAAAGTCATTCACAAAGAATCATACCGTGCATTTACAGATACCATCATTCGAGATGTGCGGAAGTTTGCTGGAGAATATATCAATCCGCTGTCAGTTCCTGGGTTAAAGCATTTTGATAGTTAAACATCTGTTGTACTATATGTCTTGTAAGATATTGCATTTTGGTATTCATCGAACGTGTGAATATGTATGTTGCCACTATATGCATTTTGTATCGATTTGAGTCGACGGGACCGTGCACCACGCTTGTACTCTGGATATACTGAATATCCCAACTTTTGAATGGCTTCATGTACACAAATCATACCGAAAGCTACTGGCCTCTCATTTTCTTGTGTCCATGTCTTCTCCCCTTCCTTACTCATCATGTTCATTCTTGAGTACATTCCTCGCTATATCCAGTTTTCATTCTTGCCTTATTGAAGCGCATCATGTCAAACCAGCCCGCTCAAAGAAAATCCATAGAGAAATCTGAAAGATCCGAAATCACGAAGGTGAGTTGACTTGTTCCATTCGGTGCGTATGTTCGAAGAAAGACTGATATAGACACACAGAAGTCTAGGATAGACCATTGTAATACCCCTGAGCCGATTGCCATTCGGAGTCATATTCCTAATCTCATCGCCTCCCTTCAAACCGCAACCGAAGCATTGCAGGATGATTACGATAAGAACCAGGAGGAGCGGCAATCAACCGAGAAGTGGGTTTCAGAACTGGAAAAAGTCGTAGAATTACTCAGAGACAGACGTGACGAACTCGAGAAGGAATGCGATGAGCTTGACGAAAAGTATGATTCCCTTGATGAGAAATATAGAGTTCTCCAGAGTTCAGAAGCCTTCCAGAAAAATGAAGTCAAGAAGCTGAAAGATCAGCTCACCAAGGAAAAAAGCAGTCAGTCCAAATTTTTCTTCTTTCACTCTTTCTTCGACCCATCCAGAAGTTGTCAGACTGACGTTCAGGATATTGATTTCAAGTGCAGAAAACGAGGCCTTCTCAATAGATAAACGCAAGATGGTTTCAGATATGCTCGGGAAGAATAAAGAGTGGCTCAACGATCTTGAGGGATTGGAAACAAGAGCGAAGGTGGCGTTTAGCGAGATGAATAAAGCTAGAAAGAAAAACGGTGATCCACCATATAGCAAAGAGGATTTCGAAAAATTAGTGAAGAGATACATATAGTTTACATATTCCCTCCTGAGATACCTTTTGAGACGTGATCAACGCCGTACAGTACGAGCCTCTGCTTCAATCAAACAGAGTGAAATTCCTGCTCCCAGTTTCACGATCAATGATCATACAGTATCGGTCAGATCAATGTGGGTGGTGTCAAGGAGGAAGCGTGAATGTGGCAGATCCTGGCATACTGAATTGAAACGGACGCTTTAACCTCTAAGGAGGACTTTAGCTCAGCGGACACTGAGCAAGCGGATTAATTTCCCTCTTCTCCTCTTTTCCTACTTCTGTCATCTTCCATTTTCTCGAGCAATTCAGGTCTTCATCAAATGAGGTGTCCCGTTGATTGTGAGTGCCACTCGAGGCATCCATCCATCTGACATACCTTCACCTCCTAGAATTATACCTAACTCATACTCTGCTTACTTACTGCCCTCTCACAGAGTTCTTCCTGCCTTGAGTGATCTATACTTATCTACCACTGTAATTGAGCCAAAATGAGTGAAATGAACAATCGGAAATCTGTTGAGAAATGCGAGAAACCCGAACCGGCGAAGGTGATTTATTCGATTGGCGGGAAGAGGAAAGAAAGGAGCTGACTTATGTGATCCGATAGAAATCCAAAAACGAGATCGATCACAAAATCACCACGGACACTGCTGCTGTTGATCAGCTTTTCCAACCCCTTCAAAAAGAGATTAATCAACTTCAAGCTAAATATAACGAGAAGGAGAAGGCATATAGTCTTCTTTCGCAGCGACTTGAAAGTCGGGTGAAAAGTTATGACCGTCTCAAGGCGAGGCACGATGAGTTTCGGGACCTCTGCGACGCCATGAAGGACCGATATGCTTCGCTCGAACAAGACTACGGATCATCAATGGTCAGCTATAAATCCGAACAGGCAAAGTGCCAAGCTCTTGAGCAGAAGCATAAGTCCCTCGAGACCACAAACAAGACCCTTAGTGCTCAAGCTATCTCTCAAAAGTCAGAAATTAAGCAGCTGAAAGCTGAGCTTGCAAAGGAAAAGAGAAGTAAGTTTCATTACATTGGGTATTGGGGTGCTAAAAGTGACTTTTGTCGTTTCTCGCAATCTAGGAAGCATATACTACAAAGGCGAAGATATCAAATTGATCTCTGAGATGCTCGCAACCACTCGAGAATGGACAAAAAAGTTTGAGAAGATGGACTTCGAGGCGAATGTGGCGTTCATCGAAATGAATAAGTACAGAGAAATGGAGGGTGTAGGTGAGATTGATCGAGAGGGATTTGACGAAATCATAGACGAATATCGATAGGTTTGGGTGTTAGCTGGTCTCATGACAATAATGTAAAGTGAAACCTCCTCCTGTACATAGCTGGGGGGATTGAAGCTGCCCAGCGATCCCTGATCAGACGAGGTTGACAGTCCAAGTTCCCGAGCTGTGGACGTAGATGCAGTACAGTGACCAAGGCTGTGGACTCGGCAAGGCATTACATCTGAATAGGTTCGAGATCCTACCTCACCGACTGGTATCTGACTACAAATCATCTGTGATGATATCGGCGTATTTTGTGCCTATTGCAGTCACACAGCGACATCAGAAGATCAAAGGAACATTCTGTCTGAGAATTGCCGATGGCCATTTGGAGGAAGATGATCATATGCATATACGCGGATCAAATTCACTCATAATTGTAAAGTAATTTACCTGTCTAAACTAGCAGTAGATACCCATAGCGGAGTAATATACTAATGATGATGATAAACGTAGGAATGAAGCGTGGAACGGATAATTCACATTGCGAAGAGTTATACGCACAATCCAAAAACCTCCAAACGATCAATCGTGAGCTCCAGGAATATCATGGAACCAGCACTTGCTTCCAAAATTACAATTACGTCCATGCGGACATCGATGAGAATATATACAATCTGATTCTGCTTTTGCGCAAGTACCATGAGTGACCACAAAACAATTCTATGAGAAAAAGGTTTACTTTATCAGTTCACGGTGCGTTATAGTATAAACATCGAGACTTGCTTGACATCGATATTGAAGTGGTAGAATAAATAAATGAAACTCACCATCTCTTTAGCCATACCCCTCAATAGTTTATGTTGCTCCAAAGTGAGAGATATGTTATGGGCGAATTTACAATGACCATTGGGGCAGACCCCTTCAAGATAATGACGATGACATGGTTTTGGGTTGAGTCCACTCAGAAACTACTGCATCGATTCAATACAAGAGTCATGGGAAAAACGTACAGTAAGTCAGCTGATACTCTTCTGGAGAAACATGGAGCGCAATCCACATACCGTATAGTCTTCAGCCTTTCGCCTAGCTCGATGTCCGCCCATATCCTGTGGCCCAGAGCTGAACATTCGATCTTCAGGTTCAGTCGAAATGGAGGAACTTCGAGTTATTCGACTGCCAAGTGGAATCGAGTTCACACTCCCGTAGCTGAACGAGCTGATGCTGGCTGATCGTTCATCTCTTGTCATGTGCTTGCCGATGATGTCCTTGTAACTTCTCGGAGCTTGAGCAGGGCTTTGAGTCGATGCCTTGCGGTCCCAAGGGGGAGGAGCGGTAGGGTAGGGAGGGCCAATACGGTTAGACAGCTTCCTCGTGGGATTGGTGGCTGAACGAATTTTGAACCCTTCAGGAAGTCCTGTGTCATCATCATCCTCATCCGAAGCATCTTGCACGATTGTGGTAGGTCTTTGAACATGTTTGACTGCTGAATGAGGTAACTGCACCGACGGCTCATCTTCGTCACTTGAAGGAGGGGAGCCTCCGATGTTATCAGTCTCTGGATTGATTGGGACTACAAGCTTGTTTTTGCTTGTAGTCTTTCTTCCTGGAGTTGGTGAAGTAACACTTCGGATGGTTGATTTACCATTTCGATAACTCGAAGGAGGTGACAGGTTATATCGGCGATCAATTACGGATATGAAATCGCTCGTAGCAGGTGGAGCTTGCTTGACGGATTGGGTAGGTCGGTTCCAAGGAGGAATGGGAGTGGGATCAGCAAGTTGAGGGGACTTGATAGTTGAGGATGATGAGATCTGGCATGAGGGTTCTGTGCGTTCACGATGAGATGACTGCGCACGAATAGTATAATTCGACATGGCGCTTGATGCTCTTGAAGCGACACTCGGAGCCCGTGACGACGCGATGCTTGAGGCAGCGGAGACAACGCTTGAATTTTTGGATTGCTGATATAGTCTTGTCCATTCTACCTCCTCCATTGGGAAGAATCCAGGGACTTCTACCAGTCTACCAGCTCCCAGAACTCTGAGAGGATCCTCGGCCTCCTTGGTACTTTGGATACCATGAAGGATATCTCTCATCCTACGTGTGTTCAGCAACTCGAGGAAACGGAGGTACTTGCCGGCCTGACATAATCGTACGTGGAATATCAGTCCATCACCTGTTTCTTGATGGTTTGATCAAGTGTGTACTCACCTCAGGCATGCCCATCAATATAATTTTGCAGTTCGGAGTATGTGCGTAAAGCTTTATATACTCTGTGACCATAATTTCTATTAACGCTTGCCCCCGATTCGTACATCACCCAAGAGAAGTCTTACCAGTCATCTTGTCATATGCTTGTTCCGAATCCGGACAATCCTGAGCAATGGATAATTCCGAATGCGCAGTGAGACCGTCCAGGAAGCTACGGAACTGTGCATGGTCTCGCGTGGTACCGACCTGGACAGGTTGAAGATTGATCAACAATACGCCTGCTGAGAAAGGATAAAGAGAACAAAAGCTAACCGTCCTAAGCTGCTTCGTGACTGTTACCTGTGAAGACGGACTTTCAGTCAGCCGCACTGCTTTTTCAGGAACGTAGATCATGATCACTTACCACATCGACGAATAAGTGTACAACAATCATGTACGAGCTCCACTCCCGATTCTGACTTTTCCAGACCACATTGACCGCATCGTCGAGGCGATTTGCGAGTTCTCGACCTGAAAGCGCATCTGATCAACCTGCGTATTTCGGAGATTTAGAAAAAAAAAACTCACCTCCTGCTTCACCCTTCTGAATCAATTTGTGATCGAACTAGCAGAGAGGAGAAGAGTCAGCCACACGTGCAGGAGGCAAAGGACAATAGTACAGTAGTCCTACTCACCATTCGAGCATGCCCTTCGAGAAGGACTGCCACAAATGGCAATTCCTATATTTGCAGCGATTGTCAGCTGTTACTTTCATCTGATCTCACCAACAACGACTCCATCAGTGAGAATCAGGCCCACCTTGTCCCTATCTGGTTTCTCAGTCTCAGTAACGGCCCTCGAAATCTTCAAGGTATCCAGCCGTTGCTGAAGCTCATTCGCAGCCTCTTCCCATATATCTTTCTCCTTTACAGCCTTATGATACATCTTCACAACTTTCGCACCCTTCTTATCAGAGTGAAGCTTGTCAAGTTCCAATTGATGTTGCTGGATAAGTAACTCTTGTATTTTCGATTTGACGACATCAGCTTCAGCTTTGTAATGGCCAAATTGTTTATAAGCTTCGTCGAGTTCTTCTTGCTTTGATCTTTCGGATTTCTTTAAAATTTCGTTTTCCTCCTTCAGAGTCGTGTTGGCGTTCTGACATTCGTGGATCTCTCTTTTCAGGGTGAGGTTTTGAGCTTGAAAGTCAAGGAATTTTGATCGATATAGTTCTTCGAGCAAAGTTCTCTCCTTTCCTTGTCCTTGTGGAGGGCTTCCTTTCGTTTTAGATGGATCGAGACAGATGTGACTGAAAATACAAAACAATTAGCCTAGCACCCTTATTCTCATACTGAGATGAGTTAAATACTCACTACATGGCGGCATTCTTGATACGAGCCATGACTTCTTCCATTCTACCCCTATACAAGCCTTCTGCCTCTTTCCTGTCCAACTTGATTTGACCATACTCTTCGATCTCTTGTAGGATCTCCTCCATCCTGTCAAGCTCAGCAGTGGGAGTCAGTTCATTCGGTTGAAGTATGTCAGAGTCGGCTTCAGTCCTCTTCTCAACCACTGAAACCGTTATGGCTTGAGAGGATCTTGGTCGAGATGAAGGATCGGTAGGAGTAGTAGGTAGAGAAGATTCGAATCGCATCGTACTAGCATGGCGGAGAGGTACTTCCTTCGGTAAAGGTGAGGAAACTTCTTGAGCATTTGGCACGCCGTCCATTGAGACGGACGAAGCTGTAGTCGGTGTGGTAGGCAGAGGTGTACTAGTAGCTTTGGCAAGTAAAGCCGAAGAAGTATGAATTGGGGAAGGTATATTTCCAGCTGGTGTAGAAGAAGAAGAAGAAGGAGGAAAAGAAAAAGAGAAAGAATAACTGTCGAACACTGATGGGGGATCTGGATATGAATTTGAATTGAATTTGGCTTGTACGCTTTGACCATCCTGTTTGTTTGATGTCGGATGAGCTGTGGGAGCTTTCGCCTCTTTGGTCTGGGACTGAGAGTAAAGACTGAGTATCTCTGCTTTACCTCTTCTTTCTCTGAGAGTAGTAGTATCTTTTCTTTCTTTGGTGGGTGCAGGTGTGAAGGACGAAGGAGGAGGATCGTTGGATGATGAATAATCGATTCTACTCTTCTTCGCTTTGGAGGAGTCTTGCAGGGGAGAAACAATCCTGGTAGCTTTGGAACGTCTTGGAGAAGTGACGTCTCCTTGCTTATTCTCTTGTATGGTAATCGTCTGATCGTAAGGGTTTAAGTGAAGATTCCAGTCGCCATAAGATGGACTAGCTGTCTGATAAGGATAGATAGGTAGTGTTTGAGTATGTCCGTGTTTTGAGGAAGCGGAATAAGGGATATGAGATCGTATAGACGATGTTGGTGTGTCCCGTATAGCAGTTTGATGATCATCATCAAAATTGAAGGAAGGTGGTGTACCCTTTCGAACTATCGATAGTTGTCTTGGTTTCTTGACGAACATGAATGGAGTAGCAGCTGCGCTCAAAGATCCCTTGGAAGTAGCTGTACCACTGGAAGAATTTGATCCTGATCCGTCTCTCTTCATGGGGGAGGAAGAGGGTGATAACAACGCCGTTGGACTGATAATCGTGTCTTGTCCCACGTCATTTTCCTCATCTTGATTCCCTTCTTCTCCATGTTTGTTCGTTTTCTCTTTCATCCCTTCTTGCGACTGAGAAGGGGATACCGATTTATCTGAATTGTAGCTAATTGATGATGCCTTTCGAGTAAGAGGTTCAGGTATCAACGATTCCTGAGTGAAGGTGAATTTAGGCAATGACGCGAATGATTTGGTGCGTGAGAGTGATGGTGAGGAAGGCGGTGATTCCAGATCTACCAAATGAATATCAGATGTTGGAGGGGGTGTGGATGTCATGGCGAAGCTGGTAGGCAGATGATGGACAGGTCAGCTAGAAGGAGATATAAAAGGGATGAAGCGGAAGGTTGAACATACAAAATACCTCTCGTCAGCTCGAGCTATCTTTTCAGACGGTATTCTGCCACACTGAGGTGGATGTGAGGGAGGGTGATGTATATGAGTGACGGTGATGTTGATGTTGACGGTCCGGATGATTATTGAATAGTGAAGATTGATCAATGAAGGATAACTTGAAGAGAGACGGGAAGGGAAGAATGGTCGACTTGTTCTCACTTGTATCTGTTTACTTCGTTTTGATGACGGTCGACTGATTGACTCAATCGATTGATGGATGGTTTGTGATCCGTGCGCTATTTTTGTTAGTAAGTGATTGTGATGGTGGTGGTTCACGTGTTTTGACTGTTGACTTCTTTTCCTGTTTCAACCTCTACTTCACAATCACGATGCCCCAAACAGGATCCATCTTGCACCTAGGCCTAATCAGCTCATCCATCCATCCCCAGCTCCATATCAGTTAACTTACTGGAGAATACCATTTACGTTACACTCAACCAAGTACAGTGGGAGTTCAGTACGGTATATCAATTAGTAGCACCGTCAATTATGAGTATGAGTATAATTGGGAAATGCTATGCATATAACTACCTTTCTGCTTTCTATTTCACAAATCACTCACGCCATTATGAACAATGCCAATGCTATGTTTTCAGGATCGTCTCAAGTCAAGTAACTAACGATGTCTAAAGTAGAAATACAATTTTACTCGCAAAAAGCTTTCAAAACATTCAGAAAGAGGAATATGAAATTGATGAGAATATTGCTACAAGTTACCTTTTCAGTTAGAAAAAGAAAATAAAAGAATGGAAAAGGTACTATAACGGTTTTACAAGAAATCAATGTAAGATGATGGTACAAGGTAGAAGCAACAGGTACTTTCAATGATGTCTCACAAAATTGTAGAAAGGAGAAGATATCGTCCTATGAAGGAGAAGAGGAACCATTCCATGATAAAATGAACACCTGAGAATGTTCGGTATTATAAAGTGATAGTTCGTTATTATTTCTTGTCAAGTACGAGTCAAATTGTTTGACCTATCGAGTGACTGTAGCTCGTTCGAGAGGATTATGGCCCGAAGAAGCTGTAATGCTCGGCGCCGAGAAAGCGGAGTTGAATGAAGGTCTATTCGAAGATGACATTCGCATGAGTCGAGGGTTCGTAAACCTTTGTTCTCGAGCGACTATGAACAACAACAGAAAGGTTATTAGTATCTTTACAAATATAAAAACTTGGTTTGACTTACCAGTCACACGAAGTTCTTTCCCTGTAAATTTAGCATTGACAGATTTCAAATTGGCATCTTCACCCAATTTGATATCCCATTGCGCATGATCTAAGAACATAGTATCGCAAAATCAGCTTCTCGCTGTTCATCCTCTTGAAGATCCTTCAAACTCACCTCCTTCATCCCATTGATCAGCAACGATATGAATAGTCCTAGTTCCTCTCGTAGCTATGGTGATATTATCGAGTCTGCGCCGATATCGTCAGCTACCATCTAAGAACGTCATAGATTGCGCAGCTGATCTGAGACTCACGAGAAACCAGGTAACCAAACCATTATATCATAAAGATGAGGAGTACTCTTGATCGCGATTCTACCTTCTGCACCTTTGATAATTTCGATCCACTCATTTTCCGAACCTTCAAACAACTCAGGATCGAAATCATCAAAACTGACATCCGGTCTATCTTGACTCGAGCCGAAGGACAGAGCTCTTCCAGATACGGCATTGGTCTTTGCAGGTGGACAAGCCCATCTGGGTGGAGGCGGAAGAGGGTTAGGCGATTTGTTACTATTACTTCTATTCGAAGATGATGAAGAGGAAGAAGCGGATGTCGAGGTCGTACTCATACTAGTACTGGAAGATGGCGAGGGGAATTGATCAGGAACCGAGAACCTTCGCTGCATACCGTTTACGGATGGTAAAGGATAACCAGCAGGTGGGGCTTTAGGTGCGGAAATCTCACATCCTGTCGTGGGTGATTGAGCGATTATACTACTCCCACTTCCATTCGATCGGAATGATTCGTCAGACAGCCTCCTGACGTCAGGGGAATTCGGGTCAGACCCATTTCCATTGGTAGATTGAGGTGGGGCGAGTCTACCTTCAGGTTGGGTATAGAGGTTAAGGGAGGGTGGTTGACTAGGCGCAAGTGCAGGTGCAGGAGCGGAAATGGCAGGACCAAGAGGAGGTGTATGTTTGAGTGCTGTGAATCCGGGGAAACCAGGATCTAAATGTGGTGCAGTTGGAGGTGAATCCAAGCTACGACGTCGATAAGGGAATGCGCGAAGGGGTGGTAAAGTAGGTGAAAATACGATAGGTGACATAATTATATCATAGAGAAAACAAAGTAAAATAGGTCAGCTCTCAAGTCAAGTTTTTCTTTTATGAACGCAGGTGAAATATGTAGGAAAGGATGCATGTGAAGGATACATGAGATTGATGATGATTGTCGTTGTCAGGTGAGTCGAATGATATATCGCCACCGAGCAACTTGACCATTGACGTCACGAAGGATCTGATACGTGTTGGGCATGAAGATGTTCTCAAAGGAAGGAAGGGGATGTGATATGCAATGCAATGAAAGTATCATGTCAAGCACATTGGAGTCGAAGACCCAAATGATGACATCCGGAAAGAGGAAAACGAAAGGTATTGACAATGGATTGAGAAGTATAATCGTAAAGGGCGTGGGTATGTGTAGTACCAACACTCACCTGGCATGTTTCCTTCTCCAACTACCGTTCCTTCTCAATGATGGTTTCCTGGTTGTTGAGCTTTTCGATTCGTCCCCGGTGCTGGCCCTCGCGGATGGTTCTTCGTAGTAATCTGACTTCCTTGCCGGGGAAGACGATGATGTATGGGGCCATACAGGAGGTGGGATCTCAGCTCGAGGCGTACATTCTCCCTTGGATGCGGTCGAGCTGGATGGTGAAATCTGATTGACACCGTTGGGAGCGGCGAGGAAAGGAGGGTTCTTCTCCTCTGTTGATGAGGATAATTCCGGAGTGGATAGTTTAGGATCAGGTGAGGAGGATGATGAGCTACCTGAACCTGAGGAAAATACGGAATTGATAGATTTGTCGGATAACATTCGAGGATTGATAGGTTTTTCTTCTTCCATGGATATATCTTCCTTATCTGGAGGTTTGGATGAAGGTGTTTCACCCATACTGCCCCAGCTTGTATTGCTGCAAGCGGATTCCCTTCTTTCACCACCAAAGGACCTATTGTCAAAGTATGACAAATAGGAAGAGGTCGAAGATGTGGGTGAAGGGGATGCTGAATTCGAGACTAGGTGTGATAATGTGGGTGACTGTTTAGGTGGATGCGGATGTAAAGAAGTAGTATTCAGTTTGGATGTTGACGGTGATGGATTGGAAGTGGAAAGGAAAATCATTGATACTAATGGGATATGGGTTGACAGGTCAAGTAAGTTGTGATTGATCTGCAATTTGGAGAGAGTGATGGTCGGTCAAAAATGGTATTTCCATATACAGTATGAAGTACGAAGTACAGCACAGCTCTCCGGGGTAGAATGTTGATCAATCGCTGGAATGGATTCGGAAATGGAATGACGATATACGATATTCCCGTTCTAGTATCACCGATTTTTTGATTTTATTTGATCTTTTGATGTACGACGACTAACCCCTTCGTTGTTGGGTTGTGTTCATGCGTCAACAAAAGCAAAATTGGGAAAAGGTTGATGATGGAATGATGTCGCTTTGTCGATTTTAGTTCGATTGATTTCGAAAAAAGAGAATTTGTAAAAGTGGTGTTAAGCTGGATATTCGTTATGGTACCCCGCAATGACAGGTCTAAAGGAGGGTCGAGGTGAAGAAGGGGTGAATATTTGTGTTGTTAGGGGGGATGTTGGTTGGAAATCAAGGGTTGATCTGTTGCTTTGATTTTCGATTTTTGATGGAAATTCGAGTGATTTGGGTGGAGCGGTAACGACAAGGTGAAGAGTGCGTCCGTGTCGTTGATGAGTAATTATGCTTATGCGCTTAAATCCCGATCCGGTCACTTGCGTACTCTTGCGATCCTTCTACACATGACCTGATGAGTGATGATAATTATGGTGATGATGATGAAGAGCGATGAGATGATGAATATATGCTGTGTGTGTATGTATGTATGGATCAAATTTGCTACAATACTTGTAGAACACTGCTCGCTTCTTTTCGTACGAGAGACAGCGAGCGCTGTTGTTGGTAAGCTGGTATGTATTTGGTACAAAGTAGAGTAGAGTAGTGGAAAGATGGGAAAAGAAAAGGGAAAGGAACACGAAGGTTTAGCTTGTACGATTGCATCCCAACACACCCTGAACATCGGATGCATAAGGGCTGTATCAACGCATAAAAGGAGAACAACGGATTATCAAGTTACCTAGGTTAGCGCCATTTTAACCTACTAGGTTATGACGTCTTAAAACCTGTTTTAGCGCTTCTACCGAAATATCAAAACGCAAAGGGACCAATTGCTGGTGGATTTGTATAAAACATACCTCGCATTTGTACTTTGTTCGTTTGTTATTTGTATTTTTCTCCTATTCGATTCAATTGTTCAATGATTTGTATTCCACCTTGTTGTTCCTGCTTCTTCCGACCTTTCCTTTCTCCCCATTCAATCTGACTCATCAAAGCATCCAAGACACGGAGAGCGTATCCCATGTTTTGTTTGGGTTTCCTCTGTTTATTCCCGATGAGCCCATATAACAAGTCGGATCGGGTTGGTCATCGTTACAAGCCTTCTTCTTCTACGCCTCTTCTTCTCTTGTTTTCACTCGTCATTGTTGGGTCATTCCCCCCTGATCCTGATCCACGTCATGCATATATCCCTACCACCAATGACGCCACCTGCTGCCTCCGTGACGGTCGGAAGATAACACACAGTTTTTATTTATAATTCCCCGAATTCTTTTCTTTTCCCCAGACGCCCGAGTGGCGTTCTGCTAGCAGATTTGCTGCCGACGGTTGAATCTGGGGAAATCCCTTACGTAAAACACCAGTCTCATGACGATGACATGACAAACGCGTCGATTGAGTGAGTGTACAAGGAATGTATGTGTTCAAGTCGAATTGAATTGGATTGAAATGATCATTATAATCACCTTCCAACCCTTGATGAATCGCACCCCATACTTGCCAACTTGTATATAGACAGAGCAGCTGCCTCAGAATCACCGCTTGGAGATGCCGAATATCACAATAAGTATCATTTTCGGACTTTGACTTGGACTCCTACTCCTGTAAACTAACATCAGATTCCCCTTTCACGTCCGATTAAGAGCTCCTCGAGGTGTATCAACACTAGACTTCGATCCCGATCAAACGACCATAGAGGATCTCAGAATCCTCATTTTCTCTTCTACCGAGATCCCACCAAGCGAACAGGAATGTAGGTTGTTTGTCAATTTCTGTCATTTGTTGTTTTTTTTCCTTGTTTCATTTCCATTTTCATCTAAAGCTAAATCAGGATTAGCCTAGCCCACCCTTAAAAAATAGCATTTAAATATGGTGACTGACTTTTATCGTCTACCTAGTGAAATATAGTTACCCACCTAAGGCGTTACCTGATTCAAACAATCAACAGAAGCTATCTACGATCCCGATAACTAAAGGTGAACAGATAATCGTTACTTCCCTTCCTCCTGCTACATCTTCAGCCCAAAGTTCCACTTCCGCTTCCACTTCGTCCACCAAGGTTGGTCCTGGTACTACGGCCAAAATACCTACACCTGCACCTTCTATCAAACCCACCAACGAATCCATATCAGCTCCTTCACCCATCCATTCCCCTCCCCGTCCCGAATCCCCTTTGGGTCAGAATGATATACCGCTAGAAACGAATGATAGTGTCGCTTTACCAGGTAGAGATGCGGGATACCTCCAATTGAGGGTAGTACCGGATGATAATTCCTGTTTGTTCAGCGCTATCGGAGTGGTCTTCGAAGGTGGTATCGAAGCGGCTCAAAAGCTAAGGAAAGGTAGGTCACACCGTTCAGCTGTGTATTCGGAAGGAGTTCCAAGCTGATGAGACGCATCACTTTTCAGTTGTTGCCGATGCTATAAGAGATGATCCTTTCACATATTCAGATGTGATGCTAGGGTGAGCTGCGCATCGAACATAGGCCTACAAAAAGGTGTACAGCTGACATGGTGTATGTAGCCAACCGGCCGATCAGTATATAGATAAGATGCAGAAACCAGACACATGGGGAGGGGCAATAGGTGAGCAGCTTGTGATATGATGGATACTGCATCCACAAAGCTGATGAGGCCTTTCTAGAGTTATCGATATTCTCAAAGCAGTGAGCTCAACGTAGCTGGCTAATACAACGAGTTTAGCTCATGATGTTTTTATTAGCTATAAAACCGAAATATCGTCTTTCGACGTAGCTTCAGGCAGATGCGATAGGTTCGGGCAGGATGATTATGATTGGAGGTCAGCTCTTCGAACACATCTAACTCCTATTGGAAGATATTCAGCTGATTGTACATCCATCCCTTCTCAGGTGTCTTCTCGTGTATTCAGGTATTCGTAAGTTTGGCCCCCTCATCTCATCAGATCCTCCGCTCTCACATCGATCTCTTCTATATCGATCCTCGTGTTCATGTTCGAGTTTCCGCTTACTTCCAATCGTTCATATTCATGTAGACTACGATGCTCTTACTCTCTCTCCTCTGCCTTCCTCACCCCCTTCATTCCACACGACCATCTTCCCCATAACCGATCTCACAATCTTACCTACCGCTCAGAAATTGGTTGATCAACTGAAATCGAGACATTATTACACCGATACGGCGACATTCGATCTTAGATGTCAGATATGTGGTGAGGGTTTGGTAGGTGAAAAGGGAGCTAGGGAACATGCTACGAAGACTGGACGTGAGTATCACATTGGTTCTGCCCTGAGATTGAGGTGTATGATCCACTTCAATGTTCTCTATGATCTTTGCCTCATACTTGATTAAAGAGGGATGAGAAGCAGTCTTGTTTATCATCTATCATTGATATTTCTCATCCGAACGTGGGACCCACTCAATCCTCAAAGTTGTAATGCTGATTCGTCATTTTTTGTTTTCGGATACAGATGTGCAATTCGGTGAATACTAGTTTGAAATAGATACAGATAGATATCAAGAGTATCAGGGGAAATTATCGGAACCATATGTTGTCTTTTATTTATCATCAATTTGATCACCAATTGAATGTCTTTCATGATATCATGTGTGACTGCCATATCATTGTTCATAATGGTCGTGCGACCAGGAAGACAATCACCCGTATAAGTTGTAACGTGAAGCTACTGCTATTCGTCAACAACCAATAATGTTCATATGTTATACTTGGGCGCCTGTTTGAACTGATCTCAATTGAGCGAAAATAATCATGCATCTGAATGTCATATATGTATGTATGTGGTTCCCACGAATACGATAATTTGTGATGAATAAATAAACATTTTCTGTTCACAAACCAAAAAAGATCTATTTTGTTTCTAACCGTTGATTGTGGATTTATGTGAGATTTCTATCATTTACTGTTAATGTTACTAGTATAACCAATTCAATACCCATAAACCAATCAAGATCAAACCTAATTTGATTGAATTATGTTGTTGAGCCAAAGTGCGTATATTGGTTATGATACTCAATAACGTTTGATCTTTCCATTGTCTATCTGTCGCTTGATAGCCCGCGACAGATGGTCGACCAGTCATTGATGCGGCAGTAGCTGCCATCCACTATTTAAGACCAACAAAGTCAGTCTGATGATCAACAATCTTAATGAAGAGGAATACGTCTCGCTCACAGCTGGCCAACTCTCCCTTCGTTCCATACCTTCACTCTGAGGTAATTCCAATCCTGGTATTTCCTTTTTAGCCTGGTTCATTAGCGGTATACTCTCGGGTATACCACCCTCTGCACCATCCTTAGGACCTTCCACGACGGCATGTACGACCGCGCTCGTCGTCCCAGTTCCATTACCACCAGCTACAGTGGTAGCAGCACTAGCACTACCATTGTTGGAAGTGACAGGTAAAGGTAGATTCTTCTTGTTTCCAACTAAATATTCGGTAATTTCTCCCGTAGCACCTGATACTCTATAACTCAACCAGATGAAACATATACTCGAAATCACCAGATTAACAGGTCTCCATCGGGTTGCTGGAACGACTAACAATATCGCTTTGGTATCGGATGCCAACCATCCGTGGAATTGAAGAATGAACGTCTCAAGGGAACATTGACCGATGAAACAGAATAATCTCGATGAGGTAGATCGAAGTAATGGACTGGCGTTTCGTAAGAAGACAAAAGCCATGATGGGTATTATACAAACAACCGAATGGTAATTGTTGTAGATGAACTTGTTCTCTAAAGATAATTGGAACCAGAAATACCATATCATACCCAACACCGATCCCACCATCGTAGCCGTTCTGGCAGTGTTGAACCATGGTCTTTCGGGTATTTGGTATTCTTTCATCTTGATATATCCGTAGGCACAGAACATACCTGCCCAAACGATGTATAGATCCAATGTCACACGGAAAGACCATTCTTTCGCTGACCATTCGATTCGGAAGATGGCATTGAGGGCCTTGAAGATGTATGCCATGAGGAAGGTGTAGTGCATGAAAAGTGTGACTAGACCCGCGCAGGCGAATAGCTTGGCGAGTAAGAATGTTGGTCTTTCATTGTATTTCGATCCGATCATCATGGTAAAGTAGATGATGATATACCACCAACTGACCAAAGGAGCAAAGTAGTAGAAAGCGTAATCCGTGTTCATCGTGTAAGGTAGTACGACCGAGAGAAGGTTGAGTCGGACAAGAACCATGGCTACTCGCTGGAAACCGAAATCGCCTTTCTTGTAGTCTGAAAAAGTAGGGTCAGTCACTGTATCTTTGCGCTGAGATCATGAGGGCCAAGGTATACATACAGAAGAAGAAATGACCATCTACAGGAGGAACCCGCATCAGCATATATCGCCCAACATCATGATGGCTCTGCACTCACATCCAGTCATGAACAAGTAAGACGCTACCAATACTCTGATAGGATTATATATACCCGATATCTTCGACGCACCGAAGAAGTGGTAAATCAGGATAGCAACTATAAGTAAAATCCTTACATCAGCAAAATCACCACGGCACACGTAGATACAGTTTTTCGCTCACTCTGCATCCATCCTTTCCATTCGTCCGTTATATCCCTATTCAGGAACCCTAAATCTTTTCCACCATTCTTCATTGTCGCTATACCCGCGACCAAAGCTGCAAAAGTCAAACCACCAAATATCATAGCATCGTAATCTTTCTGTTCCTTGAGGAAGACCGTCGTTCGATCAGCTATGAACAGATAACCCATGGCTAACCCGAAAGTACTGAGTGCTGGAGCGATATTAGATGAAGGGAGATAATTCAATATAGGTGACGAAGAGGCTATACATCAGCCGAATGATCAGCTTTCATTCCATCCCATCAAACCAAAGTATAGGTTTTAACTCACGTAATCTCGAAGCAGCCAGCATGCCAACAGGAGCCCAAATAACCAATAAGAACAATATCAACGATTGAATCGGTGTAGTCCAATCATATCGTTTACAGCAAGTTCCTGTCGCACCATCATTCCTCATTATATCATTACATCTCCAGCTCAATAGCAATTCAGCCTGTTTGTTCATTATCTTATCTGAAAAATGTAATCCATCTTCCGTCTCTTCGTCTACGAGTAGATCGTTCAATACCGATGGGATGATCACAGGAGGTGGGTTGGGGTGGGTGAGTCGAGCGTATAAATCGGCATTCATAGCTTCAACGTCGGTGTGCATGATCGTCTCTGCTCTTGAAGGTGATAATTTCCCATGTACCGGATTAGGTATAGGTAAGAAGATGACCGAATCGGCAATTGAGAAGTCCATCGCTCTTCGTTCGACTCGTACATCTCGACTGGTGAGATTCGAGTTGAGAGAACGTCGATATTCGATAGTTGGAGCTGAAGAGTCTAGCGGTAATAATCCGGGTAAGATCACACCTGATCCCAATCTCATATCGTCCCAGGGGTTCATCAAGGCCGTTTTGGGTGATCCTTGATTGTCCTTGAGTGATTCAAACGTATCATGGATCATCCCTCCCCAAGCTGCCAAACCACCCGAAGAGGGATTCCGAAGATACCATAATCCTGAGCCCATCACAAGTAAAGAGGCAGGTTCAGACCTTCCACCGGATAGTAATGAAGCAGTCTTGGTGGTGTTCAAGTATGGATCCCTACGAGAACCTCTGAATCAGCTATCATGCCAAGACGTGTTCGGACTAGCTGAACTGACTCACCACCAGAATTCCAAGTCCAATTGCCCATTACCATCTGGATCAACTAAAGATAAACTTCTATCTGTATGTTTTTCCCCCTCCACCTCCCAGGCTTTTGATACCCCTCCAACTGTCCTAGCAGCCGCGAAATACAGTTGTCGAACGGTTGAATCACCCACAAAGAGGGCCGTACGTTTCTGATCGTAAGATGAGGCAAAAGGTGATTTGGGGGTATTGGCTCCTGAAATGGAAAGACATTTCTGGAATTTCGCTCCGGATAGAGGTAGTTGGAAGCATCCTATGATTAGGTTGTGGAACACAATATATCACTTAATTGTTGCAAACAATCCCGTATGGATATCATGAAGCAGAAGATTAAGAGAGATTACTCACCTTCAGGTTGCCAATTCCTCCATGTTCCAGGATCTAGCCATTTACCCGTCCCAGAGTTGAGTAGAGCAGAACAATGATATGGATCTGACCAATCTGTATCAATCGCACAACGATTTAACAATTAATATCATCTCTATCCTTACTACAGAATCTGAGTTTTTCTCCACTATCCATATGACTCACCTAGGATAGTATACCTCAAAAGATTGCCCAGAACTACAGCAGCAACCAACGTCGCACAAGCATAAGTGTACCAAAGTGGATTCAATTTCCCACTTTTCGCTTGTTTGGTATTCGTCGTGGTATTGGTATTTGATCCAGGCATTTTGGGTGCGGCACCTGACTCTCCCTTGTCTACAGAGTGTTTGTTATCCGTTTGTTCTGTGATTGAGTTTGGGTGCCGCGATATTCGACGTGAGAGGAATGGTCGTATTTTGGGCGAAAATGAATGACAATGTATAAACAAGTAGGAGTATAAAAGATTATTTTACGGTGAAAGAGGCTCTCGCTCCCAAAGGCTGTGTTTATTGATGGGTTGTGATTATTTTAGGAGATTATTATTTTCATGTATGTATTGATTCCTTTGATTGAGGGACGTGCATTGATGGCACAGATGGATGGGATGGGGTATCACGCTATCACACGCGGTTTATCAATGTTCACCGCGAGTCATACGTCGTTGGATTGACTCGAGATCATCCACGAAGACGTCTTGAGGGTGGAATGGGTATCTATGCAAGTATATTCTAAAGGTACAATGTGAAGAGCTATCTTGTTGGGTGTGAAGTGGTGGATGAACTTAACTTTGGCGTTGTTGGTAGCTTGGCTTGTTGGTGTCCGGAGATCATCGCGTATTGATGCCACGTTTACCCGTGTCGATCTCTTGGGAGTATCACTTTATTCGCTTCCACAAACCTTCATGCACGATAGATCTACTCATGCAGTCATTCACGAGGCATTTCAAATCCTATGCATCAGATCCCATTCCTATTCTGCACTCTTGCGCACTCCTCTTCTCCCTTCTCTGCGCTTGTATCTACTTGTATATAAAGTATATGTAAGATGTTTTTCATCATGCGAATATCATGAATAATAGAAAAAATATCGTCATAATCCGTCATCCACACATAACATATGAGTCTATCAGACTATTTCCATACTTATAATTCATCGTGGCTGAAAGGCTGTTGGTCGTCATCGTACGATGAACCACCGGCACCACCATAGAGTTTAGCGGTGATAGGCTGTTAAAAGTCACGTCGTACGATCAGCACTTGCTCTTTACCCATACATTTGAAGGTATCATCAACTCACAGCAACAGCAGCTTGAAGTTCAGATAATTGATCCTCGTAATCTTCAGCTTCGGCTGATGGGTTCTCCTCGAGCCATTCAGTCTTCTCCTTGATAGCCGAGAGGATGGTCTCCTTGTCATCTTCTGATAGTTTACCACCAAGACCTTCCTTGTCGGCAACTTGGGATTTCATAGAGTAGACAAAGTTCTGGAGGGAGTTTTGCGCTTCGATCTTCTTCTTGACAGCGGCATCCTCATCAGCAAATTCTTCGGCTTCTTGGACCATTCGCTCGATTTCTTCGGCAGATAATCGTCGTTTATCGTTGGTGATGGTGATAGACTTAGATTTACCGGTTCCCTTGTCCATAGCGGATACCTTGAGGATACCGTTGGCGTCGATCTCGAATGTAACTTCGATTTGAGGGACGCCTCGAGGAGCAGGTGGGATATCGTTGAGATCAAATTCACCGAGAATGTTGTTGTCCTTGGTCATGGATCGTTCACCTTCGTAAACTTGGATTCGGACAGTAGGTTGGTTGTCGACGGCAGTGGAGAAGATTTGAGATTTCTTGGTTGGGACAACAGAGTTTCGGCCAATGAGTTTGGTCATAACACCACCGGTAGTCTCGATACCTGCGATAAACGGTCAGCTTGGTTCGCGTTTCAAAGTGAATAAGAGAGTACAAACTCACCAAGAGTCAAAGGACAGACATCGATCAAAAGGACACCACTGCTTCCCTCTTCACCGGAAAGGATACCACCTTGAACAGCAGCACCGTAGGCAACGGCTTCATCAGGGTTGATACCTTTGGAAGGTTCTTTGCCGTTGAAGTATTCCTTGAGGAGTTGTTGGACTTTGGGGATTCTAGTAGAACCACCGACGAGAACGATCTGATTACGATTAGGTCAGTCATCTGCAATTCTAGCCGTGGCCGCTATTGTGTGCCAAGTTACTTACATCATCAATTTCTTCCTTCTTAACACCAGCATCCTTGAGAACTTGTTCGACGGGTTTCATGGTCTTTCGGAAGAGATCCATGTTGAGTTCCTCAAATTTAGCTCGGGTGAGGGTCTAAACAACGAAGGTAGCATCAGCTTTACTTCTATTTATATGTGATCAGATGATTAACCTACCTCTGAGAAATCGTTACCACCTTCGAAAGCTTCAATCTCAATCTTGGTACTCATTTGAGAAGACAAGGTTCTCTTGGCCTTTTCAACTTCTCTCTTGAGTTTACCCATAGCTCTGTTGTTCTTGCTGACGTCAACGTCGGTCTTCCTCTTGTATTGTTTGACGAGGTAGTCGATAACTCGGTTGTCGAAATCTTCACCACCCAAGTGAGTATCACCGGCAGTAGCCAACACTTCAAATACACCATCTTCGATGGAAAGAAGGGAGACATCAAAGGTACCACCTCCGAGATCGTAAACAATGATTTGAGATTCAGCTTTACCAGTTCGGTCAAGACCGTAGGCTATGGTAGTATGTCAGCACAAGCATTATTAGACATTTAGAAAGGTGATTGAGACTCACCAATAGCAGCGGCGGTAGGTTCGTTAACGATTCGGAGCACGGTAAGACCAGCGATGGTACCAGCATCCTTGGTAGCAGATCGTTGGGCGTCATTGAAGTCTGAACACGATGTCAATTCATGCTTCACGAAGATGTATTGTGCAACTCACAGGCAGGGACAGTGACAACAGCGTGAGTGACTTTGTGACCAAGGTAAGCTTCGGCGGTCTCCTTCATTTTAGTCAAGACCATAGCGGAAATCTCCTCAGGAGTCTATAAGATCAACAGAGTCAGTTGTACGGTCGATAATTGCCCAAAGATCAAATCAACTTACGAATTCCTTAAGGTCACCTTTATGGTTAACTTGAATCATTGGTTTCCCACTCTTGTTAACAACCTTGAAAGGCCAATGTTTCTGATCTTTCTTGACATCCGAATCATCCGCCGATCTACCGATCAGACGCTTAGCGTCGAACACGGTGTTCTCGGGGTTGTTGGATGCCTGATTCTTAGCTGCGTCACCGATCAATCGTTCTTCCTCTGTGAATGCTACCCATGATGGAGTGATACGGTTTCCTTGGTCGTTGGCGATGATTTCTACCTTTCCACCTTTGTGAACGCTAAGGGGTAAGTTAGTTGATGTTGTCCAGGAAGCAAAGACAAGCAGATGACAATAGAAGGTGAATTAGAAGTCAAATGGAGGGAAAGAAGAGCAGTGACAGGGATGTATTGAGATGATCGATGGAAAATCAAGAGTTACAAGGGGATGAAGAGCGACATTTCGGTCATAGACTAGACAATGGAATCCAAAAGAGAGGAAAATGTCACTCACGCAACACAAGAATAAGTCGTACCCAAATCAATACCAATGACAGTACCAACATCTACCTCCTTGTCCTCTGCTCTGACCTGATAGCCTACAGGTAAGAAGCAGATGACGGCGATGAGGACGAAAGCGAATAATGTTATTCTTGACATCAACGACGAAGACGTTGATCGTCTCGACGGACGGATTGTTCTTCTTGGATAAGCCATCTTGTTGGACCTATACTGAGTGGCGTTAGTTGAAGAAGAAGAAGAGAAAGACAGAAGATAATTCACAGATGAGATATATTTTTATGGATGATCATGGAAGGTGACACGCTGGAACTCATCCACTAGGTGATGAGCTGGAACTTTGTTCGTCCAACGTGGCACATCCCATCACTGTACGTGTAGTTATAGCAGAATATTCTCGACGCGTTTACCTTTCTTTTTGTTAGTCCCACCCACTTTAACGCGACTTTCCGTCGGTAAGTCTCCCTGTCCTCCTCATTCACTCGCACGCACCAGCAATTGCCAGCAACATGCAACATGGACAGGTCGAAGACGACAATTGCTAAACCGTGGTCCTATCAACTTGATTGATTGCACCGTACATCATCCACTCGCGGCGACACTGCAAGGCAGCCGCCAGAACATTCTGGCAAGATGTACTCGACATTACAGCGACTCAACCACATATCATCCCTAGCTACCACCTATGTCATGATCCTTCTAGGGTTGATATCAATAGCCTCATTCCTTTCCCTCCCTTCGGTGGATGTTGGCAAAGTCGAAATAAAAGATCTGATCGTGTGAGCGAACCATTTCACGCCACTCATCATTCAATTCTTCCTTACTGATGTGTCACTTTATTGCTTAATATGTAGGCAAAAAGGGAGATTGAGAAGATGGGGAGCAAGACAAGAAGAATTAGCATCATTGAAATTCGATATTCGAACCGATCTGAATCCCCTGCTCAACTCGTATAATACCAAACAGCTATTCATCTATCTTACTGCATCGTATGAAGAGCAAAGTACGGGACATACACACGATGTCGTACTTTGGGATAGGATCATACAAAGAGCTGAAATTAGAGATATAAGAGCGGTAGGTAATAAGTTACCAAAAGCGAAAGTGGGTAGGAAAGGTAGAGGTAATGTGCGAGTTGAGGAGGCAAAGAACAAATATCAATGGAGAAATCCTTCGGGTACATTCAAGTGAGTTGAGTTGTCCTCGTGAGACGAAGGATACAGAACTGACGGAGTGCGATTAGGAATGTCGAATATGCCAATATGACTTTACATTATTCCCTTATGCCTTATGTTGGTATACTCTCTTCAGGGGTGGCTGCTACTGCTCAAGGACCGGTGACGATACCAGAGTTAATAAAGAGATAGTGTGAGTTGATATCATGTATTTCCGCATAAACAAAAACGCTGATAAGATGAGTTATAGGTCATATTGCACAGTTCATGCATTTTATACATGTTCACCTGCCAACGGGACATAGAACACTGTTACCATTACACAAATCTCTTCTCTGCCTTGACATGGTATGTATCAACATGAGCTGACAGAAGGACAAACATATATCCTTCATACATCAGATTCCTCGAGCGGGTCCAGGCGGATTATGGCTTGAGTTGATGATTGAAGGAGGCCTGTGCGTACCATGACACGCTAAAGAGCCAACCTCAGTCGCGTCGACGATCATCCATCCTTCTACTTCTTTCCTCTTTCCTCTTTCCTATTTCTCCCTCTTCCATTTTCTCAATCTCATCAACTTGCTTGCGATTTCCGAAACACCATCACTGTCTATCATCATGCCACGTTCGATAATTGGTTCACCTAGCGAACCCACTACCACAACCAAAACAGTGACCAGAACAGTGACGACCGGATTCCAGACCGAGATCATCACTACGGCCATAACCACCACCATCATTCGAAAAAAGTGGTGGACCGACTCACCCGACAGGGGACGATCCTCTATCGATATGAGCGAAGAGAGAGATCCGTTCCAAGGAGATATCCAGCATGCTGCTCACGTCAGTGGTGACTGTGTTAGACTCTTCGAAACCATGTCAAGCACCGCTGCTGTTTCTTTCCTGGCCGCTATCGCATCTCAACCGCTAAGAGATAACGGAAATAATGGAAATAGCGCAAGATGGTCTGTGGAGGCCGAAGAAGATGGTGCAATTCTTGGATTCTTCAATGAAACCATGAAAAAGGATAAAACTGTGAGTTTCTTTCGTATCGTGTACTTCTGGTTCGACCGATGACTGACCCGTTTCATCAGATCATTATAGTCCTCACAGTTTGTCTTCTTGTTTCTGTTGCTTGGCCATAAGTAAAGAACTAATCGCTGATCGGAGGCGCAGGATTGGAGCGGTTTCAGATCCATTTACAAGATGAAGAGTCATGTCGCCTTCCAAAAGTTGCTCGAATCCTATGCTGGAGGTCACTACGGTAGGTGAACAGATAAACAATTGAGGCTTTCAATGCTGTTCGCAAGCTCACTTTCCCCGACACCTAGATACATTGCGACTCTTGTTCAACGGCAGCAGATTAAGTGATCTGGCCGAACACACGCCAAGGATGGAAGAAATGGCGCCTGGAAAGGCTTATGAGATAGAAATCAAAAACGAACAAGTTGTGAGCGGATCCTTTTGGTATGGTAACAGATCAGATTGACAGTCACTATATGATAGGGCGGGATGCCTGCTTGTGTCTTCCGACGAATGTTGAAAGGGGGTCCTACCTTCGATCGTAACAATGATATCTGAGTCAAGTGACTCCATCTGAAGGTATTCTATCAATCATAATGTGTTGAATCGATAAGCGAGCTAACTGTATCTATCTATCTCGCAGAAAGCGAGCTAACTGTATCTATCTATCTCGCAGACAGGCTCAAATGATTTGCAAACTAGCCAATGATTTCTCCCGTAAAACGATCTTCATTTCATTAGTATATGTCAATAAGATTTCATGAATTATCTGATCAAGTAATTCTGCTCAACATAGATGGCGTCAGCTTCTCTACCGATCCATCAGATCTACTTATCTGATATTGTCATCCATATTGAAAGCGTACCATTCCGAAAGTCAATGGTGATCAAGCAAGATGACATGTATCTTCCTCCCATACACAGACATGGTCCGTGCGCCGCTGGCTGATTGTGGTTGATTGTACAGGTAACATACACACAGACGTGCGTATACGCGTCTGTGCGATGTTAGACACATACACAATGCACACCTTGAACATCTGTTGATGTCTGATTTCTCCTCGAGGTTTCTTTCTCCTTCCTCTCTCTTCTGCAAACATCCACCCCATAACGGAATCAGCTTATCTCATCTACCAGGATCCCACTCACATCGACACAAACACGTTCACACATTCAAACTCACATAACCATGTCCGGTGTCGATAGTGATTCTGAACAGGAATATGAAGAATTGAAAGTAGAGAAAAAGGTGAGTGAGATGCAAATGGAAGATGTAAGAGACCAAGACTGATAGGATTTTAACTGGTAATAGATTGCATTCACAGTCAAGGTAGGTCGCATACTTGCTATATATCAATGGCGATTGATTGATGCCTTGACCTGATCTTGTCTGATACTCGCTCATCAGAGAAGTACCGATACGGGTGACCTCCAAGATATCTTCAAGCTTTCCGATCAAACGCCTTTCAACAGATTGTTCAAAGCTTATCATGATAAGTACGGTATAGCTCAAGGTGAGTCAAGTAATCCATCTCTCTTACGTCTTTCGATCACAGTCCCATCACTGATAAGCTTTACACCATACCATCAGATACTTATAGAATACTCTACTATGAACGTATCTTACATAGGGAAGAAACACCCAAAATGCTAGAGATGAAAATTGGAAGAGCTTATACTCTGGACGCTCACTTGTTTCAAGTAAGTCTACATCTAGCACCTGTTTTTACATTACCTGATTCGTGTCTGCTTCATTGTCGTTACAGCAAGGTGGAAAATGACTCTCAGAAAGGGTGAAAGTGTTATGACCGGTTAGATCGCTTGTTGACACTCAAGAGGAAGAATTCGTGAGAATTATCGATTTACGCAACATTAGTAGATAAACACATTTATATGAAAGCTGCACGAGTTATCATTTATAGTGATAATGGATTTTGGTTTTATATTGGTCGTTGCATGTCGTGGTCTTCTATGGCTACAAGGGTGATTATGATATATCTAAAGCTGACCTCCACAGATAACCTTCTACTTGATCATAATGTTGATGCCCTGAAATCACGTTATTATAGATTATATGGTGTGTATGGTCTGAAAGAGTTGAATGAAAGAGAAAAGAATTTAATCGGGTGATGGGAGATGTTGTGATTCTAAGAATTGCGAACTACAAGTCAGTCATATGAAACTGGAAAGAGATGGACTGAGACCCCAACTTACCATCTAAATTCCATCACCCGCTAGACCGTACCTCTCCCTCCTCTTCGTCCACCCGAGCACATACCACATGTGATGAAGTTCCAGATGGCGATTAACACGGCACCGATACCTCGGAAGATGGCAATGAAAACGGAAGCAATGGCGCTTACGACGCTGTGAGAGGAAAGGAGATCGTCAGTAAGGTTTACATGAACAGTAGCAGAGTTGAGATGAAGATAGGAGATGAGATGAGAAGGAAGAAGAGTAACTACTTACGCTGATAGACCGTTAGCTATGGCTGAGATGATGTTACCCATTGTGAAGTTGTTATGTTATGTATGTTGTTGTTGTGAAGAGGAAAGGAAAATGAGAAGGTGGCAACGGATATGATGGGCTTATATATCTTAATAGGTTGACTCCAAAAAAAGTTTTTGAAGTTTTGTGATGTGTGGTGACGTTAATGTCAATCAAGGATATGACGTCAATCTATATCTGTCCGTCTCGTCTATAAAGGGAGAACAAAGGTGCGGATGATCAAAGCTGAAAATGGAATTTGCTAGAGTTATCTCTCCTGATGATGCGGATCTAAGGGGCCATAGTCTGTTTATACACAATCTATGACATCGTTGCATGAGTGCATGATTCCAGCGTAAATTATCAAGGTATCAAGGTAAGGAAGGTATGAAACACACAACACCAAAAAGACGTTCCTTGATTAGTTCGACTTGGCCAAGGAGCTAAGAGAGTCGAGAGCAGAGGGTTCTCACCTAAACGGTACCTTTGACATCATACGTGGTGGCGCAACCAATTGACGTTGGAACTGGGCGGTGTTGCCTGCACCGGCGGCAGGTGATTTCCACTGTAGACTTAGACGTATAACCTTGTTTCCTCCTGTTCTTTTTCCAGTGGAGTTTGTGAAGGCAAAAACACCCAAAAAACCCTGAATAAATGATTTTGTATGGAAGCTGGAAGGGCAAATACGTCATGATCGTCATTCCAGCCAAGAATGTTTGAAAACAATCGGTTTTAACCGAAGTCAAGTGCTTTAATCTTCATCTCTCTTTTGTCAACGCGCCGAAAATATTAATAGGAACGAGATTCAGTAGAGTCACTTGAGGTGAATTTTATGATAAGAGGCACGTTGATGGTGACGTCCTGCTGCGCATGAATCTGGATGGATGTAACATGTGTGTTAGCATCGCAGGTTTGTACTTTTCAAACGGGTGGCAAAGGTGGTAGGCAATCATCGAAAGATATCGGTACATCACCTTCATGTCATTTTGGCGAAGCCACCAATGTATGGACATTAGATGAACATTTACACTGCGGATAAGAATGGTTCGAAATAAGTTGACACCTCCTAATCGAATGCTCATGCAACTACAGCTCCGAGTTGCAGCGGAGTTGAGGTGCTCCATGTGGTGGGCGACAGACCACTCGGACTTCTCCGCCCTTAGCCCACCGTGTTTATCTACGATTTTGGTGCCAGCTGCTAATGTTGGGAGTCTTTATGGGTTTATACTGAACATTCAGGCCTCATCCACCCAACACATCTAGTCTCATAGGCTATAGGTTTTGGAAATCATCCCTCAAGACCTTATTGCTCTAATCATACGCTATAGCACTTTTTACAAGACAGCTTTCCAACAGAAAGAAGTATCGGAAGGTGCTCTGGACCTCATGAGTGCTCATCCACTGATAGATACTCATGTTGATCTACCTTTAATCTTGAGAGCAGTCAGTAAATGTTGAGATCCAGTAGAATGATGTGATGACATCAGTCAGCTCATACTGATATCGATAATAGAACGAATCCTGTAGAGGCTGCTGAGCAGATAGCAGGACCATACCCCGGTCATGTCGATGTTCCGAAATTGAGACAAGGCAAATTGGGCGGCATCTTTATGGCTGTTAGGGTACCTTGTAGATCGGGAACAGACTACTTTCTACCTAGTGATGTGAGTGTAACTACCACTAACAAGCAGCTTTCTTTCCGAAAATACCAGTAGACATTCTCTGATTTGGTTTTCATGCAGGATGTAAGGGATGCGTTGGAACAGGTTGATCAGATTCAACTCATCATGGAAGAAAAGGTGAATCAAATTCCATTGATGCAAATCATGTATGGAGAAGCAACCTGACAGAAAGATAGGAATTTCAATATGCTCGAAGCTCAGAAGATAATTTCAAAGCTTTCAAGGCTGGTAAATTTGCTACTTTCATTGGTGTTGAAGGGTAAGTATCAACATGCTCCTCGTTGTCGTATCAGACAAGGTGTATCCTCACCTACATCGTGCTCAGAGGCCATATGCTCGGTAATTCGCTTTCGATCTTACGTATATGGGCACAATTGGGCGTCAGGTATATCACCCTGACACACACGGGACATAATGGTATGTTGACGGAAGAACATGCTCTCTGTCCCATACGCCTTCTTGCTGATTATTGATTAACTCAGCTTTCGCTTCCTCGGCGGGTAGTGAAGATCCTCTTGATCCGGTACATTCAGGAAATGGTCTATAGAAGCTAGGGGAAGAACTGATCAAAGAGATGAATTGAACAGGTAGGAAGTCCAATCCCTTAGTTGTACATTGACGGGCTCACTAAACTTCGCTTGATTGGTACAGTCATGATTGATCTCTCTCATGTATCCGATGAAACGATGAGACAGTCCATACAAATATCCAAAGCGCATGCCCTATTTTTTCATTCAGCCGCAAGAGCATGGTGGGATCATCCTCGTAATATCCCAGATGACGTTTTGGACATGATACGCAGTGAAGAAGGGAAAAACAACGGTGTGATGTGAGTGCATCTCGCGATACTGACTCCTACTAGATTGCTGATCAGATGTCACGACGATGTCAGTCACTGCGTGTTTTGTGATAAATTCGTTGGTCTCGAGGATCCCACTCTGCAAAAAGTAGCAGATCTTATTGAGTATATAGCTAAGAACTGTGGTAGAGCTCATGTGGGCATAGGATCCGATTTTGGTAAGTACTCGTAATTCGCTTCTCTTCCCTCTTTTCAGGCTGTCATTCGTGGCATGAAGCTGTTAGCAGCTGGTCTGATTGTTATCAATGGTTATATAGATGGCATAGATTATAGTGTCGAAGGGTTAGAAGATGCTACCAAGTATCCCGATCTCATATCAGAAATGATGGCCAGAGGTTGGACGGATGAAGAGATCATAGGTCTGATGGGAGGAAACCTAATGAGGGTGCTGGATGAGGTAGATCGAGTACAGCAGCGATCGAAAGATCAGGAACCTTCAGGTGCAGTGTATGATCAGAGGACGGATGATAACTTACCAGGGTTGGCGAGAGGGCATCTAGAAGAGAGGAGTAACAATTTAACATTAGATAGTATGTTATAGTGGATGCAACCGTGTGAAAGTTGATTTGACCAGCATGACGTTTGTTTGGCTCCAGTCGAAGATTAAAGATTGTACCATTCGATCGAAATGAGCATGCACTGATCCTGTAACAACCTCACTTTTGTAAGTCTGACAACTACTACAATAGTCATCAAAATCATCTGCTTCTTCTCCACATGAGGACCGCACCTCATCATGAAACGCAGGAAACCAGCTCTCATCTCAACAGCTGAACCACGTAAGTCAACATCTTGATTTCACTTCGATCCCCCTGAGATACTTCATCTGAGACGTTTGGCTTAGTGTCGGATGACGAGTTCATCACCGAATCGAGAGCATCAGCAAAAGCTTATGCAGAGGTACAGAAGATCCAAGCTGAGCGGGAGAGGATCAAGGAGGATAATAAGGAGAGGAAGAAAAGAGGGGAACAAGCATTAGCTCTACCCAAATTACCTGGAACAAAACGGAAATCCGAAGGTGTCTTTAAAAAGGATGAATACGAGAGTAATTCTAGCGAAGATGAGGATGAGGAAAGCTGGCTAGAATATGGGGAGGGAAAGAGGGTGAAGAAGAGGAAAAGGGATGAAGATCTGAAATATGAAGGTCGTGAGTTATCAGTCGTCTTTGTGAATTCTTCACCTCGCATGTGAGGACCTGATGTGAAGGATAATAGAGGTCATTCTACCTTTCAATCCCCTATACCACCTCTCAGGTAAGTGATGAGTCTTAAATTGGCAGAGTCCTGCTAACAAGACGCTACAGGTTTACCGGATCCAGAGAACAAAGCGGCAGAAGCTGAAGCAGCCAAGCAGAAGATGATCGACAGGTTAGCCGGGAGAAAGTCAACTTCTAGTCCTGTCAGGAGTTCGCCAATACCAGCAAGCAGTAGTAGCCCCATGAAGCCATCCCTTTGTACAGGTATATCTGGCCAGGATACCGAAGATAACGAAGATGATCGACTACTTGAAGAAGCTCCCGAAGGAGACTACGACGATGAAGAGAATGAGGTGATTGTGCCATGGGGGCGTACGGTCAAGGTAGAAAAAGGAAATGGAGCTGAGATAGAGGAAGAAGGTGTATATTCTGAGGATGAAGAGTTGTTTGCTAGTGGGTCGAATCCTTGACGTCTCGGTGTAATCATAATGACATATATCCTTAGAAACACCTACCCAGACTAAACCACGGAAATCGACCTCACAAGGTGGCCTTGAATCGGATGATCTGCCTCCTTACAGACCAACCTTCCCCTTCAGCGAAGAGCAGGCCAAAATAGGTCCATACCCTTTAGATGAGGAAGCAACAGATATAGCTGTTCCTCAATCGATCAATCGGTTTTTGAAGGCATATCAGCAGGTCGGAGCTAAATTCCTGTATGAACATTACAAGCAAGGGATGGGAGGGATATTAGGGGATGACATGGGGTAAGACCATCTCAATTTGAGGAGCTCACGCTGATATCACTTATGACGACAGTCTTGGGAAGACCATTCAAGTCATATCCTTTGTGAGTGAGAGTTGTTTGACTTGTGCTGATTATATAGCTCTCCGCCATAATGCGTAAAACAGGTACTTCAGCCGATCATCAAAGGCGGAAACGAATGATAAGACAATCGAGCGAGGATCTCAATCCACGCCATTGGCCTACAGCTCTTATTGTATGCCCAAAGTCTTTGGTCGGAAATGTAAGTCTTGCTTTTATTGAGTTGCTTTGCTGATGGATCTTAGTGGAGCAGGGAGCTGGATACTGTAAGTATCTTTGGTTCAAAATGTCTTAGGCTCATATGTCTGGTAGTGGGGCTACTTCGAATATGCTATTTGGAGATCCGACAACTGGTCAGATGTGCGAAGTTCATTCATGCAGGGATTTCATGACATCAGTGAGTCTGAGATGGTACAACCCACCAGTTGACAATGACCAGTCTTGACTTCCTACGATACTGCACGAAATACCATCGAACACCTCAAGAGTATACCTTTATCGTAAGTTCCCATAATATTAATATCCATAGACTCCACAAGCTTATGGATACTTTCTAGCGTGGTGATCGTTGACGAGGCTCATCGGATGAAAGAACCTGGAGCACAAGCTACTTTAGCCTTAAAGTCTATCGACTGCAAGATCTGTTTTGCTTTAACGGGTACATTGGTGCAGAATAGGATGGACGAGATGTGGAGTGTGCTAGACTTTGTGAGTCCTGCTTATGACATCCCTTTGTCCGACACTGATTCCTGGTAGACTCACCGCGGGTGGGCTGGTACTCTCAAAGAATGGAAAGAGTTCGCTGTCAATCCTATCAAACGAGGGCATAGACACGAAGGTACTGCTGCAGAAGTCATTACAGCAATTGTGAGTGACTCCAATCGCACCGAATCCGGCGCTGATATCCTGCTAGATGAGACTTGGTGTTATGACCCAGAAGATTTTGCCTCATTTCTACTTGAGGCGAGATAAGCGTTTGATCGCTCATGAAGTGAGTAATTTTGGCAGAGGTATTTGTCAACAAGACTGACTGGATTCTTAGCTTCCGGAAAAGCGTGACATGGTGGTCTTTTGCCCTTTGGCAGAGATGCAGATCTTCGCATATCGCAACCTCATAGCATCTGAGGGTGAGTGTGTCATCCATACCATAAACGCTGATTCAGTTTTCAGACATTCAATTCTTGCTTCGGCGTAATGATCCATGTGAATGTGGATCGGGCGAAAAGTGAGTCTTATGTCGTTGACGGAGCTGACAAATTAGACGAATCAAATGTCATCATCCTGAAACGTCGAGAGGTGAGAAAGTTAATGAAGTGCTATTGAAAAAGTGAGTCTTGCGACGATCCCACGTCAGTCGACTACTGATCTGGATGTACTCCGATAGCCTAGCCGCGTGCAAGAAAGTTGCCAATGTAAGTGAATTTCCTCAGCTTGCTTGAACGCCGATAGCTAATCTTCTTTGCAGCATTTCGGCCTGCTTTATCACGGTAAGTAAATCAATCCACATGTAGAAGTCAAATCTCTGACAGCTCTTGTAGCGAAAGACGACTCGCCCCATACCGTGAGTATGAACCTGATGTTTGTAAGGAATCAAAGATGCTGAAAGTCAACACATAGCGGGCCATCAACCGACACTTCTTCAAGATATGTGTATGTATGGATCCTTCGAAGGTAAGGTTCTGAGCTGATTCGGCCCGACGGAACAGGCCGGACAGGATTACGATTCCAAACAACATAATGTCGTGCAGGCTGCACTGTGAGTGATTATTATCATGCGCGCCAGATCTTGTCATTGACCAAGGAAAATAGGGATCCTGGAAACTGTGGAAAGTGGACAGTACGTTCGTTCTTACAGATCCATCAGGGGAATCGAGCCGGTCTGATTCTTGGCTAGCTTCTCGAACAAATGCTGCTTCAATGGCGGAACAATCCTGATGACAACAAAGGTGGGTGTTTTCTATATTGTACAACAAGTGGCTGATTGACTGACTACCTTTCAGTCTTAATCTTCTCAAACTCGGTACGATTGCTCAAGATGATCTCCGAATTTATCTCCACCTCATCTACATGTGAGTCTCAAGAAGAGAAAGCGAGCTGCCAAAGCTTATAAGTCTCGCAGTGGCTGGATTTGCATTTGACATGCTCACAGGTGAAGTGGGAAATACCGAAAGAATGGACATGGTGGATCGGTTTCAAGATCGAAGTCAAGATCATTTCGTTTTGCTAATCAGTACTCTAGCGGGAGGTGTGGGATTGAACTTGACAGCTGTGAGTGACCCAATAAATCAAACAGGGCTGACTGGTTAGGCAAATAAAGTAGTCATTTTCGACCCGGATTGGAGTGAGTGGACCTGAACGTTGCCTGAGCTGACATTTCAGATCCTGCGAATGACCTTCAAGCGATGGACAGAGCATTCCGAATAGGTCAGAAGCGTACTGTGTGAGCTGTCCGGCATGCGATAAACAGGCAGGACTCCAAGCTGACAAGCTCGATGCAGTGATGTATATCGTCTCATCGGACAAGGGACCGTCGAAGAGCTCATGTATGAAAGACAAAGTGAGCGAGACCCTCGCTGGTATTGTATGTGTATTGATCTTAGTGCCGTAGTCCACAAACAGCAAAGATCCCGACAGTTGAATGACGGTACTTTCGAAAGCCGTATTCATCAAGGTTTTGATGGGGCCCGAACAGAGAAAGATCAAGGTGAACTCTTCGGTATACAGAATATCTTCCGCTTTGACCCAAGGGGTTTCGTATCTCGAAATGTGAGTATATTGTCTCCCAACAGCCCAGGAAAAAGTTGCATACTGATGACTCAACAGATAGAACGAGTTAGACAGGCAGAAGATCGGTTTGTACAGGATCTTATCGAAGCTGAATACATCGACTCCGAGGGGGAAGATGAAGATGATTCGGAAGTGAGTATTCCATCCTCTTCATCGGGAAGACGTATCTCAGCTTGCTTACTGAGTCCCGGGACCTCCAGGACGAAGCTGGCAGAACTATGAAGAACGAGCGGAAAGCACGAGATCTACATAGAGCCCACTTGAGAGCTGCTAGTCAGAGAGGTGGGGATAATGACGCGGTATCGCGAAGGCGAGAGGAGGATGTCGTCAATGATATATTGGGCCATGGCAGTATCAGTGAGTCACATCTTTGGCCAGTGAAAATCTGTAACACGCACTGATGAGACATTCTTGTTAGGTGCAAAGAAGGATAATGACGATATCCTACAAAAGTTGGGCGTCAACAGTGAGTTGTGAGACACCTGATACCTCGACCTCATTGCTCAACACTTCTACGAGCAGCTCGGATACATGAACAAGCGTTCCGAGATTCGCCCGAGGAAAGAGCGATCTACGAGATCGGAGTACAGGTCAGTCGGAGTTTTGCATCTTCAGTCGAATGCAGCTTGCTTACTAGGATCGACACATTCAGGTTCTCCGTGATAATCCGGATCTAGCGAGGAAGATCAAGGCGAATGATCTAGGCAAGTTAGGTCGTTCAGTCGTAAGACGCAAAAAGGTCATCGATGCGGATAATGCTCATGATGCCGAGCCATGGAAAAAGAGAATACAAGAAAGGACGGAGAAAGCTAATTCAGAAAACTCGAAAGAAGCCCAGAGGGTTTTGGCTGAATTGAGCGATTGATCATTGGGCAGTATGACATATGTTTTATATCCTGCATTTATACCCAGATGTATACCTCATCAGATATTGTGGTATCCTAATTTCAATGTTATATACCTTTAATGTATCTTGATATCTTCCTTGATATATGGAAAGGAAAAAATGTAAAAACCCCATCTATGAATTGTATTTACTCTAGGTTATTCTATATACATATAAGTATTCTTGTATGATGTTTTTACTTGAACCCTAAAAGAAAAGAAAAATAGACTGTATCCGTCCGTAGATACCTTGATTGGTATTTTTTTTTTCTTCTCTATCTAGTCTTAAATACTCTATCAGGTACATTCTCACCATCTATGTGTCTTCTTACATTCTCACTCCTCATGATAGCATTGGGATCGACTCGTTGAAGTACCGATCTGAAATCGTTGAATTTGGGGTAAATGACCTCGAGATCTTTGGGTCGAAATGAATGTTGTTTGGCCCAGTGAGGTCTACCACCGTGTGAGGCAAGGAGAGAAGCGAACTTCTCGTGGAATTTACGGTACGGGACTGCTAAACCGTATGGTCTGATACACACCATGAAATCAGTCAGGAAGTAATTATTGAAGAATGAGGATTGAGGTAAACTCACCGATAAGTAACGACACCGATCCAACATGTCTCCCTTCCGTAACTGGGACTCAACCAGATATCATCCTGAGCGGACCATCGGATCTCTATTGGGAAATGAACTCGTAGTCCATCATGATCTGCTGCCTCTTGGTTTAACCATACTCGCATTTCTTCTAAACACTGTTTAGCTTGGGATGCATCGATAGCCCATTCGAGAGCGTATTGAGGGAACTAAGTGGTAAAAAACGATGGTGATTAGTTAAATTGCTTGAGGGAGAGTAGATCGATAGGTGTAAGATCAAGGAGCGAAGGGAAAAGGAGAGAAAGCTTTATTTAAGACTCACCAAACAATCGAAATTTAAAATCTTATACCCATCATCGACTACTTCACTTTCCTGCTTGGACAACCACCATGCCCATCTACCGACGAATGGAGTAAATGAAGGGAATATACGGGATACGAAGAGGAAGAATTGGGTAACATGGAAGCCTAGGATGTGAGCGAGGAGAGAAGCAGTAGGTTGAGCAGGCTAAACAAAGGTCTGGATCAGCTTCTGCGTCTACTGTACAAAATGTTCAAGAGTAGTATGATATAACTCACTTGATAAGTTCTATTGGCTCTACCAACTATCATACCTTTTCCATCAGGGTACCACCATACTCTAACGTGTTCAGCACTCTTCTTGATCTCATCCAAATTATCCAATACCTCGTCAACCGATTTGGGTTCCTTCGTCTCCTTCAACCTGAAAGCTTCCTCCACCTCGATCTCAACTTCCAACATCAATCCAGTTGCGCCCAATCCACATAAACTAGCTTTAAACAAATCGGGATCATCGTTAGGAGACACCTTCACGACGGGTGCACCGGGTAACGGTAAAACCAAGACCAACGATCGAACATGCTGTGATAAGACTGGGAAAGTGACACCTGATCCGTGGGATGCGGTTGATATTAATCCACCGATCGTTTGATCGGATATCGATCCGATGTTGGGTAAAGCCAATGGAGGGGAGGTAGCAGCCAGGGAAGAGTGGACTTGATGAAGTGTAGTGCCGGCCATGAAGATTGCAGATTGTTTTTCATGGTTAATCTGATCGAGCATCAATATGACATCAGTACCAGTACATGACAGTGTATACATCCTATACGAAGGTAGGAGTGCTGATGTGGACTCACTTTGACGACACCTTTCAATCCTTCCATCCTGATCAACCATCCATTCGTGCATGCCAGATCGGATGGCGAATGACCCACACCAACAGGATGCACTCTCGCACCTTCCCTTCTGGCCAACTCGATTATCTGTCTACACTGCAATGCCGTCGTAGGAGCAAACACCCTCTGAGGTTGACATTTGAACGTTTTTGCCCAATTGGTGAATGTAGCTTGAGGTGAGGAGGTCGGTATCGATATGGGTTCTAGAGATTGTTGCAGTTGCTGTGACGATAGAGCGCCGAGATCTTCGGACATGATGAAAAGACACTATACGATATGCAAAGGAAGTTGGAAAGGGTATGCCAAGTGAGCTAGAACAATGACAATGATCCTTTTGTTGGTAAATTCGGCCGATTGTCAATTATCGATCAGTCGATTATCTCTCTGGAGCCGTTATGCTGTATGCTTTTATTTTGATAATGGTGATGAGGATGGGTATAGAATGTCAGATCGACAGCTTGAGATATTCTCGACGAGGTATATGTAAGCGATAACTAGGATGACGGAAGGAAGAATGTGTTTTGATCGATGGCGATTCTCAGTTGAATTCCTAATTTTCAATAATGTTGGGTTTATTTACCTGATTTAACTTACCTGATTACTCAGTGCCCATGAGACCCTGAATCACATTAGACACCGTACATGGACGAGTAACCCCCGTTCATCGTTCAATCCTCACTATCTTTCTGAATCCATGCATGCATCATCTTGTCTCATCTCTCACCTTCTTGCATACAGACACATACACAAACCCCGACCGATGACCGACCCAGATACGAGATTGTTTCGACATTATGCAAGAAACTGGACGAGTATATGCTATGTAAATAATCTATGATCACATCATCCCACCTCTCAGATCGGTTCACCGATCTCAATCCCATTTTACTTCGATTGCCAAATTGTCCATAACTGTTTCCTCTGATGACGAATCGTTTCAAACATGTGCAAACTTAGATATAACATCCCCTCTTATCTCGTTGGAAGGAATTTGGATCTGCATATCATTACAAGTGATCATCAGTACTCTCATCTTGCGTTCACGCAAAAGCAATAGAACACTTACGCTTCTCGATACATCTGTTCATCCGTTCTCTGATATCCGTGCAATAACAATTGGCAATGATCACATCACATCAGCACTTGCAGTATAGCTTGGCATCGTCCTGACTATTCGGCGATAACCGATGCTCGTCAAACTCACCCTGAAGACACAGATACCCGCAAAGATCGCAGCGGTGAAGACGAGTGAATCGTACACAAACCAGAATATGAACCATGCTGGAGAAAAGAGTAGACCTAAGGTTCAGTTCCTGCTGACATCATCTGGAAAGTAGCCTAAAACTTACAGCTTGTTGGCCAACCCAACAATTCGGAAAACTGAGCACAATCCGATGTATTCCTCTTATCGAACAGCCTTTCGTCTATGTAGTCCCATACCACGTAAAAGAGATTCATCACTCCGACAAAGAGGACTGTGAGGCAATTTAAATGTCAGCACTCTGGCGGAACTCCGAGAGATAGTCAGTCGATCGACATACCGAAGAATCGTAAAGCCTACGATATTAATGTATTGAGCACTATCAGAATTCACTTTTTCTCGTCTTCATCATACATACACCCTGATGTACTTACATTTCCATGATCACCAAACCATAGTCCAATTAAGAGAGCCTCACATCCTATTATACTCGCGTATGCGCTGTCGTCCCAATCCATCAGTCAATTCAGTGAATTCACTTCTCGCAAAGGATTATTACACTCACATCCAATGATCGGCTCTCAGTACCGGCACTAGTAATCCAAAATGCAACACCAAAGCACAAGCTTTCGAAGCGACGATGTTGACTAGTTTCGAGATTTAGATCTTATTCCATGACATTCATTTCATCTCGGTAAAAAAATCTGAACTTACATCCGGAAAACTAGAACATAAATCAGCAACTACGTATATGCATCGATTACAAAATACACTTACAATGAACAGAAATCCAACTATCGATGAACCGATATATCCAGAAGCCAGCGTAGCTACTGCACTTGGACTCCAAAATGTCTGAGCGAAGGTAGGCATGGCATAGGGATTACGTGGTATTCTCGGTGTGGTCCTCATCAATCCCATGACGTGTGTTGCCCCTCCGTCGTTTGGATCTATACATATACTGACCACTTGTCCTCCGCAGATTAGACCCATGGCCAAGTGACAGAGCTCATGCACTCCCACGGTGAATAGCTATACCATTTCTCATCAGTTGAGAAATCCCTAGGTCAATATAGTAGAGAAAGGATGGTAGAATTATCAGAGGATACGGACAGACTCACCTTCAACCCGGCTATGGCATCCCTCAGTATCGGTAGATTCCACGCTATGAGAATGGCCAAGAACATCACACATGCTGCTATCACCGTATTCGTCTCTAACAGCAAGCAGGTATATCAGCGGCGATTTTGAAATCGTGTATTACAACATACGGAATGAATTGGGTGTTATATTCGCTCTTGCTACGAAGGAGTGGAGAGGAGAGCTTGAAGAATTGGTGATCTCCAGTATAGGCTGCGGTATCGTTTGAGGAGGCATGGTGGTCAACTGAAGTTGGTTTTGGGATATGAGATATGGGATATACGTTGGTTGACAAGGTGGAGAACAAGTATACAAGATGATGGTCTCAAAATCCACAACGATCTTCTTGATAGTCCGACTTGATCTGATATGTCCACTATTAGACTTCTCCGTATGAAAGGATGAGCTGCCCGAATGTTGTCTTGGGTGATTTCCGAGAACGGTTGAGAAGGTTGGCAGTCAAAGTGATTCAAAGTCCTTTATGGTACGTGTATATCCGGAATGGGGATTGAGCATGTGAAAAGTCTTGTCTGATAGGGTATGAGTGGGTGTGAGTATGCTTATGACGATAGGAATGATCTAAGGATGTATGATGTTATGATCGGTGGTATGGGTAACTTAGTAAAAGTGATTGATGTATGTTCATGTTTATGCAAAGGGAAGTCACGATAGACACTGTCCGATTCGTATGCATCCATGGTCCCATTCCCATGCGTGTGAGTGAGTGTGTGTGTTGTTGTTGTCATCGTTGATTCATGTTCTACATATATCCATGCTCAGAATTTCAATGTTTTTTGGGCATGTTTCCGCTGTCTCCCTTTGAAAGTTCACCTCATCCAGACCCCCTTTTGCTGGTGATCGGACTTCCGCTTGCGTATGAGCTCAAGGTGGTCGAATGGTCGGTCTTCTGCACACAGCCATGAGGGTCCGAGCATGAGATGCAGCTACATGGGTTTAGTCTATGTGATGTTGTTGGCATACTGAGCTGCCACAAGCGGATAGAGTGGTCAATCTCCGTCATAGCACCCCATTTGATTCCGTAACTCGTCCCTACCTCACTTCCATTCCCATCAGTCAATCAGTCAGACAGCCGAATCCTTGACGTCAAAGTCGAGCATGATATCCCTCGTTCGACCATAACGTCGTATTACTGAAAAACCACCCTCAAAATGTCCGCCCCAGCTGCTATCCCCACTCCTCCCGCTCCTATCGCTGCTCCCATCCCAAGCGAGGACCAAATCGCCAGGAAGGTAAGCTATCTGTTCGATGGTGTAGCTACGAGTCTTAGCTGATTTGATTCATGTTATTGTTGCAGTTCGACAACTGTGTAAGTCAAGTATCATTGCTCATCTCGCGAGGAAAGGCGGTATCCAAGAAGATGGTCAGGGAAGGACATTTTGGAGAACTACGTTGTCGGTAGATGATGAATGGTTGAAGTTGACATGAATCTCTATAGGTTGCCGATCTTCTCGTAAACGCTGGTCTCGGTTTTGGTGTAGGTGTAGTAGCTTCAGTCCTTCTCTTTCGAAGTGAGTTCTGCTCTGTAGGCTTCCCCACAGATTCAATCAGACAATGCATCTCTTACTCAAACGATCCTCACTAACATGACTCTTATCCATTCACAGGACGAGGTTGGCCTGTAGCTCTTTCTACTGGGTGAGCTCACTTATTCTTCTCATAAAATGATCTCATCGCTGACGATGTCCCAGTTTCGGTGCCGGTGTCGCCTACTCAAATGTGAGTAGCTGATGGAGATCTGCGATTGCGATGACTACATAGCTAATACAATGGTTGTTTTAGTGCAACTACTCCCTCAACCCTTACGTCCTCCCCGGTACCAAAGTGCTTCCTGCCAACAAGTCATAGGGATACGCATGTAATAGAGGAATGGAGTAGACGCTATGCATACAAAATATTGAACATTCTTCGGTGGTTATCTGAGACTATCAGATATACTTGATGATAGTCACACGTCCAATGTCCATTGAGAAACGTTGTATATCATTTCGTTATACCTGTGGGGATTGTACAGAGTACCCTATCAAGATATTGAGTCTGACCGCTGAGAGGCATGCTCCTTCCCCTGTACTTCCCAAGGTACACCTCCCACCTGACCAATTCTTTCCTGGGCAATCTTCGTATCTGTCGTATCTCGTGGTATCTTCCGCTGCTCCTCTCCCAGCATAGCTATCAATGAAGCGCCAACATCCAAACATCAGCTCCATACTATTTATACATATCTGAGAGCCTTGTGTACATACTTCGTCTGTACAGGATAGCTGTTGTCACCACTAAAATGGGGAAAGATACGATGATTGTCTGTTCAGGTAAAATTGCGTCAGTGTCTGCCGTTCTCCGAGGGAAATGACAACAAATACTCACTCTCAGACGTTTGGCATCAGCGTTAAGGGGTTTTGACATTTTAGTAGACGGTGTACAGGAAGTTGGTGGGCTGTTCAAATCATCAAAATGCACCGAGCAGGGCTAAATAAATCCAGCGTCCAGCATGGTTGAACCTCATTTAATGGTTGAAAAGAATATAACATCCGGCCGAGCCTTACGTAACAAATCTCGGATAGAGAGATGGACGATTCGACTTTAAGTCTGCATCTAACTTTCTCTCTCCCTCTCACTTCATCTCTTCACCTCGTATACATCTATCGTCTTGATATATCCTTATCATACGCTCCACAACCATCAGCGGGAGACAACTCGCAGTCAAGACGACTCGTCGGCTCAGAGGCCATCTTGTTCTTTCTGATATTCTTTTCTTGTATCCACTGAAATAAATCAAGCTCACAACCCTCGCCATCTCGTCTTCTCCCTACCACTTCAGTCAGGATTGTTGACGTGGAAGAGGACTAAGTAAGATTATACTGAAGCAGCTGAAGACTGATCCGTAAGTCAATGCCGATCACAGAGTCGCTGATGCACCTATGACATCGATACTCATCGTGAAATCCTCGTGCTGATAAGAATTCTCTCTACTCAGGCCACTAATCCCTCGGACCCTTTTGGAATACCGTCTTAAACCGTACCAGGTAAGACTTGTCTTGTCAAGTCTACTGAATTTATTGACTCGCATCTTCTGACTGTTCTGACATAGGATGTCGCACTTCCCACCATTCCCACCCACCCAATCCGGTCGATATTCTCCCAGCCGAGCTTATAACGATAGACCCCCTTTCCCGCCGCCTATCCCTCCCATCCCCCCTCGAGACTTCCCACCATACCTATATCCAAATTCAGCACCACCACCTCCTCCTCCATCTGCTTATCGGCCTTATAACGGGTATCCACCTGAACCTCCTAGGCCTCCTTATCCTGCATATGAACAACCTCGTCCGTCTTACGAAGATCACTATGATCCATATCAACCATCCGCCAATTCTTACAATGCAGTGCCACCTGCAATCCGTATACCTTCCGGGGGCTACTCTGCAGCATCCGCTATCGAACCACCTAGACGACATTCTAGACAATCATCACCACCTCGAAGGTCAATTCCGCCTCATGCCCGATCAGACTCCAGATCTATACCATCTGGTCCGCCCGATCTCACACTCTTGACTCACCCAACTACGGTTAATATCGGGGGCTTCACGGCTGCTGTGCATTCCCTTCCTCCCTCTCATCTTCCCATTACCAAGTATGTGTCTCTCAATCGAGATGATGCTATCGATCTTCACCGACAATTATGTTCAACCCGCTCATCCGTATGGTATGCCGATGGATCGAGTAGAGCTGGAGAAGCTTGGTGTGCTGCCGTGGAATGGAAAGTCAACTCGAATCTTTCCGGAAGTAAGATGAGAGGACACATCCTGGGAGGAGATGCTCTGGAATCTGAATTCGGTGGGATTTACAAAGCTGCAGAAGGGTTTAGAGAACTACTCCAACAATCCATCAAGGATGGTGTGCCGATCTCACACGAGCTCACGGTATTTTGCGATTCTCAAGCGGCCATCATTGGTATAGACACCTCTTCGCGACTCGAAGCTGTAAAATTTGATCAGCTTTGGCGAGAGATCTGTACCGAATATCTCCATGCTCAGATGACGCTTGTTTGGATCCCAAAGGATAGTGGTGTGGAGGGTCATAATCTCGCGGACAAGATTGCTACCGTTGGCGCAAGCAATTCTTATCTCAAGAGAAGAAAGGAGAGAACGTTAGCAGATGTTTACATGCGACCCGGAGGTGGAGAACCCGAGCCATCTGCCAGCTCAGAGCCTGGCCCTTGGCAAAGAGGAGATTCAGAGCCATCTCGACCCAGAATGCCATTCGATCGCCCTGTGCCAGCTGCTCTTTCACCACCTATCCTCACAAGTGGAGAGCCTGGTGAGTATAACGATCTCGAACTCGATCTTGGCGCAATGCAACAACCTTCGGCAGCTATTGATGGTGAAGATGAAGGGATTCAGCCTCGTGAAGGTGCGATCTTCGTTACTCAGTGAGTCATCGTCAGTATGTGGAAGAACGACATTTTACTGACTTCACCTTAGCTTCCCACATGAAGCATCAGCTAAAGATATCGGGATATTGTTTGCACAATACGGAGAAATGTAAGTATTTATGATTTAGATTGGCTCCTATATACCTACGCTGACGACATTATTCAGCGTCGCCGTCGATATCTTCCACATTTCCCCGGCTCTTCCTCGTTACGCCAATGTCACTTACAGCGACCCTGCATCTGGCATCGCGGCTATCAATGACCTTCATCGCAAGCCTATCAACCTCGATTCACCGTTCGCGCGAGAGAATGAGGCTGATCTGGACTTATGGAAAAATTGGGCTGGTCAATTGACGGTGGTGTTGCATGAGCCCCCTCGTATAGTCCCCGCCGCTGTGGAAGCCGACTTCCCTGATCTGCCTGACTGGGCGAGAGGAGAGAAGGATGCTGCTCACAAGAATGAAGAGGACGAAACGATGGAGGTGGAAGGGCAGATCAAAGAGGAAAGAAGTCCCAGTCCCGAGATAGAAAGTAGGAAGCGAGAGAGGGAATCGCATCCGGAAGACAGAACTGTATCAGCAGCAGAATCGTGAGCTCCAAATTGACTCAGTTCGAAAATCGTGACTGATAATCAGTTCTCTTGCAGCATTGCGCCACCTTCACCCAAGCGTGCACGACAGGATATCGATGATACCACTCCGAACTCTGCTGCAGAAAAGCAACTTCCTAGAAATTCTGATTCTATTCCTACTGCTGACTCCACTCACATTGTGCCTACTTTGACCCAAAGTGCCGTGTCAAATCTGACGGAAGACTCACCAGCCTCTCAAGACCCTATAACAAGCAAGATCGCATCGCCTCAAGTGGCTGCACCACGAGACACTCCACCGGTGATCGGGCTGCCTCCTTTCCCACTCACTTTGAAGGCTAACGATACGGCAAAGGTACCCACTCCTCAAGCTCAACCCATCAGTCTGGCACCTATGAATGGTCATGCTTCCTCTCATCCGACAAATACATTGCCTCCTACACCTTTGACTGCTGAAAAACCCTCCATGGGTGCAAGTATCCCTTCAAGATCTCCTCGACAATCCACACCTCAATCAACCACATCAAGCTCAGCGAAACCTGCAATCACCAATTCCGCTTCGGAGTCGCAGGAAAGTCCCATCAAGATTAGTGCTAAAACCTTACGAGCTCACTTGATCTTGGTCCATAACTCACTTTCAAAGCACGAGATTGACAATTGGATCGCTCACACCTGTCTCATTGCTCATGATATTGATCACGCCCGACGAGCGCTTCAAGCCGACCTTTACGCTACGGACGAATGTTTCATATCTGGACGAGATCTCGAACGTGCTCTCTCTGCGAGAGGTTTCACACCCCCAAGAGTCGACGCGTTCATCACCAAAGTACTGAAAGTTTTAGATGGGATCGCTGCTGCGGAAGAACCTGAATCTGATCAACCTGATTCTGACGAAGATATCGAACGATTACAATCTGAATTGACTGAATCACTCAGTAACTACCCTAACGAAACTAAAGAAGCTATGACCAATGCAGCTAGAGTGATGGAATTTTTGATGCGAGGTAAAGAATTACAAGAGAAGAAAAGACTCGAGGTGGAAAGAAGAGTGAAAGTTTTGGAAGGGATGGTCAAAGTTGGTGAAGTTGTTGGAGGAGTGGTACGATACTTATTGACTGAAGATAAGTAGTTATTGAAGTTACTGAAGAATTGATTATGATGGTGGGAAGTATCTTGATCCTTGTTGGTATCTTGTTTCTAAATTATGAAGGAAGAAACGATGGAAATGTGGTTCTTGCGAACGAAGATGATGAATATGTAACTTATACATGTATACATGACGATCGTGATGACCGTATGAGGAACATGGTAGAGTAGGCAATCCGACTCATATTGCTCATGGGTGATGGTGAACAATCTGACTGTAGCTGAGTCGACTCATGCATCAACGCACGGACCACTCATTTTCCTCCTTCCTCCGTTCTGGATGCCATAGCAGATATATAAGTAGCACAACCTTCCTCGTCTTTTCCTTTACTTCTCTTTTCCTTTTCTTCTCCATCTACTGTCTCATGGCTGTGTCTCAGGTATCAAACACATTAAGATCATCGACATACGGTTAGAGAGGAGATCCTCTCTCTGAATTATTTGTATACTCACGACCTCCAGACCTCTACCTCTTGACCCGCATACTTAATTCTATTTGCCACTCCTCATGTCTTCCTCGACAGGAGGAATGCCTATGTCCGATTCAGGTGAGCGCACAAATATCATCTTCTCGGATGTGATACATTACGAAGCTGATTCGCATTGCATTAGGACCGTGGGTTGGTACACAACTCCATGACCATCAAAAAGTTGGTCTATCAAAAATGTTATTCATGGAAAATGACTACAGGTCATTGTATGAAACAATGATCAGACAAGATTCTTCGCTCAAGAACAGGCAGTTCCTCGATTTATCGTCTTTCTCACATATGTGGACCGATGAAGGTGGAGATCAATGGAGTGATCACTTCTCTCAGACTTTAGGGAAGGACGTTACAAGACCCTTGCAAGGCAAGGGTATGATACTGGCTGATGAGGTGAGTAGCATATCGGGGATTTCGTATCGTCTTGCTGATGTCTATCCCTGTAGATGGGTACCGGCAAAAGTCTGATTGTTCTGGCTCTTATTGAAGCTTCAGTCGGAGCGATAGATGAGTGGATGAGTGGTAAGTACATCTTCCTTATCGCCTTGCATCATCATGCTGAATATGCGATATTGCAGTATCAGCCATCTTGTCAGAAGAACCTACCTACCGACTTCCCAAGGAATATCCGATGTCCAAGATCTTCGTTGACAATGCACCTCTGGATAATCCCGTTATATCAGCTGGCCAAAGCCGTTTCTGGCGAGAATCGGCAGAAATCGATTCCGTTTGCCGAGCCACTTCGGCCACTTGTCAGAAATCCAGGGCCACCTTGCTCGTCTGTCCTAAATCGATAGTCGGTGTATGGGAAGAAATGATCGAGCATCACTGGAAAGGTAGTAATGCCAAATGGTGGAAAGACTCTACAGAGGTACTCAGGCCTCAAAACCGCCCTTTGATAGTGTATAATCACTATGAGAAACAGAAAGAGGAGAAGATAGACAAACTCAAGAATGCTTCGATCGTAATTACCACATACGATGCTCTTACACTCAGCCACAGAAAGAAAGGGCTTCTTCATAGAATGCTCTTCTATCGAGTCGTCTTAGATGAAGGACAGTGAGTGCCATAATCGACCCCTCAGAGCTGAATGAAGCTTACCCTTTCCCTACGCAGTCACATTTGCAACAGCAAGACTCAGAGGTTCAAAGCTGTCGAAGCTTTACACAAGCGTCATGTTCACGTCCTCACTGGTACTCCAGTGCAGAATCATCTATCTGAACTTTACGCATATGCTAAACTTTTCAATCTTCCGAGTGGTCTCACCTCTCAACCCTTTTTTGAGGGTTACATCACGTCACCCGCTCTACTAGGGAACACCACTGCAACTCGAAAGTTTGGCGAGGTCTTTTCACTTCGAAGACTCAAGAAAGACCTCGGCGATGTGAACTTGCCCTCTAAAACCGTCAAGGTGTTCTGGCTGAGTAAGAGAATGCTCATAGAAGCTTTGGAAGGGGTAGAAGATAGGTCTCTAGTACCTTGGACCAGTAGCACCGCTGGTGCTGAAGATGATAAAGAATCTCGAGCTGAATGGCTCACTACCTTTAAGACTCGAAGAAAGCATTGGTGGGCAAAGAAGTATAGACCCATCACCGCCAAAGAGTCCATCAAGATGAAATGGTTCCGATTTTTCCTCGAAAAGCAAGCTCATGGGAAGATTGTAATATTGTAAGTGGAACCTACTGAGCGCAAAAGACATAATGACTAACAATAGCATTCTCCAGCCACCATTGGAAGCATACCGCCAAGATGTGAGTTACAGATTAGATTTGTCAGTTCTCGTGCACTGATCATTGATAGAATGTGTACCGTAGAGCGGACAAAATCCTCAAAGAAATGCAATACGGTGTCGTCTATCTGAAGGCTAACATGAGCATCGAAGATCGAGTCAGTTATAATGATAAGTTCAACAAGGACGCGAAACGAAAATTGTGCCTATTGGCATCAATGAAGGTCGGAGGTGAAGGGTTGTCTATGGTTGGAGCGTCAGCTTGCGTCTTTTTAGACCTCATGTGGTGAGTTATTCACATTCTGGGAGCAGGTAGGTGATCTAAACTATTGGTGATAGGAACCCTGCTTGGCATGCTCAAGCGATGGACCGACTTGTAAGTCATACGTTGTTTTTGAGATCATCTTTCATCTCTATGGGTCTACTTTGCCAACTTACCGTGACCGATAATAGCATCGGCAAGGACAGACCAACCCCGTCACGGTCTACATGCCCATGATTCGAGCTACTTACGAAGAAGAGATTTGGCTTCGTCAAGATGTCAAACGAGGCTTCTTAAATCTGATCTATCCGAAGGATCCACCTGGAAAACTGCGATTATGTGATTATCCTCCTGAACTCCTACAATGGCTCAGAGATAACCCAGATCCTCAAGAAGAAGGCAACGAAAACGATGAAGTTGAAGATATGGATATGATCGGAGGTTACTGAGGCGTAAAGCAATGTTAGTATCGGCAGAGGGATTGCTTCATACATATGCTCAATCATAGATATATACTGTATTATCAATAAATAGTTCATTCACGACCTCACTAAAAGAATGGCATTAGATCACTGTATATTTTGTATTTCACAACATGTATTGAAATATCCATTTTCAAACATAAACTGCAAAGTGGGATTGTCCCGAGAGACAAGGATCTAAGCACGATACTACTTTACCCTCGTCGAGTTATGAAGACGAACCTGAGATCCATAGGCTGGCCAATCATGATTATACATCGAGAATCAACTATCTACGGAAGTGTACTATAATGAATGCTGATGCTATGTCAAAACGGTCATGTCAATGGTATCTATACTATATAACAAACAATTAAATGCCAACAGGTAAAATGAAAGATACCAATCTTGGTTCATAAGAAATCAATCAATAATGTGCTTCACAGCTAAGCATTTCTTCCAAATCATCGGACAAACGGTACTCGTGCCCGTCAATCATCATCACCGGACCTCGATCTCCTCCCGGACTTTGAGTTTCCGCTTCGCTTGCTCTACATTCCTGACTTCCTGTTTCCGAGGCCATGTCAACATCACACTTGTAGCAATCGTCGTCCTTTTCGTGTAAATCATTGCAAGGTGGGTATTTGAGTATCACAGTTGCAGGATGAAGCGGTCGTTGTAAAGTGTATAAAAGTCTGTCTAGATCTTCGAAATTCTCGTCGTTGGTGGCGAAACGTCGGTGTTTCTTGGAAGCGATATGCTAGAAGAGAATAAAATTCAGCATTGTCGAGATCATTATGCAGGTAAAAAGGAGATTTACTCACCACGGACAGGTCGGTATACCTCAATCGACAATTCTCGCAGTATCCAGCAGCAGTGTCCTGTTCCCTTCCCTTCAAACCCATATCGACCTTCTCTCTGTTCCTCATTCTCATCTGAACAGTGATAGCTGTCTCATGTACCGGTTCTCGAGCTTGCTGTAACATCTTGACCACTTGCTCTTGCGTCATAAATGTCTTGGCTGGTTGGGAGTATCCCATACTGGCACGTCGAGTGGGTAATGCCGATGGTGACTCATAACCGGAATCGTCTCGCTTGGCTGCTGCAAGACGAGCATTTCCTTTAAGGACTTGCACTCGCTTGGACATCTGCATGATCGCTCTATCCTTGTTCGCACCGAGACCTGGAAGTCCATTGAAACCGCCAAAAGCAGGGGTACCAGCAGTAGAAGTAGAGGCAATGGTTGAAGTGAGAGTGACACTGTTGCCCGACGCATTATGATATGGTTGAGCCTCTGGAAGTTTAGGAGTAGTGGGGAATGCTCGAAGAGATGTAGATCGTTTCAAGTCGTGAGGCGGTTGTTCTCCCTCAAAAGGTTTCCTTTCCACGTAAAGCTTCCAAGCTCTTTCTCTTATCTTCTCAACCGGTACGTTGGTCTGCATGGACGAAGAGACACGTAAGAATCCATCGAACAGAGTAGGCCATTCTGCACCATCTTTCTGGTTACATGTGTATTCCTTCACCATAACGGTTCTGTGTTTTGAAGTAGCATCTTCAACTAGGAGGTATTTGCTACCGGGTTTGAAGTAGTAGTAATCTGGTCTCGGTGCAGATAGATCTCGTTCTCTTGTACCGTTTATTCTTTCATCTTCAAGCAGAGTGGATAGGGAATCATGATTGGTGTTCTCGACAGGGGATATACGTGAAAGTAGGTCGGCAAGTTCTTCATCCGATCATTAGCATAGATGAAGTGGACTGAGTAGCATAAGACTCACTTTTCACAGTCCAGACCTTGATATTCAACGCTTCCGCCTTCTGAGCCAGGTCCGTAACGCCTGTTCCATCTAGGAAAGGGTTCTTACTTGATTCTCGATTGGTGTCCCGACCAAGCAGTGCAGCTGGTTTGGGCTTTTGAGGTGAAGCATGGCCCTTCACGATCAAGTGAGTGACACGAGTGGAGAAGAATTGGTCGATTTTCTGTCAAGAGAGCATAAGCGATAGGGCAACATTCAAGGTTATATGACGTTGACTTACCGCTCCCATCTTTGACACACGATGTCTCAAATTTTTCCCTGCACCTTCCTCTACACCTATCTCAAAGTGGAAAACCAGAGTTGGAAATACCTTGACCCATTTCGCTCGCCATTTCTCCTCCTCAGCTCTTGCGGTCTTCACAGCTGGATCGACAGCATCTTTCTCGAGCTTGACACGCTTCTGTGGTACCGAAGATAAAGATGTTTGTGTTAGATCTCGGGGACGCTTGGATGAGAGAACCGCGTCAACATTATTGGTCGATGTACCAGCAGGTGTAGCCTTGAGCTCCGGTGCGAAGACATCTGGGGTAGCAGATGGACGAGGAATGAGGGATGAGAGCGCATTTCGAGACTTGCTTGCAATGAATGTATTTACCGAAGCGAGAACCTCTCTATTGGCGGGAGAGCCTTTAGGCGCTATTGAATCGATACCTTTCTTCCAAGATCTGAACACATCAAACTGATCTTTTCCCTCCTGTATATGACTGACGCTTCTGTTCTTGTGTACTTGCATCTTCGCTGGCACGGCAGCAGCTGTCGCAGGGGCCGGACGAGTTGCCAGGGGAAATGTTGATTGAGAGACCAGCGATTGAAAGGGATTGTTTGGGTCATACACGTCCAACTCTCCTCGGGAAGGCAAGAGGACTGACATGTCCCGAGGGCGAGGATGAGCAGGTGTTGACTGAGACTAGGACCGTTGTATGGAAGCTGAACGAAATGGACAGTCAGAGAGGGACAGAGAGAGGTTAAAGATATAACATGAGATTGACTGTTATGTCTCTGAGAGAGAGAGAGAGAGAGAGGGAGAGGCGCGTCGAAGTGCCAACAACCCTGCAGGCCACGTGGTCAGATCACATCCAAAGCAATTGCAAGCAATCGTCCGTCATTGTCACGTGACTGGGATTGGTTCGGATCATGCCGTACTTCGTATTTCCCAAAAGTTGGATCTCGATATCATGGTATATATGGTCCACCCATCATACACCAGACCTCATATCTCATAGCAACTCACAGACTATTGTCACCTTCCATCTCTTCACGACCCATCGCCCGACGCCCTTCTTGGCCCCCTGCCTGGATCTGGATCTGGAATGACCTACGGAGCGCTGTTCCGCTTGCCGGCAGTCTCCCTTCGACCCAGCTTACAACACCTCGCAGCATCGTCTTCTTGTCGATCTAGGCTACGATACGCTAGTACAACATCGCAGGCTGCGGAAAAGATAGACAGCAGAAAGGCCTTTTCCCACACTCTACTCCTTCCCAAAACAAACTTTCCGCTCAAACATAAAGATGTGGTGGAAGCAGAGAAGAAGTATCGGTTGAAAACTTCAGATCTACTTTATAAAGAGCAGGTGAGTGGTAGGAATCTCAGGCTTAGCTCACCGTATCGAATAGATAAATAGGAAGGACAATCCACTCTTTGTCTTGCATGATGGTCCACCGTACGCCAATGGGAATCTGCATATGGGTATATAATAGTCAACCTCTTTTGACGTACAACGTTTGCTGATGTGTAGTATAGGTCATGCATTGAATAAAGTGTTGAAAGATATCATAAATCGTTACAATCTGATAAGGGGGAAGCGTGTCCAGTATGTGAATTCTTCGCAATGACAAAGCCGAAGAAGGCTGATCAGACGTAGTTATGTGCCCGGATGGGATTGTCATGGTCTACCTATTGAGCACAAAGCGTTAGCAGCGATTGGAGTAGGTTATATTCCTATAATCCGAGTCCTGATGGACCCGAATGCTGACACCTCATAGAAATCGCACACTGCTTTGAACCCCACGCAAGTCCGTTCCGAAGCTCGAAAGGTAGCTTTGGATGCGATAGACGTGCAGAAGAGCGAGATGAAGGCGTTGGGTGTGATGGCGGACTGGGACGGAGAAAATGGGACTTATAGAACACTAGGTATGTCATCATATTGCAGACATAGCTGATAAGCAGATCACGACTTCGAGATACGGCAGCTGAAACTGTTCAAGACTATGGTCGAAAGAGGTGAGTTTGAGTATCGATCAAGGTAATGCTAACAAGTCAGGCTGCATAACACACAGACTACGACCCACCTATTACTCCCCTTCTTCACGAACTGCGCTAGCAGAAGCTGAGCTCAGCTACAAAGATGGGCATAAGTCACGATCGGTATATGTCGGATTTCCTGTAGCAGAGGAGGACATGTCCGAGGGCCTTGCCGAGGTGTATAGGAGGGAATGTGGCGGGAAGGGTAAATTGGAACTTGCTATATGGACAACAACGCCCTGGACTTTACCGGCCAATATGGTGAGTCGAAGAACATATCGGATCGTGCTGACAATCAGGGTGTTGCCGTTCACAATGAAATGGAATATGCTGTAGTCAAGTCGAGCACAGACAGGATACTGGTCATTGGGGTTGATAGATTAGAGCCAATGGAAGAGATTCTAGGTCGATTAGATATCATTGGTTGCCTGCCTGGTAAGTTCAGTAATGTCGACATGAAGCTGATCTTGATAGGATCCAAACTCGTTGGCACTCGATACACCCATCTTTTCCATCCTCCTTCTCTATCTCAGCCGAAACCTTTAATCTTCGCAGCTGGACATGTCACATCGCAAGCTGGTACAGGCTTGGTCCACTCGGCGCCTGCTCACGGTCACGAAGACTACGAAGCCTTCATCGCAGTGGGGATGTTGCCGGAAGAGTTACGTTGCCCCGTTGACGATGATGGTCGTTTTACCAGTGATCTTGAAAGTTGGGTGGAAGGGGTTATTGCTTCCTCTTTGGTAGGAAAAGAGGTCTTAGGAAAGGGATCGGATGCCATGGTGGATTTGTTGAGCCGAAGCGATGTGCTTCTTGCTGAGCAGAAAATTGAACATCGTTATCCTTACGATTGGAAATCCAAGAAACCCATCATAGTACGAGCGACTCCTCAATGGTTCGCTGATGTGGAGGGTGTCAAAAGTTCTGCCGTTGAAGCGATGGACAGGGTACATTTCCACCCTGCTATATGTGAGTGAAAACTGTTCGAATGACCACGCTTATGGAAATCAGCTCGTAAACGATTAGAAGCCTTCATCACATCAAGATCCGAATGGTGTATATCCAGGCAGCGGAGCTGGGGTGTACCCATTCCGGCGCTTTTTGGACCAGATGGACCTATCATGGATAGCACAACGCTTGACCATATCATAGGAGTACTAGACAAGAAAGGTGTGGATCATTGGTGGGAAGGGAAAGATGAGGACTTTGTACCACCACATCTACAAGGTCAGAATATCACTAGAAGTTTTGACACATTAGATGTTTGGTTTGATAGTGGTTCATCATGGACACTTTTGGAAGGATTATCCCGCCAACCTCTGGCTGATGTCTATCTGGAAGGATCGGATCAGCATAGAGGATGGTTCCAGTCGTCAATGCTGACTAAACTCATATCATCAACCGAGAAGATCCCACCGTATGGAACGGTGATCACACATGGATTTGTGATGGATGAACAGGGGGACAAAATGAGTAAATCGGCTGGCAACGGTCTGTCGCCTATGGAGATCATACACGGAAAGAAGGTAAGTACAACTGGAAGGAAGATTTAGCTAAAAGTTAGCAATTCACTCCTCGTGGTGCCGATATCTTGCGACTTTGGACAGCATCTGTGGACTATACCAACGATGTTTCCATCGGGCCTACATCCATCTCTAACGCCACTGAAGCTATGAGAAAATTGAGAAACACCCTGCGATACCTGATTGCCAATACAAGCGCTCAGCATGAGGCTTTAAGTGACGTTTCCTTACGACCGGTGAGTTCAATTTGATTTGGAATTGGCTGACCTTAAGATCGATCGTTATATTCTTCACGAGATGAGTCACCTTGAAAGCGTAGCACAAGAAGCATACGACTCTCATATATTCAATAGAGGTAAGTCACATCCCTTCGTGGATGTCGCTAAAACAGGTATAGTCTTACATTCGGCTACCACATTCGCAACCTCCACTCTATCTGCATTCTATTTTGACATCATCAAAGATACCATGTACTGCGACGATCTAGAAAGCCCAACCAGAAAGGCGATCGTGGCTGTTTTGTATCATGTAAGTTCGATTCCAGTGGAAGTGCGCTGATTTTTAGGTTCTGGGTCGCATGACGAGTCTGCTAGCTCCCATAACACCGCATTTAGCGGAGGAAATCTATGAGAATATCGGCGGTAAAGAAGCTTCAGTGTTCCTTGAGCCCTGGATTCCAGATGTAAGTCTATATAGCCTAGGATGATTTTGGCTGAATGACGAAGCTCTCTTGGTTGAACCCGACGGTAAAATCTAAGATGAGTCAGATCATATCACTTCGCGCAGAAGTGCAGAAGCTGGTTGAGAACGCTCGAGCCGAAAAGTGAGTCAGCATTCTCTTTGTCTTGTAAGACAGCCGATGAGCTCATCTGGAAAATCAAGGCGTATCAAGGTTGGGAATCAGACGGAAGTCTATCTGAGTAAGATTTTGGGTACCGGGAACATTGGTAAGTCACGTCTTACAGCACAAGCGATGACGCTGATATCACGTCAGCAGGCACTCTTTCGGCAATGCTTGGTGTATCTTCCGTCGGGGACTTGTCATCTGCCGATAAACGCGCCATGGCATGGACGTATGAGTCATCGTTGGAGGTAGAGAACGAGACAATCTCGCTACTTCTTGGTCCCGCTACACGGTCTCAATGTCCTCGCTGCTGGCTTTACAACGCGGAAAAAGAGAATTCGTTATGTTCCAGGTGCGAAGAGGTTATCAACGTCACGTGATGTCAAGCTGCAGGCGATCAAGGAAGGCATAGGATATATATGCATCATAAATTACTGTAGCAGCTGTCCAAACATATGCATTGAGGATGAGCGATTTCCTCAGAGTTCCCTAATATGGACTCTCAGCCACATCAACCAACCTCTTGTATCCTTTGAGCTTGCCGTTCTGGATCTGGGTGTCTCAATGGTCAATGACCGGATGACGTTAACGGGAACTGATCATCTCTTGACCCGATACCCAAAGACAATTTCGGGTTTTCCGCGATCACAATGAGTTGTGATACATGTCTTAGTGCTATGATGATGAGTGCAAGTGAAGCGGAGTGATAGTTTTCTTGCAAGATTGATGACGGTATGATGAGATAATGAGGCCTGGGTGATGTGAACGGTGGATGGCTGACAGCCCTAACTGGCAGATAGACCTGTGAGGACGGACAAGCCGGATGATGAATATGACTAAGAATGTCTGACTTCATGAGGATATCCAACTGGAACTCCCAAACTCAACCTAATTGCTGACGTCCCCCTTAGTCTGATCTGCGCTCATTCTATTCATCGCTCGGCATTTTGGCATGGTAACGCGGACTGCATTTTTGTCATGCTCATTGGGTAATTGGGTTGTTGGGATACAGGCATCGGCATCGGAAACGCGCTAAGATGGGAAATTACTGCCTGAATAGGTAATTACGGATGCGAGATCATTCATCATCCAGGATCCAAATCTAAAATAATGGTGGTGTTCTGTTTGCTGGAATCTGATTCTCATCCTATAATCATGGGCTGGCTCATCGACCGTCAGGGTCATATTTATGTGTCCTCTGGATATATAAATCACTACTGATGAGTAATCATTACTCACTTTGCATCCCCCTTCCATCTTCTTCGACCATCTACTCCCTGGTCGTAACCCCACACAGCCCAGATCCCACCAGGGCTGACAAAACCATTCCCAATCTCACGCTGTGGACGGGAAAAACCACCACTTTTCACCTTTTCGTCCGGTCCATTACGTCTTTTCCTAGAAAATAGTAGAAAATACATACTGTTCTTACACTACATCAGTGGACACCAAGGGCCTGGCAGAATATCTAGATGCTAAAATAATTCATCAATCCAAACATCCAGAGATACAACCATCCAGAGTAAATTTCTAATCTCTCCTCTAAACAACAGATCCCCACATTCCAAAATCAGGTACTCGCCCTCATAAAACCCGATTCCAGCAAACAGGTTAATTCGACTATCCATCAATTCCATTTATTTTTACTGTCTGCTACATTCACGTACATTCCTTCCTACAACGGTGATACATCAAGTTCAGACCTTCATACGGAAAACACACATATTCACTGTCTTGGATGGATCAACGTCTTCCTCGTTCGCCATGCCTAATGCAATGTCCGATGGTCCAAGTCCTGTGCGACTCTCACCCGCTTCTTCCCTTAAACGCAGAGCTTCACCCTCATCCTCCCACTCTTCCGGCCCTAGTCATCAATCTCCCCCATTATCACCCGAAATAGGATACAACGCTGCTCATCAATACTCCACCAATCCACCGGCGTCTGGCGGTACTGCATCTGGTGAGTGACTCATCATTAATCTAGTAGACTTAAAGCTAAGCTTTTGCTAGTCCGACGACGTGAAGCGAACCGACTTGCAGCTCAGCGGTTCAGGAGCCGAAAGAAGGGATATCAAGATAGTCTAGAAGAGAGAATCCGAGTGTTAGAATCCGAGAAAGAAGTTCTGATCCGACAGGTCGATGAAAGTCTCTCTCGTACCGGTCACCCTTCCACATCCCTCCAACCTCGTTCCTCTGATCTTCGTCATGCCCAAGCAGATGGTGATGGTGTAGACGGAGCTCATTGGCCTGGAAAACGCAATTCCAATCCTACTCATCGATCGACCTCGCCTGAGCGTAGAGAAACTCCTCTTGATGCGGATGTTCGTATAGCTTCGCTCGAATCAGCCAATAGACGACTGCAGGATGACGTACGGAATCTCATAGAGGAGAATGAACAGCTAAGAGATGAGGTGAGGAGATGGAGAACTTGGCATGGAGAAAATGATCACTCTCGTCGCATTGATATGATAGATGGTCATCATCCTCGTCAATCCCATCGGTCGGATATGGTGGATGGCGATTCTCATGATCGTTCTTATCGCCGCGATATGGTGGATGGAGATCATTTTCCTCTTATGAGTAGGCCTGATGGTGGCACTCCTCGTCAGGACAGGGTTGATGGTTACACTCCCCGTTCCTACCGTGCAAACATGATGGACGGAGACCATGTAAGTGGTAACTCGTCATACACATGGAAATATCCAACTAACTGATGTCGTTTTGTCCAATCAGCCACGACGAAGCCTTCCTCCCCTCGAACGCTCCATGGCTTATCCCAGCTCTCCCTCTTCCTCTTCTTTCGGATCAACACCCCAGGACTCCAGGTCTGATTCTTTTGTCCGGTCCACCCACCAGGACGGACCGAATATACAGTTGCCTCCTCTTCGACTTCCCCCTATCCGTAGTGCCCTGCCTGGTAATCCCTCCACAACATTTCACTCTCCGTCCTTGCCAATCTCCCTTAGAAGCTTCGACGGTCCAACTCGTGATCGCCAACCACATATGGACGGACATCGTTAACATCATAGCTATATAAATTGACATTTATATTTTAAGTAGCTTTCAGATTCACTCGACTTGACAGTACATATTTGCATAGAGGAGAGAGGAGCCCAAACGCTATCAATCAAGATCCATTACATCTCATTGGCTCATCATGTGATCGAGTAATATGTATTCGATTTTATATCGGCATCATTCAGTATTTTACAGCATACTTCCAGAGATCTGGTAGCCGCACTATACCTGGAGAGCAACTCCCATACGGCACTGCGAATGCTACTTGACGATTGATGATTCTTATATACTAGCAATGGTCCCATGTTATCGATGTGACTCTGGACTGATATTGGTGGTACATATGATTCTTTCCTTGGTGACAGAGCATGCGTAAGAATCCGTACAATCAAACTACACTATCAATGATGGCTGTTCTTAGATGTAAACACCACTGATTGATCATTAACGAGAAGATCATATGACTGCATTATCGTGGTAGCGATCAATCAGAACTGACACATGGAGTCTTTAAGGTCCGATCGGGGGAAAGACACAAACTACTGGACCGATGAAGTCCTCTCACCATTTTAGCGTACGTTACTGATCAAGAGCCTTAGCACTCAGAATGAGTCCAAAAGACCGCATCACCTCCATTCCTGTCAGCAGAAGAGACACTATCGATGATCAAGCGCCCCAAGCGGGTTGATCGATAATATCAGAGAAGGCTTCGACGGTCAAGCATACCAAGGAGTTGAGATGCTCGAGCAATTACACCAGTATCTTGGGCTTTGTCAGTTGGTGACGGCCACGAACGAACCGTCTCCATCGCAGATATAGCCAGGAATGTTCCAACGATCCGCGGCCTGACTCTTCGATGTCGGTTGAAAATCAGGAATCCGAGTAAGTTCAGGTATCTGACATTGGTCCTATTCATATACCGCTCCCTATTCCCAGGCCAAGTCATCAAATATGTGGTATAAAGTCGAATAAAATACATACATATCTCGATCTTACTTGTTATATTGAACGGTGAGGTATGATGGGTTGCACTTGCTTGTGTCATCTGACATGCCTAACTGTCTCTGTCACCACGCGCCTGACATATCAGACAGCTGGGGTCTCCGCTTCTGGTATCTGTCATTGGATTCAGGCAGCAGGCGTGTGTCAGCATTCGACTATTTGTTACTTTTGTTACTGGTTCAAAACTCCTGCTTTGCCTCTATGGGTCAGTCACCAACACAGACGCAACAGTCATGGATCTAGCTGTGCGAGAGAACAGTCAAAGGGCTGCTCGATGTAAGTGTCCGGAACGTTGGGTGGGTACAGTCCGGTCATACTGATAGCATCTTCTGCCATAGGGGCAAAAGGTGTCAAAGTCGGAGAGGGAACATTTGCCAATGTATATAAAGGTTCGTATCTTGAGTATTGCTAGCTGTCGTCATGGGTTGAACCCTGAGATTCCCATTGCAGGTATTGAGAGATCGACAGGTCGCAAAGTGGCCATCAAGAAGATCAAGGCTGGGGAAATGAAGGATGGATTGGATATGACCGCTTTACGAGAAGTAAAGTTCCTGCAGGAATTGCATCACCCTAACATCATTGCTGTCAGTATGCTTCTCATCGTACACAGGATATTTCTGACGCAGTGTTTCACTTAGCTTCTCGACGTCTTCTCGGTGAAACAGAATATCAACTTGGTTCTCGAGTTTCTCGATACCGATCTTGAAGCTGTCATCCGAGACAAAGCTTTGATCTTTCAAAACGCAGATATCAAAAGTTGGATAGCCATGTCGTTAAGAGGTCTGGAGTATATCCATAGAAATGGGGTATTACATAGAGTAAGTCAATGCGACTACGTACAAACGCTGATGTCGTAGGATTTGAAACCCAACAACTTGCTTATCGCCTCGAACGGAGAGCTAAAGATAGCGGATTTTGGTCTGGCGAGAGAATTTGGAGACGCAGGCAGCAAAATGACTTGTCAAGTGATCACTCGGTGAGTCTCAAAACTATGGGGCACTATAGCTGATATATGATAGATGGTACCGACCTCCAGAGCTTCTGTTTGGTTCACGTTTCTACTCCACCGCCGTTGACATGTGGTCTATCGGGACCATATTCGTCGAGCTCATCCTTCGTGTGCCCTTTTTGTCAGGTGAGACGGATATTGATCAGCTCAAGAAGACATTCCATGCTATGGGAACGCCCACTGAGCAGGATTGGCCGGTGAGTATTCCTAATTTCATTGTCGGGATGTTGCTAATTAGCGACTGGTAGGGACACACGAAGCTTCCAGATTATCATGAGATCGGATCGTATCCTAAGAATCCATGGTGGAACATGATATCTTCCATAGGCAAGGAAGGTCAAGATCTCGTCAAGGACATGCTCAAATACGACCCTGTAGCTCGAGTCTCTGCCAGAAAGGTGCGTGAGATATCTGCTCATTCACGTTCACGCTAACTGGCCTGCTACAGGCGCTCGAACATCGCTTCTTCTCGTCATATCCACGTCCGACTCCCCCAGCATCATTACCAAAACCCTTAGCCGAGCTCCGACCTCGTGCTCTGGCTCCTGACGAGACTCAAGGCAAACCCGCTCTGAAATCATCTGGAAGTGGAGCAATGAAACGCAAAGCTGAGTCACCTCAACCTGGTCGTAACGTGGCTCGTAAACTTGTATTCGCTTAATGTATCTGTGCAAGGTATGGTATCCCCACATGTATAAATGTTGTATGCATAGCATGATCCCCTATGTATATCGTATATACGTATAGGTATTGTATACAGATATACGAGTATAGTATGAATTTGATTCCGCTGCGGCGTGGATCACTGGATTACCTTACCACCTCAATTGCCTGCGTCGGTCTTGTTGTTTTTGTTCATCTTCACATTCACCCACCATCTGCTCTCTTCCTCACTTCAACAACCTGGCATCATGGCAATCTTCAATCGTAAATCCAAGGATAGGCCATCCGACGTGGATGGGGCCGCTGCACCAACCGAGAAGGAGAAAGTCAAATGGTCAAAGAGACCCGCGAGTCCGTATCACCTCTCATCTTTACCCCTTACACGAGTAACTGACGAAGATTACGCGTTATAGACACCGCTTTCAAGCAACAACGTCTCAAGGCATGGCAACCAATCCTCACTCCTAAGGCAGTATTACCTACCTTGTTTATCATCGGCCTGATCTTCGCTCCTATTGGAGCTCTAATAGTATGGGGAAGTGGGAAGGTGACAACAATAACTCTGGACTACACTCAATGTGATGTCGACGCTCCAACAGATGGATCTTTCCAATCCATGCCAAGCAGCGCTTACGATTGTGAGTCAGAGATCTGAGTGAGACTTCGAATTGACCTTTGTTTTCTAGATGCGTTCAAGTCGGGCTCGTCAGATACAAAGTCGTCCATTTCCGCGCCCACTTGGTCCTTTAGTAATGATTCGTCCAGATCTGTTGGCCAGGAGGCGAGATGTGAGATCGAATTCGAAGTCCCTTACAACTTGGGTAGGTACTATTCTCCTATGCATGGGTGTATAACAGGCTGACAGAATAAGGCTATTACAGGACCCGGTGTATTCCTATATTACAAATTGACCAATTAGTTAGTTTTCTTTCCACTCCCTTGATAGTCTACTTCGCTGACCTCAAGTTCAGTTACCAGAATCACCGTCGTTACGTGATGAGTTTAGATACATCTCAACTAAAGGGTGACAGAAGATCTGCGTAAGTGATGTAACCCACATCAAACGTGGTTCCAGACTGACTCCCCAGTAGATCTCAAATCGATAGCGGGGATTGCAAACCTATCACTTCTTCGGGAGGCAAGCCTTACTATCCTTGTGGGCTTATCGCCAATAGTGTTTTCAATGGTGAGAATATTCACGTCTGAGAGAGTATGTTGCTTTGTGTTGACTATCCATATAGATACATTTGGACCAGTGGTACTTCTCAATGCTCAGAGTGAGTCGACAGGACTGTCATCGCGATTAGCAGGATCCTTTCTGACACCGTCCCCATAGATGGCGCTCAGAACCAGACCTACAATTTCACTGAGAAAGGAATAGCATGGGGAGGTGTAAAGAAGAACTATGTTGTGACACCAGGCTATGATTCACCTTCCGATGTCCTACCACCTCCTAATTGGGTTCGTCGTTATCCCGACGGTTATACAGAATTCCCCAATTTATACGAAGACGAGCATTTCCAAATTTGGATGAGAATCGCAGCATTACCTACTTTCAGAAAGCTGTGGGCTCGGAACGATGATGAAGTCATGACTCAAGGAAGGTACAGAGTGTCTGCATACATGAGTGAGTGAAGCCATTATCAAAAATTCCATCATATTTACTACAGACTGACGATTATATGTAACCCAGACTATCCCGTCAAACAATTCACGGGAACAAAATCCATCGTCATCTCGACTGTATCATGGATAGGAGGCAAACAACCATTCTTAGGATGGGCCTACATTGCCGCAGCTATACTTTGTGTCGTTCTCGCTATCGCTGGTCTGATCAGACATCTCGTCAAACCAAGGAAGTTAGGGGACATGTCACGTAAGTTGGTGTAAACACCGGAAACTGGCCAATCTCGCTAACCTCTCATATAGTTCTCTCGTGGAATCAACCCAACTCAGGTAGATGATGCAGAAGAATTTGATTTGAGATTGTTTGAAGGTCGATCTTTTAGTATACCCGTATGAACGAATAGCGCGATCTACACCTGAATGCATCATTCGCTTTGTTATGGATTAATACCACATCGATACACTCCATGCGGGATCTGTTCCTTCTGCCCTCATAGCATGCCACCAACCTGGAGGCATCACCATCATATCACCAGGCTCCAACAGTGTTTCTAAACTTCTCGGCCATACATGATCAAAAAATTCTGGATAGGTTGATTCTAGTTTCTTGAAATCGTCTATCGGCTTGAGAATCGGTACTTTTGAGGTATTCGTCATGTACTGGTCTGCAAGACCGTCACCGACTTCTGTCTTCTCTCCATATGCGTGCATATGAGGTCCACAGGAAGGAGGAGCGAGCCAAACACGTTTACGTCCCAGTACCTGAGCATAGCAGTTGTAGTACGGGTCCTGGTGCCAGGTCAGCAATCGATTCGGGTTGCCTACAGGCTTAACTCACCGTATGCGCTGGACTGATGATCTCACTATTCCCACTTCCCACCCAGACATTTACAATCAATCCATCATCATTTGGAGGAGACGTGTACGAAGAGGTTTCATCCGGCGGTGGTGGATTTGACCATACGTAATCCGGGAAAGACATATCTTTTTCTAATTCCGGGAACTGATCGAATAAAGCATATTGGGCGAGATAGAGAGGTGATCCCGGTCCCGTAACACGCCTCGCATCATCGGTCTGGTCCATTTTGAAGCCTGCTCGATGTAAGAATTCCGTGAAAGGGACGATTCGTTGAGTCCAATTCACATCGTCATACGCCTTCCCTACTTCGACTGGTATTACACGTCCCCTTCCCACAGTGTCTAGAAGATACTCTGCGGATGACCAACGATCGCAAGCTGGCCAAGGTGGAGAAGAGGAGGTCCCCTTGAGATAGCCGCGAATGATGAATGGATGATTCAGGTGATTCTGTAGGTACTCTTCGATGGATGGGGGTTCTTCCAAAATTAGGATAGGGTTAGGAGCGTAAAGAAGAGATGTATCGATAGGTGCATATTCGATCTTGGATCGCTTCGCCCTGCTTCTTGATCCCTCAACGTCATCACACCTCCAAGGAGATAGCTTGCTTTGTGTGATTTTGATCAGATCTAGAACCCATTTCTTCCTCCCATTCCCTATAGCACCAGCGATGATAATCGCCTTATCAAGTCTACGAATAGCTTCCATCCAGAACCCTTCGACTTCAACTTCTTCATGTGTTCCTTCTCCTGGACCTGTAATTAGGTCATGAATGACGCGTAAGAGTGAAATATCCGTATGTAGGCGAAGCCAGTGTCTCGGAACGACGTTGAAGGGGATAGTGTTGATCATTTCATGTGATAGGGTCTCGAGCGTTTTCAACTTGAGTAAGACCATGTCCATGTTCATGTCCATGTCTGCTCTGCTGTGACTGGTAGCCTCTGCCGTGACTTCAAACTGCAAGAGCATGTCTACGCATACGGACACGATGCCAAGTACGGCGGGACCGCATGCCTGTATATCTGATAGGAAATAAGAACTCATCAGATAGACCCCATGATCTACAGATGGAATCACTCACCCCAAGTCTCCTGGCAATCTCCATTCTTCAGCTCTATTGCCAAATCAGATAGTATTAATGTCGGGACATGGCCAGAAGCAGCGGATGAGTCCTGATGCATCGCAATGCCATATTATGAGCGGCCGAGCTTGCGAGATGACATCAAGAAGAACGAAGAGGCAGATATATGATGACGGATCGGAAGTTGATTGGAGATGAGACGACAATTGGACTTTTGTGCAGTTCACTTGACGTGCGTGACTGACTGCTAGACTGATCTCATCAATTTTGTGGCATATCGTGATAGGTGCTCGATTACACTTTTCACTTCTGACATCCTGTCACATTCCACTGATACTCTATTCAAGACATGCTTATGCTCTATGCAAAATCGATGTTATCCAGTCACTCTGCCAAAAACATTCCGCTCTATGCTTATTATCCAGCAAACAGTCTAATGATGAGGTACATCGTTGAACAGATGAATCGGAAAAGAGCCATCCCAGCAACGAAGACTGGAAAGAAACAAAGCATCAACAACAAACCTCGTCAGGTCTATCTATTTCATTGAGCAATTGGAAGCTCACTCAGTATGATCAACATGTAGACCGCAGTACGAGAGTCTCCCGCCGAGTCAAAGGTGGAGGTAACACCTCCCGACAAAATTACGCTGGCCAATAACGCATTCGATAGCGACCAACAGAGAAGCAACTATTTGTTGTAGACTGATGTCAGCTGTGCGGTATTGCACTTTGAATCATCGCCAACTCACGTTTGTCCTAAAATTGGCCTATTGTAATCATGCGATCAGATACAATGATTTTTCTAATTTTGAATGACACTCACATAGATATCCTTCTGCGCCTGCTCCGAATTGTCCTTTTTGTTATCGAGCTCTTCCACTCGAGTCCCTTTCAAACGGATGTTGTCCAGTGCGTCTTGATAGGCGATATCGATATCCTGCTGGGCTGATACTAATTCGACTTCCACATGCTTTCCGATACCCTGGACGGCTCCGAGGTCACTCTCCTGAACCGAGTCTGAACCTTTAGTACCCCATGACAAATCATGCCTGGTAGATAATCCGACTACTTTCAGTATGCAACCTTCGGGTTGTCGAAAGATAAGTAGACTTACAGGTTTGAATACGCATACTGTAGAATATGTCAGCTGCAACTCAATTGGGGTCGAAAACCTTAAAACTCACGGCATTGAGCTTGAAGAGGCGTTATACTTGAGGGTCAGCATACAACATAGCTGGAGTCAAGGAAGAATGCCCGATATAACTTACAACATTGACATATGCTGAATAGGACGAATCAGCAGCGAATCAATGTGCTGCAAGAAAACAACTTACTAGGGGAGAATAATATGTATTGAATGAAGCACGTGAAAAGATGCCTACCAGATCATTTAGTTTCATATGCTTTCCTCACACAGCTCGGAACGTACCATGGGTCCAGAGCAAGGACACTGCTCGCCACGAATATACCATAGGTAGAGATCAGTGACACTACCATACGAGAGAAGACAGGACTATCAAAATTCTTGATTGCCTGAACCGCACAAAGCACCGCAGCAACGAGCATACTGACACGCCTAGTCAGTTCAGAATCCAATTGAATGATCAATACCTTTACTCACTATGTTGTCAAGACCGCAAAGAAGTAGATCGTCGCTTTGTACTTCCAAGGAGAACTGGGAAGTGAAATCAGCATGTCTCATCACTGGATGATTCGCGACGAGGAACTTTACCCTTGAGGCCGATTACCCATACCGAAAATGAAACAAGCCACCAGCGCACCCAAGTAACCGTACTATCATGGTAAGCTGAAACTCTCCTTTGTTTCACTCACCTGTGCGATCGAGTTCAAGATATCGATACGAGGAATATTGAAGGCATCTCCTTCCAAAGCTCGAGTGAGAATCACCTATCATGATTGATCAGCGTTATAGTGCCATATCTCAGCAGGAATTTACAACTCACAAAGAAGATGTAAAAGTTGGCGAGAGAGAACCACGCGAACAACAGATTCAGAGCGTTGTATGCGAATTCTAACATCAAAGCCAGCTTTCTCAAAAGAGAATGATCCGATCGCCAGATTTGCGCAACATGGATGAGTGAGTACACCTATGTGATATGTCATCAGTCGCAATTGCCATAAATGAATGAGAATGACTTACAGCAGCAAAGAAGGATCCGTTAAGCCACCTAAAGACACTGTGATTAGCCTTTACAGATGGAGGCATGGTGGGTGGACCTACCTTCGACGTTGCGCGATAAATTCAGGAATAGTATCAGGACAATCGGTCTCTCCCACAGCGGATTTGACGTATTTGAGGACCCAGTTCGCTTTTTTCTTTGCGCTATCAAAAAAGTGAGTTTCAGTTTCAACTGGAAACCAAGATATTGCTGACTCACACAATCTCAAAGCAAAGGATACGATCCTCAGCAAGATACTATAGTCAGGAAAATTTAGCAAAAAGCACTGAAGTCTCATGGGGAATCTCACCCTATCAAAACAGGAGATTAGCGAAATCCATCCCATGGGAGTAAAACACCTACATATTGGCAGTAAATGTATCTGCTTTACCGGTATGCAAATTCTCTCCTTGAAAGTAAGAAGCTAACGGCCCAGTACCATCGGCATTGTTTTGGAGGGCAATCCACTAAGGCAGGCATGAGAACAAAATTTGCAATATTCGTTATTCGCTCACCCTGTAAGCCGAGAATGCTCCTGGAAGCACCGAGCAATATCCAAATAGACTTTCCATCGGCTTGTCCAGTATATTCGACATTTTATACTCGAAACACTGAGCCGCGACTGCATAATATAGATTAGTGGATATCTCTCAGATGTTCGTTCTCAACTCACCCAGCGGGTTGAGCAAACTTCGCCATGTCTTGCCCTTGAACGTTGCAATCTCACCACAAGCTCCACCAACATTCGAGTTAAGATCGAAAGATTTCCAAAGATAATACAAAGATTTTGGAGCCGGCCGCGTACCAACATCCAACAGGATGCAGACATTGGGCTACAAGATTTTCAGCTTGGTTCCTTGCACATGGTCATATACTTACCGAGAGTAGAGGAGCGAAGGCATTGAAGAACCATCTGTGCGAATTGATCTTCTTGGCCTATGGTAGAAAGATTGATCAGTCATGTTAATCAACTTCGATCACGTTCACTTACGTTCTTTTCCTTCAGGCAGAAGATCATCTGACATGGCACAATACCTTTATCTGGGTACTTGAAATGCAGATCCGCGTCCAGCGCAAAACTGGTGGTATATTCGAAGACGTGGGCGGTAACTGGGCGATCCTTGACCTTGTTCGTCATAGCACCTACGTTGGATCAGCAACATGATCCTGATCAAAAGATGCTTACCTTCTTGATAAACACCAAGCGCAGCAAGACAATCTAATACTCGAGGATTAACCGCTTTACGCCCGTCTGCAACTATGCAAACCACGACCTGGCATCTCATCAGCATTTATTGTCTTCGGCATTTTCCCTTACCTTTTGCCATCCGTCTTTCCCCCATACCCTGGAATTTTTCCTGCCGCACAGGTGTGCAATATTCTTCATCACTCCGTATAGCGTCCGACAAAATAGCTCGGCGTTTTCATTGTACATTGTAATGACGATGAAGAGCTCGGTTTGACGAGGAGGGTCGGTCATATTCTGACGAAGTCTCAATCCGGAAGCAGGGAAATCATCGGGATCGGTAGTTACGGCAGTATACCTTGAACATAATGTGAGCTTTCATGGAGTTGGCTGTCTAAAATAGACACTCACCTTGTACTTTTCTGCTCCTCAACTCCTTTAACGGGTAAGAATTGGGCGAGTCTGGTGGGGATAGGCATATCGACTGCAAAGAAACCGTTATCATCGAGGGTAGCTGACTGCTTGATCCGACGATGTCCCGCAGCATTATGGGTTCTTCGACCTACTCGACCCGTTGGAGCGGGACCGAAGTGCTGAGTCGTTGATGCAGCCATATCTGGATGTGCAGATAGGATTGTCGGATCCGTTGGTCCACGAATATGTATGCTTGGTACACCGCTTGGATCCGTTCCGACAGCGCCTCTGAAAGGGGGAAGAGAGAGATCGCCATCATCACCTCCGAAGTAATCCACAGGTTTTTCTTCCCAATTTCGCTGATTGAGAGCCCCCGGTTGATCTTGCAGAAGATTTCCGTTGTCCAATAAAGCCTTCTCTACATCGTGTTCACCACCATAATTGTATGTCCTCTCATAGCCCTCCTCAAAGCTCTCATCTAGTCCTGGAGAGGGAGAGCGAGAAGACTCTCTTGCATAGCCCGGACTGTGGGAGGTCGCGAATCTGATTGTATTGGATTGAGTGAAGCCCACAGCTAAGTTGGGATGATTGGGATCGGGTGGAGGAAGATAGGACGGTAGGGGCTGACCATATCCTGGAGTCGCGCCGGTCTGTGAAGGAGGCTCTGCAATCACTTCTCCCCTTGAGCGTGCTAAAGCAGCTTCGAAGAAAGGCAGACGATTGCTCGCCAGCTGCGAGGACGCTTGCGCAGACTGCGGCGGAGGGATGGCATAAGGAGGGTTATAGGTCTGCTGTATGTTGGGAGTCTGGGCTGGACCCGATGGGCCGTAAGCTAGCATCCGGGTTCCAGTGAATGGATCGGGACTGGCTGGGAATCGATGATCATAGGGTGGTGCAGGTGATGGGTTTCTGAATCCTTGTGAGGGAAGAGCAGCGTATGCGGGTGAGTGGCTGTCTGCCGAGTGAGAATAAGTGGAAGCTGCCAGGTATGGCTGTGGGCTGGGAGGTGGTTTGCGGGAGGATATTGGCATTGCAGGATGTCGTGATGATGGGAAGAGTGTGATGGGATGAACAGGTGTGGTATATGTACATGTATCTTAGGAATGTATAAAGTATGGTATGGATAATATAAAACCAAATGGTTGCACATGTGTGTTTGTGTATCTGTTTACGTTTGTCATCGAGCTAATTAACCGCGGAGAAAAAGAGAGATGAGATTGGAAACGGGGCTAGTAAATAAAACAAACAAACAAACAAACAAAACAAATAAAATTGAAAAATCATGCACGTCATCTCTATCGTTACGTAAAATCAAGCTCACCTGGCCTGTGCGTCATTTCGACGGTGATATCTTGGGATCAAATCCTCCTCGTCCATTGACCTTTCCTTTTCTCTCTCAACTTGTTCCCTCCTCTCCAGTCTGATCTCATACATGGATATATTTCACTCTCTTACTATTGTCAACTCCTCTGCCCATGATTGGCATCACGCCAACTGACGTCGTTCCTCTCGTTGCGGCTCGCGAATCTCACTGCTGCACGGGCATCACTCAAACTCGACGTCCTTTGAAGATGAACGATCTTCACCAATCTCTCCCTTCCCAAGCTGACGTTATCCCAGATCAGCTCGTCTTTCCTCCATTCCTGTCAGTCCCGCCTATCATAAATCTCAAACCTATCTCAAAGTGGAACGACTACGGGTTATGGCTCCCCAAGACTGTGAGGACTGACGAGACCGATCAAGGTAGGTACGAAGATGGTGAGCATCATCGGATACTTACAGTTCACTACTCACCCAGCCTCAACATTTCAAGCGAGTCCATGCGATAGTACCGACACTCCTCTGATCTCAGTCGGACATCCTTTTGCTGGTCTTTCCTTCGAAGAGAAAGAGGAAGCGAGGCGAAGCAAAAGAAGAGAAGCTGATCACAGGAAGAAGGACGCGGCTGGAAGACCAGGTTTTCGCGTCGCCAAAGAGGAATGTTGGCTCATCGGACATGATCCCAACTGGAAAGAACCTGAAGGAAGTAGTAAATCGGATTATGACGAGTGAGTCCATGAGAAGCTTTGAGTCGCAATTTTACTGATCATATCCATGATAGAGCGATACCACCTTTCTCACGATGTAGGTTCGCACCTGAATATTCGTTGACCCCTCCCAGCTGATCATACAACAGTACTTTCCGCCACTAGAGACTTTGAATACTCAAGACAAGCTGAATTCCAATTCACTAGAAGCAAGCGGCTGTTCCAATTGGTAGGTGGGCCACATCCAACAATCCAAAGATTCACCACCCAGGCTCACGCCATTATAGATTCGCAATGCTTTCGGTCTGCGAAGCTCATTTCAAGGCAGACACTGGTCTGGATCTGGTCCTCACGGCTACGAATATATTGCTCCGACATCGCATGCGAGCAGAGGCAACGAGTACGCCCCTTTTGAAACCGACTCTGGTCCGGACGTAGACGAGGTCTGCATTCTCCTCACGGATCCAGAAACCTGTGTTCGTGGGCTTCTTGCTTTGGCCCGACGAGAGGCCGAGGCTGGATGGTGGGTATCTTGAACATCTAGCTGGTAACGACGTTGACCTTGTTCATCGTAGGGATTTCGAACCTGCACATAAGTTTACAGGTATGTCTTGCTGTTCTCGTCATACTGAAGGTGCTGATGATCGATGTGTGTAGTCATCACTGCCGCATTCTTATCCTTCCTCGTACACTACGATGTGCTGCCTGAACCCGCATTGCAAGCTTCTCTGAGAAAAGCTTGTGACATCGCTCGTTCTGCACCACAAGCTCTACTCGATGCCAAGGCGTTGGAAGACGTGTTGAGCTCTGGTACCGGCTGGAATCGTGCCAATTGGACAATGTTTGGCGGATCGTGGGGTGGAGCAGAGCGAGGAGGGTTGGAGAAAAGCTCAATTAGCTGGGGTAAACAGAATGCCAATCAAGAACCTTCGGAAGGGGTTGCAGATGACGGTGGATGGTCTGTGAGCAAGAGTGAGTAGAAAATCCGTTCTCAAAGCATCGAACCCAAGCTGACACTTACCTCAGTCTTTGATGATCGTCCTGTCGCTTTGACCAAAGAAGAGGGTCAGTAAACCACTAAAACAATGACTGTCCCTACTAACGCCGCTCGGTAGTGTATATTCATTTAATTCCATTCGTTCGACCACTTGACATCGGTCACATCTCGCTCATCCAATACATCCCTTATGCTCGTAGACGCGTAATATCTGTGCTCCCACCAATCAAAGAAGGTCCTGACGTACCAGCTTATGCAATTCGCTGCCATCGTTTGGTGACTGCTACAGCGCCTTGGACTGCCAAAGAGAAATGGCGAACGCATAATCGAATCAATACGGACGACTCGTACGACGACGAGGAATACTCGGCAAATGATGATTCTAATCCACTGGATCAAGAAGTCGCGACGGTGGATAAGCCCGATCGCCTCATCATTTGGGTTGAGGATCTTGGTGAAGATCCCTCCCTCGTCGACAAAATGGTCGGAATGGGGCTTCGAGGTCGATGGGGTCTTATGGGCTACAAAAACGGTTCCGAGAGCGACTTTACCCAATGGTGGGCTTTCAAGGCTAAAGATTGTGAGTGAAACGACTTTCTTCTTTACTTTTTACCGTCGCTGAGTACAGTTTAGATGTACTGCCTTCCTTCTGGTCTCCTTCTTCGAGTACTGCTAGCTAGACACCATCGCCTTGCGTTCCCCTCGATGTTGGGGTCGCTCAGCAGGATTCATTGTCTACCTATCTACCAACCTCTTAATCACGTCTCCGAATCCCTATTCCGTTACTATTTGGTATCGATCAATTCACCACTTTCAGAGCCATCGCAGGTTTCTTGATCTTTCACTGTATCTACCCTTATCGACGATTTTTCTATTCGAATCAACCACACTTTCCGTTGCACATAGCAAACGCTCAGATATGATTAACCTCTTCCAACAATGTGTATCCATAACCATCCATACTATGCATGTGAATACCTATTATGCAATGTCTGGCAGTATATTCCCTTCAGACACAGGCTCGAGGCTTCTCAGAACTGTTTGTAACATTGATAGATCTAAGAGATTGTACATTCATTCCATAGTCCCTCGTCTCACTCAACTGCTGAAATACGGCCGTACCGGATCGGGTGTTTTGCCGAACTTGCCGGGTCTCGGACTAAACCGATGGAATTTTAGCGATGCCAAACTCGCTGTCGATTTCCTCGAAATGTCGCCAGATGCATGAATCGACTCATCATTTCATTATGCGTATATTTTTGGGAATGCGTGTAGTTGCTTCTCGAACGGACCATTGACTGCTCCTATAATGACCTGCCTACATGAAAGCAGCCGCGACGGACTACAGTCGACCACGACATCAACTACTTTGATATCTTCGGCAGTGCCGACTTCAGCCAGTACAGCAGAAAAGCTCGATGCGCCCGCAACTCTTCCAGATGGCTGTACGCTTGGACCAATCTTAGGCAAAACGTCTCGTGGTATTATATCGCTATCAAAATCTTCTGAGGAAGCAATAGAGGAGCATGAAGAAGTTCGTGTGATATGGGTTGATTTCCCTCCTGGTTCGCAAGAGAACCCATTCTTCTTTTCGAAACGACGTAAACTCGGTATAATGGCTGTAGCCTTGTTCTTCGCAAACATCACAGCATTTGAGACATCTTCGTATTCCATTGGTATACCGTCAATGAAAAGGGATCTTGGTGCGACCGATCTGCAAGCTGCCGCAGGGATATCTCTGTACGGATGGGTGAGCTTTCAGTACTTATCCACTGTGAGGTAAATAATTTAGCATCTGCTTGTGACAAAGGGCTTTGCGATTGGACCCCTCGCCATAGCACCTCTCACAGAAGAATTCGGTCGTTATTGGATGTATATAATCTCGATACTCACCTATACTTTGTGTCATCTATCTCATGGAGTGTGAGTGTGTCATCTGCCCTTCCTCGACGTGCTTTTCGTCTTCGAAAGCTTTGTTTCGCTGACTCCTCTCTCCCATCTTAGAGGCAAAAACATCGGTTCAGTCCTCATTGGAAGGTTTCTCCTTGGTATAACAGGGTGCGTGGGCGCGACAGTGGTGTCTGGATCGGTATCGGACCTCTACCCTCCCCAAAGGTGAGTTGTCTTCCGCCTTTAATGGCATCACAGTTAGGCTTATCATGGTATATAATCCCAGACGTGGTATTCCCATGGCGTTGTTCACTCTGTCAGTAGTTCTTGGGCCTGGGATGGGAGCAGCAGTCATGTGCTGGGCCGAAGCGAATTCTAGGTTAGAATGGAGATGGATTATTTGGATTCAAATGAGTGAGTTGTCCGCTTACATTCAAGGGAATATACTGATGCAATCTAACCCATATAGTCATCCTCGGTGTGTACTGGCCAATTACGCTTTTGATATTGAGGGAGACTCGGGCTCCAGTGTTGTTGAGACGGAAAGCAAAGAATCTGCGGGATGAAAGAGGTATGCAAGATGGTGGGAGATATACAGCAAGAAGTGAGGTAGACAAAGAACCTTTCTGGACCGCGATGAGGAAGAGTCTCAGTAGACCTATTCGTGAGTGAAAGATCGATTCGACAAGCCGGCATCGTTCTGTACTAGTACACTGCTCAATCACATACTTAAGCAGTGTTCGTAACGATGGAACCAGTGGTCACCTTCTTTGCGATATGGGCGGCTTTGGTATGGGGTGTATTTTTCATACAGATTGCTGGTCTACCGTATGTCTTCAAGACTATTTACGGCTTCGGAACCACTGCTGCGGGATCAACGTACTGGGCTATAGTGTGAGTTTCACGGTCACTTTCGTTGCGGGCTTCTCGTCGCTAATCATGTCTGTTCAGTATTGGTACTGTCATAGGGTATTTCCTCAACTACTTCCAAGATGCCCTATACAAGTACGTGACTGTCGAGTTGTGATCATTCCCTCATATCTCTCGATGCTGATCTTAGCTTTTTAGGAGGAATGTTGGTCGTATAGGAGTAGAAGCACGACTGTATGCACCATGTGCAGCAGGTATAGTGTTCGCGATAGGATGTATCATATTTGGACTTACCTCGGTCCCCAACGTTCACTGGATCGCTCCTTGCATCGGTATAGCGATCATCTTGGCAGCTGCATTCACTATATATCAGACGTGTTTTATCTAGTGAGTGTTTCAGCATCAATTCTTTCATCCTCGACAATCGATCAGCAGAGAAAATCGCCGAGCTGATCACCATTCAGTCTATCGGAGTGTTACGGTTCTCATGCATCTTCAGCTGTCGCTGGCATGTCCTTTCTTCGTGTCTTAGTCGGAAGTAGTTTCGCTATGTTCACCAATCAAGTGAGTTATACGATTTACCCAACCCCGATAGGCTTGTCGGCTGGTCGAAAGGCTCCAAGGAAGACATACTGAACGCCAAAACTCCTTCGATAGCTATTTGATACGATGACCCCTCGCTGGGGGTTGTTCATGATTGGCTGCATCGCACTTTTACTCGCACCTATTCCCTTCATCGCGCTGTTCAAGGGCCCTTGGATCAGGGAACGATCTCCATATAGTAAAATCTTAATGGCTGAAGAGAGGAAAAGGATAGAAGCGGAGGGTTTGATGGAAGGTTCAGATGATCTAGAAAGTAGAATGGAGCATATGGAAGGAGAGTCGGTCATGGAAGACGACAGGCTGAGGGACGAGAGAGAACATCCACACAGGCTACAATCCAACCATATTAACGATGTTCACAGAAAGGGACATTGATCTATTTCAGACCAATGCATATGATGTGACACTTTCATGGTTAGCGGGATGAAATGGCTCAAAGATTCGTTCAGCAGAGTTCACTTACGGAATGAAACCATCTCTCATGTCTGTGCTGCATCTTGAGCGTTTGTGAAAGTAGTCGGATTAGCCATGATGTATGGTTCTAGTGTCATATCCCGCGCCTCCGTATCAGATAGTCGCAGTTAAGTCTGTTAGTGAGCGATAACGGCCGAAATCTGGGGATCTCAGTTACTTTACTGAATTAGAGGCTGTTGATTGTGAGCCATTTCGTTTGAATCGCTCTACGCGGCCCATGCTGTGTGCCAAGGCAACGGTTCATCATCGGCGAAAATAACATCATCTGATAACCGCTAGATCTCTCCGCGCAGTTTTATACTTAAAACAGTCTACCGAGGCCGCCCGCCTCATTCATCTCTTTCTCTCCGTTCTGTCTCTCGTAACGAAGAAGACGATCAAAGCAGACACGTCAGTCGCGTCTCCTGACAGAAATACCTCCTTGTGTCCAACATCTCATATGCAACTTCAGAACGCTTCCACAGCCGGTTACGGCTATGTCGTTTCTCTATCCCAGAATGTCACCTGGTCATACCCCTTCCTTCCTGGAGAACCACCCAACGTCATCCGGTATCAATTCGCAGCCTGTGTTCCCTCCAACATCACTATAGCTAGCACTTGCTGCTCAGCTGTAAACGGTGCGTTCGTCGAAGAGTCACTGAACAACTCCCGTTCACTTAACGAAACCGAATTGCAAAGCATTCTTGGTAACGGTACCGGTCGCGGGGACTACTATCGAATTGGAAATCTCACCACCGCTGCGGATGCAGGACAGGTCGGTAATATCCATTGGTGCACGATGGCATACAATCCAATATCGTCGCAATCTCTCCAAGGTACAGGTTATCAATCGTCAAACTCGTTAGGGAACGTACCGGAAAGTATGAACAAATGGATTCAATGCTTCAATGATAATGTCCCTCAAGGTGCTGTCAACAACTCTCAAGCTGCATACGTTTGTGCGACAGATGATGTCAGAAAAGGTGGAATCATAGAAGGGTTCAATAGATACATAGAACAGAAGGGAAATGGCTCGGGGACTAGATTAGCGTATCCCTCTTGGTACAGTGTGCTTGGGCTGATGGTTGGGCTAGTTGCTTGGCTGAACTGAGGTAAGTAGGCGGTTGAGATCTAATTGAGGGTTTCTATGCTCGATGTACAATATTATGGTTCTGACGAGCCGACCTGCTGCAGGGTCAACGCATCACTTTCAGGTTAAACGATAAAAGAGCGCACTGTATGGAACGGACACCGATAACAATGAGGATATGGAGAGCTGTAGAAATAGGTGAAAGGCACAGACAGGCCTGTGTAACATCTTAAAGGAGATTATGCAACTCTTATGTATCAATCTCAGTACTCTCCGCGGTCCACAAACATGTCCAATCGGTCGTACAGCTGTCAGTGAAAGAGGAGAGACACAATTTGACCGGAATGCATGGCATCCATAGTGTACAGGTGGCTCCCTCGCTACCTCGTTTATCCGCCTTTTGTGAGACTCTGTGCTTCATTCTCCAATCCATTCACTCGTCAATCTCTTAATTCGCAATGATGTTGAATCTATCTATCAAACTTTGAGTGGTATCCTTGACAACTTCTTCGATGGGTCGGTATTTTATACCTAACATCTTTTGCGATTTGGCTGAGTCCATGAAGTTGGCCACGGCGTTGATTCTTTCTCTGGCTCCCGGTGAATCATCGCCTTTAGGAACGTTGGGTAACTGGGGGAACTCGTTGTTCAAGATCTGTACAGGCATACTAGTCAGCATCTCACATGATGATCGTTGATCAGGAAGCTCGGATGTCGAGAACACTCACGACGCAAACGTCATCTCCACTGTATCTTTCACTACTAGCCAAGAACCTCTCTCCACTTGCTTCGGGCACTGACATGGCTCTCACGTGAATGAGAGCGACTATTCGTGAACGCCGTAAGAGCCTGTAGCGTGCAAGAATCTACTGACCATCTCGAACGTCTACAAAACTGGAACCTGGTTCTGGAAGGTCCTTTTGGGTCCTTTTACCACTTACAAAAGGCCAAATACGACCTGCGGACGTTGTGTCAGCTTTGAATTAGTAGAGAGTTGGAGACGCACTCACGACTGATCGAGTCATTCAGGCTCTCAGGAGAATCACATTGGTGGATGATGGGTCCGTACGTCTGCGACGTATCAAGTGTGGATCAGCTTCCATGACTTCTCATTTGGATGCAAGCAATCAGGTGCTCACCATGACAGGATGAATAGTAGCTCCATCGAACTTGGGTTTTTCATCTTCGAAGAATTTCCAGAATGCTTTTTCGGCCAAGACTTTACTGGCTGCATTTCATACGTCAGTATTTGCTAGAACGAAGAAGAAGACACGATATATAACTCACCTCGGTATTTATGTCCACCATCCGCGTTACTGCCTAACTTCTCACATACTCCTACACTGACAGTGTTCCAGCTTGTCTCATCGTATCTGTGACAAGGATCAGTCAGATGTGGAGGATCTTACGAAGCGATAATGATCTCACCGGACAGGACAAGGCATCTCTGGATCATTGACTGTGCCACTGGAGCTGGTGTAGACGATTCGACCGATGTCGGGGCTGAGATATTCCGGTCAGTGTTGTCAAATACCTTAGAACAGAAGACCTACTTGTTCTTCTTGATACTTTTCAAGACATTGACAGTGCCGTTGACTGAAGGCACAAATAGATCCTCAGGGCGCTTAGCGGCGAAAGTGACGGGACTGTCGTGTAGTGCAAAATCTGTCAGAAGCGAGAATGGATGTCAAGCAGAAAGGGTAACTAGCTCACCTGGCGGTATGCGCTACACCGTCTACCCCCTTCACAGCTTCATCAAATGCCCCTTCCTGAGGTATTTGTCAGCCTACAACACGTGATGATGGGGAAGTTGGGTCTCTCGTGTCGGACTAACCTTGGCGATATCTCCAACTATAACATATTCAAACTTTCCCTTTGTATTCTTGAACAAAATGACAAGGTAATCTCCCTTGGAAGCTGATCGGACAGTTCCTCTGACGTTGTACCCCTCGTCGAGGAAAGCCTTGGCAACGTGTCTGACAGGCAAGAGATCAATCAGGATCATGTAGAGGTCCTAACTTTTCTGACTCACGAAGCGATGAAACCGGATGCCCCAGTAACGAGGATCAAAGAGCCGGGTGGAACAGCGGGCATTGTGAGGACTGTCTGGTGAAGTGTAACTTGATTCAATGAGTTAAGATATGGCGAGTTGCTGGAATTAAAGCTGTCATGGTGAATAGATGAGGTCTTTTAACATAAAATACCTCAGGCATCCTAGGCCATAGGTGTTAGCAGGTCGATACTCGGTCCGACATAGATAGGGCGGTCTCGTTGCTGGTTACTAGAACCCGAACTCCCGAGCAGATTACTTTAATTGAGGGCTAAGCCATTGGACGCAGATAAGCATGTGACTTTGGTATTTTTTCTGTATGTACAGTAGTGAGTCGACCATCCTGTCAAGAAATGCATTCGTTCTGGGCATAAGCTCAAGTAAGAATGACCATTGCTATGGGAATACGGAAGCTGGCGCGTGCACGGTAGTATACGTATATCAAGGACGCGGTTGTTGATAGCAACTCCTTGTTATGGTTCATTTCGTATGCTCCTGACTAATCAAGTAGATTGCACAAAGGACCCAGAACTCGATGCATGCAACGCCTTTACGCCCTCGTCGAAACGAACCCATCAGGTTACTCACCTTGTGCTTATCCACTTCAATCCCACACCAAGGGCGTAAAGGACCAGGTGAGCTCCGCTTTTCAAAATGAGCTCCACCTGATCATTCACGATTTTTGCTATCTCATCTTCACAAATATGTTCACCTTCCAGCCGTCATGCCAGACAGTCGATAAGGGTCAGTTGATCATAATCTGCGCGGAGAGGATTGATTGAGATGTGATCGACGTACACGGCGAGGACATCATGTACCTCAGGATCTTCTGTGCGTATTCATCGATTTCCTACCCGTGAAAACCTGATGGATGAAGATATTGATGTGTTCATATACCTAGAACTCAATCGCTTTGACCTCTTTCTTCGCACAACAACTGCCAACCATTATCTGAGCTTTACGATACAGAATGGAATATCTCAACATCGATGCCATGGTATCAACACCAGGTGCAGGGCCTAGCAGACCAACCCCTCCACAGATACAATCGCAACCTTTACCGCAACCTCATTCACAATCACATCATCGCTCACAATCACAGTCACAAACACAGTCACAGTCCAACGCGACGCAACCTACAAGGCCACCCAAACGGCTGAGAACAAGGCGTGCTTGCGATTATTGTAGAGAACATAGGATAAGGTGAGCCCGGGTCGATTCAGTGGTAAAAATCTGCTGTCCTAACCAGTCACCATCGAATAGATGCGAGTACACCAATGGAAGCGAACAAGGCTCCTGTGCCCATTGCGAGAACTTCGGTATCCCCTGCATGAAAGTTGCAGAAGCCCCGCCAGTAGGTCAAGCGGTGTAATCATACTCACAGTGTTCGTTCAGCTGACCCCATAAGTTCAATTCAGGATGAAAGACCACGCGCAGCCAAAATGCAGAAGAGCGGCGGAGGATCATCAGCAAGGGATGAGTCTGCGACTATGAGTGAATCACCGAGGGCTTTGATTCCAGGTACTGTAACAGATCATCTATATCTGGGTGAATGGCAAGTATCAATCGTAGTCACGAAGCCGCAGTCTTACTTATCTCCCTTCAGGTCCAACATCTTTCTCTCAGCAAGTCCATCACCATTTCTCCGGCACGCCTTTCGCCCTGGATCAACTCCGATATCTAGAAGAGAAATTGGAACTATCCTACGATGTTTTTCAGTGGGCCAAAGGCACGGGATACCTCGTTGGTAGCAGGGGGAACATGGCTAGCTCGCCTTTACCCGTTTCTCCTCAGAACCGTCGGATCAATCAAAGTAGCGCACCTACTTTTTCAAGAATCAATGATAAGATAGTTGAAGAGATTGGTGGTATCACGATGTGGAACAAATGTGAGTCTTCGAGAGTGCCTGACTCCCCATTCATGCCATGACAGTCTGTCATGGTCAAATTGTACCTAATAATATACATGTTCCATCGGTGATGTATCAAGCCCAAACTCGGATAATCCCTGTGTGGCCAGTAGCTTCAGTCCACGAGAGGTACGTTTTCAGGATTAATGACACCAAGCATAACTAATCGTTGCGATTCTTGTTCAGTCTGGGCTCTGAGGGACCGACAGAAGAGTTTTTACAGACTTTCATCACCCATCATCCGGAATCAGCGCCAATAACCCCGCCCCCGCGCGCAACTCGGCTGGCGTTATGCACTCTCGCAGCTATGTCACGCGATGTCCCCTCCAACATTCGCGAGTCCTTGCTATCAGCTCTCAATGCAGCTGTGGATGCCCATGACTTCGCCACCAGCTCGCTATCTACGGTCCAGCTTTTACTTCTGCTTAGTGTCAATGATGTGTTGGCAAACGAGATTGGCAGGCCAGGTAGGGCGGTATACAACGCGACTAGAATGGCTACGGAAATCGTAAGTTTCGTGGACCTGGTTCTATGCGCACACATGCTCACTTAACTGTCATAGGCTCTGCATCGTAATGTGTCACCCACCTTCTCTGCGGTTTCTCATCTGCATCGTCGAGCTCGAGTCTGGGGTGCTTGCATCATCGCAGATCGATGGTGGGTGTCCTGGTATACGATCACGTTTCATCCGTCGATTGATATTAACAACCCTTCTGCTCACCTGCAGGTGCTCGGTTCGACAGGGTCAGATGCCCAGTCTCGATCTGTCTCATGCAGATGCACCTCTCCCCTTCTCCTATCCAGATCATGTTGTAGAGCCGGACCTCACTCTAACACCATGTTTTATGTTCCATCTTGCTATGACACGTTTGGCGGAGTTGTTAGGCCGAGCATGTGAGTCCACAAGTCTAGTTTTTGTAGCTTACACCTCTATTTATAGATCACCTGACTGGTACACCTGCTGGACTCGCACGAGCTGAAGACCTCAAGCTATTATTGTGGCAGAGAGATTTTGAAGCATGGGTAGAAGGGCTTCCCGCTCAGTGGCCATACTCATTCCGACTGGAAACCCCAGAGGCAGCTTCCATTTTGAGTCTGCTGGCGGTCTCAGTGTTAGTGAGTTGAGATATATTCTGGAAAATAATCATTTTGTACTGACAACGGATCCCAGTATACGTTCCTTCAACCATTCTTTTGGCCTACTGCTCCTATACCACCCAATCTGGCATATCGACCGCCAGCAAAGATGATGGAAGACTTGCAGAGTAGATCGACAGCAGCGATAAATTGGGTCAGTGGACCGGGGCAGTATTACTTGGATATCTGGCCAATGCTCATACACCCATTTCGTGAGTCTTGTTCACGTCACATGAATTATCCTATTGCCTGACTGACACTCGCTCTTGCAGTGAGCTGTCTGCTTGTACAAGCCAAAGGTCTGCGTTCTGGTGATCCCCTAGCTGCGGTCATGTTAGACACCGGTATTCAGAGCATACAGAGTTGGGCGGAATGTGGACCGAACCGATCACTCATGCATCTACCTCGCGATGCTATCTCGAAAACAGTAGAAATCCTCAAGACAGAACAAGTCTTAGTATTTCCTTGGATACCGGCTACCATCAGTAACTGGATGACGGAAATGAATCTGTAGCATCATATAATTTGTGTCTTTTCGAATAATGGATTTTGTTATCTATGACGGAATGTGATAGTTCGCCAGCTCGCACCTAGTATCCGTCGCAAGAGATATTCACTATAGGCCATAGCAATCGTTAAACGTCAGAAACTCCGATGCTTCCAGTAGACGCAACACTGAGAGGTTAGGGCCAGAATTTAGTGCACCCTGCACCCTGCGCTTTGGTGAGGTGTTATCTCCACGTGACCTATCAACTCGGAAACTCGGTTCAGCGAATTCAAGTGACATGCAACACCGATTGTCCTCTTTTTGTCCTCTTTCAATCCTCTGTCGGTATGCAATGAGGATAATCTAAGTGGACAATGAGGTTCTGATATCCACATGAACGGAAAAGACCGGTAGATCAGACCGTGCAAGATTCTATACTTAAGAAGGCAGACCGCCGTCACGATGTCACGTCAAATATCTATCTTCTGTCTGAACCCAGCCCGTCCATATCCTCAGCTTCGTCAAAAACCCCAATCACGACCTCAAAACCGTCATGTCTTCCTGGCCCAACGTTCACAACACCACAGTGTCGAATCCTCGTCTCAAGCTGCTCAACCAGCTCAGGACTGGTGATACAGCTTTGATGACTTTTATTGGGCTTCCCAGTGTCCGATTAGCACAAATCGTCTCGTCGACAGGCTTGGATGTGAGTCAAGCTGTGAGAGCTCCTTGAATCTGGCTGATCACCTGTATAGGCCGTCATTGTGGACTGCGAGCATGGTAAGCTCCTCGTGTGTCAACTCTTTCCTCTGTCGTGAAGCTGACTCGTTTGGTGTAGGTCACGTCGGTGACGATCAAATGCACAACGCGGTTGCAGGTATCGCTTTCAACGGATGCTCCCCTATCATCCGAATTAGAAGTCCTCATCCAGATCTGATCAAACGAGCTTTGGATACCGGAGCTCAGTACGTGACCCCCTTTCTTGTTAATTCAGTGTATCGCTAACAAGTCGTTTCATTTGTAGTGGTCTGATGATACCAATGATCAACACTGCTAAAGAGGCCGCTGCGGTCGTCAAATACTCCAAGCTTCCTCCAAGAGGATTGAGAGGTCAAGGTTCACCTTTCCCAGGATATGCCTTCGGGGTGCCTATCCCCGAATACAACAAGCAGTGCAACGAGACTTTGCTGACTATCGTCCAGATCGAGACTAAGGAAGGGGTAGAAAACGTAGAATCGATTTGTGCTGTCGATGGTGTCGGTGAGTGAATTGGCATTCATCTGTGCACGTTAACATTTCTCATTCTTGACTGCTGTGATCTACAGATATGATCTTCATTGGTCCTAACGATTTGGCAATGTCACTACTTGGCTATGCACCAGCCAAATACACCGAACCTGTCTTCCTGGAAGCCATCGACAAGGTGGTCAAAGCTGCCAAAAAGCACGGTAAATGGGTTTCCAAGCTTGTATATAACGGTCAACAAGCCAAGGACGCTGCGAAGGACTTCGACTGTCTAGCCGTAGGAAGTGATTCGAAGATCTTGAAAGAATGGTTTACTGAGCAAGTTGACGTTGTCAGAGGCTAGATTAGTAGATCCATAGACTGTATCGTGTAGCTAGGTGAAAATGCAATCACAGGATGCAATGTACAGTATTCAGCCGGAATATGCCAGGGCGTTCAAAACCCAATGCCTGAAATATCTGGCTACGACGGACATCTTTAGGTCTTCTCCTTGACGGTACATGATTGAATCCTTTCCCGCATGGTAGTTGTACGACTTGGTGTTGCGTTCTCGCCGTCGATACGGGGATGTTTTCATAGGAAACGCAAGTCCGATAAAGATTACTCCCCCTAGGCACCACTCACGTCCTCCTACCAAGGCTCACTCCGCCCGTCCAACACAATGACCATTTTGATTTTCAGGAGAGTGCCCTGACCGGAGGCCTGTTTGCCATCGCGATATTCCGAGCTCAATGCACATACATGGTCCTGTGATCAGCGGTTACACAATGGGCTCGGTCCGGGGGGACAACCTTTATTCCCCTGGGAAAGTACGCTTGAAGAGGAATCAAGCGCTGCCTTCCGATAAGCAAACACGGGCTCAGCTACTTAAGACCATCTTACATCATGTAGAAAGGGACCTGTTCCACACATTGGTTGCTCCATAAACCACCACTTCAACACAATGGCTCCCGCTACTCCCTTCAATCCCCCTTCACCGGATCTCTCAGGAAAGCCTCACGTTCCAGAATGGGTGCCGCCACCACCTACCAAGGAGACCCACAACTTCGCTGAATTCCATTCCGTTGATCTATCTCTGCTTGACTCCCCCGATCCCAAAGTACAGGAAGATCTTGTACAGAAAGTTAAAGAAGCTATTCGAGAAGACGGCTTCCTGTTTCTAGGGAATTACGGCGTTTCGCTCGAGCAGGTGTGTGAGGCCCAAATGACAGAACCTTTTCGAACGCAAGCTGAGATTATGCACAGCTACACAGACAATTTGCCATTGCTCAATACCTTTTCAGAAACTTTTCTGATGAAGAGAAACAACGATTACTTTTCCATCCAGAGAAGCGGGGTACTTGGGAAGGATATAAACACCCTTATGGGTTCAAGGTGAGCTCCATTTCCAGGTTCTCCCTGATGGCTCAAACTGATACACACCTTGCAGAGAGAACGAGGTACCCCCGACTTCTACGAACAGTTCAACTTTTATCCACCTGAATGGGCAGATCACAATCTCTGGCCAAAAGTAATCCTTCCTTTCGCTGACGAAATCGAAGCTTTTGCCACTGTGAGTACCTCTTCGCTCCCGGTGGTACTTGAGATACATTCGGCTGACGGGTCTCTGTCCAGTATCTTACCACTTCGGTGAACCGAAGACTTCTCACTCTCTTCTCTCGAGTTCTCGAACTCCCCGATGACTACTTGTGGGAAAACGTCCAGTCAAAAGGAAGTCCTTCCGGCGAAGGTTATTTCAGACACGCTCTCTACTCGCCAGTGGACGATGCAACCATTAAAGCCGGTAAAGGTATGAGAATGCTGGGTCACAACGATTTCGGCACCACAACTCTGTTGTTCTCTGTCCCGATCTCCTGCCTGCAAATCTGGGGAACAGATGAGCAATGGCACTATGTTCCTTATAAGCTTGGTGCTCTGGTCATAAACATCGGAGAGACCTTGGAGATTGTGTCGGGTGGTCAACATCATGAAGAGCATCCACGCAGATATCGGATACCTCTTCGCCGGTATCGCCGGTATCGGTCTCTTATACGCCATCTTCCTCCTTCCTGAACTCAGGGGCAGATCTTTGGAAGAAGTCGACGAACTCTTCGAGGTGAGTCAGCATGACCTGTACAATCTCATACGTGTGCTTTCAGCTAATGTTTCCATTCGTTCCTTCCTCGCAGAAACCACGATTCAGATGGGGATGGCAATTCAAGGGTGTCGTCACCACTGGTGTCGGTGCTCAGATCGCCAACCTCGAGAGTCACAAAGCTGCTGCTGCTGTGCACCCCGATGTCGAGACTGGAAAGGACTCTGATGTCGCTCACAACGTCGTTGAGGTTGAGGACCAGAAATACTGAGATGCTAGTGACGATCTAGTATAAGGGGGTGTTGTTGGTCCGGTATCAAGATTAGCAGCTCCTTCATTGTTGGATCTCTAATGACAGGAGTGATCTATATTGGTATCTCTGTGTGTGTCTATCTGTTTCTGAAATTGGTTGCTTATTGTATACGCTTGATATCAAGTAAGATATATGAGCTGTGGGACACGAGTAAGGAAAATGAAAAAAAAGATTTGTAACTTAGAGTAGAGCTCGATCTCAGTTTTTGGATATATAGTTGTTATACTCGGAGATGATTGGATTCTGGAAGTACTCTTGCTATGCATACTTTGCTCGTGCCCATGCCCATGCCCATGCCCTCATTGATAATGAGATACCTGTCCCAACGAACGTACAAGGATGTCTGCTAGTGAAAGAAGCATACTCATATAGTAGTCATATCACATGTCACAACCATGTTCTACTTGTTCTCCAAAAATACAATCACTTCTTCTGCTTTTTCCTCATCGTCTTCTTCTTTTTCGACTATCTTGGTGGTCAATCTTCCTCATGACCAGCTTTTCGACTGCCTGACTATGCGCATACCCTCATCGAGATGTTCAGCACTCTGTTCGCCGTGTAATACGATATCAAGATCCTGCATACAGCCTCACATCTATAAACAAAGTAGAAGTCCATATGCTACCTTAGCACCCGTACCACCTCATTCTTCTCAACCCATACCCAATATACATCATCATCCTACTGCAGTCAACGACCCACTCACTCAGTACATCTACGACAACATTGCGACTATCACCAGATACAGCCCCCTTAGTAGCGGTAGCCATCGTCTGAGCATCTCTCGAACACTGCCAAAAATCCTTCCTTATGAACCATATCCTGAAGTCAATCGACGTGCCGACTCGTCGCCATCCCTCAATGATAGACAAGGAGATGGGATAGTCGTCGTCGTTCATCTGGTCAAGAGCGGTCCAGATAATCAGGTAGACTTTGTGATATCTTCTGGATTCGTAGTGCAGCCGGATGGCCTCCAGGAAGAGCAGATGGTGATCACTTGCTCTCATACTTTGGATCAGGTGAGTCGATCATGATCATTCATAAAATGGGACATGCACTCAAACCTCTGGAGTAGATTTCGAACAGATATCGCAAGAGCCCCATCTACTCTTTCATCCTGTCTTCCGTATCCACCTCAGCCCCTGTGATACTACCCATAACAGCGTATCCATCATGCTCCGTTGCCGACCTGCTCATCTGCACCATCCATCCATCAAATGTGTTCTTACGCAGCCTACCAGTCAGTCCGTTCCCCGTCTACAGAAGTCAGGAGGTTCTGGTGCATGAGTTCACCTCGCAGAAGACATCTCGAGGCATACCATGGATTGGAGGGATGATGCAGCGTGACTGGAGATCGGCTGAGATGCTTGGATATAGGAATTACGGCTGGAGGGAGGTCCAGGTAGGTTGACCATATACTTCAGACGATACAATGCTAACCATCGACGAACACAGCCAGGTACCTCGTCAGCTTTACCTTATATCATCTTCTCAACCAGGCCCATCAATGGGTCATCGGGTGGACCTATCCTAGATGCAGCCTCAGGCGCTGTGGTCGGAGTTGTGAGTGGAAGTAGGACTTTGAGTGCGGTAGAAGGTGAGAGAGGCTGGGGCGCCTCAGCGGAGAACATCTTCGAGGTGAGCAGTTTGCAATGCTCATCCACTCATGCTCATCGCTCACGTTCATCCCAGCTTTTTTCCCTGCCTGGATTTATTCCAGCATCTCGAAAAAAAAGATTATGATCGTCGCGAATGTCGTCGATTGACCGCAAGCTCATTCCACCAAAACACCTTACCAATCATTCTCGTTTCTTTTTCAAACTGACGGCGCTGTCTTCCTCATCAACGCCTATGGCTTCGACCATACAGCAGCTGTTTATCCTCCTTCATACATGCATACCGTGGCCGAAGACCAACCCTCCCGACCCCGCTCCAATGACGTAATGTCATGTCTGCTGTCTTGGCGAGACAAACCGAATCTGATTTAGCAATATGTCACCTCGATCGACCATTCAATCTTTCTCACACAGCCCGTTTAGATTGATTGAACGTTTTTCTCATTATCAGCTCTTTGGTTCTCAGTCAGTCTCTCGCGATGTCAGCTGTCACCGATAATCCTTCCGGTAAATTGACGATCGCCTTCTTCAAGTGCGATTCTCTACAGAAAGAATCGATCGAGAAACATGGGGAATACCAGGATGTCATTCATAACCTGTTCGAACCATTATTACCCAAACATCTCACTCTTGAAACCCTCACTTATGATGTCCTGGAGAAGAGAGAATACCCAAAGGACGAGGAGTTAGAAAAGATAGATGCCATTGTGATCTCAGGTAGTTTTGAGGATGAAGCTCATTCGGATACAAGGTGGATATTGAAACTGGCTGGTTTTCTGATCAAGATATATGTAAGTGATCAACGCATAATGCACTCTAAAGTACGAAGTGCTGAATTGTTGGTAATAGGACGAATACCCTCGAATACGTATATTGGGGATATGCTTCGGTCTACAAGTCATCGCTAGAGCGTTTGGACCATCACAGATCAGGAAGAACCCTAATGGATGGTCAGTCGGCTGTGTCAATCTATTGCGGTATCGAGTGTCCATCAGCTGACCTACTTTCTTTCGGTTTTATAGGGAAGTAGGAAGCACCCGCATGGATCTGACAGAGATAGGGAAGAGCATAATTTGGGGGGAGGATAAGAAATCTGCCAAAGAGCCAGAGAATCTGAAAGATTATGTGGTGAGCCATTAATGCTACCTCATCCGCCTGTCAATTATTTGGGGAGCTGACGTATAGTAGACTATGCAACAAATACACTCTGATATCGTCAGCGAGGTCCCTTCCGATTTCCATCTTCTCGGTAAATCCCAGATTTGCCCTGTACAAGGTATAGTCGCATATCATCCGGAAGATCATCGCCCGCCAGCTTTCACTCATTCGCATCATCACACTCTGCCAAGTGAACCTTGGTGTAACGTGCACATTATCGCTTTCCAAGGTGAGATATCTCTCTCATTCGCAGTTTACGTTGAAAATCAGTCTGACAATCAGTATCGCTTTACAGGTCACCCGGAATGGTGAGTCTGACCAATGTCCTCATTTAGAAATCCTTCTGATCTCCCCTATCACGACGGTGAACTGACACTCTTTATTAGGCACGAGGATATCTTGATTCCTTTCATCGACAATTATGAAAAGAAAGGCACCTTCGACTCGGAATTCGCCGAAAAGGCTCGAGAGCAGAGCAAGAAGGAGCACGACGGAGAGAGGATAGGAAGGGTTTTGCTGAGAGTTCTGGGTGTAGCATAAATCATGTTGAGGAAAGAATGGGAGAGCATCTGGTCTTGGGGTGGGTGAATCAAATTCTTGGTACTAGGCTTGATATGCGTTTTCTGACTTTGCAAGACAGTATATCAATGTAATAGCATCACACCTTATTCATCATACAATCAAATCAAAATTACCGAAAAAATGTATCAACACATGATCACGCATCCCTACAATCTCGTATATAGAGAATTCCTCTATGCAGCCCATGATTGGGTCTGCTATTACGAGAACACACCAAATCATCGTGGCCATCCCATGTACCCTCTCGCGCTGTTTCCCCGCAATCTCTGTTATATGGGACCTATGCCTCCATGACAGCTACTGATACTGCTCCTTCTGGCCCTTTTTCTTCAGCTTTGCCCTCTTGCGCTACCTCATTCTCCCTTGCCAGTCTCTGATCGACTTTCGAGACAGCTGCACCGATACCTTCAAAAGCTATTGCAATCTCTTCCAGGGTGAATCCCTTTGTCTCGACCATGACTAAAATCAAAATAATCAGTGTCTGCTGCTCTGACATATGCCTTGAATCAAAGCCCGATGGACTCACAGAAGTAGGCCAAGACCCATTGGACTGATAAGATAGGGACGAAGACCAAATAATACTTCCATCCGATGGTGTCAAGTGCGATAGAATTAACGTATGAGCCGTACTGTAGTCCCAAGGTTCAGCATATCATCCATCAAGGCAGAAGTGTTAGCCCGTCCGCAAAATTCTTATACTTACAGCTCCCCAAGCTTGGTTGACCGTATTCCAAACTGCCATACCTTTCCCTCTGAGGGAATAATTCAATACTTCGGCCGGATAAGAGTAGAATAACGGTTGACTGAAATTGTTGGGAATCGAATAAATCCAGACCATCGCTACGGATGCTATACCAGCAGCTTTGTTGGTTTGACCCGATTTGGCATATATTCCATTGGACGCGCCCATCGCTGCCATTCCGATAGCCAAACACGGCCAGGCGACAAGAACCATGTGTCGCCTTTTGATGTATTTGAGGGAGTATGCACCGGAAAGTTGAAGGATGAATGACCACCTATAGATTCTCAAGTGGTTAGTAATGTAATTTCAGATCCGGATGATGGTGAGATCCTACTCACATATTCAAACCTGTTCCTATACCAGTTGTCTGAGCCGCTCCTTTGATCCCGCATTGAGCGAGGACGACAGAGTAGTACATGGTGATGATATTGGATCCGTTCAGCTATCATATATCAAAGTAGATCATTTTCAGCTCAAGACCTATTATACAGCATATGCTGTCTTAGGACATCAGGAGAGGGATACTCACTTGAGGCATGAAAGTCATCAAAGCTGCCAAACCCAATCTATGTTTATTGCCAGGAATTTTGAGCACTTGTCTCCAAGTATACTTCTTACTAGCCTCCTCGAGTGCTATGGTAGCTTTCATCTCTTCCCACTCGAATGCTACCAATTCATCTTCAGCATTGCCATTCCCAAGATACTTGATAAAGAATTCGTGAGCTTCTTCCTCCCGTCCGTTTGCGATAAGATATCTCGGTGTTTCAGGGACAAACTGCACAGCGATCAACATATAGACCGCCGGGACCAGCTGTAAGAGGTATGGGATTCGCCAGGACCACGAGTTGTTGAGATAAGATGTACCAAAGGTAATCAACGAGCCGATCGTAGAGCCGAACACCCAGTTGGCATCCCACAGAGCCGCAAGTTGAGGACGGAATCGAGGGTGAGCCTTTCAACAGATCAGATGTCAGTATATTTAACCTGGAGCAGAGCTGTCTCTGCACGGGCAATTCAGGAGTACCTGAGGACACTGTTAATTAAGATGAACACAGGCTCGACCCACTATCTCTTGCATCATGATCTGAGCAGTCATCAAGAACGGAGGTATACCGGACCCAATGATCGCTCTTGAAGCTACGAAAAGTGCGTAACCAGTGTTTCCTTGTTTGACACCAGCGATCACACCGACGATAGTACCTAGCATCATCGTAAGGGTAAACCATCTGATGGGCCATTTCCTACCGAATCGATCTACCACGTAGGCATTGATCGGTCCCATGCAGATTCCTACGATGTAAGCCGCTGCGTTCATCAAGCCAATTCGGTTGGCATCGGGATTACCCAGGTCGGTGTGCCAATCTGAGCGGCAGCAGATAGTTCAGTCATCGAGAAGCAACCATGGAAGAGAATGTTTCAACAGATGAGTTTTCAGCTTACCTGGCAGCGCTTGTAAACCACCTGTGATAGTCCCATCGTACCCATTGAGGAATTGCCCAACATAAAGAATGGACGAAAAGAAGAACAAACTGGCTAGACCACGGTTTTTTGGCCATTTCACAAAGTCGGCGGCATTGGGACTGAGAAGACGTCAGCAAAGCATGTGTACAGAAGAGACTCCACTCACATCGTTGCCCAGTCGACACCTGATTGGACTGTCATGATATATACTCCCTCACTGACAGAAACGAAAACAGAAAATTCCACAAATGATTGGACGATCGAGAGCTGACCTTCTTTCGTGTGGTCTGTGGACATGTACTCGTATTTATCTGAATCAGAGTGCTTATCTTTGGCAGATAGAGACTTTCACCTTCTCCTACCTTGTCGGCCCTCGAGGTCGTTATCGCTCTTTTGCAAGCCAATGATTGGTTCGGGTTTTACCCCTCGAGTTCGGACTTGAACGACGGTAGCAGCGCTCAGCTGATCACAGGCGTCCTCTCACCCTCACCATACAAGGAAGACAATCTGCAAACAGATAGCGAAAAAGCAGAGGGAAATATCTTGAGAGATGCCTCCAATCTTGTAATGTATTCTGACACTTTTTAGTGTCAAATATGATAAGAATCAGGAACAAGAATTCGGTCCGATGGTCATAAATCATATTCCTAATCGACAAGACGGCCGAGTTTTTCTTATGGAAAGATAAGGCAGTGGATCTCAACTGACGGGGGAGGATATGGGCAATAGAATGCATACTTGTTGATTAGTCGTGCAAGTGTGTCGCTGATAAGGAGGAGGTCATCTACTGGTGCACGATGCTGTCTCATCTCCCTTCAATCCACCACGGGAGAACATTGATGCAGCAAAGCATCCTTCACCTACTTATCACGTCAGCCCTGATCCCGGATTGATGCGCTGTATATATAGAATGGTTTGTGTTTCCCAATACATACAACATGATGACTTGTACAACCTGAGCTACAAACCTTCCAGCGCATTGACTAAACCCAATCTGGCCTGTTCCTGCTCATGATCTTCCTCATGTTGCTGCACTGCATCCACTTCAATCCCGACATTGTGCCCTGGCTCATCACTAAAGCCAGTTGCAGCACTCTGATCGTTATTCGCACCTGCGACAGCTGTATGATTTGGATCAAACCCTGTTCCTCCGATCCACCTAGCAGCTTCTTCCGGCCATACTCCTCCCATTCCACTGGCCCACATCCACCCTTCACCCAGATCTCTGGGTAGACCACCTTTGCGCATGATGCCGGATGTCATCGTGAACCTGCGATGAGAAGGTGCCACATGTCCTGCTCGGATATTGACCGAGGAAGAAGGGGAGGACGCGTTGAGCGTCGTAGACTGAGTTTGGGTTTTATGGGATACATTCTTCGATGTTGATCGTGTATCAGACATTTGAGTGGCGTGGGCATCGAGTCTCTTGTAAATGTCGTTAAGCTATATGTATTTATGGAGCAAAATCAGTCATTTGACATTGTCTTGCTGCATGGTTTGAGCTATGATACCGGGCCAAAGTCTATAGTAGGGATCGATATCATGATCGTGATAAACTCACGGTTTCGCTCCTCCATCGGGGTGTCCTTACCTCCAGGATCTTCTCACTCAAACCCACCACCCATCCGTTCTTCCCATTTCCATCGGGCACCGGCTGATCCTCTTCCATCTGTCTTTTCCTCATGCCTTCCCACAATTCTTTCCTCTTACTGAGTATGTCCTCCAATTCTCCCTCGGTGTCTTCACCCGAAGACGAATATTCACTTGACATGTAATCGATATGTAACGCGGAGAGGGGCAAGTTGAGGTCTTGGAATGAAGGGTCGGATGCTGTTTTGGTACGTCTTTTCTGTTTCTACAGGTACATGGCACGAGCAGGTTAGTCGGGTTGCGACGCATGAGTTAGCCTTCTGCAGGTAAAGCAGTGACGACAACTCACCAGATCCTTCCTCGCCCACCTTCTTCTCTTCTTTGTATATTTTTCCCTCCTCTCTTCACCCTTCGGGTCATTCTCCTGTGCATACCTCTTGCACATGTTCACAAATGCAGTCTTGGTAGTTTGATCGATGGTCTCAGGGCTGATATCGCTCTGAGGTATCTTGGGGTATAAGCCATTGAGACATTCCTCGTAGACTTGGTTTGAAATCTTGTTGATCCATTCGACATTGGAATCATCGTTGAGCTGTTGATTCCACTTAGGTATGAGAATTCCGCCATGACCGGGTTCTTGTCCATCTTCAAGCAATGACGGTAAGTGAGGATGGGGCAAAGGCTCTTCCATACCTATACCCAACCAACTACGTATTTTGATCCTGACGCATTTGGACAATTCGGTCTTTCTATCTTTCTCTAACCTTTTACCTGTCCCTTCATCCCTTTTGATCATCTTCTGGTCCTTATTGTCATCTTTGTCGTTGGGGTTGTTATCGTTGGTGTCTCTCTTCCTCTTTATCCTTTTACGATTGGCTGAACTCCCTGCAGGTTGACGTTGGTCCGCGTTCGTGGATGAAGAAGCATGTAACGATGTTGAAGCTAAATGATCATGATTCTGATGATCACCGCCCAAAGAGGGATCTAGTTCATTGGGTAATACCGATACATGTTCCCTTATCCTCTGTACGGCTTCGAGTGCCTTTTCAACCTCATCTTGCTGTCTGTCGATATTGTCTGGTGCTGGCGCTGGCGTAGGTATCGGTGTATTATTGCTGTGTGTCTTGGCCAATCGACGTAGTTTGACTATCTCTGCGTGCAATTGTTCCCTCGTCCATTCGTGCAGTTCTTGTCCGTCATCGTCGATGTCGTTGTCTTGCCGTTGTGCGTCGTCGGAGGGCAGTGGGTGATGTATAGCGTCTATAGCCAAGGGTACGGGTATGGACAATGGATGATTATTGTCTATGGACTCGAGCGCTCTGACCAAGTCTACCTGTTCCACCTGATGTTCCACTGGTACCGGCACTGCTACTGGCACCGATTCGATCTGTTCCATATTCACCGTTGCGCGAGGTGATGTGACTGATAATTCGATGATGATGATGATAGTGATAATGATAACGATGTTTGGACGGGAAGGATCGAGGCAACAAGAGGGATGAGGGTGATAATTGTGCCCAGCCATTTGATTGCGCTAATCGCACCTGTGATCTCCATTACGATTTTCAGGGCCGCTCCTAATCGGTCATTACAAGATCGGAGATCCTTGTCATCTCCGTGTGCATTCGCAGGACGCGTCCAAGAGGAAGTGCAAGATGAAATGTTGAAAGATCTGCTGGTTCATTTCCAAGCACTTGGGAACATCCTGAAAACTCAAGGCGAGATTAAGAACAGCTGGTCTCAATCACATCATACCAGTCAGAAGCGATTCTCATTCTCATTGATCATGTGGTGAGCACCATTGGTCGATTCTCACCCCCTCCACCACTCCCCCTCAGGCGATCGGGCCCTTTCAAGCTTCTTCCGCTGACCATACGCTTCTATCCCATCAGTAAACACATACTGAACGCGCAAGTGGCTATCAGAGCACCATGTTGCAAGAAGTTCTTCGATGTGAGTGACCGTACCCTACGCTTTGGTGCAATTTTCGTTCTACAACTCATTCATCATTGTGAGACCAAGAAGCTCATACCCACTGTTGTTTGTAGTGCCCCCAGTGTCACGAAGAATCACAGGATCATCCCTTGAGGAAGACCATGGAGATGGCTTTCATGTGTAAGAAAGTGAGTGATCCGCTTAGTGTTCATGTTTCTTTCATACAATGTGTAATCACATCCATCCTATCCGAACCATATGATGCTCCCGCCTGACTATGGCTGTTCTGGATGCCCCGCTGGCTTCTGTCAGACATCAGATATGTCCTATGGGTGGAGATTCTATCAGACTGACATGTTCTCCTATCTTACAGTGCAAAAAAGCTTTTCGGAAAGACATGACGACCTATGAGGAATCCGACGAATATTGTCCTCATTGCGACAATCATTATGTGATAGAAGCCAAGGAACCACAGGCAATGATTGGGGTAGAAGGTGAAGATGCTAGAATAGATGCTAGGTGAGTTACTGTCTAAATACAGTTTCGATTCCTTCTCGCTTCCTTCTTTTTCCCCATGCAACGACTTTACCCCATCTTCCAGATGAGATCATACCCTCTATGCTCTCCATTATTCGCTTATATGTGCTCCCATACGCGAGCCATCGCTAACGGTTTTATTCTTCAACCTATCATACTTAATCGATCAATCAATCGAACCGACATTCCCTACCGAAACATCATTCATTCAAACAATTCATCATCAACCCCGTTCCATGTACATCTCATTCTACTGGAAATCTACCTTCTTTTTCCCTCGACGACCTGAACGGAAATATCATTCCAAATATCTCATATTCTGGATTTTATCCACATAGAATGATCAAAGACGATCGAGTGCGGGAAGATCCACAGAGGAGTTTATTCGCTCAAAAGGACGTTTCGGATAAAATAGATACTCCCCTTTGGCAATTACCTGGAAGGACGTGATGAAGATTGCGACACATCAGTTTAAAGGCTGTTATAGCGTGATTGGGGCAAAGCTGAAGACGGGCGACTTTGGACCAGATGGCTTGCCAGAACATATGAGAGAACGGATCTGGCAGTGAATGTCGATGGTCCTAGAACAGGCAGGGACAGGAGCGCAGCGCCTGTGTGGTGACGAGTTGTATGTATTCTATAAAATTAATCCCCTGTGCACAGTAGTTGCGAACGAAGTAGATGGTCCCAGCAATCCCACTTCTGTTTGCATGACTGGACTGTTAAGTTGAGAATGTTGTGCATAATTCTATCATCAGGTGCTTTGACTAGTGTTACTGATAGAGTCTTCCTGCATACGAGGATAGAGCGATGAAGGAGATATGCTGTGATCTTTCAGGTTCGGATGTGTCCGAGGGATGATGATGGGAATGCGATATATGACGTGACCGATCTTCACAAGACCTAATGTTCGGGCGAGAGATAAGATGGTATCATATGATCGATAACATAATGTTTACCAAGATTTAGTGCAGAGTGCGATGGTGTGCTCGGTATGGGCCCTACTGATGAGAAATTTAGCGTGGAAGAGATAACTCAGCGGGTATGTATTTATACAGGACGGCAGTTGATTGTGAGATATCCGCCTCTTCGCAGGTTTTCAAGTAGGAAGCCTATGTGCAAATATGCCAAACCAGCAGGAACAACCCACCATCGCGCAAAGAGTCAATCATATCAGAGAAGCATGGCATGAAGGTCGTCCTGCCTACGGGGCCATTACCAAAGCACCTGGAGCGGGGCTGGTAAGGACTTTAGCTGGGTTAAAGAGATATGGACTAGACGTGAGTCTCGGTCTTGCACAACCCTAAGTATGGTATTCATGCAGCATCTTATTGATAACAATGTGAGCCCTTATCTAATATAGTTTCTCGTATTGGATGCTGAACATGGTAATTACGATGAGAAATCTCTATACGATGCCTACCATGCTATAGCTGCGTTAGGTGTCTCGCCCGTGAGTCTGGGTCGGAGTAGATTTTCCCAAAATCTCTCATTCTGCTGGCTTACCAAGCACGTAGATCGCTAGATATCCAGGTATGGGAAGTGAGAAATGGGGGATCAGGGTTGCACTAGATGCTGGTGCACATGGGATCATGATTCCTCTCCTAGAGTCAAGGGTGAGTGTCACATCTGCCCATGGCTGCGGTCCACCTTGGACTTTCAACGAGACAATCTTACCACAGTTCCGCATTGTTTTTGAGGATTTGCGGGATTGAAGTAGCTGATGATGGATTTTGGCTATATACCCCCACAGGAACAAGCAGAGGATGTCGTTCACCGAGCCAAGTTCCCTCCCTTCGGCGGACGAACTTCTGGTGGCAGTTTCCACACTCAAGCCTTTCACTTGACAGGTCAAGGTGAACCTGCAGGAAGAACTTTAACTCAAGAGGAGTACGTCAAAAATGCCAATGACGCTACGTTGGTGATCGCTATCATAGAGACCAAAGCGGGACTGGAGAATATCGAGGAGATCGTGCAAGTCAAAGGACTAGGTGGGTGTGCTTTCTATTCGAATTTCACCTAATCTCTTACTGGTTAAGGTACTTAATCATTTTCTGGGGGGAAAGTTCTAGAATTGAAGATTGATGAAGGCTAACATGTTTTAAATGACCTTAGACGCCATCTTCATAGGACAATACGATCTCGCACTCTCTCTCGGGGCTCTGCCTCAATCCGATCAAAGGGTCATAGATGGTGTGGAAAAGATATTCCAAACTTCCAAAAAAGCCGGTATACCCGTCATAGCTTGGTCACCTGGTGATGAAGCCAAAGGTGCAATTGAGAAGGGATATGAACGGATTATTGTTGGTCTAGATACGACGGTCATCGTCAATGCTTTCAAAAAGGATTTGGCCACAGCTGGTGCACCTGTAAGGTGGTAGACAGAGCTCGAATCTCGACTCATCGATGGAATCAGTGAGGATGTATTGATGTCACAAATGGCCCGACTGTAAAGATACATACGTAAAGCTATAGTTACTTTGATATCTGAACCTGGGTAATGATCGTATGCATGTGCGTTCATTATTATATGACATTTTTTTTCGTATTTTTACACTTTAACCCATATCCGTTTATCTATCATCAGCCGAGCTGAAATGACAATGCACATAATCTTATCAGCTCTGCTCGACCCACCCCCCTTTGTTTGATCCATCCGAGACTGAAATACTCACTGATCGATATACAGACTCCAGCCGCAGCATGCAACAATGCTCCGTACACTATCAACCATTTCCATTCGCCCGTCTTTTCCAGTATCTGACCTCCGACTAAACCGCCACCCAGTCCTGCGGGAGCGGTGAACAGCAATACTACACCAATATTAGAGGCTAGGTTATCGGGACCAAAGACCTCGGCGGCTGCCATGGGAATGAGAGTGTTATATGTCGGAGCGATCTCAACGTGGGGAAACGTCAAAACATCAAAACTGAGTCTTCATTTGATATCGTTATTTGACTAGGCAGATGACTCACCAATCCATATATGACACCAAACGCGACGATGACATTATAAGTCGTAGAGGGTAGCCACAAGGCCAGGATGGCAGCTGCTGAGGCCATACAGACGAAGACAAAAGTGTTCATCGCTCCTATCTTGTCTGCGGCGTATCCAATGGATATACGACCGACACCGGCACAGAAGTTAAGTAAACTCAATGGTCTACAGGTACACAAGATCAGCTGGAACACAGCGTAAAGTATAATGTATCTTACTAGAGAATGACCTACAGAGCACCAAGAATATCATTACTTGGGACGCCTCTCACTTGCTTGATGTATTGAGTCAAGAAGAACAGGACGGTGCTGCGAAAATCAAGCCGTGGACGCAGAATGGGAAAACTCAATGACAGCTCGCCTTGTAGAGCATAAAAGTAATCATAGTGTACTCACCTGTACCCGAAAGTATTTAACAACAAACACAAAGCCAAGAAATGGAACGGTACCAATCTCCAGACCCTCTTGTCAAACCATGGTCCTTGACCTTTCGCTCTGGCTTCGGGCGATTTAGGTTGAGTACGAACAAGCAAAGTGGCGACGGTCATGAGTGTCAGGTTGATGAACGAGTATATGCTGAGCGTTAGAACCAAAAAATCAGTCGGCTGCTCTCCAAAAGGTTATGAAATCAATGGCTTACAGTAATGTCTTGTGAGGTCCTATTGCCTTCAATAGAGCCCTGATGATCAAAGTGCCAATTGCTCCTCCTGGTTTACACGTTGAGGCATAATAAGCCACGCTCCGTACAGGCGGGATTGAGATGGAAGAGACACTGCACTCACCGAAACCAGCACCTGCGATAGCTAAGCCCGAAGCTAGACCTCTTTTCCTATGAAACCACTGTGATGGTAGACTGAAGAACATGGGTTGACATATACCAACTGCGATACCAGTCAAAACACCCTGGTAGATCACACAAAACGCATAAGCGTCCGAACTCTGTGTCTGGTGTGGGTGTCCTCACCTGGGTAAGGGTAATCTGCCATAATTTCGTACTCCAAGAGGCTAAGAAAAGAGCCAGCCAATAGACGAATACCGACACGAATAGTACTATTTTGAAACCACTGGAACATAGGAGAGCACGGTCATTTCCTTATAATCTTATAATCGAAGCGCAAAGCCTTATGCCATGACTGACACAACAAGAGCTTGTTTATACTCACGATTTATCACCGATCTTTCCAGCTACAAAGGAAGTTGTGTTTTGGAACTATCAATTACATCTTTCAGTTGATGTCATGTCTACTATAGCGTGAGAAATAGTGATTATATACCAGAGCGAATAGTCCACCTATTATACTTAGCTTCGAAGCTTGTTCCGGGAAGGTATACTCGGCGTAATGAGCTTGGAAGACACCCCACGCTACACCCCACCTATCCACCGTGACAACGTATGATATCAGTTTGATTCTTCGACCCTGTGTGCTCAATAGCGATTGAACTAACCCCATAGTCAAAGCTGCAAAAGTCATACAGCATCCTACGACGATCCACCCATATCCTCCCTCTGGATATTCAAATTCCTCTATCGCTTCGGCAACATCCTCTTCTAAACGATCACCTTCTACTCCCCTTTCTAGGCTCTTCTCATGTATCGACGTGGATTCGTCAATATCGTCACGTGCATGAGGTGCTAGTGGAGGCGGAGCAGAAGGTGCCCGGACGAGATCTAACCCTTCGGCAGCGGTGGTGGATAGAGCAAGTTTGTTAAGCTGTTCAGGAGAGTTCCGATGGGTATTCGAGTTCATGGTCATTATGTCCATGATCTTCCAATTTGTTCGCTTCTTTCTCTCCCTCTATATCTCTATAATTTGTCCGGATCGTATCTGATATGCTTCTGACAGATGACCATCATACACCAGATGTGATGTGTTGCTGCTGAAACTTGATATCCCACTCCGACTCGACAATGACCAGCTATGACTGAATGTCGATTAACAATTTTTGGTCATCGAGCATTCAAAGTTTGATAGATGTGATCACCAGACCAGAGTCAATTTCTGATCTCGGGTCTACGAGTACATCCTATAAGCACGATGGTATATTAATCATGCTTGCAGTGCAGTCCAGCTGTAGTGCATGTTTTCGAAATTCCACTCTTCCCCTCTCATCCGGCCCGGATCCTGAATGGTGATTTACGTACAATTTAGCCTTAAACAATCTACTCTTTGTAGGAGCTCCTCTGCGGTACTTCGGGACTCGCACCCTGATCGCATGTAGCCGGGGATGTCAAAAGCAATCGCGACGAGCTGTATCACCGTTACGATTGACTCATAACATCTGCTCTTGCGGAACAGGATCAGCGGCATCTGCTTGGACGAGATGCAACATCACATTGCAGGAGAATGACATGATGATTGTCTATAATAATCGTAGATACACAATATGACTTGTTACACGTACATATTTTACAACATATTGTCACCTTCAGAACCCATAGGATTTGGTATCAAGCTATTATCAGCAAACAAGAAATCGAAATTGAATATATCCCAATTAAAACCTTCTACATCACTCCAAACGGGGGGAGAGTCATTCTGATTCATATTCCCACTAGCACTCTCACCAATGTCTTCGCCATTGTTATGATTATGATTGCTAAGATCGGCTTCAAGTGCTGAACCGCTTGTTGTTGTGCTCTGAGATTGTTTATAGGGTAAACTCATACTTAGACTAGTCCACATCTCCCTAAGTACCTTTCCAGGTAAACCAGGTTGTCTCGCTACGAAATTCTCAGTTTCAACAATAGATCTTCCTCGAACAAAGGTTCAGGAACACTGAATTTAGTCAAGATCGTTACTCTCCTTGAAGTTGCGAGACAAATCGTTATCGTCGTTAACAAGAATGCAGGCAGATGGGAAATCTTTCCATCCTGATTATTGCTGATGTTATTTTTCGACGTTAAGAAAGGGACAACTTCCTCGACTAGGTGTTTTGAAGGAGGGATTAATGAAAGCGCAGTCAATGCTTCGGCTTGTTCCACTTGTGTGACAGAAATGGGACTGGGTGGTTTGAAAAAGGCGAAGCCGAGTCGAAAGCCTAGTGAATAGGTCAGACAGGCGACCGTACAACGTAAGAGCCCTGTATATGAACGTAGAACACGTTAGTCAATCGAACGTACATATTTTGTTCGCACCCGTATGTATATTTGAGTTTGATAAGGATGATGACAAGACTCACATTGATCGTCGTCCAAAGAGCCCTCTGTACTGTCCAAATGACTCTTTGTTTCGATCCACAACGCCATGAGAACAGCAATCTCCGGCCAGCTATATCTGACTACAACCTCTATCCTCCCAATTGTCTTAACTAATTCTCGACATCCTTCTATTATGTTTGCTTCTATTTTAAGATGGGAGATACACTGGTTGATGTGATCCGATGGGTGTTTGGGGAATCGATGTGAATACAGGGTGGGTAAAGCCTTACACCGCGAACTTTCCATCTGAAGACTATGTAGGTATATACGAGTCAGTCGTTGCTCTCAGCAAATCGCAGGCGTGACACCGATTGATATAGGTCTACTCACATACAGTACCTGTTCTTCACCGCTTCCCACTGATATGGACGATCAGATTAAGGGTTATGATTCAGGATTCTGGGATGAACTCACCAAAGTCAGTTCTTCCAGTTTGTCTGAAGACCACGATTCCACTAGATCTTCCGGATGTCCATCTTCACCCATAGCGACTTCAGCTTTACTCTCAAACCCAGATCTACACCTAAGGAATATGCAAAGCCGATGAGCCGAAGGCATGTCGGTGGGACTTGATCCTCACTACTTGGTGTGTACGGTGCGAAAGTGAGAATGTACAACGCAAGTATAGCTTCAACACATGCCGCACCCGATATGGCATATAAGATTGATTCTTCGATCATACCTACTGCTGCGGCTGGCAAGGGATCCTGTAGGTAGGCGAGAGCGGCAAGGACAATGAATGGATGAGACGGGATGGATCGAGTGGAGAGCAGGAATGGGATCATAGGAACGATGAGGGAGAAACGGTGCTTGAAGCTATTGGCAAGTCAGCTAAGATATAATGAAAGATATTCCCTTCCACTTACAGTTGGAAATTGCTCTCCACATGAGAACGAGTGACATGACCTCTGGTGATCATATTTGGATAACCTTCTGGATCTACAGCACACCTTGTTCTTTCGTCAAAGATCAAGGTGGAAGGATCCATAGTATACGATTTCTGAAATCCAGCTATATCTAACATTCTATATGGGATGAAGATACCCTCGGACAGTGCTGAGGCAAGGGGTGGAGTAGGATTAGCCGAAAATAGTTGAGGATTAAGGTTCACATTGGTGACTGGTGGGGTGATAAGCGGCACAGGTAGATTGTAGGTGATCTCGCTGGAAGAATTTGATCGGGGTGTGGTGGTCGGTAAAGAAGTTAATAGTCCAGTATAAGCTGATTCGAGCGTGTGGATTCGCTGTCTCATCTCGTCTATTTCGCGAGTAGGAGCAGGGGAAGCGGAGGCGAGGTATTGCGTGGTAGGGAGGTCTAGGAAAGCATCAGGTAGAGGTTGACGAAGATGAGATTCGTCTCTCCTCCCTCTATGCTGGATATCTTCCGCTGATCTCCTCCTTGTTCCAATCTCTTCTATCCCAGGTAGACCTGCCAGCGAACAGGTCGTCTTCCTCCTCCTACATCTTGCGCATCCTTCTGCTCTCAGTCCATCGCACTTCACCTTTGATGTCGCACAGCTCTGACAGGCGTGATATATCCTGGTACGAGGTGGTGAAGCGCTCCGACGTGAATTGGTAGTCGAGGAGGCCATGCTGTGTGATTATGTGGTTTAATGAGTCGATTTTAGGGGTTTATACGGGTACACTTGCGCATCATCTCGGTCGATCCAGGTATCTGTTGGGTCATGATAATACTGGTAAGCATGTTTGAGGGTTGAAGGTGGAGATGCTCATGTCGTCGAAGATGGTAAATGATGATGTTTCGGTGTGAACAGGTGAACTAGCCGAGTGGTGACTAGCCAGTTCAGTAACCTAACACGATCGAAGCTGATAGAGCTGTTGCTTCGCTACTGGGCCATCGATCAATGCTATATTTCATGTACATGCACATTTACAACATATGAGCGATGCCTGATACAGACTGTCATGTACTATACTGTACCATATTATTATATATACATATAAATATACCCTCCTAAGCTGGATCGAGCTATTATTTTCACCGTATATCTATCCTTCCGTCTTTCTTCCCTTTTCCCAAGTGACTGTATCGTAGTCAACATATCGTGTTACATGTCAACCTTCGAATCCCCTCAATCCTCTGATACTACCAAAACTAGTAACCTGATTCAAATGCGCTCCATTCAAATTCAATCCTAAACCTATCCTCCCCCCGTTCTGACTGTTGTTCGTAAAACTGTTATTCGACGTTATACCTAAATCATCTCTCATCTGTTTCGTATAATTTGGTCGATTCATCATATTGCCATAAATATCTTTATGTCTAGCAACCTGATCACCTTTCTTCTTGATTGACCACCTGGGATCTACCCATCTTCTCAAATTCCTATCCACCGTTAGAATCACAGGGAAGAAGAAGCACGACCCGTACAGTGAGCAAACCACTATCAAAGCGATTAATCGATTGGCAGGATGGATAGCTTCGACTTTGTACGAGACAACAGGGAAGATACAGGCTCCGCTGATCGAAGCGATCAAAGCCGTCGAAGTGGATTTCGTATGTTTGCCTTGTCCCCTTATCGTCATGGCGAATACCAATGGAAAGATCGGACCTTCGAAAAACATGTGAAGAATCAATGTTCCCAAGGCTCCATTGCCCGTGGGAAGGACCATGGGTAACAACGCGGTGAGGAAGGCACCAGTGATGCAGAATGCCAGAATGTATCGAGGTGGAATACCGATATAGCATCCAAAGGACGCAATAGTTCTCGAAGCGAAGAATAACCCTTGACCTATTGTCCTCATCCATTGGGCATCTACTGTAGGTTTGATATCTTCCACGAACCCGTTCCAGGTAAAACTGATACATTCTTGCGCACTGACATAATTCGATATCACAAATACACCCGTGACCAGTAGTATCACTCTGGTGGATATGCCGAATGATTTGCAGTCCTTGGTGATTTCAGCATGATTGAATCTCGTTGACGCTTTGATTTCCAAATCTTCGTCCGTAGCTTCACTGAGAGGGACATAATAGAATATCGCGGCTAAGAACAAAACGAAGATCGATACTGCCAAGTAGCACCATTGAACTTTGAATAATCGCATCTGATCGACATTGTTGAACAAAGCCCGTTGAGAGAGCAATGAAGAAAATAACGACCCGACAGCTTGAATAGCTTGAGAGAAAAGTAATCTTATTTCAGATAGTTCTCCAGGACCGGCAAGGGCGATGAACGGATTGGCAGCAGTTTCCAATGTCGATAATCCCAAAGCGACCAGAAAATTACTGACGACGAACCCGGGGAAACTTGTTAACACCGCCGAGGGCCAAAATGCCATAGCTCCAATGGAGTAGATCGTCAATCCGGTAATGAAGGTGAATCTGAATCCTTTTTTCGTGAGTGTCCAGTATCCGACACACACAGGTCCAACTAAGTATGCAGCCCAATAGGCACTTTGCAATCCCAAACTTTCATGAGGCTGGAAGCCGAGTAAACCCTCGATCTCGCCATTCAAGTTTCCGATCAGACCGTAAGAGAAACCCCATAGGAAGAAGAGAATACTGACTGTGAATTATAAGTATCACGTCAGTGAATCTCCTCTTGTCTTATATGTGAGGTATACAAGAAGATCGAGATTAAACATACCAAATAGAATCGGACCTAATGCCTCTCTAGCACCCAACTCAGTCAAGTGCCTATTGACGCCCATATTGACGAAATCGAAGAACTTTGCGGTTGGTCCTTGAGTATGCTTTTCTACCATTGCGGATTTCTTCGTACTCGTCGAATACCCACGTATTCTGTTCATATATGTCGATTTGGTATTGGTATCATGTCCATCCGAAACTGATCTATTCGATTTCTTACCCTGTCCTTGACCATGACCTTCGTTAACCAATATGGAAGGTACACGTATGATCTCCGGTACCGTATTATTATTGTTACTGATGGAAGTCTTATTTTGATTTTTGTTGTAATTGTTAATATTGTTGTTACCGTTGATGTGTTGAGGTGGTTCTTCTTTCAGTATTGACAAGAAATCAAATACTTCCTCCTGCTCTGTTTGCTCCTCTTCCGCACGTGCTTGTCTACTACCATTTGCACTCCCACTGACCGCGTCGGTCTCCTCTCGTATACCCTGCGGTGATGGCGATAATTGCACGAACGATTTTTGCTCTTGAGGCGATTTTGGTGATTTCCCTTTCTCCCTTTCGGGCGATTCGGTACCATTTGCAGAGGCAGACCTAATGGTCAAGGCGTAATCTTCCTGTTGAGTTATACCCATACCTCCAGTTGGTCTTTTCTTTCTTAAAATAGCAGGCATCACCCTCAAGATCAACGGTTTCAGTACCAACGTACATGAACACATCAATCCCACCGATATCTCGATGAATGACCAACTCAGTGACAGACTAATGTAAAACGTGTAATCGCCGAATTGAGTATTCGCGTTGAGTTGGCCATGATCACCGAATAACCTCTCGGATTTCAGAGCTTGTTGTAGGTATGCTATTCTTACTACGTCGACGACGGTGACGAAGCCACCGACGCAGAACGTAGCTATCAGGGCTACCTTCTGTCTCATCTCCATTCTAAGACCGGTGAGGATTGGTAAAGGAAGTAGAAGAATCGCTAGGTCGGTCAAGATGTTGATCGGTGCGGTAGAAAGGAATAACGCGATGACATCCACACATTGGCCAGAGTCGTCACTTTGACCAGTCTGATCATCGGTTTTCCAAGCTGCGCTGATGGGTCGACACTGGAAGATACTGATGAAGGTACAGACTATCCCTGCGAGTGAGACGACTAACATTGTGGCGTACGTTCCGTATCTAAACCAAGGTTGGACTTCGGACATCCGACGGTAGAGGAGGAGAATGGCGAGTTTGATGGTCATCGTTGCTGGATTGTAGAATACAACGAATGTGTAGATGCATTTTCGCAGTATGCCAACCCAACGGGGCTCTAGATCTGCAGTGACAATGATAATGACTATGTCAGTGATCGTCACGATTTGGCGACTGGGACTATCGTACTCACCCACACCAACCTTACCCAAGCCATTCCGCGAACCAATTATGGTGGCCACTGAGAGAGCGAGGAAGAAGAGCTGGGTATGTACAAGATCAATATCAGTCTAGGTGTAAGACACAACGAGGGAAGGGAGAGCTCTTGGATACGAGGGGTGATCGTAGACAATGACAAGAGCATAGGCAAAAGGAAAATTGGCGTGTCTTGCACTCACCCAAGCTAGTATTGTGATGTAATCATCCCACATGACTTTTTTCACCACCCATGTTTTCGAGAGTATCCTCAACATCACGAACGTCGTCGCCAATGTCGTCATCACAATCCCCACAATGAATATCGCATCTGATCTATCATGAGAGCTCGTTATGTGAGGTGAAGAACTGGCTGTCGAGGCGGAAGCGGTGACGCTCGCTATGGAGCTTATGACGGTGGATGCTATTGTTGATGACATGTTGAAGGGGGCACTTCAGGTGACCTGCGAGGTGGAAGACATGTTTCGAGTTGTACCGACTGAAAGGTAATCCCGATCAGTGTGTAGGGCAATGGGACACTGATGCTAGCAGTCTATAGCGGTGAGTACGGTTTGTTGAACAAGTAAGATTTGACGATGGTTGATCGTATCGTGAAGAAGTGAAAGGTGAATTCCCCAGTGTCTTTCCACTCTCCTCTTCTGTTTCCAACGATTTTTCCGTTTTGCCTTTGCTCCCAATGTCTTAGTCTTAGGATGTTTCGGATGGATGACCAAGGAATCAAAGATTACGTTGTCGATCCAATTGAAATAAATATCCAGAAAATTAGTCGAATCGGCTGAGATCAGAACTGAGAAAGTGGTGGTGATAAGATTGAAAAGGAATGATGCGACTTCTTGATCAAATCAATGCCGGGTTGCCGAGAGGTATGAAAGTGATGTTGCTTGCGAATTGCTGATAAATATGGATGCCTTGATTTTTATTCGTTCGTTAGTTGTATATGCGTATGCGGTGTTGCTGTGATGATATGATATTGCTTTGACGATTGTGATGTCGATGCAGTGGTGTGTTGTTGGTGATTGTTGATTGTTGTGATACAGTGGGTAGTGGTGTGCTTTATGGAAGATGTTGCACTGTATGGTATCTGTGTACAGTCAAATATGCTCGTGAGCCGATCATATGTCCTTCTTGTTCCCCTTCCTATGGATCCAGCATTCATGGGGGAATGGGAACACCGTACGAGTACAACCAAAGTCACAAGTAAGTGAATGTCCGATGGTCATTTCCCAAAGTCTATCCCGTGGTTATGGTTACACAACCTATACCCTGGAACGGGCGTTAATCTTCCTAGAGCGGAATTGCCACTTCCGGAAATTAACTCATCCACTTGATCAGCAGGCACCATGCACGGACTCTGACCGCTGTGTCTGGTGGTAAGACATATGACTGGTGAACCCTTTCCTGACCATTGTCGAAGTAGCAGAATTGAGCAGAAAAACAGAGGGGGGCATGTCGGGTCGATCAAGCCGAAGAGTCTAGTACGGTACCTGGTTGCTCGATGTATGGCCCGACGCCGAGTGAGGTAAAATAAATTATAGTCGAGAATGTCGACTATTGGTTAACCATCATTGACGGTACCTATACAATTATGGCTAAGATACTTGACATGGTCCACGAGTCAGAAGCCGCATTGGATCGTCACTCCGATTATGAAACCCAAAGGGGAGAAGAAGAAATCGAAGAAAGATGCATTTGTATTGTATACTGTATATTATCATCCAATGACGCTTGTGTTGATGGCCAGGGGCAAGGAGGGAATGAAGATGACAGGACAAGAAGGATGTCATTGCGGATTGATTCCTTTGCGTACTTGATTGGAATGTATGGCTGACGACACCAGGTCGTATGGCTATGCCACACATCAGTCCTGACCAGGGAACAACATAGCGCTTATTTTCAAACTTTATATGGCCTTAAATCTGGAATTCTATGCTGTTCTCGTGAGGACCGAAGAAACGTATAGACACTCAATAGATAAAATTCGAACGATAACCTATACTGTTCCCCGGACAGCGTAAACAATGCCATGTTGGATAGGTTTTCGCAGAAGAACTGAATTTGGCGGTTCAACCAAATCCTATAGCGGAACGAGCATTGCAATGTGATGCTGTTGTAACATCATCATCATGTTCAATAGGCTATGCATTTAAACACCAATCACTACCACACCCAATTAGCCTTGGCACTTGTAAATGCTACATCTTCGACAAGTTCTCTATTGATCATGTTCTGATATATCTCTGTCCCTTCTGTTCATCCTCCACTCCATATGATATGAGATCATCTTCCTTGCGAGATATGCATCTGACTAAATTATATTTTGCTATATTCGTCTATACAGCTCCGAGTGATTTTCTAGCTTGTCTACCCCTGTCTCTAGCCCTCCTGGCGGCTCTCACCAGATTATTCAACGCGTTCTTCAGTTTATCAGATGAAGATCGTTCGATCAGATGTCTACGACAGCAAACAAAGGATCAGTTTTTGGCTGGTCATACAGTGGAAGGAGGAGTAATGGTGACTCACAAATGAAAACCATTCAAAAATGCCTGTTTCTCACCGCCCGGAACGACATATCCCGGTAAACCATTGATCGTCTCTGCGAACCAACTCTCGATTTCCTGTGACTGAGTAGTACCAGTCGACGTCAGTGCATTGAGGATAATTCGTATTTGATCCAAGGCGTCTTCAGGGAAATCCTGAACGATCAATCCGTTGATCAACAATCCCACTATCGCTTTGCCGTAAGTCATGAATATCTCTTGCAATCTATGATTCGAGGGAAGGTGGTTGGACAAGATGACCAAGGTATCGAGTGAGACGAGGATGATCTCTGGAGAATGACAGGTGAGAGTAGCGAGGACGTGAGAGATGGCTGGTTGGAGTGAAGGTGAGGACAAGACGAGGGCAGGGATGGAAGTGAGATAAGCGATGAGGAGGTGGACATAGTCATCCATCACTGATATGAGAGGAAGCTAAATGTTAGCTAAGACTCGGAATCACACCCCACACCGACAGAACCCCTTTGGATATGCAGTTTTTTCACTCACCATCTGGTATTTCCAAAGCCACTTTATCCTGTAACATCCTCGACATCACATTCGTCACACTTTGGAGCGATCCCAACAGCAGTTCGCCCAAAGCTTGATTCTCCGGTTGATTGGCTACATCACCGAATTTACTCGTGACTTTACCTGTTATCCAAAGATAACTCGAATAGCCAGTCTGCTCAAACGAGATCGTCATCCTACTTAACAGGGGTTGGATGATAGGTTGAAGTGCGGTTGAGGGGAAAAATGTTAAACCTCTTCTAAAAACTGTCGATACTCTTTCCGAAATATAATACAACTTGCTGTATCTGTTTAGGAGCGAATCCAATACTCCATAAACTTCTACGGCTGTCTGATGACATTCTTGAGGTAACGGATCTATCGATCGGACAACTGATAAATACGAATCCAACTGTTCTAAACAATCTGCAACTTTTTGTAAAGTTGGCTTATCAACTTCTGTCTCTGCTACAGCGACCGATTGGATCTTCTGAATCAAAGGTTGACAGAATTCCTTCAATGCCGAAGCAGCTGGTTCAGCAGGCATCGAGGAAATGATATAACCTATAGCCTCGCAGACTTCGACCATATCAGCTTGATCCAACTTGTCTCCAACCGAGTTGATGAAAGTGTGTAGCTGGGGTAAGAATGGTACGAGGTGTTGGTTACAATCTTGACACATGAATTTCATAGCTTGTGCCGCAGCTGCTGAAACCTCTTCTTCCGCCATATCGAACCCTGCTGAGATATACTGTAGTTGGAATGCCAGATTTTCAGGATGTCGATCTATCCACTGAGTGTATCTTGAGATGACTAATATGGCGGCGTAACGTATTTTGGGATGATCAGGTAATTTAGGTAACATGTCCATTATGTGAGGTAAAACTTCATCGTCGTCCGGATCTACCTCTGCCCCCATACTCCTCATGGAGAATAGAGGTGCTTCAATCTCTTGCCAGGAAGGTGATGGTTTGCCCATAGCGTTGACTATCAAATCGTAAGATCGCTTCAAACATGTTGGCGCTCCAAGCACATGGCAACAATCCTTCAACGTGTCTCCCATCCTATGTCTAAAGGTCCTGAACTCGTCTCGTTCTTGAGCTGTTTGATTCTCGTCATCTCCCGGGAAATGTAAATGACCGATAATAACGGTTTGAAGATTCGCGTATATGTCCAGTATAGGTTGGATGGATGGATCGGATGGTTGTCGACCGAGGGTCATGGCGAGAGTGTACCAGAAGTAGAAAGTGATAGGAACGATGTCGAGGTCGGGATAGGCTGCGCATTCAGCAATAGATTGAACAAGTGGTAATAGGTCTTGAGGGTGTCGAACGATAAGATCCTTGTAGCATTCTCCAGCTTCACACAGTATACGACAGTATCCACGTATACGATCCGCATCTTCTTTATGTTTCTCCAACTGAGGCCGTAGAGCGATCACTCGAGGAACAATCTGCTGTACCACTTCTACATTATCTTCCACCTCCTGAGTTTCATGTATCAGGTCACACAGCACATCCACAGCTGCGTCGAACAGCTGATCGGATGTAAGTGCATCGAAGGAAGCGTCGAAGAGAGGTGTCTGGGCTACTTGAGAGGCCATGACTTCTCCAGCCTGTAACCAGCTCCGCAGAGTTTCGAATACCGATATCTGGATTTGTGTTGTAACGCCTGAAGGTCGACCAATCATTAAGCTAACCTTATAAAGGAAGACACTTGACTCACCAGTAGCCTGGATATACATCGTCAAGACTCCCAGCACCTGTTCCGCCGATCCGCTGACTAACGCACTCAACATAGCTTGTACTTCATCGTTCTATTTGGCATCGATCAGCTTGTCGTGATCAGAACACGAATCACGTCAACTTACAGATAAAGGTATTCTTGGATTTCCAGCTTCCTCCGGTAATGATTTCAAGAATCCCAACAACACTATCACCGTCGAAGGATCTTTACCAAACTGATCTATCATACCTCCTACGACGTTCTCCCATTCTGGCATCTGTAATGCCAAATCCGCCAGTGCTAGACAAAGTTGAGTTAATACCGCTTTGGAACCTGAAGGTGCTGTTGGTGAAGATAGAGGTGATAAGGATGACAAGAGGGAGTCGCGTAGTGGTGGAAGCTGTTCTCGGGGTAGTTGGGATAGGTCGTATAATATCTATGTTGATAGAGGAAAAGATCAAAAGTTAGCTTGCCTGAAGCTTCATTTCTGTGCTAAGGAACAAGGACTTAGAGCACAGAAAACAAAGGACAAGGAGATAGAATGGGCGTAGGCTATAGCCCAGCGGACTTGGGAAAAGGGAGGGTTGGAACTCACTTTTGCACGTAGTGTCTGAGCAGAGAATAACCTGCCTTCCAACGGTGCTTCTGGTGAAGTCAGAAGTGTATGACACGTCTGCCAAGCTTCGACCTGGAATCATTATCATTCCATGAGCTACTCATTATACCTATTGTTTGTGTCTGGTGGAAGGACGGTTTAGCTTACACTATGCTGGAATTCTTCTAACCACTCATTCGCTCTCTTCTTTGAACTGCTATCGGGATCATGATACAGCGTTTGGAGGGCTTGGACCACCGAAGCTGTAGCTTGATCTGCTGAAGATGTTGACATGCGGGGTATATCAATGGAGCCGAGGTATCAGATAAATGAAAGATAGCTGTATTGCAAGAGTATATAGCGGGGCGAGTATCAATACCAGAGAATGGAAAGCCGAGAAATGGGAAATTAAGAAGTAATCTTAACAATTCGAGGTTAAGTAAGGACCGTGTCATGATCCCAGCATGCGAATGGCATGTGATGTCCACGTGGTGGATTTCGGTGTTTTTCCAACTTGTCAGCTTTGGATTGGGAAGTGGCACTCTTGCTTCCAGGTAATAACCAATGTGACCATGCGTCATGTATCTTCTTTCCCGGAGCCACCCATCTCAACACATGAGCCCCATGAGCGAGAGATGGTATGTAGTCGTACTCAGAGCTCATTCCTGGTATCTCCGTATCTCTGCCCCTTCTCCCTACTATATATCAGTCCTCCCCCTCCTGCGTGATACAACCGTTCGCCCATTCTGATCCCGTGGCATGAAATCCGGAGCTGATCATCCCAGGCACCCGATCCCTTTCTTCGCTTTGATGGGCTCAGCACTGATGCTTTCATCCAGCTGAAGATAAGTCAGTCACGGTGGGTAACTACTGTAAATAAGCTTACCCTTTTATTCCTCTGATCGGCTCCCACACCAATCGCGACTAAATCACTGGAACCGGTAAAAGCGATGCACCCCATTACAAACCAATACAAATCAAGTTGTATCACCCCGTCACCCTTTTGTAACGTTTGATTACGATGGTTAGGTTGATTCCCGCAAAGGGGGTAAAGGGGTATTGCGGTGGGTGGTTAGTATCTTCCAAGCACGCATTGGGGCGCCCTTGCTCATAGCACTATTGTACCATTGTCGTACCAGAAAAAGGAATGAAGAATCGAGACAACGTATCCATATACAAACACACCATAGCATAGACTGTATCATACCATATAGAGTCTATCACGAAAACAAAACCCAGCGGGACGACGACTATCGGACCCAAGCGAGGGTCGGACCAAAGATCAGATATCTGGGTGGAAGAGGTTCAAATCTTGATTTTTTAAGGGGCTACAGTAATATATGTTATCACTCACCTCACCCTCCTGACACTCACCACATGCAAAACGTAACCCTATCCTCACCCTCATTCAAGCGTTTTTTCTTTTCCAATCTACACCTTGCAACAACCACACGTCCAATCAATCCATATACATTTTAACAATATAGATAGATAGATGGACCGAGGACGGAAGATAGCAATACCACCAACTTTCGCCTTTTCAGGGCGCCCTTGTCTCCTTCATACCTCGTCATAGCCCTTCATCCTGCCGGGCCTTTCCCTCCTATAGCAATTAGCATCGGTCCATCATGTCGATAGGAGACAGTCAAGGCAAAGGGAGAACCAGCGAGGTGGTAGCTACGGACTTTGCCCACCCAGAAGCACTATCGACCGGAAAGATTTCACGTCCGCAGACACAGGAAGAATGGCATGATTTCATCACCAAGTGAGTATAGACTTTTGATTTTTTCGCTATGCTCTGGCATAATCAAAATCGATGAGATTGTTTTAACCTTTTGATGAAGCTGCTGATCACACCATTGATCGCAGATATTCGTTAGGAGAATATAACGATTGCAGTTTCACCGACGATGGACCTTCGTCATCATCCTCACCTCCCAAACCTTCACGATTCGCTTCAGACGAAACTCGAGTCACTGCAGGTACTACCGGTACTCCCAATTTCACCACCATCACACCAGACGCGTTTGCTTCCTCTTCTACTTCCGTATCACGACAACCCTCTCCACTACCGACCAACCCCCCACATCCTCCAATTCGCCAAAACAGTGCTAACACTGTCCGCGATTCAAGTGAAGATGAACCCCACGATTTCCATCCCGATACTTCGTACGCGGGTCCTTCCAATCAAGATCCAGATATACCGAATATCGACCAACAGGAGTTGTCTTCTTCTTCAGCTTCACCATCGACGAGTCAACGGAAGCCGAAGCAGAAAGAGGGAGGGGACAAGGGGAAGTCTTACAAAGATCAAGAATCGATGACTATAGAGAATATGAGGCAGTTGGATCTGGAACAGCAGGAAGATAGAGTGAGGGAGAGGGAAACCGTTGGACTGACCAAAGACGGAGATGATGAAAGCGGGAAAGGCTCGGTGAAGGGAAAAGGAAAAAGGGGGAGAAGGGGACATAGGGATCACGCTGAATTAGCTTCAGTCGCAGGATCAGCGGTATCGGTAGATTCGTCGGAAGATGAAGATCCCTCAAGGATAAGAACGAGGAGGAGAGTACCCCGCAGACCGCGTTCAAGAGGAAGTTGGTCTCTCAGATCAAGATCGCCCAACAATCACAGTATGGTCAAACGCGGAACGGGACCTTCGCTGGCTAATGCGCTTCTCGAGTCGGGAACGAACGATTCGACGTCCGTCTCAGCGGTCGAAGCTGATTACGATCATGGTAGAGAACGTGAAAGAGTCAAGGAATTCTTCGAGACTAATGGATATATGCCTGCTCCCAAGCAAACGCCTGAAGCTGCCCGAAGAAGATTACGAGTGATACGTAGATTAGGTTTAGAGGATATCGATCCGTTTCATCGTGAGACACTAGATAGATTCACGAGATTAGCTTCGACAGTATTCAAGACTAAATCGGCCCTGATCAGTATAATAACGAAAGATCGACAGATGTTCATATCAGAGATTGGAATGGGACGGAAATGGACCGATTTAGATGTTTCGTTCTGCTGTCATTCGATCATGTCACCGGGTTCTGGAGGACAATGTATGGTCGTTCCTGATGCCGGTAAGGATTGGAGATTCAAGAAGAACCCTTTGGTGAACGAAGGTCAAGGCCCCGTACAGTTCTATGCGGGTGCACCTTTAAAAGTCGGTTCAGGAAATAGATCAACGATCATTGGAAGTCTTTGTGTACTAGATAGCAAACCGAGGGATTTTACCGACGATGATAGGAAATTATTGGCGGATCTCGCGGATTGTGTGGTCAGTGAATTAGAATTGATATATAGTCAACAAGCTTCGATCGAATCTGCCAAACTGCATCAGATATCGGTAGATTTCCTGCGTCGGTCATTGAAGCATCGTCCAAACGAACGAGCTGGACAGAGTAGAACGACAGGTAGGACCGCCACTGGCACTGGCACTGGTACGGGATCAGGGGGGACGGGAACGGAAAAGGGTACAGCGACTTCGTCAGACTCATCTGTGACAGGAAAACGTGTGTCCGGTGCTGATCAAAATCAGGATCAGAACGATGTGGATATATATGATGAAGCTTGTCGCGAGATCAGAAATGCTTTAGATGCGTATGCTGTAGCTGTGGTTGATATATCACAATTCCATTTGTTTTACCCAACCTATCAAAATTCGTCGACAGGTGGCGGTTCGACTAGAGGTGGATCGTCAACTCTGCATACGAAGAGTCAACATACAAGTACTACTGGCCAATCAAGCTTTGCTGCTGGGACTGGATCAATTGCATCAAGTACAGCTCGTGGATCAGGCAATGTTGGTGCAGACGATCAAGATGCATACTCGAAAAATGTCGACAACAAACGACCTAGACAGACATATGCCGTTACCGATTCTCTAGCCCCTAGTAGGACACCTCAGGTTCTGTTCATTCCTTCTAGGAGAAGATCAGATCCCATTAACAAGTATTCGTATACTGGTGATTCGGATCCTGGCTCATCTGATAATGTAAGATCCATCTCCTTATCTCTGCCATTCGATGAACATTGCTGATGAGCCGAAGCAGCTGGCAGTTCTGGGATACAGTTGTTCCGAAGATAATTTCGCGTTCAATTTCACTTCTTCCCCCGCCGCTCGAAAGATCATTTCGGACTTTATCGCCTCCAATGTCAAAACTCGTAAAGTATGGTACGCAAGAGATGATTCTGAGGGTATCGCTCAATCCATCACTCACTTGATGCCTCCCGGAACGGAAACTTCCATGGCAATGCCGATTTTTGGATTTGACGGTCAAGTGGCTTTTGCCGTTGTAGCGTGTTGGACCGATCCGCTTTACACTTACCCTGCAGGAGCGATGCAGTTCGTCGAGACCATTGCTGGAAGTCTGCTAGCTTCAGTTATGAAAGAACGACTACATCGAGCGGAACGTGCTCAATTGAATTTCGCCGCTGCTGCTTCTCACGAGCTTCGGACTCCCCTACATCAGATCAACGCTGCTGCGAGTCTCCTTCGTATGGCTCTACATGGTGTGTTAGATGTGGATCAGAAGGGCGGATTGAACACGCATGATATTCAACAAGGTGAATTAACCCTCAAATTATCTCAGGATGATAGAGTAGAAGCTCTAACTCAACTGGAAATCATTGAGGCGAATGGTTCATCCTTGGGAGGTATTCTTGAGAACATTATCGATACTTTAGATATAGGTAAAATGGCATCGAAGATTGAGCAAGTACAGACAAATCCCGATGGAACTGTCATACCACCTGACCTGCTTCGGCCAAGGGATAAAGTGGACATCACTGACTTTACCGGCATATTAGAAGACGTCGTAGATGAAGCTATGAGGATGGAAGCGAAGACTAGAAAAATCGCAACTGGGTCAGGTCTTGAGAACGTAGAGGTGATATTGGAAGTCTTACCTAGGAATAGAGGTGGCTGGAAGATGTCAACTGATTCTGGGCCGTTATCGAGAGCTCTCAGCAAGATCGTACATAATGCCGTCAAATTCACCGATAAGTGAGTATTGCCTACCTTACAGTGTACTCGATGAGATCTATAGTGCTGATGGGTGTATAGGGGTCATGTCCATATAACTGTGCAAGATGTTTCAAGAGATGTGGTCTTACCTGGAGGTTATGATAATTCCATCAAGCTATCTACCATATCGATCGATATCAAAGATACAGGTCGAGGGAGTGAGTCATTTCTCGACTTCGACTTTGAAGATAAGCAAATACTGACGAGCTGGCTCTGTACATAGTGTCATCTGACTTCTTGGATCGGGAAGTACTCCGGCCATTTGCGAAAGAAGATGCTTTCACACCGGGATCAGGCTTAGGATTAGGTCTTGCACAACGTATGGTCGAACTGCTCGGTGGTAAATTAGCTATTGCCTCCACACTCGGAAAGGGTACCTTGGTGCATATCGAGATCCCACTTCACCTTCTCAACGAGGATAACGATTCCGATCAAGATGTCATGGCTAGCGGGAACGATACTTCCTCCGAGACTGGTGCAGGTAATAACAATGACCCTATTCGACAGGATGGAATTTTCCTTATCGGATGGACGGAATCTAAAAGTCCTACACTGAGAAGAGTCGGCAAGTCCCTGGCTAGACAGTTGAAGTTGAACTTCTGTCGAGTGGTCAGCGAAATAAATTACGCCAGCTTGATCGTCATACCTGAAGGTGGTGTGTCAGAAGTCAAATTAGCAGAACTGTGTAGAGCTGCCAGACCGACTGTACAAATTGTCATTTTAGGAAAAGATCACTCGATGGGCGCTTTAGCTCCTACTCTTGGTCCAGCAACTTCCCAAGAATATGATCATGCTGTCAATACGAGTCAAAATCTGGAAACCGAAGCGAAGAAGCATGGATATAGCCATGGGCATCATCACTACCATCACCATCATCATGGGAAACATGCTGGATCCAGCTCATCATCTTCGCTCGAACTGGACGCTAAAACCAATGTGGCGATCGAATATCTGAAGACAGTACCTACGATACACCTGAATCGACCATTAAGACCTTCGTTGATCAAGAGGATCATGCGACCTGCAGATCTACCGCCACCAATGAGGGAGATATACAAATCCGACGTTGTAGGAGGGGAGGAAGCTAAAGAAGAAGCTCAAGCTGAAAATGCGAGTATTGCCGGTCTTAATGCTTGTGATAACAGCAGTGGTGAGCCTGACGTGGCGGAGAGGGATTACGCGGATATTCCCAAGATGAGCAGAGAAGATCAAGATCTGTTGTATTCACAGCCAAACATAGTCGGTCAAGATGCGGTCACTCAGTCTCGTAGAGAATCGTCAACTCGGATCGACGCGAATTCAGGTAGCATCTCACCTAAATCAAGTTCCGCTACATTAAGGCATGATCCCCATTCTCACCATTCTCATCACCATCCTCACCATCACCATCATCAACAGCGGCAGTACCCACGGGATGGAGGTGATACTTCTGAATCTTCTGCGGATGTGATGACAGGCAACGATAATAGTGGAGGAACAACCACTGAAAGTAGTCTGATAAGTGAACGTGGGTATCAAGCTTCGATCAATAGCGATAGCTCGATGGTTTCCGAGACTAGCGATTCTGGAGGATTACCTCTACCTTCTAGATTCAGAGAGATGAGGAGTGGATCGGATCATACAATTAAAGGGATGAATGTTCAAAATTCGGATGAATCATCTTTAAAGGGTGAGTAGACCATTCCGAGTACATGAAGTTCATACTGACCCTCGATTCCGATTATTAGTCCTGGTCGTTGAAGATAATGCTGTCAATCGGAAGATTCTGACTACTATGTTGAAGCGTACTGTGAGTTGTTCTGTGTTACGATCATCTACGGATTGATAGCTAACTGGGATGTCGTTTGTGATCTAGTCATGCCAATTCGCCGAAGCGGCTGACGGGGTCGAGGCTGTCGATCGATTCAATTCTTTCCATCCTGATTTGGTCTTACTCGACATCACCATGCCACGTAAAGATGGATTCGCCGCTGCTGCCGAGATGAGACATCTGGAGGCTACTTTTCCTGCTGATTCGCCAGTTCCACTAGAAGAAGTCATGAAAGCTTTGGCCGTCACACCATCTCTCGCTTCTGGTGAACCTCAAGCTGCTACTGCTACTACACCAACATCAACATCACAGATATCGACCCCTACACCCACGGCTAGTGCGAGTGCGAGTCCTGCTGAAGGTGGACTGGTCACACCGCTACTCAGTCCTTCGTCTTCCGCGGGACCTCTATCACCTACAGGCTCTCAATCAGGGTACAACGGGCATCATCCACCCAGACGAGCCAAGATCATCGCCGTCACTGCCATGTCGGCTGAGCATCAGCGACGTAAAGGTCTGATCGAAAGTGGGATAGACATGTGGATGGTGAAACCCATCGCGATGAGGGAGTTGAGAGGTATAGTCGAAAAGATGAAAGAGGAAAAAATGGGTTGGTCAAATACTAGTAACACGAATAGTATTAGTGGAGGATCGGAATTGGCAAGGAGCGATGCTGAATCAACGAGAACTTAATATATGATAGCAATACATATAGTAACAACTTTTCACTTCCCCTTTTTGTTACACCCTTCGTTCTGTTTGATCACATCGTAATCTTTCCATTTGTTTTATTTTGCTTCTCATTTTGGCATATCAATTTGCTGTATCAATATACCAACCAGAAACATAGACATAAACGTACCGCATCAGCAAATATACTTTATACCTTGTATTTAGAGGATTTCATTCATTCCTGTATTCTTTTAGGAGTAAAACTAGCATATCGTTTCCATACATGATCGATGATATGTAATACCTGTTCAGCATTGTTAAATTCTGATACTGTATATAAGACTACTAGTTCCTATCAACCTGTCGTCATCGTCATATCCTGCCTGCTTGAGGTCGAGTCTTCATAAGTAGTTGAAGGCGTACCCATAACGTCTCGTTATGACCGTGTAGTGTCATTCGACCTTCTTTATCTGGCTACCCCACTCGTCTGACCCGTAGGCTAGACCAGCTATATTATATAAGACGCTCCCTGTCGAAGACCACCCATGTCGCCTCCCTTTGTGGTCGCTACGTCATAAATAAAAACAAATACAGGAGCGTGCAACAACAACACGAAGTAGGTCGTAGGGATTCTCGGTAGACCAAAGCGCTTGGATCATAGATTACAATGGATGCCATGTTCCTTCCATCAAAGGAGATGTTTTTCTTCGAAGACTGTAGGTCATGGGTCAATACAAGTACCAGAGGATGGGGGGGGGAGAACTAGGAAGGAGACGAAGCAGATACATGTAAACAGTAAGAGCGTAGTTTCAATGTTTGTCTACTTGTACATATATATCATAATTTATAGTATGTACGAGCGACTCTGATGTCTTTTATCTTCAGAATTTGACCGTACTACCATAACTTGCCACCCGACCAACTTCATTATAGGAAGAAATCCTGATCATGTCATCGTCAGCTAATCCTCATCCTGACCTAGATAGGTAAACTCATCTTCGTGTACCCTCTCCATCTAACGATCGTCTTGCCACTTTGTGTTGTAATCACTTCTCACCGATAAGAGTCTGAGCAGATCGACCACCGAGCCCTCTTCCATCGTCTCAAGCGGGTGTTCAGATGGAAGTACAATCATTCGTCCTGAATTAACGAGAGCCAAATCGCAAATAGAGAAAACAGCCGGGTAAGTCCCTTTGACCTCTTTCAAATCCAGTGATGATGAGGAGGGTTCAACCGAGAATGACGTTATCACATGCGCATACGTGTTGAATGATTGTCAATCAAAATGCTGGTCCGAAGAAAATAGGAACCGAGCCATGGCATCACGTCTCGAGCTTGAGTATCAGAGGGCCACTACCGACGGCGAAAGATTGAGTATAATCGATAAGTGATTCACGAGCGGGTTGATCAGCGAAGAAGAAACAGCGAAATATACTCTTCGTTTGGTTGGCCTGAGCTCCCTGGGACAGGATGCTGAGACGAAAGAAGAGAAGAATGCACTGATTGATCCGGCCAAAAGAGAAGGGTAGATCAATGATCACAAGGCAGAAGAGCATAAGAGATCTTTGGCTGAGTGATCGTTTAAACTCCAAATATATTTTACAGCACTGCTGTTTTGCCTTTATCTTCCGCTATTTTTCACAGTGTGTCTCATTTTGCTACAATAATCAACGATGTTTATCATCACCAAAGACCGTAGTATATGCTATGCGATATTGGTATGACTTGCACAGGGTTTAGAATGTAAAGAATCATTCTCTCAAAAATAGTATCATTTGCTCCTTGAGCGCTTCAGATTACCTACCACTTTCATGACTATGCATAAATCGATTGATCGTCTGATGAATTGAACGTGATCCTACTACAATTCCCCTTGGTCCCAATATATACACGATATACCATCCATCTATTCATGACGCTCGTCGTAGGTGATTGTACGATGTTCATACAACCGAAGGAGGAGAGGGGAGAGAAGACGTTACATTACCTTTATTTATCCAGTCAATCACTTTTTTTCTCTTCGCATTCACGAGCACAGCCAGCCAAATCGGACCAGAAATTAGTTGATCACGCAAGGTCATGTGCGACGGTGGGGGATGAAGCGAAAGACAAACCGGAAGGACATAGCGTGTGAAGATTTAATCAACTTGACCTTTCAAGTCCACCACTCTATATTTACTGATACCGGCCGCACAAGCCGCATGCGCTTTACGACAATCCCATATCCTCTCATGTAATGGGATCGGTTTGATGGACTTCCAAGGATTGTTTGGTTGAGCTGAAGCTGGCTGGACGTAGATAGCCGCATCGTGAGCTTGGAGGAATGTATCGGTTTCTTCTTCGGAATCAAATGCTAGTGTTGCTGTTATGTACGTTAAGGTCAGAGTCATGTATCTGTACAAATGAACTTTGTCAGCAACTCTGTACTATGACATTGTAGGGGAAACAGGATTTCTTTGAAGAGCAGCGCATACTCACCCCTTTGACATTATGGCCAAAGCAGCTATCCTTTCTCTTTCAACGAAATGATCCATTATATAACCACTCATATTCGGCGCGGTAGTGAATAACCTAAAGAATCGAACATAATTTGATGTGGCCAACGCAGCATGAACGTCTAAAGCATGTTTCACTCCAGGATCGGATTTTTCAGTCTGGGTTAGCTGAGCCAGGAGAGTAGCCATATCTAGATTGGAGAACGAGGATCAGCGAATGAAGGGCTAACCGAGTGGATGAAATGAGAGGCCAGTCACCACTCCTGTTCCTTGTATGTAGCAGATACATAATCCTATATGACAAAAATTCTTGCGGGTGTCCCTTTATGCCTAGTTCGTATAGTTGCCTTAACATAGTCTGACACTGATTATATTCACCGAGGTCTTTCTGCAATAGCATTTTGATATGAGCGAGTTACGTCATCAGATATGGTGGGGACTTACTGCTTCCAGCGCGATACGAGCGTGGATTTCATATACTTCAACTGTGAAGTCGTTCTTTATCCGCTGTACCTATTTGATATCGAGCCTACAGTCAATTGCTGTATACGATCTTGGAATGATGGGTTCGAACTCACTGTTAGATCCTGCCTCATACTCTTAAATTGATCCAACGCATACGCATAATTATGATTATCCTTCCACTTCCTCTTTAGCAGTTGCAATGTTTGTTGGAGGATATGTAAGGGTCGGACGTCAGCTGGATTAGGTTCCTAGATTGAAAGCGGTCCGTCAGCAGATGTTCGTCTAAACTGTAACAGAGCGTATGTAGAGACAATTCGAAGGATATTGTATCCTGTGTCGTCAGTCCTCCAATAAGAATTATACTTACAGATGTCAGTCGAAGATACGACTTCTCTAATCTTGTGCTCGTTCCTCGTATTGTATGCTTATCCCAATCAATCACGTTCTAACAAGCAGATCAAATCCCATCCGTCAGCAAATATTGATTGGATAGAAAGTACAGCAACTACTTACAGGATCTACCTCCATGACTTCCTCTCCCGTATAACCCAGCCCGATTTTACCTCTCATCTTACGTTTGCCTACCTGACCAGGGACCATACCTAAGCCATTCAACGATTCGTCCGCCTCGCCACCTCCAAACCACCTGTCCACCCCACCTGCGATCGACGAGGAGCCGGACCCGTAAGCGGCAGGTTTCTGGAATCTTGCTGCTCGTCTGGCTAACGCTTCTTGCTCTTCAGCTGATGAGGTGAAATGGTAGGGTGTAGGGAAAGATGATGATTTAGCTGTCCCATCATTCCTACAATTCACGATGTCAGCTTAGATATCTGCTTCAAGCAGGTCATGGTACGATAGGGGACCACAAGGCTCTAGCTCACTTTTTCTTTTTCTTCTTCTTTTCCGATGCCGTGGATGTACCTGATCCGCCCGCAGCTGGAGAAGACAGGTAAGTTGAAGGATTAAAAGACGTACTTGCTTGAGCCGGAGTGGGTTGAGGTGGACCAAACGAAGTGGTCGTAATGTTTATACGAGGTGGTAGAGGTGGTAGAGGTACGTGAGTTGTCCGTTGAGTCTGGGCCTTGAGTCTATGGTAGATATGACTTGATCAGCTTGTCCCAGGATGACTGGTTAATGATCCTTGTAACTGACGCATTCAACTCCACTTTACTCCAATCAGTCGTTTTGATAGTCCCATCAGCATGGGCTTTGAACAGTATCTATTCATGCAACATCCATCAGCTTCGACACGATATACTTCTTTCCGGCTAAAGGTAATCACCTGCTTGAGCTCTGCATTCACCGCATCCTTATTCGAAGCTGTCGCTTTCGATAAACATTGTTGAACCCAAGACCTGCAAAGAAGTTCATCAGCTCTTGTTGACCTGATTGCGGGGGAAGAGAGCTCACTTCAGTTCCGGTGGCCATGCTGATGAAGACATGCTGTTTTGTAGGATGGCTTGTGACGATGAGTTGAGCTTTCGGTGGGTCTCATATGTATCAATGTGTCAACATGGAAGCGAGAGAGTGAACGAGTGAACAACCAAACAACTCAGTCTGGGCGAGGTGAATGGGTGTTTTTCGGATAAAACCCAGTAAATCCACCAGCCATCAAATCAGGTTTGTAATGGATCCTAATTCCCACTTGAGTCAATGACAAATCGTTGTAATGACAATTACAATCTCCTAGCAATCTTCCAATACGTCACTCCTGCTGTGCCTGATCGTCTCTGCATCTCCCATCCCCCATCTCACATTTAAATACTAAAATGCTATCTCGCCACTCCAACCTCTTCCAGACATCTTTCTGCAACACAACAAAATTCTATAATATCGGACACAACCACGACCGCAGATACTCACCCGACCACCCGACTCTTCTCAAATCAGACGCCCATATAAAGCAATCAACGCATCTACTGTATCCCTATAATATCCTTATAACCAATGGCAGCAGTTCGAACAATGATGTCTGCCGTCCGAGAAGAAGCTGCCGTGTTGACATCCGAGATGGCAGTAGCAGCCCGTTCAGGTGGACTGGAAGTGGTGGAGAGGAATGTCATCATGGAGATGAACCCTGTAGCTGTCAGGCAGGCCGCTGAAGCTAGCATCAAAGAAGCTATAGCAGGTGAGCAAAGCCTTAAATTCTACACTCCTCTTACTTATATCCGGAGTCTGTGGTCAAAGGCTGAATGTACATCCTCGGTATAGGAGAACCATCATTACTATCTCAACATCTCTCTCATATCCCTACCCAATCTACAACCACGACCACGACTTCTACCATATCCACTACTTTAAATTCCATATCCGGCGCTACGTCCTCATCGACACGCACATTAGTCACGCAAACTCTCGAGGCGGATGCTGGAGTTACTTTGAAAGAAGTGATGTCCAACGCTCTGCAGACAGGAGTTGAAGAGCAGATGGATGAAGTGGCCGAAATTGCAAAAACCCTGGTGGAAGGTAAAGGTCCTGTGGGTGGGATATTGAATGAGGGGATACAGGCTGGTGCAGCGTAGAAGGAAATCACACAGAGTGTGTGTGTTGATGTTCAGCTCGCTTTCCAGGCGAAGTTAGATTTTCTTTTTAATGGAAGAGCTGGACCTTTCTTGAGTGTCTGAATATGTTGGATTGATCCTGTAGCAATTGCTACTTACTTACGGCCGGATCATGCATTCTTTACTACTGAGTCACAAAATCCGAGTTTGACCCGAAGCAACCATACTTTTGGGCTATTTCTGATAACGATCTTTTGGTCCAGACTCGTTCGATAGGCTTCTCGACGTATATCTACTGAGATAATTGGAGATACATTCCCGTTCCGGACGGGAAAGAGTGAGTGACTTCTTAAGTGAGTTCATGATATGACGGTCGGTCATTCGAGTTTAATCGTTGACAGTAACTCTCTAAAAGGTATTACTCGACACGGTGACAAACAGGCCTACCAGCATGTGACTGAAAGACCCAAAAATCCGTCAAAGGAAGGGAACATTCTGACATCTCACCTTTCTCTGCACATCCGTTATCTTTGACTGATAAGGCATGGGAGGCAGAAAGTCTATGCATAGCTCACAGCATGTAGAAACGCCCAAACACGAGCGGAGTTGATATTTTGATTCTGCTTCTTTGCCCCGGTGTGTAACAGAGAATCCATTCATTCTATTCGTGATTGGAAGATAAACACCACAACTGCTCACCTCTCAGGTTCACAGCAAGTCTTCGTTCTTTCGTTCCGACATGAACGTTCCACTTTGTTGGCCACCCCGCGAGGATCGGATCGGAATAGAATACGCATTTCTCGCATTTGTATATATATATGGATATAGATACTGAAGGATCACCATCGTCAATCGCTGATTTGATAACCACAAACATTAACAAAATTGAATTTCTCAGCATATCATTGAACGAAATAAAGTTAAATTCAAATCACGGATTTTAGTTGTAAAACGAACAGTTAACAGTCAAACAAGTATGAGTAATAACGGTACTACCCAAAACCAGAGTACACTACCATTCACTGATCATTCACAGCATTCACGTCCGTTGAGGAGGTACAGGACAGGTCCCGACGTTCGTGAGAAACGAGACGCCATGGATGCTGCTGCGAGGGAAATCAGCGAGGGATGGAGAAGGGCGGAAAGTGATCATAACAATTATTGGAGCGAGATGGTAGGTGAAAGTTGGCGTTGGCGTTGGCATTTGTATGACTTTACGACTTGTATGATTGCTGACCGCAGAGTGACGTGGATAGGATGACCAAACTTCAGCGCCTGAGATTCGAAAACCCACCACTTCCAAACAGTCGTCAGATATGAGCACAAATGCCAGTGAGGTTTTCGATAACTTTGATGAGAAAACGAAATCCCAACAAACAACCTCCATGATGTCTTCGCCTACCACCACGAGCTGGAAAAACAAGATAAGCGCCAAAATTTCAGATTGGAGTACAAGTATAGGTGGCAAACGTTGATCTACATGGTCTGTTCCTCGTGGTTTCAATTGGTCTGTTGTTTCCCGAGTATATCGTGTTATAAGGGGGTAAAAGGTTGTCGTTCGATCCGAATGAATGTCATCTCAGTCAGATTCATACAGTACATATTTGAAATATGGTTGCACCTGCTTGATATCTACCTGATCTACATCTATCCAATGCATTCTACTATCTCCCCAGAGTCGGTTTTCAACTTCTTGTCAGTAAAACTCAGAATGGGATATACATTTTCACCATGAGCGTGTTATTGTTAGAATCATAAAACTGAGCTTCGGATGCAAAATCATGAAAGCGCCAGTACCGGTTGCGGTCACCGCGTTACAGTACTCGCACAAGCTTCAGGTTAGGTGGTCGATACGTTTCGCCGTTTTCGCCGTCCAGTATAGTGTCACGAAATGTTTCACTGATACCCCTTCCTGAAGAATGGATATCCAAGTGTCAATCGTTAGTAGGTCAGAACAGCATCGCCTCTTACCATTCTATACCTTACTAGCCTTGCTAGAAGATGAGTCATTTCCCTCAAAAGGAATCACGAGCTTACATATCGGACCAAGAATGAGGTCTTGTTTATGTCGTTGTTAGATCCTCGGTAATCGGAGATATGAAGGGTAAGTCGAGGTTGATTGATCGAGAAGACGGCAGCAAGTCCTTTATGATGAAATGTTTCACATTGAGTGCCTATTCCTGATTAATTTTGTGTATCTGCGTGTTGATGGACGATTGCGGATCATACATAGGATAACGAGGTTGTTTGTCCTTGTGTCTACCCCTCAAAACATTACTTCTACCGATTGTTTCGGGTTACAACGAGTGCATTCAGGGACATCATGATCCGATTGATCCTGTTAGGATCAAACAAGTTTGGGGTCTCCGTGTTTTATGGTTGTATGACAGCATACAAAAAAAAAAAGCACAACTCCTCACAAACCTTGAAACCGATTCAACTCACTCATAAGATCGTCTTTACACACAACACGACATTATCAGAGAAAAGAAATTCGAAATTTAGGCGAGTTCCCGAACTTAAAGGCCAGGACGCCGATCCCTTGATTCCTTCCAGCTTCGCGACTACAACAATTACCGTGTAATAGTTGAAGAATTGCAACATAAACATTTTGCTTTCGGATAGGGGATAGGATAGATTTTCTCAGAAGAGGACAGATCGATATCTACACAACCCAGAATCAGGGGTTTTGAGCCATACTTGTAAGAGGGAGAACGGACGAACACTACAACATAGACCAGCATTAACGCCTGACTTTGTTTATACGTGACCAGGTACCTATATGATCCATGCCCATTTGATAAAGTCTATAAAGTTTCACCACGACCTTCTCGGCAACTGATTTGATTTGTTGTGATCAGTCGTCATCCTTCCCTTCCAGAAGATCAAACACATACATATATAGCGATAGAAAAGTGGGGCGGATAAAAGTGGGGTTTCTATATTTCGTGAATTTTCAGCGCTTTCAACAAAACCTACAAAAGTACCTAGAACCAATACCAACACCAACACACCTTACCTCGCCCATGCACCGAAGGGAAGGAAAGAGAAGAACAAAGAAGTTTGAATTTGTGGATAGATAAAAGGATCATCGTCTCACCCGTGGTCATTATCATCACCAACAACGCATACCCTCTTTTGGCATCTCGGATCTGCAAAGGGTGTCCTAGACCTTGCTGTTCGACCAGAACAGATTAGCTCTATAGTCCATGTATGAAAGCGATATCTTCCCAATCTTACCATTCGAGATCCCGTCCACGGATAATTCTCTTCAAACTCAATCAATTGGAGCAACAATTTTCCTTTCACACTTACAAATTTACCCACATCATCTGTGAAAGACACTTCTCAAAATGGTATACAACCCTTCGAACCCTTCTAAATCCCTTCCTACACCGGATTACACGCCCGACGTCACCCCCGCTTCGTCCCCTGTTCAAGTCACTTTTGATATCTCCCTCATCATCGGTATAACCGGCTCGGCAGGTTTGGTAGGCACCGACTTGGTTCACCTCGCTCTCAGACAGGGTCATACAGTTCTAGCTATGGATATAGTCTCTCCTGAAGATGATGAAAACGTCAAATTACCCAAAGATTTAGAAGATTATGCTAAAAGCCGATATACATACAAGCAGATTTCGTCATTGGACTACGAAGGGTATAAGACCGCTTGTAAGAGTGCGAGATGTAATGCTTTGGTGCATTTGGCGATGATTCCTAATGGGGCGGATGTAGATGGGAGGTTTGGGATTGGCAAACCACAGTATGTGAGTTGACGTCTGATCACTTGATCTGATTGCAGTTGGAGAGAAAATTCTGAGGATGGACAAAGGTGCGATGATGCAAAGATGTTTGCTGATCCCCAAAAATCGTCAATAGGAAGTACACAATTCCAATGTGGCAATGTCATGCAACACCCTTTCGATCGCTGCTGAACTAGGGATCAACAGAGTAGTTCTAGCATCTAGTGTGAATGCGGTCGGGATGTGTAAGTGGAAATTTGATCTATCTAACTCCCAGGCAATGTAAGCTGATTGGGTATTGTATTCGATATAGTATTCTCCCACAGACCTACATTCGATTATCTACCGATCGATGAGAAACACCCTTGTAGACCTGAAGATGCCTATTCGATGAGTAAATAGTGAGTTAAGCTTTCATTCACAGCTTCATCCGTTCATCTTCTCTTCTGACGGTGAGATTCCTAATCCCCAGGACACCATGGCTAACCATTGTATCCCTATTCGTATCAGCTTCTGCGAACTTCAATCCGACTCATACGTCCGTCGTTATCCCTCACTGCGAGTCGCATCACTCCGATTCCACGGTGTTGTCCGAGAATCCAACGTCAGCAGGAAATCGTTAGATGAATTAGCGGGATCGTGGAAAGATCTATGGGGATGGGTATCTTCCCCTGCTGTATCACGTGCATGCCTTTTAGGTCTGACTTCCTCCACAAGATGTTTCCCTGAGGGTACACATGAGACTTTTTTCATCGTTGCTCCTACCATCTGTCAACAGACGTCTACTTTGGATTTACTTGATGAATATTATGCGGAAATAATCAAGGAGAACAGACTAAAGAAGAGTATCAGAGGTAATGAGGGTTTGTTCGATTGTGGAAAAGCGAAGAGGATGTTGGGGTGGGAAGAATATGGTTTTTGGTATGAGGAATGAACACTGGACTGAACATGAAATTTAGTTCAGCTTACATAGAGGAGTGTAAGAGCAAGATAAACAGCTGTATTGCAGAGTGGATGGTACAGGAAAAACGAAATTAGTGGACGGTTGTTTTGTCAAGATTAACTTAAGTGTTTGTTCTTGTTCTTTCTACCTAGGGATATTTGGATATGGCTTTGTCGCTCGATCATCACGGTATCAGTGGAAGTGCAATAGAAGTCCCAAAGGATGTAGAGATGTAAGAAATATAAAGGTAAGAATGCAAACTAAATGCATGACCCTGGTTTTGCTTCAGCTTCTAATTTTTTTCGCTTCAACGTCTCAGACTCATACTTACATCTAAGATCCTTCCATCTTCCTCTTTTCCTTACTCAACTCTTCTCTGAGATCCAAAATACTTTTTAGCCATCTCTGCTTTCTCACCTGTATAAATCATTATCCAGTGACCTTCTCGGTCCCTAAACACCACCTCATCCTGGGCGACTTCTTCGGGTATTTTACCCTTGATAATCTGGCTATGTCCGTCCGTGAGACGTATTTCCAAATAGATCTATCAGGGTTGAGAATGGGGACAATCTGTTCATGCGATTCGTGCGCTTTTATCTTGCGTGTCGGAAGCGAGTTTGTAGGTTTGGGAATGAGATTTGATGTTGAGTCAGGAACAATGGACGATGATGACATGTTCATTGGTATATTCGAGTACGATACAAAGTGAAGGGACGGTACAGGTTCTTTCCTTTCTTTCGTGATTGATAAGGTGGCAAGATGCTGAAGCTGAATCTGAAAAGAAAGAGAGGAAGCACACAATGACAAGCAATCCTAACGATGTCTTGCGTTTCTGGATCTTGCCCTCAGGTGTCATGGGAAATAAAAAGGATGACAATGATGATAAAGGCTTCACACTTTGCTTCGTCGTACTTCCTATGAAGTGTACAAAAATACGCCTTTCTGAACAACCAGACTGCAAGTGAATTAGGCTTAGATGTCGTCTCAACGTCATTTTCATGTATGTGTTATATACCGTCGACAAGGCCGACTTGTACAGAGCCGTACAGTGCACCTAGTAGATCAGATAGAATTGATGCATGGTATAGTATATCTCCTTTACTCTTTGAGAAGCACTCGAACGAGCAGAATTATCAATTGCTTCGTTGTTCGTTTGTAATGAGAACAGTGCTGAGCAAGTCAAGCACTAACCACAAATCACATCCTGGTTCTGGAGCAGAAGATATAGTAAGGCGATCGTCATCAGTCTGTTGATCGAATCAGAAGTCTGTAAATTAACTCATCCCTTATATCGAATGAGAAGGCAATTTAATCTCATACAAATCATTGAGAAATTTTGGTCTTCTCACATCAATCAATATACTCAATTTGCATTGGATTAATCTATTCTTGCATTCAAGTGGCATGATTTAGATTACTGAATACTGTAAATTCAGAATAGAACGAAGAATCTACATTACAACGTTCATCTTAAATTCGATCGCTCTCCTGATCGCTGCACAGAGCAGTACGCCATTCATCATTCGAACGCATGAGGTTCGAAGGTCCCCAGAGACCAGAGGGGACAGACTGGAAGTGGGTGATGCTTTACATCGTTGGTGTCGGTGCTTCGATGAGAATTGCCGAGAGACTTTTCTTTTGGACAGCCAAATGTATAAATGCTGTGATTCACTGTACTGAATCTTTCGTTTTCCTCCCTCTCAATTCGCAAATCATACTGGGACCACGTCAGATAACAACTATCGAAAGTCAATTACTAGTATCAATAAGCTTGCTATCAGTATAACTCATCAGAAATGTCCAGGTAAATATGATTTTACTATGATCATGCCGTACAGTATCCATTCACTGTACCGTACATAATTTATTGATGTACAAAGTTGAGGGACTCGCTAACACTGCTTCTGAAACAGTAGTTCCGATGAAGCCCCGAGAGAATCCGACTCATGGGATCCAACCAACGCTACTCAATTGGAAAGTATCAAATCGAGTTTGGCAACGAGGGGGTTTCAAGATGACCAGTGAGTTGGATCATTTCGAGCCCACACCAAGATCGAGGGTTTTTTTCCCCTACTTGTATTGTACTGTACATATATATGATCTGTGAATCAAAAATTTGCGATATCAAGGAATGAAAACGTTACTTACTCTGCTCATGCTACTGAACTGTTATGATCTAGAGCAAGAGTCGACAGATTGAAGGTCAATTTCCCTACTGGACAAGGTATTACTTTCGGTGCAGCAAGGAGCTTCGCTCTGTCCGCTGCCGAGGGGTCTAACATAACTCCAAGTCAAGGTACCTCAAGTACCGCAACTCAAACTTAGACTTGGGAACAAGGAGGACGGTATTAGCCCTTCAGCTGTTCAATATGTTCGATGTTAAAGTACTGTCCTCGATGGACGTATGACCTAGTAATAAGTAGTTATACTGTAGAAGAGGTAATTCACCTGGTTGATGACCATCACTTAGTATATTTGATATGCTATCTGCGATTTATGCATTTTGACATACCTCCGACTTTACTTTGATGAGGTATTCTCGAATTGGGTCAATATCCAGCTTCGCACTTGAATCGCATAGACTGTAGTGGTATCATTTCAACATGTTTATAAGTTTATATAATCTCGTATGATAGTACACCTTCGCTCTACCTCGCAAGGGGAACAAAAATAAAAGCATATAGGAAAAACGAAGAGTAACCAAAAAAAAAACAAAGGACAATATTGTGTTGAACAAGGTATCAGATCGAACACCAGACCAAAACAATCGTGTATCAATTACGTATCTTACAGTCCGTTTCCCACTCGGATCAAAAATCGTCACCATCCTCCCCCTCATCCTCTCAAGTGTGGTTGTTGCTGGAACATCTGATGATGGTGCATGTTCATATACCCGGGATGTTGATGTTGTTGATGAGGATGTTGCGGTGGAGGAGCATAGTAAGGGTAACCTTCTGGTCCCTGTTGTTGGGGTGGTGGATGAGGTGGTTGATAATATTGATGATGGGGGTTAGGACTCAATCCCCCTTGTCCAGGCGGACCACCTTGTTGGTTCTGATATTCCGGTGGCATGTGGAACCCAGCTGATAAGGGTGAATGTAAAGTTGGATCGATAATTCCGCCGGATGAAGGATGTCCCTGAGTGTTGGGCGAAGCCTGTCGATGTATGTCAGGAATTTGAGGTACAGGTGGGATGTCCAATTCGGGTAACACAGGCTGCTGCGATTGAGTTGAAGACGCTTGTCTCTTCTTACTTGGTAATCTCTTTTTAGGTCTGGCGGACACAGGTGTACCTTGACCTATCGAAGCAGCAGCATCGGCTTGAGCTTGAGCGTGTGTTTGAGCTTGACCCTGGGGTTGAGCTTGATTGTGCGAAGCATGCTCATCGGATGCGGCTTGAGCAGAAGCGGCCATCGCTGCTGATGCAGCTGCGGTGAGTTTGTGAGGTCGAATAGCAAGTCCACCGTTCTTGGCCTTGGTGGGCGCGACTGGTCCGCCTAATGGCTGACCATCTGGACCGAATCCATCGGGAGCGTTGAGACATGCCTATGGAACAGGATCATAAGCTGAGTATGAGACTCGCATGTGAAGATGAAATTTACTCACCTGGATCAAGTTCTTTCCTTCTGGTTTTTGTACAAGCGGCTGAAGCTTGGTGGTAGTGAATGTATACACCAATCCAGTCTCGGATACAACGAGAAGTAGCACCTGTGTACCGGTAAGGATGGACAACTCGTAGGCCTGAATGGGTCATATCCATTGAGCATTCGATATGGTATAGTCTCGTAGGGCGACGTAGCTCACCTTCTTCATGATACCAGCTTTTCTCTTGGAGAAAGTGATATGTCTTCTTGATTTGTCATTGATATATTCAATCTTGATCTTTCTTCTACTTGGTTCACCATCTTTCTCGACGTAAGTAAATCCGCTTGGTCCTGCTTCTCCCCTCTGCCTTTTGCCCGATGGTCCTTCAGTCATGTCTGAACGATATGATCTAGTGGTCAGCTGATACCCCGAGAAGTGATGAACGGTCATACGAGTAGAGAAGATATGATCGTTTTGTGAAAAGGCGAATCAGCAAGGGTGACTCACCACCATCATCGTCATCCTCATCATCACCCTCCAATCCAGTCTCAGTCTGGAACATATCATCTACGTTGGAAGGTATATCACCTCCCAATGCACTTGCACCGGCACTAGTAGGTGGTTGAGGTGTGACTTGTTCAACTGAATTCGAAATGGCAGGAGTGGCGATGGAAGAATCTAATAGTGCCCGAATGTATGACCATGAGTTGTAATCGTGTGGATGAGGGTGATGTTGTGGGATCATCGCCAAACGAGAGTCAAGGTGGTTTGTAAGACCACAGTGGCAAATGATTAAGTTGAAAGTTGATCAAGAGACCGAAACAGCCCATTTGTGTGATATGATAGAATGAAAGGAAATGGAAAATAAGATGAAAGTAAAATGGATAAAGTGGGACGAGAAATGGGAAGGGACCGAGGGTGAATATATATGTGTGGAACATGTATTGTGTGATGGATGATTGGGTGTATGTCCCGACAGAAGATAGAAGATGGGAAGCATACGAAGTGACAAGGGGCAGCCAACCATGTCGTCGAAGCGAGAGGTCGTCGATGTACACAAGATAGACGGGGAAAGAAGATCAACATGAGAGGGGAGGACAAACAAACAAATCATTTAGTCAGCTTAAATTCTTCTTCCTTCTTTTTCTGTCATCTTGCTTATACAATCCCACACATTCTCGGCCATCAAAAGAGAACACAGGTACTAACCTAAGATACTGTCCTTGTGATCATGATCTTCATCTTGATCGTGATTTGTGAAATCTCGCATGTCCACCCCTAACCCTTCCGCGCCACCGAAATCGTGAACCATGTTGAGATCCAGCTCCTGATCGTCTTTACCATCTGTGATATAGTCTTCCATCGTGATTGATACGCTCCTTGCTGTATGAGATGTAGGCGGAGGTGCGAGCGTGGGTGTAAGACGAGGCGCGAAAGGGTCAGTCGTTGTGTTGTTGTTATTGGAAGTCTCCATTCACGCGTTCGAGACTAAGATCGAGTCGAATCCTCGATATAGGATATACGATATACGGTATATAAGAGATGAGTGGTTGAATTATTCACCGGTCTGTTTGAAAAATCATCAATGCGTTGATTGTGTGTGCGGTTGATGATATGGCAATAGGAAGAGGCGAATTGAGCAGATCAAGGATGTTCCCGTCAGCAATCTGTCCTTGGGAGCAGCCTAGTAGCAAGAGACACAGCAATAATCAAGAGGCGCAGTTAAAGAAGAAGAAGAAGATGATGATAGGTGTAAGATCAATGTTTGTGTATCTGTTTATTTGTTTGTTTGGTTCCAACTTGTCCAACTCTCTTGTTTTCTCGTTATCCCATCACCACCATGTCAACAACGCGTCCATCACCCATTCATTCATCACGTCGCGATACGCATCTCTCGATGAACATCGCCATGCATCTATCTCATGCACGCATGCATGTAGGTTTGATGCATGATGAGTGGAGGTGGGGAGGTGGGGATGAAGATGGTAGCGATGAAACGCTGTGATGTTACCACTCTTGGGTGGTTTCTTCTTTGGGTATCTTCCTGTTCTCATCCTTCTCTTTCCTATTTGGGTTGGGCTATACCATTGCTCCCTTTTCCCGTGTTACCACACCCTTTCCCCATTGTCCATGGATGACCTTTTCCCCGCACAGACACACGACGACGATACCAAAAGCCAAAAGAAATCACTCACGATGTTTGGTTGTGTGGATTGATGAAAGAGATGGATGAATGACGATATGGATGCTCATGATATGGTTGGTGGTGTATATGGATGTTTGTTTACTACTCGTTATATGAATGGCTGGATCGTATCAACTTTAAACACCCACCGTAGCACCATGCGAACACTACCACCGAGGGAATTGCCGAAAGAGGCAGTTACTCAAAGTACCGCAGACACGTGGCTTCACACAGTCACGTGACAATGTATCACTCGAGATTTTCAGTGTCCAAAAGTTGAAAGATGCGAGATGGTGCTCAACACGACTGTCATAGACGATCTATATCTTATCCCCCCGAGCTCAGTCCGAGACGAGATCAGTAGCAGAATCGACCCTATAGTCTGTATACTCTGCTGTTCCCACCACCGAAAATGGCTTCTTCATCCGAGCCTCCGTCATTCGCAACGGCACTGGCCAATGTCAGACGATTGGCCTCTTCCACTTTACCCCATCAATCCAAACCCGCTCAGCTATTGGTGGCCATCGAATCGACCTTATCTTCGACCTTGGGCAAGTCGGAGCTCCCTCATCCTTCTACAGCCTATTTCGCATCGTTACAACAGGTGTTAGAGAAAGCCGTCAACGATGAGGTACCCGCAGGAACCGGTGACGATGAGGAGATGATGGCCGAAAGTGAAAATATGGGATCTGGAGCACTATTACCTGCCATACTGTATTTATTGGCCATTGTCATACCTGAGACACCTAATCAGGTGGTTATATCGAAATCTACCAATATACTAGAAAATATCCTACCATTATTCGATACTTCACTAGAACACCCACCCGCTCTTCGATCGTTAGTCCAGATTACCACTTCGCTCCTCCTAGTCGCACCTCCAGCTTTACTCAACTCGTCTCCACTATTGAAGAAAGCCTGGAATTATCTCTTAGAGTTGAATCTGGATCCTAGACCCAAGGTTAGACATCTAGCTCAAGAAGGTATACGGAAGATCTTGGTCTCTCCCATCCCACCGAGATTGACCCCTGGGTCTCACCCTTACCTACCCCGAGCTAGAGAATGGACTGTATCGATTTTACAGGAAGAAGTGAAATCTTCTGGATCTTCCACTACGAAGAAGGCTAGATTCGCTGATGGAGAGGATCAGGAGGGTAAAAGAGCGATTTGGGTGATTCAAGGATTAAGAGGCTGGGTACCTGTTTGGGGAGATGAGGTGGGTATATGAATCTCTCTCAACGTTGTCATCCTGAAGTTTCCTTTTACTGATGTGTTAATCTGTTACTAGCAACTGTCCTCCTTATGCGGATTACTTCTATCCCTCCCGTCACTTCCTCACCTCACCCCTCAGATATACTCCCTCCTCGCTCATCTCCTCTCACCTCCTCCAGCCGATGCAGCCGGTCCAGTCCCATCGGTACTTACCAACCTTCCCACCATCCTTGATTCACTCCTCACCTCTCCTCCGGGTCTATCTGAGACTCCCACATACTTGTCCGCAATCACATCAGCACTCATCAAGATGTCTATCCAAGATCCACTTTCACTATCGACTTATCTGCCCAAAGCATTCAACCTGATCTTCCACAATATCCTCTTATCGTCCACCACCCCTCCATCAGTCTGTACGGCAGCAGCGGATGCAGTGGGATCTCAAGGTATATTGCGATACTGTATAAACGATGAGGCGATCTTGGCTACGTTAACATACACACGACAAGGTTCGCATTTACCAGGAGCGAGGAAGAAATCCAAGACTCCCTTCTTATACCGATTAATCACGTCTTTAACCGAGTCGATGAATACCCATGCCCTCAAATTACCTTATTTGTTTAGTATATTGACGGCGTTAATATCAAGATTGAGATTGCGTGTGTTGCCCACTAACAAAGAAGGAGGTGGAGTAGCAAAGATCGATGAGAATGGACGAGGGCATACAGCAGCTCAAGAGTTGATCATGGATCTGATTAAGGAAGTAGGTGATCTAAGACATCAAAAGGGATTTGATGATAAAGATGGGGTAGACAGATTTATTGGTATGGCTATCGAGGTGATTGGGGTGAAAGTAGTGTTGGATCAATTACCCTTGAATATTGAACCTGATAGGTGCGTGTTCCCTTTTTCTGTTTCTTTCTTGCCCTTTACGGGAATCAACTACCCCCCATGAGATAGAGGTTTGTCATGCTGATTTACTTATATGTTATTCATTGATAGCTCTGGTGCACCTTTCTATCCAGGGCGAGCCTATCTTCTACCCCTGATCAGAGAACGAACCACCAACGATGAGTTATCCTTCTTCACCCACTACTTCAGACCCTTATCGGAGAGACTGTTCGAGAAGAAAGTATCAGCCGGAGATGCTGGTAGAGAGGGCGAAGCGAAAGTATGGGAAACGCTCGTGTCTCAAATTTGGGATTGCTGGAGTGGGTTTTGTGAGATGCCTAGGGATTTGAAAGAGGTTAGCTCTGTTACAGCGGTATATGCATGAGAACAACGAGCTGACCGTCACTTTCGGCTGTAGGGACTTGATACACCATTCTTGTCACTTCTCACTTCATTGCTTTATACCCAACCTACCCTCTTACCTTCCCTTCTCAGAGGTCTATCCCAACTGATTTCATCTACCCAAAGATTACTCAACTCTACCACACCCTCTGAAGAACTGAAAAAGCAATTCGGTCTCGACCAATCGTCCGCTCAGCAAAATATGGAGTTCTTGAAGACTTTAGCTAAAGATATGGTAAGCGTCTTGCTGAATGTATTCAGCAAGTTGCCGAGGGAATCGAGAGGCATGGTCGGGGAGGTGATTGGATTATGGGTTGGAATCATGAGTGAGAAGGTGAGTAATTCTCTTTTCGTACTTCATCCGACACATGAGTACCCCATTTCTCGCACCAACGTATGATCTCGCACTTGGGTGCACATATACCCATTGCGACCTTTGAACTGACATTACCTATGAATCTAGGATATCATCGAAACCTACAACACCGTGACTACCCACCTTTCCACAAACTTACATACCACCCAGCCACCTTCTGCTGGAGCTTCCCCAATCTCGCATACGATGTTGGACCTCCTGGTCATCTTCGTACCCCACCTACCACCCGCACAATCCCAAGCTCTGTTCAACGCTGCAAGCCAAGGGACTATGTTGGAGCACAAGGATGCGACTGTACAGAAAAAGGCTTATCGTTTACTCAAGAGATTGTTGGAAGCTGGTAAATTGGATAAAACCAGGAATATAGAGGAGTTTGTTAAGAAGTTGAGTGAAGCTGGAGGAGGTGTTGGACCAGGTGCTCAAAGAGTATGTTACCTATTAGGTTCACTCTGCACCACTAGCAAAGGATGTGAACTGACGATCCTTGGTTGACGATTGAAGGACCGATTACAACTTCTTTCCGCCTTGGTTGAATCCCTTCCAAAAGACTCATTACATATTATCCCTGAATTGCTTTCCGAGGCTGTACTGGGTACGAAGGAAGTCAACGAACGGGCGCGAGATGCCGGATTCGATCTGTTGGTGATTATGGGTAAGAAGATGGCGAGTGGTGGAAAGGTGAAATTGCAGATTGAAGATGATGAGGAGGAGAGTATGGGCAGACCAGGTCAGTCCGGCTCTTTCTTCGCGAAGCTAACCTGTCACTTGCATCACAGATGCTGATTAGACTATCATCATGTAGACACCGTCCAAGCCAACGCTGAAGAATACATCACGATGGTCGCTGCTGGTCTTACCGGTACGACACCGCACATGATCAGTGCAAGTATCAATGCCTTATCTAGACTCTTATTCGAATTCAAAGGTGAGTCCGGTTCTGACCTTTTGTCAAGCATCTTGTGATTCTCATCCTGAACTGTTATCTGACTTTTCTGACATGTTTGATACCAATTAATAGATGATATATCAGAAACCACCCTATCTGAACTCATCTCGACCCTATCCGTATTCCTCCAATCGAAAAACCGAGAGATAGTCAAGTCCGCTTTGGGTTTCGCCAAAGTATCCATCGTGGCTTTACCTCTCGAGGTGCTTCGACCCCACCTGGGCAGCTTGGTACCATCCTTGTTGGGCTGGGTGCACGACCATAAGAATCACTTCAAGTCGAAGACTGTACACATATTCGAGAGATTGATCAGACGATTCGGGTTTGATGAGGTATATAATTGTTCGACTGAGTTACCTGAGGAGAGAAAGGTCTTGGTCGGAATTAGGAAGAGGAAAGAGAGGGCGAAGAAGAGGAAGAATGGTAGAGAGGAGGGTGATGAGGAGGGAGAGGTGAGCTGTCGTCTTGACCATTGATTGAATCTCGAATCATGATTATTTGGCTAATTTCTCGTTCGTAGAAACCCCGTCAATCCTCTGGCAATGCCTTCGACGATATTCTCTACAACTCCGATTCTGATCTTTCAGATGATGATAATGACGATAACGAAGATGAAGGAAGACCTACACAAAAAGGTAGAAAAGGTCAACAACAACAGCAACAGCAAAACAAGAGAGGAAACAAGGGGTCGGAGAGAGATAATAGATATATCAGGAATGAAGGTGATGAACCTATGGATTTGTTATCTAGGGGTATCGCAGGTGGTATCACTTGTGAGTGTGGATCCGACCTCAAAAGTTAGGTCAAATCTGGTTCAAAGCTCATTTTTCGTTGTTCGATATAGCTTCCGACCCATCCTCACAAAAAGCCAGGCGAAAGCCAGGTCAAGATGCCTCCCACTTCCAAACCGACAAATCAGGTAAGATGGTCATCCGTGAAGATGCCTCGTCAGACGAAGATAATGCTGGGCCATCGAACTCTAGAGCAATGGAAGGTAATGGATTCATGTCTAAGAATGAAGTTGATGGATATACTAGAGATTCAAGGGGCAATATGAAATTTACGCGAGATACCAAAAAGGCAAGGGAACAAGATAGGGAATTAGATATGATGATTGATCAGGAAGGTGATAAGAAATTGGAAAACACCAAAAAATTGGAAGAGAGAAGGAAAAAGAGGAAAGCTATGGGATTAGGAGAGGAATTCAAAGCCAAGGTGAGTTGCAGGCCGGGGTAGCAAGTAAGGTAATTGCTAATTGTGTTTGCCTTATTTTTCTCGTTCATAGCGAGCCGGTGGTGATATCAAGCGTACGGGCGGACCGGACCCATATTCATACGTATCTCTTGGTCAGGCAGGAAGTAGAAAACAGAAAGGTGGTCAGAAATTGAATCTGACGAATAAGAAGAAAGGTTCAAGGCATTGATGAGTCGAGGACAAAGACTTGAGGTCCCTTTTTCTACCAGAATCGTGTTTTTGTTTGTGTATATACGACATGTCATGCATCGGTTTTGCTTTAGTTTTGATATACGATACGCTTGTCCAATATACCTTATGGCATACCGATATTCGCTTACAGTACCGTCCACGACAGTATTGTCACCTGCTATGTTTACACCTATCATCTACAATGCTTTGACGGAAGGTTGTGTAGACATGATTGGTCTTGTAAGTATTACACACTGCTGATAAAATGCCGGTCACAAGGAGCTCACGCTCTCATTCAGACATCAGACGCTGGGAAAAGAGGATTGTGGCGTGATCATCTGCATCGTGACAGGCAGTACAGCTATACGATCTCATTCATGTGAACTCACTACTCATCCTCACCTTCCTCGCATCAAGCAGTCATCGAGAGCCGCACTTATCAAAGGATAAGGGAGGATGGGTTGAATCTCACTCTTCCGTTGCAACCAGTGTACAGGGTTAAGTAGTTGTCTAAGGCTTGAATAAGGACCTGCGTGTCGATTACAACGACAGATAACATCAAACACGCATCAGGAAACACCACCAACACTAATGGTGTAATGGTAACATAACCGCCTTCCAAGGCCAGCGAATTTGCTGAAACCGATAAAAGCAGTTGCCTAGGGTTCGATTCCCTATTAGTGTATAGTTTTTACTTTTTTGAGCTCTCCGGTCCCTCCTATGCATTTTATCTTGATTTTTAACAATGTCGGAGGAGAGGATGGGGTGAAGAAAAACGCATGAAAGGTGCTCTGCGTAGATAGCCACTTGACGTAAGGGTAGTGCCACAAACGCGTGAAGAGTTTTACCTTAAAGCGGCCACCTCCGACCGGGGTTATAGAGCTTCATGCGCCTGCCTTCGTGAAACTACTTAGCGCATGAGCATATGTGCTCGCTGTTATCCCATAGATATCCTTATCATGAACTTATCAATTGTTCTTGCTATAGACCTAGAATAGTCCGACGTATTCCTATGCACCGGTCTACGATCTACTAAAACCCTCATTCAACCAGAACCTACTCGATATAGATGAAGTATAGGTTTTTGAGTGCAAAGAATTACTAGGTTAGCCTTGAGTAACAACGACTGACGATTCACGGACGACGACAAGTCACTCATCCGTAATCGTTCATATTGTCAAAAGCGATATCGTACAATTTGGTAGCATTCAGAACAGCCGCTGTCATCTGAGCTGCAAGTTCCGCTTGAAGAAGATTGTGACGAATAGAGATAAGACGGCAATACCACCAGTAGGAGTTTGCATAAGAATAGGCTATTGACATCGACATCAACAGTCAGGATGGTCATGATGGACCACCTCTTATCGACATGACTGGTAGTTACATTTGATAAAGGCAACACCGAGACCTTTCACCACCAAACCACCGAACGCACCGAAACCACCTGAAGGAGTTGATGTGCAGAAATACATGGCGCCCTAGATGTAAGTCTTGAGATCTTGCGACTGCTCCTGATTTTACCCAAGATAGGGGTCATCACCAATTTACTTTCCATATACTGCCTCATCAGAGGAGGTTGATTGAAAGTGGAGTGTATAAGAAGGCTTTGGGTCTTATCAATCCTCCAAGATGTGAGTGCTCCTTCGAAGATCGATAGATATGTTAGACGAGACTTGAATGGTAGACTGATGGATGTATCTTTCTTGTGTTGTCCGAAAAATGAAATCGTCAGAACCAAAGCCTCCCATCACATTCACTCTTCATCCTCATTCAACTTCGACGACTGACAGAGTGATTTTGGAAACGATCAAAAAGGGTGAAGACGATTTCATCACCGGTCCTGATAATTAGACTCAAATTCAATCGTCCTGAGACTATACGAGAGCTTGGGTGTAAGGACCAAGACTACTTTGAAGATGTAAGTGGACATATCTCACCAAGTCTATTGGGTCAAAAAGTATTCCAGGTGCTGACGTGATCTATCTGTGATCAGTACCGGTCTGCCAAAGCCATCTGCATTGAAATGGCTAAATATCCTCGAAGAGCCTGAGATGTTCAAATATCAACCTGTCAAATGGAAGGTTGACGATGGTGCGATTGAAGTGGATATCGATTTTAGGTGTTTCGAAATCAAAACTTTAGGTATCTATCTAGACTGAACATGAGTGTCGTATTTAGACATAACATGAGATGACATAACATAGAATTAGATTATATACAACTTATCTATGATACCTGACTGATTTACCTATGATACAACGTAACTATACTATAATCCCATGTTCAATCTCCTTGACCGGGTTGACCACCAAAAGAAATTATGAATCATATTGTTCCACCTTCCTGTAGATCCTAGTCAAGACAGGTCTGACGCAACTATTGTCTGGTGGACGGTCCAGCAATGGGTGCACCTTGTTGAGCAGCACGAGTGGCCTCTCGAGCTGCTTTTTCAGCTTGGATTCGTCTTATTCGCAATTCTTCTTTTCTCTTGAGGTCCTCGTAGTCGTTAAGGTAGCTGGCTAATTTACTGTGTCTCAACACGGCGGGATCGTGAAGAATCGAGTTATTATCAGGAAGACTAATGGTAGGTTTTTCCATTAGCATGACGCTAGATCGGTGGGGGCGGTACTCACTAATGGGTGATGAGAAGATGACCAGTAGTAGCCAGTCTCTTGAAGATTCGACCTGCGAATCGACCACTAAGTCTGGGGACGGTGGGTGAATTGACTGGAAGACCGAGTGGTGGTGGGGCGAAAGAAAGCAAGCCTAAAGACGAAGACGAGAGTCAGCAGTGGAGGGTAGGGATATTGTCATACTCACCAATGTCAGAAACGTAGTCCCATTCGTTAACGAAATGCTCTACGCAGCTAAAGGCAGGCCCAGAGCCAGTCTCAGGAATCGAAAAGTGATTAGCAGCAGAGGCGAATGTGTATATTTCCACTTTCTTGAGTTGTTCATGAGAGAAATCAGACAGAAGTTGATCCTGAGTGTTGCAAAAATGAGTTAGTGAAGAATGCCAAACGGGAGGGGGAGAAGTATAGACTCGGCCACATGATGGAGCAGCTCACCGCCCAAGATGACATGATTATTCCACCCTGAGAGTGAGCCATCAAGACGATCTTCTCCTTATCAGGATCCGCGACATGTCTCGAGATGATCTATGGGTTCAAAAGATCAGCCTGATCCTCTTCAATTAACTCGGAATGAGATAGGAAGAGATATTGTTTGTAACTTCTAGTTTAAATTCATGGAGAGACGAGTACACGCACATTGTATCCTTCTCTGGTATCAGTCGTATTCCAGAATAAGTCCCTCTGCAACATACACTCCACCAGATCGAACCATACACCGAAAGTTCGATTGTGTACACCGATTACCTTTCTGCCGAACTGAGTGTACAAGGTGTCGAGGATGAGTTTGAGACCGGATCGAGACGTACCGATACCGTTGACCCTGTGAAAGGGATAGGAGGGTAGGATGAAGGGACGATAGTGTGACATGATGAGGTGGGCGAAGTTAGGATATTAGAAGGTAGTGATTTTATGGGGAGTGATTAGGTGAGAAGAATCATCACGTCAGCTCATGACGTTATCATCAAGTACCGAAACGGAGAGGTTCACTCACAACAACCAAACTTCCTTATTCTCCTTATCATCCCCTGGGATGTTCTGATATGTGATCCTACTTTCGCCTAAGATGAAATTATATCCATAGAGCCAAGTGGCAAGGACCAAACTTGCGACCACGGGTGAAGGGATACCGACAAAGAATGATACCAGGCAGACGGCTGTCAAGATGAGCGATACGACCACTAAGAAGACTTGGAGGATTAGACCTTTGATGGTCGCATCGATACCTGGCTTGGGAACCGGCCAAAAGATGAAGAAGACCGTAGGGATACATCCGACCAATACCCAGAAATCTTTCCATAACATTGTCAGAGGGTCATCATCATGGAAGATCACCGGTGTAGAATTCTCAGGGTTGAGGATCGACACATCGTATACCTGTACTTTGCTATCGTGATCGACGTCGTCGTCGTTGAGGTTTGGTTGATTAAGAGAATTAGGATAAGGTCTGACGGTGACTGGGGTGGGTCCCGTCGCTTGGACAGTAGATTGACCACGAGAACTGGTAAGGGGGAGGTATGGACCTCGAGGTGAGCCGGGGCTGCCGTTGTTATTGTTGTTTCCTATGTTGCGCTCCGAAGGGGCCAGGAGAGGGGTGATCTCGTTTCGGAAGGATGACATGGTGCGTGTGGGTGTGAAAGAGAGGCTGAAGAATAGAAGAGAAGATAGAAAGAAAGGAAGAAAGAAAGAAAGAGAACTGATGATGGGAAATGAGATGAGCATGGTACCTTATACACTCACGCGCTCGGGCCTCGGATCCGAAGATCCCATACGCACACAGACACATGCACAGCTTCAGCTTCCACATCGACGATATGCATACAGCCTACTCAGTTCCTCCTTCTCCATCTTCTGAATGCATGTTCTCACGCTCCCACACCTCGATCAGTTACGAGACAGGAAGAAGGAGGAATAAAGATGATAACGTCATTCTGAGATCCACCGATAAGATATCGTCCATCGATTTAGAGTTACTACCCGTCTGTACCTTGTCTTCCTTTCAGGTACTGCAGTTATACACACACTGAACAACGATGGGCTGAATTTACTAGCTTATCTTGAAATTGTTCAATCATGCGTATATGCATGCATGCACACATTCCGTCCTCTTTCCTCCTTCGCTATTATACCTACATATTCGGTGTAGTGACATTATCCCTATCTCTGAGAACTTCTCGATTGCGTCCTGGCGATCTTCTCAGACATACTACCTCCACCACCCAATTGATACAACGGGGGGTACTCTTCTACCTGTTTTCTCAATATGTATTTCTGAAAATACCATGGTAATTTCTTTTTGTAGTATGTTGCATGTTCTCGATTACCGATACTGAACACTATATCCAGTTCTTCAAGCGTAAGGTTCTTTGGTAGATACACACAATGTAAAGAGAATGTTAGCCGGATTACTTTTGATTTTCATGACAGACTTGTACTCACTTTAGTCTCAGGTAGGAAGAAGTATGTATAAAAGAAAGCGAAGAAGTTCCAAGCCGCATACCAACTGAACGCACCTTGAGGTGTGAAAGCGTCGACTAGCGCAGGCCAAGTGAACGATAAGATAAAGTTGAATCCCCAACAAGTGGCAGTCGCAAAGGACATTCCCGTATCTCTGATGTACAACGGGAATGCTTCTGCCGAATAAGTGAATGGGACAGGTCCCTCACCAGGTGAATAGGCAGCCATAAATAGATAAATCCCAGTAGCTATCATTGCAACTCTCCCTGTACTCATCTCTCCTGCTTCGACATTGCCAGCAGGCATCCAGAATGAGAATCCGGTGAAGAACAGACATAATCCGAGTAATGGGAATGTAGTAAGGAGTAGATTCCTTCGGCCAAATGTATCGATAGAATAGATAGCTGGAATAGCAAATAACCAATTGACAATTCCCGTACCCATAGATACGAGTAATGCTTGACTTCTTGAGAAACCGGCGTCTAAGAAGATCTGAGTAGAGTAGTATGCGATGACACTATGAAAGATTCAAAAGTCAGCAAGTTCTCGATATATCTTGTAGGTTTGACCACGAGCTCAACGCAGATTTACTCACTTGACACCACAAAATTGTTGCATGAACATGACAAAGAAACTGGACTGAGCTGCACGTCTATTCCGTCTTACGGTGAAGAACTCTTTGACTAGATTTCTACCTTCACGTTGATGTTTCTCGGCTTCCAACATCTTGTAGGCGTAATACATATCTCGACTAGCCAGTACAGGATGGTTTCGTAATCTGCTAAATGATCGGAAAGCCTTGTCGTGTTTTCCTTTTTCCATATACCATCTGGGCGATTCGGGACAGAAGTAAACTTGGATCATGACGATCATAGGTGGGATGGCGGTCGAGGCTAACATCCATCTCCATTGAGGGTATCGAGGTGGATCGATCGATTGTCCAATTGGTGCCGTAACATTTTGGAAGGCGACAGAAGCGACGAATCCGAGCATCTATCGAAAAATAAAAGAAGAATCAGTAAAAAGATTGTAAACTTAGCCAAGAGTGAATTGCGACTCACGATACCAAACGCGGTCCACATTTGCCATTGACATCCGAGCGCACCTCTGATGGCCTTTGGAGAAGATTCCGCCGAGTATACAGGTGTAGTACTACTTTTCGCACCCACCGCCAAACCAAGGGCGAATCGGGCGATAAGTAAATTCCACCATGAATCGGCAGCTGCCATCCAGAAGGACGAAGCGAATGAGATGAAACACGATATGAATATCGTTCCTCTTCTACCCAGATATTTATTCAAAGGAGCATTAGTCCAACATCCGATCAGACATGAACAGAGGTATGGAGCACCATTGAGTAACCCTCTGATATAAACTTTTTCGGGACCAATTTCAAATTCGTCGAAATAAAATTGTTGAGCACCATTCACAGCAGTTTGATCCATTCCTTGTACGATAGCGGAACCAGCACAGAGAACAGCCAAGAAGTATAACATGAAAGGTTGTCTCCATCGATGAGTGATTTCCTCTCTAAGAATTTTCTTCTCATCTTCAGGTATTTCACTGACCTCCTCGAAACCCCCTTCCCTCTGAGCTACTCTAGCTAATAATGCACCTCTCCTAAATAGTTCTCGATGTTCGGATAGACCTTTTTCCTCGACGAACGTATCAACATCTCGAAGGACTTCCTCAGCTGACATACCGTCCAATGGATTATTCAGCGTCGCCGTGGAGATCTCGATGTGCTGAGGACCAAAGTTGGAACTTTCCTCATAGTGAGCCGTAGGTGGCAGGTTGTTCTTTTTCCCATCGTTGATGACGGTAGGTGAATCAGATTGGATCGAAGCTGGTTTTTCTGAAGAAGATGCGGTATGATGACCGTTTGGTACAGGTAAAGATGAGGACATGATGTATGGGCAAACTGGGTATCATCCAGTCCATCCTATCCAGCAGATACTACTCTCTTTATATCTTTGTAGCCCCAGGACCCCATTTCTCGGTCCCACACGACCCCCTCGGGACTCCTATTAGCGGACGTTCATGGCAGACGTCACGAAACCTTGGCATCATTTCCATTTCTTTCCTTGTCGACCAATGGACGATTGTTGGATGCATGCGGTTGAAGTATCTTTCACCACTATGCCAAGCAGATTTGACATATCCCACCAAAGTATAGGCTTGATGAAGAAAGAGATGAAGCCTTGGCTCAAAGGAGAAAGAGAGAGAGAGAGTTGGAGAGACAGAAGTCAGTTAATTCATGTTCTCAGTCGCTACACGTCTCTTGGCTCAGGGAAGAAATGCCGGCGGCGTAGGAGCAGAAAGTCATGACGTGGAACCTTTCGATCACATGCTGCTTCAGTCCTGTGCGAAACCCCCCTCTCCCAATGCGACTGCACCCATATCACCCTGTCTTGAGTCTACTCGACTTGACGTATGCTGTATATGACCAGCTTTCTTGACCGTCTACCGTCTTTGCCTTAAGGAAAGTACTCCTCTTTCCTCTTTCCTGATCTTTTCATTCAGAGTACAGGATTGAGGCATTCAGTCGTGCCAAGCGGCAACAGAAAATCATCCTAAATGCCAAGAACCGCTAGTTGTTGAGAAATATTGGCATGATATCATCCATAGACCAATAACACTATGTTGGAATGGCAGGAAAGTATGTGTCTGGAGTCTCATCTATAGCTTTCATGCATGGTCTAATCAACCCAATCCCATCTATCGTCCCTTTCTGTCGGTTTATCCGGACCGAATACCCAATCCTGTCTAAGGCTTATCATCGTCCTTCTCGTTCGATGTTGTAGAGACTACTGTATGGCTATTTGAACCCATCCCGGATGTATTCCAATAATTGCAAAAAAAAGCATCGAATACATTAGCGAAATGGCGTGAATTTGAGATGTGTCAAGATCCGATGTGTGTTCAACAAATTGCTCGGTCTGTATGGTATTTGCTCGGTTTCGAGATGAAAATCATTAAGTAAGCTTTTTAAGGGATTGTGGATGACCGTCGGTCAGGATATACCGCGGAGTATCAATCTTACTCATCCGGTATCATTTTCAAGCTTATTGCTATTTGTTTATGCATATCGAATACCACCTATATAAGGATTCAAGATGCATCGAGATATATCGATCCAAATATCCCATACCTATCCATTCATATCGTAAGTTAGTAACATAGTACCAACAATGTCAAATCAACATATCCTTCTTCTCGGAGCTACAGGTGAGTTATCTTGCACGCATCGTTAATCTACTCAGCAGGAAGTAGTGATCCGATTGCATCGTATATTACCAAACATAGGAGTATCCGGTATTGCCTTTCTCGAATATGTCTTACCCCTCCCTGATGGACCCAAATTATCTCTACTGTTGAGAAACAAGAGCAAATTACCCCAAGACCTCGTAACTCAGTATCAACATAAACTCACGATAGTAGAAGGACAGTTGAATGATGAGGCAAAGTTGGAAGAGGTCTTGAAAGGTGGTATAACAGCTGTGGTCAGCTTGTTGGTGAGTTGATCAAAGGTACTTCAACGCACGGTAGGGTATCTATCTTACTTATGGATTTTCCTTTGTAAACTTTTTATCGCAGGGACCCTACCCATCGCTTTACCATCTGCTCACTCGGACGAAACCCACTCCCATCGCGGATTCGCTCCATGTCGTCAAGAAGGTAATGAAGAAATATGGTGTTAAGCTATTATGAGCTTTGTCCACTCCTCGGCATTCCATGCCAGGTGAAAAGGTAAGCAGTTCTAGTTGAATTCTTCTGGTTTCCATTCATCTCAACACACATCGTCAAGTCATCGGCGTATCATGAAATATCTGTTATACACCATCGTCTCATCATTTCTGCATCACATACTGACCAAAGCATGTTTCTTTAGTACTCCTGGTCTCAGTACGTCACCACCAAAACCCTCCCAGCTACATTCATGCCCCAAGGCTCAGCGGAAATGACTGCCATAGGAGAAGTACGTGCTGACGAAGAGTTCGAATATACCATATTCCGCGTACCGTTCTTATCTGCCGGATCGGGCGATGCCAAAGTCCATGCCGGATTTTACGGTCTGGATTTCAAGGGATCTCAAGAGTTGTCGAGAGCAAGTTTGGCGAGGTGGTTATGGGATGAGATCAAGGATGGGAATTGGATCAGGAAACAACCTGCTTTGGGCAATTACTAGTAGGTATGATTATGAATACAGTACAGTACAGCTTGAAAAGTGTTACAGTCGTAGAAATCTAGAATCATAGAAATACATGGGTTGATTTGTTCAAAGGACGATATGATATACAAGGTTTGAATCTTTTCGCTATTTACTATAATACAAAGATTGTTCGTGTTCAAGCAAAACATAATGATAGACCCTTTCATCGTTGATCATCAGTTAAGCGCAGCAGGTAACCATTGATCCATGACTATATCGTAGAATATTATCGTAGCCATCACGAGAGTGTAATCCATATTAGCGGCGATATCTATCTGTCGCTGTGTGGACGTGAAAGCAGAATAATCGTTAGTTGATCTGATTTGTTTTCCTTACCATCTGTGACAGCCACCCACCTTCTTGCTGTACCAATGATCTTTATGTACCGAAGCAACGACCTCCCCTTCCAAGAATAGCTTTCTATCACCACGACATTTCCAAGTTTCGTATTCCAAAAATTTCGTCTGACCCGTTTTCATGTTGGTAAATTCGGTAGTAATGTTACTATCTCCTATGATAAAATACAATAACATGTTAAATTAGCTTTGTTCATCCTGTCGGTCCTACTTATAGAATCGATTTCTCCGAAAAAGCTCACTTCGTCTCCTTCCACCCAATTTGACTGTAAATACCTGTTCGCCCGAAGGTGTAGAACCGGTGATGGCCCAATCTAGAGTTTTCATCTTGACGGCGAGTTCGACAGCTTCTTCACCATTCGCATCGAATAATGCTATATGGTTGGGTGCGTAGTTGATCAGCTGAGAATCCATATAGACGTATATGATAAGAAATGATTCACTGGTATCCTGTCTTATGTTGGCTTTACCAACTGATTTGACGAATACTTGATCATCCTCATCTTTGAATAGATAATCCCCCTATTTGTTCATCAAACATTCGCGTCAGCGAGTCAGCCATGTTACCATGAAGAGGAGACTAAACCTACACCACTTAGAGAGCAACATTTCTTACAAGCGTTCAAAGTGAGAGGTTCGTCCAGACAGTATCGCGACGAGTGACCCGTGGGCATATCGAGGTCGGCCATGATTGGTAATTTGGTGATGGGTGACATGTCGTTGGTTTTATTTTGAATCCAAGTTGTAGTGGTAAACTTTTGTCAAGTTAATTTGTGTCTTGTCTTCGTCCTTGAAGATGGTCCCCTCGATGGTCCATCTATATATAGCTTGATGCACCATCTTATCGGACTCTCGGAGTGATCGGATTGACAGCGGACTATCGGACAACCCGATAGCTAGATCTCGGTGAGACCGACATGGCCCCAAACGATGACACTGCTTTTTTTAGTGGTGCTCATTTGATGGTGATTAGTACCGTTCCTATCTCTTCGTCACGTAAGATGCTGTGGGATCACGAGTAAAGCTAGATATGGATACCCCATTTACGTACGATCACCAGTGCTCCGTGCTCCGGAGGTCACTGGGTCTGACCGGTCAACTCCGTGATCCCCCCTCTCCGCCCGGAGCGCAACCGTATGAGTATGACTGACCTATCCAATTCGTTCGTAATTCGATCACATCTTATGTTATCCTATCTTCGTATACACCTCATTCTATTCGTATACATACAGGCGCAGCAGACATACCATCAGCTCGACTCGACTTCGATCACGTAAAAACGCAATCGCAAGAACAGGAACATGCTTCCCACCTTACCCCGGATGACATCCAAGAAAGCTTTACCTCTATTCTACGCTATTTGTCCGGACTACTCCACGGAGCCCTCGGCGACGTTACAGAGGAGATTGAAATTTAGGGCAGAGCATTGGAAGAGAGCCGAGGAGGATAAGAAGGAAGGTACATTGGGTGAGTTGGTCTCGTCAATCTTGTGCACGTATGGCTCTGGTGAAGCAAGATGAGGTATTGTTGAATTGGGAATGAGGTACATGGAAGTCATGAGATACATGAGCTGAAATGTATTGTATGTTCTTAGAATTCGGCAGAGGAACCGTTGCTCCTCCCTCACATCCATTGCACACCGATCCCAAGCTCCCATCAAGCCTCCAAGCGATGAATGGATCCATCATGTTCTTCCGATACAAGTCCCTCTCAGACGTCTGGGACAGGTTGAAAGAGGATGTATACTATACGGGGGATGTATGGGATAAAGACAAGATTCAGGTTGGGGAATTTATACGTTTACCTGGGGAAGGCGAGGAGTGATTAAGATAAGATAGTCTCACTATCAGAGATCAAAATATAAGATACATGTAACATACGTTGATGCGTCTGGCCTGTCAGCATTGAACTGTCTCCTTCCCGAGTTGGACAAATTGCATTCTATGTATGTATCATTCGAAAGATCGGGTTATACGATCATATGCATATACAAGATACACTCGATTAGACTCAACTCTTCATAGCTAAATTTCTGATTTCCCATAATCTCTTTTCCTCTTTCCTCTCCCTCTCTCTCAATTCATTCGTATTTGAGGTACTCCTCATGATCCACCCTTTCATCTCCTTCTTGTGTCTTTCTTCAGCCATCTTACATTCCTTCCATAATTCCTCAGACACCATACCAGATCCATTTTCATCCCAATTCGACCCTTGGTTCGTCGATGCCGATGTGTTGGTAGTTGTCGAAGTCATAACAGATGATTCAGAAGCTAGTCTGGATGTCCAGTTCGAGGATCCACCACCTCCTCCTATCGAGTTCAGACCAACAGTCACAAACTTCCTACCTGATGATCTTGTGATCGTACCAGTCCCAAAACCAAATTCATCATCTTCATCATCCGCCATACCCTCAAATGGATCAGGTTCATCTTCTTCCGGCGATAATATACTAACCCATTTCATTTGGATCGGATCGAATTGCATATCACCGACTATGCGAGGTGCAGCAGGAGCCGAACCGACAGGTGATGATAATCCACCTACACCCACTGAAGAACCGGTATAATGAGTGATAAGAGCTGGTCGAGCGGAAGTCGATATGGTGTCGAAATCCCTTAAGATCGACTCGTTACCTTCCCATCGTAATGTACTTGGATTCCAGGTCATCTCACCGACCACTACAACGTAAGGAGAAACCAGAATCAGTCATAGAATCGTTGATAGAATATCAGGTTGCGTATGTATAGCTACTCACCCTTCTTCTTATCGGCTACACCAAAATGCTTGATCAAAGCAGGTTTCCTATTCTTCCTCTTCGCTGTTGACGTTGAGGTAGTATTATTCGTTGTGGGACCTGAGCCAGATTTCTTCCTTCTTTCTGCATATTCAAAGGGCGTCGGTGTAGGTTTGATATTTGATGATGTTGTGGGGCGTGACGTTAACGGCTCATGACCTAAAGTAGAAGTGTAAAACATCATATCAGCATATGTAGGATATGATGTATTCATGGTTTGTGACAGAATTGCTCACCTCTTCTACTCGGTTTACCTAATCCCAAACCACTTATCGCACTCCCCTTAATTGTCGACTTATGCTGATCATCATCAATCGTCAAATCATCAATCCCATCCAATTCCGATCCATCACCCCATGTCTTACTTCTCTTCGGCATATCCACCATTCTCTTCACTCCATCTCTATCCCTAAGAGAGGGATGTATACTGGAAGATGAACTAGCAGATGATTGAGGTGTATGAGTAGGAAAAATCGAATTAATTGGTGGACGACTTTTAGCTTTCGAACTTGATGTTGGCATTGTCAATCTAGATGTGGAGTTGTGATACCTTGGCGTTTCTCCTACACCCGACGGAGTAAATGTCCGATCTGCCAAAGCATCTTGTAGTGACGCCAGGGACTGTTTACGAGCCAGATTTGGCGAAGGAGTAGGTTGAGCAGCGAGGTGATAATGTGATTTTTGATGTCGTAATCTAGAAGATGGAGTGGCTGTTGGTGCTGCTGGTGGTATAGATGGAGGAGGAGGTAACATTGAATGTATATGACCTGATCTAGATCTCATTGATTCTTTCTCTCTTCCCGTCAACAAGCTAGGTGAATCAACTCGGTTGTTACCTCCATCTTTCAACAAGGTTCCTGCTGATGCCGAATTACTTCGGAATGTAAGACCGAGTGTAGAATGTGTTCGTTCTCTTGAATTGATATTGGTATTGTTGACAGGAGTTACTCTCCCCCAATCTCGTTCACGCTGTTTCTCCCATGCTTTTTCTCTTTCTCTAGCTACGCTCTTGGTGGAAGTGGTAGTGCCCGTGGAAGGCCCACCACGTTGTTTGATAGTGGATATTGGGAATTTATCTCTAGCACGTTTCTTCTCTCTTAATCTGTGTTTGCTCAATTCCACTCCTGGTTCATCCAATACTAAACCATCCTCGAACGAATCATCCATATGATGTCCTCTCCTCGAACCTTCATCAATAGCATTCGAATGGTGAGGGTGATTATTTTTAGGTGTGGGTGCGAATTGAGGTTTCCTCTTTTTATCCAATATGGAGTTCAGCTCTTTTGATCTTTTATTAGAAAAGAAAGTGGGAGAAGGTAAGATCAGACCATTTTCCATATCATCCTCTTCACGTTCTAAATCATTATCAGGTTCCACCAACAAGTTTCTAGTTCGTGATTTAGTTTCGTCGGAAGTTTCAGGTAAAGCATCTGATATACTAGTAGCTGAAGTTTCTGATCTTCTTTTATGCGCGTCACTTGGTCCAGGTGAATCTTCTGATCCCCATCCCCAACCTTTCTTGTTACTACTTCCGGGTGAGTCCCATGATTCGGCGGTAGTAGCTGTCGTGGTCGATGCGTTGGATATTCTAGATTTGTTACTGTTCTTACGTGAATGTTGAGGCTGAGTGGCCAGAGTGAGATTGGTAAGGTTGAGAGGTAGAGCGAAATCAGATTCCAATTCAATCGAATCTGGATCTTGGTTTGGGGGAGTCGATGGAACGGGAATGACATTTAGGTTGGTATTGGATTTAGATGATTTGATGGTGGAATCTCTTCTGTTCTTGTTAGATGGCGGCGGTAACATTGCTTTTATAGTTGCACCAGCTTTCAACGTAGCTTGATCCTCTTCGTCCAGGTCAAATCCTAAATTATCTAATGCGTCGGGTGGTGGCATGAATCCTTTCCTAGGTGGAGATAGGGTTAATCTTTTTATAGTGCTGATATTGGTACTGTGTTTCGATTTGTTAGGGATTGTGGTGATGGATTTAAGATCGTCATCGTCAAAATCGACATCTGCCTCCCATGATTTCTCTATAGCAAGCGCACGAGCTTTGACCGTCCCTTTCATGATGCTGGGTTGAGATACAGGTGAACTACCCAACTTCGTTATCGTTCCTACTCCAGTAGGTCCACTACCTATCACCGTGCGTGTGATTGAAGATGATGTCGAGGATCTTGGTCTGGATGGTCTCGTCAAGTTGTGGGTACTCGTTGGAAGATCAAATCCATCTTCATCGAAATCTAATAGTTCTTCTACGTCTTCCCTCTTCTTCAACTTGATCGTACCTTTGCTGACACCCGTGTACGACTGACGAAGAGGCGAGGAAGCGTGCTGTCGAGAATTGCTGTACGAGCGATGGGACGTAGACGAGGTGGATGAAGACGAGGGAGAGGTGGGTAAGGCGAAATGATGGGCGGAAGGTGACAGGTCGAAAGATGGATCCTCGGTCCAGTCATCGGATGGGACGAAGGCGCCGGCTGGGGGTGGTACGGGCGACATCGTGGGCGAATTGATGAGATACGGTGAGCTAAATGATGATGAGATGACTTCAAAGTAGTGTGAAGGTCGATGAGCGGAAATGTCGTTGTATTCCAATTAGTGGTGGTTTGAGTGGTTACAGCAACGATGTCTGTGCGATCCGTTAAGACTCAGTTACAAGCTTGTTACCTCGTCGTTTGGTCGTCTCGTTTGGTCGTGTCATTGAGATGTTCTCATACTGGTGAGAAACAAAGTTGTCGTATATCCATGATGAATCAATAATGGTTGGTAGCTGTATGCATACGATATTGGGAACAATGATGATGGTATGATATGATACGATACGGGATGTTGAGTTGTTTTGTATCTCTTACCTCGTTGTTTCAACGCGTCCTTGATCAAATTACGTAAGACCAGGGTTCAGTGGCGAAAACAATCTCGACGATCCAATGCACCGCCATGAAGGGGGAAGACCTTAGGAAGGCTATGTAGAATGCGGTAGGCAGGATCAGAAAGACGAGAAGAGGAGATATATCAAGGTGCGTATGTCAAGATCACAGGGGATGAGTGTAGAAGGAGTAGTCAGACTCTAACTTCATCCTGCATCCACCTTTTGAGACTGCTTTCTGAATATCATCAGTAGGGAGACGACTCTCGTGATGTCATCAGCCACTTTATTCTGGAAGAGATGATACATTAACGTGAACGTGGAAGCTATACTTTCCTTATGTGCTCTATTGTCATTATATGAATTCAAACATGCCTCAAGACGAATCTGAACAATGGCGTTCGACCGTCCTCGAGAATCCTGTCGGATTGAACCCGCGATACTGCTCCGACCGACATATGAAACTCGATATTCGAAAGAATTGGTCTTTCAGTGGCGTGAGTGCTGTCGGGTATCAACAATTCTTCTATTGTGTTCGTGTCCATAACAGTACACAACAATAAATAAATACTGTGTATAGCTAGATTGTACTGTCAAGGATCAAGATGGGAAAATACTCTTGCAAAGTCATGGTCGTCGCTTGCACCGTACTGACTTAATAAGTAAGTCCCATTTGGTTTATCTTGTACGTGTGAATGGGTGACACACGAGGTCTACGATCGATATTGACAGCGACACTAGGAATTGTCAATTCATCTAATCGACTAATATTCACATGCATTCGCAATTATCCCGATGCAACTTTCGAGGTATCTCGACCATTGCGCAGATACCGATACTGACACTCGACGGGATCACGAGAAGGTCATGACGGTATCTTTCATGTGCACTTACAGAGGTAGGCTATCGTCACTGTACAAGTCAGTGGCTCAGGAGTTAACTCAACATGCGTTACGTTCTTTCCTTAGGACCAGAGGAAAAAGCTAGAGTTGGATCTAGAACCTGCTTCAAAGACCATCTCACGGGCGTGAACAAGGAGATCATGGTAGATTCTCAAGGTATCATGAAGAAAAGGGGTGTCATAACCTTAAGGGATGATACAGGACATGTAGGGATGAACCAAGAGAGGTTTGGTAGTGGTGTAGTTATAGGTTTTTTAAATGACTATGATACGGTATTTGATTACACTCATGTGAGTTGAATCCATAGCCTATCGTCATACACGGATACAGACTCGGACCCAGACTTGAGCTGACGTTTGATTTGGTCCGTTACATGCCATTCACGCACGAAAAGCCTCAAGTAGAGCTGATTGCGAATATCGATTATGCCCTCCTAGCTGTCAGTGCGATCTGTGGTGAACATGTGACTGGTTAAGTTGTATCCGTACCATTCGCAGCGAGCGATAATGATACCCCACTGCTTGAGGTCGGTGGGGGCCGTCTGCTTCAGACGATCATGCAGACTGTTATTTACATCCTTCCAGTTGGACACCTCTTTCAGTATATGGAGCCGACCAGTGGGGCGCCGGGATTATGCCACAGTTGAGATGTCTTTGTCTTGTAATGATGTAATAGATGTACTTTGCAGCGAGTGTACAGAATTGCTTCTCAGATGATTCTCACATTGCTTTTATGTGATTACCTGATCATTCATACAAAATGACCACAGCTTCAAGCAAGCACTTCGGCACTGTCGATCAACCTGTTGGTCTCAATCCCCAGTACTGCTCCACCAAAATATGAGCCTCAACATCCGAAAACAATGGTCATTCAGCGGTGTGAGTCATAACCCGTTTCTGATGTTAATGATAATGGCCAATCGATGTCTGTGTATATAGCTAGATTATACGGTGAAAGATCAAGATGGGAAAGTGCTTCTGCGAAGCCATGGGCATCGCGAATACCGAACTGATTTGATCCGTAAGTTTGTGCCGATGCGGTCTACCATTGATGCTGATGTCCATACCAATAATACTAGGAATTACTGATCAGTCCAGCCGAGAGATATTCACATGCATTCGTAATTATCCCAAAAAATGTTTTGACATCTTCTTGGCGAATGCAGATACAGACTCTCAACAGGAGAAGATATGCTCTGTTAATCTCATGTTCACCTATAGAGGTAAATACCTGCTACATTGCCAATTGTTTGCAAGTTAATGATAGTACATGTCTTTCCACAGGACCAGGGCAAGATATCGGACAAGGGTCTAGAACGCACTTCGTAGACCACCTCACGGGAATGAACAAGGAAATTGTGGTGGACTGGATGGATCTTATGAGGCATAGGGGCCTGATAAGTTTGAGAGATGATACAGGACACGACAGGACGAATCAAGAGAAATTTGGTAACGGTGTAGTGATAGGTTCGTTGAATGATTATGATACGGTATTTGACTATACTCATGTAAGTCGGGTTAAAACGGTATCCATTTTGAGTACGTATTCCCACTTGAGCTGACCTGTCTTCTGGTTCATCTCATACGCATAGCCTCAATTAGAGTTCGTTCCAAATATCGATTATACCCTTCTAGCTATCACTGCAATCTGTACTGAATCATTTACTGGTTAAGTTAGATATACGCGCTCTTCATTGTAAATGCCATGTTATGACCACGTCATGCGATCATTCAGCTATAGTCGGCAGGCTTCAGTCACACTTGTTGCCACAGAAAATTGTATGATGTCATCAACGTCAGTACTCTGGTGATTGAGATGCTTATTGATTGATAATGCTGTTGAATGTCATTTGGATCTCAGTAATCATGTCATCTTCGGTCGAGCATCTGCAAAGCGGCGTAGGACTTGACATCAAGTACTGTCTTGATCGTCCTCGCACATTGAGAGTTGAGAAACAGCGGTCATTCAGCGGTGTAAGTGACATCTGGGATAGCTGGTTAGGTGACTGATGGTAGAATCTTTTCTATTGAACAGAAAGATTATGTGGTCAAAGATGAGGAAGGCAATGTATTGTTGAAAAGCTACGGGAGAGCCTTCACAGCTAGTAACGCTTTGATTTGTGAGTTGTCGTTGGTATTGACCTGCTCTCAAAAGTTCCCACAGGCTAAGTGGAACTCCGACTTCAAACTTCTGTCAGCGATTACCGATCACGAGAACAATCGAATGTTTACTTGCACATACATTTGTCCTGAGATATTCTTCTCAGTCTTCGAACTTCCTTCTGAAAGATTAGCCTTCAAAATATATGGATTATATACCTTGGTGGTGAGTCATCTTGATCTGAGCTCGTCGGGCAAACTGAAGTAGGTACTAACATGCGATCAAACCTGCTCTCCAGCTAATCCAAAAGACGCTTTCGGTTTCAGAACAAATTTCAAGGATTTGCTCACCGGTGAAGATAAAGAGATTGAAATCACGTTGGATTCCTACCGACCGTATGTGAGAAGAGGTGCCATCAGACTTCGGAACGATCATGGGACTGAAGGCCGCAATGATAGGATTGAAGGTGAAGAAACATATATCGATTTCATGAATAAGGATCACAAGGATGCTAGGTCTTATCATGTGAGTGAATCGAAACAAATGATCATCAAGCCACTGTGATCGTTGCTCGTATTATACTCTCTCTTGATTTTCATCATGTCTGGCTGACTGCTAATGGTGCTTGTACATGACCATTATAGTATCAAATTGAAATTCAACCAAACGTCGATTACAGGTTGATTGCCATCATAGCGATCTGCATGGCGCATCTGACGTTCTCCAGTTACTAAGAAAGATTCAACTGTAATTGCCATGTCATGCTTGAGAATCCATTATTTTTCCGATTGGTCAGCCCCAATTATCCTCCGCGGCCGAAAATGGTAAAATTTCAAATGGGATCACAGAGGCAATCAACAACAATCCATCATCACCACTATCATTGCATACCCCGCTGGAGATGCCCCACTAGCCCGAGCGGCACTGCATGGAGTCATTCATCTGGCTCGCATTATATAGACACTTTTGCTGTCTGTACTTGTAAAATGCATTGTACAGCAGTCGCAGAACACTTGCGCCATATGGAGGGTGTCAAGGTAATTCATACGCAGGTGTGATTACAGTGAACGGGACTCGTGGTGTTGTTCTGACTACAGCATGTACTGAGTACATGAGCGGTGCACTCACAGTCGTATCGTGTTCATCTCGCTTGACTACCCTCCCTCCTGAAGTATTTACTGCACTGTAGAAGTAGACAAAACCACATCCCGAATTTCCCGGTTAAGGCAACAGACAAATCCACCAAGCGCAAGTGTGTAAAGAAGCTTACAAATCAACGTAACAGCGTGCAGCAGTAACTGTACGAGTACTCAAGAGTAAAGGGAAAATCCGACCCCGTTCAGAGTTATTCCATTCTCGGATATACGCAATTTATCGAATCGCATCATAACACCTTTTACTTTGTAAAATTTTGCACATCTTGATTTTACCTTGGATGTTTCCCTATGGGGCCCTGGCGGCAAGTACTTGTGGAAGGAGAGATTTAGTTTTTTGCCCCAATCGATAATACATACGTACGTAGTTAAGTTAGCAAGTAGGCATCAGATTGTATGATTTTGATTTTTCAAAGGTTTTTGTTATTATTGCATCTGTCTGCATATCGTCGACCACATATATCATTGTTCGAATATTATTGTCCGTCCATACTACAGAAGTCTCTTACGCCCACAAGCCAAGTGATATCAGAGTACATTTATACAAGTACGGTAGAGAAACAGCATTGAAAAATACTCTTGGCCGCGGAACACCCGATCGCGTGCTTTGTCGACGTGGTTTTGACTTCATCGACCAGCCAGTCAATCAAATTTTCAAAATCAACATCATCCACAAGAATCATTCAGAAAGCATTTTTCGGATATAGATATATGAGACCACACGAAGGCAAGGATACCAGTGAAATACGTGAGTCGTGCATTGTTGGTTGATTACTGGAATGGAAATGATCGAATGGCAACGAGCAAAGCAGAGAGATAAGCCATTTCGGGTGGTAAAGTTGGGTCGCAGAATCAGGATTTGAACGTGCGGAATAAGCAAACAGGAATGAGATTTTTACCCTTAATTCCGCTGCACAACCATCCCATTTCTCCTTTTGGATTTCATATTCATCTCTTCACTTCTCTTATCTCTCATCTTCATTCCTACAGTCATCACTCCACATCTTATACATACATACATCATCAACACCCACCATCACTCAGTAACACACAAGGTGAGATAGCAACCTTCACAACACTGGATGGATGGATGGACGGAGGATATATTTCCTCCATCTCTCTATTGCCGTTCCACTCCCGATTTAGCTCTTTGTACCCCCCGCAGTGCCCCTCATTCACCATCGTATTCTTGGTTGTTTCATCCTTTGATCCAAGTCATCCATCTCATCCATACACCTTTATCCTATCGACATAGACAAGATCAATACTGATACATTGATCGTGTAATAGTGACATAGTTCAGAACAGAAAAAACTTCGTTCACCGCTATCTCGCTTAGCCATCGACTGACTCATTGTCTACACATTTTCGATTGACATCCATCCATCCCATTCATCGATACTTCTATACCTCATCCAATCTTATTCACTTACTTTCCCTTCGGACGACACATCCTCCCTCTCTGGCTTCGAATCATTCTTAACACCCGGCTCATATAGCCTACAAATCGACAACACACGTCCACTATGCCCGACGGTACACCCCCCACAATCGACTCTGCGTCGGGAGCAGCAGCCTCTTCCGATCAAACTCAGCCCAATGTCACATCCTCCAATCCGCTTGGTCTACCCACACCCGTCCCAGACCCTATCACCGGTAGACTAGACCCCAATGATCCCACTGTCAAGGCTTTGACGGAAGCAGCCTTGAATATGGATAAAAGCAAGATCCCTAGACCTTATAAGTGTCCCTTGTGTGATAGAGCTTTCTACAGATTGGAGCACCAGGTAAGTGAATATTCTTCTCGCGGTGTGAGGCTACACTCTTACGATGCTTACTGATACGTATATTCGATGCTTCAGACACGACACATCCGTACGCATACTGGAGAAAAACCTCACGCATGTACCCATCCAGGATGTGATAAGCGATTTTCACGTTCGGATGAATTGACGAGACACGCTCGTATCCACTTACCACCTGCTCATGAGAATGGTTCACATAAAGGAAAGAGTAAATATGATGACGATGTGGGTCATCACTCCAAACAGTCATGAAATCTGTTCTATCTTTGCTGACATAACTTTCCGTCTCGATCTGTAGCATGAACACGACGATCACCGTGGACATCACCTCCCACATCTTGGACCTTCCTACAACATGGACCTCGAGCGACACGGATACCCCTACAACCTCCATTCCCTCCAGATGGGCGCCACCAGCGGGGGAATCAGTGATATCTCAGCTTTAGCAGCGGCAGCTTCAGACCAATTGATCGAACTGGAAAGACACGAAGCGTTCAGAAGAGCTGAATGGGAATTGCGTCATCGACAGATTGCCGGTGCTAGAAAATCAAATGGTAACTCACCAGTTGGTACACCTGGCTCAGCCCCTGCAGCGCCATATGGTTTCTCCAACGAAAGAGAAAGGCTATCATTATCTGGTGTCCCTGCTCCAGGCGGTGGTACGCTAGTATACCCAGTCTCAGCTCCCCAACCTGCTAGTGGAAATCAACTTGCTGTCCCGGCTGGCACTCTCGCTGACCCAACTTACTTGGTCCCACCCTCGTGTTGTCATGAAGAATGTCATAAATCGTATAGAAAGCGATTGAAGGTGGCGAAACAGACGCAAGCATGTCCCAACTGTCTTACCATGACGCACAACGGTAATTCCCTTGGTGGTGCAGGTGGAGCTGGAGGTGCAGGCCACGGTGGTAATGGTGGTGGAGACAGTCATCATTCCAGCAGTTCAAATACACCTAAAGATCGATCGACACATAACTCCTCGGAAGATCTGACTAAATTTGCTGGTAGTGCACCAGGAGGAGGTTCAAACTATCATTTGAATTCCGCTACTTTGACTCAAGAACTTGCCGCTTTACAATTCCAGCATCTTCAAGCTTTGCAAAGACAACGACAGGGTGTCGCTCATTCGCATTCGCCTCACGGATCGTACGGTATCAGCAAACCACATGCTATACCTATACAACCGCCTGCCCAGGGACATCTCCGACCCTATACGCTCGACCTGAACGCTCATCGCGGATTGGCTTCTGCTCATGTATCGGCTGCACCTTCACCTGCTTCAAGTGATGATTCAGATGATGAACCGATGAACGAGATCATGCCTCATGCTCATATGGAATTTACACCTGCGACATCACCCGTTTTGTCCAGTATGAGACAGATGTCTCTCTGGCAAGGCAAAGCCATCACTGCTCCTACTTCTCGAGCAACGAGTCCGATCTTACATTCTCGTGGACCCTCCCGACCTGGTTCGCCCGTCGAAGGACATTCCGCCAATTCAGGTCGACATGGTCACACCTCGCATTCTGCTCGAGATGCCAAGAACCGATCGCACCCTTATACGGCAAGTTTACACTATTCTACACCAAACTCACCTCATTTCCCTCCTACTTCCAACAGTAGTGGTAAACATCACAATAGGATGTCGCCACCTAAATTACATCGAACATTGAGTTCAGATGGGAACGGAAGATACAACCAGTATCAGCAACAGAAACAGAGTGTACAAGATATTCTCAATGGACCTTCTATCCTTCCTCCACCGGTAGATAGGATGTTACCACCACCTTCTAACAGCTCTTTCACTTCCTCGGTACCTTCCGTCAGTTATTCTCAACCTACTTCTACATCCCATTCACCAGCTACATCCCGAGCTTCCTCACCCGTTCATTCTACTCATGCGGCAGCTCAACCCCACATCATCCATGGAGTGAGAGCTGCCTTCGGTATGACACCCATCTCAGCATCCAGTTCACCCAATACGAAAGAACCGAAAATTGCCCAGTCTTACTCTCCACCACACAAATTAGCTCCGATGGGAATGTCCATACATGAATCGGTGAGATTACCCAGTTTGAGTAGAGGTAATTCCCCGGTTCATTTTGGGATGGAAGTGGATAGCGGACAGGCTTGACAGATAAAGATCGAGGAGGAGGAGGGAAGAAGAAGGAGGATAAGTTGGGATGATACTAGTGGGTATGGACAAGGGTACGGTTGGAGATACTAAAAGGGGAGATGGGTAGAATGGGAAATGTCAGAGTAAAGGTGGATCTGTAGTAGAACTTTATTTTAGTGGACATGACCTGGTGTAGTCGGTGAAGCTGGTAGATCATACATGTTGGGATTGAAATTGTCAAGAATTCGAAAATTCAATTTGCTCTTTTGCATCTTATTCCGTTTACATAGTCTATAGGTGGTTGTTCTCCTTCTCTTCTCATTCTTTTCTGGGTTATCTTTTTCAGTTAGTATATATACGACATACGTTTTCTCTTTTAATATAAAATCAAAATATAGATGGGTTTCTTCTTTTGACATGTATCAACAATATCCAAATAATGAATTGTACAATTTGCAATATGTCAAAATATTTCACACATTGGTTTTGGTGTTCTTATTGATTAATCCGACTGTAACATCATGTGGATCGATAGGTATGTTTATCCATTGAACAAGGGGGTTGAAAAGTGGAGAGCATTTGTATTTGTATTTTCAATCTGAGCGGAACCTATCTTTCCGTTTTTCTTACAGTACAATTAATCACACTAGATAGGAATGATCGCGAGAAAGGAGACAAAGAGGAAGTTCGGGCGAAGTGGAAGATGAGGAGAAGGGATTTCCCCTGCTTTCGAGGGATCTTAGAATGAATGGTCTGATGAAATGCAGATACAAAAGCAAATGCAAACCAGACCAATTAAAGAAGTTGTTGAACCTATAATGTAATGAGGAAGTGAACTTGTGTATCATACTGATATTTAAGAATAAGATAGTGAAACAGATGATTTGGGCTGAGAATCTGATGGAATCGATGAATGAATCTTAGTACGATATAATTTGAGTAGACCTGAGGGATTTGATTGTTCGATATTGAAATTCCAATCTCTCACCCTTTTTCATTGGATGATGTCGAATTGAATCTAAAAAACATACATGCATGATATATTTGTTGATTTTTCCACTACTTCACTTTTTACCTGGATTATCTGATTTTGATCGAAAGGGGAAGAAAACCTTTCATTATCCTCTCTTACATGGATCGATCCGAGGCCATTTTTTGATATGTGAGGAAATATAGTTTGTATAACGAATGGAGAGGAGATAAGAGATGGGAAAGAAGGATTTTCTTATCCCTGAGTAGGTTGAATAAGCGTTATATTATCTCCTTTCAAGAGGATTCGACCTGAAAACAAATGAACTAGGTTAGTGATACATTCCCTGTAAAACGTGCTCGGAATGAAAAGGGGAAGTATTTCTGAATTATACAGTACAGACAAATTGTCTGTCTCGTATTTGACATGTGTACTTGAAGATGTAAAAATCCACAGCATGTAGATGAGAGGTTGGAGAAGAATCAGAGATAAAGGCTCACCCAAATCCCTACGTGGTTTTGGTTCTTGACCTGGTTTCGTCGCGCAATCGTAAACTTCCTCAGCATCATCGAGTACCTAGACACCAATACCATGAATGTCAATTAGCTCCATTTTTTCTCTACTCTTGATTTGACGAATATGGATTTTAAGCGGAGGCGATTGATAGATTTGAAACATACGAGATTCATAAATTCATCGAAACCCTACATTCATTACATCGTCAGCATTGAATTGATATGATATGCGAGAGCATGATCAGGAAATGGTGGCCACGCGTGTAATGGAACTCTGCCCAGTACAAAGAAGGAAGAAACGCTCACAATGATATAAGCCTCAATCCTAAAACTGTTGTTATCGAATAACCAGATAGTCGTTCGGGTGTGCTACTCAAGATGCATGATGAGCTTCCAAGACTGAGACTTCCAAAATGAATCGTCGCTGAGCTCACCTTCTGTAAATGATTGAAGATGATGTTGATGGGCTATACACATCTGCCATTAGCTTATTGACTCACCCTCTCGCCAAAGCAAGTCAAGGATTGAGAAGGAACCCGATAGACATACCTGAACCATCACTTTTCTACCTGACATTATGACTGATTCTTCGTTTCCTGGTTGATGAATGCCCGCTCAGCTGTAGTCAATGGATGTATGCGGCGGGAAATGAAGTAAAGTCTGGAAAGCAGGTAGAAGGAATGACACTGCTGTTGAGTAATGTTGGTTCTGATGTTATCGAGAATCACAACGAGCAGGAGAAAGAAAGAATCATCGACTGTCAACTGTCGACGGAACCAAATGTTCCCAGTGGGATAAATTACCGCAAATACCGCCACATCAGATATGTACAGATATAACATATAACCCTTCTCTCCTACACGCGTGCTGCACGTGGTTTCCATCATCCTTGGATCCCCAGCTCAGATCTAACCGGAGAGGACTCGGACTCGAACTCGGATTTGGACCAAAAAGTTGCAAGTTGAAGAAGATATCCTTCCTCATTTCATGACTCTTCACCCACCTCACCCTCATCACCATGTCATCCTCCACTCCCTCCTCCAGGACATACAAGATCAATGTCCCTTGCACCTCGGCAAACATAGGACCAGGGTTCGACGTGTGTGGTATCGCCTTATCCAAGTCACTCTCTTTAAAAGTTACCATCCCTTCCAACCCCTCCGACCAGCCCTCATTACCCACCATCAAATATACAGGCTTAGACTCGGAGAACGTCCCATTATCACCATACAAGAATCTTCTCACTCGAGTAGCGCTTTACGTCCTCCGTTCACACGGTATCAACACTTTCCCTAATGGAGTCACTATCGAGGCCCATAATGAGATTCCATTCGGACGAGGATTAGGTTCGTCAGGAGCGGCAGTCATCGCTGGTGTACTTTTAGGTGATTTATTAGGAAATTTGAACTTGTCCAGAGGGAGATTATTAGATTTCGCATTGATGGTGGAAAGACATCCTGATAATGTCACTGCTGCTTTGATGGGTGGATTCGTAGGAAGTTATCTTAGGGAATTATCGCCTGAAGATATGTCTGCTGCGTCCATCCCACTTGCTGAAGTGTTACCTGAATACCCACCTGATGCTGGACCTGATTGGGGGAAAAACCCACCATTACCTCCTAATGGGATAGGACATTATGTCAGATTCGGTTGGGCAAAGGAAATCAAAGCGATTGCTGTTAGTCCGAGATTCGAGTTGGCGACTGCTAAAGCTAGAGGAGTATTACCTGATAGTTATACAAGGAAGGATTTGGTGAGTTTTTTAATAGCGACCATTGCATTCTCACATGTCCAATCAACGATATCATGGTCTTGGTGAAGATGATATTCAAGGATATTACATGTCAATGAGGCCATGGCTAATCCCTGATGATACAGATATTCAACCTTCAACGACTCGCTGTACTCACCACAGCTCTCGCCAGATCACCTCCAGACCCTGATCTCATATACGATGCGATGGGTGATAGAGTCCATCAACCCTACCGAATGACCCTTGTGAGTGAAGTCGACAATCGACTCGATCTCGCACGAGGGTGACTGACCTGTCTTGTAGATTCCCGGACTTCCTAAAATTCTTACTGAACTCACCCCAACTTCACACCCCGGATTACTAGGTATCTGTCTCTCTGGAGCGGGTCCGACCATCTTGGCACTGGCGACGCACAACTTTGATTCGATAGCTGCTGAGATCGAGAGGATATTCAAGAGCGAGGGAGTCGAGGTGGATTGGAGTTTGTTGGACGTCGATGAGAGGGGAAGTACGGTCGAGGAGGTGTAAGGTGGGTTGTGGGTATAGGATATGTATACGCCATCAATAGCAAATGGTCATAGAGTAGAAGATGCATATACAGCATACAGCATATTGGAGAATATTGGTCGATACCATATGCATTTTCCATCGAGAATCTCATGAACATCTCTTAGCACATTGATATCATCGCACCGATCACCATGATCGCCCAGATGATGCTAACCCAATAGATACAGATACACAATGCACAGACAAACAAATTAACAACTTTTTCCGTTCATCTATACTCATACCTGTATTTCACTATCCTATCTTCTGATTGACGATTAAGATGGAACAAGATAACCCCAAAACAGATATCATCCTCTCCATGTCCCATACGTAAGTTGGTGTCTGCGCACAGACACTTGCCCATCATACAAATCATACCTATCTCAACTGGTATAGATCTGATGGAACGTATAGTCCAACAGAAGATTATATTCAACAAATAGTCCAACGTCTCAAATCCTACGAATTCCGTAAACGACTCTACCCAGAGACAGTCAAGAGAATATGGTTTTACGAGACCGCACCTAAATCATCTATCACTTACATCTGCGAAACTCACCCTGCTCATATCCGGGCAAGAGATGGTCCACTGAAGGAAGATGGTATAGGGAATAAGGAATATAATGAATATCATCAAGATTGGGAAGGATACGATTACGCATATAGGGTCAGAAGTTGTTATAGGATCAAGAAACCGATTGGGTTGGAAGAGATGAGAATGAAATTTGGGATTGGAGGGGCACCTAGAGGGATGGTCTATGTTCCGGGAAGGATGATGGAGGATGTCAAGGTGGAGGAGCAGGAATGTATCTGGAAGGAAGAGTGAGGAGTGAGGGTTGTATAAGAGGTGAGTGGGGATGATCTGTATGGTCTAGGTTTTCATAGGTTTGTAAAGGGCTGTTCTAGGTGATTGGTTGGGATACTTTCATTGTTGATTACTCGCTGACCAAGTCAGCAGATACATGCTGATGAATTATCTTCATAGTGATAATATCATACGAGGACCAGAAGATTTGGTAGTAAACTACAACAAGATCCTTTCATATTGGTTTATCAACCGAGTTATAGCAAGGAGACGGAGAAAGACGATGGAATCGATACTGCATCCTCATACATCAACCCACCCCTCTCAAGGTCCACATGGAAAATTGGGGAGGTGGGTACCTTCTCCGGAGAGGCGTACTACATTCCTCGGCCTCGAGCACTGTACTGGGTAAGCTGAAGCAGAATGATGAAATGGTTGGGTAAGTACGACGAGGTATTTACGGGATTGATCACCAAAACATCGGGAAGCTAAAGTGTGGAGATGTCGTCAGTGGGAAACCCTGAATCTTTAATCCTAATACTCACACTCGCTCTCTTTCGTATGACAATTGACTTTTGTTTCTTTTCAACAACGACGCTTTCGACGGGTGTAACTAAGGTCATCCATTCCAGCGAGCCGAACAATCATTCCTTGAGTCTCTCAGCTGATGGGCTAAACCACGTGAAACAAGGAAACAAGGAATTATTGATCGTCGTATACTACTGTCCTATAGTACTAACTCAATCTATCCCGGCTGACTTCAATTCTCAGGTTGTCTCGGAAGGAAATGAAGAAAAAGTCGTATCATTGATCATGACGACTGACGAGAAGATAAGCATCAACGAAATGGCAACAATACCATGAATGACACTCATATCGAATATATCATGAGAAAGACTTTTAGCTGACTTTAACTGGTTCTACTGATATATCAATGATATTTTTCATTCACATCATTGACATTGATCATTCTGATCGATAACTGCAGTCGACTGAAAGCTCTGTTAGTCTCGCTTTTTGAAGTGATCCATCAAACTTAGACCAGTATGTCCACTCGACATCTATCAAAATCAACCATATTCTTCCTAATCATCTTCACCTTCCTGTCCATCCTCACATTCCTCAACTTATCTCCCAACGGTCAAAACCTCCTACAATGGGCCAATTCACTTGAAGTATTCCAGCCGTCTCAGCAATTATTCCCCTATGAGATCGACCACGATATAACCACTTATCAAGAATATAACGATAGGGAGGTCGAGAAATTACAGAGATGTTTGGAGGATCAAGGAGAATGTAGGAAGAATCAGGATAAGGTGGTTTTGGCTTTTGCACATGCCTGGCCGGGTGCTGTGGTGCGTATAACTGTTCTTACCATTCTTATGCAATGGTGCTGATTCAATTTGGCTTGGATGTAGATCGATGGATGGCGAGGAGGCGAAGGTGTATGGTATGTCCCTTTTTTGATTGGTTAGGGTGGTTGAGGGTGTAAGCTGATATAGAGGGACAGGGCAATGTCAATGTTCAGAGCAATGAGGGAGTTGGGATATACCGTGTTACTAGGGATAAATGATTGGGGTCAGTACCAATGAAAGGTTTTAGCAGAGGGTTATAGCGGGGTAAACTGATATACTCTTGTGATCAGACGAGACACTACGATATTATCGAATGTTCCCTGATCAAGTGAAAGTGATCATCAAATCGGCTTGGATAGACGATTGTATCAAGGATCCGAAATGTATTAAATCGGAGGTGAACCCTACGGGTATACCGAGGTGGAAGAGTGAGTAGTCGATCACCTTAGAGGTACCGTAAAATTATGTGCTAGCAGACTGACATTGATGGTTTGTGTTCTTGTTTGCGAGTGTGAGCCCACCATCCATTACTGATTCGATGAGGAAGAAGGGACAACAGTATATGCTGATGTGCAACTCACGATGATAGGTTTTCGATGCATTTCTTCCCTGATACACATACGAGATTCGGACTAGATTATAAATGGATTATTCATGCCGATAGACATTTTTATGGTGAAGAGGGAGCGGAGAAATTACAATATATCGGGTGAGTAAATACCCCTTGTGCATTCATATCTACTTATTAACCACACCCAGAGAAAAGCTTGATAAGAAAAGTGCTGAGATTTTGTTCTTGAATTTGTATCAGGTACTCACTCGAAGATGCATGTATGAAACATCCTTTCGTACCGCACGATCAACGTCCCATGGCAGCTTGGACATTAGCCAAACAAGCTAGTCGTGAGTACAGTACTTTGACTCCTGAAATAGACAATCATGTAGCAAAGAAGATGTTGAGCTTGATTTTGTTTTCCTGTTTGTCTATATGTAGTATTCCACCTCGGTGCAAAAGAGACAGTATTCAATAAATCATATTTCGAATTGGCGAGTGAAGAACCTCAACTTGATGGATTGAGCTTCAGAGGTGCTTATCAGGTTAATGGAGAGTATATGAAGGTGAGTACAGATAAAATATCACTTGGGTTAGAGTGAAGGACCGACTCAAACCTTATCTTTCTCTTGCAAATAGGGCTGGATCCACGATACACCCGTTCAAGCTCTCAACGGAGTTATAAATCTAGGTAAGATTGGACCCGATCAATTCCTCGACGAATTGGCCAGCTCGAGGATATTGATCGGTGTGGGTAATCCACCTTTATCACCTTCACCTTATGTCGCTTTATGTATGGTGAGTCAAGTTTCTCGCAGGTATTCATTACCTGTAGACTGGAGTTGATTGAATCTTTTTTTTTTTCTCAATTAGGGAACACCATTCTTGAATCCCATCAAATCGTGGGATCCAGAAAATCCAAATGATCGATCTAAATGGGTTTCACAGCACAACTACTTGAAATGGCTTGACCCTCCGTAAGTACACTAATAATCTCGATTCTCCGACCTGTACTACAGTATAGGACGAAAAGAGATGTGATTACGATGGAGCTCTAATTGATGTTGTTTGGATCGTGCGACATAGATACGTATACAACGTTCAAGCCCACGCATATGACCAATTTGTCTCTGCCATTTCCCAAGCTATCCAAAATCCCCCACCGAGGTATGTCGATCCTCCCATGACGATCGAAAATGTCCGAAGGAGGGTAGAAAGATTGGTGGAAAGTGATTGGAAGGAATTGGCGAGGGAGTATATGGAAGAGAAAATTAAGGAAGGTGAGAAATATGTGAGTCGATTTGAAACCACAAGTATTTTACCGCTACATGAAATGTTACTGATATTTTGCTGGTCGATATATAGACATGGACTTTGTAGAGTCGTAAAGTAAGATTGAGTTCGTAAGACATTGTTTGTATATTATCATATCTATCGACAGTATCGGCTTCTCAGGGACAATGTATTTTGGTTGTATCTCTAGCCTGCTGTAGAATCGTTGTACTCCATTTGATCTGTCCAGAAGATACCCATGCTACTTTTTCTGTCTGCAATGCCAGCTTTGAGAGCGCGGTCTTTCCGAAATCAACCTTCTCACATGTGTACATACAGTCATTAAATATGCATAATCAAAACTCAATAATGAATACTATATACCTTCATTTCTTCTCGTCCCGATCAACTGCTGGGCGCACCACCCTCACCCGAACCACCTTGTTGTCCATCTCCAGCTCCAGCTCCACCTTCACCAGCTCCTACGCCTGCACCTCCCTGTCCGCCCGCGCTACTCCTCCTGCCCCCTCTAGCAGCCGCGCCACCCCTGGCAGCTCCTCTAGCAGGTCCAGCACCTCTAGGTCTCTTCAACACTCTCCCCCTCTCTCCTCCTGCTCCAGCAGCTGCTGCACCCTGTATACGAGCTATTATATCTCCTCCTGCACCCTGTGACGAACCATCTCCTTCACCGGCTACTTCACCTTCTTCCAAGGGTCTCTTCACTCCGCCAGTAGGGGAAGTAGGGTTCGCCGAAGGGGTTATCGTAGAAGGAGTGGAAGTGGATGGAGCACTAGCTTGATTAAGAGTTGCATTGACAGCTAGACAACGAACGAAATGTCAGCCACAATGAAAAATCTATCACATCTCACCAAGGCACTCACTGCTCAGCACTGAATTAGCTCTTGTGGCCGCACCGCCTCTAGAGGCTCCCCTGACAGCTCCCCTAGCTCTTCCTCTAGCTACTCCTCGTACAGCACTTGCGCCAGCTCCTTCGGCGTTAGTAGCGGGAGCATGAGTCGTCGTATGTGTAGGTGTAGGAACAGCCGGTTGAGCTTGTTGGGTTGGTGCTGGAGCAGTGGAAGGTCTGAAAGCACCAGCATTTGCCGATAGAGCACTAGCCGTCGAAGGTGTAGGCGAGGCCGCTGGGATACCAAAAGCGCTAGTATTGGAGGGAACAGCAGCAGGTAAAGGACTTGCTGAAGCACCACCACCAGTAGCAGCTTCCAATTTCTTCTCGACTTCCGCCTTTTGTCTCTCCAATGTTTTCCTACTGATCTCAGCGGTTTTCACTTGTCTTTCTAATGCTCTGACTTTCGTGGTCAACTCTTCTACTTGACCTTTCAATGTGTTCGCTTCATTCTGAGTAGCCTCGGATTGCGATTTGACAGCTTCGGACACTCGGTTTTCGAAGGTCGCGTTGAGTTCGGCTTCTTTAGCTGATAGGTCGACTTGAGAAGCGTTTCCATCGCCAGATTGGGCTCTAGCAGCTTCAAGCGCTTTGGAGTGTTCGGCGTCGAGTTCTGCCTCTCTAGCTGATACGGCAGCTTTGACGGCTTCATCGATCTTAGCTTGATCCGTTACACCTTCACCACCTGCGCTGACAATGGTGGAAGCGCCAGCAGACTCGAGTTCTGATATCTTCTTTTCCAGTTCGGCGACTCTGGCTTGTAAGGTCTCAACTGTACTTTGAGCGGTCTGTCTTTCAGCAGTGAGTTGGTCTAATCGGCCTTTCATTGAGGCATTAACTCGATTGACTCGGGTGACATTATCCGCATATCGCTAGTCATTCGGTCAGCTCTGTTTTGCTTACTAATCTGCGCAATTAAGCTTACTTGATCACCTTCATCTTTCTCTTTCTGTAGTTGCTCGATCTTCGCGTTCAGTTCCGTCCTCTCAGCATCGGTCAAAGATCCACCTTCAGCCTTGACGGCTGTTGCAGCACCGCCTGCAGAAGCAGCTGCTTGAGCTTTAGCTTCTTCGAGTTCCTTCTGCGTTTGATCAAGTTTGGTCTGTAGAGCCGCAAGCTATTCGGTTCATCAGCCGCGCTCGGTCGATTCGGATTCATTCAGCTAAAAAACTCACCTCAGCTGACTTGTCACCTCCTGCTGGAGCAGCGCCGCCAACACTTTGAGCTTTAGTCAATTCTGACTGTAGCCTTTGCACAGTATTCTCCTTCAATCCACTGACTCTCTCACTCTCTACCAATTTCTTCTCTACTTCACTTATCTTGGCTTTATGTCCCTCAATCTCGTTGTTCAGAGCTTCGATCTTCTCGTTGACTTCTTTGATCTCTTTGTCCTTAGCTTCGATAGCTTCTGTATGTGCTTGAGCAGTGGTATTCTGAGTTTCGGTAAGAGTGTCCGCACGCCTCTTCCAGTTGATTCCTATTCTATATCTATTTTCCGATTCAGTCTTGAGACGATCAACTTCAGCTTGGAGGGTCTTGATCTCCCCTGATCGAGTATCGGCAAGTGCCTCGGCGGCTTCCTTCTCCGCTTGGACTGTTGAAGTAGCAGCTGCCAATCGAGAGTCAAAGTCTGCAATCTTCGCTTCGGCTGCTCGGGTCTCAGCACGGGCTTGTTCGATTTGACCGCGAAGCGCAGTGCTACGATGATCATCAGCTATACTGAACAATCTGAGAATACCATAAGCTAGCTCACGCTTCACGTTGCAAATCCTCTATCCTCTTCTCAAGTTGGATTCTCTCCTCCGCCCTACTTTTCTCAGCTTCGGTAGCGATGTTCTTGAGGTTATCGATGAGCTGTTGTATTTTGACTCGTTCGGATTGTACTTGGGCGAAATCGGATTGCAATCTGCTTTCCGTACTCTACAGGACAAAAGTCAGCTGACTGGATTGAGATAGGATTATAGTATCTTGAGCTCACCTTCCACTGTTCCTTCTCAGCTCTAAGCATTGCTGTCTCATTTCGCAGCCTGTCAGCCTCAGCTTGACGAGTAGCGACTTGTTCGAGGGCCTATATTTCTCACGTCAGCTACTTTGCCTGGATATCCGCATCCTGAGTACTTTCAAGCTCACATTACGTTGCTCGTTATGGGCTTGAGAGATAGCATTCTGGAGCTGTCTATACTGGGTTTCAAGATTGGTGTATTCTTGTTTTTGCAGGGCATTGGCTTCATTGAGCATTCGCGATTGTTCTGTGCCAAGGCAGGTGTCAACTGTGTGCTATTTTCACACAGGAACTTGATCCAGCTTACCTTCGAGTAGACCGACTTTGGCTTCTGCTTTTGCCCTCTCCACCTCAGCCACACCAACCTGTTCAGTCTTGGTTCTGATCTCCTCCTTGGCTTCTTTGACCTCCACTTCAGCTTTGTTCTTGACAATATCCAATTCAGCTTGTAAGTTCGTGATAGCTTGTTGGTGAGGTGCGTCGAGAGATCCATCTTCAAGAGGTCCACCGGATGAAGAAGTCTGAGACCATCTCAAGCCTTCACCTTTAGCCAGTAATTTACTGAAGAAATCTCTTTCTCTCGTGGCTTCGTTGACTCGCTTCTGAGTTTCTAACAATTGTTTATGTAATTTCTCAATCGTGTCAGCAGCTTGATCTAACGTTGCTCCAGTATCCAAGTCTTCTTGTGCAGCTGAAGCTCTGTTGATCTCCCTTTGGTCGAGTTTAGCCATAAGACTTCGGGTGAGTTTGAGTAACTTCTGATTCTGTTCTTGTAAAGATCTGATTGATCGGAACTCCAACAGATGATCGGTAATGATATCCCCTTCTACGGTTGCTTCGCCGCTCATCTCTACGCCTGCCAGTGATGGATCGTCTCGTATAGCGATTTGACGTACGAGACCTTGAACTTGACGAGAGAGATCATCAACAGTAGTTTGGAGAGAGGCGACTTCTTCTTGATGATGGGTAGCAGCAGCGTTGAGGGATTTCACTTGAGTGTCGTAGGTGTCTCGTGAAGCAATCACGACAGCAAGTTCTGCAGCAAGAGCATTGGCTCTTTCGATCGCCCGGCCATGTTCCGCAGCTTGTTCGTCGAGAAGAGGTTTCTGCAATTGCTTTCGTTAGCTGCGGGTTGATAGCAAATCCTTGCGAAGCAACTTACCTTCTCAGCTATGTCCTGACCGATCTCGTCTAACAATCCTGTCAATCTGGCAACTTCATTCTCTGCCGCTCTCAACTTTCCTTCCTGGATAGTATAGTCCGTGTAGAATTGAGTATATGTCTTTCCACTGGCCTTCATACCACCAGCCAAAGCAGCAGCTGGACTCAAGTCAGTTCCCTCTCCACCAGCAAGTGCTAATCTCTCCACCACAATCTTGAGATCATCTGCCCTCTTTTCAGCTTCCTTCCTTATTCTTTCCTCTTTCTTCCACTTCTCTTCCCATGTCTTTTCTTTTTCTCCGTACGATTCTGCCATTCTTTCCAATTCTGCTTCTCTCTCCGCAACAGTCGCTCGAGCTTCTTCACCTCTCTTTTCCAATATTCGATTTTCCTCCATCACTTGATGGAACTCCATCGAGACGGATGCTTTCTTAGCGGCTGCTGCTGATGTGAGAGTGGCGATATTGGCATGAGCCTCGGAGAGACGTTGAGATTGATCGTTGTATGTTCGTTGAAGGGATCGATAAGAGTTTTCGACGGTGTTGAGACGTGTTAGGAGGGATTCGTGTTCTGTACGCGTTTTCGACTGTTCGGCTTGCTATATACGATTGATCTTTCAGCATACGTTGAGGCAGTACTGTAAATGCAGGAGAAAAGAAGAATGACCGACCTTCTCTGCTCTGTAACGACCAAATCTCTCTTCGACATCCGCAACAGCCTTGCTCAGGTTTAAGATCTCGGCTCGAGCACTTTCCAAGGCTTGTGAACTTCTTTTCTCGTTGAACTGTTCGATCATGATCAGCTTCGGCCTTACCCACGAGACTTGGTAAGCTGACTCACCTTGGCTGTCTCTGTTGTCATTCGCAGCTCAGAGACTTCCACATCCAGATGGGCAATCTTCTGAGAAGCATCGGTCTTTTGTGCTCGAAGGGCATACAGTTCCTCTATGGAAGCGCAATTGCGATGTCAGCTGAGTTCGAACGTTCGAGATAGCTACAGCTTACGGGTGTTCTTATTTGACCGTTGTTGTAACCTTTCCGTCTCCTCAATAAGTTCTTTCTTCTCTCGCTCAATTGCCTGAATGACATAGGTCAGCTACTGCCTCTAGCAACAGCGATGCGATGGCTCACCTCTATTCTAGTTTGCAGCACCGACAATTCAGAAGTGGACTGATGATGTGACGATTGCAAAGCAGAAAGCTGCGTTCGAAGTTGATTCGTCGTTGATACTATGTATCCCATCAAATCAGTTTCCGTCTGAGGTCCAACGGGTCAACAAGGAACTCACCAGCACCCTCTTTGTCATTGTCCAAAGCCTTCTTATCATTCTTCAGCTTCTCCACTTCTTCCTCCAGCTGTCTCAATTTCCTCTGAGCATCTGCCAGTGCCTGCTCCTGCTCCACTTGACGCCTTATATCCTCTGACATGCTGTCGGTGGGTTCAGGAAGGGGAGGGGGAATTAGCTCGGATGTCTGATCCGACGTGGGAGGTTGATCGGATGCCATTGTATTTGTAAGAAAGCAATCTCGTGGCCCTGGAGGATGGGAAGTGTCCTGCAGGCTTTGAGAGACTTTGATAGTAGGCTAGGATGAAGAGAAGGTAACAGGAATGAGGAATGAGGATGGATGATTGATGATTGATGAGGGTGAGAGGTCGAGGTTATTTAGACGCGAAGTATATGCTGGTAACTTAGCTGAGTGACCCATTTAAATGTGAATGGGCCCGCACTGTGACGACATGAATTGCAACATGAACATGCATAAAGAAGAAAAGTCATCGTTCAACCATCAATACGAGTCCACTGCATACCAAGTAGAGCTCTTGCACACGAGCGACCAGCACAACAATGCCAGTACCACAGGAAGATGCTCTTCCGGTAGGAAACCCAACTTCATCATCGCATACCGTCCCAGCGGAGGCTCAACCGGAGGTAGCAGAGGTTCTGGAGAAATTCCAGAAATTAGGGGAAGAGGCTGCTGCCGAAGAGGAAGGTGACAGTGATGATGAAGATGGTGAAGCTGAGGGAGAAGGAGAAGGTGTAGCTGGGGAGGGAGCGACAGAGGGCGCAGGTGGTGAAGGTGGTAAGAAGAAGAAAAAGAAGAAGAAGAAGGGGAAAGCATCAAAAGCTGTTCAGAAATTGAAGTGAGTTCAACTATAGTGGGCAGATACTACCTACGTGTAGGTCGTCCGGCTAAATGATACGACTCGCATTATAGGAATATTGCTACGGGTCAAGCACCTCAACAGGTAATTGATGCAGTTCGGGAACAAATGGACCCGCAAGAATCGAATACCGCTACTGATGGTAAGCTTTTCAGCTACAGAGACTCTGGAAGGATCAAAGCTGATATAGAGTTGTCGATGATTATAGAGGAAATTCAGAAAGCCTTGAAAGCAGCTGACTTCATGAAAATCCTGGAAGGTAAAGTAGCTCTGGGTAACAAATCAAATAGCAAAGATCTCGGTGAACATAAAGTAAGCTTACCATGCAAGATCAAGCCCATCTGGAGGCTCGCAATCCAATTGGGAAAGCTTACATTTCAATTTGGATAGTTCTGGAAGACGCAACCTGTCCCTCAGTTTCCTACTTCCTCCTCGGGAGCGGCATTAGAAGAAGGTGCAATAGATTCTTACAAGACCCCTGCGGATGTGAAGCAGGAACCTGGGGCTTTACCTTCAGGTTTCGTTTGGAGTCTGATAGATATCAAGAATGAAGAGCAGGTAAGCTGACCCAGATCATGATTGCCTCACTGATTTTAGCTAATGTCAAATGCAATGGAAATAGTGTAAAGAAGTGTACGATCTGTTATCGGAAAATTACGTTGAGGATGATGAGGCTATGTTCAGATTCAAGTATTCTAAAGAATTCTTACTTTGGTATGTCGCGAATCCCGTTACCTATCAAGTATCTGACTATCTTCGCAGGAAAAGCTAATTAGGTGTGGTATGTAGGGCATTGACTGCACCAGGATATTATCCAGATTGGCATATTGGTGTGAGAGTACAGAAGACAGGGAAATTGATCGCTTTCATCTCTGGTATAAAGATTGAGATCAGAGTTCGATCAAAGTGAGTCCGATTTCTTCATAGGTTCCGCATTATATACCCTAGGTAACATTGAAGGAAGGGTCTTTCTCATTATCACTGACAACGTTGATCACTCCACACAGGACATTCGATTCTGCAGATATCAACTTCTTATGTGTTCACAAGAAATTACGATCGAAGAGATTGACTCCTGTCTTAATCAAGGAAGTTACGAGAAGAGTAAATTTGGAGAATGTTTGGCAAGCTATATATACCGGTGGTGTAGTAATTCCCACTCCTATAGGTACTTGTCGGTGAGTATCGCCCTCCACTCTGCGTCAATGTAGATCCTTCATGTACCCACATACGACTCCCATTTGTACCTTTGTATGATGGGACAAGAATATGGCTGATAAAATGAATTTTGCGATATATAGATACTGGCACCGAAATCTCAACCCTCCCAAACTCGTGGACATAGGATTCTCCCCGCTCCCACGAGGATACACTATCGCAAGACTAGTGAAATCATACTCCGTACCTCCTCACCCTAGGATACCAGGATTCAGAGAGATGACCGAAACCGATGTACCTCAAGTAGGCGATTTATTGAGAAGGTACTTGAACCGATTCGATATCGCTCAGACGTTTGGTAAAGATGAGGAAGTCAGTCATTGGTTCTTATCTGGACAAGGAAAGGAAGATAAAGATGGTAAGAGGGTAGAACAGGTTGTATGGTCATACGTTGTTGAAGTGAGTCGTAGCTTCCGAGCAACATTGAACATACTGTACAATTCCGAAGAGAAGAGACTGTTTTATGTTGATGTTTCTCGTTTGTTATAGGACCCGACGACCAATCTCATAACCGATTTCATGTCCTTCTATTCCCTCCCATCAACCATAATGAAACATCCCAAACACGATATGCTCAAAGCTGCATACATGTTCTACTACGCTTCCGATGTGATCTTCCAACCTGGTGGATCAGCCGATGATGCTGCCACGCACGACTTGAAAACCAACAGGAAATTGGAAGAGAGATTGAACGCTTTGAGTAATGATATGTTGAGTATTGCTAAAGCTGTGAGTGCAAGGGTCCCTGACTCCTCAATTTTCCGTCTCATATTGTGTCATCGAGGGGTGGACGGATAGCTGATGAGTGCACGTAGGCCGATTTCGACGTACTTAACGCATTGAGTTGTTTGGATAATAATATGTTCTTACAAGAACAAAAGGTCAGTTGTTGGCCACCTGATAGAAGAGGCTTGGAGCTCATTTGAATCTTATTATGAACAGTTCGGTCCCGGTGATGGTTACTTGAACTGTGAGTGTTTCCGTCTTCTGAAATATCATATGAAGATATTTATATTGACCAGAATGTACCGTGCTGACGGTGTATATGTCCCGTTCAGACTACTTATACAACTGGTCTTGCGCACCCATCGACGGTGGTCAGCGAACGACCTCTCAAAAGCAAGGTTCAGGTATTGGTGTGGTGATGCTTTAGATGATTTACCTCTATCATGCTTATAAAGTCTTAACGAAATGAATGATGCATTGCATTTTCTTCTTACGTTGACTTACATACCCATACGGTATACGGTATGAAAGAAGAATGATCTGTTGTCATAGAGTAATACAGTTGGTTATCAAGGGTGATTGACCTTTCATATCCTAGAATGTCGATCGGTATACAAGACTACAAAACTACAATCCACTAGCCTGAAGTATATATACTATGCTCAACAAAACAATCAACTCAACTAAGATTAAGTGATATCGATCTCTAAACCATGAGAGGGAATTGATCTACCCGGAAAGTCCCAATCTCAGTCAGCTCATGATCAACGACAAAAACTTGAGATGATACCTACAATGCTGATATCAGGTTCGAATGGTAATCCCTCCAAGGCTTTGAGAAAGAATGGTGTGGGTGGTTTTGGGACCTTGTAGTCTTCATGGTGTTCTTCTGATTCTGATGAATATTGATCAGAAGGGTTTTCCGAGGTCCTCTCATCATCGCTGGACGATCTCAACCTGGTCTTATGACTTCTCTTCCTATCCTCATGCGGTTTCTGATTGCGTCTATCTTCCTTTCCTCTTAGAGACTTGTGTCGAGTTCCATCCTTAGTCTTACTATCTTCTTCACTCGAGGTGATGTCAGCAGGAGAAATCGAATTTATCTCAGAATTAGACTCTGGGTCTTTGCTTCTATTCTTCCGTTCATCCTTGCTTATATGCTTATACTTATCCTTTTTGCGATCTTTATTATCTCTTCTTGATCCTTCACCCTTGGGCTCGACACCAATCGCTCCATCTTCGAGGGGTTCGTCATGCCTTCCGTGCATCACTTGATAGTCATAATAATCACCATTCAATTCTGGGCTAACCCGTTGATTCGTAGATATGTCATTATGATCAGTAAAATCAAATTTGGTTTTCACTTTTGGTTGCGCTTCTTCTGGTGACTCTTCTTCTTGCTCGTCCTCAGCCTCAGCCGCGACACTACTTGTTCTCACTTGTTGTTGATCCAACTTCAGCTCTGCATTTGGTGTTAAATCTCTGTCTGCTTTCCCTCTCTCTGATTTGTCAACATTCGCCTGATTCCTTTCTCTTTTTTGGTCAATATCGATCTCTGCAGAGTGGCCAATTTCGGTAGTGTAATCGTAAGCATCTATTGTACTCCACTCCGTCCCTTTTCTTTCTGGTTTCTTTCTTCCATCTTTCCAAGTGTGAGTCTCCTTCAACCAATCCCCCTTGGCGTTCTCCTTACTATGAACAGACCTTCCTAGGCTTGACGGGTCGTGCTGTGACGCCGAATCCCGCTGTCTTCCCTGATCATTAGAGCCAATTTCGATACCATCCCCTTCTTGCCCTTGTATCACGCTTTCGACCGAGGGCTTGTCGCTACTGTGGTCATTTCGATATTTCTCCTTTCTCAATCCAAGAACAGAAAATATCTTTTCTCTAGCTGATCTTGGGGCGATACGAAGGGAAAGATTTTTCGATCCTCCTGGTAGATCAGGTAAAAGCTCCACTGTCGTTCCACCACCAAGATCTTCCCAGGACGAGGCGTTACTATCTATCTTCGAACCTCTTTTTGTATCTGGCTTCCTGGCAGATACTGTTGAGCTGGCTGTAGGGCTGCCTGGGTGCACCTTCGCAATTGTTGGTTGGAACACTATCCAATAATCTTTCTTTTCACCTTTCCTAACCGACTTGAGCGATATTTTATGATTACTTCCCAGTAGCTCTCCGCTATGTTCAGCTAACAGGCTGGTTATAGAACTAGGATTGAGAGTCTCATATGTGGTGCCCAGAGCTCGATAGAGTTTCTCGAGGGATATTGCCTACAACGAATCGGTTTTCTATCAGCGAGTTCTATTTGATCCGAGTGCAGAAACTTCAGCTCACGGGACATCCAAACAGTCCATTTGGTGTTTTATCCAACACTTCCCAGGTAGTAGACAAGATCGTCCTATCGGATATGTCGATATTGCCCATATTGTGGTTGAATCACTTGACTATTTTTGTAAAATTTGCTTTTTGCTTCATTATTTTGGTACTGAAGTTTTGGATCAGGGATCAGGGATCATTTCCAACAATCAGCACAATCCACTATCATCATGCTTTAGCATCCTGTCACCGCCTCTACAAAGGTTCATCTATGCGAACAACCCTTTCATATATGTTCAAAGGATGGATGTCCTGTCCTGATGGTGCTCATAACCGATGCCACAGACAGCCCAAGTTCAGATCTGGGCATTTCCGCCGGAAGGATTCTGATGACGTGCGGTGTTGAATCGTCACTTCCCCCAATGTTTTTGTTTTACGACCCAAAGTCATTCAATATACTGTCAAAGAATCAACATACACGACTTTAGTGATCAGCCCTTGCAAAGCTCGCGAATTCGTTGCGCAGTACCTACCTGACTCGATTCCTTCGATTCCTTCGAGTCCTCGAAACGAGCTTAGGCCAGCTCACGATGTCCTCCATCCCTTTGCTCCTACTCTTCCTCCTCACCCTCCCCATCCGCCCTCACATACCCCTGCGTCAAATCCGCCTCGACGCATTCCTCATGCCTCTCTCACTACCTTTCATCCCATCCTCGACGTTTGAGACTCTCCCGGACTCTAGACCATGGGACATATCCAGAGCTATAGTAAGACTGATCATTGCTTATTCGCTCTTTGCTGGATTCGGGTCTGTACTTAGAACCCTAAAGAGGATAGGAGGTTGGAAGATTCCCGAATCATCTACAAATCAACTGGTTAGAGTAGGATTATTGTGGTTGCTAGCTTGGAGGGGAGCTACATTGCCTTTTGTTCCTGATGAGAAAGCTTGGAAGAGACCTTTGGACGTGACAACGATAGTTGGTATAGGAAGTGGAGGAATTTGTGTGATTGATGAGGTTAGAGAGATTGCGAGGCTGCTAGGCCTAAAGAGTGAGTACGATATTTCTGCTACATTTGGCAGGATGCTTGACATTCCCCTAGAGAGAGAGTATAAGTTTAGGAGATGGTTGGTGGCTGATCTTTTTTCATTGTCCTCGTCGGATTAGGCTCAAATCAGTATCCCAAGTCAGGTATAGTATCACGAATCATCCAAATCATCTTATCGATACATCGGATACTCTTATCTTTCAGGATCATCAGTGCGGCTTTCGCACCTCTCAATCAGATACCAATAGATTCATCTGCTGCAGGTCAGGGGATAGTAGGACAATGAGATAGGTCGATCATGTGATCTGTATCTTTCAGGTCGAACAATGCATATATTTTGGGCATCTTATCATACTCGCTGCATCTCGTTTCAGATATATCTACCTGCTGATCAGGTGAATCGTACGAGAAGCAAGCATTGTATCCAGAATACAGTTTCGCAAAGCCGTAAAAAGTCTGAGTACGGAAGATCGTCTGATGTTTACCGGTATACAATACGTATAAGAGGGTTCCACAGACGTACGAAGATCAGCGGACCCTCGATGTTCAGCTCAGGCGATCACTGTACGGAAGATGTAGGTAGATACCGTGCACTGACGATCGTGATATATAACCCAAACGATGACCAAGAACAAGCGGAATAGCCAAATCAAGCTTGTTCTCTTCTTGCTACTATATACGCCCACACCGACGCCTAATATAATGTAGAAGAGCGCAAGAAGCCACTTGGCTATCCTCGGCGTTGCTTAGCTATCCTTCGTACTGTACATCCAGTCCGCAGCTCAACCCCAGTAGATGATCGCAGAACAGCTTTATGGGAACCGACGAGTATATTCGCAATAAATCCCATCGGATGGGTATCGGACCGGCATAAAAAGGGTTTTCAGTTTGGAACCAAACAATTGGTTTCTGACCATCCGATGAGACTTCATCGTCAGTCTACGGCTGTGATAGGATACGTTGGTTGCCAATGGGGAGATCGACGATGACACAATGACGGAATGCAATCACATCCGATGCGAACCGTGATGTAAGTAAGTTATTCTACAGTAATCGTGATTGTAATGTTTTCAATCCAATTTGTCTCACAGTGAACTTGTATCGAGAAGGCGAGTAGAGATACGATTGACTTGAACCAAAACAATCATGAGACCAGCGCATTCGACGTCGACATTATCAACTACTTACAAGTGACCTTTGTACCTATCATGGATGAACGACACTAGACTACGTCCTACGGTATTCTAGACATTGGACGTCAACATCATCTATCACCCTGTTTGGACTTTCACATTCCCCCTACATTACTCGTATTCCTGAGAAATCAATATTCACATACGTCGTTTTTGGTCATCATCGCCGTTATCAGTATCTCCATCATTATCTGTGAAAGACCATTCAATCACCAGCTCACTCATACAGACACTCTTTACGATCTCCTCATCCTCCTTTATTTACCTCTCACAATGATGGACCATTAAAACGTGAGTCAGCGGTAGTTCCTTTCAATGCAATTTTCGAGATACACCTCCTCGTCTCAAGATTGTAGGACTCCGATAGGTTCATCTCAATCATGAGCTTGAACTGATATGATAGTCGTTTGACTTGATAGCTGCCAAAGTGCAAGTGACTTGATTGCTACCCCGTCCACCTCACATTCAAAACCAGCAGAGACATCCGCTAGTCGAAACAATAGATAATAGTGAAAAGCGTCAAACGCTACTGTAGACAGATAGACGGAGGGGCCTGAAATGGTGTTCACCCTTCCCTCTTTACCGTCAAGATTACTGGGAGGCTTGATCGATACTTCCCCTCCCGTGTTCTACCCACCTACGCGAAATACGCCTACCAAACCACCTCGTACAAGATCACGATCTAGGTCAAGCGCACATGATCAGATTGATTCGCCTATTCAAACCATACCTCCTTCACCATCCCTCACTCCGGTCAAGCAGACTCAGCCATATCCAGGATTAGGAAACCTCTTACCGGCCAGTGCATCCGTGACGGATCTGACAGGGGATTGGGCGCCCCTACCAGGTGGTGGACTAGGTGAAAAAAGGAGATTATCAATAAGCAGTGCAGCGAGTCATGGCTATGGTCATAATTCCAGACCAAATTCACCACCTCCTTCCAATACCAGATTGAAAACTCCCACTCGACCTACACACCGACGTTGTCATTCTGCTTTGCCTGCTTCCTCCTCCTCCTCCTCATCTATCGCTTTCAGCTTACCACAGACTACCGGTAAACTACAAGAATTTTCCATATCTCGAAACCCCCTGGCATCTACCAGTGCTATCAGTCTACCAACCCTTATCGAAGGACAAGGGGAACCTTCCACTTCCCACAGATCGGTGCCTGCGTCTCCATTGATCAATCCCCATAGTAGGAAACCGAGTAAATCAAAGATATCTCCTATATCGCCTAATCTACCTTTGGAAGAGGAAAGTGAATTCGAAGATAATCCGATACCCGAATTGAAGTTTACTAAAGCATCTTTGGAGCGATCGAATTCGAATTCATCAGTGCCACCTCCTAATCATTCTTATTCCTGCTCATATCAGTCCATGCCTCCTCCTCCTCTACGCCCTGATCCAATCAACATGACTTATTCTCCCTCTTCATCTTCCAAGAATCGAAAAATCAAACCTTTAATCAGACCCATCGCATCGCCCAGATCATGGTCTGTACAAGATATACATTCCCTCACTGGTGGAACATCAAGGAAGGGTTTACATTCCAGAAGGGGCAGTATAGAGTTAACTAGCTCGGTATCGGATATAGCAGTTTTAGCTACTTGGTCATTCCCCAATACACCACCTAAAAACAATCAAAAGGAGGTTGATCCTGATCCTTCAGATACCAGTCGAGGTAGGAAGTCTGGGCCTTCAGAAAGGTTAAAAGAGAGATTGAAGAACATACCTGGGATCGAAACTGGTTCATTCCAATTTCCCAGTTCCGGAAGTTTGCCTTCGTTACCTAAACCACTTGTTCCCCTACCACTGGGAGTAGATGGCAATCCAATCAAACCTTCTCGACCACTACCATCACATTTGAACGGAGTTGGACATAGACATACTCATTCTTCGCCTAACTTAATCAACATCCCCACGTCCACATCAACACCTACAAGACAAGCTCATGGTCAAATGGGTCCACCAGCTATACCTCCAACGTCAAACCCATTATTCCTTCCGCCCAAACCTGTCCAGCGAAGACCTACTACCTCCAGACTCAGACAGCCCAACCCGCTGTCTATGTCGACACATCAGAATCAACCTTCCCTCGTTGGGGGAAAAGAGCTGGGTTCTTCGCCTGGCAGTATTGGTTCTTTATCCGATACGTCCACCCTCTGCCCCAGTCCTACCACGTCAGTTAAATCGCTTCCTCCCCTATCGGCTGATGCAGATAGTATTGCATATACGAACACCCATGGAAAGGCATGGTGGTCTTTCACTTCGTTCAAGCGGAGTAATTCATATTCCAGCGAAAGATCTGATGATCAAAAAGAGAAAGGACGAGAAGAAGAAGATGAGGATGATGGTGTTGAAGTACTTTCAAAATTGGTCATGGGGACGGAACAAGATTGGGAGTCGGATAGTAATGGGATCAGAACAAGGATGAAAGAGCATGAAGAGGAAGAATACATCGATCTTGATAACATGTAAATCAGCACAAAATAAATTTCACTCGCGCTTGTGAGAGAACATCAGTCAAGTTAGTCAATTGTCAGATCTGTCAAACATTGGTTTCCCATCAGTTGTTGCTAGGTATTCTCATCGCCGTTGTTGTTGTATGATGATCTATGAAAGTAAAATGCAAGTGTAAAGCCGATGATACTCCTATTTGTGTATGAACCTGCCTGGTCCCGGCCGTTTGGGTTACCCGTGAGAACATGGCTTTTCGTGCTATATAGATTGCTCATATCCGTTGCATATATTCCGCATATCGGCTGTCTGGAATCACAACCGTCTCGGCATGCCGCAGGAGTGCTGCGTCCGTTTGTCCAGATCTGTGCATCTATACATGATGACCCCCATCTCAAGAGGTATACCAGATATGCGTGTATGTACTACGAGCACTGTGATTACCCCTCCAGACATGTCGGAAGGAATAAGAATGCGATGCCGCACGCAGGCTGCAGCAGCTTGAGTGATTTTTCCCCAGAAAGAATTCAGGGTTCGATATATTTTATGATGCGGTTTTTACGCCACTGCAGATCATCCGAGATGACAAGGTTAAGGCATGTGCTTTCTCTCCATCAGACAATTATATAGTTCAGATCAGCTGAGGAGACCCTGCTCCTAGCAGGACGGCTCTCGAGCGAAACGCACATACCATCTACGTTGAATATCCATGCATCCAGACTTGACCTCAGTTTGCTGTTCTGTTCTGTTCTGTATTGAATTATTGTCTCTAGTGATGTCACCAAGCAACCACAAATCCAAACGAAAAAGCTTCCGGCTGCGTTTGAAAAAGAAAAAGTCGGGACATCCGAGCTTGTTAGCGTCGCACTAAGTCAATTACCCCAGTTTCATCTCCTACCGTTGCGCAGAGAAGGGTGGATGTAGAAGGGGATGTACTGTAAGTGATTTGACCTTTCAGTTGGGGAATCTTAACCTTCGTCATGACATCCTTCAACTCAACCACGTTTCATGGGTTAAATGAATCGTTGTCCAGACAACTCGAATAGCTTGACTGTGGGAATGGGGTTTTGCTCGAAATATACCATCAAATGACGTCGTCAAAGATCGTTTTTCAATACAAACAGAGTGCAACCTGCCCATCAGTTGAGAAATCTTCCATTCGAGTGACTTATCTTATCCCTGCGGGGTTTGACTTCGCTCAGGTGTCAAATCACTGGGAAGGAAAGGAATTATGGGGTAAAGAACATGATGGGTCTGATCGAGACCAAAGCTCACAAATTACTGCTGTACGAGACAAAGGACTGGACAACATGACGGTGAGAGAGGAGGCTGGGAAGAGCCTCGAAAAAACCTTTTTGACTTTTCGAGGGTGACCAAACGTCGAAATTTTTCAGCACCTGTCGAGGGAAGAAAAAGGTATAAATACCCCTCTGATCTCCTCGAATCGAATCGTCTGTCTTTCACAACACATCGACTCACAACAAAACGCACCAAAAAGTCATTCTCTTGACTCTTACAAGTTCGATACTTTCGACACAACCGACCAAAGTCAAATCAAAAGTCTATACAAAGACCTCCACCGGTACACTACCAACAAAAACAAACAAAACAACAAGACAAAATGTTCTTCGGTAAATCAACTGTTGTAGCTGCTATTGCTGCTCTCACTTTCGCTACTGCTGCTCCTTCCCTTGAGAAGAAAGACCAAAACTCCGGTACTGCTACCTACTATGCTGCTGGATTAGGTGCTTGTGGGTGGACCAACTCCGGTTCCGACTAGTAAGTAAAGTTGTGTTTTCAACCTCCACTTCATACCTTTACTGACATCGGTGAATTTTGTAGCGTCGTTGCTGTCAACTCTGCTCAATACGACGGATCCAAGTGCGGTAGCAAGCTTTGGGTATGGAACCCCGCTACCTCCACCATCGCTTTCCCTACCGTGGCCGATGAGTGTGAGTAATATGTCTCCATCTTCATGATAATCAACGGTGTTGAAAGAGTGAATATTGATTCTGTGACTGGAATATCTAGGTCCATCATGTAACTCGGGTGATCTCGACATGTCTGAAGGTCTTTTCGGTCACCTTACCAACAACAACTTTGACCTCGGTGTCTTCGAAATGCAATGGGGTTACTTATAGTCTCCTTCCCTTAAACCCCTTTCCCCGACAACGGACAATTTCCTTCTGATTCGTCACCTCGCATATAGATATCAATCTCATCATCTTTTAACATACCATCCTGGGTTTTAACGATCTTCCAACCACAAAAACACAACGTCCTGGTGACGTCTTGTTCTGACGACCTATCACATCATATCATATCATATATACAATAGATATAGAAACGCTCTTTTAACGATGGTGACGAATTTACTAGTATAATTCATATGTCTATGCGAGAAATGCATCTGACATATCATCCTTGCTCTGGCTACCATTGCCATGTTTGATATGGTCTTTCGACTGACTAACTCGTTAGTATGCTAATCGCTTCGCAATCGAGGTTGAACTTCTTCCTGCCTCACACCTGGGATTTACTCGCTTTAGCTACGAGTGACATTCAATGTACACCGCTACTCGCGACATCATGTATCAATCCGGACTTCATTGACCCGGTGATTGCGTATCGCTTGGGAGAACGGGTAAGAATGTAGTATCGATCCCTTGGATTTTCATGTTCACACTTTGGAGCAAGTAGTCGAATCGAACGTAAGAGAGTATGCGTATGTTCAATCACCGCTTCTTTACACCCTCGTTCCTATATACCACACGGCCAACGCCTCCATTTCATTGGTATTTTCCCATTTATAGATCGAGTTGATGTTCTTCCTCGATTTGTATCGTCCACGATGCAATCAGGTGTACCGGATACATCATGTGAATGATCCCATATGGTACTGTATGCGTCAATGGCGTTCGCTAGTACATTCAAAAGCGCTAATACCATTCCCATGAGTTGATAATTTAATGTCAATCGTGTCCAGGCTTTCGTGTATGTAAAGTATTGTATGGGTAATGAGAGACAAGGAGGTCATTAGCACATGCAGATTCATTATCGGTCCCTCGTTTATAAGAGGTTGTTCGAAAAAACTACCCCAGAAGCCACGTGAAAGCCATGCTATCCAAAATCCAAGAAATCCAGACTCAAAAATAGATTTTGCCGTACAGAGAAGTAGTGCCGGTTCCCGGGGGTCTTACCTTAATTTCGGATTCGGAAAAAGTATATTTTGGTCGCCTGTAACCCCAAAATTGATCTACCCTTTGGTCCCTTATTTATTTTCAACCAAGATTTTCAATGACATCTCAGTCGAGCTTGACCTCACTGGACGTAACATGAGAAATGGGTCGCTTTACATCACATACAGAATAGGAAGTCCTTTTCGTCCGAAAAGGAAAGAGAACAGTACTAAGTTTTGGACCTTGGACCTGCATCCTAGCCTCGGTGCTTGGTGCTTGGTGCTTGTCGATCCTTCTACCTAGCTAGAGGAGAGCTAATCTGGGGTTCTTCCTATCTTTGTCGATATCGGCTGACCCACCTGTACTTCCTCCGAGACTAGCAGCAAATCTTGACAAATCGTGCTCATGTCGATCATCTCGTACCCTTAAATGCTGTCTCTGACACCCTTTTGGGTCTTTGGGTCGTTCTGGTCTTTCATTAATCTACCCACTCTGTACGGCAGGAATTAGTTAGGGAAATGAGTAACATTTTTGTCTTACAGCATTTGGCCTGTATAGCTCGAAACTTCAATTCTCCACCGTTGACCGTTGGAGTGAGGTCTTGCTCTCTCCTTTACACCACTATCACACCATCGACCATTCAGGAAATCAGGAATCAGGTATCGCTATCAGGTCTCGATATGCTGCACCCGTCTGGCCAGGTCCATTGCAATACCACTGGCGGAAAGGCTTGGCCCCTCTTTTGACGGGAAGTGATTTTGGGGTTGTCCACCCCGCTCATATTCATGTAACTTTCTCCACACATATGATTTTTCTGCCTTTTCTATTGTTCGTGGGTGGGTGTACTGATCCACCGAATGTAAGCTTCGGAGCTGAACTTTTTATCTAATCTCACCCGATGACAGACAAAAGATAGAGACGCCGTAAGTAACGGATGATTTGGCCCGTTGGGCCTCAAAAATTTGTATTGTACTGTAATAATGAAATAATAATGAAAGACCAGAACATGTCTACATGTGGGGATCGGAGTAAAGATCTTGTCGAAAGTGAAAGAGTGAAATGCTCTCTTCTCAAGCTTGATCGGGGGATATGACCGAAGACCTTGTGAGTTCATGTTGGAGCATCGTTGCCAGTGGTCAGAACAGATATATAAACCCCTCAATCTGAATCGTTAAATCTGTCTCTTCTTCACCACAACACAGCTCCACTGTCAACTCACTCACTCACTTCTTGATTGAATAAATTAAAACACGGTCTAGTACCTACACCCAACTACACACATTCACTCTATCAAAATGTTCGCCAAAGTCTTCACTGCTCTCGTCGCGGCTTCAGCCGTCCTTGCTGCTCCCGTTGAATCTCAACTTGAGAAGAGAATCCAACACGATGGACAGTGAGTTGACCCTCCTTTCCTTTTACCGTATCTGGTCTTTCTTTGCTAATTACTACATCTACTCACAGAGCCACTTACTTCGAAGTCGGTCTTGGTGCCTGTGGATGGTGGAACGTTAACGAGGACTACATTGTCGCTCTTAACTCTGCTCAATACCAAAGAAAGTGAGTGGCAGATCCTCATTTGACCCATTCTTGGTCATTATTCGCCAACCTTGGCTTTTCTGTTCGTTGTTCTCCTGCTGACATTCATCTTCAATTTCAGCGGCGGATCCAACTGTGGACAAGGAATTACCCTTACCAACTCTGCCAACGGCAAGAAGATCGTTGTCACCGTTGCCGACGAATGCCCAACCTGCGACGATGGATCTCTTGATCTCTCCCCCTCCGCCTTCGCCGCTCTTACCGACGGTAACATGGACCAAGGTGTCTTCCCTATCTCCTGGCACTTCAACAGACGACAATAAGCTGGTCGCATATCATCCATGATTTGTGTCTTGTCTTCTTGTCTTTTCTTTGTGAAATGAAAAAATGAAAATCAAAACGAAAATGAAAAAAATCGAATGAAATCTGTGGTTAGCCACAACTGCCACCAGAGGAACCCCCACCTTACTACTTCTCTATGTGAACGCCCAGTCGTTTTCATCACCATACGACACACCTTGTCACATCTATCAAACCGTTATGAATACAACCAAAACCAACTTGTCACGATCACTCAATATATATACAACCCATATATCACACTCTTTGTAAAACATCTATCATTTTTTGGGACTTTTTCGGAGAATCATAATTTATATTCATACTATATAGTCAACATACCATATCATTGTATAATCTAGACATCTTTAGTCGAATGTCAACCAAAAAGAGCTGTATAAGCTCGATCCTATATGCATATAGAGTGCTTAGAACTGTCATCCTGTTCTGTACATCATCATCACTGGAAGTCATGAAGAAGTGGTCAACCTCCACTTGACGATTTCAGTACCTGACTACGGTTTTCCCAATGTTCATATTCTCAATCCTCAAACACCTCTCTGTACGTGTGATTTGCCAATACGACGTTGTATAGCACATCTGCCAGCAGGAACAGACCCAACAAGCATATCATGAACAGCCATGATAGGCTTCTCCAATTTTGTGAGTCACCTTGCGGCAGGAACGTTGCTCGCAGTCGGGTTGGGTTGTTTACGTTGAGAATCCATACCATAGATCCTTCGGAATTACTATAATGCGATAGGATGGAATGAGGATAATTTATATAGCTCCATAACCAGGTCATCAAGCTGTGAGTGCGGCCTATTCTCTACTCCAAGAACGGTCGTGAGCTGATGCTAGAGATATCAAGCTCTACTGTACGTCGCTAGCTTATGCGCCTTCGAAGGAACCATCTGACCCTATACTCGCAGCGACTTCCAAGTCCCCCAATCCCTCATTCTCCAACTTGCCAACGCCCCTACACCAATCTTCTTTAACTCATACGCTTTAGATGCGTTACCTCAGCTGAATGGAAGTATACAGTATATCACTACGTCGGAGCCTTTGGAACAGGTACGCATCATTCTTCGTATGCAATCTGTTTAATTGTTTACTCATTGGCTCCGCCATGCAGATCGGTCCCTCGCGTAGTATCAGGTTCAAGGATGTCGTAGAAAGGTTTCAGGTATTCCCGCCGCCTAAAAGAACATTAGCCAAAGATGAAGTATGGTTAGCAGGTAAGAGGATAGAAGGGAGAGGTCAGTTTTGTATATACATAATGCTCACTGTCTAGATTCACTACTGACCTGAGATGAATTCATAGATTACCTATTATACTCTCGACTCCATCTCCCATCACTTCATTTATCCGGTCTGGCCACTACCAGACTCACACCAACCCTTCAAGCACACTTGGCATTCCTCTCCCAACCTGCTTCTCCAGCTGCTACTCGACCCGCATCACCCAACACCCCTCCCTCACACTCCCGTCAACCTTCCGAACCATCCATTCCACCTTCTCAACCACCTCCTCCAGGTAATATACTTCTATCATTACAACATGATACAGGACGATACTCTGGTGAATATACCTATTCGGCCCAAGATGGGATGTTCGGTATAAGAGGTCTGTACAATTTCGGCTGGCAATCAGCGGATATCAGAAACCTCATATATAACCAGTCCACCCCCTCTGGAGGGGTAATCACTGTAGTGAAGAAGGAGACCGAACAGGACGGGAAGAGGATAGACGAAGAGGAGATGATGGAAGGTGGTCTTAAAGGGAGGTTTTCGGCTGGTGGGGAAGTTTACTTTTCAGCTAAACAGAGGAGTTTCGGAAGTGAGTTGGTCATCTGCTACTTGCTATCATGCCATCTACGTACTATACCCATCAATCAGTCGACGGACCTAGCCTTCATCAGACCCTCTTGTCTTTCTGGGATATTTGCTGACACACTGGACAGTTTCAAGTGGACTGCGATTCACCACCCTCCCACAATCGCCCAACGGTCCACCCGCCTCACCCCCAACAACCTTGACACTCCTCTACAACCCGCTCATCGGCTTCTTGTCATCCGCATATTCTGCTCAAGTCTCTCCTACTGTAGCATTATCGACACGGTTTGGCGTTAATGTCTACTCATACGAGAGTGATTTGGCTATTGGTGGCGAATGGTGGATTGGCCGAAGAAGGGGTAAGAGGGATATCACGCAGCAGTCTTCTGCTTCTTCCCCTTTCAGATCCAAATCTATCGGGCAGGATGGAGAACTTGATGGTGAGGTGCCGACGAAAGCGGCTGAGGAAAGGATCAGTCAATTCGAAAGCTGGCGTGAAGCTTCGTTGAGACCTGCTGAACAAACGGTCGAGACTATACAAGATGGACCCTTGAACGTCACTGAGATCAAGACAAGGGCCGGTACTGAGCAAACAGACGTGCCAAATTCAGATGAAGTCGAGGCTATAGATGATAGAGATGGTGTGTTGAAAGCTAGATTGTCTGGAAATTGGGTGAGTAAAGTTATTCCGGAAAGATGTTCGGTTTCTTCTTTCTTGACAGTCAAGGGGTCTTAGCATTATGGTCGAGCTCGCTGACAAGACGATATTGCCTATTCAGTCAATCGCATTGCTCTATGAAGCACGTATACGGAAATGCCTAGTTTCTGTCGGTATAGTATCTGATTTAGCGAGTAGACAGAGACCCATTAGAAGTGTTGGAGTGGAAGTCCAATATTTCTCGTAAGATCATAAGATGTTTTTATCGTCAAGTGATCATGTATGCAACATAAAAATCTGCTGCCTGTGGACTTTGCAACGTGATTTATGACCATCAAACATGTCCATTCATATTGCTATACAATTCTAATCATCTTTTATTCTCTCTGCATTGAAATCTCTCAATCTTCTTTCGATTCTCGGATGAAGGTTCAATACAAATCAATTCCGAGTGAAAATCCTCGTCTCATGTTCCTTCGTCCTGCATATCTATCATAGGGAGGAAGGTGGGCATTATCACGACCGAACACAAAATGTTTGACGATTTCTACAAAAGTCAATCTCTTAAATAAAACACCATCATCATCCATCAGATATCTAATACGATTCTTTCTCTTCTTGAGTTGGGCAATTACCAACTTGTATTTTCGTCTGGTTCGTTTACCCTCGATAATCTCAGAAGGTGATCTTGCTTGTTTGATCTCTTGAATGACTTTTCGATAGGTGAACAAAGATGGGATATCTCGATAGACTGTAAATTGAGTGTCGGAGTTGTGAGAATGGTAGATATCCATATCGAGTTTGGACGTTTGAGGGGATTTGGTGTATACGGTGGTGGTGGTGGTGGTGGTGGTGGGTCTGATGGTGGCGGTAAATTGGGTCATTGTGAGTGGTTTTATTGATCGTTGTCTGATGGTATATATCTCGTATGGGTGGCGGCGGGATTGGGGTGAGAAGAAGAAGATGAATGAAACAAATACCGAAGAATATCAATCTCCCGTGGGTATATATACCTTTCTTCTTACATAGAGATACTGGGTAGACAGCATGATTTCAAGAAATAAAGTTGAATCACCTGAGACATATTGACTAATGATCCGACCGAGATGAAGTACGTTCCTAGTAGCTCGTATATCATTTTCGGTCTTTGCTGATTGACATTTAATGGAATTATAGTTCAGCAGAGCGTCGTACGTACCGATCTGCTCACCCATTTTCGCGAGCATCGTAGGTACAATCCCAAATGTTCGATAATATGCATCGATCTACACTATAACTCAAGAGGTGTTCTTTGCTTACAGTCCATCACAAAGTGGATATCTTCTCCATGACCATTTACAATCTACAATCGTATAGATAAACAAGATGTCTACCGATACTCTCGTTTCTACCTCGTCTACCCAGCATACCACGAGCACTGCCACCGCCAAACCAAGCCCTAAAATCATAGTACGAGATTATGCGTATACACCTGTGAAAGTATATGAGATCATTCCGCAAACACAGTCGCCACTTGCACCTTCATCCTCGACTTCATCGTCCTCAACGGATTCTTCCAAGTTGCTCACACCTACGACCAAGGAGATTCCAGTTATTGGCTTAGCGAGAGAAGGAGAAGATGTTGTAGTCTGTGAATCACCGGAATGTAAGTGAACATCAAATATCAAGGTGTCGTAACTTTTGCTGATCAGAAGTCTTAATACCCTTGTAGGTTCAGACGATGAAGATGGGATTGTATGGATGAATAATGAAGGGTCTAACAAGGGACATACATGATTCGACGTCACCTTTTTCATATGAGACCGTATATACATATAGGAAGGTATCCTGCGTACAGAGATGTATCTTATTCACCGTCGATGATAGTTATCGTTTTACTGAACAGTAATTGCCTCTCATCCACTGGGTATCATACATAGTGATATATGAGGGTTATCATATGGTCCTCGTCTTTTAGAGGTGAACTGCCACTTGCTATGCGTAGTGCTACTGTGTTCCATTAGGTCATAACCAACCTTGTTTCATATCGACAACAACCATTCGAGTCATTGTCAGCACAGCTTGAAATAGGAAGGATGAATGACGTACTCCTACTGATTTCTGGAGATAAAGTTCACCGGCAGCTACTGTATTCACAACTTAAACGCAGTAAATTGTTAAAACTGAAGGTGGTGATCGTTGCCACCCTCACCCATATAAGTCATAGCATGTTGATCCGTTCTTCCTTCTTTCCATTCACAATCATCTATCTTTGATACTTTCAGTATCTAGTTCTTCAACTGACTGAATGAGTAATAAGTCTAGGAAAATAGTGAACTATTTGACGATGTCTTCTTCATCATCCACATCAAGCCTCACCATTCTCGCCACACCTCCCTCCCCGCCTACGTCGATCCTCAAGTCTCCCGACTCACCAAGATCCGAGAACGAAAAGAAAGTGAGATTCTCAGAGGAGAATGATTATTTCACTATACCCCCTAGAAGATCCAGATCCAAACACAGACACAGAGACAGATCCGATACTCGGTCCATATCATCATCTGAGTGTAGTCTGAGAAAGATCCTCGAGGTTTATCAATCTCCCCCTGCCTCTCACCCTCGAGCCGCGGGTGACACCAAAGATCTTATCAATGATCAGTGCGTGTGGGGTATAGAGGAGGAATGTATTGGTGATTCCTATACCCAATCTGGCGTAGAGAGAGCACGAAGAGAAAGTAAGTTTGTTCTGCACCAGAATAGTGTACTATTCGAAGAGCTGAATAGATGATTTTGAATAGGAGAAGAATGGCTTGGTAAACCGTCGTATCGGGATCGTACCTTGTCATTTTCTATCACCAACTTATTCGACATTATTATGGATTTCTTGAATTTTGGATCTGGAAAAGTAGTCGATGATCCTTCAGAGTTGAATGATATGAATGGTAAGTCATTCAGCATCTTGACTCTCATTTGATCTTCTGATGATGGGTGAATATGCTTATGTCACGATTCGTATTTTCCGTATTTTAGAATACAAGATTACCACCAAGAGACGACTGTTTAGACCTACTACGTATAGTATCGTGTTGAACGATATGACAAGAACAACCTCTTGATCGAATCTCATTTGGTTCCAAGGGAGAAAAGGATATGTGTCTTTGATTTGGTACATGTCGAGAATTGAGCGATGAATGCATGACTATATAATTGCCATTTTCAACTGAACTCACTGATCTTTTTACTTCTTTACATCTCGATCGAGTTTCCTGCTTTGTTTTTCTGGTCATTATAATTTACCTTTCCCCTCTTTCTCTTCATCTTTGATAAGATCCAAAATCCCATCACCATCCCTATATACACAAGCCCCTTTCCCAATCACCCTATCTTCCAATCCGCGCTGTTTGACATATTCCCATATCTCCTCTGAATCAGCACCAGGCTGGAAACATATACTCCTTGGTTCTCTATTTGGATCAGGTGGAGTAGGATATAGCGATTTGAGAATACCTATTCCGACTAGAGGGTTGATGATTATTGAGATGGATGTAGAAGGGAGATCACGCATTTGGGTCTGATAGTATAGGTGAGATGAGTACGGACTGACATAGAGAACAACAGGACAGGATATAATGATGGAGATGGACGACACACTTACTGGTTCAGTCAACAAGCTTAGACCTTCAACTTCCTCAGAAGGTTTATTAGGTCGAACGGCCGTGACAGGGAAATTACGTTGTTGATACCTACACTCATGGAATGAAGAATCAACGAACGTGTGTTGACTATTGTTATTCAGACATTGACACTGACCATCTCAGTATCTATATGAAGTGAAGCATAGTTCTATCAGCAATGCCCTTAGCCCAATTAGTCAAGCGTGACTATCGCCCATAGACTCACTCACCTTGTTATCCCACCTCGATCTGTCGTTCATCGTCCGACCTATGACAGCGAACTTCTCAGCCTTGAGGAAATACCTCATACCTTCTGTGACTGGGCTGGGTGACATCTTGATTGACTTGTCAGTGTGATCCTGAGTTGTAAATCTTCAGTATATGATAGTCATGAAGCAGAAGTACAACCATTATCAAGCAGAGAGACCGTCAACTCCTCTTTCGTCATCATGTTGTCGTCTCCCGTCTGTCCGGCTAAACTCCCTTTATTTAGCCGAGCTGGTGAATTAGACTGGTGCTATCTGTACGAGTAAGTTATTGTAGTGATGATCAATTGCATATGCTCTGTATGCTCTATGAAATGCCAGGGATATTATCATCTATCCTTCCCATTCACCTCTTTTCACCTCCTCCATATCAACCTCCTCATCCTCACTTTCAATCTCCTCATCTGCTATATCCTTTTCACCCTCCCCTTCACCTTCACCGCCCGCTCCACCCTCTTTAGCTTGAGCGGCAGCAGCTGCTCGACGAGCTTCTTTGGCTCCCTTCGACAAGTCTGCTTCTGGTGGGATGGTTCCTTGGGTACTACAATTCCGTCCATACTTAGCATTTAGCCAGGAATGAGAATGAGAAAAGAAAAATCAAAACTCACTTCAAGAAAGCAAGACCGTTAGACATGGTGCAGTCCATTTGACGCATCCATTTATGGAAGCTACGTCACACATGGTCAATTAGCACATATCATTAATTGGAGACATGGCGATCCTGAAACATGTTCGGAATCAGAGATAGCACTCACACATGAGCTTCCAATTCCTCTTGTCTCAATTTCTCATAAATCCATTTCACCTTGAAATCACGCATCTGCTCAGCGTATAATCCGAAATCTACAGGATCTCTATCTTCCTGTAAGCCATTCGCCTTGGAGGTGATTCGAGTGTTGTATACTCCAAATTGAGGCGCTTCCAGTAACAATCCTAGAGGAGGTGCTTTAGGTACATGAATACGTTTAGGACCAAACGTTTCAGGAATCAAGGATGGTGGTGAGGCTGTTCTACAAGCTAACATTGCCATGGATATCATCTTTCGCTATAACATCAATAAGTAAATAATTAGTACTTTTAAAGTTGCAGACACAAATGAGATAGCGATAATAGGACTCACGATTTGATGTAACATGAAACTTTGACCGTGAATCATGACAGAAATCCATTCGATCTCACCATACACCTGAGGATCTTTCACTTCTAATTTGATCATGAATCTCTTAACAGTTCTGTCGTTGAATGGTTTACCAACTGTGAAGTTGTGGAAGTTACTATTTATTGCCATTTTACCTTGTCAATATCTCATCTGATCTTACTTCTTCAGGACGATTCGTTCGGGATGATTCAACTCACTGAGTACCTTTATATTGAGCTATCAACTCTCTAAACCTCTCCAAAGTCTTGCTATCAACCCTAAATGCCCTTCGCCTTTCGAATTCTCCCCTGTTCTTAGGATTTACCTTTCCCCCTTCTTCTTCGCCCTCAGGTTCGAACGATGGTGCAGCATCGACGAAATCTACCGCTTCTTTACCCAGCAGATCTCTCCATCCAGGCGATGACTTGTCCAGCCTTTTACCCAATGGGTCGTCTCGTCCAGGCGGTAAGAGACAGTATGATGGTAAGAGGTATTCGTAGATACGTGAGTCGGCGGCTCTATAAACGTTACACAGATCAGTTAGCCATATTCCAATCCTTGGGGGATGATGACGTTCATAGGCGTAATGAAAAAAAACCCAAACTCACGTTCTAGCATTAAAGGATTTGACTGTCCTGACAAATCCCCACATCCTGATTTGAGCAGGTAAGATGGAATTGACGTATTCTGCCAGTGTATTGTATCCTTCCCGAAGAGGAGGTTCAACAATCATTTTCAGTGAGATACTATGTCGAAAAAAGGTGATATGGTCAGCTCGTCGGACGCATTCAGAACAGAAAAGCTCCATCATGCAACTGACCAATTACCAGCTGCGTGAACACCTGCATCAGTCCTAGCTGCTCTCTGAACATCTGATTTCCTATGATCATTCGCGTTGTCCGCTGAAATAGCACCTGCTTTGACGAGCGCTGCGAATACGTCTCCCTCGATAGTTTCTGAGCCGTGCGTTTGTCTTTATGAGATAGTCAGCTATTGTTTGAACGATTCATATACCAAATGAGCTGATATACTCACATTTGCATACCGTGATATCCAGTACCACAGTATCTGTGTACCATACCGATTGGATCAGCTTCGAGATCAATGATATTGACCTGACGATGTTATCTAACACTTACCCTACCAACAACGCACACCTCCTCTTCGGTAATCTAGCTTCAGTTTCTTCACCTTCCTTCTTCTCTCTGGGCGTCCAATCATTAGGTCTCCTATCATATTTCACCGCATCCGGTCCCTTCTTCTCCCTCTCCTTTCCTTTTCCTTTACCTCCGTTACCATATCCCTGTCCTCTGCCCCACGTCTTCTTCTTCTTGTCTTCTCCATTCTCCGAAGACATGGCATTGAACATCGCCTCTTCAGGATCAACATCCACACTGACATTCACGCCTGATATGGGAGTATCTGAAGGTGCTGAAGCAGTAGGATCGACATGAGCTTTCTTAGCCGGAGGTTGACCTTCCTCAGCTTGTTCGACCTTGGAGGACAGCACTCCATCTTTCGACTCTGCTTTTGGGGAGGGGGATCGAGCTCGCTTGATCGATTCGGTAGATTCCATCTTTGTTACGATAGTAGAGCAAGAAGTAGTTTTCGATAGCAAGGTAGTCAAGAATTGACGTAGACGAGGCAATACCATGCACGTCTAACAAGATGTCGGTAGGGTAGAAAGAGAGCGAAACGAGAGATGAGTCAAAGTGGAATTCCCAAAACCAAAAACGTTGAAAATGCTGGCTGGTAAATTACCTTTCCCACGGTTGCTACACGGTGATTTACCGGTTATCGCCACCATCCCCCCCCCTCCCCGACCTTCCGTCATCACCACCACCACCCACCGACCGTCAACAACAACAAAGACCATGATGATCATGTCTGTAACCTTGTTTATGAACCTCTCATGGACAGCTTGAAGGTAATACCATACAGCACTCGAGAGATGCTTCACAATGTCGCCCTCAAGTCCATCCCAACGTACCAACCCTCTTCTCAACCTCATCAACCCATACTCTTCCGTCGCTCGTTCAACCTACCCAGATCCCGATAGTCCCTCTACCATGCTTCTGAGGGAGCTACAAGGTGGTGACGACTCGACTGTCAACGACGACGATGAAGGTGAAGATCAACATCTGAACGATAGGATGTCACCTACACCCACACCTGACAATATCCGTCGCAGAGGCACCGGTGACTCCCGTTCACGTACACACGTATTGACGACCTCATCAAGTTCCTCGGAAGATGATGAAGCTCCTCCTCGATCATTGATATTTGGTGAACAACCTTCAGCAGGTGATCGAACACCCAAATCGCCCTCCAGACCTCTCATACATAGTGATCGTACACCTATTCCGAGGGCTAGTAGTCCTGGACCATTCATCAATCCCAATATCCCTTCATCATCTACCTCCACCAGATCACGATCACGGTCGACATCACCTGGTCCATCAACTATATCAGTTTATGCATCTGGATTGGAAGGTACCAATACCAATCTTGGGGAATCATCTATATCCAGAGACGCATCGACATCACCTGAGTCAACTAGACCTAACAAACCATTACCTACTTTCCGAGAACCACCGAGTAGCTCATCAACTCGTCCTGACCCAAACACATCTTCTCGACAGACTAGTAGCTCAGGATACCTAGATCCTACCTTTACGAGTGAAGTTGAAAGCTCGAGGAAGGGGAAAGGTAAAGCTAAGGCTAAATCTAGGGATAAAGGAGGAAGGAAGTATCATGCGTTACCTGCTCAAGAGGAGGAGGATGAACACGAAGAAGAGCGAGGAAATAGAGGTAGATATACTGGGCTACAGGGAAGGAAGGATAAGATAGGAAAGAAAGGGTTGAACGATCATGAGAAAGCTTTGTGGAAGTGGGTAAATGTAGAGGATCTGGATGGGTTCTTACAAGAGGTAGGTCAGCTATGAAACTTCATTCGGTGTAATTGATCTCAACTGATGAATGAGGTAGGTATACGATTACTATAAAGGCAAAGGAATATGGTGTATAGCACTTGCCAGAGCATTGAATTTGTTGTATGTTTAGCTTGCTCTTGATCGGTTCCTCGATGGCTAAACAGCTGATGGATAACATGAATGGCAGAACCACTTTCTTCGTCATTGCCTTTGCTACCTTCCTCACCTCCTGTATAGATTACAAGAAACTATGGTCGGAAGCATCTGGACCTAATGCAATAGCAAGGCTGGATGACGTATTGATAGAGAAATGCATAATAAGGTAGGTCAGCTGATTTTTGACGGAGCGGGTACCTCTGAAGCTGATATTGATTCTGGCGTACCTCAGAGCTTCATTTCCTCACATGCTATTCATGATCATCATTTCAGCCTTCTTCATCTTCCAGCTTTCCTCTTTCGTTCTTTCCCTACCCAAACTACTGGAAATGTATCGCTTCTATACATACCTACTATGCATACCAGATGTAAGCTCGATTTTTCCCTCTCTGCCGCGGTCAAACGAGCTTACAAAGTGCTAATGTCCCTAGGCTGACATTCAAACTCTACCTTGGCCCGAAATCGTTCGACTTATAGGAGAAATCAGGAATCATAACCCTGTCACCTCCTTGTCCAACGGTGGAGCGACCGCTTTGGCAGATATGGTAGATGAAGCGGATCAAGCTACGTACAAGAAATTGGATGCTCACGATGTTGCAAAGTGAGCTACTCAATGGAGAGTATCACTCATTATCGCTTACGTGTCTCTCTCCTAGTCGAATTTTACGTCAAGAAAATTACCTCATTGCTCTGTTCAACAAGGATCTCCTTGATCTCAGAGTCCGCTTACCAATCCCTCATTCGCTTGACCATCTCGTACCTCCCTCGCTTCTTGCTCCAACTACTGGCTCTCTACCTTCTCACACTACTCACCAGGATAGGAAGTTCATATCGTTTGGTGCGAATACCCTTACCAAAGCTTTGGAATGGAATTTGAGATTTTGCTTGATGGGATATCTATTCGATACGAGAGGTCAGGTCAAAAAGGAATTCGTGAGAGAGCGGAGAAGAAAGGATCTGGTCATTGGGTAAGCTTCCTGCAATCCCATCGACAGGAGCTTGAAAAGAAAGCTTATCACTTTGTTCTCAAATAGGCTAAAAAGAAGATTCATCTTCATGGGTGTATTGAATGCGATCTTCGCGCCGTTCATAGTGGTTTATCTGGTTGTGTATTCATTCTTCAGGTATTTTGAGGTGAGCTCTGAATTTACTCGAAGGTCTGAGAGCTGACTTGATCATGCGCGATTATAGGAATATCACAAGAACCCATCATCGATTGGAGGTAGACAATATACACCATACGCTCAGTGGAAGTTCCGCGAATTTAACGAGCTACCGCATCTGTTCGAACGGAGATTAGATCGATCGTATCCCATTGCTAAAGAGTACATCGATCAATTTCCGAAAGAGCGAACGGCTCTGATCATGCGGTAAGCTAATCGTCTCGCCCGTTTCGATACCCGGTGATTAAGATTAGCTTACCCCTGATTTTACTTAGATTCGTAGCATTCATAGCGGGATCATTTGCAGCGGTTCTATTGCTAGCTTCGGTCATCGACCCAGATCTATTCCTCCATTTCGAGATCACCCCTCATCGTACGGTCTTATTCTACCTAGGTCTCTTTGGAGGTGTGTTAGCAGTGGCTAGAGGGATGGTACCGGAGGAGAATATGGTGTTTGATCCTGAAGAACGGATGAAGGAGGTTGTCGGATATACACATCATCTGCCAGCCGAGTGGAAAGGGAAACTGCATAGTCAAATGGTGAGTGTGCTTTCGATTTAGTGTTCCATCTCAAGCCTAGGTCGGCTGACCTGTGGCATCGCTGTTTTAGGTTCATCAATCATTCGGTCAACTATTCGCTTTGAAAATAACCATCTTCTTCACCGAGCTCCTCTCAGTCATTCTCACTCCCTTTGTCCTATTCTTCTCTCTCCCCCCATGCGCAGGTGCGATCATCGACTTCTTCAGGGAATTTACAGTCCACGTAGATGGAGTGGGATACGTCTGTTCATTTGCGGTATTTGATTTCAGAAGGAATGGATCGGATCCCAACGCAGTTGATGAAGTTGCGGCTGCACCGTCTACGACTACCACTCAAGGTACACCTGCTGCCGCTAGCGATCATCATCAGACTACTAGAAAAGCGAATCGAGAAAGATGGGCAGAAAAAGGAAATGAAAAGATGGAATCTAGTGTACTTCATTTCAAGGCTACACATCCAGATTGGCAACCTTCCGATCCGTCTGCATCTCTGTTCTTAGATAGACTTGTTGGACAACTCAGATCACCTAGATCGCCCCGATCGCCTAGGACCAACCTTCATCGTGGATTGGGACTAGAAGGCTCAATGTATGCAGGGGGTGGAGGACGTGGATTGGGTATATCAGGAGTGGGAATGGATGAGAGGAAATTGAGAGAAAGAAGGAATGAATATGAAAGAGCGTTTGATAGGTCAAGTCACTTGATCAGACCTTCCAGAAGACGAGAAAGAGAGGATGAAGTGATACAGGAACGTAATGAGGATGAACAAGATCCTGAGGATGAAGAAGGGTTAGAGGGATGGAAGGAAGATGATAAAGATAGAAGAGTTGATGGAGAAGAAGAGAGATGGAGGGATGAAGGGGTTAGAGGGATCTTACAGCAGGTTCTGGGCAGGTGATGTCATTGCATATTGTATTCTGTACTTTTACGTCGTTGCGTTGGGATCAGTGATGTTATTTCTTGTGGTGGATGTCGGTGTAGCATATGTGCTGTCGACTACCACCTATCTGATTACGATTGTACCATAAATGTGTATATACGATTATGCACATCGTGGTGGAATATACATCACTTGATTCGCATCATTCCATCAATGGTATACTGTATCATAATCTGGACTATCTGGGGTTCTGAACATGCAGTATTCATCTCTTGTATGTACACCTTTTGGAATTATATCATTACTATGTTATATTATAGAATAAGAGTCGATCAAACGGGGGTTTTTTTTTTGGTTTTTTCTTTTGTTTCTGTTTGATTCGGTTTGAAGAACAGTAAAAAGTAATTAAGCAACAAGAGACAATGAATTGTACAATATCGAAACGATAATTATAAGTCAAGAGTAGGTATATATATATATATATATACACTTATGTATATTATTCGTGAATCACAGCCAAATCCAACTTCAGTTCATTCTTCTTTCCTTTTTTTCCCCTCTGCGTGACCTTGAGACTTCGTCGAAGTTTGGCGATATCCAAATCACCCGGAAAGCTAGCGTTGAACTTTTCGCTTTCTTTCTCGCACCTTTTGACGAATTTCGAATGCTTGATGTTCATCTTTTTAACTCGTAAAAGTAGGTTATCGATCCGTGCGTTTTCCTTTTGCTGTTCATCTTCCCTAGTGGGTATGGCGATGGTTGCATCGCCCGAGTCGATAGTGGTCGGGGTGTCATCGTAAGTCGTATCGGTATCGGTATTGGCTGAGTACGAGTGCGAGTCAGTCTCGGTCGAGGTTGTGGATATATTCCTATCTTCGTTCAATCGAAGAGGTAAATAAGGGTAATCACCGCCTCTTTCGAATGTAGGTTGAGGTTCTTTCACGTGTTCAAGTCGGGCATCGTCATCCACTTTTTCTGAATCATGGTCGGATTCGGCATCAACGGTGAGTGGAGGATATTGTTTGAGATATACACCGTATGACCACGATTCGATAGATACCGTATTGACAGGTGTGTTGGGTGTACCTGGACCATAGGACGAAATGATAGTTGAACCAGAACCAGAAGTTGAGGTTGATGTAGAACTGCCAGTCGAAGACGAAGCGGATCCTGAGATGAGTGGCGGATCTGGTTTTTCTTGGAATTCATATTCTTCATCTCGTCCTTTTCCTTCTCTCTCTTCCAGGGAGATGTTTGAAGATTTCGATAAGAATAGGAAAATCGAACAAAGTATTCGTGCGATAGATGATGATACCTTGAATAATACCATGAACATTATAGTCGGTACAGCCAAACAACCAATCAAGGTATAAACTCCAATTGTGGGAATGAAATCGCATACAATCGAATTGAGGACATATCTAATATGGTATTTGAGTTGTTGATATCGCCATTGAATATCTTTGGATATAACGATGGGGATGACCAACATGAGGATCAAAGTTCGGAAAGACATATATGGGAATGACATCTTGTTGAACCAGTTGTATCGAAGTGGCGAGTATGGTTTGAGTGTAATAGTATGTATGAAAGGTTTGCTGCGTATGGGGTGTGTCCAACTTCGCTGGGAATGAGTGGAATGAGAAAGAAGTAGAAAGTGAAAAGAGATAAAGTCAGGTTGGAACCCTTCTTTTATACACGAAAAGCTCGACTACTATGATGCATTTTTGGCCACTAGCATGACAGTGCATTGGATTTTATGATGATAAAGTTGAACGTTGCATGACGCACATGCAGAGTACGTAGAGGTATTTGATTGGTGTTGTTTTCTGGAAATAAAGTTGGATCGTGTGCCGAAGAATGTCTCGGATGGAACAAGCAGAATGGAATCCAGGTGGGAGTAAAAGTGGCAAATGCCACAATCACAAGTACCTCAGCTCCGGCAAAGACAGCGACAAGTCTACTGAAAATTGCTCAACATACTGTACGATAGTGCTATGTACGTTATAATATCTGTTCGTGCATCAGTCCATTCAAGAGTCATGTCATAGTCATTCGAAATCCACATCATTCAAATCCTTTTTGAATCCAGAGAGTATATAATAGTATGGTGTGTACCAGAACTATATGAATATTTCAAGCTCGATACTTCTTTCTCCCCTTACATCTCTTCGTATCAAACCAAACATATTCACCCTCCTTCTCCGCAATTCTACTACTCTTACAACCCTTGAACCAGATATACTCGTTCTCGTTGTACTTGGTGATCGATCGGTTTGATCTCGATATTCTCTCTTGAGATTGAATGTCGGTGTATACCTCTGGAGTACACTTTTTGGAGGGTTTCAAATCCCCTTCGGAAGGTTCCTCGAGTGTGGTGAGCTTGAGATTGCAAGCTGTTAAGGCGAGCGGTGAAGATACCTTGGTAGAGTATGGTGAAGATCGAGTCGAGGTTGACGTGAATGAAGGTGAGGTATCACCGGATGTTCTCGTGGAGTTGGACGAGGTGATGGGCGTGGTGCTGGTTTCGGTTGACATTGTGGATCGTTGTTAGATGTGTTTTCTGTGTCAACAGTGACTGTATCGTGGGCTTATCTTGATTTGTTCAAGATATTTGTGTGAGAAGAAGAAAAGATAAAGAACAAACACGAATTGTTCGAATTTCTAGTGTTAGTGTTATACCATATATGCATGCATGCTGCCTCGTAGCACACAGTATAGAGAGACTTGTAGAATTACGACTCGCTCTCGAACTTTGTTTTCTAATATTCTTTGTGACATAAAAGCATTCCATGTTGACATACATACTCTCTCTGTGACACAGCATTGAAAAGGAGAGTGAACGAAAGTGGCACTTTTCATTTGGCTCAGCACAGACCCACTATGACATGCGGAAAGGACCCTTGTACCATCGACCCCCTCCTTTCGGTCATCAATCAATCAATCAATATAGTACTACGCACTACAACACAATACACCACACGACAACAGACAACAAGGAAGAAGATCATTCCCCTCCCTCACCCTCACTTGCCGCTTCACTCTGATTGGTTCATCTTCCTTTTCCTTATCAACAGTGAACAGCAAACATCTCGATGATCTGTAGGTTGTGTATCTGTACTTTGTACATCTTTTGATTCGAGAAACTACTCTTACTACTCTTTTTGCAACTTCACTTCCGACCACGAAATAGGATACAGCGAAACATCATGTCCATAGCCCGACACGACATCTCAGTGAGTCAGAGGAATGAGAAGTGAAGGAAAGGATCTTTTACTGACGGTCCGCTTCCTTATCTCCTCATCAGCTTACATCCTTTAGCACACATATACAGCATAATACCTACCCTCAGCAACAGCCTAGAGACCTCAATCTCAAGTCCATGATGACAACCTCGATATACCAACCCTTCCTCCCTCCTTCATCATACCCAACCACCTCCCTCACCTTCCCTCAAGTTTTCCCGCATTTCATCTCTCCCACACCCATACCTACTCCACCACCGACTCCCGGTCCAAGTGGCCCAAAAGGAGTGAAAACCATTGAACATTCGTCTTTCACTAGACCACCATCACCATCACCTCAGCGACTCAACATCAAGTTAGATAACGAGAACAAACATGAACAGAATCTTGCCAGGAGTAGTTCGGATGATTCAATCCAATCTGCTATACTCATCACTCCTGAAACTCAATCACCTCTTATCCACAACATCATACTTCGAGATCATTCCGAGCATCGTAACTTGTTATTATCTTCACCTGAAGCTGATGAAGATCACTCAGTCTCTGGGCATACTTTACAGAAGGATTCGTCCTCGAGACGTCTGTCTAGTACAAACAATGTCATCCCCATCGATGCATTTATGGAAGTACGGCATTCCCCTCATCACCCACATGAATATCTCAGAAGGATTAGCCAACCCCAAACGGCCTTTGCCAGAGGAGAGATGATCCATCCCAAGTTCTCCCTTCTTGTTCCACAAACCATATCGAATCAGCTTGACGAGGAAGAGGAGAACGATGACGAATCATCAAGTGAATCCAGTGGATATTCATCGATAATCCCTTCCGATCAAATAGCAGAACGAATATGTATGTACGAGTATTGGAGGATGTACGATACTAGAGTTAGAGAGGAGAAGGAGGAAAGACGAAGGGTCAGGAAGTTCTACAACGGAGGAGAAGAAGCGGAGGCTGAAGGGAAAGTGAGAGATTGGCTATTCGATCAATATCAACAACGACAACAGCAACGACGAGAGGATCAAGTCAACAAACGTCCTCTCAGTATCATCACCAAAAGGAGAGACACTCAATCAAACAATGTCAGAACCTCGTCATCCGCTTATAGTCCTTTGTCCCCTGAACCATGGTTGGCTAAGCCACTCCTCGACGATTCACTTGTACCCACCGCTCGAATCAGCTCGAGTCCAAAGCTTCGTATGATCATCGGACAAATGGATCTATTTAAGGTTTGAGAGATTGAGGAGAGATGTACCGCAGGACTAAGATAAGGAAGGGAAAATCACAGAACGTCAAGATGACACTAATAGGAACTTGTCTTCCACATATATCCTCTTCGCTCCTCAATCTCAATTCAAGAGACATATAAAATCAGCTCCTGTCTCCTGGCTCTTCCGAATTTTTCTTTCTTCCATCTCTTCCCTAAAATACTTGTGGATCGGCCTGACTTTAATTTGATTGTAACATTTACGTCCATCTTATAATTATTACTTCAATCTCGTTGTATCCTATCTTAAATCTTTTACTATTGTATCTTACGATTGATAAACCTGTACATATCCTGTGGATATACAAAATAAAATGTTTTCATAATGAATCGAATCTATGAATTCCTTTCAGCTCTCATAAACGATACACTCTATACCGTATACTGATGGCCATACAGGAGCGATGAAGATCGTTATCTCTTTATATGCATTGATAAACTCATTAAAAAATCTTGATCTAACGTATAAAAGACAAATGAGGTTGCGTATACACATGTAAAGATATATCATACTGATCTACGTGAAATCTCAGACCTTCAAAATCGTAAGGAATCGTCCCAAACATTCATTCTACTGTATTGATTCAGAAAACATCTTCCGCCATTGGACATTCAGCCGTATCGTGTTCAGTGCTCTACAAACATACCCCAAAAAAGATCACACATCAGCTCGGTGATTCATATACAGGATGAAACATCATATCAAAGAAGGTTTAACTCACCTCACAATCCGCACACCATTTCCCACTTCCAGCTTGCTTCTTCCCGATATCTCCTCCATCGCCCAGTACGTTCCCAGCGAATACCGGACAAGCATCCAAATCATGTGGACCCTCACACAGTTCACATCTATCATCTGCGGCCGTATGGGCAGTAGCAGTAGATGAAGATCTAGTATGCGAACTTAAACTTTCTGAGGGTCCATCAGATAATTTACCTGCTCCAGTCGAAGACGAAGACGATCGTAATCTTGCGATCTCCCTCTCGAGCGAAGAAGCTCGATTCTCCAATTCGTCTTCTCTGTAAATTTTGGCTTCTATCAATGATTCCAATTCGGCTACTTCTCTGTTGAGCTGTATACAGATGGTCACAATTAGCTTGATTACATTGCATACTGAATGATACTTACCTCTTTGATAATTACTTTGGCTTCTGACAATTCTTTGTGGTCGACAGCACCACCAGGAGCAGAGCCACCTTGACCGTCTGAAGCTGCCTCTTCGAGTAATTTGATCTCCTATGTATCAAAATCATCAGAATTACATCAGCAAGACGATTACTAAATCCATACCAAGACAGCTGATGAAATGTGTCGACTCACCTCTTTCATTAATATCACCTCTTCCTTGAGGCTTTCCATTTGTTCCTTCAGTTCGGAGTTCTCAGCAGAAAGCTCTTGGATGATATGCTGGAACCCTCTGATCTTCTTATCGGCATCTTCGGTCGATCCGGTCGATAAGCGTGATCGTCGATCTTGAGGAAGGTTGCTTTCAAGTGATGAAGAAGCGGATGCCTTGAGCTAAGCATTGACGTATCAGTACAATGTTCCACCAAAGAAGAAGCCCCGCCTGTTATGATCGGGAATGAGGGTAGCTCACCGTGGTCACCTCATTCTCCAAACTGCTGATCTTAGCTTCCAAATCGCCTTTAAGTCCCTCAACGTCATTAAGCCTCTCAACAACTTCGACGACCCTCTTCTCAGCACCTTCCGCTCGAGTTTCACTCTCAAACAGCTCAGCTTGGATCTCTTTAAGCTGAGATTCAGCTTCCCGAGCGGTGCTGAGTTGCGCTTTAAGATCTTTAAGTTCCTCTTGAGCGGCCAATAAGGCTTTCTCAGTGGCTGTAGCAGTTTGAAGGGCAGATCGCATCGATGCCGCTTCCTATATATCGCACAAATCCCTCATCAGCAAAACACGATATTTTCTGGAATTGAAAGATGACTTACCGAAGCTTCACCTCTTAGACCCTCAATCTCTGCTCTCGCACCTTCCAAAGCCGTTTGATTCTCTTTCAAAGCCCCTTCCAACTCATTCACTCTTGTTTTAGCACCTTGCAGTTGCTCATTCAACTTCTTGATATCATCCTTTAAGCCGAGTACCTGCTCTTGACTAGCTTTCTCAGCATCTTTCGATCTGGTCAATTTCCCTCTCCAAGCCTCAGCTTCATTCTCAGCTTGACTCCTCAGATCATCCAACTCTTCTTCCAAAAGTGATATCTTGTTTTGTTGATGTTTCACTTGAGCAGTCAAAGTCTCGTTATCGATCTCAGCTGCTGTGGCAGCTTCGCGCTGACGGGTGGTAGGTGACGGGGGTAATAATGCTTTTTCCTGTTCTTCTCTGGCCTTCTGTAATTTCTCATCTAACACTCTATTGCGATCTTCCAATTCCCGGACACGTTCTTCCAACTCGTATTGTTTCGTCTCGTTGAGTGATATCATTTGCTAGGAGAAACATTGTCAGCTTCATGCTTCGTCTCTTCATAATCCTTCACTTTGATGTTTCAAGATACGCATTAAGATTTCGACTCGAGAAAGAGGTGGAGCGGAAGTTAAAAAGCGAAACATCACCTACCTGACCAGCATTTGTCAACTCATCCACCAGAGCTTTCATCTCCACCGCCTCCATCTCCGCCGCTTCAGCTCTTTGCGTCATCTTTTTCACCTCCTCTTTCTTAGCTTCCATACCTGCCGATAACTCAGCTTCGTTCCTCTCACTGACTAGCTTCATCTCCTTCTTGAGATCATTCAGAGCTTTCTCTTTCGTAGCCAGTTCCTCTCGAGAAGCAGTATGCGCCAATTGCAACTCTTCCGCTAATCTGGCTGCGTCTTGAGCATCGGCCAATTGTGATCTGAGAGAATCAGCTTCTTCTCTAGCCTGAGAAGCTTGATTTTGTAATTCTTCCAATTGAGGTAAATCCGATGCTGCCTCTGCAACATTCCTGAGATCTTCTTCCAACTCTGCATTCCTCCTTTTCAATTCTCTAATCTCCTCTTCTAGCGCTTCGGTCTGACGGGCGACGACTACTCGATTTATACTGGATGGACTAGGCGGCGGAGGCATTTCGTGGATGTTACTTGCTCTTGGGCCACGGGCTGGACGAGGAGTAACTAAAGATCCTCCTATACTCTGTCTAGCCGATCTGGCAGGTGTCACTCCTACTCCCATAGATATCCTGGATGGTTTAGGTGTAGTCGTGCTCTTGACAGAAGCGCTAAGTGTGCCCGCTCGAGCCGAATCAAGTTGTTTAGCCGTCATACCCACATACCGACTCGCCCTTGAACCAGCGGTGATCTTACTTTCCACTCCGGCATTAGCACTGGTACTGGTACCCAAAGCAGTCCTAGTCGGTAATGGCTCGTCGTCATATAGGACTGGTGCTCGTCGTACTGAGGATGAGACTGCTCGGGTGGTCCTTCCGGGTGTAGTAGTGGTAGAATCACGCAGTGTTCGATCGAATGAAGGGGTAGCTCGACCATGGAGTGAGTAAGATGCGGATGAGGAGGCAAGTGAACGATGGGAGGAAGCTACGGAGGAAGGGCGTGAAGGGCCGGCAGTAGGTGGTGAAAGCTTGGTAGCGATGACGAAGATACCGCATAGTGGTGGGCAGGAGAAGTATGAGACGCTACATGAACATATTAGTCTTATCAGTTCATTCAATAATTTCAAGACGACAGATACATAGACAAGGGAGCTTACTCACCCTTCAACCGTTCCATCGTTTTTACCTTTCCCCGCAAAACCACCTTCCAACTCCACTCCCGCCCAAACACCTTCCTTGAACTGTGTCGCTCCGAGATATTTGAGTATACCCTCGTACCCCATCGAGTTGATCCTGACTTTCTCGCCCACCACCGGAACCCATTTGGAAGTATCATGTGCGTTTGATGCTCTTGATTCTGGTCGTCTGGCGAAAGGCGTATTGGATGTTGTTGAAGATGCCATGGATGTTCGACGGGGAGTGAATGGATTCGTCGTAGATGCCGATAAGGATGGTCTACCTGTTCTCGAAACGCTCCTTGAAGCTAAGGGGGTATTGGGCATTCCCAAACCCAAGGGTGTTTTCGGTCTCACCCCCGGTGTACGAGGTGCAGCTAGCCCCGAGGAAGATACACCAAGTAAAGAAGGGGATGAAGGATCCTCGGATACCTTTTTCCTCAAACTACTTGGAGGTCTGACTTTCAACGCTTCCTGCAATGCCCTGTCCATCGCGTCGTCAGAAGTGGAAGGAGTCGGTATATGACCTGGTCCGAGAGAAGATCGTGGTCGTCTAGTGGTCGGTGTCGGTATTCCTGCACCAGGTGATGAAGTGGATGATCGACTGGGCGTCGATAGTGTCGGAAGTCGAGACATGGTGGAGACGCTATAAATGGCCTCGAGAACCGTGCCGATAAGCCTATGCTTGGAATGACAATGATTTCAGTTCCTTTGGATGATTCTGGATGATGAATGTTGTTGACACTTTTGTTGTCTGTGCACGCGTTGACTGATCGGATCGCGTGGTGTGCCATAGTAAGTTACATAATCGTACCGCAGTTCCACATGTGGCACCGTACGAATCCTTTTTGAACTATATTATTCGAAAATGACTTGGGCCTGCCTTGTACTGGAGGACGTATGACTCCCTGTTGGCATCGGAAAGTGAACTGGTATGGGTGATGTATAAGAGACACAGAGATTTGATCTTGCCACTCATCCTGTTCTTTTCTTGTTTTAAAGCGATACCCCATTCTGACTCCGGAAGTTCATCGAAACAAAACTACAGCATATTCATCATGTCATCCAGTCTTCAACAACATACCACCACTAGCGAGATCCAGACTCAAAGACCCCTATTCAAGCTCTCAGAGGTACCCGACGTGGTAGAATACCTAGCCAATCTCTCTTCAAAGGACCTTACAGCGATTCTACGAGACGAACGAATGATGAACGAGTTCAAATGTTCCTTGTACTCCGATCCGACACAGAATGCTCACCAGCCTTCATCCACTTTTGGAAGCCATTGTGGTCGAATGGTGTTTGATGAGATCATGAAGCAAGTCAGGGAGAAACGAATGTTGAAAAGACTGGCCGAATTGGAAGAACTAGAGGCCGCGAGTGAAAAAGAAAGATGTTATTTAATGTTTGGCCTGACCATTTAAGCGAGGTAGGTTGATTTCATAGATCATAGACACTAGTTTGAAAGACAATACTGACACAGACTTGTGACTTCAATAGTCTGACAGGTTTGATGCTCAAACAGATGAGGATAATATCTAGGTTGGGTAAAAACCACGAATAAAAGCATTGGCACCTTAGGGATATCTTTTTGAATATATAGCATCATACTGTCATGCATTATTATCCGATCAAGTGTTGTCTGCAGTAAACAATTTTGAATAAGGGTATTGCGATGTAAAAGGAGCAATCCCATGAGTTTAGCAGGCAGTTACCATATGTTGACATCAAGATTTGGATTGATACTATTCGTACAGTACATATATACACATAGCTCTTCACTTCATCGTCAAAATTGTATGAACATGTCATATCGATGGCCATGTAGAACGCAAGAAAAACAGAGTGTAATTGAAAGTCGAAACTGAATGATTGTATTGATACAAAATTTAATTGCACTGCTGATAGTAGGATATGGTACAATATTGTCATCCTTCAGTACAGGTCAAGACTAATGAATGTGGTGAGCTGTCTCCCCAAAATTTTAACATCTCAAGACTGATCACAGATCTCCCTCCGATCCTCCCGGAGTGCTTGTTACTCAACGTTCTTACTCGTCATGTAACCCTACATAACTCGCATCTCTCCTCAAGATAGGTTCCAACCACTCATCTCTCTGTTTCTTCTTCCTATATTCGCTCAAAAGAGTGAAGCTCGATGTCCTCCTTTCCATCTCCTTGTTCTTTTCTTTCGATTCGATAGATGGCGAACCAGGCAAGGTCATATTGGTGAGACTTTGTCTTCTGCTCATTGGTGATGCCGTACAAGATGGTTTGGTTGATGAATCAGATAATCTTCTAGATAAAATTGGATTGACTGTCGGACCATACCATGCTGCTACGATTTCACTTGTCCAACATTCCCTCTCCAATTTGCGGACTCTGTCTTCGAGCCCTTGTAATCCGTCCCTCGAATTGTCGTCGACTTGCCTACTGTGGTTGTGTTGATTCTTATTAGCTTCATTGTGTGTATGCTCATGCATATCTTTCATGTTAATTTGATCACTCTTCCGTCTAATGTTGTATTTATGATAACGTCCATGCTTATGAGTGACGGGAGGATGTGATTGGAGAAGGATAGAAGAGAGAGAAGGATTTGGTCTACTTCTACTGCCATGAGATTCTGAGGATGGAGGACTAATTAGAGGAGTGGGTAGCCGAGGTACCGCCTTTGGATTAGGAGAGAGCGAAACTGCTCTATGGTAAAAATCGATCAGAGAGTTCGTGTACCTAGGAGAAGCGTTGAGGGATTTGGAGTATGCGACTAAGACGGATGAGATCGTCGATAGTAATTTGGATAATCTCTCTTCAGCACTTAGTGTAACGCTCTTGCTAGCTGTAGTGGTAGTGGTTCTGGTTGAAGTGGAGGAAGATCGTCGTACTTGGGTATGTATAGGTGGGGAAGCATGAGGAGTTATTAGTGGAGGAGAGATTCTACTTATAATTGATGTAGGAGATGACATATCGTTCTTAAGTATCAATAAGGCCACAAGGTGATGATACTGTATGATGCAAAGACGATTGGATACGGGGTGGCAAACAATCGAGATCAAGTATATTGATGGACTGTATCGGTTCACCCGGTTATATAAGTGGACGTGACATGGTATTCTAAGATTCCATCACATCATCATCTTCTTATGCCTTCATGGAGAAGAAATGTATGAAAGGATGACTATCACCCCAAGGATGTCCGGTTATTATTTCAGCATCAAGTGGAGTATTTGGAACATCGCATCATACTGTAACACGGGAAGAAGAAGAGTCTTGTCCCATCCGGAGGATATTGAAAGAAACTTGTTTCTGTACTGTCAGTATCAGCCGTCTGTTGGTGTCATGCGATCAATATACTCGATAGTCTGGTCCAGAAACATCGTGTGTTCATACCTGTCATCATACGTGGATCCTTTCACCCTTTGTTCTTTGTTCTCCCTTAAGATCCGGCAATCAAGATCCGTTGATATCGGATATCCCATGGAATGATCATCAGGAATAGCCGAGCTTATGAAGATGTCCATCGCAGTGATGGTCATCGAAGGGCAATCGACCTTCGAAAGATGTTTTTCACCGCATGATGTGACTGAAACTGAACACTCCGTCCATCAGGGGGTGATGATGAATGATATCGGATGCATGCGATTGGTGAAGATGTGTAATGCCGTATGAGATGGATTGTAAAGTAGTCATATGGCTCCCCTACACCAACTTACGACTTCCCTTCTCCCTCTCTTCTATATTCTTCATAGTCCTCTCACTACATTCCCATAAATCCTTCATCAGCCCACCACATTTCTCACCTATCACTTCGTCAGGCTGCGAGGCGTGTTTATCTAAACATTGCCTGTATTTGAATATCTGTTCTGAGCATGAAGTTTTCAATTCAGCGAGGTGTGGTACACTACCATTAATCACATGCAAATAAGGTCAGCTTTGGATCATATCCTTATCGCTGTCGACGAGGACATCACTTGATCACTTCCCGGGGTAAAATCGAGCTGTCTTGACAGAAAAGACATGAACACTTCGTACTTACCTCGCATCAGCACATGCAGCTAGAGCCTTCCCTTCAGGTCTGCATATTGAGTTCCAATCTCCGGCTTGGTTCCTCAGAACACACTGTCGCAGTACTCCATCAGCGATTCTTGGGCCTCGACATATTTCATGTAATGTAGATTCCGAGATGGATGATTCCTAGCTCACATCTTGATACTTGGCCATCTGTTCGGCGCATTCTGAGCATTCAATCAGCGATCTACAATGTGAAGAAGATCATCCCACTCACTTGAAGCTACCAGATTGTATGACAGATCCATAGTGTTTATGTTGCCTATTCTCGGACATGCGAAGATATACTTCTGTTTGAACTCATGCATCTTATCCTTGTGCTTTCGGAAAAAAAAAGACAGAAACATTCCGTCACCAAGTGGATGGATGGGCTTCCATCGGAAGATGACTGAGGCGCAAATTACGTAATCATCCTCAAGAACTGGCGACTGTTTTGTTTCAGGTCAAGTCAAAAGATAAACAACCGAAGCCAAGTTCATTCAACTCCCTCTGGTCATATCATCAACGTACATTCCTTATACATTGCTATCCATTTCTATAATATCACCTACTCACCATGGATGCTCATGCAAGGGCACGAATGCCCCCACCCCATCAAACCCCCAAAGTGTCCACCCGATCAACACTCTTCGCTCCCAAGACTCCCTCTCACATGAAATCGCCTCCCCTCACTACGTCCCACAATAGTAACACGCCTCATCATTCCGAACCGCTCCCCAACATCTTATCGCCCAAGGAAGGTGGTGCTGGGTCGACAAGATTGAAGATCAAATCTGCTACTACCCCAGAAGCCAAATCTCGTTTATTGGTTAAGCCAATAGGTGCTCGAGCCCAAGTCCAACATGCGCAGCGAACCAATAGCGATCTGCTTTCCACACCATCAGTAACATTGGTCAATAGACCTACCACACCCAACTATGCACCCACGCTGGCGGATGAAGGCTGGATGTCAGCTGATACGCATCCTATCGAGGCGTCCAGTATGATGGATTTCGATGAGTACGAGAATGGAAAGGCGGAGACGGAGACGGAGGCTGTGCTGGTATCTGTAAGGTGAGTTTTCCATGTATGCATTCTGCGACTGTAAACACGATTACTGTGAGTATCGGAGCTGATCCTTAACACAGAGTACGACCACCCAACCCCGTAGAACTTCGTTCAGATGCTGGAAGTGTATGGACCATGCCTGAACATGATCCCCATTTACTTAAATTGGCTAAAGGAACAGAAGGTACAAGGGAAGATAGGGATTGGATCTTCGGTGAGCTGATTTGCATTCTAAGAGCGTAACATGCAGCTCATACTTGCATCTCAGATCGAATCCTTCCTCCTCATTCAGATAATGGCAAAGTATATGGTACTTCTGCCAGAAGGCATGTCCGATGTGAGTCATGCCTATCCTTTCGTTCAACGTGTAAACTTTACTGATACGAACGACTTTCATAGCTGCAATGGAAGGATACAACGCAGTCATATTCGCCTACGGTCAAACAGCATCTGGTAAAACACATACCTTATCTGGATCGTCAATGGAACCAGGTATCATCCCGTTAGCGATCTCGGATCTATTCTCTCAGATTCGTTCTACCCCCGATAGAGAATTCTTACTTAGAGCATCATACTTGGAATTATACAATGAAACGATCATTGATTTGCTCTCAACTGTGCCAGGTGCGGAACTGCATCTGAGTGAAGGTAAGAAGGGAGTGGTGATCAATGGATTGACGGAAGTTGCCGTAAGGTCTGAAGCAGATGTAAAGAAATTATTGAGATCTGGTGAAGATAGGAGAAAGGTTGGGGCGACAGATTGGAATGCTAGAAGTTCAAGATCGCATTGTGTGTTCAGAATCGTAAGTTCCTGTTTCTGCTTCGAATATGGGTAGCTTGAAGCTGATAAACTTATTTGAAATTAGACCATTGAATCTCGATCTAGGAATCCAGCTATAGAGGAAGCTCCTATAGGAGCGAGAACACCAGGAGGCAGGCTCAAGGCTGCAGGTGACAAGATGACTAGGATCAGTACTTTGTCCATTATCGGTATGTTGGCTGCTATTATGGAGTCAAGGTCACAGCTGATAATCGAGGGCGTAAACAGATTTAGCAGGTTCAGAGAAGCACACTTCGTCGAAGGAGAGAAATGCCGAAGGAAAACACATCAATCAATCGTAAGCTATAATGTCATCCTGTGATCCAAAACCGGCGGAGTAAGCTGACTCAATCATAGATTGTTGACCCTCAAATTGGTCATTTCTAAACTTGCTGATCTGGCTTCTAAGAGGAATGTCACCCATGTACCATACAGGGATAGTAAACTGTGAGTTATGGTTTCTGAATTTATATCTACCTTGTTGCGCTGTTCGCTCCGTATATAAGCTGATACCCTATGAAGTACTCGTCTATTGCAAAATTCGCTATCTGGTGATGCCCTCATTTCAGTAATTTGTACCGTATCCCCATCTTCACTCAATTTAGCAGAATCAATCTCGACTCTGGCTTTTGCTCAAGGGTTGAAGAGGGTGGTATTGAAAGCGCAGAAGAAGGAAGTGGTCGATCCTCATGCTTTGATACAGCAGTATCAAAATGAGATTGCTGAGCTGAGAGCGCAATTGAGAGAGAAGGAGATGCACGGAGGTAACAAGACCGAGGTGAATTCAAATCCATTTTTCCGCATCCGCGATAGCGATCATGCTGGCGGGAATATGCTGACAGGCTACTTGACTGATGTAGCGAGAAAAGAACGAAGCTATGGAGAAGAGGTTGAACGAATTGAAGAGTATGATCTTAACTTCTGTAAACGTTAATTCACCCAACCCCGAGGATAATGCAGCAGTAAGTGCGCTCGAGTCGTAGCAAACAAGACATGGTCGCCTAACATATGGTCATGTTATCATGATTTACAGATGATCCCACCCAGTCCAGCCAAGATGAGATACCCTAAACTAGAGTACGACCGACCATCTGCCGAGCTATTGGAAGAATTACATGCTGAGCAACTTCATCGGGCAGAGCTGGAAGATGAGGTGGCAAGGTTGAAAGCAGAATTAGCTACTAGACCTTTGGAACCTAATAAGGAGATTGTGGAATTAAGGAACGAAGTGGCTGAATTGAGGTTGATTGCTGGTACGTTGCGATTCTAATACACCTGCCATATCATTTCGTATACACCCTGTTACTCTCATGCTAACCGGGACAAATGTTTTTTTTTCTCAATGATTTAGATGATTACGAGCGACATCTCCTTGAACCATCTAGGAAAGTTCGAGCAGACGTCGAGAAAGAATTCGCAGATAAGATGAAAACCCTGGAGAATCAACTTGACAGTAAGAAGATTTGGGCAAATAGATTAGATGAGAATGTCAGATTCATCACCCAGGAGAATAAAGCGCTAGAGGCTGTGAGTGGCAATCGCTCGACCAGTAAGATAGTGTAAATGAGTACATGCTAATGTCGCTTTTCTGTAGAGATGCCTGGAGGCCGAATCAAAAGTGCACCAGATAATAGAATTCATCAATCTCGCTTTATCACCCCCCGACCCCGATGCTTTACTCCCCATACCGGAGTCGGAGGAAGTCCGAGAGCTATCACCAGAAAGGGAATTACCCACGTTAGTGGTATCGGATGATTTTTCACCCTCTCTTCCCTCTTCAGGGGGAAAGTCAACGTTGACACTTTCTGCTTCAAAGATGAGGGCGACTTTCTCACAGATGGACTTGGCGAACTTCAATGATAAGTTCGGAACTCTCACCGTGTCAGGTAAAGGTAAAGGTGGCAAAGGACTTGGTATAGGTGGAATGGGAGGGTCAGGATGGGGTGGAAAGATGTTAAGGGAGGAAAGTAGTTTTGCTTTAGCTGAAGTCGCTGGGGATGATGATGACTTTTAAGCTTATGTTTCCCAGACTGTTTACTCGTACCATATATATTTCGAGCTTTCCACTTTTTGACTCAACATATTGTGTAATATGTGCTGTATGTGTATCCACTTGAAATCCAAAATACAATTCATGCATAGAAGACGGACAATCAACGATCATTATGTGTCTACCTATTTTCGTTTTGTACCAGTCTAACAGATTGAATAATGGTAGTAAAGTGATACTTTTGAACTGGTGATCTCAACCTCCACGGATCTCTGAGAGGAATTGGTCTCTTTTCATGGTATATCGGTGGATAAAGATCATGATATACTCGACGGGTCTCTTCTTGCTCTCGATCCATCTCCTCATTCTGTTGAATATCGATATCGATATTGGTTTGGGAATCAATCTTGACTTTGTCTCTGAGTGGTTTCGACATGTTTTCAGATGGTGGGGACTTGGTAGGAAGATCGACGAACCAAGGCGATACTGGGATCGGAAGAAAATCCTCATCGTCATCGTCATCGTCATCGTCATCGTCATTGTCATCGTCGTCGCCGTCGTCGTCGTCCCTGATGTGTTTCGGAATTGATATGAAATTATCCTCTTCTTCGTCCGATGAAAAAGCGTCCTCGAGGGAAGCGAAAACCGTATTGCACAATGGTTGATGATGATACTGCTCATCCGGAAGGTCAAATCCAACAGGATAATCTTCATCTTCATCTTCATCTTCCTCGTCTTCATCCTCAGTTTCGTCCTCACTTTCCTCCTGATCCTCAACTCCCCTTTGATCCTCATCCCCGTTTTCGTCCTCATATCTGTCTTCTTTCCCCCTTTCTTTCTCATCTCCTTCCCCATATTGGTCTTCATCTCCGTCCCCGTTTTCCTCGTCATCCGAGTTCGAGTTTATACCTTCGAATAACGAATTTACCAAGTACGAGTTTCGTGCCACCCCTTCCAATTCGATCTCTACTGAATCTTCTTTCGACTTCAACGAAGATACGTTGAGTTTTCGATCCTCCGCCATTGTTGGTCTTTTATCATATTTAATCATCTTATTTTGTAACTTGTATAATAGGAGAGATGATAGAATAAATCACATTGAAATACATGAATGAAGTCCATCATTTATATCTTGCATCCCATAACACCAGATAGAGCGGCAAAAGGGTACCATGAATATTCGATAATAAAGTTCGAGCAATGACCGGAGAAACAAGGTTCGTTATTCGTTATTCGTCTCTTTGATCGTTTATTTCAGCTGAATGAAGAAGGAAAAGGGGAAATGCCACAATGACGACGCCGATGCAGTACAAGTCAAGATGGTCATATCATTCTGTATAACATCGTTCGGACCGAATCCACACATCGAAGGAAACGGTCGATACATGATGCATGAATGACTGAATTGGATGGAATATTTGTTACATGCTACTACTACTCCCTTACTAAATCTCGCTCAGAGCGTAATGACATTGTTATATTTTCTTTTGAGACAGTTCAACAGCAACTTTGAAAGCGCCTAACAAAGCTGTCAATTGCATTTTCTCAGAACCGCCCACTGATAATCGATGTCTACGCCCAGCCCACGAAAGAAGGTTAGACGTATACGCATGTTCCGGAAGAAAGCAGGGGAAAATTGTTTGGCTCACTCTGTACTACCTAAATGATCTAATAGGTATATACGAGATTGTTTTGGTAATTCGACCGTATCCAAGAAATCATATGCTCCAGCTATCAAATCCTGTAATGCTAAACCTTTTTCTACCTTGAGCGATGTGATCACTGATTCCAGAACAGCCGGAACATGAACGCATTGATTAGCTAACCGGATCGGAGTACGACTGTCTTTCGAAGCAGTGCACGATGAAGTCATTCACTTACATGAATAACTCGTGCCGAATTCATCAGACATCATACTCTGCACGACCCGTTCGATATCTTTGGGATGTGGGTTACCCGTACAGTTGTACACAGCTGTTTCATCTACGATGTCATATGCGGCGTGGCATGCCTACATGGAAGTGCTGTGTGAGCTGTACTCACCGAGGAGTGAGGAACATCAGCTCACCTGAAGCACGTTCAACGCTCGTCTCATATCGCCTCTCGACAACTTAAGCAGGGCATCACGTCCATCATCAGTCAAGTTGACCCTATTGCGAATTATCAGCTTTAGTACTAGAGCTTGTAGCGATTGGAAGCTGAAAGTGATACCCACCCTTCCTTCTCTACCACCTCATCCACTTTCCTCCGAATTTCTTTTTCAGGTAATGGGGAGAATCTGAATCTTGTACATCGCGATTGAATGGCAGGTGTGATTTTGTTAACGTAATTACAAAGGATACAGAAACGGACATTCTTGGTGTGCGTTTCGATTACTACAAAAGATGATTAGCTCTGAGATAGTCGCTGTATGCCGGTAGCAAGAATGGGGGTTGACCGTGGATAGACATACCTCTTCTCAAAGCAGATTGAGCAGCTTGAGTCATCATATCCGCTTCATCCAATATAACCAACTTGAATCCTTTGCTATATACAATGGACATCGTCAGCTCATACTGCTCAACCATGCAATTGAAAAACGAAGAGAAACACAGATGGATGGGAATCGAGATGAAGGTAAATAGCCGATTAGACTTACGAGAACAACACCTTTGTCATAGCAAAATTCTTGATCTGTTCTCTAACTACATCTATACCTCTATCATCCGAAGCGTTCAACTCCAGTATATGTTTCTTATATGGTGGACCGTATAGTCTTCTGGCCAAGGCGAGGACAGTGGATGTTTTACCGGTTCCTGCAGAAAGAGAGCAACTTAGCAAGTTTCCCGATTGGAAGACCGATAATAGAAATGCAAAGACATGTGTAATCTCAGTTGATAACTTACCAGGGGGTCCATATAGGAGTAAATGAGGTAATCTACCAGCTTCTATGAATTTCTCAACTACAATAATCACGAAACATAGTCAGCAAGATGTCCCAATATATCTAATGGAAGCAAGGTACGGTACGAATGTGGTCACACTATCATTTCGGTTAGAAGAAGGAAACAAAGTGATTCACTCACTCGTACTGGTTATATCCTGATGCGAAACAACTTCATCCAAAGTATTAGGTCTATATTTCTCAACCCTATATATCATACCAGATTATCTATCACAATCGTGTACATCATCTATCAGTTGGAGGATCAGACTCACCAGGGTAATCCCTCTTTATCATTCAAGGCTTTTATCTCCTCATCACTCAATACCTTCGTACCGCTCTCTCCATCCGCTTTACCTTTACCTTTAGCATTAGCCATGAGTGCTGACATCGCATTGGCAGGTTTCGCGGGAGGATCAATATCCATCGGTTCGGACATTGTATTTTCGAATTAGCTGAGCTATTCTTTTTATATAGCTATAAGGGGTATATCCTGCTCTATTTCTGACCACTAGCAATAATGGACAACGATGACGGCGGAGATGTTGTATTGGATAGTAATCTTGTGTCAAAGAGTGTACTTGAATAACAGTCGAAAGAAGATGGGGAGGGAGAACATGACGAAAAAGGAACACACGATCGTCAACTTAAGACGCGTCGGTTGATTTGATCAGGCATGTCTTGTGGCAGTGTCGCGAGAACACCATAGTCAACGACGGAGTTTCTTATGGACAGAGTGATATGAATACCTATGCTGTTCTCTTCGTACACTAGAGTAGTGTGTAAAGACCCATCTCTGTAATTCAGTGGATGAGATCTATATTGTTCTCTCACGGTTTGATCAAACAAACTTTATGCATGATACAATATCTCTTTCATCATTATTTACTAATGCACTAATCTCTTTGACTACGATGAGATATATACAACAACTGAAACTGATTTTCACTTCATCGTTTATATCTACAATATACACTGACATCCCATCGTTTGACCACTATATCTCTCATTCGTTTCAAACTGAGATAATCCAAACTAAACCTCAATTTACCCAATGACCTCCTCCATAAATCAAACCCTGTAAAACACCTTCCGCCGCCTCCCTTTTACCTTTACTTCTCTCGCATATCGTACATCTACAAATTCTCAAAACTTCTCTCTGCTCGTAAAACACTTTCAGGATGATCGAATTGGTTTTTTCACCTAGATTCCAATGTACACCGAGTGGGCATAGAGGTAAGAATGGCATATGCTTTTCTTGTCGCTGTAAATATTCTCTAAGTACGGATCGTGTCGCCGTTGATGTATGACTAGCGTTGTTTTCTTCTTCTTCATTGTCATTTTCGATGCCATCATACATCTCACCTTCTTCCTCTTCTTCTGTCGATTCTTCTTCTTCAGCTTCAAGTGATGTGATTTGTCCAGTAGTGGCATCAACAATAGTGACCACTTCTTTCAGTCCCCTCGATTCCGTTCTACCAACGTGATTTTTGGCATCGGGTGATGTCCCATGTTCCCCATGTCCATCCTTCAGACTCCCTGTCCATTCTTCCGCTTCAGGTGTAGGCGTGATAGGCATCGTACCTACCGTATCGTGACTGCTTATCTCAGTTTCCGATCTTTCAGATACCATAGCATTGTCCTCTTCTTCATCCAACATCAAATCTGCATCGACTCCAACCAGCGGAGTGGGAGTAGTAGGCATAGAAGAACCGTTAGACGCACTCAACTCTATGGTGTGAGTGCCATCCTTGACTCGGTCCAGGTAATATCGCAATGGTGCAGGAGGGGACACTGGCCTCGCAAGTCGATCAATATGATGCGTCTCAGGCGATGGAGGTAATTTGCGTTTTCGTTGTGTCGACGAGTCTATATCATCTTCTATAAACGCTCGATCGGATGGGGTAACAGGCATATCTCCGGTACCTTCTTGAGGTGTGTTGGGCATAGGAGGTGAATGTCGAACTTTCTTTTCGGGTAAAGCACCTTGTTGTTCATTGGGTGATTTTCTCTTGCCCAATTTCGGAGAACTTTCAACTTCACCATCCTCCCTTCTCCTCGGCGTGTCGACCGCAGGAGTTGAAGATATACCATCATCATGTTCATCTCGGTCCGAAGGAGCGGTGAATGCGATTTCCTCTATACCATATTCAGCCATCGTGGGCGACCGATGTTCTTCTTGAATTAATTCGATCTTGGGTGATTTTTGTCCATGATTATAATCACGGGCAATCTTTGCTTCGATACGTGTGGTAGCCGTAGCGACAGACGCAGAATCAGAGCCAAAAGCCCGTCTACCTTCGGCAACTTTGATATGCTCAATCAATTTTCTAGATACCCATAATTCCCAATCATCCAATTTCTTAATTATATCCCCTACAGTCAGTCTCTCACAATACTGTTCAGCGACATCATCGTTCCCAAACCATTCTCTGATTTTTCTCACTAATTCTGCTAGAGGTGGAGTGATATTGGATCGTAATTTATCTTCATACAATCCGTCAAGTTTCTGTAATAGCCTTTCGGGAGGTAGGAACGGATCGGTCTCCTCGTCGATGTCAAGAGGATTAAGGGTGATCAACCCGGCGGAATCATATTCAGCTTCGATCGGGTTATAGTCGATATGGATAAATCTAGATAAAGGATGTTTGGCATGTCGGCACATTTGTGCGAATGGTGTATGTATACTTGATGATTCACCGGAAATGGGCGAAACTCGAATTTGATATCCCAACACTTCATCTGAGGGTGATACCCAAGATCCAAATCGAACTCTGTCATTAAGCCAGTCGTTTATACATCCTTCTTGAAGTTTTGTCTGGTACTGTGCAAACGCGAAATATTCCAGCGTCAGCTACCACCCTTAATCACTCAGTTCTGATATAACATTGAATTTACCTTCTCATTCAGCTCTCCTCTACTCACTCTCAATTCCTCCTCCTCATCTTCCTCCTCCTCATCATCGTACACCAATAAATCATCTTCATCACTTTCTCCGCCATTATAAAACCTTCTTCTGTACTGTTCTATCCACTTTTTACACAGATCCGTAAACTCATGATAGTCTTCCAAACTTTCTTTTCCTTCAAAATCTTCTCCCTTCAGTTCATACTCTTTGATCAATCTCTGTTGTTTCTCGTGAGGACTTTCAATGAATCTAGTATTGAAATCATATTTGATGTATCTTGCTTTCATCATTCTCTCATTTCTCTGTAATTCCGTCGCAGTACCCCATAATTCTGTATATCTCGTATGACTCATTAACCATTGTAATTCAACTGCCTTGTTCGCCATGATGATACACGTATAGGTCGATTCTTCGATGTATTCCTTGACATATTGGTTACTGATCCAGTCATTGTTCAATCCCCTAATGACCCCAGCCACAACCATGATTTCAGTATCGGCAGTTCTTGAACATTCTTTGAGGAGATTGGTAAGTTCGTTTGAGATTGCGATTCGTCTACAGTCCCGGCAGATCAAATCATTTCTAAGGCGATAAGTCCCATCTTCATCTGTATCTTTTGGATTACAAGCTAATAAACCTGTACTTGTCGGTACGACCGGTGTGACATTTCTCATATACCTTCCACCACCGATGGCTGGAGGAGTAGGCGATAAGGATTCTATGCCGTATTCTCTGTAACACCCCGAACAAAAATGATTATAATGTTTCTCGCAAGTTGGGGTGTATCCGAATTTCTTGGAATATGTCAGACGACGCCGGACGGCAGGGTACAGACCTAATCGGGATGGGTGATTGAGTCGACATGGGATACAATTGTGGAGGGTGGTATATCTCGCTCGATGGAAGAGGGTAGGGAAAGATGGTGTGGAAGGTGTCAGACGGGCAGAGTTGATATCTGCTAAAGTGGAAGAATGAGGTCGAGAAGGGTCGAGAAGCAGGGTATAGGTCGGCCAGAATGAGTGAGAGTCGGCTGTTGAATGAGGATAAGAATGTGTTGACAGTATAGAAGAGTGATGTAACGAGATGTGCACTAACCGGCAGACTTCCAACCTAGACTGACTCTCCTTAAAGCGCATAACCTTATTCTCTGCTCGATCGCCAAAGCAATTTCAAAGCTTGGAGGTCGGTTTCGCCATGTTTGGAAAATACAATTATCAGGAGGAGGAAGTTCGATGACATGGGAGAAAATAAGGCTGTACCATGATATAGAAGGAAGGAAACGTCGTCAGCTCGACCTGTTCTTCCTCTTCCCCCATATTGACCAATCCTTCTGTATTGCACTTCCCAATCAATGACAAGTATAGTCCTTGTCGTGAGGGAATAGTTACGTATGAGCGATATACTCACTGTAAGACTCCTACAGGTAGATCACCCCATCCAAATTTATCTTTTCCCATCCCTAACTTGTTCGTTCTTCCTTTTCCGTTCGTCTCTTCCACGATAGGTTGAGCTGAGGATAGTGGATGATCAGAGGAAGGCAAGAATACTGGACTTTCGGTCGGCGTTGTTGGGGGAGCATCAGGAAGGGGGTCCATCTTGATGAGTCGGAAGGTTATCTAATGCGGGCAAGGGGTGAAACGGGTTTGTTCTGCTTGATGAAGTGATTGATTGAATTTGTTGTTTTGGTTGCCCAATGCAAGATAAGATAATTGATCTCGAGGGTTGGTTGGGTTTGTCCGTGTCTCGTCTGGTTTCGTTTCGTCTCTCTTTTTCGTTTCGAGTGGATATTGCGGTCATATCAGATCTCAATGGGTGAAACGAATCCTAGTGTAGTGAGTGTCGATGCTTACTCTACCACACGAGTACAAAGTGGTCAATGCACAAATGCACAAAAGCGACGCACTGATAACTTAACCGGTCAACCAGGGTAACGTCATTCCCTCGTTTAGGCTTACTGCCTCTCACACGCCTAATGACGCCACTGGGTTCTTATCTATCTATCCTTGTACCTGATCCACCCCATACCCGATTGCTTTTCCATCTCCTGATCCAACACAACCCAAGTCTCTGCTTTTCACCCTGATGACCTGTACAACCTGTACAAGATACAGTTTCATGCATGATACGACACGATACACATCTCAGTCTCAATCTCAATCTCACAAAGATTATATGGAACACAGCGAAACAATAAGCGTAGGTGACCCTATCGAAGAGGACAGAAACAAAGTCCTTTATTCTTTAACGTCTTATAATGTATGATCTTATATTATTCATGAATGATGAAAACAGAAAACATATCTTCCGAATATGAATTATATGAATGTCCTCGTTAAATTGAGAGTGATGAGAAAAGTCATTAAATCGTTGAAAGGTTTCGAGACCGAGTTTAGTAACAGGTCCATGAACCATCGGGTTGACCAGGTTCACCAACATATTCGTATGGCCATTCACCTAGTTTTCGGATCTCGTCAGCGCGCACGGTGAGGTGTGACAAGAGGCGTATAGCTCACCGGAATCTCCCAAACAGGTGTCGACAGCAACCAAAGAATATCCAGCTTGTTGGATCTTCCATACGGAATTGGGGAGTACTTCGGAAGAGGTGGTTTGGATGGTTGAGTGAGAAAGGACCATGTGAGGGCTTGGGTAAGAGTCTGAACGACGAGATGATGTAAGCTGGGTATATGCAAGTGGATGAGCTGTTGACAACTCACTGGCTACACCGTCGAGAACGCCTTCTGAGTATCCGGTGGATTCTCCATTCGCATCACCAGTGTCCTCGGACCAAAGGAAAAGTTCTGGTTGTCCAAATCAGGGATGTTAGCCATGATCTGAAGGAACATGCCTGGCCTAGAAAGATGTACGATGAGGGGGGGAAACGAGGTGGAGGGAGACGAAAGCGCAATGTGACAATATACTCACTCTTGTAACCCCTGTCAGACAATACTTTTAGTACCAAATCGTTATAAGATCCATAAGGAGGTCTGAAGTAAAGGGGTTTGAGACCTAGAATCTTGATGAAGGCTTGTTCGACCTTCTCCAGTTCTACCAGAAAGGACCCACGAATGATTCTGGATTAGCTCGTTTTGAGTATTGGTAGAATGCCAGCCGAACATACCTTGGTGGATACCTCCTTCGTCGAGTTGAGTCAAATCGGCATGAGACCAAGTGTGTGAGCCTAGGGTGTGGCCTCTGATAATAAAACAGAATATTCTCAGCTCGACTTCTGATCAGATGGAAGGATGGATTGAGTCGAAGACTCACTGAGCACTAAGCGATTTGATCTGATCGGCTTTGTCGTAGATGCAACCGTAGTTGTTACCCTATATCCATTGTTCAAGGTAGGTCAGCTACGTCGAGAAAATCGAGATACATATAGCTGATGGATTGTTCAGATTGTAGATGACTGAGAGCACCATTAGACTCACGTTAAGGAAGAATGTACCTTTACCACCGTTCAAAGCGTTGGCAACATCCTGTTCGTAATCGTATGGACCATCTGTGTTCGTGAACAGTCAGCTAATAGTACATCCCCAACAGCAAGGAGGAAAAGGTGGAAGAGGCGATATGGTATAGAGCGGGAAGAAGGGATAACTTGACTGACCATCAAAAGTCAAAGCGACTTGACCTGATTGATAACAGTTATCAATCACTTGAACACCCCCTTGTCTAGGTTGCAGTGAGATGGGAGAAGCGTTGATAGCTGACAAAGAAGCTAACAGCGTGATAGCCAATGAAGTGAACATGGTGGATGATCAATTATATGTTGTATGTTATATTATATATGAGTAGATGGAACGTTATATAATCAACCTAGTATGAGTGTGAGATTGATGAGTTATGTTATATATAGAGAAGTGATGAGAGTAGAAGGTGAAGAAAGAAAAGCGAAAGAAGGAAGAGGAAATGAACGATAAAAGGTATTTATATACGTTTGTAGAGAGGTAAACATGCGATGTGATGTGGAAGACCATGTCAACCTGTGCACTGACCTCTCACCCGCACTGTCATGTCCTCAAGCTGAGAGATGCCCTGACCCGCTTCCGTTTATATCTCTGATTTAGCTTAGTTTCTGATGGGATCTTTTCCCTTTTGATGCGATGACATAGATCTTTTGATGCGCCCCATGTGCTTCTTTTACCGTCCTTTGAGTTTGTTTCGCTCCTTCACCTCGACTCTTTATTCTGTGAGCTCGAGCTCAGCTCGACTCGACTCAACTCCGAGCTTATACCGTCCTAGGCTTCCAATTCCAAAGCTGTGTTGATACCTGGTCTAACCATGACATATCGTACAAGTCCAAAAAACACTCTCCTAGAACAGTACAGCTGTGTTGAGATACCCTGGTTGAACTCCTGGTATCTTTCTTTTCGAACTGGAGTCGTCGTCACCTATAACGACTTCCGGGTAACTTTTCCTTCCCTCTTCCCTCCTTCTTGGCTTACATGCATTTTGGTCGATGTCGTCATCCGGTGGTCTTCGGATTGAGTCGCCTTAGACCTCGGCAAGAATCCAGTAAAGGATCATGGTACTCTATGGTTTGAATAGGCGATGAAGCTGAAGGGTAATGAGATGGATAGAAGGAAGTAGGGTAATGAGCTCATCGCGTCATCGCCGTTCCTCTTTCTTCGGAGTTTTAGCCTGAAAAACTAGTTGTTCATTGCGGTGCGGGGCAGATTGTACCTGACTTTTCCACCTGAATGACCAAGTTTAGAGCGACCGCTCTCGGCGTTCGCATGACTTGACATGCAGTATCGTGTGGAGCGAACGACATCGATGCGATATTCAATGCTGTGCTCTATATCTTCAGGTTCAGGTTCAGGTTCGAATTTACATTCATCAGATCCGTATCCGTGGAATACCTTGTAGTGGTCGGTCAAATGACCGAAACTGATACTATTTCCTTCGAGCAGATGTGGAATTACTCGACTATCACTTGACAGGAGGTCAGTACACTTCCGGCTGGAAGCACATCATATACAAAGAGTGAATGATTGATCCGCCAAGAACGGGATTGATCCGTCATCTCACATCTCCCATCTCTTAGCCATGATGGATTCTAATTCATCCAAGCCACAAGATAACCGTGGGATAAAACCAAGATAACAAGACCACCTAAAATGTCTCGGCTAGTAGTACATCATTATCATGATGATATCACATGTCTACAGGTACTTAAGCTAGAATAGTGAGACATCTCCGGCAGTTGATGGGAGTGAGAACATTACGAAAATAAATATGATCTGCCTAGCGTTTGCTACCTTCGGCTGAAAGATACAGATACGAGCATGCGTATCCGCCTACACAAGGTTGAACGCTAAACGGTACTTGTCTACTTAGCACTCCCGAGCAGGCAGGTTCCAGTAAACTCATTTTTTAGGGTATTTATGCACAGCTTATATAACCTTAAAGGTACTCCACTCGAACGGGGATATACAAAGTTCCCACCGTCTCCGTTCCGAAGTGACACCCCCATGTATGCAGTTCTTTGGATATTCCAAACTATGTGCGTCCCGTTCCGAGCATACGCGTAAAGGTACACAGATCTGCATTATACAACAGGATTGAGGTAGAGGTAGATCAGATCACTTGACAATCAAATGGAACGAATGTTATTACACAAACACAAAATACTATATATAGACCCGAACATATACATGGTCATTGGACAATGCAGGAGTCATACGGTGAGGTTTATGCAGAGTGGATTCATCGCTTTCTCCTCTTGTTGGAAGTGGAAGCAGGTTGAGTCTTGTTTTGTGAAGGCGATTTAAAGAAATTCGTTATAGCCGGTTGCTATTTATAAATCAACAACAACGAATCGTTAGCCTCAGTCCTCAGTTCTCAGTCATCATACAATGAATCATTATGAACCATTACTCACCTCTTTATTCCCCTCATCCACATTCTTACGAATCACCTTGGTCTGATGACCTCCCGTACCTCTTTTGGGCGGCCCAACTTCTTTGACCTCTTCATCTTCATCCTCATCATCGGATCGTTCTCTTTTCCTGTGCTGCCCCGCCTGCTCCACTTTGACTGAACCTTTATCATCAGCAGGTGACTCTTGATGGGATTGAGCTCGATCTTGGTTCGGAGCATTTGAATCATCCCCTAAACCCTTTTCCTCATCCTTCGGCGTTATATCACTTTCAACCCCTTCAGTTTTTTCTTTGACTTTCTTCTCATCTTCGATTTTGACCTTCACAGGCGATTGATTCGATTCTTCCTTCTTGGGCTTTACAGGGGAATTTTGTTGTTTCGAGAAGAAACTCTTAATTCCATCTTTACGTTCGGATACGGGTTGAATGAACGTAGGCGAGTTATTACCTATCTTACCTACTTCATTAGGTACGGGATAACTACGAAGCACATCAGCACTTATCAGCTACGAACTTCCCCATATAGGCCATATGATAAGATCGAATACAGCGTAAAATGGGGTGCATGAGATGAGTTGGACTCACCTTTCTAAGCCTTCTTTACTCTTTAACAAATCTCCTGTACCTCCTTTACCTTCCTTCCAGCCTTTTACTTCTCCCAAATCTAGCCAATTCACAATTTCATCCCATTCGGTGAGTATCACAGGCATTCTGTCGTGTAACCACCTGATATCCTTAGATGGTTCAGTGGTAAGTATCGTATATGTCGCCAAAGGTATGGGATTGCCGGTTGGGTAGGCTTCACGAGTATCCTCGGGATCATCGGAAGGTTGAAATTTCGATTGAACGGGTGAAACGTATTTGACTATATCGTATAGACCCGCGAAGAATAGTAAAGGTGGATGATCGATTGATGTTTTTTCGGAGAGTGGTAGACGGGTGAAATGGGGGATTTTAGATGAAGGTTTTTTAAGCCATTCGTAATATCTTCCAGACGCAGCAGTTAGCTTGGAGGGATATAAACGGAGAGAAGGGAGCAAGGCGTACCCTTGTGCAGGTATTATACATCTCTTGTAACCTTTGAGAGCATGCCACATACCACCTGATGATGGATTTCTAAAGTATATCTGTTAGCTCAGATACAGCAATTTCGAAGCTCACAATAAACCCTCTGATCTTGCGTTGATGGTATTCAATGGACCAGTCGGAGGATGTTTTGTCCAATGAGGGATTAGACCCCATTGCCTGTTGTTCAGATACTCTTTCCATGAGCTATATGGATCACGAAGGTTCAAGTTGGAACAGTAGCTCACATAGTCTCGATCATTCCTCTCTCACCGTCTTCCGGATCACGTCGAATCACAGGAGCCCTCTGACGAGGTGCGACATTGTAACTATTCCATCCATTCATGATCAGCTTATTCCCTGAGGATCGAATAAGCTATATATACGGTAGATAAGCCACTCACTTCCCACCCCTGTTATCCTGCTGCCTTTCCCACCTCGGACGCCCATTCTCGAATAACCTTGGTAATCGAGCTTCGAGTGAATCGTAGAGCTCCTCGTTGGAGAGAGCAAGAGCGTATCTACCGCACATGGTATCGTCTCTCTTCGGCCGTGAGTCGTCTGACTTGAGCTTGACTATTGATACTCTGTCTGAGGTAAATGTCGACATGAACCAAGTTGGTTCCTCATGATCATCGGTAGATTGAGCTGGCTGACTGAACTTGGGTTGTCAACATTACATCATTCAACTGCCGGAGATCGCGTCCCATGTCCGTTCAGTTTGTTTTGGTCATGTACTGGAGTGTTGTCACTACGAGAACAGTACTACGAGTATTCTCAAAGCGTATATAGAGGTTCTTCAATATTTTTGAGGGGCTCAAGACCTTAACGAAGAAGCTCGTAGAGCCGCACGAATGTCCTTGATCCTCTCAGAAGCGCCGAAGGGCGATGAGAAAGGCAAGAATTTGAAAGTGGGAGGTCAATATGTTGTCCAAAGACCTGGTCATCCACCACGTGAGTGACCTCCTTCCTCTTTGAATGTATTTGCATGCAATTCTAGACGGTTCGTTTCGAAATATGAGAGGAAATAATTGAACCTCTTGAATAGGTGTTGCTACTATTTTGAACACCCGAGTGAACAAGCGAGGTATACAAGAAGCATATATAACCTTCCTAGGACAGGATAAACGATTAGATCTTTGGATCAAAGAAGATGAATTGGGGGAAGAAATTATACAGGCTGAAGCTGACCCATCGACGAAGCCTATCAATGCAATTGTAATTCTACTATTACTATCGCTCGACATGTTCTATCTGTGAGCCATGCTAATGGTTGATATTTATCGACACAGACCACCGATGGCCAAAAGGATCCCTCTCAGATACAACCCGAAGCAGGACCTTCCACACCGATAGATCGAGATAAGAGGTCCGAAAGATCACCACGAAGTAATGCGTCTACTCCAGAGAGGGAACATGCTGCTATGACAAGAGTGAGGAATTTCGAAGATGTTAGATTTGGTGAATACTTGATTAAAACTTGGTACGTAAACTTTTCTTGCCGATTTTTTTTTTGTTTATGTTTGGATTATCAAGTAAGTTGACATTGACTGAACATGTTGGTCCTATAGGTATTACTCCCCTTATCCCCTTCCTCTCAACGATCCATCTCATCCCCAACATCCACAGACCCACACACCTCAAGCCGAATCTTCTTCTTCTTCAGCGAAGAAACGAAAATTTGATGCGAATAACAATCCGACACTAACCCCCGATCAAACGATATCCAGTATAGAGAATTCACATAGACCGCATTTGAAACATAGTAGAACGGTCAATGAGATGTATTCTGGAGTGGGCAAGGGCGGTGAAGGTGCAAGAGGCAGATTATGGGTTTGTGATGTTAGTGTCTCATCATTTCATCAACCCGGAATGACTGCATAATATCAACGCGACTGATGTGCTGATTCGATTGGTATGTTATAGCTGTGTTTCAAGTACATGAAGACTAGGACAGGATGGGATAGGCATACAGTGAGTCGTCCTATGTCATGGACGAATTTCCGAGGAAGAAGAAATCAGGAATTCATACATGAATTTGTTCTCACAGTCCTCTTGTAAAATACTACAACCACCCGGAAGGAAAGTTTACCAAAGAGGGAGCTATACGATATGGGAAGTGGACGGTGCGAATGCTACGGTAAGTGGGAATCTTTGAAGTAATCGCAAGATCGCTGATAATAGTGTGACATGTAGCTATATTGTCAGAATTTATCTTTATTCGGAAAACTATTTATAGATCATAAAGTGAGTACGCTCAATGATCTTCCTCGCAATTAATGGTTGCTTGTTGGTTGTACTGGTCCAATGATGTTTTGTCGGCATATATAGTCAGTATTCTTCCATGTGGAGAATTTCCTATTTTACGTCTTGTGCGATGCGGCCACGAGTAGACGAGATCAGGTGATGGCTTTCTTCTCCAAGGTGAGTTGCATCCCATTTTGGGTCCACTTTGCTTCATTCCGTTTTGACTCCGCTTCAGCATTCTTCGGTACATTAATTTCAATGACGTCGTCGGAGCTGACCTGAACATGATATAGGAAAAAATCTCATATGACGATTACAACCTAGCTTGTATAGTCACTTTCCCACCATTTCAGAATAGAGGGTTTGGTAAACTCTTAATTGAATTTAGTGAGTCCCCCCAATCCGATCCAATTCAATCCAAATCAATCCAATCCAATCCAATCCAATCTTCTCACTCATTCATTCACTTACTCACGACTCGCTCATGTGCTTTTGCTGACATATGATATGGTGTATATTGTTCGGGGCGATTCAGGCTATTACCTCACAAAACATCCATCCACTCGCCCCTCGTCCCAATCACCAGGTACCCCCGAAAGACCATTATCCGATCTGGGTTTAAAAGGATATACAGCATATTGGGTTTCAGTAATCTTACGATTCCTCAAAAACCTCTTAGCCGACTCGGAACCTTTCAAACCTCCTCATTCGAATGAATCGCCAACTAAAATCAAATCGCCAATTAAGGCGAAGGTGAAAATCACTCCTGTCACGCCGGTAAAAGAAGGTGAAGGAAGGGTATTGAGGGTACGTAAACCACTTGTGGACGAGGAGAAGATCCCGGTGGGAGTGGGTGGGAAGAAAGATCAGAAGATGTTGATTGTAGTTGATGGAGTAGGTAAGTTTTCGTTTCATCTTCAATCATTGATTCGAAATAGTGTTTGTATACTGATATTTATCATTCCGGACTTGTTATGTTATGTCACGTAGGGTTCACTCAAATACCTATCCCGAACTATAAAGGTCAATATAGTATATCCCTCGATCTATCAACTATAGCGAAAAGTTGTCATCTCAGATTAGATGACATTTCGTTCACTCTTTCCGAATTGGGTTTCTTAACACACCGAAGGAAAGTCCAAGCCATTCAGCCAAAAAAGAGGTTGAGGAATGGGCATGGTCATGGCCATAGTGCTCTGAAGGGTGAGTCGGGAGAGGAGCAGGACGACCAAGATGAAGAAGGTATAGACGATCAAGAGGAGATAGGAGAAGAATGGAAAGACATCGAAATTGTCATAAGTAAAGAGATGGTTGATGAACAATGGAAGAAATGGAGAGTTAGAGATAAAGGGGTACTGCAAGATGAGTTTGTCTTGTTGTAGGTCTGCGTGTACACATATAGAAAATACGGTTACAAGTGTAAGTATGCAATATGTACCAAACAACTTGACCTGCAAGTATACATGGTCTGATACCCCGAGAGAATATGCTTGACGTCTGTGTTCAGACGTTCACATGTAATTTGTCTACTCCTTTAGGAACATTGGGTCAAATCTCACGATCCTAAGAGCAATTCTCATGCGAGATCGAGAATTAGTTCCAAAGGTGAGAGAGACGAATTTCATTTGAAACGATTATGGCAATACATTGATCCTGAAATCAATGTTCTACTTTTGATCTATCTTCTTGATGTTTTACTCGAATGAGATACCTATACCTATCCCCATCCTACTTCCCACCACCAATAACCACCTTCTTCGTCCACCCTTCCTTCCCCTTTTCTACCTTTCACCCCTTTCTTTCCTTCTCCTCTTACACCCAGTTTCAATCCCCTTTTCAATCCCAGACCCTCTCCTCGCAGCTCGATGTCTATCTGAGAATGGTCATCGGCCACAGCAGCAGCTTGTTGACGCTGTAGTAAGGGTGAGTAAGTTGAGAGGGGTGGAAAATGCGTATCGATAGATGCTAGTTCGGGAGCGAACGTGGGTCGAAGTGGTGAGAGGATATGCTATTCGATACAACGTCAGGATCAGTAGTATTCTATAACTGATGCGAAGCAATGAGGTGTGACGCAACATTGGACTCATGTTCGTGTAGCAGGAAGACCGAAACTAGGACTCACGAAAGTTCCACCATTTTCGCCATTCTCATCAGGCAATTTCAATGTCCAGCCAGCCACCAGCCTCAAAAGCTTCGCATGAGTCTCGTCATACACGCAATCACTCGCCAAAACCAAATCAAACCCTTCTCTCCCTTGAACCCCTTTAGTAATGAACCTTGACATCTCCTCTTGACCTTCTTTTTCTTCTTGTAAATCGCCATTTTCCATAAAAGTGGGAAACGTCGTCCAATCCAATTTAGCTATATGTATACCTTCATCTACACCAACATCCGTAGTGGTCTGTAAATTCACATCTGGGGAACCTGGTATTTGCTTAATCTCAGGAGGGAAATTCAAATCAACACAGATCTTTAAATTATCCAACACGGTATCTAAGAAATCGGTAGCTACCACCAACCCTCTTGGTGAACCATCTTGTAAGCTCTGCAAATCGAGGAGTTTCCGACACAAGATTGATAACAGTCCTGTCCCAGCACCTAATTCTAATACCCTTATACCCTTATTTTCCTCGGAAGGAGGCAAGAACAAACCATACTCTGCTGGATTCAATGCTAATTTCCTGCCTAGCAATATGGCTGACCCCCATGTCTGTACACCGACTGATAGATGGTCCGACATCGGAGCGTCATGGAGCAAGATCGGTAAATTTGCGTGTCTCTTTTTACCTTTCCGCATGGAGGAGGTAGACTGAGTTGTGATTGAAGTAATACCTGAGAATGTTGTAGACGTAGGTGAGATCAGATCGTCTTGGTTTGGAGAAGTAGCAGTGGGAGAAGAGGCTATGGTCTGACGATGGAATAGGTTTTTAGGAGATGTAGGTGAGGTAGAGAGCGATGAGAGGAACATGTTTGTTTCGGGAGATAAGTTTGGGTTGGGGGTCGTACGTGAATGCAAGGATGAGAGAGCTGGAGCGAGAGAGGGATGAAGGGGGAATACTAGATGTCTGGTAAGGGACCCAGCAGCTACAAATAGTAACGATGTGAGATTAGCGCACGAATTGCACCTGGAGGCAAATTGTTAAATCGTCTTGATTTTAACGTTCAGATCATTGTATGCGTGATAAAGAAACAACATAAAGGTCGGAAATCCTATAGGATGTCCCTAACTCACCGCTTGTCCCAGCCATCATAGCCAGCACAGCCGTGGCATCCCTCAAGATCATTTCCACCTCTTTGACCTCTTCTATCTGCCCACCTTCATTCTCCTCTAACCAGCCCTGAGATCGTCTCACGACGCCTCCTAGCCATTTCTCCGCCCACTCTCTTTCGAAAGGATCCAAATGTTCTTGACTGTCCACGTTCCCTTGCTCCTCTCCATTCATCCCTTCCTCCTCTGAGGTGATCTCTTCCTCTAGTACCTCCAGTCCATTCCCAGCAGACTCCATAGGTACGTCAAGTCCCAATCCAATACTTTCCATGGTCTCCACAAGTCCGGCAGAGAACCTTCGCTCCCTCTTTTGACTCCTTACGACTTTCTCCTCTGGCTCCTCATTCTCAAACACATCGGTCGATGTGAATCCTCCATGTATGGGTGGTAAGTACAACTCTTTGAGGATCGATATACGCGCGAGGATGTCGGCAGGGTGGAGGGGCGATAGGGTATATTGTGAGCGAGGTAGAGGAGGAAGGAAGGATGAGGGTATCAGACCTGAGGAGGTCATTTTGGCTAGCGCTTCAGAGCCTGCTGGCTGACGTGGTCGGCTGGGCTATGTACAGATCGTCGTCATTGACGTTGTATTGCTGAGATAAGGATAGGAACGATATATTTCATTGAATGGAATGGTAAATTTGGGTGGACGAGGATGCGAGTGATCGACGAAGTGGAGGCGCGAAGGCACCATCTTTTAAGTGGGGTGCTCATACAAACGAATGCCCATTCCTATTCCGGTTGCAACAACGACAACATCGTGGAATCATCAACTTGGACAACGATAAAGATAAGAGCGATATACATCTTACTATATAAACACCTTCGCCAACCCTCCTATCCCCCGTACATCCCCCGCTCTACACCATCATGGTAAGCTGATACTCGTGCTACACTGTGAGGAAGGCTGACAGCGGGTAATGTAATGCAGGCCGACGTGAAAAGACCAACTTCGCCTGGAACACCGGGAGGTTCCAGTTCCTCTTTCGCTGTTGCTAGACCACATGGAGCCAATGCTGTCAGGTGCGTGATGGATGCTATTTGATTTGATAATCTGCGGAAGTGATGAGCTAACATGGGTGGATACTTTCTGCTCATTGCTCGTCCCTCTTTAAACTGCATTCTCGACCTCCCCTCCCCCCCTCTTTGCTTTTATCGATTCTCAACCAATCAACACCTATATGTTCCCAATCAAAATCGTAGACGACGTGCTCCAGCTGCTGCCAGACCATCTTCCGCTCGAGCCGCAGGTGCAGGTGGATCGAGTAACACCATGTTGAAGCTCTATACGGACTCAGGAGAGGCAGGATTGAAAGTGTGAGTTTGCGTCAAAATCATGCGCCATCTCTTGTTATACATACCAGGACTGCAACCGTACTATCCTATACCATCTTGCTTAATCCATCTACAGACCTGAATGCTAAGCCTTGCCTGCATACAAAACAGAGACCCATTCGTTGTTATCGTCTTATCACTCTCATTCATCGCTTCCATCTTCTTCCTCCATATCGCTGCCAAGATAGTACGAGCGTTCACCAAGTAATTCCACTAGCTTAATCGACTTTACAGACAAGTAGGAAGATAGAAATGTGGATGAGGTTATGGCACAAAATGCATCAATTGTAAATTCTCGATGAGTGATAATCGACAATACGTGAATAACGCGAGCATATGATGCAGCGTTCAAGTGACTTCCGACGGCCAATCTATCAACAATTACAGCCCGCTAATTGACTGGCGTAGTCAAGGAAAAGGTATTTCGGGCGGACGTGCTTATTGACTCCCCATCTTTGCTTTCCACTTAAATCCTGGGAAGAACCTCGATAATCTGTTGAACCTGGAACCGCCTTCAGTTGATGTTCCCACCTCTCCGCTTGGCTCGGAGTCTTCTTGATCAGTAGTCTTTGGGGGACCTGATACATTGGTGTGCAGTCCAACCATATTCCCACTCATGGTATTCAAAGAGTTGGAGAGAGGATTGTCAGGGGGCTGATCATCATTCTCCTCGTCACTAACACAAAAAGCAATATCAGCATCGCAACCGTGACCAAACATTGACAGAAATGCCAAAAAAGTCGTCTCAAGATACTCACTCAGAGACTTCTCCCAGTACTTGGAATCCTCCAACCTCAGACTCTGGATTCTGAGCACTTTGCGACGGATAGTAATATTGTTGTTGGCATTGATATCCGGTCTGGCTTCCTTTGGCAGAGTCAAATAATCGCTCATACTCATCTTGGAACATTAATCTAGACCATTTGATTCTGATGGTACTTATATAATTCGGTTTATCACCGTTGTACCAATCATCCGGATCATCATTGAAAACCCTCAATGTCTCAGTCTTACCTTGACCTATCATCTCATCATGATAGGGTTCAGTCGGGATCCTGATTCCTCTTATCCTCTTATAATCTCTTGGTCTCCCTCGTTCCGATCATTATCATGCATGATGTTGATGAGGTACCAAAAACTTGGTCATCAAATCAGCTTCCAGTCAACGATTGTAATCACCTGACGGGAATTTACCCTTCTCTTCGTCCGAGAGGAAACTTCCGATATTGTATTCACTTCGGTCTCGTAGAGATGGTCGAGGAGCATCTCGGTATTTCGAATATCTCTACGCTGAGCTATTACGGGCATGGAGATACCTCTGAGTGTCTGCAGCCGTTTGAAAGAAGCTCCAACATGGATTTAAATTCTGTTTATGACCATATTGCCAAATTTCTTTCCCATCCTGATTCGAAAGACGATAACTGTGACCGAATGAATCTTCACCAGAAGGGTCATAATGGTAATTAAATCGATCTCACGAAATAGCTTTCATGTAATCCAGATGAGATGAATTGAAACTTTCGACTCCATCTTTGTATGAGAAAACTTTCAATTAAGGATGCTCTTCTTTCTTGTTGTAGGAGTTTGAGATTTCTGATCCAGGTACTATATGGAAATCTCTATATCCGCCTCCTTGGTGATCTTCTTCGGATTTGATGAGATTAGAATTGATGTTTCCAGTGATATATTGATTTAAGAATTCAATCTCCTCTGGACTTTCCCTCTTCTGGTATTCCGGTCGAGTGTCGTGCAAATTTGCATCTTCACTTGTGGAGCGGATTGAATGGATCCGAATATCCCCTATGGTATAACTTCTGATGGATATAGAAGGATCGCCGCCCCTTGAGCGATCTGCGGGCTCTTTAAGCTTTTCGATGGTTTTACAATCTTGCCACTCCACTTCAACAATACTGTCGAAATCTTTATAGAGGGAGCCGTATGCAGGTAACCCTGATGGTGTTGATACGCTCATGATGCTGGAAGATCAAAATTTGTTGAAGTAGAACACGCATCCTGAACCTAAAGTGCTATGTAAGGGATATGTAGACTGTATATGTGGCCTCTCCAAAGTTCTCTCTACGTGAAACAACGCTCTTTCCTATACTTCTTAGAAAGCTGTGCGTTGGCAAGTATCGAGTATACATCTTGTCAAGCAGAAGATGACGTATCTATGACACTTTATACAGAAGGTAGAAAGAAGGACTGGCTTTTCCTTTCATCCTGTCAGTCCGTGTGCAATGCCATAATTGTGAGTGGCGCTGCTTCTAAAACAAACAATGTTTAGTAAAACACTAAAATGACACTTGCACCGAGCATAGCGCGAACAGAGACCAATTATCCTTCCCACCTCCGCGGAAGGGCAGGTAATTGAGCGTTCCTCGACACAGATGCTATCTACTGTACCATAGCTGAGTGGGGACGTCTTCGCAAACCCTCAAAAGAACAATTGTTCTGATATGCGTCACATGCATGTACTGTTTTAAACGCAGCACAGTATACTGTAAATGTTGCCAAAACGAAGCTCACAATCTGGTACAGCTCGAGGCTGACTGAGTATGCCTACTCTCTCCATTCTTCATCTACCAATGTCCAGCCGTCACTATCGTAAATAGCTTGTGTTCTTTCGGCCTGAACATCTTGGACTGCTGGGTTGCCCACCTCCTCGTTGGACGAGATTCTAGAGGTATTCAAGGTAAGTTCGGAAGCCGTTGGTTGATCGATGATCATCCTGGACCATTTCAGCCTCATTACACTCTCGTGAGTCGGTTCAGTCAAATTAAGTCCCACATCCTCCTCAGAAACTGGAGGAATTCCTTTTGTTTTTCCATGACCCGCGGAAAATCCCCTATTCCAGTAGGGTTCGACAGGGACACGCACGTTGAGTATATCATGACCACTGGATGATTCTCTTGTTTCTTTAGGCAAAAGCATGTCGGTACATCGCTCAGCGTTCATCATAACACTAGAACTGAGATTCTTATCGATTGAGTTAAGGTCAAAAGGGTAGCTTGCAACCTCCTTCGTCACATCCCTAGGTAAAGGATCGAAAGTGACCTGAAAGATACAATCGGTTAAATTCTTTGAGAAATCATCATTGACATGAACGGTATTGCATTGCCAAATCGATGAATTGGGGCCATCAGACTTCTTGTTCCTTGTTAATGCATAAATGTTAGTATATAGGGGATTGTCTCTTGTTACCACCATCTTCATTTGTCTAACATCATTGGTGTTGTAGTTCGTAAGCTCCGAATACAATCCGATTCTGAAGTCGCCGAAATTCTCACTTTCGCTCGATCTGCACAACGCCTCTTGCAAATCTGCAATCGCCTCGATACTCTCTCGAGGTTGAGGTCTGTTGGAACCCACTGGATAATCATGTAAATGAGCATCTTCATCTGTGGGTTCAATAGAGTATAATCGAATTGCATCTTTGGGAATCTGGCTGAGCTCGATTTGAGGTAGAACTTTCAGGAGATCTTAATTTCTATATAATCTTTTCAAACTACTAAGATCTCGCCACTTGACTTTCACTACGCTGTCAAATTCTTGACACATACCTTGACGATGGCTTGGCTGGTCATACCAGCTCATTGTTATGAGTATATAAGTGTGGTCAGATTACTTTCAAGTTTAAGATTGTAGCTGTGAGGTTGGAAGACTTTTCTGAAGACAGAAATTGGAACGATGATTGGCAAGTATTTATATCTCGACCGTGCAAGAGAACCGGAGAGCACGTCCTGCAATCCCTTGTGTTAGGTCTTCTTCAAAGATCCTCATTATATAAAGGAGAGAGAAACGTTGCCCCAAAACACTGTCTGTCGTTTGGGCAGTCTCGTTCTTGGAAGCTGCTACTGCACTGCCTCGAATATATCCAGGCCTCATTGGACCTCAATGTGACGTACATGCAAGTATGCTACACCACGGAGTTATCATGCGTATTTTTATCGTTCAGGGGTGGCGAACGACTTCTCTTCTGCGATACGGGAATACTCCAAAAGCAGGATTGCACCTCATGTCGCGCTCAGCGCATACACGCATACGAGACCGATCGTCGTCCTGACTCTACCGAGCTCCCACCCCACGGATGCATGACATGGATAATTCGTTTCTCCCTGACAAGTACATACCCACTCGTGATTTACAGCAGCACCAGAAGAGTTTATCGTTTCTCTATTTCGTCAACCTCATCCGTAGTAGGACCCGCTACCTCCCACCATCTCAGCTCCCCTGTCCAATCTTTCGAGTCTTCACCTTTACCAGCTGGCCATCCGCCTTCTCGAGGTGCTTTGGTGGTCAGAGCCACGAAGGTTCTTCTTTCGGATGGATTTCTGCAATAAAGCAAGGGTGTCTTGAACGATATATCCACGGAGACTTCCTTATCATTATTATCGGAAAGACCCAGATCTGAATTTTTCAAGTATATTTGACGAGTCTTATTTGCTGAGCTGTTAGTTTTCAACATGAGATCAAGCATCTTTTTCCTCTTCTGGGGACTGATTGCGATATGCTTTATACTATGGGGGCCATAAGAAGATTCTCCGCTGAACAGTACTAGTGGTTCTGTACTTCCATTTCTCAGGCCTTTCTCACTAATATACGCTTCCCACTCGCCATTCTCTGCACCGTCAGAAGCTCGGAGTACACAGTGAAATTGATTTTCGAAGTTGATATTGCCTTGATCATCTTTCAAAGCCGTTGATAATCTCTGAAAAGCTTGTATCTTCTCGGCAGAGTTGTGCTCGGTAGGTATGTACGTTGTGAATGACCATGTATGGGGTCTTCCAAGGGGTCTGTCAGGCACATAAGTCCAATTATGATAGGTTGTGGAGAGGTCGATAGTATGTTTGCAAGCGGGTGATTCTTGGAGGGGTGATGTCTCGGTAGATGCGGAATGGTAGTCCTGCGTTGACATGATGGAAGTGGGGACAAAGCCTATAAGCTGACCGATTTGTTGCACTCAGATGATTTCTCGTGATGTGACCTTCTATCTATCTGTATTTATATGTGTTTTATGCCTTCATTGGGAAGTATAGTCAAATCCTGCAGGAACATAAAGGATCAACCATCTCCTTTCACCCCAGCCTACTCAAGTCATCTCTGATGTGGCGTTGCCACTCTTTTAGTCTCCCACGGTGTTCAGGGACTGGAATGTGAGATATATATGAGCGCATTGATCGCCTTGAACATGACATGACGTGAATGAACCAGTTCACTGAAATGTTGAAACAAGAACAAGAACAAGAACAATCGTCCCTTGCTCATCTCGGAATCCATTCCATCTTATTATCCTATTTTGAGATCCCTGATAATCATCACATCTACCAAGCTAAGAGAGACCTTGCTACCGCTCATAAAGTATATATACTCCTACAGTAACCTACATCCGAAGCAAACTTTCATCCACTCAACTGCTGTAGCGATTAACAATTCCTTATATCCCTCCTTATCCTACTATCACATTCAAGATGGATGACGAAATGGATGATTATTCCTCTACTGGATCTGTCGGATCTTCGTACTACTCCTACTCTTACTATAATCGACCTTCTACGCCTTCCACTCCCGTACGTCCGCCGCCGATTACGAATTATGACATCAAGTTTGTTGAAGGTACTGGATCGAGTCGAGGGAAATGCATGTAAGTAACACTCTCTTTTACCCTTTCGTCAAGAATTTTTCTTATGGTTTTATCGAGACTGACTCACCTCTCCGTGGGCATTTGGTAGCGACCTAGCATTCATCTTGGATTGTACAGGATCGATGCAGAAGTACATCAACTCTGTCAGAGATCATATAACCGGTATATGCGATATGATAAGAGGTGAAGAAGGTTTGAATGGTCCAGATGACCTTCAAGTCGCTGTGAGTCAACTGTGTACAGCATGTCCTTCCACTTTCATGGTGTATCAGCTAATAGCATTGTTGCATGAATTAGGTTGTGAATTATCGGGACCACCCACCGCAAGATTCAACTTATGTGTACAAATTCCATCCGTTCACTTCTGACATACCTAAAGTACAGGATTACCTAAAGGGTCTTACAGGTAAGCTTTCTCTGGCTTTTGTTTCATCTTTCGGCTCAGCTGACACAAATGGTATGAGTAGCTTCTGGAGGCGGGGATGGACCGGAAGCTGTGACTGCAGGTATGGCTGCTACCTTGACTGAACTGGAATGGAGAAGAGAAGCGGCGAAGATGGTTGTGCTCATTGCGGATGCGCCTCCTCATGGTGAGCTATCTTAGCATGGTCTAGTAATGAATGGCCGCTGATCTGGATTTTGAATAGGTATCGGCGAAGGTGGTGATCGTAAGTCCAGTATGACACATCAGAATACGATAGGAAGCTGATATCCTTACAGAGATAAAGGGTGGAGATCCCGATGGTGAGTCAGCTTCAGGCAAGTCGCGGTCGATCAACCAGTAGCTGATTGACTGTTCTATCAGGTCATGATCCGCTCCTTATTGCTCGTACGATGGCTCAAAATGGTATCACCTTTGTGAGTGTGTTGTGCCATCCATCTCAGTCGACTTGCTGATAGGTTTAATAGTTCATGGTAGCTTGTGAAGATACTCTCTCCGGATACAGTGTAAGCTTTCAGGCTTGTTGTCTCCCCATTTCCCAAAGCTGACAACTGAACTAGCATGCCGTCGATTTCTTCCAAGCTATATGCAACATGACCTCCGG